>NC_143019.1:134058291-135258291 GCF_055824585.1 Amblyomma mixtum | reverse complement strand
CTAATGAGAAAGTGTAATCGTAGAGACATTTTCTTTTCGGCACGGAGCAAGTTTGTGAATGGACTTCTTTCAACTGGGATTTGAAGCGCCTCGGAGTGGCCGGAGGCGACATTTCAAGCGGGCAGACGAAAGATGGACGGATCAATACCCTGTGAGCATTCTTTTACAGTTTTTTTCTGTCGTTGCAAGTGAAAGGCGGAAAAGCCATTTTACGACGCGTGGAAAATGGGCAAGAACGTGAATTAACAAGGTAAAAAGTGTTGCTGGTTAATGCCAGATCTTGTGGCGAAAAACAGCGCTTAAAGGGCAACTGCAGCACTTTTTTGAGAATTTCGTGATATTCAAGGATTCGAATCTAAATAGGCTTTACGTGAAGCATGCCAATTGTTTTTGCACTAGCATTTGAAGTAGTTACGTAATGGACGATTGAATTTTGCGCTGCTGCTCAATGCACTGGAGGTGTGCACGTAAGTTCAGCGTGACGTCACGGAAGGTCTGCCTTACATTACCACTGTCGTCAGCCACACCCTGCCCTGACTCGTTAGACGCTGCCAATCAACTCTCGGCAGGGTTTGCCTTTGATGGCGTTCCTTTTTTTCCTTCAAAGCAGGCGTTTGCGCGTTGGAAATGTATACCGATACCTTCGATGACGTCATCATGCGCCCCCCCCCCCCTCCCAACTTGCCGTTGTGCGCTGCGGAGAACCTTAAAGGTCGTCCGGATTTGAATCAGGGACTACTTCACTATTTCAAGCGCTAAACCAAAAAGACTTCGCATGCTTTACCTGCAAGTTTCACACATTCTATCATCTCAAGCTCGTGTATTTCTAAAACCTATGCAGTTTCCCTTTTAAATCAGAGGCGGCGGCAAACGCGTCGCATCCCCACACTTCTTTGTCTCGTGTAAGCGCTGCTTTTTTGCTGCGAAAATGCGGTATTTATTTTTCAAACATTTTGTATATGCCATCGCTCGAATGGCACCCTTAACACGATGTCACCCTTCGAACATTTCCAGCGTTTCTTTTTTCCTCCACTTGCGAACTTCGGCTGTATATTCACTTGTGGAATTAAAAAAAAAGGTGTTATCATCTATTGTACTTTTTTTTCTACAAGACAGGCGCTCCAATGACTAGCGCTCTTCCCGCTGCCACACTACTTCTCTGAGCGGCGCATTAGGTAGGCCACGGCTCGCAGTCAATGCCAGGTTAGAGGAAATAGCTGACACATTGCTTCCTAACGTCAGCAGCTGTATAGGTAAAAATAAAATGAACTTAAGTTTCAGAAGCACAGAGTGAAACAAATGTGTACTGAGCGAGCACGAAATGCTGCCGCAGGACTGAACTGGTGCCTTTAAACACTGCGGCTTTACCGCATAGACCCTTGGAAAGAGGGGCGGTGAAGGGACAAGACTCCCTGCTTCCTCTGCCTGCAATTGCTTCAAGAAATGTCAACTTCATGCTTCGCAATCCTTTCTTCATAATGGCAGACATTTCGCTTAATTGCCTATTTGCCATAGCAATGCAGGAAAAACAACATGTAGTGTTCGCCTGCCCTGAGCCTCACTACATGTATTGCCGAGAAAACGGCCCGGCTAAGACGGAGACCTCCGCGATAACATGCATAATAACTGTTCAGTTATTACAAAACTTTCGAAAAAGTCATAAGCCAAGCTTTAATTTCGACATCTGATGTCACGGTTACGTTATACTGACATGACACACTCGGCGAAGTCCTCCAGTGCTCACTGAGTAATTTTTGACTATCGCTACCAACATATATGCTTTGCCAAAATCAGACCTGTGAAATTACATGCGACACACTCAGCATGTTCCGCAAATGGGAAACAAGCACCCTGGTCATGCCGTGAAGCTCTTTTTTTTCGCCGTCATCCATTCGGCAATGAATGGGGAAGGAAAAAAAGAAAAATAATAAATAACGCTTAGGACATTTACAAATAAAGGGGACAAAAGGGAGAGGCGGCAAAAAGACATGGGGCAGAAATGTCCGCCATGTATCAATTCTGCTGACCGACAGTACCAGGAAGATACATGTCAGGCAAAAGGCGCGAAAAAAAATGTGTTGCGCCTGTCAGTCACACTGATAGCAAAATTGAATGTTGTTACAGGACCTTCAGCTGCGGTGTACTAAAACGTCTCTTGGCGCTGGCGGTATATTATACCCCTGTCACACGGCCAGTTTCAATGGCCATCGAGTCGAGAGCCATCGAGATTTTCGATCGCCATTGAACTCGAGGGAGTTGTGGAGCTGCTACACGGCAAATCTCAATGGCCATTGAAATCGTTCTCGTGTCTTACGCCAAGCTCGTGTGGCGCCACAATCGCTGCTTTCGGTTTCGCGCAAATAACAAAAATATATTGACGAAACTTAACTAAATGTTGAAATACACTTTCTTGCAGTCATAAGGCGCGTTCACACTTGTTCAAAAATCCGGCAAGCGAAGCGGATTCGCTCGCCGCAAAAACTAGGACCTGTTCTCATCTGTTGACGCCCGGGCGAGTTGGAACGGCCGCGCCGCTGCTGCTTCTCGCTTTGCGCACCACGTCGCCGCTCGCGACGTACACAGATACAGTGAGAAAAGAGCATAAATTTATGCTGTCTACGTACCACGAGCGTATGCACGCTTACGTACGCTAAACGCAGGCGCATTCTCACATTGAGTTCAGCGTATGCTAGCAGAGAGGCAAAAATAAACTTAGTCTCTAGTGGCGCCATCTGGTAGTCAAAACGGGAACCATTACTGTCAACAAACCGCCTCTCTTAGGCCTAACAGCGGCAGAATCGTCACTCTAAATAAAAAATAAAGCAAATTTATCACTTATACGTTTTCTTCTAGGCAAGATGAGACGAAGCGAAAGACCGGTGCCCCATTTATGACCAGTGAACGGACAGAAAAAGGCAGCAACAACGAGAATTCAGTCCGAAGCGAGGGGTCCGGCTTTGAAGGGCGCCGCCATGTTTGTTGTCGTTCGAAGCAATGCTAGCAACCTTGGGCAACGCTCGAAGGCCCTCGAAATCTCGATAGAGTTCCGGGCTGCTCCGTCGACTCGATAGACTATTGACTCGATGGCCATTCAAACTGGCCGTGTAGCAGCGCTCGATCGCCTTCGAGTCGATAGGCTATCGATTCGAGGGCCTTCGAAATGCCCGTGTGACAGGGGTATTAGTTTCAGAAATGGGGGCTACACCTTCCCACGCCATGGGCAAAATCATATGGAACTGAAACCATAAAAATCATGGGCGGTAATCTTTGGGGTAAGCTGCAAAAAAAAAATCACTTGTTTCTCTAACCACAGAGCGCGTTGAAAAAAAAAAAGAGAAAAAGAAAGCTCCACGATTTTTTGTTTAATTAAGGCTTGTGACACAAACAGGCTCAGGTTTGCAACCGAGCCCGCTGTGTGCACCGCCATGCAGCGGAGCTTCCCAAGTGCACAGTCCACAGGCACTTGTACTCAGTTTTTAACCAGCGAGTGACCGGCGGTGGGAGTCGAACACCCCACCTCCCGCAGCCGAGACGGGCGTCTTAGCCACTACGCCACGACTGCGGTGATTAATCCTTGACATATAAAAGCATTTTCCTCGGCGATAAGACATTTCCTCCTTTCCAGGCGTGACGTCAGACAAGCTAGCGCAGCGCCACCCGTGACCGCTTAAACCGGCTTACTGACGCTTCGTCCATGCGCGACGCTTTTCATGTTGTAGGCGGCCGTCACGTGGTGATAACTGGTGATGTGGTGCTCGTTCCGCCATTACTTCTGACCGTGGTCGTCATTTCGACTTCGCATTATTCGCCAACCTACCCGTCCATAACATCAAGACGATCTTTTACCACCAGATTTTCTAAGGTCGACGGCTTTCCTCGGCAACTGAAGGCTTCGCTTATAGCGCTGGTTCTCCCTTCACACTGGATTGAGCGCCTACCCTTGGGTCCTGCTTGGCCTACGCACTACACTTCGCAATGACTGTTCCACATGTGCAGCAGAGCTCACGTCTGTTGCCACTGCTCGTGTTCCTGGCAAATATTTCGAGCACTCGCCAAGCACACCTGTCGACGTTTCCAACAACGCCGGCCGTCTACGCAGCTCTGTGCGCATCACAGT
Organism: Amblyomma mixtum; assembly: GCF_055824585.1. Lineage (NCBI taxonomy): Eukaryota > Metazoa > Arthropoda > Arachnida > Ixodida > Ixodidae > Amblyomma > Amblyomma mixtum. The sequence goes on along the minus strand of NC_143019.1, from coordinate 135,254,174 downwards.
CGGTCAGCCTGCAGGAAAAGGAGGTTCCTTTTCTGCGCAGTTTATTGAGTACGAGCAGACAGTACGGGTGGTTGGCTTGATGTGATTGCATTTGTTATCCTGTTGTTGTGTTCGTATTTCAAGCAGGAATGATATGTCATAGGTTTCCTTTGCACGCGTGGTAGTGATTGTTGTGTTTCGATTTTGTATTTTCTAACGCTTTTAAAAGCTTCCCTTTCGTGAATAAAAATTCAGTTGATAGTCTGCGCTTGTGTTGTGTCTTCTTGTTCGCTTTGGTCCTCGTTTCTTTTTGCGCAGCTAAGTGTGAATGGTAAGCCGAAACCCTTTACAAGTTTAACAGCGGAACTGTATGTGGCTAGCTCCTGGTGTGAGCGTCTACGTATAGGGCTGGGGAAACTCGCGGTTAACGTGACCTGGCCGTCACCCACAACGAGGAAACGTCCGAGCATGCCCCACACCCGTGTTAGTAGAGGCTTCTAAGTTTTGTAACGTTCAAAAGCACTAATGAGAAAGTGTAATCGTAGAGACATTTTCTTTTCGGCACGGAGCAAGTTTGTGAATGGACTTCTTTCAACTGGGATTTGAAGCGCCTCGGAGTGGCCGGAGGCGACATTTCAAGCGGGCAGACGAAAGATGGACGGATCAATACCCTGTGAGCATTCTTTTACAGTTTTTTTCTGTCGTTGCAAGTGAAAGGCGGAAAAGCCATTTTACGACGCGTGGAAAATGGGCAAGAACGTGAATTAACAAGGTAAAGTGTTGCTGGTTAATGCCAGATCTTGTGGCGAAAAACAGCGCTTAAAGGGCAACTGCAGCACTTTTTTGAGAATTTCGTGATATTCAAGGATTCGAATCTAAATAGGCTTTACGTGAAGCATGCCAATTGTTTTTGCACTAGCATTTGAAGTAGTTACGTAATGGACGATTGAATTTTGCGCTGCTGCTCAATGCACTGGAGGTGTGCACGTAAGTTCAGCGTGACGTCACGGAAGGTCTGCCTTACATTACCACTGTCGTCAGCCACACCCTGCCCTGACTCGTTAGACGCTGCCAATCAACTCTCGGCAGGGTTTGCCTTTGATGGCGTTCCTTTTTTTCCTTCAAAGCAGGCGTTTGCGCGTTGGAAATGTATACCGATACCTTCGATGACGTCATCATGCGCCCCCCCCCCCTCCCAACTTGGCGTTGTGCGCTGCGGAGAACCTTAAAGGTCGTCCGGATTTGAATCAGGGACTACTTCACTATTTCAAGCGTTAACCAAAAAGACTTCGCATGCTTTACCTGCAAGTTTCACACATTCTATCATCTCAAGCTCGTGTATTTCTAAAACCTATGCAGTTTCCCTTTTAAATCAGAGGCGGCGGCAAACGCGTCGCATCCCCACACTTCTTTGTCTCGTGTAAGCGCTGCTTTTTTGCTGCGAAAATGCGGTATTTATTTTTCAAACATTTTGTATATGCCATCGCTCGAATGGCACCCTTAACACGATGTCACCCTTCGAACATTTCCAGCGTTTCTTTTTTCCTCCACTTGCGAACTTCGGCTGTATATTCACTTGTGGAATTAAAAAAAAAGGTGTTATCATCTATTGTACTTTTTTTTCTACAAGACAGGCGCTCCAATGACTAGCGCTCTTCCCGCTGCCACACTACTTCTCTGAGCGGCGCATTAGGTAGGCCACGGCTCGCAGTCAATGCCAGGTTAGAGGAAATAGCTGACACATTGCTTCTTAACGTCAGCAGCTGTATAGGTAAAAATAAAATGAACTTAAGTTTCAGAAGCACAGAGTGAAACAAATGTGTACTGAGCGAGCACGAAATGTTGCCGCAGGACTGAACTGGTGCCTTTAAACACTGCGACTTTACCGCATAGACCCTTGGAAAGAGGGGCGGTGAAGGGACAAGACTCCCTGCTTCCTCTGCCTGCAATTGCTTCAAGAAATGTCAACTTCATGCTTCGCAATCCTTTCTTCATAATGGCAGACATTTCGCTTAATTGCCTATTTGCCATAGCAATGCAGGAAAAACAACATGTAGTGTTCGCCTGCCCTGAGCCTCACTACATGTATTGCCGAGAAAACGGCCCGGCTAAGACGGAGACCTCCGCGATAACATGCATAATAACTGTTCAGTTATTACAAAACTTTCGAAAAAGTCATAAGCCAAGCTTTAATTTCGACATCTGATGTCACGGTTACGTTATACTGACATGACACACTCGGCGAAGTCCTCCAGTGCTCACTGAGTAATTTTTGACTATCGCTACCAACATATATGCTTTGCCAAAATCAGACCTGTGAAATTACATGCGACACACTCAGCATGTTCCGCAAATGGGAAACAAGCACCCTGGTCATGCCGTGAAGCTCTTTTTTTTCGCCGTCATCCATTCGGCAATGAATGGGGAAGGAAAAAAAGAAAAATAATAAATAACGCTTAGGACATTTACAAATAAAGGGGACAAAAGGGAGAGGCGGCAAAAAGACATGGGGCAGAAATGTCCGCCATGTATCAATTCTGCTGACCGACAGTACCAGGAAGATACATGTCAGGCAAAAGGCGCGAAAAAAAATGTGTTGCGCCTGTCAGTCACACTGATAGCAAAATTGAATGTTGTTACAGGACCTTCAGCTGCGGTGTACTAAAACGTCTCTTGGCGCTGGCGGTATATTATACCCCTGTCACACGGCCAGTTTCAATGGCCATCGAGTCGAGAGCCATCGAGATTTTCGATCGCCATTGAACTCGAGGGAGTTGTGGAGCTGCTACACGGCAAATCTCAATGGCCATTGAAATCGTTCTCGTGTCTTACGCCAAGCTCGTGTGGCGCCACAATCGCTGCTTTCGGTTTCGCGCAAATAACAAAAATATATTGACGAAACTTAACTAAATGTTGAAATACACTTTCTTGCGGTCATAAGGCGCGTTCACACTTGTTCAAAAATCCGGCAAGCGAAGCGGATTCGCTCGCCGCAAAAACTAGGACCTGTTCTCATCTGTTGACGCCCGGGCGAGTTGGAACGGCCGCGCCGCTGCTGCTTCTCGCTTTGCGCACCACGTCGCCGCTCGCGACGTACACAGATACAGTGAGAAAAGAGCATAAATTTATGCTGTCTACGTACCACGAGCGTATGCACGCTTACGTACGCTAAACGCAGGCGCATTCTCACATTGAGTTCAGCGTATGCTAGCAGAGAGGCAAAAATAAACTTAGTCTCTAGTGGCGCCATCTGGTAGTCAAAACGGGAACCATTACTGTCAACAAACCGCCTCTCTTAGGCCTAACAGCGGCAGAATCGTCACTCTAAATAAAAAATAAAGCAAATTTATCACTTATACGTTTTCTTCTAGGCAAGATGAGACGAAGCGAAAGACCGGTGCCCCATTTATGACCAGTGAACGGACAGAAAAAGGCAGCAACAACGAGAATTCAGTCCGAAGCGAGGGGTCCGGCTTTGAAGGGCGCCGCCATGTTTGTTGTCGTTCGAAGCAATGCTAGCAACCTTGGGCAACGCTCGAAGGCCCTCGAAATCTCGATAGAGTTCCGGGCTGCTCCGTCGACTTGATAGACTATTGACTCGATGGCCATTCAAACTGGCCGTGTAGCAGCGCTCGATCGCCTTCGAGTCGATAGGCTATCGATTCGAGGGCCTTCGAAATGCCCGTGTGACAGGGGTATTAGTTTCAGAAATGGGGGCTACACCTTCCCACGCCATGGGCAAAATCATATGGAACTGAAACCATAAAAATCATGGGCGGTAATCTTTGGGGTAAGCTGCAAAAAAAAAAATCACTTGTTTCTCTAACCACAGAGCACGTTGAAAAAAAAAAGAGAAAAAGAAAGCTCCACGATTTTTTGTTTAATTAAGGCTTGTGGCACTTACAAACAGGCTCAGGTTTGCAACCGAGCCCGCTGTGTGCACCGCCATGCAGCGGAGCTTCCCAAGTGCACAGTCCACAGGCACTTGTACTCAGTTTTTAACCAGCGAGTGACCGGCGGTGGGAGTCGAACACCCCACCTCCCGCAGCCGAGACGGGCGTCTTAGCCACTACGCCACGACTGCGGTGATTAATCCTTGACATATAAAAGCATTTTCCTCGGCGATAAGACATTTCCTCCTTTCCAGGCGTGACGTCAGACAAGCTAGCGCAGCGCCACCCGTGACCGCTTAAACCGGCTTACTGACGCTTCGTCCATGCGCGACGCTTTTCATGTTGTAGGCGGCCGTCACGTGGTGATAACTGGTGATGTGGTGCTCGTTCCGCCATTACTTCTGACCGTGGTCGTCATTTCGACTTCGCATTATTCGCCAACCTACCCGTCCATAACATCAAGACGATCTTTTACCACCAGATTTTCTAAGGTCGACGGCTTTCCTCGGCAACTGAAGGCTTCGCTTATAGCGCTGGTTCTCCCTTCACACTGGATTGAGCGCCTACCCTTGGGTCCTGCTTGGCCTACGCACTACACTTCGCAATGACTGTTCCACATGTGCAGCAGAGCTCACGTCTGTTGCCACTGCTCGTGTTCCTGGCAAATATTTCGAGCACTCGCCAAGCACACCTGTCGACGTTTCCAACAACGCCGGCCGTCTACGCAGCTCTGTGCGCATCACAGTCGGTCAGCCTGCAGGAAAAGGAGGTTCCTTTTCTGCGCAGTTTATTGAGTACGAGCAGACAGTACGGGTGGTTGGCTTGATGTGATTGCATTTGTTATCCTGTTGTTGTGTTCGTATTTCAAGCAGGAATGATATGTCATAGGTTTCCTTTGCACGCGTGGTAGTGATTGTTGTGTTTCGATTTTGTATTTTCTAACGCTTTTAAAAGCTTCCCTTTCGTGAATAAAAATTCAGTTGATAGTCTGCGCTTGTGTTGTGTCTTCTTGTTCGCTTTGGTCCTCGTTTCTTTTTGCGCAGCTAAGTGTGAATGGTAAGCCGAAACCCTTTACAAGTTTAACAGCGGAACTGTATGTGGCTAGCTCCTGGTGTGAGCGTCTACGTATAGGGCTGGGGAAACTCGCGGTTAACGTGACCTGGCCGTCACCCACAACGAGGAAACGTCCGAGCATGCCCCACACCCGTGTTAGTAGAGGCTTCTAAGTTTTGTAACGTTCAAAAGCACTAATGAGAAAGTGTAATCGTAGAGACATTTTCTTTTCGGCACGGAGCAAGTTTGTGAATGGACTTCTTTCAACTGGGATTTGAAGCGCCTCGGAGTGGCCGGAGGCGACATTTCAAGCGGGCAGACGAAAGATGGACGGATCAATACCCTGTGAGCATTCTTTTACAGTTTTTTTCTGTCGTTGCAAGTGAAAGGCGGAAAAGCCATTTTACGACGCGTGGAAAATGGGCAAGAACGTGAATTAACAAGGTAAAAAGTGTTGCTGGTTAATGCCAGATCTTGTGGCGAAAAACAGCGCTTAAAGGGCAACTGCAGCACTTTTTTGAGAATTTCGTGATATTCAAGGATTCGAATCTAAATAGGCTTTACGTGAAGCATGCCAATTGTTTTTGCACTAGCATTTGAAGTAGTTACGTAATGGACGATTGAATTTTGCGCTGCTGCTCAATGCACTGGAGGTGTGCACGTAAGTTCAGCGTGACGTCACGGAAGGTCTGCCTTACATTACCACTGTCGTCAGCCACACCCTGCCCTGACTCGTTAGACGCTGCCAATCAACTCTCGGCAGGGTTTGCCTTTGATGGCGTTCCTTTTTTTCCTTCAAAGCAGGCGTTTGCGCGTTGGAAATGTATACCGATACCTTCGATGACGTCATCATGCGCCCCCCCCCCCTCCCAACTTGGCGTTGTGCGCTGCGGAGAACCTTAAAGGTCGTCCGGATTTGAATCAGGGACTACTTCACTATTTCAAGCGCTAAACCAAAAAGACTTCGCATGCTTTACCTGCAAGTTTCACACATTCTATCATCTCAAGCTCGTGTATTTCTAAAACCTATGCAGTTTCCCTTTTAAATCAGAGGCGGCGGCAAACGCGTCGCATCCCCACACTTCTTTGTCTCGTGTAAGCGCTGCTTTTTTGCTGCGAAAATGCGGTATTTATTTTTCAAACATTTTGTATATGCCATCGCTCGAATGGCACCCTTAACACGATGTCACCCTTCGAACATTTCCAGCGTTTCTTTTTTCCTCCACTTGCGAACTTCGGCTGTATATTCACTTGTGGAATTAAAAAAAAAAGGTGTTATCATCTATTGTACTTTTTTTTCTACAAGACAGGCGCTCCAATGACTAGCGCTCTTCCCGCTGCCACACTACTTCTCTGAGCGGCGCATTAGGTAGGCCACGGCTCGCAGTCAATGCCAGGTTAGAGGAAATAGCTGACACATTGCTTCCTAACGTCAGCAGCTGTATAGGTAAAAATAAAATGAACTTAAGTTTCAGAAGCACAGAGTGAAACAAATGTGTACTGAGCGAGCACGAAATGCTGCCGCAGGACTGAACTGGTGCCTTTAAACACTGCGGCTTTACCGCATAGACCCTTGGAAAGAGGGGCGGTGAAGGGACAAGACTCCCTGCTTCCTCTGCCTGCAATTGCTTCAAGAAATGTCAACTTCATGCTTCGCAATCCTTTCTTCATAATGGCAGACATTTCGCTTAATTGCCTATTTGCCATAGCAATGCAGGAAAAACAACATGTAGTGTTCGCCTGCCCTGAGCCTCACTACATGTATTGCCGAGAAAACGGCCCGGCTAAGACGGAGACCTCCGCGATAACATGCATAATAACTGTTCAGTTATTACAAAACTTTCGAAAAAGTCATAAGCCAAGCTTTAATTTCGACATCTGATGTCACGGTTACGTTATACTGACATGACACACTCGGCGAAGTCCTCCAGTGCTCACTGAGTAATTTTTGACTATCGCTACCAACATATATGCTTTGCCAAAATCAGACCTGTGAAATTACATGCGACACACTCAGCATGTTCCGCAAATGGGAAACAAGCACCCTGGTCATGCCGTGAAGCTCTTTTTTTTCGCCGTCATCCATTCGGCAATGAATGGGGAAGGAAAAAAAGAAAAATAATAAATAACGCTTAGGACATTTACAAATAAAGGGGACAAAAGGGAGAGGCGGCAAAAAGACATGGGGCAGAAATGTCCGCCATGTATCAATTCTGCTGACCGACAGTACCAGGAAGATACATGTCAGGCAAAAGGCGCGAAAAAAAATGTGTTGCGCCTGTCAGTCACACTGATAGCAAAATTGAATGTTGTTACAGGACCTTCAGCTGCGGTGTACTAAAACGTCTCTTGGCGCTGGCGGTATATTATACCCCTGTCACACGGCCAGTTTCAATGGCCATCGAGTCGAGAGCCATCGAGATTTTCGATCGCCATTGAACTCGAGGGAGTTGTGGAGCTGCTACACGGCAAATCTCAATGGCCATTGAAATCGTTCTCGTGTCTTACGCCAAGCTCGTGTGGCGCCACAATCGCTGCTTTCGGTTTCGCGCAAATAACAAAAATATATTGACGAAACTTAACTAAATGTTGAAATACACTTTCTTGCAGTCATAAGGCGCGTTCACACTTGTTCAAAAATCCGGCAAGCGAAGCGGATTCGCTCGCCGCAAAAACTAGGACCTGTTCTCATCTGTTGACGCCCGGGCGAGTTGGAACGGCCGCGCCGCTGCTGCTTCTCGCTTTGCGCACCACGTCGCCGCTCGCGACGTACACAGATACAGTGAGAAAAGAGCATAAATTTATGCTGTCTACGTACCACGAGCGTATGCACGCTTACGTACGCTAAACGCAGGCGCATTCTCACATTGAGTTCAGCGTATGCTAGCAGAGAGGCAAAAATAAACTTAGTCTCTAGTGGCGCCATCTGGTAGTCAAAACGGGAACCATTACTGTCAACAAACCGCCTCTCTTAGGCCTAACAGCGGCAGAATCGTCACTCTAAATAAAAAATAAAGCAAATTTATCACTTATACGTTTTCTTCTAGGCAAGATGAGACGAAGCGAAAGACCGGTGCCCCATTTATGACCAGTGAACGGACAGAAAAAGGCAGCAACAACGAGAATTCAGTCCGAAGCGAGGGGTCCGGCTTTGAAGGGCGCCGCCATGTTTGTTGTCGTTCGAAGCAATGCTAGCAACCTTGGGCAACGCTCGAAGGCCCTCGAAATCTCGATAGAGTTCCGGGCTGCTCCGTCGACTTGATAGACTATTGACTCGATGGCCATTCAAACTGGCCGTGTAGCAGCGCTCGATCGCCTTCGAGTCGATAGGCTATCGATTCGAGGGCCTTCGAAATGCCCGTGTGACAGGGGTATTAGTTTCAGAAATGGGGGCTACACCTTCCCACGCCATGGGCAAAATCATATGGAACTGAAACCATAAAAATCATGGGCGGTAATCTTTGGGGTAAGCTGCAAAAAAAAAATCACTTGTTTCTCTAACCACAGAGCACGTTGAAAAAAAAAAGAGAAAAAGAAAGCTCCACGATTTTTTGTTTAATTAAGGCTTGTGACACTTACAAACAGGCTCAGGTTTGCAACCGAGCCCGCTGTGTGCACCGCCATGCAGCGGAGCTTCCCAAGTGCACAGTCCACAGGCACTTGTACTCAGTTTTTAACCAGCGAGTGACCGGCGGTGGGAGTCGAACACCCCACCTCCCGCAGCCGAGACGGGCGTCTTAGCCACTACGCCACGACTGCGGTGATTAATCCTTGACATATAAAAGCATTTTCCTCGGCGATAAGACATTTCCTCCTTTCCAGGCGTGACGTCAGACAAGCTAGCGCAGCGCCACCCGTGACCGCTTAAACCGGCTTACTGACGCTTCGTCCATGCGCGACGCTTTTCATGTTGTAGGCGGCCGTCACGTGGTGATAACTGGTGATGTGGTGCTCGTTCCGCCATTACTTCTGACCGTGGTCGTCATTTCGACTTCGCATTATTCGCCAACCTACCCGTCCATAACATCAAGACGATCTTTTACCACCAGATTTTCTAAGGTCGACGGCTTTCCTCGGCAACTGAAGGCTTCGCTTATAGCGCTGGTTCTCCCTTCACACTGGATTGAGCGCCTACCCTTGGGTCCTGCTTGGCCTACGCACTACACTTCGCAATGACTGTTCCACATGTGCAGCAGAGCTCACGTCTGTTGCCACTGCTCGTGTTCCTGGCAAATATTTCGAGCACTCGCCAAGCACACCTGTCGACGTTTCCAACAACGCCGGCCGTCTACGCAGCTCTGTGCGCATCACAGTCGGTCAGCCTGCAGGAAAAGGAGGTTCCTTTTCTGCGCAGTTTATTGAGTACGAGCAGACAGTACGGGGGGTTGGCTTGATGTGATTGCATTTGTTATCCTGTTGTTGTGTTCGTATTTCAAGCAGGAATGATATGTCATAGGTTTCCTTTGCACGCGTGGTAGTGATTGTTGTGTTTCGATTTTGTATTTTCTAACGCTTTTAAAAGCTTCCCTTTCGTGAATAAAAATTCAGTTGATAGTCTGCGCTTGTGTTGTGTCTTCTTGTTCGCTTTGGTACTCGTTTCTTTTTGCGCAGCTAAGTGTGAATGGTAAGCCGAAACCCTTTACAAGTTTAACAGCGGAACTGTATGTGGCTAGCTCCTGGTGTGAGCGTCTACGTATAGGGCTGGGGAAACTCGCGGTTAACGTGACCTGGCCGTCACCCACAACGAGGAAACGTCCGAGCATGCCCCACACCCGTGTTAGTAGAGGCTTCTAAGTTTTGTAACGTTCAAAAGCACTAATGAGAAAGTGTAATCGTAGAGACATTTTCTTTTCGGCACGGAGCAAGTTTGTGAATGGACTTCTTTCAACTGGGATTTGAAGCGCCTCGGAGTGGCCGGAGGCGACATTTCAAGCGGGCAGACGAAAGATGGACGGATCAATACCCTGTGAGCATTCTTTTACAGTTTTTTTCTGTCGTTGCAAGTGAAAGGCGGAAAAGCCATTTTACGACGCGTGGAAAATGGGCAAGAACGTGAATTAACAAGGTAAAAAGTGTTGCTGGTTAATGCCAGATCTTGTGGCGAAAAACAGCGCTTAAAGGGCAACTGCAGCACTTTTTTGAGAATTTCGTGATATTCAAGGATTCGAATCTAAATAGGCTTTACGTGAAGCATGCCAATTGTTTTTGCACTAGCATTTGAAGTAGTTACGTAATGGACGATTGAATTTTGCGCTGCTGCTCAATGCACTGGAGGTGTGCACGTAAGTTCAGCGTGACGTCACGGAAGGTCTGCCTTACATTACCACTGTCGTCAGCCACACCCTGCCCTGACTCGTTAGACGCTGCCAATCAACTCTCGGCAGGGTTTGCCTTTGATGGCGTTCCTTTTTTTCCTTCAAAGCAGGCGTTTGCGCGTTGGAAATGTATACCGATACCTTCGATGACGTCATCATGCGCCCCCCCCCCCCCCCCTCCCAACTTGGCGTTGTGCGCTGCGGAGAACCTTAAAGGTCGTCCGGATTTGAATCAGGGACTACTTCACTATTTCAAGCGCTAAACCAAAAAGACTTCGCATGCTTTACCTGCAAGTTTCACACATTCTATCATCTCAAGCTCGTGTATTTCTAAAACCTATGCAGTTTCCCTTTTAAATCAGAGGCGGCGGCAAACGCGTCGCATCCCCACACTTCTTTGTCTCGTGTAAGCGCTGCTTTTTTGCTGCGAAAATGCGGTATTTATTTTTCAAACATTTTGTATATGCCATCGCTCGAATGGCACCCTTAACACGATGTCACCCTTCGAACATTTCCAGCGTTTCTTTTTTCCTCCACTTGCGAACTTCGGCTGTATATTCACTTGTGGAATTAAAAAAAAAAAGGTGTTATCATCTATTGTACTTTTTTTTCTACAAGACAGGCGCTCCAATGACTAGCGCTCTTCCCGCTGCCACACTACTTCTCTGAGCGGCGCATTAGGTAGGCCACGGCTCGCAGTCAATGCCAGGTTAGAGGAAATAGCTGACACATTGCTTCCTAACGTCAGCAGCTGTATAGGTAAAAATAAAATGAACTTAAGTTTCAGAAGCACAGAGTGAAACAAATGTGTACTGAGCGAGCACGAAATGCTGCCGCAGGACTGAACTGGTGCCTTTAAACACTGCGGCTTTACCGCATAGACCCTTGGAAAGAGGGGCGGTGAAGGGACAAGACTCCCTGCTTCCTCTGCCTGCAATTGCTTCAAGAAATGTCAACTTCATGCTTCGCAATCCTTTCTTCATAATGGCAGACATTTCGCTTAATTGCCTATTTGCCATAGCAATGCAGGAAAAACAACATGTAGTGTTCGCCTGCCCTGAGCCTCACTACATGTATTGCCGAGAAAACGGCCCGGCTAAGACGGAGACCTCCGCGATAACATGCATAATAACTGTTCAGTTATTACAAAACTTTCGAAAAAGTCATAAGCCAAGCTTTAATTTCGACATCTGATGTCACGGTTACGTTATACTGACATGACACACTCGGCGAAGTCCTCCAGTGCTCACTGAGTAATTTTTGACTATCGCTACCAACATATATGCTTTGCCAAAATCAGACCTGTGAAATTACATGCGACACACTCAGCATGTTCCGCAAATGGGAAACAAGCACCCTGGTCATGCCGTGAAGCTCTTTTTTTTCGCCGTCATCCATTCGGCAATGAATGGGGAAGGAAAAAAAGAAAAATAATAAATAACGCTTAGGACATTTACAAATAAAGGGGACAAAAGGGAGAGGCGGCAAAAAGACATGGGGCAGAAATGTCCGCCATGTATCAATTCTGCTGACCGACAGTACCAGGAAGATACATGTCAGGCAAAAGGCGCGAAAAAAAATGTGTTGCGCCTGTCAGTCACACTGATAGCAAAATTGAATGTTGTTACAGGACCTTCAGCTGCGGTGTACTAAAACGTCTCTTGGCGCTGGCGGTATATTATACCCCTGTCACACGGCCAGTTTCAATGGCCATCGAGTCGAGAGCCATCGAGATTTTCGATCGCCATTGAACTCGAGGGAGTTGTGGAGCTGCTACACGGCAAATCTCAATGGCCATTGAAATCGTTCTCGTGTCTTACGCCAAGCTCGTGTGGCGCCACAATCGCTGCTTTCGGTTTCGCGCAAATAACAAAAATATATTGACGAAACTTAACTAAATGTTGAAATACACTTTCTTGCAGTCATAAGGCGCGTTCACACTTGTTCAAAAATCCGGCAAGCGAAGCGGATTCGCTCGCCGCAAAAACTAGGACCTGTTCTCATCTGTTGACGCCCGGGCGAGTTGGAACGGCCGCGCCGCTGCTGCTTCTCGCTTTGCGCACCACGTCGCCGCTCGCGACGTACACAGATACAGTGAGAAAAGAGCATAAATTTATGCTGTCTACGTACCACGAGCGTATGCACGCTTACGTACGCTAAACGCAGGCGCATTCTCACATTGAGTTCAGCGTATGCTAGCAGAGAGGCAAAAATAAACTTAGTCTCTAGTGGCGCCATCTGGTAGTCAAAACGGGAACCATTACTGTCAACAAACCGCCTCTCTTAGGCCTAACAGCGGCAGAATCGTCACTCTAAATAAAAAATAAAGCAAATTTATCACTTATACGTTTTCTTCTAGGCAAGATGAGACGAAGCGAAAGACCGGTGCCCCATTTATGACCAGTGAACGGACAGAAAAAGGCAGCAACAACGAGAATTCAGTCCGAAGCGAGGGGTCCGGCTTTGAAGGGCGCCGCCATGTTTGTTGTCGTTCGAAGCAATGCTAGCAACCTTGGGCAACGCTCGAAGGCCCTCGAAATCTCGATAGAGTTCCGGGCTGCTCCGTCGACTCGATAGACTATTGACTCGATGGCCATTCAAACTGGCCGTGTAGCAGCGCTCGATCGCCTTCGAGTCGATAGGCTATCGATTCGAGGGCCTTCGAAATGCCCGTGTGACAGGGGTATTAGTTTCAGAAATGGGGGCTACACATTCCCACGCCATGGGCAAAATCATATGGAACTGAAACCATAAAAATCATGGGCGGTAATCTTTGGGGTAAGCTGCAAAAAAAAAATCACTTGTTTCTCTAACCACAGAGCGCGTTGAAAAAAAAAAGAGAAAAAGAAAGCTCCACGATTTTTTGTTTAATTAAGGCTTGTGACACTTACAAACAGGCTCAGGTTTGCAACCGAGCCCGCTGTGTGCACCGCCATGCAGCGGAGCTTCCCAAGTGCACAGTCCACAGGCACTTGTACTCAGTTTTTAACCAGCGAGTGACCGGCGGTGGGAGTCGAACACCCCACCTCCCGCAGCCGAGACGGGCGTCTTAGCCACTACGCCACGACTGCTTTTTTTTTTTTTTTTCTTTATTGCCTGGCTTTGACACAGAAAATTTCACAACACAAACAATCAACAAAAGACAATAAACGCTATATACATATGACTCGTGGTCAGCCAGCATGCATCTGGCTTCGTCAAATTAAAACTCACGCAATGTACAGAGCGGCTCTAGTCTTGAGAGCCACTCCGGACGCTCCGCAGCGGCTTTCTGAATGGCGAGAAACATGTCCATGCTTTCGCGGAAATAAATTCTAGCAGGTCTTGCGTCTCTGTCACAATGGTAGCCCGCCATTCTGGAGCGCCATATACAGTGGAGGCCTGTAAGCATTATTAAGTCAAAAGGCACCCCATCCTCATTTTGAACACATAAGTACCGGATGCCATACGGGTCTAGTGGAAATTCTTTCTTTAAGGTTCGCTGCAAAACATCCCAAAAATAAACCCCTTCCCAACAGTGCAAAAATACATGGTCTATTGTTTCCGGCTTTCTGCAAATTAAACAGTTGGATCCCCAAGGTAAAAATAATTCCTTTCCTTCTAAAAATTTTTTAACCGGTAAGGTTCCGGTGTGGAGCTTAAAAAAGAAGGTTTTTGTTCCTGATGGCACCTGCATGTTTTTAACTCTCTTTAAAACATCTTTGCCTTGGCCTCCACTGTACAAGGCCCTGTACAAGGGCACCGGGAAAACTACATCGCACAAATCACGGTACAGTTTCTTTCGATTCACAGTCGACAGAAAGTCATTTGAAAACCGCGCGGAAAGAAACCTTACACTGGCTACGATTTCCCGGTAAAAACCGGTGACTCTACTGTAAACATCAGCAGTTCCGACGATGTACTCTGGAAGCAGATGCCGCAGCCTAACTTGGCATACGGTACGCAAAAACGGGTCTCTTGTGTCCCGAAGAAACAAAAAACGATTGACCAGCTGTCTCAAAAACAAATGGCCCAGTCCCAGCCCGCCGTCTTGAACCCGTCGGAACAGGTTGGTCCGGCTGCAGCGCTCCCATTCAGACGACCAGATAAAGATGGCGAAAATTCGGTGTAGCTTTTGAATACTTAACCGTGAACAGTGCAGCACCTGCATGACGTACCAGAGCCTGCTGATAAAGAACAAGTTGCAAACAGTGGCTCTGGCGAAAATGGACAAGGTCGTTCCTTTCCACTTATCCGCTCTCTCCCGTATCTCTTTAATCTGTGCTGTCCAATGCTGTTCACTGTCACGGTAAGCAGCGAGTGGAACGCCCAAGTATTTATCTGGCGTCGTCGTCCAAGGCACGCTGGCAAACCGCTCAGGCGTAGATGCCCACCTTCCGTGCCAAAGCCCGAGGCACTTCGACCAGTTAACGCCGCTTCCAGTAGCTTGGCTGAAATCTCGTACACATTGAACGGCCTCGCTTATGCCACCCTCGTCAACGGAAAACACAGCAATGTCATCAGCATACGCCAAGAGCTTTACTTCAGCTGCTTGTAAAGTGAATCCGTTAATACTCCTGCTGTTCAGTATCTTTAAACAAAGGGTCTCCACATAAATACAAAATAAAAGGGGGCTGAGGGGACAGCCCTGGCGCACCGAACGCTGCACGCTAATGGGGGCCCCCAGACTCTTGTTAACGATCAATCTCGTCGTGCAGTTCCGGTATGCCAGGGCCACACCCTCGCGGATAACAGAACCAACATTAACATGGCCTAATACTGAAAACAAAAGTTCATGGGCAACGCAGTCAAAAGCCTTTTCTAAGTCGATCTGGAGAATAGCCACCTGACCATTAGTGTCATCACAGGTTTCTAGGACACTGCGCGCATCGTGAATATTAGTAAAAATAGACCGCCCTTTAATCCCGCAGGTCTGATGCGGAGCAACTAATAAATGAATCACGGTCTGCAACCTTCGTGCCAAAACTTTCATGTAAATTTTGTACTCCACGTTAGTGAGTGCTATGGGTCGGTATGCTGTTACCATTCGTAATCTGTCTATGTCGTCCGTCTTGGGAATCAGCACTGTATGGGACGACCCATAGGACGGAGGCAGTGCTTTTAGTTTATAGGCTTCATTAAAGATTACCTGCAAGACCGGGGAAATTACATTTTTAAATTCTTTGTAGAATGCCGCGCTGAACCCGTCCGGTCCAGGCGACTTACCAGGGTTTAAACTGTCTATTGCTTGCTCAACTTCCCCTTGGCTTATCTTCTGCTCTAATCTGTCTTTTGTTTCGTCATCCAGACGCGGCATCTCGGCTAGAAACGCCTCCTTAAATGTGATAACATCTACCGGATGCGCTGCGAAGAGCGCCTGGTAATGCTGGAAAAAGGCTGCTTTGATGTGATCGATGTCCGTTTTTGAAACACCTCCCCATTCTATTTCGTTAATGTGATTTCTTTCGGCGCGGGCTTTTTCTAAACCGAGCGCTCGTTTCGTTGGCGTTTCCCCTGCAGCCATATCTTCTGCCCTTGCCCTCACCAGCGCTCCCCGATAACGTTCTTCTTCAATAAGCTGTAACTTTTGTTTGGTTTTCCTTATGTCTTCTATCCATTTACCAGGCGCTCGGCATTCTTGTTTTATCATCTTCTGAAGCAATGCCTTTAGCTCCATTTCCTCTTTTTTTTCTTCATGACGTATACAGGTGGCTCTTTCTATTGCTTTTAATTTTAAAGTTTCTTTAGTGAGCTCCCACTGCTGCCAAATCCTCATGTTACTACTTGGTTCTATTTTTGCTATTTCTTCTCTTACAGCTCGGTTATAAAATTCGTCCTGGAGTAGCTTGTCATTTAACTTCCACATTTCCCATGAAAAACCATTCCCCTTCTTAATGAACCCTATGCAGCATTGAACCAAACAGTGGTCAGAAAATGAAACCGGCAGAACTACATAACTATTGCATTTAGGGACAGTTTCCGCGGATGCATAAATTCGGTCTAGCCGTGCGTGACTTGTGCCCTCGAATCGTGTGTACCTTACAGCACGCGTTCCTTCAAGACACTCTGCTACATCCTCGAGGTTGCAGTTCACAATCATTCGTAACAACACTTCGGTGCTTTTATCCCTGAAACCTCGGACGCTTGTCTTGTCGCGCGCACTTAGAACACAGTTGTAATCGCCCATAACAATGAGCTGCCTGTCCGTGCGAAGCCGTTCTTCGACGCTTTCAAAAAACGCGGCTCGGCCATCAACCACATTAGGTGCATACAGACAAACAATGCGCCAGTCGATGTTACAGAGCGAAAAATCGATGGACACGTATCGACCCGACAAACACGAATGATGCCCTTGTACCTCTAGCCCCGGCAACTTCTTGACAAACAGAACACAACCAGCCGATGTGCCCACCGCATGGCTGACAACGGCAAAATATCTAGACGTGAACCGTCGCACCATGCTCCCGGTCTCTTCCTCACCATCGACTTTAGTTTCCTGCACTGCTAATATATCAATATCTTGCTCCGTTATAAGTCGGTACAGCTGGCTTTGTTTTCTTTTGCCTGCCAGGCCTCTGACATTTAAGGTGGCGACTTTGAACGGAGTTGCGGAAGCCATTTCAACTTAAGAAGAAGGGACCGAAAGCATGGTGCTTACCTCCCGCGCCCAGCATATCGCTAGACGATGCCGTCGCCGCCGGTGTCATCCGGCGCGAGCACATGGACCTGGTCAGGCGGCGCCTTGCCGCCGCCACGCCTGTCATCCGGAACCTTCGGGCGCGGTCGCAGACTGGGTCGTCGTGCTTGCGGCGTCTTTGTCGGCGGTTCCTCCACGCTGGACTCTGCTGCCTTCTCCCCGTCGGCCTTGGTCTCGGTGTGCGGACGCTTCGCAGGGGTGGTCACGCCGGTGTTCACGCGGGCGTCTGCCTTCTCGTCGCGGTTCTCGCTGGCCGCCGTTGTTTCCGCTTCCACGTGCTCTGGGGGGCTCGGGTTATCTTTGGGCGTCTCCAGAGGCGTCAAAGGTTGGTCACAGATGGGCGACCCGCTCTCCTTTGCGCCAGCCGCGTCGGTGTTGCTGGTCGAAACCGCAGGCTCAACCCCCGCCGTTTTGCTCGTGTCGTCGATGCCGCTGGCTGCTTCCTCCGCCTCGACAACGTCCATGAGCTCTGCGGAGTCGCTCGCCGCTACACGCCCGGTAGCCGACGCGTAGGTGCGCACGCAGTCGGCCTCGGAGTGACCGTAGCGTCGGCACTTCGAGCACCTGGGCACCTTGCAATCACGGCGCACGTGCCCCGCGCCGCAACACCGCAGACACTGCATCGGCCGCCCGGGCACCACCACGAGAGCCAACTCGCCAGCAACTCGAACCTGGTGGGGCAGGTCGTCTACCTTAATGCCTGGCTTCATCTTTAGGAGCACGGTCCTCGTGGTGGACCCCTTCTCCTTCATGCCAGCGACGCGCCAACGCTCCCGGGTGACCTCGGTCACGTTGCCGAACGCCGCGAATGCCGTACGGATATCCTCGTCGGCGACGCCGTGAAGCATCCAGTGCAGTCGCAGCTTGACCTGGTGGTCCTCTGGGTCAAAAACGATACAGCGGCGTCCCTTGACTTCCAGCTCCTTCATGGCGGCCAGTTTCTTTGCGGCGTCGGCGCTGCTGAAGGTCACAGCCCACACGTGGTTTATCTGGTACGCTCCCAACGCCACGACGTCGGGGAGCGCACCAACGTTGGCTAGGGCGTCCCTGAAGTCTTCGACCCTGTAGGGTCTCACACGCACGTCCCCGTGCAGAAAAACCGTGTTTAACACAACACGTCCGGTGGGCAGGGTAGGCAGAACGATCTCGTAATCCTTATCTGCGTCGCTGGCGAACCTGTTTCCGCGGCCGGCAACGGCCGCTATCGCCGCTCCGTGGGAGCCCATGATTCTGCGTCCGTCACGCTCGGTGGCTGGAAGTAGAATGCACTACGCCACGACTGCGGTGATTAATCCTTGACATATAAAAGCATTTTCCTCGGCGATAAGACATTTCCTCCTTTCCAGGCGTGACGTCAGACAAGCTAGCGCAGCGCCACCCGTGACCGCTTAAACCGGCTTACTGACGCTTCGTCCATGCGCGACGCTTTTCATGTTGTAGGCGGCCGTCACGTGGTGATAACTGGTGATGTGGTGCTCGTTCCGCCATTACTTCTGACCGTGGTCGTCATTTCGACTTCGCATTATTCGCCAACCTACCCGTCCATAACATCAAGACGATCTTTTACCACCAGATTTTCTAAGGTCGACGGCTTTCCTCGGCAACTGAAGGCTTCGCTTATAGCGCTGGTTCTCCCTTCACACTGGATTGAGCGCCTACCCTTGGGTCCTGCTTGGCCTACGCACTACACTTCGCAATGACTGTTCCACATGTGCAGCAGAGCTCACGTCTGTTGCCACTGCTCGTGTTCCTGGCAAATATTTCGAGCACTCGCCAAGCACACCTGTCGACGTTTCCAACAACGCCGGCCGTCTACGCAGCTCTGTGCGCATCACAGTCGGTCAGCCTGCAGGAAAAGGAGGTTCCTTTTCTGCGCAGTTTATTGAGTACGAGCAGACAGTACGGGTGGTTGGCTTGATGTGATTGCATTTGTTATCCTGTTGTTGTGTTCGTATTTCAAGCAGGAATGATATGTCATAGGTTTCCTTTGCACGCGTGGTAGTGATTGTTGTGTTTCGATTTTGTATTTTCTAACGCTTTTAAAAGCTTCCCTTTCGTGAATAAAAATTCAGTTGATAGTCTGCGCTTGTGTTGTGTCTTCTTGTTCGCTTTGGTCCTCGTTTCTTTTTGCGCAGCTAAGTGTGAATGGTAAGCCGAAACCCTTTACAAGTTTAACAGCGGAACTGTATGTGGCTAGCTCCTGGTGTGAGCGTCTACGTATAGGGCTGGGGAAACTCGCGGTTAACGTGACCTGGCCGTCACCCACAACGAGGAAACGTCCGAGCATGCCCCACACCCGTGTTAGTAGAGGCTTCTAAGTTTTGTAACGTTCAAAAGCACTAATGAGAAAGTGTAATCGTAGAGACATTTTCTTTTCGGCACGGAGCAAGTTTGTGAATGGACTTCTTTCAACTGGGATTTGAAGCGCCTCGGAGTGGCCGGAGGCGACATTTCAAGCGGGCAGACGAAAGATGGACGGATCAATACCCTGTGAGCATTCTTTTACAGTTTTTTTCTGTCGTTGCAAGTGAAAGGCGGAAAAGCCATTTTACGACGCGTGGAAAATGGGCAAGAACGTGAATTAACAAGGTAAAAAGTGTTGCTGGTTAATGCCAGATCTTGTGGCGAAAAACAGCGCTTAAAGGGCAACTGCAGCACTTTTTTGAGAATTTCGTGATATTCAAGGATTCGAATCTAAATAGGCTTTACGTGAAGCATGCCAATTGTTTTTGCACTAGCATTTGAAGTAGTTACGTAATGGACGATTGAATTTTGCGCTGCTGCTCAATGCACTGGAGGTGTGCACGTAAGTTCAGCGTGACGTCACGGAAGGTCTGCCTTACATTACCACTGTCGTCAGCCACACCCTGCCCTGACTCGTTAGACGCTGCCAATCAACTCTCGGCAGGGTTTGCCTTTGATGGCGTTCCTTTTTTTCCTTCAAAGCAGGCGTTTGCGCGTTGGAAATGTATACCGATACCTTCGATGACGTCATCATGCGCCCCCCCCCCCCTCCCAACTTGGCGTTGTGCGCTGCGGAGAACCTTAAAGGTCGTCCGGATTTGAATCAGGGACTACTTCACTATTTCAAGCGCTAAACCAAAAAGACTTCGCATGCTTTACCTGCAAGTTTCACACATTCTATCATCTCAAGCTCGTGTATTTCTAAAACCTATGCAGTTTCCCTTTTAAATCAGAGGCGGCGGCAAACGCGTCGCATCCCCACACTTCTTTGTCTCGTGTAAGCGCTGCTTTTTTGCTGCGAAAATGCGGTATTTATTTTTCAAACATTTTGTATATGCCATCGCTCGAATGGCACCCTTAACACGATGTCACCCTTCGAACATTTCCAGCGTTTATTTTTTCCTCCACTTGCGAACTTCGGCTGTATATTCACTTGTGGAATTAAAAAAAAAGGTGTTATCATCTATTGTACTTTTTTTTCTACAAGACAGGCGCTCCAATGACTAGCGCTCTTCCCGCTGCCACACTACTTCTCTGAGCGGCGCATTAGGTAGGCCACGGCTCGCAGTCAATGCCAGGTTAGAGGAAATAGCTGACACATTGCTTCCTAACGTCAGCAGCTGTATAGGTAAAAATAAAATGAACTTAAGTTTCAGAAGCACAGAGTGAAACAAATGTGTACTGAGCGAGCACGAAATGCTGCCGCAGGACTGAACTGGTGCCTTTAAACACTGCGGCTTTACCGCATA
Source organism: Amblyomma mixtum (assembly GCF_055824585.1). Taxonomy (NCBI): domain Eukaryota; kingdom Metazoa; phylum Arthropoda; class Arachnida; order Ixodida; family Ixodidae; genus Amblyomma; species Amblyomma mixtum. Next base: position 135,233,545 of record NC_143019.1, on the reverse strand, counting down.
GACCCTTGGAAAGAGGGGCGGTGAAGGGACAAGACTCCCTGCTCCCTCTGCCTGCAATTGCTTCAAGAAATGTCAACTTCATGCTTCGCAATCCTTTCTTCATAATGGCAGACATTTCGCTTAATTGCCTATTTGCCATAGCAATGCAGGAAAAACAACATGTAGTGTTCGCCTGCCCTGAGCCTCACTACATGTATTGCCGAGAAAACGGCCCGGCTAAGACGGAGACCTCCGCGATAACATGCATAATAACTGTTCAGTTATTACAAAACTTTCGAAAAAGTCATAAGCCAAGCTTTAATTTCGACATCTGATGTCACGGTTACGTTATACTGACATGACACACTCGGCGAAGTCCTCCAGTGCTCACTGAGTAATTTTTGACTATCGCTACCAACATATATGCTTTGCCAAAATCAGACCTGTGAAATTACATGCGACACACTCAGCATGTTCCGCAAATGGGAAACAAGCACCCTGGTCATGCCGTGAAGCTCTTTTTTTTCGCCGTCATCCATTCGGCAATGAATGGGGAAGGAAAAAAAGAAAAATAATAAATAACGCTTAGGACATTTACAAATAAAGGGGACAAAAGGGAGAGGCGGCAAAAAGACATGGGGCAGAAATGTCCGCCATGTATCAATTCTGCTGACCGACAGTACCAGGAAGATACATGTCAGGCAAAAGGCGCGAAAAAAAATGTGTTGCGCCTGTCAGTCACACTGATAGCAAAATTGAATGTTGTTACAGGACCTTCAGCTGCGGTGTACTAAAACGTCTCTTGGCGCTGGCGGTATATTATACCCCTGTCACACGGCCAGTTTCAATGGCCATCGAGTCGAGAGCCATCGAGATTTTCGATCGCCATTGAACTCGAGGGAGTTGTGGAGCTGCTACACGGCAAATCTCAATGGCCATTGAAATCGTTCTCGTGTCTTACGCCAAGCTCGTGTGGCGCCACAATCGCTGCTTTCGGTTTCGCGCAAATAACAAAAATATATTGACGAAACTTAACTAAATGTTGAAATACACTTTCTTGCAGTCATAAGGCGCGTTCACACTTGTTCAAAAATCCGGCAAGCGAAGCGGATTCGCTCGCCGCAAAAACTAGGACCTGTTCTCATCTGTTGACGCCCGGGCGAGTTGGAACGGCCGCGCCGCTGCTGCTTCTCGCTTTGCGCACCACGTCGCCGCTCGCGACGTACACAGATACAGTGAGAAAAGAGCATAAATTTATGCTGTCTACGTACCACGAGCGTATGCACGCTTACGTACGCTAAACGCAGGCGCATTCTCACATTGAGTTCAGCGTATGCTAGCAGAGAGGCAAAAATAAACTTAGTCTCTAGTGGCGCCATCTGGTAGTCAAAACGGGAACCATTACTGTCAACAAACCGCCTCTCTTAGGCCTAACAGCGGCAGAATCGTCACTCTAAATAAAAAATAAAGCAAATTTATCACTTATACGTTTTCTTCTAGGCAAGATGAGACGAAGCGAAAGACCGGTGCACCATTTATGACCAGTGAACGGACAGAAAAAGGCAGCAACAACGAGAATTCAGTCCGAAGCGAGGGGTCCGGCTTTGAAGGGCGCCGCCATGTTTGTTGTCGTTCGAAGCAATGCTAGCAACCTTGGGCAACGCTCGAAGGCCCTCGAAATCTCGATAGAGTTCCGGGCTGCTCCGTCGACTCGATAGACTATTGACTCGATGGCCATTCAAACTGGCCGTGTAGCAGCGCTCGATCGCCTTCGAGTCGATAGGCTATCGATTCGAGGGCCTTCGAAATGCCCGTGTGACAGGGGTATTAGTTTCAGAAATGGGGGCTACACCTTCCCACGCCATGGGCAAAATCATATGGAACTGAAACCATAAAAATCATGGGCGGTAATCTTTGGGGTAAGCTGCAAAAAAAAAAATCACTTGTTTCTCTAACCACAGAGCGCGTTGAAAAAAAAAAGAGAGAAAGAAAGCTCCACGATTTTTTGTTTAATTAAGGCTTGTGACACTTACAAACAGGCTCAGGTTTGCAACCGAGCCCGCTGTGTGCACCGCCATGCAGCGGAGCTTCCCAAGTGCACAGTCCACAGGCACTTGTACTCAGTTTTTAACCAGCGAGTGACCGGCGGTGGGAGTCGAACACCCCACCTCCCGCAGCCGAGACGGGCGTCTTAGCCACTACGCCACGACTGCGGTGATTAATCCTTGACATATAAAAGCATTTTCCTCGGCGATAAGACATTTCCTCCTTTCCAGGCGTGACGTCAGACAAGCTAGCGCAGCGCCACCCGTGACCGCTTAAACCGGCTTACTGACGCTTCGTCCATGCGCGACGCTTTTCATGTTGTAGGCGGCCGTCACGTGGTGATGTGGTGCTCGTTCCGCCATTACTTCTGACCGTGGTCGTCATTTCGACTTCGCATTATTCGCCAACCTACCCGTCCATAACATCAAGACGATCTTTTACCACCAGATTTTCTAAGGTCGACGGCTTTCCTCGGCAACTGAAGGCTTCGCTTATAGCGCTGGTTCTCCCTTCACACTGGATTGAGCGCCTACCCTTGGGTCCTGCTTGGCCTACGCACTACACTTCGCAATGACTGTTCCACATGTGCAGCAGAGCTCACGTCTGTTGCCACTGCTCGTGTTCCTGGCAAATATTTCGAGCACTCGCCAAGCACACCTGTCGACGTTTCCAACAACGCCGGCCGTCTACGCAGCTCTGTGCGCATCACAGTCGGTCAGCCTTCAGGAAAAGGAGGTTCCTTTTCTGCGCAGTTTATTGAGTACGAGCAGACAGTACGGGGGGTTGGCTTGATGTGATTGCATTTGTTATCCTGTTGTTGTGTTCGTATTTCAAGCAGGAATGATATGTCATAGGTTTCCTTTGCACGCGTGGTAGTGATTGTTGTGTTTCGATTTTGTATTTTCTAACGCTTTTAAAAGCTTCCCTTTCGTGAATAAAAATTCAGTTGATAGTCTGCGCTTGTGTTGTGTCTTCTTGTTCGCTTTGGTCCTCGTTTCTTTTTGCGCAGCTAAGTGTGAATGGTAAGCCGAAACCCTTTACAAGTTTAACAGCGGAACTGTATGTGGCTAGCTCCTGGTGTGAGCGTCTACGTATAGGGCTGGGGAAACTCGCGGTTAACGTGACCTGGCCGTCACCCACAACGAGGAAACGTCCGAGCATGCCCCACACCCGTGTTAGTAGAGGCTTCTAAGTTTTGTAACGTTCAAAAGCACTAATGAGAAAGTGTAATCGTAGAGACATTTTCTTTTCGGCACGGAGCAAGTTTGTGAATGGACTTCTTTCAACTGGGATTTGAAGCGCCTCGGAGTGGCCGGAGGCGACATTTCAAGCGGGCAGACGAAAGATGGACGGATCAATACCCTGTGAGCATTCTTTTACAGTTTTTTTCTGTCGTTGCAAGTGAAAGGCGGAAAAGCCATTTTACGACGCGTGGAAAATGGGCAAGAACGTGAATTAACAAGGTAAAAAGTGTTGCTGGTTAATGCCAGATCTTGTGGCGAAAAACAGCGCTTAAAGGGCAACTGCAGCACTTTTTTGAGAATTTCGTGATATTCAAGGATTCGAATCTAAATAGGCTTTACGTGAAGCATGCCAATTGTTTTTGCACTAGCATTTGAAGTAGTTACGTAATGGACGATTGAATTTTGCGCTGCTGCTCAATGCACTGGAGGTGTGCACGTAAGTTCAGCGTGACGTCACGGAAGGTCTGCCTTACATTACCACTGTCGTCAGCCACACCCTGCCCTGACTCGTTAGACGCTGCCAATCAACTCTCGGCAGGGTTTGCCTTTGATTGCGTTCCTTTTTTTCCTTCAAAGCAGGCGTTTGCGCGTTGGAAATGTATACCGATACCTTCGATGACGTCATCATGCGCCCCCCCCCCCCCTCCCAACTTGGCGTTGTGCGCTGCGGAGAACCTTAAAGGTCGTCCGGATTTGAATCAGGGACTACTTCACTATTTCAAGCGCTAAACCAAAAAGACTTCGCATGCTTTACCTGCAAGTTTCACACATTCTATCATCTCAAGCTCGTGTATTTCTAAAACCTATGCAGTTTCCCTTTTAAATCAGAGGCGGCGGCAAACGCGTCGCATCCCCACACTTCTTTGTCTCGTGTAAGCGCTGCTTTTTTGCTGCGAAAATGCGGTATTTATTTTTCAAACATTTTGTATATGCCATCGCTCGAATGGCACCCTTAACACGATGTCACCCTTCGAACATTTCCAGCGTTTCTTTTTTCCTCCACTTGCGAACTTCGGCTGTATATTCACTTGTGGAATTAAAAAAAAAGGTGTTATCATCTATTGTACTTTTTTTTCTACAAGACAGGCGCTCCAATGACTAGCGCTCTTCCCGCTGCCACACTACTTCTCTGAGCGGCGCATTAGGTAGGCCACGGCTCGCAGTCAATGCCAGGTTAGAGGAAATAGCTGACACATTGCTTCCTAACGTCAGCAGCTGTATAGGTAAAAATAAAATGAACTTAAGTTTCAGAAGCACAGAGTGAAACAAATGTGTACTGAGCGAGCACGAAATGCTGCCGCAGGACTGAACTGGTGCCTTTAAACACTGCGGCTTTACCGCATAGACCCTTGGAAAGAGGGGCGGTGAAGGGACAAGACTCCCTGCTTCCTCTGCCTGCAATTGCTTCAAGAAATGTCAACTTCATGCTTCGCAATCCTTTCTTCATAATGGCAGACATTTCGCTTAATTGCCTATTTGCCATAGCAATGCAGGAAAAACAACATGTAGTGTTCGCCTGCCCTGAGCCTCACTACATGTATTGCCGAGAAAACGGCCCGGCTAAGACGGAGACCTCCGCGATAACATGCATAATAACTGTTCAGTTATTACAAAACTTTCGAAAAAGTCATAAGCCAAGCTTTAATTTCGACATCTGATGTCACGGTTACGTTATACTGACATGACACACTCGGCGAAGTCCTCCAGTGCTCACTGAGTAATTTTTGACTATCGCTACCAACATATATGCTTTGCCAAAATCAGACCTGTGAAATTACATGCGACACACTCAGCATGTTCCGCAAATGGGAAACAAGCACCCTGGTCATGCCGTGAAGCTCTTTTTTTTCGCCGTCATCCATTCGGCAATGAATGGGGAAGGAAAAAAAGAAAAATAATAAATAACGCTTAGGACATTTACAAATAAAGGGGACAAAAGGGAGAGGCGGCAAAAAGACATGGGGCAGAAATGTCCGCCATGTATCAATTCTGCTGACCGACAGTACCAGGAAGATACATGTCAGGCAAAAGGCGCGAAAAAAAATGTGTTGCGCCTGTCAGTCACACTGATAGCAAAATTGAATGTTGTTACAGGACCTTCAGCTGCGGTGTACTAAAACGTCTCTTGGCGCTGGCGGTATATTATACCCCTGTCACACGGCCAGTTTCAATGGCCATCGAGTCGAGAGCCATCGAGATTTTCGATCGCCATTGAACTCGAGGGAGTTGTGGAGCTGCTACACGGCAAATCTCAATGGCCATTGAAATCGTTCTCGTGTCTTACGCCAAGCTCGTGTGGCGCCACAATCGCTGCTTTCGGTTTCGCGCAAATAACAAAAATATATTGACGAAACTTAACTAAATGTTGAAATACACTTTCTTGCAGTCATAAGGCGCGTTCACACTTGTTCAAAAATCCGGCAAGCGAAGCGGATTCGCTCGCCGCAAAAACTAGGACCTGTTCTCATCTGTTGACGCCCGGGCGAGTTGGAACGGCCGCGCCGCTGCTGCTTCTCGCTTTGCGCACCACGTCGCCGCTCGCGACGTACACAGATACAGTGAGAAAAGAGCATAAATTTATGCTGTCTACGTACCACGAGCGTATGCACGCTTACGTACGCTAAACGCAGGCGCATTCTCACATTGAGTTCAGCGTATGCTAGCAGAGAGGCAAAAATAAACTTAGTCTCTAGTGGCGCCATCTGGTAGTCAAAACGGGAACCATTACTGTCAACAAACCGCCTCTCTTAGGCCTAACAGCGGCAGAATCGTCACTCTAAATAAAAAATAAAGCAAATTTATCACTTATACGTTTTCTTCTAGGCAAGATGAGACGAAGCGAAAGACCGGTGCCCCATTTATGACCAGTGAACGGACAGAAAAAGGCAGCAACAACGAGAATTCAGTCCGAAGCGAGGGGTCCGGCTTTGAAGGGCGCCGCCATGTTTGTTGTCGTTCGAAGCAATGCTAGCAACCTTGGGCAACGCTCGAAGGCCCTCGAAATCTCGATAGAGTTCCGGGCTGCTCCGTCGACTCGATAGACTATTGACTCGATGGCCATTCAAACTGGCCGTGTAGCAGCGCTCGATCGCCTTCGAGTCGATAGGCTATCGATTCGAGGGCCTTCGAAATGCCCGTGTGACAGGGGTATTAGTTTCAGAAATGGGGGCTACACCTTCCCACGCCATGGGCAAAATCATATGGAACTGAAACCATAAAAATCATGGGCGGTAATCTTTGGGGTAAGCTGCAAAAAAAAAATCACTTGTTTCTCTAACCACAGAGCGCGTTGAAAAAAAAAAGAGAAAAAGAAAGCTCCACGATTTTTTGTTTAATTAAGGCTTGTGACACTTACAAACAGGCTCAGGTTTGCAACCGAGCCCGCTGTGTGCACCGCCATGCAGCGGAGCTTCCCAAGTGCACAGTCCACAGGCACTTGTACTCAGTTTTTAACCAGCGAGTGACCGGCGGTGGGAGTCGAACACCCCACCTCCCGCAGCCGAGACGGGCGTCTTAGCCACTACGCCACGACTGCGGTGATTAATCCTTGACATATAAAAGCATTTTCCTCGGCGATAAGACATTTCCTCCTTTCCAGGCGTGACGTCAGACAAGCTAGCGCAGCGCCACCCGTGACCGCTTAAACCGGCTTACTGACGCTTCGTCCATGCGCGACGCTTTTCATGTTGTAGGCGGCCGTCACGTGGTGATAACTGGTGATGTGGTGCTCGTTCCGCCATTACTTCTGACCGTGGTCGTCATTTCGACTTCGCATTATTCGCCAACCTACCCGTCCATAACATCAAGACGATCTTTTACCACCAGATTTTCTAAGGTCGACGGCTTTCCTCGGCAACTGAAGGCTTCGCTTATAGCGCTGGTTCTCCCTTCACACTGGATTGAGCGCCTACCCTTGGGTCCTGCTTGGCCTACGCACTACACTTCGCAATGACTGTTCCACATGTGCAGCAGAGCTCACGTCTGTTGCCACTGCTCGTGTTCCTGGCAAATATTTCGAGCACTCGCCAAGCACACCTGTCGACGTTTCCAACAACGCCGGCCGTCTACGCAGCTCTGTGCGCATCACAGTCGGTCAGCCTGCAGGAAAAGGAGGTTCCTTTTCTGCGCAGTTTATTGAGTACGAGCAGACAGTACGGGGGGTTGGCTTGATGTGATTGCATTTGTTATCCTGTTGTTGTGTTCGTATTTCAAGCAGGAATGATATGTCATAGGTTTCCTTTGCACGCGTGGTAGTGATTGTTGTGTTTCGATTTTGTATTTTCTAACGCTTTTAAAAGCTTCCCTTTCGTGAATAAAAATTCAGTTGATAGTCTGCGCTTGTGTTGTGTCTTCTTGTTCGCTTTGGTCCTCGTTTCTTTTTGCGCAGCTAAGTGTGAATGGTAAGCCGAAACCCTTTACAAGTTTAACAGCGGAACTGTATGTGGCTAGCTCCTGGTGTGAGCGTCTACGTATAGGGCTGGGGAAACTCGCGGTTAACGTGACCTGGCCGTCACCCACAACGAGGAAACGTCCGAGCATGCCCCACACCCGTGTTAGTAGAGGCTTCTAAGTTTTGTAACGTTCAAAAGCACTAATGAGAAAGTGTAATCGTAGAGACATTTTCTTTTCGGCACGGAGCAAGTTTGTGAATGGACTTCTTTCAACTGGGATTTGAAGCGCCTCGGAGTGGCCGGAGGCGACATTTCAAGCGGGCAGACGAAAGATGGACGGATCAATACCCTGTGAGCATTCTTTTACAGTTTTTTTCTGTCGTTGCAAGTGAAAGGCGGAAAAGCCATTTTACGACGCGTGGAAAATGGGCAAGAACGTGAATTAACAAGGTAAAAAGTGTTGCTGGTTAATGCCAGATCTTGTGGCGAAAAACAGCGCTTAAAGGGCAACTGCAGCACTTTTTTGAGAATTTCGTGATATTCAAGGATTCGAATCTAAATAGGCTTTACGTGAAGCATGCCAATTGTTTTTGCACTAGCATTTGAAGTAGTTACGTAATGGACGATTGAATTTTGCGCTGCTGCTCAATGCACTGGAGGTGTGCACGTAAGTTCAGCGTGACGTCACGGAAGGTCTGCCTTACATTACCACTGTCGTCAGCCACACCCTGCCCTGACTCGTTAGACGCTGCCAATCAACTCTCGGCAGGGTTTGCCTTTGATGGCGTTCCTTTTTTTCCTTCAAAGCAGGCGTTTGCGCGTTGGAAATGTATACCGATACCTTCGATGACGTCATCATGCGCCCCCCCCCCCCCCTCCCAACTTGGCGTTGTGCGCTGCGGAGAACCTTAAAGGTCGTCCGGATTTGAATCAGGGACTACTTCACTATTTCAAGCGCTAAACCAAAAAGACTTCGCATGCTTTACCTGCAAGTTTCACACATTCTATCATCTCAAGCTCGTGTATTTCTAAAACCTATGCAGTTTCCCTTTTAAATCAGAGGCGGCGGCAAACGCGTCGCATCCCCACACTTCTTTGTCTCGTGTAAGCGCTGCTTTTTTGCTGCGAAAATGCGGTATTTATTTTTCAAACATTTTGTATATGCCATCGCTCGAATGGCACCCTTAACACGATGTCACCCTTCGAACATTTCCAGCGTTTCTTTTTTCCTCCACTTGCGAACTTCGGCTGTATATTCACTTGTGGAATTAAAAAAAAAGGTGTTATCATCTATTGTACTTTTTTTTCTACAAGACAGGCGCTCCAATGACTAGCGCTCTTCCCGCTGCCACACTACTTCTCTGAGCGGCGCATTAGGTAGGCCACGGCTCGCAGTCAATGCCAGGTTAGAGGAAATAGCTGACACATTGCTTCCTAACGTCAGCAGCTGTATAGGTAAAAATAAAATGAACTTAAGTTTCAGAAGCACAGAGTGAAACAAATGTGTACTGAGCGAGCACGAAATGCTGCCGCAGGACTGAACTGGTGCCTTTAAACACTGCGGCTTTACCGCATAGACCCTTGGAAAGAGGGGCGGTGAAGGGACAAGACTCCCTGCTTCCTCTGCCTGCAATTGCTTCAAGAAATGTCAACTTCATGCTTCGCAATCCTTTCTTCATAATGGCAGACATTTCGCTTAATTGCCTATTTGCCATAGCAATGCAGGAAAAACAACATGTAGTGTTCGCCTGCCCTGAGCCTCACTACATGTATTGCCGAGAAAACGGCCCGGCTAAGACGGAGACCTCCGCGATAACATGCATAATAACTGTTCAGTTATTACAAAACTTTCGAAAAAGTCATAAGCCAAGCTTTAATTTCGACATCTGATGTCACGGTTACGTTATACTGACATGACACACTCGGCGAAGTCCTCCAGTGCTCACTGAGTAATTTTTGACTATCGCTACCAACATATATGCTTTGCCAAAATCAGACCTGTGAAATTACATGCGACACACTCAGCATGTTCCGCAAATGGGAAACAAGCACCCTGGTCATGCCGTGAAGCTCTTTTCTTTCGCCGTCATCCATTCGGCAATGAATGGGGAAGGAAAAAAAGAAAAATAATAAATAACGCTTAGGACATTTACAAATAAAGGGGACAAAAGGGAGAGGCGGCAAAAAGACATGGGGCAGAAATGTCCGCCATGTATCAATTCTGCTGACCGACAGTACCAGGAAGATACATGTCAGGCAAAAGGCGCGAAAAAAAATGTGTTGCGCCTGTCAGTCACACTGATAGCAAAATTGAATGTTGTTACAGGACCTTCAGCTGCGGTGTACTAAAACGTCTCTTGGCGCTGGCGGTATATTATACCCCTGTCACACGGCCAGTTTCAATGGCCATCGAGTCGAGAGCCATCGAGATTTTCGATCGCCATTGAACTCGAGGGAGTTGTGGAGCTGCTACACGGCAAATCTCAATGGCCATTGAAATCGTTCTCGTGTCTTACGCCAAGCTCGTGTGGCGCCACAATCGCTGCTTTCGGTTTCGCGCAAATAACAAAAATATATTGACGAAACTTAACTAAATGTTGAAATACACTTTCTTGCAGTCATAAGGCGCGTTCACACTTGTTCAAAAATCCGGCAAGCGAAGCGGATTCGCTCGCCGCAAAAACTAGGACCTGTTCTCATCTGTTGACGCCCGGGCGAGTTGGAACGGCCGCGCCGCTGCTGCTTCTCGCTTTGCGCACCACGTCGCCGCTCGCGACGTACACAGATACAGTGAGAAAAGAGCATAAATTTATGCTGTCTACGTACCACGAGCGTATGCACGCTTACGTACGCTAAACGCAGGCGCATTCTCACATTGAGTTCAGCGTATGCTAGCAATGAGGCAAAAATAAACTTAGTCTCTAGTGGCGCCATCTGGTAGTCAAAACGGGAACCATTACTGTCAACAAACCGCCTCTCTTAGGCCTAACAGCGGCAGAATCGTCACTCTAAATAAAAAATAAAGCAAATTTATCACTTATACGTTTTCTTCTAGGCAAGATGAGACGAAGCGAAAGACCGGTGCCCCATTTATGACCAGTGAACGGACAGAAAAAGGCAGCAACAACGAGAATTCAGTCCGAAGCGAGGGGTCCGGCTTTGAAGGGCGCCGCCATGTTTGTTGTCGTTCGAAGCAATGCTAGCAACCTTGGGCAACGCTCGAAGGCCCTCGAAATCTCGATAGAGTTCCGGGCTGCTCCGTCGACTCGATAGACTATTGACTCGATGGCCATTCAAACTGGCCGTGTAGCAGCGCTCGATCGCCTTCGAGTCGATAGGCTATCGATTCGAGGGCCTTCGAAATGCCCGTGTGACAGGGGTATTAGTTTCAGAAATGGGGGCTACACCTTCCCACGCCATGGGCAAAATCATATGGAACTGAAACCATAAAAATCATGGGCGGTAATCTTTGGGGTAAGCTGCAAAAAAAAAATCACTTGTTTCTCTAACCACAGAGCGCGTTGAAAAAAAAAAGAGAAAAAGAAAGCTCCACGATTTTTTGTTTAATTAAGGCTTGTGACACTTACAAACAGGCTCAGGTTTGCAACCGAGCCCGCTGTGTGCACCGCCATGCAGCGGAGCTTCCCAAGTGCACAGTCCACAGGCACTTGTACTCAGTTTTTAACCAGCGAGTGACCGGCGGTGGGAGTCGAACACCCCACCTCCCGCAGCCGAGACGGGCGTCTTAGCCACTACGCCACGACTGCGGTGATTAATCCTTGACATATAAAAGCATTTTCCTCGGCGATAAGACATTTCCTCCTTTCCAGGCGTGACATCAGACAAGCTAGCGCAGCGCCACCCGTGACCGCTTAAACCGGCTTACTGACGCTTCGTCCATGCGCGACGCTTTTCATGTTGTAGGCGGCCGTCACGTGGTGATAACTGGTGATGTGGTGCTCGTTCCGCCATTACTTCTGACCGTGGTCGTCATTTCGACTTCGCATTATTCGCCAACCTACCCGTCCATAACATCAAGACGATCTTTTACCACCAGATTTTCTAAGGTCGACGGCTTTCCTCGGCAACTGAAGGCTTCGCTTATAGCGCTGGTTCTCCCTTCACACTGGATTGAGCGCCTACCCTTGGGTCCTGCTTGGCCTACGCACTACACTTCGCAATGACTGTTCCACATGTGCAGCAGAGCTCACGCCTGTTGCCACTGCTCGTGTTCCTGGCAGATATTTCGAGCACTCGCCAAGCACACCTGTCGACGTTTCCAACAACGCCGGCCGTCTACGCAGCTCTGTGCGCATCACAGTCGGTCAGCCTGCAGGAAAAGGAGGTTCCTTTTCTGCGCAGTTTATTGAGTACGAGCAGACAGTACGGGGGGTTGGCTTGATGTGATTGCATTTGTTATCCTGTTGTTGTGTTCGTATTTCAAGCAGGAATGATATGTCATAGGTTTCCTTTGCGCGCGTGGTAGTGATTGTTGTGTTTCGATTTTGTATTTTCTAACGCTTTTAAAAGCTTCCCTTTCGTGAATAAAAATTCAGTTGATAGTCTGCGCTTGTGTTGTGTCTTCTTGTTCGCTTTGGTCCTCGTTTCTTTTTGCGCAGCTAAGTGTGAATGGTAAGCCGAAACCCTTTACAAGTTTAACAGCGGAACTGTATGTGGCTAGCTCCTGGTGTGAGCGTCTACGTATAGGGCTGGGGAAACTCGCGGTTAACGTGACCTGGCCGTCACCCACAACGAGGAAACGTCCGAGCATGCCCCACACCCGTGTTAGTAGAGGCTTCTAAGTTTTGTAACGTTCAAAAGCACTAATGAGAAAGTGTAATCGTAGAGACATTTTCTTTTCGGCACGGAGCAAGTTTGTGAATGGACTTCTTTCAACTGGGATTTGAAGCGCCTCGGAGTGGCCGGAGGCGACATTTCAAGCGGGCAGACGAAAGATGGACGGATCAATACCCTGTGAGCATTCTTTTACAGTTTTTTTCTGTCGTTGCAAGTGAAAGGCGGAAAAGCCATTTTACGACGCGTGGAAAATGGGCAAGAACGTGAATTAACAAGGTAAAAAGTGTTGCTGGTTAATGCCAGATCTTGTGGCGAAAAACAGCGCTTAAAGGGCAACTGCAGCACTTTTTTGAGAATTTCGTGATATTCAAGGATTCGAATCTAAATAGGCTTTACGTGAAGCATGCCAATTGTTTTTGCACTAGCATTTGAAGTAGTTACGTAATGGACGATTGAATTTTGCGCTGCTGCTCAATGCACTGGAGGTGTGCACGTAAGTTCAGCGTGACGTCACGGAAGGTCTGCCTTACATTACCACTGTCGTCAGCCACACCCTGCCCTGACTCGTTAGACGCTGCCAATCAACTCTCGGCAGGGTTTGCCTTTGATGGCGTTCCTTTTTTTCCTTCAAAGCAGGCGTTTGCGCGTTGGAAATGTATACCGATACCTTAGATGACGTCATCATGCGCCCCCCCCCCCCCTCCCAACTTGGCGTTGTGCGCTGCGGAGAACCTTAAAGGTCGTCCGGATTTGAATCAGGGACTACTTCACTATTTCAAGCGCTAAACCAAAAAGACTTCGCATGCTTTACCTGCAAGTTTCACACATTCTATCATCTCAAGCTCGTGTATTTCTAAAACCTATGCAGTTTCCCTTTTAAATCAGAGGCGGCGGCAAACGCGTCGCATCCCCACACTTCTTTGTCTCGTGTAAGCGCTGCTTTTTTGCTGCGAAAATGCGGTATTTATTTTTCAAACATTTTGTATATGCCATCGCTCGAATGGCATCCTTAACACGATGTCACCCTTCGAACATTTCCAGCGTTTCTTTTTTCCTCCACTTGCGAACTTCGGCTGTATATTCACTTGTGGAATTAAAAAAAAAGGTGTTATCATCTATTGTACTTTTTTTTCTACAAGACAGGCGCTCCAATGACTAGCGCTCTTCCCGCTGCCACACTACTTCTCTGAGCGGCGCATTAGGTAGGCCACGGCTCGCAGTCAATGCCAGGTTAGAGGAAATAGCTGACACATTGCTTCCTAACGTCAGCAGCTGTATAGGTAAAAATAAAATGAACTTAAGTTTCAGAAGCACAGAGTGAAACAAATGTGTACTGAGCGAGCACGAAATGCTGCCGCAGGACTGAACTGGTGCCTTTAAACACTGCGGCTTTACCGCATAGACCCTTGGAAAGAGGGGCGGTGAAGGGACAAGACTCCCTGCTTCCTCTGCCTGCAATTGCTTCAAGAAATGTCAACTTCATGCTTCGCAATCCTTTCTTCATAATGGCAGACATTTCGCTTAATTGCCTATTTGCCATAGCAATGCAGGAAAAACAACATGTAGTGTTCGCCTGCCCTGAGCCTCACTACATGTATTGCCGAGAAAACGGCCCGGCTAAGACGGAGACCTCCGCGATAACATGCATAATAACTGTTCAGTTATTACAAAACTTTCGAAAAAGTCATAAGCCAAGCTTTAATTTCGACATCTGATGTCACGGTTACGTTATACTGACATGACACACTCGGCGAAGTCCTCCAGTGCTCACTGAGTAATTTTTGACTATCGCTACCAACATATATGCTTTGCCAAAATCAGACCTGTGAAATTACATGCGACACACTCAGCATGTTCCGCAAATGGGAAACAAGCACCCTGGTCATGCCGTGAAGCTCTTTTTTTTCGCCGTCATCCATTCGGCAATGAATGGGGAAGGAAAAAAAGAAAAATAATAAATAACGCTTAGGACATTTACAAATAAAGGGGACAAAAGGGAGAGGCGGCAAAAAGACATGGGGCAGAAATGTCCGCCATGTATCAATTCTGCTGACCGACAGTACCAGGAAGATACATGTCAGGCAAAAGGCGCGAAAAAAAATGTGTTGCGCCTGTCAGTCACACTGATAGCAAAATTGAATGTTGTTACAGGACCTTCAGCTGCGGTGTACTAAAACGTCTCTTGGCGCTGGCGGTATATTATACCCCTGTCACACGGCCAGTTTCAATGGCCATCGAGTCGAGAGCCATCGAGATTTTCGATCGCCATTGAACTCGAGGGAGTTGTGGAGCTGCTACACGGCAAATCTCAATGGCCATTGAAATCGTTCTCGTGTCTTACGCCAAGCTCGTGTGGCGCCACAATCGCTGCTTTCGGTTTCGCGCAAATAACAAAAATATATTGACGAAACTTAACTAAATGTTGAAATACACTTTCTTGCAGTCATAAGGCGCGTTCACACTTGTTCAAAAATCCGGCAAGCGAAGCGGATTCGCTCGCCGCAAAAACTAGGACCTGTTCTCATCTGTTGACGCCCGGGCGAGTTGGAACGGCCGCGCCGCTGCTGCTTCTCGCTTTGCGCACCACGTCGCCGCTCGCGACGTACACAGATACAGTGAGAAAAGAGCATAAATTTATGCTGTCTACGTACCACGAGCGTATGCACGCTTACGTACGCTAAACGCAGGCGCATTCTCACATTGAGTTCAGCGTATGCTAGCAGAGAGGCAAAAATAAACTTAGTCTCTAGTGGCGCCATCTGGTAGTCAAAACGGGAACCATTACTGTCAACAAACCGCCTCTCTTAGGCCTAAAGGCGGCAGAATCGTCACTCTAAATAAAAAATAAAGCAAATTTATCACTTATACGTTTTCTTCTAGGCAAGATGAGACGAAGCGAAAGACCGGTGCCCCATTTATGACCAGTGAACGGACAGAAAAAGGCAGCAACAACGAGAATTCAGTCCGAAGCGAGGGGTCCGGCTTTGAAGGGCGCCGCCATGTTTGTTGTCGTTCGAAGCAATGCTAGCAACCTTGGGCAACGCTCGAAGGCCCTCGAAATCTCGATAGAGTTCCGGGCTGCTCCGTCGACTCGATAGACTATTGACTCGATGGCCATTCAAACTGGCCGTGTAGCAGCGCTCGATCGCCTTCGAGTCGATAGGCTATCGATTCGAGGGCCTTCGAAATGCCCGTGTGACAGGGGTATTAGTTTCAGAAATGGGGGCTACACCTTCCCACGCCATGGGCAAAATCATATGGAACTGAAACCATAAAAATCATGGGCGGTAATCTTTGGGGTAAGCTGCAAAAAAAAAATCACTTGTTTCTCTAACCACAGAGCGCGTTGAAAAAAAAAAAGAGAAAAAGAAAGCTCCACGATTTTTTGTTTAATTAAGGCTTGTGACACTTACAAACAGGCTCAGGTTTGCAACCGAGCCCGCTGTGTGCACCGCCATGAAGCGGAGCTTCCCAAGTGCACAGTCCACAGGCACTTGTACTCAGTTTTTAACCAGCGAGTGACCGGCGGTGGGAGTCGAACACCCCACCTCCCGCAGCCGAGACGGGCGTCTTAGCCACTACGCCACGACTGCTTTTTTTTTTTTTTTTTTCTTTATTGCCTGGCTTTGACACAGAAAATTTCACAACACAAACAATCAACAAAAGACAATAAACGCTATATACATATGACTCGTGGTCAGCCAGCATGCATCTGGCTTCGTCAAATTAAAACTCACGCAATGTACAGAGCGGCTCTAGTCTTGAGAGCCACTCCGGAGGCTCCGCAGCGGCTTTCTGAATGGCGAGAAACATGTCCATGCTTTCGCGGAAATAAATTCTAGCAGGTCTTGCGTCTCTGTCACAATGGTAGCCCGCCATTCTGGAGCGCCATATACAGTGGAGGCCTGTAAGCATTATTAAGTCAAAAGGCACCCCATCCTCATTTTCAACACATAAGTACCGGATGCCATACGGGTCTAGTGGAAATTCTTTCTTTAAGGTTCGCTGCAAAACATCCCAAAAATAAACCCCTTCCCAACAGTGCAAAAATACATGGTCTATTGTTTCCGGCTTTCTGCAAATTAAACAGTTGGATCCCCAAGGTAAAAAAAATTCCTTTCCTTCTAAAAATTTTTTAACCGGTAAGGTTCCGGTGTGGAGCTTAAAAAAGAAGGTTTTTGTTCCTGATGGCACCTGCATGTTTTTAACTCTCTTTAAAACATCTTTGCCTTGGCCTCCACTGTACAAGGCCCTGTACAAGGGCACCGGGAAAACTACATCGCACAAAGCACGGTACAGTTTCTTTCGATTCACAGTCGACAGAAAGTCATTTGAAAACCGCGCGGAAAGAAACCTTACACTGGCTACGATTTCCCGGTAAAAACCGGTGACTCTACTGTAAACATCAGCAGTTCCGACGATGTACTCTGGAAGCAGATGCCGCAGCCTAACTTGGCATACGGTACGCAAAAACGGGTCTCTTGTGTCCCGAAGAAACAAAAAACGATTGACCAGCTGTCTCAAAAACAAATGGCCCAGTCCCAGCCCGCCGTCTTGAACCCGTCGGAACAGGTTGGTCCGGCTGCAGCGCTCCCATTCAGACGACCAGATAAAGATGGCGAAAATTCGGTGTAGCTTTTGAATACTTAACCGTGAACAGTGCAGCACCTGCATGACGTACCAGAGCCTGCTGATAAAGAACAAGTTGCAAACAGTGGCTCTGGCGAAAATGGACAAGGTCGTTCCTGTCCACTTATCCGCTCTCTCCCGTATCTCTTTAATCTGTGCTGTCCAATGCTGTTCACTGTCACGGTAAGCAGCGAGTGGAACGCCCAAGTATTTATCTGGCGTCGTCGTCCAAGGCACGCTGGCAAACCGCTCAGGCGTAGATGCCCACCTTCCGTGCCAAAGCCCGAGGCACTTCGACCAATTAACGCCGCTTCCAGTAGCTTGGCTGAAATCTCGTACAGATTGAACGGCCTCGCTTATGCCACCCTCGTCAACGGTAAACACAGCAATGTCATCAGCATACGCCAAGAGCTTTACTTCAGCTGCTTGTAAAGTGAATCCGTTAATACTCCTGCTGTTCAGTATCTTTAAACAAAGGGTCTCCACATAAATACAAAATAAAAGGGGGCTGAGGGGACAGCCCTGGCGCACCGAACGCTGCACGCTAATGGGGGCCCCCAGACTCTTGTTAACGATCAATCTCGTCGTGCAGTTCCGGTATGCCAGGGCCACACCCTCGCGGATAACAGAACCAACATTAACATGGCCTAATACTGAAAACAAAAGTTCATGGGCAACGCAGTCAAAAGCCTTTTCTAAGTCGATCTGGAGAATAGCCACCTGACCATTAGTGTCATCACAGGTTTCTAGGACACTGCGCGCAACGTGAATATTAGTAAAAATAGACCGCCCTTTAATCCCGCAGGTCTGATGCGGACCAACTAATAAATGAATCACGGTCTGCAACCTTCGTGCCAAAACTTTCATGTAAATTTTGTACTCCACGTTAGTGAGTGCTATGGGTCGGTATGCTGTTACCATTCGTAATCTGTCTATGTCGTCCGTCTTGGGAATCAGCACTGTATGGGACGACCCATAGGACGGAGGCAGTGCTTTTACTTTATAGGCTTCATTAAAGATTACCTGCAAGACCGGGGAAATTACATTTTTAAATTCTTTGTAGAATGCCGCGCTGAACCCGTCCGGTCCAGGCGACTTACCAGGGTTTAAACTGTCTATTGCTTGCTCAACTTCCCCTTGACTTATCTTCTGCTCTAATCTGTCTTTTGTTTCGTCATCCAGACGCGGCATCTCGGCTAGAAACGCCTCCTTAAATGTGATAACATCTACCGGATGCGCTGCGAAGAGCGCCTGGTAATGCTGGAAAAAGGCTGCTTTGATGTGATCGATGTCCGTTTTTGAAACACCTCCCCATTCTATTTCGTTAATGTGATTTCTTTCGGCGCGGGCTTTTTCTAAACCGAGCGCTCGTTTCGTTGGCGTTTCCCCTGCAGCCATATCTTCTGCCCTTGCCCTCACCAGCGCTCCCCGATAACGTTCTTCTTCAATAAGCTGTAACTTTTGTTTGGTTTTTCTTATGTCTTCTATCCATTTACCAGGCGCTCGGCATTCTTGTTTTATCATCTTCTGAAGCAGTGCCTTTAGCTCCATTTCCTCTTTTTTTTCTTCATGACGTATACAGGTGGCTCTTTCTATTGCTTTTAATTTTAAAGTTTCTTTAGTGAGCTCCCACTGCTGCCAAATCCTCATGTTACTACTTGGTTCTATTTTTGCTATTTCTTCCCTTACAGCTCGGTTATAAAATTCGTCCTGGAGTAGCTTGTCATTTAACTTCCACATTTCCCATGAAAAACCATTCCCCTTCTTAATGAATCCTATGCAGAATTGAACCAAACAGTGGTCAGAAAATGAAACCGGCAGAACTACATAACTATTGCATTTAGGGACAGTTTCCGCGGATGCATAAATTCGGTCTAGCCGTGCGTGACTTGTGCCCTCGAATCGTGTGTACCTTACAGCACGCGTTCCTTCAAGACACTCTGCTACATCCTCGAGGTTGCAGTTCACAATCATTCGTAACAACACTTCGGTGCTTTTATCCCTGAAACCTCGGACGCTTGTCTTGTCGCGCGCACTTAGAACACAGTTGTAATCGCCCATAACAATGAGCTGCCTGTCCGTGCGAAGCCGTTCTTCGACGCTTTCAAAAAACGCGGCTCGGCCATCAACCACATTAGGTGCATACAGACAAACAATGCGCCAGTCGATGTTACAGAGCGAAAAATCGATGGACACGTATCGACCCGACAAACACGAATGATGCCCGTGTACCTCTAGCCCCGGCAACTTCTTGACAAACAGAACACAACCAGCCGATGTGCCCACCGCATGGCTGACAACGGCAAAATATCTAGACGTGAAACGTCGCACCATGCTCCCGGTCTCTTCCTCACCATCGACTTTAGTTTCCTGCACTGCTAATATATCAATATCTTGCTCCGTTATAAGTCGGTACAGCTGGCTTTGTTTTCTTTTGCCTGCCAGGCCTCTGACATTTAAGGTGGCGACTTTGAACGGAGTTGCGGAAGCCATTTCAACTTAAGAAGAAGGGACCGAAAGCATGGTGCTTACCTCCCGCGCCCAGCATATCGCTAGACGATGCTGTCGCCGCCGGTGTCATCCGGCGCGAGCACATGGACCTGGTCAGGCGGCGCCTTGCCGCCGCCACGCCTGTCATCCGGAACCTTCGGGCGCGGTCGCAGACTGGGTCGTCGTGCTTGCGGCGTCTTTGTCGGCGGTTCCTCCACGCTGGACTCTGCTGCCTTCTCCCCGTCGGCCTTGGTCTCGGTGTGCGGACGCTTCGCAGGGGTGGTCACGCCGGTGTTCACGCGGGCGTCTGCCTTCTCGTCGCGGTTCTCGCTGGCCGCCGTTGTTTCCGCTTCCACGTGCTCTGGGGGGCTCGGGTTATCTTTGGGCGTCTCCAGAGGCGTCAAAGGTTGGTCACAGATGGGCGACCCGCTCTCCTTTGCGCCAGCCGCGTCGGTGTTGCTGGTCGAAACCGCAGGCTCAACCCCCGCCGTTTTGCTCGTGTCGTCGATGCCGCTGGCTGCTTCCTCCGCCTCGACAACGTCCATGAGCTCTGCGGAGTCGCTCGCCGCTACACGCCCGGTAGCCGACGCGTAGGTGCGCACGCAGTCGGCCTCGGAGTGACCGTAGCGTCGGCACTTCGAGCACCTGGGCACCTTGCAATCACGGCGCACGTGCCCCGCGCCGCCACACCGCAGACACTGCATCGGCCGCCCGGGCACCACCACGAGAGCCAACTCGCCAGCAACTCGAACCTGGTGGGGCAGGTCGTCTACCTTAATGCCTGGCTTCATCTTTAGGAGCACGGTCCTCGTGGTGGACCCCTTCTCCTTCATGCCAGCGACGCGCCAACGCTCCCGGGTGACCTCGGTCACGTTGCCGAACGCCGCGAATGCCGTACGGATGTCCTCGTCGGCGACGCCGTGAAGCATCCAGTGCAGTCGCAGCTTGACCTGGTGGTCCTCTGGGTCAAAAACGATACAGCGGCGTCCCTTGACTTCCAGCTCCTTCATGGCGGCCAGTTTCTTTGCGGCGTCGGCGCTGCTGAAGGTCACAGCCCACACGTGGTTTATCTGGTACGCTCCCAACGCCACGACGTCGGGGAGCGCACCAACGTTGGCTAGGGCGTCCCTGAAGTCTTCGACCCTGTAGGGTCTCACACGCACGTCCCCGTGCAGAAAAACCGTGTTTAACACAACACGTCCGGTGGGCAGGGTAGGCAGAACGATCTCGTAATCCTTATCTGCGTCGCTGGCGAACCTGTTTCCGCGGCCGGCAACGGCCGCTATCGCCGCTCCGTGGGAGCCCATGATTCTGCGTCCGTCACGCACGGTGGCTGGAAGTAGAATGGACTACGCCACGACTGCGGTGATTAATCCTTGACATATAAAAGCATTTTCCTCGGCGATAAGACATTTCCTCCTTTCCAGGCGTGACGTCAGACAAGCTAGCGCAGCGCCACCCGTGACCGCTTAAACCGGCTTACTGACGCTTCGTCCATGCGCGACGCTTTTCATGTTGTAGGCGGCCGTCACGTGGTGATAACTGGTGATGTGGTGCTCGTTCCGCCATTACTTCTGACCGTGGTCGTCATTTCGACTTCGCATTATTCGCCAACCTACCCGTCCATAACATCAAGACGATCTTTTACCACCAGATTTTCTAAGGTCGACGGCTTTCCTCGGCAACTGAAGGCTTCGCTTATAGCGCTGGTTCTCCCTTCACACTGGATTGAGCGCCTACCCTTGGGTCCTGCTTGGCCTACGCACTACACTTCGCAATGACTGTTCCACATGTGCAGCAGAGCTCACGTCTGTTGCCACTGCTCGTGTTCCTGGCAAATATTTCGAGCACTCGCCAAGCACACCTGTCGACGTTTCCAACAACGCCGGCCGTCTACGCAGCTCTGTGCGCATCACAGTCGGTCAGCCTGCAGGAAAAGGAGGTTCCTTTTCTGCGCAGTTTATTGAGTACGAGCAGACAGTACGGGGGGTTGGCTTGATGTGATTGCATTTGTTATCCTGTTGTTGTGTTCGTATTTCAAGCAGGAATGATATGTCATAGGTTTCCTTTGCACGCGTGGTAGTGATTGTTGTGTTTCGATTTTGTATTTTCTAACGCTTTTAAAAGCTTCCCTTTCGTGAATAAAAATTCAGTTGATAGTCTGCGCTTGTGTTGTGTCTTCTTGTTCGCTTTGGTCCTCGTTTCTTTTTGCGCAGCTAAGTGTGAATGGTAAGCCGAAACCCTTTACAAGTTTAACAGCGGAACTGTATGTGGCTAGCTCCTGGTGTGAGCGTCTACGTATAGGGCTGGGGAAACTCGCGGTTAACGTGACCTGGCCGTCACCCACAACGAGGAAACGTCCGAGCATGCCCCACACCCGTGTTAGTAGAGGCTTCTAAGTTTTGTAACGTTCAAAAGCACTAATGAGAAAGTGTAATCGTAGAGACATTTTCTTTTCGGCACGGAGCAAGTTTGTGAATGGACTTCTTTCAACTGGGATTTGAAGCGCCTCGGAGTGGCCGGAGGCGACATTTCAAGCGGGCAGACGAAAGATGGACGGATCAATACCCTGTGAGCATTCTTTTACAGTTTTTTTCTGTCGTTGCAAGTGAAAGGCGGAAAAGCCATTTTACGACGCGTGGAAAATGGGCAAGAACGTGAATTAACAAGGTAAAAAGTGTTGCTGGTTAATGCCAGATCTTGTGGCGAAAAACAGCGCTTAAAGGGCAACTGCAGCACTTTTTTGAGAATTTCGTGATATTCAAGGATTCGAATCTAAATAGGCTTTACGTGAAGCATGCCAATTGTTTTTGCACTAGCATTTGAAGTAGTTACGTAATGGACGATTGAATTTTGCGCTGCTGCTCAATGCACTGGAGGTGTGCACGTAAGTTCAGCGTGACGTCACGGAAGGTCTGCCTTACATTACCACTGTCGTCAGCCACACCCTGCCCTGACTCGTTAGACGCTGCCAATCAACTCTCGGCAGGGTTTGCCTTTGATGGCGTTCCTTTTTTTCCTTCAAAGCAGGCGTTTGCGCGTTGGAAATGTATACCGATACCTTCGATGACGTCATCATGCGCCCCCCCCCCTCCCAACTTGGCGTTGTGCGCTGCGGAGAACCTTAAAGGTCGTCCGGATTTGAATCAGGGACTACTTCACTATTTCAAGCGCTAAACCAAAAAGACTTCGCATGCTTTACCTGCAAGTTTCACACATTCTATCATCTCAAGCTCGTGTATTTCTAAAACCTATGCAGTTTCCCTTTTAAATCAGAGGCGGCGGCAAACGCGTCGCATCCCCACACTTCTTTGTCTCGTGTAAGCGCTGCTTTTTTGCTGCGAAAATGCGGTATTTATTTTTCAAACATTTTGTATATGCCATCGCTCGAATGGCACCCTTAACACGATGTCACCCTTCGAACATTTCCAGCGTTTCTTTTTTCCTCCACTTGCGAACTTCGGCTGTATATTCACTTGTGGAATTAAAAAAAAAGGTGTTATCATCTATTGTACTTTTTTTTCTACAAGACAGGCGCTCCAATGACTAGCGCTCTTCCCGCTGCCACACTACTTCTCTGAGCGGCGCATTAGGTAGGCCACGGCTCGCAGTCAATGCCAGGTTAGAGGAAATAGCTGACACATTGCTTCCTAACGTCAGCAGCTGTATAGGTAAAAATAAAATGAACTTAAGTTTCAGAAGCACAGAGTGAAACAAATGTGTACTGAGCGAGCACGAAATGCTGCCGCAGGACTGAACTGGTGCCTTTAAACACTGCGGCTTTACCGCATAGACCCTTGGAAAGAGGGGCGGTGAAGGGACAAGACTCCCTGCTTCCTCTGCCTGCAATTGCTTCAAGAAATGTCAACTTCATGCTTCGCAATCCTTTCTTCATAATGGCAGACATTTCGCTTAATTGCCTATTTGCCATAGCAATGCAGGAAAAACAACATGTAGTGTTCGCCTGCCCTGAGCCTCACTACATGTATTGCCGAGAAAACGGCCCGGCTAAGACGGAGACCTCCGCGAT
The DNA here is from genome assembly GCF_055824585.1 of Amblyomma mixtum. NCBI lineage: Eukaryota > Metazoa > Arthropoda > Arachnida > Ixodida > Ixodidae > Amblyomma > Amblyomma mixtum. The sequence goes on along the minus strand of NC_143019.1, from coordinate 135,209,939 downwards.
AACATGCATAATAACTGTTCAGTTATTACAAAACTTTCGAAAAAGTCATAAGCCAAGCTTTAATTTCGACATCTGATGTCACGGTTACGTTATACTGACATGACACACTCGGCGAAGTCCTCCAGTGCTCACTGAGTAATTTTTGACTATCGCTACCAACATATATGCTTTGCCAAAATCAGACCTGTGAAATTACATGCGACACACTCAGCATGTTCCGCAAATGGGAAACAAGCACCCTGGTCATGCCGTGAAGCTCTTTTTTTTCGCCGTCATCCATTCGGCAATGAATGGGGAAGGAAAAAAAGAAAAATAATAAATAACGCTTAGGACATTTACAAATAAAGGGGACAAAAGGGAGAGGCGGCAAAAAGACATGGGGCAGAAATGTCCGCCATGTATCAATTCTGCTGACCGACAGTACCAGGAAGATACATGTCAGGCAAAAGGCGCGAAAAAAAATGTGTTGCGCCTGTCAGTCACACTGATAGCAAAATTGAATGTTGTTACAGGACCTTCAGCTGCGGTGTACTAAAACGTCTCTTGGCGCTGGCGGTATATTATACCCCTGTCACACGGCCAGTTTCAATGGCCATCGAGTCGAGAGCCATCGAGATTTTCGATCGCCATTGAACTCGAGGGAGTTGTGGAGCTGCTACACGGCAAATCTCAATGGCCATTGAAATCGTTCTCGTGTCTTACGCCAAGCTCGTGTGGCGCCACAATCGCTGCTTTCGGTTTCGCGCAAATAACAAAAATATATTGACGAAACTTAACTAAATGTTGAAATACACTTTCTTGCAGTCATAAGGCGCGTTCACACTTGTTCAAAAATCCGGCAAGCGAAGCGGATTCGCTCGCCGCAAAAACTAGGACCTGTTCTCATCTGTTGACGCCCGGGCGAGTTGGAACGGCCGCGCCGCTGCTGCTTCTCGCTTTGCGCACCACGTCGCCGCTCGCGACGTACACAGATACAGTGAGAAAAGAGCATAAATTTATGCTGTCTACGTACCACGAGCGTATGCACGCTTACGTACGCTAAACGCAGGCGCATTCTCACATTGAGTTCAGCGTATGCTAGCAGAGAGGCAAAAATAAACTTAGTCTCTAGTGGCGCCATCTGGTAGTCAAAACGGGAACCATTACTGTCAACAAACCGCCTCTCTTAGGCCTAACAGCGGCAGAATCGTCACTCTAAATAAAAAATAAAGCAAATTTATCACTTATACGTTTTCTTCTAGGCAAGATGAGACGAAGCGAAAGACCGGTGCCCCATTTATGACCAGTGAACGGACAGAAAAAGGCAGCAACAACGAGAATTCAGTCCGAAGCGAGGGGTCCGGCTTTGAAGGGCGCCGCCATGTTTGTTGTCGTTCGAAGCAATGCTAGCAACCTTGGGCAACGCTCGAAGGCCCTCGAAATCTCGATAGAGTTCCGGGCTGCTCCGTCGACTCGATAGACTATTGACTCGATGGCCATTCAAACTGGCCGTGTAGCAGCGCTCGATCGCCTTCGAGTCGATAGGCTATCGATTCGAGGGCCTTCGAAATGCCCGTGTGACAGGGGTATTAGTTTCAGAAATGGGGGCTACACCTTCCCACGCCATGGGCAAAATCATATGGAACTGAAACCATAAAAATCATGGGCGGTAATCTTTGGGGTAAGCTGCAAAAAAAAAAATCACTTGTTTCTCTAACCACAGAGCGCGTTGAAAAAAAAAGAGAAAAAGAAAGCTCCACGATTTTTTGTTTAATTAAGGCTTGTGACACTTACAAACAGGCTCAGGTTTGCAACCGAGCCCGCTGTGTGCACCGCCATGCAGCGGAGCTTCCCAAGTGCACAGTCCACAGGCACTTGTACTCAGTTTTTAACCAGCGAGTGACCGGCGGTGGGAGTCGAACACCCCACCTCCCGCAGCCGAGACGGGCGTCTTAGCCACTACGCCACGACTGCGGTGATTAATCCTTGACATATAAAAGCATTTTCCTCGGCGATAAGACATTTCCTCCTTTCCAGGCGTGACGTCAGACAAGCTAGCGCAGCGCCACCCGTGACCGCTTAAACCGGCTTACTGACGCTTCGTCCATGCGCGACGCTTTTCATGTTGTAGGCGGCCGTCACGTGGTGATAACTGGTGATGTGGTGCTCGTTCCGCCATTACTTCTGACCGTGGTCGTCATTTCGACTTCGCATTATTCGCCAACCTACCCGTCCATAACATCAAGACGATCTTTTACCACCAGATTTTCTAAGGTCGACGGCTTTCCTCGGCAACTGAAGGCTTCGCTTATAGCGCTGGTTCTCCCTTCACACTGGATTGAGCGCCTACCCTTGGGTCCTGCTTGGCCTACGCACTACACTTCGCAATGACTGTTCCACATGTGCAGCAGAGCTCACGTCTGTTGCCACTGCTCGTGTTCCTGGCAAATATTTCGAGCACTCGCCAAGCACACCTGTCGACGTTTCCAACAACGCCGGCCGTCTACGCAGCTCTGTGCGCATCACAGTCGGTCAGCCTGCAGGAAAAGGAGGTTCCTTTTCTGCGCAGTTTATTGAGTACGAGCAGACAGTACGGGGGGTTGGCTTGATGTGATTGCATTTGTTATCCTGTTGTTGTGTTCGTATTTCAAGCAGGAATGATATGTCATAGGTTTCCTTTGCACGCGTGGTAGTGATTGTTGTGTTTCGATTTTGTATTTTCTAACGCTTTTAAAAGCTTCCCTTTCGTGAATAAAAATTCAGTTGATAGTCTGCGCTTGTGTTGTGTCTTCTTGTTCGCTTTGGTCCTCGTTTCTTTTTGCGCAGCTAAGTGTGAATGGTAAGCCGAAACCCTTTACAAGTTTAATAGCGGAACTGTATGTGGCTAGCTCCTGGTGTGAGCGTCTACGTATAGGGCTGGGGAAACTCGCGGTTAACGTGACCTGGCCGTCACCCACAACGAGGAAACGTCCGAGCATGCCCCACACCCGTGTTAGTAGAGGCTTCTAAGTTTTGTAACGTTCAAAAGCACTAATGAGAAAGTGTAATCGTAGAGACATTTTCTTTTCGGCACGGAGCAAGTTTGTGAATGGACTTCTTTCAACTGGGATTTGAAGCGCCTCGGAGTGGCCGGAGGCGACATTTCAAGCGGGCAGACGAAAGATGGAGGGATCAATACCCTGTGAGCATTCTTTTACAGTTTTTTTCTGTCGTTGCAAGTGAAAGGCGGAAAAGCCATTTTACGACGCGTGGAAAATGGGCAAGAACGTGAATTAACAAGGTAAAAAGTGTTGCTGGTTAATGCCAGATCTTGTGGCGAAAAACAGCGCTTAAAGGGCAACTGCAGCACTTTTTTGAGAATTTCGTGATATTCAAGGATTCGAATCTAAATAGGCTTTACGTGAAGCATGCCAATTGTTTTTGCACTAGCATTTGAAGTAGTTACGTAATGGACGATTGAATTTTGCGCTGCTGCTCAATGCACTGGAGGTGTGCACGTAAGTTCAGCGTGACGTCACGGAAGGTCTGCCTTACATTACCACTGTCGTCAGCCACACCCTGCCCTGACTCGTTAGACGCTGCCAATCAACTCTCGGCAGGGTTTGCCTTTGATGGCGTTCCTTTTTTTCCTTCAAAGCAGGCGTTTGCGCGTTGGAAATGTATACCGATACCTTCGATGACGTCATCATGCGCCCCCCCCCCCCTCCCAACTTGGCGTTGTGCGCTGCGGAGAACCTTAAAGGTCGTCCGGATTTGAATCAGGGACTACTTCACTATTTCAAGCGCTAAACCAAAAAGACTTCGCATGCTTTACCTGCAAGTTTCACACATTCTATCATCTCAAGCTCGTGTATTTCTAAAACCTATGCAGTTTCCCTTTTAAATCAGAGGCGGCGGCAAACGCGTCGCATCCCCACACTTCTTTGTCTCGTGTAAGCGCTGCTTTTTTGCTGCGAAAATGCGGTATTTATTTTTCAAACATTTTGTATATGCCATCGCTCGAATGGCACCCTTAACACGATGTCACCCTTCGAACATTTCCAGCGTTTCTTTTTTCCTCCACTTGCGAACTTCGGCTGTATATTCACTTGTGGAATTAAAAAAAAAGGTGTTATCATCTATTGTACTTTTTTTTCTACAAGACAGGCGCTCCAATGACTAGCGCTCTTCCCGCTGCCACACTACTTCTCTGAGCGGCGCATTAGGTAGGCCACGGCTCGCAGTCAATGCCAGGTTAGAGGAAATAGCTTACACATTGCTTCCTAACGTCAGCAGCTGTATAGGTAAAAATAAAATGAACTTAAGTTTCAGAAGCACAGAGTGAAACAAATGTGTACTGAGCGAGCACGAAATGCTGCCGCAGGACTGAACTGGTGCCTTTAAACACTGCGGCTTTACCGCATAGACCCTTGGAAAGAGGGGCGGTGAAGGGACAAGACTCCCTGCTTCCTCTGCCTGCAATTGCTTCAAGAAATGTCAACTTCATGCTTCGCAATCCTTTCTTCATAATGGCAGACATTTCGCTTAATTGCCTATTTGCCATAGCAATGCAGGAAAGACAACATGTAGTGTTCGCCTGCCCTGAGCCTCACTACATGTATTGCCGAGAAAACGGCCCGGCTAAGACGGAGACCTCCGCGATAACATGCATAATAACTGTTCAGTTATTACAAAACTTTCGAAAAAGTCATAAGCCAAGCTTTAATTTCGACATCTGATGTCACGGTTACGTTATACTGACATGACACACTCGGCGAAGTCCTCCAGTGCTCACTGAGTAATTTTTGACTATCGCTACCAACATATATGCTTTGCCAAAATCAGACCTGTGAAATTACATGCGACACACTCAGCATGTTCCGCAAATGGGAAACAAGCACCCTGGTCATGCCGTGAAGCTCTTTTTTTTCGCCGTCATCCATTCGGCAATGAATGGGGAAGGAAAAAAAGAAAAATAATAAATAACGCTTAGGACATTTACAAATAAAGGGGACAAAAGGGAGAGGCGGCAAAAAGACATGGGGCAGAAATGTCCGCCATGTATCAATTCTGCTGACCGACAGTACCAGGAAGATACATGTCAGGCAAAAGGCGCGAAAAAAAATGTGTTGCGCCTGTCAGTCACACTGATAGCAAAATTGAATGTTGTTACAGGACCTTCAGCTGCGGTGTACTAAAACGTCTCTTGGCGCTGGCGGTATATTATACCCCTGTCACACGGCCAGTTTCAATGGCCATCGAGTCGAGAGCCATCGAGATTTTCGATCGCCATTGAACTCGAGGGAGTTGTGGAGCTGCTACACGGCAAATCTCAATGGCCATTGAAATCGTTCTCGTGTCTTACGCCAAGCTCGTGTGGCGCCACAATCGCTGCTTTCGGTTTCGCGCAAATAACAAAAATATATTGACGAAACTTAACTAAATGTTGAAATACACTTTCTTGCAGTCATAAGGCGCGTTCACACTTGTTCAAAAATCCGGCAAGCGAAGCGGATTCGCTCGCCGCAAAAACTAGGACCTGTTCTCATCTGTTGACGCCCGGGCGAGTTGGAACGGCCGCGCCGCTGCTGCTTCTCGCTTTGCGCACCACGTCGCCGCTCGCGACGTACACAGATACAGTGAGAAAAGAGCATAAATTTATGCTGTCTACGTACCACGAGCGTATGCACGCTTACGTACGCTAAACGCAGGCGCATTCTCACATTGAGTTCAGCGTATGCTAGCAGAGAGGCAAAAATAAACTTAGTCTCTAGTGGCGCCATCTGGTAGTCAAAACGGGAACCATTACTGTCAACAAACCGCCTCTCTTAGGCCTAACAGCGGCAGAATCGTAACTCTAAATAAAAAATAAAGCAAATTTATCACTTATACGTTTTCTTCTAGGCAAGATGAGACGAAGCGAAAGACCGGTGCCCCATTTATGACCAGTGAACGGACAGAAAAAGGCAGCAACAACGAGAATTCAGTCCGAAGCGAGGGGTCCGGCTTTGAAGGGCGCCGCCATGTTTGTTGTCGTTCGAAGCAATGCTAGCAACCTTGGGCAACGCTCGAAGGCCCTCGAAATCTCGATAGAGTTCCGGGCTGCTCCGTCGACTCGATAGACTATTGACTCGATGGCCATTCAAACTGGCCGTGTAGCAGCGCTCGATCGCCTTCGAGTCGATAGGCTATCGATTCGAGGGCCTTCGAAATGCCCGTGTGACAGGGGTATTAGTTTCAGAAATGGGGGCTACACCTTCCCACGCCATGGGCAAAATCATATGGAACTGAAACCATAAAAATCATGGGCGGTAATCTTTGGGGTAAGCTGCAAAAAAAAAAATCACTTGTTTCTCTAACCACAGAGCGCGTTGAAAAAAAAAAGAGAAAAAGAAAGCTCCACGATTTTTTGTTTAATTAAGGCTTGTGACACTTACAAACAGGCTCAGGTTTGCAACCGAGCCCGCTGTGTGCACCGCCATGCAGCGGAGCTTCCCAAGTGCACAGTCCACAGGCACTTGTACTCAGTTTTTAACCAGCGAGTGACCGGCGGTGGGAGTCGAACACCCCACCTCCCGCAGCCGAGACGGGCGTCTTAGCCACTACGCCACGACTGCGGTGATTAATCCTTGACATATAAAAGCATTTTCCTCGGCGATAAGACATTTCCTCCTTTCCAGGCGTGACGTCAGACAAGCTAGCGCAGCGCCACCCGTGACCGCTTAAACCGGCTTACTGACGCTTCGTCCATGCGCGACGCTTTTCATGTTGTAGGCGGCCGTCACGTGGTGATAACTGGTGATGTGGTGCTCGTTCCGCCATTACTTCTGACCGTGGTCGTCATTTCGACTTCGCATTATTCGCCAACCTACCCGTCCATAACATCAAGACGATCTTTTACCACCAGATTTTCTAAGGTCGACGGCTTTCCTCGGCAACCGAAGGCTTCGCTTATAGCGCTGGTTCTCCCTTCACACTGGATTGAGCGCCTACCCTTGGGTCCTGCTTGGCCTACGCACTACACTTCGCAATGACTGTTCCACATGTGCAGCAGAGCTCACGTCTGTTGCCACTGCTCGTGTTCCTGGCAAATATTTCGAGCACTCGCCAAGCACACCTGTCGACGTTTCCAACAACGCCGGCCGTCTACGCAGCTCTGTGCGCATCACAGTCGGTCAGCCTGCAGGAAAAGGAGGTTCCTTTTCTGCGCAGTTTATTGAGTACGAGCAGACAGTACGGGGGGTTGGCTTGATGTGATTGCATTTGTTATCCTGTTGTTGTGTTCGTATTTCAAGCAGGAATGATATGTCATAGGTTTCCTTTGCACGCGTGGTAGTGATTGTTGTGTTTCGATTTTGTATTTTCTAACGCTTTTAAAAGCTTCCCTTTCGTGAATAAAAATTCAGTTGATAGTCTGCGCTTGTGTTGTGTCTTCTTGTTCGCTTTGGTCCTCGTTTCTTTTTGCGCAGCTAAGTGTGAATGGTAAGCCGAAACCCTTTACAAGTTTAACAGCGGAACTGTATGTGGCTAGCTCCTGGTGTGAGCGTCTACGTATAGGGCTGGGGAAACTCGCGGTTAACGTGACCTGGCCGTCACCCACAACGAGGAAACGTCCGAGCATGCCCCACACCCGTGTTAGTAGAGGCTTCTAAGTTTTGTAACGTTCAAAAGCACTAATGAGAAAGTGTAATCGTAGAGACATTTTCTTTTCGGCACGGAGCAAGTTTGTGAATGGACTTCTTTCAACTGGGATTTGAAGCGCCTCGGAGTGGCCGGAGGCGACATTTCAAGCGGGCAGACGAAAGATGGACGGATCAATACCCTGTGAGCATTCTTTTACAGTTTTTTTCTGTCGTTGCAAGTGAAAGGCGGAAAAGCCATTTTACGACGCGTGGAAAATGGGCAAGAACGTGAATTAACAAGGTAAAAAGTGTTGCTGGTTAATGCCAGATCTTGTGGCGAAAAACAGCGCTTAAAGGGCAACTGCAGCACTTTTTTGAGAATTTCGTGATATTCAAGGATTCGAATCTAAATAGGCTTTACGTGAAGCATGCCAATTGTTTTTGCACTAGCATTTGAAGTAGTTACGTAATGGACGATTGAATTTTGCGCTGCTGCTCAATGCACTGGAGGTGTGCACGTAAGTTCAGCGTGACGTCACGGAAGGTCTGCCTTACATTACCACTGTCGTCAGCCACACCCTGCCCTGACTCGTTAGACGCTGCCAATCAACTCTCGGCAGGGTTTGCCTTTGATGGCGTTCCTTTTTTTCCTTCAAAGCAGGCGTTTTCGCGTTGGAAATGTATACCGATACCTTCGATGACGTCATCATGCGCCCCCCCCCCTCCCAACTTGGCGTTGTGCGCTGCGGAGAACCTTAAAGGTCGTCCGGATTTGAATCAGGGACTACTTCACTATTTCAAGCGCTAAACCAAAAAGACTTCGCATGCTTTACCTGCAAGTTTCACACATTCTATCATCTCAAGCTCGTGTATTTCTAAAACCTATGCAGTTTCCCTTTTAAATCAGAGGCGGCGGCAAACGCGTCGCATCCCCACACTTCTTTGTCTCGTGTAAGCGCTGCTTTTTTGCTGCGAAAATGCGGTATTTATTTTTCAAACATTTTGTATATGCCATCGCTCGAATGGCACCCTTAACACGATGTCACCCTTCGAACATTTCCAGCGTTTCTTTTTTCCTCCACTTGCGAACTTCGGCTGTATATTCACTTGTGGAATTAAAAAAAAAGGTGTTATCATCTATTGTACTTTTTTTTCTACAAGACAGGCGCTCCAATGACTAGCGTTCTTCCCGCTGCCACACTACTTCTCTGAGCGGCGCATTAGGTAGGCCACGGCTCGCAGTCAATGCCAGGTTAGAGGAAATAGCTGACACATTGCTTCCTAACGTCAGCAGCTGTATAGGTAAAAATAAAATGAACTTAAGTTTCAGAAGCACAGAGTGAAACAAATGTGTACTGAGCGAGCACGAAATGCTGCCGCAGGACTGAACTGGTGCCTTTAAACACTGCGGCTTTACCGCATAGACCCTTGGAAAGAGGGGCGGTGAAGGGACAAGACTCCCTGCTTCCTCTGCCTGCAATTGCTTCAAGAAATGTCAACTTCATGCTTCGCAATCCTTTCTTCATAATGGCAGACATTTCGCTTAATTGCCTATTTGCCATAGCAATGCAGGAAAAACAACATGTAGTGTTCGCCTGCCCTGAGCCTCACTACATGTATTGCCGAGAAAACGGCCCGGCTAAGACGGAGACCTCCGCGATAACATGCATAATAACTGTTCAGTTATTACAAAACTTTCGAAAAAGTCATAAGCCAAGCTTTAATTTCGACATCTGATGTCACGGTTACGTTATACTGACATGACACACTCGGCGAAGTCCTCCAGTGCTCACTGAGTAATTTTTGACTATCGCTACCAACATATATGCTTTGCCAAAATCAGACCTGTGAAATTACATGCGACACACTCAGCATGTTCCGCAAATGGGAAACAAGCACCCTGGTCATGCCGTGAAGCTCTTTTTTTCGCCGTCATCCATTCGGCAATGAATGGGGAAGGAAAAAAAGAAAAATAATAAATAACGCTTAGGACATTTACAAATAAAGGGGACAAAAGGGAGAGGCGGCAAAAAGACATGGGGCAGAAATGTCCGCCATGTATCAATTCTGCTGACCGACAGTACCAGGAAGATACATGTCAGGCAAAAGGCGCGAAAAAAAATGTGTTGCGCCTGTCAGTCACACTGATAGCAAAATTGAATGTTGTTACAGGACCTTCAGCTGCGGTGTACTAAAACGTCTCTTGGCGCTGGCGGTATATTATACCCCTGTCACACGGCCAGTTTCAATGGCCATCGAGTCGAGAGCCATCGAGATTTTCGATCGCCATTGAACTCGAGGGAGTTGTGGAGCTGCTACACGGCAAATCTCGATGGCCATTGAAATCGTTCTCGTGTCTTACGCCAAGCTCGTGTGGCGCCACAATCGCTGCTTTCGGTTTCGCGCAAATAACAAAAATATATTGACGAAACTTAACTAAATGTTGAAATACACTTTCTTGCAGTCATAAGGCGCGTTCACACTTGTTCAAAAATCCGGCAAGCGAAGCGGATTCGCTCGCCGCAAAAACTAGGACCTGTTCTCATCTGTTGACGCCCGGGCGAGTTGGAACGGCCGCGCCGCTGCTGCTTCTCGCTTTGCGCACCACGTCGCCGCTCGCGACGTACACAGATACAGTGAGAAAAGAGCATAAATTTATGCTGTCTACGTACCACGAGCGTATGCACGCTTACGTACGCTAAACGCAGGCGCATTCTCACATTGAGTTCAGCGTATGCTAGCAGAGAGGCAAAAATAAACTTAGTCTCTAGTGGCGCCATCTGGTAGTCAAAACGGGAACCATTACTGTCAACAAACCGCCTCTCTTAGGCCTAACAGCGGCAGAATCGTCACTCTAAATAAAAAATAAAGCAAATTTATCACTTATACGTTTTCTTCTAGGCAAGATGAGACGAAGCGAAAGACCGGTGCCCCATTTATGACCAGTGAACGGACAGAAAAAGGCAGCAACAACGAGAATTCAGTCCGAAGCGAGGGGTCCGGCTTTGAAGGGCGCCGCCATGTTTGTTGTCGTTCGAAGCAATGCTAGCAACCTTGGGCAACGCTCGAAGGCCCTCGAAATCTCGATAGAGTTCCGGGCTGCTCCGTCGACTCGATAGACTATTGACTCGATGGCCATTCAAACTGGCCGTGTAGCAGCGCTCGATCGCCTTCGAGTCGATAGGCTATCGATTCGAGGGCCTTCGAAATGCCCGTGTGACAGGGGTATTAGTTTCAGAAATGGGGGCTACACCTTCCCACGCCATGGGCAAAATCATATGGAACTGAAACCATAAAAATCATGGGCGGTAATCTTTGGGGTAAGCTGCAAAAAAAAAAATCACTTGTTTCTCTAACCACAGAGCGCGTTGAAAAAAAAAAAGAGAAAAAGAAAGCTCCACGATTTTGTGTTTAATTAAGGCTTGTGACACTTACAAACAGGCTCAGGTTTGCAACCGAGCCCGCTGTGTGCACCGCCATGCAGCGGAGCTTCCCAAGTGCACAGTCCACAGGCACTTGTACTCAGTTTTTAACCAGCGAGTGACCGGCGGTGGGAGTCGAACACCCCACCTCCCGCAGCCGAGACGGGCGTCTTAGCCACTACGCCACGACTGCTTTTTTTTTTTTTTCTTTATTGCCTGGCTTTGACACAGAAAATTTCACAACACAAACAATCAACAAAAGACAATAAACGCTATATACATATGACTCGTGGTCAGCCAGCATGCATCTGGCTTCGTCAAATTAAAACTCACGCAATGTACAGAGCGGCTCTAGTCTTGAGAGCCACTCCGGACGCTCCGCAGCGGCTTTCTGAATGGCGAGAAACATGTCCATGCTTTCGCGGAAATAAATTCTAGCAGGTCTTGCGTCTCTGTCACAATGGTAGCCCGCCATTCTGGAGCGCCATATACAGTGGAGGCCTGTAAGCATTATTAAGTCAAAAGGCACCCCATCCTCATTTTCAACACATAAGTACCGGATGCCATACGGGTCTAGTGGAAATTCTTTCTTTAAGGTTCGCTGCAAAACATCCCAAAAATAAACCCCTTCCCAACAGTGCAAAAATACATGGTCTATTGTTTCCGGCTTTCTGCAAATTAAACAGTTGGATCCCCAAGGTAAAAATAATTCCTTTCCTTCTAAAAATTTTTTAACCGGTAAGGTTCCGGTGTGGAGCTTAAAAAAGAAGGTTTTTGTTCCTGATGGCACCTGCATGTTTTTAACTCTCTTTAAAACATCTTTGCCTTGGCCTCCACTGTACAAGGCCCTGTACAAGGGCACCGGGAAAACTACATCGCACAAAGCACGGTACAGTTTCTTTCGATTCACAGTCGACAGAAAGTCATTTGAAAACCGCGCGGAAAGAAACCTTACACTGGCTACGATTTCCCGGTAAAAACCGGTGACTCTACTGTAAACATCAGCAGTTCCGACGATGTACTCTGGAAGCAGATGCCGCAGCCTAACTTGGCATACGGTACGCAAAAACGGGTCTCTTGTGTCCCGAAGAAACAAAAAACGATTGACCAGCTGTCTCAAAAACAAATGGCCCAGTCCCAGCCCGCCGTCTTGAACCCGTCGGAACAGGTTGGTCCGGCTGCAGCGCTCCCATTCAGACGACCAGATAAAGATGGCGAAAATTCGGTGTAGCTTTTGAATACTTAACCGTGAACAGTGCAGCACCTGCATGACGTACCAGAGCCTGCTGATAAAGAACAAGTTGCAAACAGTGGCTCTGGCGAAAATGGACAAGGTCGTTCCTTTCCACTTATCCGCTCTCTCCCGTATCTCTTTAATCTGTGCTGTCCAATGCTGTTCACTGTCACGGTAAGCAGCGAGTGGAACGCCCAAGTATTTATCTGGCGTCGTCGTCCAAGGCACGCCGGCAAACCGCTCAGGCGTAGATGCCCACCTTCCGTGCCAAAGCCCGAGGCACTTCGACCAGTTAACGCCGCTTCCAGTAGATTGGCTGAAATCTCGTACACATTGAACGGCCTCGCTTATGCCACCCTCGTCAACGGAAAACACAGCAATGTCATCAGCATACGCCAAGAGCTTTACTTCAGCTGCTTGTAAAGTGAATCCGTTAATACTCCTGCTGTTCAGTATCTTTAAACAAAGGGTCTCCACATAAATACAAAATAAAAGGGGGCTGAGGGGACAGCCCTGGCGCACCGAACGCTGCACACTAATGGGGGCCCCCAGACTCTTGTTAACGATCAATCTCGTCGTGCAGTTCCGGTATGCCAGGGCCACACCCTCGCGGATAACAGAACCAACATTAACATGGCCTAATACTGAAAACAAAAGTTCATGGGCAACGCAGTCAAAAGCCTTTTCTAAGTCAATCTGGAGAATAGCCACCTGACCATTAGTGTCATCACAGGTTTCTAGGACACTGCGCGCAACGTGAATGTTTGTAAAAATAGACCGCCCTTTAATCCCGCAGGTCTGATGCGGACCAACTAATAAATGAATCACGGTCTGCAACCTTCGTGCCAAAACTTTCATGTAAATTTTGTACTCCACGTTAGTGAGTGCTATGGGTCGGTATGCTGATACCATTCGTAATCTCTATGTCGTCCGTCTTGGGAATCAGCACTGTATGGGACGACCCATAGGACGGAGGCAGTGCTTTTACTTTATAGGCTTCATTAAAGATTACCTGCAAGACCGGGGAAATTACATTTTTAAATTCTTTGTAGAATGCCGCGCTGAACCCGTCCGGTCCAGGCGACTTACCAGGGTTTAAACTGTCTATTGCTTGCTCAACTTCCCCTTGACTTATCTTCTGCTCTAATCTGTCTTTTGTTTCGTCATCCAGACGCGGCATCTCGGCTAGAAACGCCTCCTTAAATGTGATAACATCTACCGGATGCGCTGCGAAGAGCGCCTGGTAATGCTGGAAAAAGGCTGCTTTGATGTGATCGATGTCCGTTTTTGAAACACCTCCCCATTCTATTTCGTTAATGTGATTTCTTTCGGCGCGGGCTTTTTCTAAACCGAGCGCTCGTTTCGTTGGCGTTTCCCCTGCAGCCATATCTTCTGCCCTTGCCCTCACCAGCGCTCCCCGATAACGTTCTTCTTCAATAAGCTGTAACTTTTGTTTGGTTTTTCTTATGTCTTCTATCCATTTACCAGGCGCTCGGCATTCTTGTTTTATCATCTTCTGAAGCAGTGCCTTTAGCTCCATTTCCTCTTTTTTTTCTTCACGACGTATACAGGTGGCTCTTTCTAATGCTTTTAATTTTAAAGTTTCTTTAGTGAGCTCCCACTGCTGCCAAATCCTCATGTTACTACTTGGTTCTATTTTTGCTATTTCTTCCCTTACAGCTCGGTTATAAAATTCGTCCTGGAGTAGCTTGTCATTTAACTTCCACATTTCCCATGAAAAACCATTCCCCTTCTTAATGAATCCTATGCAGCATTGAACCAAACAGTGGTCAGAAAATGAAACCGGCAGAACTACATAACTATTGCATTTAGGGACAGTTTCCGCGGATGCATAAATTCGGTCTAGCCGTGCGTGACTTGTGCCCTCGAATCGTGTGTACCTTACAGCACGCGTTCCTTCAAGACACTCTGCTACATCCTCGAGGTTGCAGTTCACAATCATTCGTAACAACACTTCGGTGCTTTTATCCCTGAAACCTCGGACGCTTGTCTTGTCGCGCGCACTTAGAACACAGTTGTAATCGCCCATAACAATGAGCTGCCTGTCCGTGCGAAGCCGTTCTTCGACGCTTTCAAAAAACGCGGCTCGGCCATCAACCACAATAGGTGCATACAGACAAACAATGCGCCAGTCGATGTTACAGAGCGAAAAATCGATGGACACGTATCGACCCGACAAACACGAATGATGCCCGTGTACCTCTAGCCCCGGCAACTTCTTGACAAACAGAACACAACCAGCCGATGTGCCCACCGCATGGCTGACAACGGCAAAATATCTAGACGTGAAACGTCGCACCATGCTCCCGGTCTCTTCCTCACCATCGACTTTAGTTTCCTGCACTGCTAATATATCAATATCTTGCTCCGTTATAAGTCGGTACAGCTGGCTTTGTTTTCTTTTGCCTGCCAGGCCTCTGACATTTAAGGTGGCGACTTTGAACGGAGTTGCGGAAGCCATTTCAACTTAAGAAGAAGGGACCGAAAGCATGGTGCTTACCTCCCGCGCCCAGCATATCGCTAGACGATGCTGTCGCCGCCGGTGTCATCCGGCGCGAGCACATGGACCTGGTCAGGCGGCGCCTTGCCGCCGCCACGCCTGTCATCCGGAACCTTCGGGCGCGGTCGCAGACTGGGTCGTCGTGCTTGCGGCGTCTTTGTCGGCGGTTCCTCCACGCTGGACTCTGCTGCCTTCTCCCCGTCGGCCTTGGTCTCGGTGTGCGGACGCTTCGCAGGGGTGGTCACGCCGGTGTTCACGCGGGCGTCTGCCTTCTCGTCGCGGTTCTTGCTGGCCGCCGTTGTTTCCGCTTCCACGTGCTCTGGGGGCTCGGGTTATCTTTGGGCGTCTCCAGAGGCGTCAAAGGTTGGTCAGAGATGGGCGACCCGCTCTCCTTTGCGCCAGCCGCGTCGGTGTTGCTGGTCGACACCGCAGGCTCAACCCACGCCGTTTTACTCGTGTCGTCGATGCCGCTGGCTGCTTCCTCCGCCTCGACAACGTCCATGA
Organism: Amblyomma mixtum; assembly: GCF_055824585.1. Lineage (NCBI taxonomy): Eukaryota > Metazoa > Arthropoda > Arachnida > Ixodida > Ixodidae > Amblyomma > Amblyomma mixtum. The sequence continues at coordinate 135,194,678 of NC_143019.1, read as the reverse complement.
GCTCTGCGGAGTCGCTCGCCGCTACACGCCCGGTAGCCGACGCGTAGGTGCGCACGCAGTCGGCCTCAGAGGGACCGTAGCGACGGCACTTCGAGCACCTGGGCACCTTGCAATCACGGCGCACGTGCCCCGCGCCGCCACACCGCAGACACTGCATCGGCCGCCCGGGCACCACCACGAGAGCCAACTCGCCAGCAACTCGAACCTGGTGGGGCAGGTCGTCTACCTTAATGCCTGGCTTCATCTTTAGGAGCACGGTCCTCGTGGTGGACCCCTTCTCCTTCATGCCAGCGACGCGCCAACGCTCCCGGGTGACCTCGGTCACGTTGCCGAACGCCGCGAATGCCGTACGGATGTCCTCGTCGGCGACGCCGTGAAGCATCCAGTGCAGTCGCAGCTTGACCTGGTGGTCCTCTGGGTCAAAAACGATACAGCGGCGTCCCTTGACTTCCAGCTCCTTCATGGCGGCCAGTTTCTTTGCGGCGTCGGCGCTGCTGAAGGTCACAGCCCACACGTGGTTTATCTGGTACGCTCCCAACGCCAGGACGTCGGGGAGCGCACCAACGTTGGCTAGGGCGTCCCTGAAGTCTTCGACCCTGTAGGGTCTCACACGCACGTCCCCGTGCAGAAAAACCGTGTTTAACACAACACGTCCGGTGGGCAGGGTAGGCAGAACGATCTCGTAATCCTTATCTGCGTCGCTGGCGAACCTGTTTCCGCGGCCGGCAACGGCCGCTATCGCCGCTCCGTGGGAGCCCATGATTCTGCGTCCGTCACGCACGGTGGCTGGAAGTAGAATGACTACGCCACGACTGCGGTGATTAATCCTTGACATATAAAAGCATTTTCCTCGGCGATAAGACATTTCCTCCTTTCCAGGCGTGACGTCAGACAAGCTAGCGCAGCGCCACCCGTGACCGCTTAAACCGGCTTACTGACGCTTCGTCCATGCGCGACGCTTTTCATGTTGTAGGCGGCCGTCACGTGGTGATAACTGGTGATGTGGTGCTCGTTCCGCCATTACTTCTGACCGTGGTCGTCATTTCGACTTCGCATTATTCGCCAACCTACCCGTCCATAACATCAAGACGATCTTTTACCACCAGATTTTCTAAGGTCGACGGCTTTCCTCGGCAACTGAAGGCTTCGCTTATAGCGCTGGTTCTCCCTTCACACTGGATTGAGCGCCTACCCTTGGGTCCTGCTTGGCCTACGCACTACACTTCGCAATGACTGTTCCACATGTGCAGCAGAGCTCACGTCTGTTGCCACTGCTCGTGTTCCTGGCAAATATTTCGAGCACTCGCCAAGCACACCTGTCGACGTTTCCAACAACGCCGGCCGTCTACGCAGCTCTGTGCGCATCACAGTCGGTCAGCCTGCAGGAAAAGGAGGTTCCTTTTCTGCGCAGTTTATTGAGTACGAGCAGACAGTACGGGGGGTTGGCTTGATGTGATTGCATTTGTTATCCTGTTGTTGTGGTCGTATTTCAAGCAGGAATGATATGTCATAGGTTTCCTTTGCACGCGTGGTAGTGATTGTTGTGTTTCGATTTTGTATTTTCTAACGCTTTTAAAAGCTTCCCTTTCGTGAATAAAAATTCAGTTGATAGTCTGCGCTTGTGTTGTGTCTTCTTGTTCGCTTTGGTCCTCGTTTCTTTTTGCGCAGCTAAGTGTGAATGGTAAGCCGAAACCCTTTACAAGTTTAACAGCGGAACTGTATGTGGCTAGCTCCTGGTGTGAGCGTCTACGTATAGGGCTGGGGAAACTCGCGGTTAACGTGACCTGGCCGTCACCCACAACGAGGAAACGTCCGAGCATGCCCCACACCCGTGTTAGTAGAGGCTTCTAAGTTTTGTAACGTTCAAAAGCACTAATGAGAAAGTGTAATCGTAGAGACATTTTCTTTTCGGCACGGAGCAAGTTTGTGAATGGACTTCTTTCAACTGGGATTTGAAGCGCCTCGGAGTGGCCGGAGGCGACATTTCAAGCGGGCAGACGAAAGATGGACGGATCAATACCCTGTGAGCATTCTTTTACAGTTTTTTTCTGTCGTTGCAAGTGAAAGGCGGAAAAGCCATTTTACGACGCGTGGAAAATGGGCAAGAACGTGAATTAACAAGGTAAAAAGTGTTGCTGGTTAATGCCAGATCTTGTGGCGAAAAACAGCGCTTAAAGGGCAACTGCAGCACTTTTTTGAGAATTTCGCGATATTCAAGGATTCGAATCTAAATAGGCTTTACGTGAAGCATGCCAATTGTTTTTGCACTAGCATTTGAAGTAGTTACGTAATGGACGATTGAATTTTGCGCTGCTGCTCAATGCACTGGAGGTGTGCACGTAAGTTCAGCGTGACGTCACGGAAGGTCTGCCTTACATTACCACTGTCGTCAGCCACACCCTGCCCTGACTCGTTAGACGCTGCCAATCAACTCTCGGCAGGGTTTGCCTTTGATGGCGTTCCTTTTTTTCCTTCAAAGCAGGCGTTTGCGCGTTGGAAATGTATACCGATACCTTCGATGACGTCATCATGCGCCCCCCCCCCCCCCTCCCAACTTGGCGTTGTGCGCTGCGGAGAACCTTAAAGGTCGTCCGGATTTGAATCAGGGACTACTTCACTATTTCAAGCGCTAAACCAAAAAGACTTCGCATGCTTTACCTGCAAGTTTCACACATTCTATCATCTCAAGCTCGTGTATTTCTAAAACCTATGCAGTTTCCCTTTTAAATCAGAGGCGGCGGCAAACGCGTCGCATCCCCACACTTCTTTGTCTCGTGTAAGCGCTGCTTTTTTGCTGCGAAAATGCGGTATTTATTTTTCAAACATTTTGTATATGCCGTCGCTCGAATGGCACCCTTAACACGATGTCACCCTTCGAACATTTCCAGCGTTTCTTTTTTCCTCCACTTGCGAACTTCGGCTGTATATTCACTTGTGGAATTAAAAAAAAAGGTGTTATCATCTATTGTACTTTTTTTTCTACAAGACAGGCGCTCCAATGACTAGCGCTCTTCCCGCTGCCACACTACTTCTCTGAGCGGCGCATTAGGTAGGCCACGGCTCGCAGTCAATGCCAGGTTAGAGGAAATAGCTGACACATTGCTTCCTAACGTCAGCAGCTGTATAGGTAAAAATAAAATGAACTTAAGTTTCAGAAGCACAGAGTGAAACAAATGTGTACTGAGCGAGCACGAAATGCTGCCGCAGGACTGAACTGGTGCCTTTAAACACTGCGGCTTTACCGCATAGACCCTTGGAAAGAGGGGCGGTGAAGGGACAAGACTCCCTGCTTCCTCTGCCTGCAATTGCTTCAAGAAATGTTAACTTCATGCTTCGCAATCCTTTCTTCATAATGGCAGACATTTCGCTTAATTGCCTATTTGCCATAGCAATGCAGGAAAAACAACATGTAGTGTTCGCCTGCCCTGAGCCTCACTACATGTATTGCCGAGAAAACGGCCCGGCTAAGACGGAGACCTCCGCGATAACATGCATAATAACTGTTCAGTTATTACAAAACTTTCGAAAAAGTCATAAGCCAAGCTTTAATTTCGACATCTGATGTCACGGTTACGTTATACTGACATGACACACTCGGCGAAGTCCTCCAGTGCTCACTGAGTAATTTTTGACTATCGCTACCAACATATATGCTTTGCCAAAATCAGACCTGTGAAATTACATGCGACACACTCAGCATGTTCCGCAAATGGGAAACAAGCACCCTGGTCATGCCGTGAAGCTCTTTTTTTTCGCCGTCATCCATTCGGCAATGAATGGGGAAGGAAAAAAAGAAAAATAATAAATAACGCTTAGGACATTTACAAATAAAGGGGACAAAAGGGAGAGGCGGCAAAAAGACATGGGGCAGAAATGTCCGCCATGTATCAATTCTGCTGACCGACAGTACCAGGAAGATACATGTCAGGCAAAAGGCGCGAAAAAAAATGTGTTGCGCCTGTCAGTCACACTGATAGCAAAATTGAATGTTGTTACAGGACCTTCAGCTGCGGTGTACTAAAACGTCTCTTGGCGCTGGCGGTATATTATACCCCTGTCACACGGCCAGTTTCAATGGCCATCGAGTCGAGAGCCATCGAGATTTTCGATCGCCATTGAACTCGAGGGAGTTGTGGAGCTGCTACACGGCAAATCTCAATGGCCATTGAAATCGTTCTCGTGTCTTACGCCAAGCTCGTGTGGCGCCACAATCGCTGCTTTCGGTTTCGCGCAAATAACAAAAATATATTGACGAAACTTAACTAAATGTTGAAATACACTTTCTTGCAGTCATAAGGCGCGTTCACACTTGTTCAAAAATCCGGCAAGCGAAGCGGATTCGCTCGCCGCAAAAACTAGGACCTGTTCTCATCTGTTGACGCCCGGGCGAGTTGGAACGGCCGCGCCGCTGCTGCTTCTCGCTTTGCGCACCACGTCGCCGCTCGCGACGTACACAGATACAGTGAGAAAAGAGCATAAATTTATGCTGTCTACGTACCACGAGCGTATGCACGCTTACGTACGCTAAACGCAGGCGCATTCTCACATTGAGTTCAGCGTATGCTAGCAGAGAGGCAAAAATAAACTTAGTCTCTAGTGGCGCCATCTGGTAGTCAAAACGGGAACCATTACTGTCAACAAACCGCCTCTCTTAGGCCTAACAGCGGCAGAATCGTCACTCTAAATAAAAAATAAAGCAAATTTATCACTTATACGTTTTCTTCTAGGCAAGATGAGACGAAGCGAAAGACCGGTGCCCCATTTATGACCAGTGAACGGACAGAAAAAGGCAGCAACAACGAGAATTCAGTCCGAAGCGAGGGGTCCGGCTTTGAAGGGCGCCGCCATGTTTGTTGTCGTTCGAAGCAATGCTAGCAACCTTGGGCAACGCTCGAAGGCCCTCGAAATCTCGATAGAGTTCCGGGCTGCTCCGTCGACTCGATAGACTATTGACTCGATGGCCATTCAAACTGGCCGTGTAGCAGCGCTCGATCGCCTTCGAGTCGATAGGCTATCGATTCGAGGGCCTTCGAAATGCCCGTGTGACAGGGGTATTAGTTTCAGAAATGGGGGCTACACCTTCCCACGCCATGGGCAAAATCATATGGAACTGAAACCATAAAAATCATGGGCGGTAATCTTTGGGGTAAGCTGCAAAAAAAAAAAATCACTTGTTTCTCTAACCACAGAGCGCGTTGAAAAAAAAAGAGAAAAAGAAAGCTCCACGATTTCTTGTTTAATTAAGGCTTGTGACACTTACAAACAGGCTCAGGTTTGCAACCGAGCCCGCTGTGTGCACCGCCATGCAGCGGAGCTTCCCAAGTGCACAGTCCACAGGCACTTGTACTCAGTTTTTAACCAGCGAGTGACCGGCGGTGGGAGTCGAACACCCCACCTCCCGCAGCCGAGACGGGCGTCTTAGCCACTACGCCACGACTGCGGTGATTAATCCTTGACATATAAAAGCATTTTCCTCGGCGATAAGACATTTCCTCCTTTCCAGGCGTGACGTCAGACAAGCTAGCGCAGCGCCACCCGTGACCGCTTAAACCGGCTTACTGACGCTTCGTCCATGCGCGACGCTTTTCATGTTGTAGGCGGCCGTCACGTGGTGATAACTGGTGATGTGGTGCTCGTTCCGCCATTACTTCTGACCGTGGTCGTCATTTCGACTTCGCATTATTCGCCAACCTACCCGTCCATAACATCAAGACGATCTTTTACCACCAGATTTTCTAAGGTCGACGGCTTTCCTCGGCAACTGAAGGCTTCGCTTATAGCGCTGGTTCTCCCTTCACACTGGATTGAGCGCCTACCCTTGGGTCCTGCTTGGCCTACGCACTACACTTCGCAATGACTGTTCCACATGTGCAGCAGAGCTCACGTCTGTTGCCACTGCTCGTGTTCCTGGCAAATATTTCGAGCACTCGCCAAGCACACCTGTCGACGTTTCCAACAACGCCGGCCGTCTACGCAGCTCTGTGCGCATCACAGTCGGTCAGCCTGCAGGAAAAGGAGGTTCCTTTTCTGCGCAGTTTATTGAGTACGAGCAGACAGTACGGGGGGTTGGCTTGATGTGATTGCATTTGTTATCCTGTTGTTGTGTTCGTATTTCAAGCAGGAATGATATGTCATAGGTTTCCTTTGCACGCGTGGTAGTGATTGTTGTGTTTCGATTTTGTATTTTCTAACGCTTTTAAAAGCTTCCCTTTCGTGAATAAAAATTCAGTTGATAGTCTGCGCTTGTGTTGTGTCTTCTTGTTCGCTTTGGTCCTCGTTTCTTTTTGCGCAGCTAAGTGTGAATGGTAAGCCGAAACCCTTTACAAGTTTAACAGCGGAACTGTATGTGGCTAGCTCCTGGTGTGAGCGTCTACGTATAGGGCTGGGGAAACTCGCGGTTAACGTGACCTGGCCGTCACCCACAACGAGGAAACGTCCGAGCATGCCCCACACCCGTGTTAGTAGAGGCTTCTAAGTTTTGTAACGTTCAAAAGCACTAATGAGAAAGTGTAATCGTAGAGACATTTTCTTTTCGGCACGGAGCAAGTTTGTGAATGGACTTCTTTCAACTGGGATTTGAAGCGCCTCGGAGTGGCCGGAGGCGACATTTCAAGCGGGCAGACGAAAGATGGACGGATCAATACCCTGTGAGCATTCTTTTACAGTTTTTATCTGTCGTTGCAAGTGAAAGGCGGAAAAGCCATTTTACGACGCGTGGAAAATGGGCAAGAACGTGAATTAACAAGGTAAAAAGTGTTGCTGGTTAATGCCAGATCTTGTGGCGAAAAACAGCGCTTAAAGGGCAACTGCAGCACTTTTTTGAGAATTTCGTGATATTCAAGGATTCGAATCTAAATAGGCTTTACGTGAAGCATGCCAATTGTTTTTGCACTAGCATTTGAAGTAGTTACGTAATGGACGATTGAATTTTGCGCTGCTGCTCAATGCACTGGAGGTGTGCTTGTAAGTTCAGCGTGACGTCACGGAAGGTCTGCCTTACATTACCACTGTCGTCAGCCACACCCTGCCCTGACTCGTTAGACGCTGCCAATCAACTCTCGGCAGGGTTTGCCTTTGATGGCGTTCCTTTTTTTCCTTCAAAGCAGGCGTTTGCGCGTTGGAAATGTATACCGATACCTTCGATGACGTCATCATGCGCCCCCCCCCCCCCTCCCAACTTGGCGTTGTGCGCTGCGGAGAACCTTAAAGGTCGTCCGGATTTGAATCAGGGACTACTTCACTATTTCAAGCGCTAAACCAAAAAGACTTCGCATGCTTTACCTGCAAGTTTCACACATTCTATCATCTCAAGCTCGTGTATTTCTAAAACCTATGCAGTTTCCCTTTTAAATCAGAGGCGGCGGCAAACGCGTCGCATCCCAACACTTCTTTGTCTCGTGTAAGCGCTGCTTTTTTGCTGCGAAAATGCGGTATTTATTTTTCAAACATTTTGTATATGCCATCGCTCGAATGGCACCCTTAACACGATGTCACCCTTCGAACATTTCCAGCGTTTCTTTTTTCCTCCACTTGCGAACTTCGGCTGTATATTCACTTGTGGAATTAAAAAAAAAGGTGTTATCATCTATTGTACTTTTTTTTCTACAAGACAGGCGCTCCAATGACTAGCGCTCTTCCCGCTGCCACACTACTTCTCTGAGCGGCGCATTAGGTAGGCCACGGCTCGCAGTCAATGCCAGGTTAGAGGAAATAGCTGACACATTGCTTCCTAACGTCAGCAGCTGTATAGGTAAAAATAAAATGAACTTAAGTTTCAGAAGCACAGAGTGAAACAAATGTGTACTGAGCGAGCACGAAATGCTGCCGCAGGACTGAACTGGTGCCTTTAAACACTGCGGCTTTACCGCATAGACCCTTGGAAAGAGGGGCGGTGAAGGGACAAGACTCCCTGCTTCCTCTGCCTGCAATTGCTTCAAGAAATGTCAACTTCATGCTTCGCAATCCTTTCTTCATAATGGCAGACATTTCGCTTAATTGCCTATTTGCCATAGCAATGCAGGAAAAACAACATGTAGTGTTCGCCTGCCCTGAGCCTCACTACATGTATTGCCGAGAAAACGGCCCGGCTAAGACGGAGACCTCCGCGATAACATGCATAATAACTGTTCAGTTATTACAAAACTTTCGAAAAAGTCATAAGCCAAGCTTTAATTTCGACATCTGATGTCACGGTTACGTTATACTGACATGACACACTCGGCGAAGTCCTCCAGTGCTCACTGAGTAATTTTTGACTATCGCTACCAACATATATGCTTTGCCAAAATCAGACCTGTGAAATTACATGCGACACACTCAGCATGTTCCGCAAATGGGAAACAAGCACCCTGGTCATGCCGTGAAGCTCTTTTTTTTCGCCGTCATCCATTCGGCAATGAATGGGGAAGGAAAAAAAGAAAAATAATAAATAACGCTTAGGACATTTACAAATAAAGGGGACAAAAGGGAGAGGCGGCAAAAAGACATGGGGCAGAAATGTCCGCCATGTATCAATTCTGCTGACCGACAGTACCAGGAAGATACATGTCAGGCAAAAGGCGCGAAAAAAAATGTGTTGCGCCTGTCAGTCACACTGATAGCAAAATTGAATGTTGTTACAGGACCTTCAGCTGCGGTGTACTAAAACGTCTCTTGGCGCTGGCGGTATATTATACCCCTGTCACACGGCCAGTTTCAATGGCCATCGAGTCGAGAGCCATCGAGATTTTCGATCGCCATTGAACTCGAGGGAGTTGTGGAGCTGCTACACGGCAAATCTCAATGGCCATTGAAATCGTTCTCGTGTCTTACGCCAAGCTCGTGTGGCGCCACAATCGCTGCTTTCGGTTTCGCGCAAATAACAAAAATATATTGACGAAACTTAACTAAATGTTGAAATACACTTTCTTGCAGTCATAAGGCGCGTTCACACTTGTTCAAAAATCCGGCAAGCGAAGCGGATTCGCTCGCCGCAAAAACTAGGACCTGTTCTCATCTGTTGACGCCCGGGCGAGTTGGAACGGCCGCGCCGCTGCTGCTTCTCGCTTTGCGCACCACGTCGCCGCTCGCGACGTACACAGATACAGTGAGAAAAGAGCATAAATTTATGCTGTCTACGTACCACGAGCGTATGCACGCTTACGTACGCTAAACGCAGGCGCATTCTCACATTGAGTTCAGCGTATGCTAGCAGAGAGGCAAAAATAAACTTAGTCTCTAGTGGCGCCATCTGGTAGTCAAAACGGGAACCATTACTGTCAACAAACCGCCTCTCTTAGGCCTAACAGCGGCAGAATCGTCACTCTAAATAAAAAATAAAGCAAATTTATCACTTATACGTTTTCTTCTAGGCAAGATGAGACGAAGCGAAAGACCGGTGCCCCATTTATGACCAGTGAACGGACAGAAAAAGGCAGCAACAACGAGAATTCAGTCCGAAGCGAGGGGTCCGGCTTTGAAGGGCGCCGCCATGTTTGTTGTCGTTCGAAGCAATGCTAGCAACCTTGGGCAACGCTCGAAGGCCCTCGAAATCTCGATAGAGTTCCGGGCTGCTCCGTCGACTCGATAGACTATTGACTCGATGGCCATTCAAACTGGCCGTGTAGCAGCGCTCGATCGCCTTCGAGTCGATAGGCTATCGATTCGAGGGCCTTCGAAATGCCCGTGTGACAGGGGTATTAGTTTCAGAAATGGGGGCTACACCTTCCCACGCCATGGGCAAAATCATATGGAACTGAAACCATAAAAATCATGGGCGGTAATCTTTGGGGTAAGCTGCAAAAAAAAAAATCACTTGTTTCTCTAACCACAGAGCGCGTTGAAAAAAAAAAGAGAAAAAGAAAGCTCCACGATTTTTTGTTTAATTAAGGCTTGTGACACTTACAAACAGGCTCAGGTTTGCAACCGAGCCCGCTGTGTGCACCGCCATGCAGCGGAGCTTCCCAAGTGCACAGTCCACAGGCACTTGTACTCAGTTTTTAACCAGCGAGTGACCGGCGGTGGGAGTCGAACACCCCACCTCCCGCAGCCGAGACGGGCGTCTTAGCCACTACGCCACGACTGCGGTGATTAATCCTTGACATATAAAAGCATTTTCCTCGGCGATAAGACATTTCCTCCTTTCCAGGCGTGACGTCAGACAAGCTAGCGCAGCGCCACCCGTGACCGCTTAAACCGGCTTACTGACGCTTCGTCCATGCGCGACGCTTTTCATGTTGTAGGCGGCCGTCACGTGGTGATAACTGGTGATGTGGTGCTCGTTCCGCCATTACTTCTGACCGTGGTCGTCATTTCGACTTCGCATTATTCGCCAACCTACCCGTCCATAACATCAAGACGATCTTTTACCACCAGATTTTCTAAGGTCGACGGCTTTCCTCGGCAACTGAAGGCTTCGCTTATAGCGCTGGTTCTCCCTTCACACTGGATTGAGCGCCTACCCTTGGGTCCTGCTTGGCCTACGCACTACACTTCGCAATGACTGTTCCACATGTGCAGCAGAGCTCACGTCTGTTGCCACTGCTCGTGTTCCTGGCAAATATTTCGAGCACTCGCCAAGCACACCTGTCGACGTTTCCAACAACGCCGGCCGTCTACGCAGCTCTGTGCGCATCACAGTCGGTCAGCCTGCAGGAAAAGGAGGTTCCTTTTCTGCGCAGTTTATTGAGTACGAGCAGACAGTACGGGGGGTTGGCTTGATGTGATTGCATTTGTTATCCTGTTGTTGTGTTCGTATTTCAAGCAGGAATGATATGTCATAGGTTTCCTTTGCACGCGTGGTAGTGATTGTTGTGTTTCGATTTTGTATTTTCTAACGCTTTTAAAAGCTTCCCTTTCGTGAATAAAAATTCAGTTGATAGTCTGCGCTTGTGTTGTGTCTTCTTGTTCGCTTTGGTCCTCGTTTCTTTTTGCGCAGCTAAGTGTGAATGGTAAGCCGAAACCCTTTACAAGTTTAACAGCGGAACTGTATGTGGCTAGCTCCTGGTGTGAGCGTCTACGTATAGGGCTGGGGAAACTCGCGGTTAACGTGACCTGGCCGTCACCCACAACGAGGAAACGTCCGAGCATGCCCCACACCCGTGTTAGTAGAGGCTTCTAAGTTTTGTAACGTTCAAAAGCACTAATGAGAAAGTGTAATCGTAGAGACATTTTCTTTTCGGCACGGAGCAAGTTTGTGAATGGACTTCTTTCAACTGGGATTTGAAGCGCCTCGGAGTGGCCGGAGGCGACATTTCAAGCGGGCAGACGAAAGATGGACGGATCAATACCCTGTGAGCATTCTTTTACAGTTTTTTTCTGTCGTTGCAAGTGAAAGGCGGAAAAGCCATTTTACGACGCGTGGAAAATGGGCAAGAACGTGAATTAACAAGGTAAAAAGTGTTGCTGGTTAATGCCAGATCTTGTGGCGAAAAACAGCGCTTAACCTCCTGAGACCCGAAGTGAATTTGAGTGCACAAAAACTTTGTAGGGTTTCAGAATAAGCTGTTAGGAGTACAAAGGTGAAAAGTGAGAGATATTTTCTCAACAGTACCAATAGTTTCAGCTCAGCACGATGTCCAATATATTGGACACTAGGACTCTAGCCGTATTTTCCCACCCAGTTGGCGTGCCACAAAATACTTCAGATAAAGCTGTGAAAGCTGTGCGAAAAAAATACTTTATTATGACAAAAGTCAAAGTAGCAAAATATACGTCAACTGAATAAAAAGTTTCGCTGTGCTCACTTGCTGTGTGCCTTTTCGAAGCATCTTCTGTCTTTTGTTATGCAGAACTGCTGACATTTTGTGCAAAAAAACTTTGTTTTCATGGTGCACCCCTCAAACCTGCAGCGCGCAGCGTTAGCTGCGTCAGACAGCCTTGGGAAATGGTAGGCACTTTTGTTGGTCTCTCCTCGTCGAGCTTGCTTTGATGGTGGGCTCCACTCAACTTCACTGTCACTCTCTGTTTCTTGCTGTTTTTTTTCCTTGACGTTTCTTGCTTCTTGACGTTTCTTGGCTTTCTAGCTGTTTTTGGATCGACAATAGTGTCGTCGTCGCTGTCCGATAGGTCAATGTCTGATGTGTTGGAGGCCGCCGCGGTGGCTCAGTGGTTAAGGTGCTCGGCTGCTGACCCAAAAGACGCGGGTTCGATCCCGGCCGCGGCGGCTGGAATTTCTTTGGAGGAGAAATTCTAGAGGCCCGTGTACTGTGCGATGTCAGTGCACGTTAAAGAACCCCAGGTGGTCGACATTTCCGGAGCCCTTAACTACGGCGTCTCTCATAGCCTTAGTTGCCTTGGGACGTTAAACCCCATAAACCAACTAAACCAACCAACTGATGTGTTGGCTTGTCCAATTCTTTGTAAAACTGCTTCGGCCGTCTCATCAGGAACGCGAGGCCTCTCTCCTACAACAAAAAAGACGTTAGTTCGTCCCCAGCCGTTAAATACCAGCAGTATTCATTTACAGTTATTGCGAAAGCCATCTCAAAAGCGCGGTCAAAATAACCGGGCTGAGTCCCAGCGTCCAACGTATTGGACACGTGAAATCAGATTGAAAGCCCAGAAAAGTTAGGTCATGCAGAGTTACAATTATGATATCTACATGTTTTCTGTTCTATTTTTGTTGATATCCAACAAAATTTACGCGTTCAAAGTCGGTAAAATCGCAGAAACAACACTTACTTCTCCGGCAGGTGCCATAGAACGCCGCGCCGCTGAACGCCGCCGTTTTCAAAGTGTTTTGGCGGGAAAGTGAGCAGTTTAATTTCAAAAAAGGTGCACAGATGGCGCAACCAGTTGTCCAATGTATTGGACAAGCGGGTTTTATGAAGATGAATATTTCGGCGCGGGAGTACTGGCTTAAAAGCTAATGTCCAATATATTGGTCAAATTGCCATACACGGGTCTCAGGAGGTTAAAGGGCAACTGCAGCACTTTTTTGAGAATTTCGTGATATTCAAGGATTCGAATCTAAATAGGCTTTACGTGAAGCATGCCAATTGTTTTTGCACTAGCATTTGAAGTAGTTACGTAATGGACGATTGAATTTTGCGCTGCTGCTCAATGCACTGGAGGTGTGCACGTAAGTTCAGCGTGACGTCACGGAAGGTCTGCCTTACATTACCACTGTCGTCAGCCACACCCTGCCCTGACTCGTTAGACGCTGCCAATCAACTCTCGGCAGGGTTTGCCTTTGATGGCGTTCCTTTTTTTCCTTCAAAGCAGGCGTTTGCGCGTTGGAAATGTATACCGATACCTTCGATGACGTCATCATGCGCCCCCCCCCCCTCCCAACTTGGCGTTGTGCGCTGCGGAGAACCTTAAAGGTCGTCCGGATTTGAATCAGGGACTACTTCACTATTTCAAGCGCTAAACCAAAAAGACTTCGCATGCTTTACCTGCAATTTTCACACATTCTATCATCTCAAGCTCGTGTATTTCTAAAACCTATGCAGTTTCCCTTTTAAATCAGAGGCGGCGGCAAACGCGTCGCATCCCCACACTTCTTTGTCTCGTGTAAGCGCTGCTTTTTTGCTGCGAAAATGCGGTATTTATTTTTCAAACATTTTGTATATGCCATCGCTCGAATGGCACCCTTAACACGATGTCACCCTTCGAACATTTCCAGCGTTTCTTTTTTCCTCCACTTGCGAACTTCGGCTGTATATTCACTTGTGGAATTAAAAAAAAAGGTGTTATCATCTATTGTACTTTTTTTTCTACAAGACAGGCGCTCCAATGACTAGCGCTCTTCCCGCTGCCACACTACTTCTCTGAGCGGCGCATTAGGTAGGCCACGGCTCGCAGTCAATGCCAGGTTAGAGGAAATAGCTGACACATTGCTTCCTAACGTCAGCAGCTGTATAGGTAAAAATAAAATGAACTTAAGTTTCAGAAGCACAGAGTGAAACAAATGTGTACTGAGCGAGCACGAAATGCTGCCGCAGGACTGAACTGGTGCCTTTAAACACTGCGGCTTTACCGCATAGACCCTTGGAAAGAGGGGCGGTGAAGGGGCAAGACTCCCTGCTTCCTCTGCCTGCAATTGCTTCAAGAAATGTCAACTTCATGCTTCGCAATCCTTTCTTCATAATGGCAGACATTTCGCTTAATTGCCTATTTGCCATAGCAATGCAGGAAAAACAACATGTAGTGTTCGCCTGCCCTGAGCCTCACTACATGTATTGCCGAGAAAACGGCCCGGCTAAGACGGAGACCTCCGCGATAACATGCATAATAACTGTTCAGTTATTACAAAACTTTCGAAAAAGTCATAAGCCAAACTTTAATTTCGACATCTGATGTCACGGTTACGTTATACTGACATGACACACTCGGCGAAGTCCTCCAGTGCTCACTGAGTAATTTTTGACTATCGCTACCAACATATATGCTTTGCCAAAATCAGACCTGTGAAATTACATGCGACACACTCAGCATGTTCCGCAAATGGGAAACAAGCACCCTGGTCATGCCGTGAAGCTCTTTTTTTTCGCCGTCATCCATTCGGCAATGAATGGGGAAGGAAAAAAAGAAAAATAATAAATAACGCTTAGGACATTTACAAATAAAGGGGACAAAAGGGAGAGGCGGCAAAAAGACATGGGGCAGAAATGTCCGCCATGTATCAATTCTGCTGACCGACAGTACCAGGAAGATACATGTCAGGCAAAAGGCGCGAAAAAAAATGTGTTGCGCCTGTCAGTCACACTGATAGCAAAATTGAATGTTGTTACAGGACCTTCAGCTGCGGTGTACTAAAACGTCTCTTGGCGCTGGCGGTATATTATACCCCTGTCACACGGCCAGTTTCAATGGCCATCGAGTCGAGAGCCATCGAGATTTTCGATCGCCATTGAACTCGAGGGAGTTGTGGAGCTGCTACACGGCAAATCTCAATGGCCATTGAAATCGTTCTCGTGTCTTACGCCAAGCTCGTGTGGCGCCACAATCGCTGCTTTCGGTTTCGCGCAAATAACAAAAATATATTGACGAAACTTAACTAAATGTTGAAATACACTTTCTTGCAGTCATAAGGCGCGTTCACACTTGTTCAAAAATCCGGCAAGCGAAGCGGATTCGCTCGCCGCAAAAACTAGGACCTGTTCTCATCTGTTGACGCCCGGGCGAGTTAGAACGGCCGCGCCGCTGCTGCTTCTCGCTTTGCGCACCACGTCGCCGCTCGCGACGTACACAGATACAGTGAGAAAAGAGCATAAATTTATGCTGTCTACGTACCACGAGCGTATGCACGCTTACGTACGCTAAACGCAGGCGCATTCTCACATTGAGTTCAGCGTATGCTAGCAGAGAGGCAAAAATAAACTTAGTCTCTAGTGGCGCCATCTGGTAGTCAAAACGGGAACCATTACTGTCAACAAACCGCCTCTCTTAGGCCTAACAGCGGCAGAATCGTCACTCTAAATAAAAAATAAAGCAAATTTATCACTTATACGTTTTCTTCTAGGCAAGATGAGACGAAGCGAAAGACCGGTGCCCCATTTATGACCAGTGAACGGACAGAAAAAGGCAGCAACAACGAGAATTCAGTCCGAAGCGAGGGGTCCGGCTTTGAAGGGCGCCGCCATGTTTGTTGTCGTTCGAAGCAATGCTAGCAACCTTGGGCAACGCTCGAAGGCCCTCGAAATCTCGATAGAGTTCCGGGCTGCTCCGTCGACTCGATAGACTATTGACTCGATGGCCATTCAAACTGGCCGTGTAGCAGCGCTCGATCGCCTTCGAGTCGATAGGCTATCGATTCGAGGGCCTTCGAAATGCCCGTGTGACAGGGGTATTAGTTTCAGAAATGGGGGCTACACCTTCCCACGCCATGGGCAAAATCATATGGAACTGAAACCATAAAAATCATGGGCGGTAATCTTTGGGGTAAGCTGCAAAAAAAAAAAATCACTTGTTTCTCTAACCACAGAGCGCGTTGAAAAAAAAAAGAGAAAAAGAAAGCTCCACGATTTTTTGTTTAATTAAGGCTTGTGACACTTACAAACAGGCTCAGGTTTGCAACCGAGCCCGCTGTGTGCACCGCCATGCAGCGGAGCTTCCCAAGTGCACAGTCCACAGGCACTTGTACTCAGTTTTTAACCAGCGAGTGACCGGCGGTGGGAGTCGAACACCCCACCTCCCGCAGCCGAGACGGGCGTCTTAGCCACTACGCCACGACTGCGGTGATTAATCCTTGACATATAAAAGCATTTTCCTCGGCGATAAGACATTTCCTCCTTTCCAGGCGTGACGTCAGACAAGCTAGCGCAGCGCCACCCGTGACCGCTTAAACCGGCTTACTGACGCTTCGTCCATGCGCGACGCTTTTCATGTTGTAGGCGGCCGTCACGTGGTGATAACTGGTGATGTGGTGCTCGTTCCGCCATTACTTCTGACCGTGGTCGTCATTTCGACTTCGCATTATTCGCCAACCTACCCGTCCATAACATCAAGACGATCTTTTACCACCAGATTTTCTAAGGTCGACGGCTTTCCTCGGCAACTGAAGGCTTCGCTTATAGCGCTGGTTCTCCCTTCACACTGGATTGAGCGCCTACCCTTGGGTCCTGCTTGGCCTACGCACTACACTTCGCAATGACTGTTCCACATGTGCAGCAGAGCTCACGTCTGTTGCCACTGCTCGTGTTCCTGGCAAATATTTCGAGCACTCGCCAAGCACACCTGTCGACGTTTCCAACAACGCCGGCCGTCTACGCAGCTCTGTGCGCATCACAGTCGGTCAGCCTGCAGGAAAAGGAGGTTCCTTTTCTGCGCAGTTTATTGAGTACGAGCAGACAGTACGGGGGGTTGGCTTGATGTGATTGCATTTGTTATCCTGTTGTTGTGTTCGTATTTCAAGCAGGAATGATATGTCATAGGTTTCCTTTGCACGCGTGGTAGTGATTGTTGTGTTTCGATTTTGTATTTTCTAACGCTTTTAAAAGCTTCCCTTTCGTGAATAAAAATTCAGTTGATAGTCTGCGCTTGTGTTGTGTCTTCTTGTTCGCTTTGGTCCTCGTTTCTTTTTGCGCAGCTAAGTGTGAATGGTAAGCCGAAACCCTTTACAAGTTTAACAGCGGAACTGTATGTGGCTAGCTCCTGGTGTGAGCGTCTACGTATAGGGCTGGGGAAACTCGCGGTTAACGTGACCTGGCCGTCACCCACAACGAGGAAACGTCCGAGCATGCCCCACACCCGTGTTAGTAGAGGCTTCTAAGTTTTGTAACGTTCAAAAGCACTAATGAGAAAGTGTAATCGTAGAGACATTTTCTTTTCGGCACGGAGCAAGTTTGTGAATGGACTTCTTTCAACTGGGATTTGAAGCGCCTCGGAGTGGCCGGAGGCGACATTTCAAGCGGGCAGACGAAAGATGGACGGATCAATACCCTGTGAGCATTCTTTTACAGTTTTCTTCTGTCGTTGCAAGTGAAAGGCGGAAAAGCCATTTTACGACGCGTGGAAAATGGGCAAGAACGTGAATTAACAAGGTAAAAAGTGTTGCTGGTTAATGCCAGATCTTGTGGCGAAAAACAGCGCTTAAAGGGCAACTGCAGCACTTTTTTTAGAATTTCGTGATATTCAAGGATTCGAATCTAAATAGGCTTTACGTGAAGCATGCCAATTGTTTTTGCACTAGCATTTGAAGTAGTTACGTAATGGACGATTGAATTTTGCGCTGCTGCTCAATGCACTGGAGGTGTGCACGTAAGTTCAGCGTGACGTCACGGAAGGTCTGCCTTACATTACCAATGTCGTCAGCCACACCCTGCCCTGACTCGTTAGACGCTGCCAATCAACTCTCGGCAGGGTTTGCCTTTGATGGCGTTCCTTTTTTTCCTTCAAAGCAGGCGTTTGCGCGTTGGAAATGTATACCGATACCTTCGATGACGTCATCATGCGCCCCCCCCCCCCCCCTCCCAACTTGGCGTTGTGCGCTGCGGAGAACCTTAAAGGTCGTCCGGATTTGAATCAGGGACTACTTCACTATTTCAAGCGCTAAACCAAAAAGACTTCGCATGCTTTACCTGCAAGTTTCACACATTCTATCATCTCAAGCTCGTGTATTTCTAAAACCTATGCAGTTTCCCTTTTAAATCAGAGGCGGCGGCAAACGCGTTGCATCCCCACACTTCTTTGTCTCGTGTAAGCGCTGCTTTTTTGCTGCGAAAATGCGGTATTTATTTTTCAAACATTTTGTATATGCCATCGCTCGAATGGCACCCTTAACACGATGTCACCCTTCGAACATTTCCAGCGTTTCTTTTTTCCTCCACTTGCGAACTTCGGCTGTATATTCACTTGTGGAATTAAAAAAAAAGGTGTTATCATCTATTGTACTTTTTTTTCTACAAGACAGGCGCTCCAATGACTAGCGCTCTTCCCGCTGCCACACTACTTCTCTGAGCGGCGCATTAGGTAGGCCACGGCTCGCAGTCAATGCCAGGTTAGAGGAAATAGCTGACACATTGCTTCCTAACGTCAGCAGCTGTATAGGTAAAAATAAAATGAACTTAAGTTTCAGAAGCACAGAGTGAAACAAATGTGTACTGAGCGAGCACGAAATGCTGCCGCAGGACTGAACTGGTGCCTTTAAACACTGCGGCTTTACCGCATAGACCCTTGGAAAGAGGGGCGGTGAAGGGACAAGACTCCCTGCTTCCTCTGCCTGCAATTGCTTCAAGAAATGTCAACTTCATGCTTCGCAATCCTTTCTTCATAATGGCAGACATTTCGCTTAATTGCCTATTTGCCATAGCAATGCAGGAAAAACAACATGTAGTGTTCGCCTGCCCTGAGCCTCACTACATGTATTGCCGAGAAAACGGCCCGGCTAAGACGGAGACCTCCGCGATAACATGCATAATAACTGTTCAGTTATTACAAAACTTTCGAAAAAGTCATAAGCCAAGCTTTAATTTCGACATCTGATGTCACGGTTACGTTATACTGACATGACACACTCGGCGAAGTCCTCCAGTGCTCACTGAGTAATTTTTGACTATCGCTACCAACATATATGCTTTGCCAAAATCAGACCTGTGAAATTACATGCGACACACTCAGCATGTTCCGCAAATGGGAAACAAGCACCCTGGTCATGCCGTGAAGCTCTTTTTTTTCGCCGTCATCCATTCGGCAATGAATGGGGAAGGAAAAAAAGAAAAATAATAAATAACGCTTAGGACATTTACAAATAAAGGGGACAAAAGGGAGAGGCGGCAAAAAGACATGGGGCAGAAATGTCCGCCATGTATCAATTCTGCTGACCGACAGTACCAGGAAGATACATGTCAGGCAAAAGGCGCGAAAAAAAATGTGTTGCGCCTGTCAGTCACACTGATAGCAAAATTGAATGTTGTTACAGGACCTTCAGCTGCGGTGTACTAAAACGTCTCTTGGCGCTGGCGGTATATTATACCCCTGTCACACGGCCAGTTTCAATGGCCATCGAGTCGAGAGCCATCGAGATTTTCGATCGCCATTGAACTCGAGGGAGTTGTGGAGCTGCTACACGGCAAATCTCAATGGCCATTGAAATCGTTCTCGTGTCTTACGCCAAGCTCGTGTGGCGCCACAATCGCTGCTTTCGGTTTCGCGCAAATAACAAAAATATATTGACGAAACTTAACTAAATGTTGAAATACACTTTCTTGCAGTCATAAGGCGCGTTCACACTTGTTCAAAAATCCGGCAAGCGAAGCGGATTCGCTCGCCGCAAAAACTAGGACCTGTTCTCATCTGTTGACGCCCGGGCGAGTTGGAACGGCCGCGCCGCTGCTGCTTCTCGCTTTGCGCACCACGTCGCCGCTCGCGACGTACACAGATACAGTGAGAAAAGAGCATAAATTTATGCTGTCTACGTACCACGAGCGTATGCACGCTTACGTACGCTAAACGCAGGCGCATTCTCACATTGAGTTCAGCGTATGCTAGCAGAGAGGCAAAAATAAACTTAGTCTCTAGTGGCGCCATCTGGTAGTCAAAACGGGAACCATTACTGTCAACAAACCGCCTCTCTTAGGCCTAACAGCGGCAGAATCGTCACTCTAAATAAAAAATAAAGCAAATTTATCACTTATACGTTTTCTTTTAGGCAAGATGAGACGAAGCGAAAGACCGGTGCCCCATTTATGACCAGTGAACGGACAGAAAAAGGCAGCAACAACGAGAATTCAGTCCGAAGCGAGGGGTCCGGCTTTGAAGGGCGCCGCCATGTTTGTTGTCGTTCGAAGCAATGCTAGCAACCTTGGGCAACGCTCGAAGGCCCTCGAAATCTCGATAGAGTTCCGGGCTGCTCCGTCGACTCGATAGACTATTGACTCGATGGCCATTCAAACTGGCCGTGTAGCAGCGCTCGATCGCCTTCGAGTCGATAGGCTATCGATTCGAGGGCCTTCGAAATGCCCGTGTGACAGGGGTATTAGTTTCAGAAATGGGGGCTACACCTTCCCACGCCATGGGCAAAATCATATGGAACTGAAACCATAAAAATCATGGGCGGTAATCTTTGGGGTAAGCTGCAAAAAAAAAAAATCACTTGTTTCTCTAACCACAGAGCGCGTTGAAAAAAAAAAGAGAAAAAGAAAGCTCCACGATTTTTTGTTTATTAAGGCTTGTGACACTTACAAACAGGCTCAGGTTTGCAACCGAGCCCGCTGTGTGCACCGCCATGCAGCGGAGCTTCCCAAGTGCACAGTCCACAGGCACTTGTACTCAGTTTTTAACCAGCGAGTGACCGGTGGTGGGAGTCGAACACCCCACCTCCCGCAGCCGAGACGGGCGTCTTAGCCACTACGCCACGACTGCGGTGATTAATCCTTGACATATAAAAGCATTTTCCTCGGCGATAAGACATTTCCTCCTTTCCAGGCGTGACGTCAGACAAGCTAGCGCAGCGCCACCCGTGACCGCTTAAACCGGCTTACTGACGCTTCGTCCATGCGCGACGCTTTTCATGTTGTAGGCGGCCGTCACGTGGTGATAACTGGTGATGTGGTGCTCGTTCCGCCATTACTTCTGACCGTGGTCGTCATTTCGACTTCGCATTATTCGCCAACCTACCCGTCCATAACATCAAGACGATCTTTTACCACCAGATTTTCTAAGGTCGACGGCTTTCCTCGGCAACTGAAGGCTTCGCTTATAGCGCTGGTTCTCCCTTCACACTGGATTGAGCGCCTACCCTTGGGTCCTGCTTGGCCTACGCACTACACTTCGCAATGACTGTTCCACATGTGCAGCAGAGCTCACGTCTGTTGCCACTGCTCGTGTTCCTGGCAAATATTTCGAGCACTCGCCAAGCACACCTGTCGACGTTTCCAACAACGCCGGCCGTCTACGCAGCTCTGTGCGCATCACAGTCGGTCAGCCTGCAGGAAAAGGAGGTTCCTTTTCTGCGCAGTTTATTGAGTACGAGCAGACAGTACGGGGGGTTGGCTTGATGTGATTGCATTTGTTATCCTGTTGTTGTGTTCGTATTTCAAGCAGGAATGATATGTCATAGGTTTCCTTTGCACGCGTGGTAGTGATTGTTGTGTTTCGATTTTGTATTTTCTAACGCTTTTAAAAGCTTCCCTTTCGTGAATAAAAATTCAGTTGATAGTCTGCGCTTGTGTTGTGTCTTCTTGTTCGCTTTGGTCCTCGTTTCTTTTTGCGCAGCTAAGTGTGAATGGTAAGCCGAAACCCTTTACAAGTTTAACAGCGGAACTGTATGTGGCTAGCTCCTGGTGTGAGCGTCTACGTATAGGGCTGGGGAAACTCGCGGTTAACGTGACCTGGCCGTCACCCACAACGAGGAAACGTCCGAGCATGCCCCACACCCGTGTTAGTAGAGGCTTCTAAGTTTTGTAACGTTCAAAAGCACTAATGAGAAAGTGTAATCGTAGAGACATTTTCTTTTCGGCACGGAGCAAGTTTGTGAATGGACTTCTTTCAACTGGGATTTGAAGCGCCTCGGAGTGGCCGGAGGCGACATTTCAAGCGGGCAGACGAAAGATGGACGGATCAATACCCTGTGAGCATTCTTTTACAGTTTTTTTCTGTCGTTGCAAGTGAAAGGCGGAAAAGCCATTTTACGACGCGTGGAAAATGGGCAAGAACGTGAATTAACAAGGTAAAAAGTGTTGCTGGTTAATGCCAGATCTTGTGGCGAAAAACAGCGCTTAAAGGGCAACTGCAGCACTTTTTTGAGAATTTCGTGATATTCAAGGATTCGAATCTAAATAGGCTTTACGTGAAGCATGCCAATTGTTTTTGCACTAGCATTTGAAGTAGTTACGTAATGGACGATTGAATTTTGCGCTGCTGCTCAATGCACTGGAGGTGTGCACGTAAGTTCAGCGTGACGTCACGGAAGGTCTGCCTTACATTACCACTGTCGTCAGCCACACCCTGCCCTGACTCGTTAGACGCTGCCAATCAACTCTCGGCAGGGTTTGCCTTTGATGGCGTTCCTTTTTTTCCTTCAAAGCAGGCGTTTGCGCGATGGAAATGTATACCGATACCTTCGATGACGTCATCATGCGCCCCCCCCCCTCCCAACTTGGCGTTGTGCGCTGCGGAGAACCTTAAAGGTCGTCCGGATTTGAATCAGGGACTACTTCACTATATCAAGCGCTAAACCAAAAAGACTTCGCATGCTTTACCTGCAAGTTTCACACATTCTATCATCTCAAGCTCGTGTATTTCTAAAACCTATGCAGTTTCCCTTTTAAATCAGAGGCGGCGGCAAACGCGTCGCATCCCCACACTTCTTTGTCTCGTGTAAGCGCTGCTTTTTTGCTGCGAAAATGCGGTATTTATTTTTCAAACATTTTGTATATGCCATCGCTCGAATGGCACCCTTAACACGATGTCACCCTTCGAACATTTCCAGCGTTTCTTTTTTCCTCCACTTGCGAACTTCGGCTGTATATTCACTTGTGGAATTAAAAAAAAAGGTGTTATCATCTATTGTACTTTTTTTTCTACAAGACAGGCGCTCCAATGACTAGCGCTCTTCCCGCTGCCACACTACTTCTCTGAGCGGCGCATTAGGTAGGCCACGGCTCGCAGTCAATGCCAGGTTAGAGGAAATAGCTGACACATTGCTTCCTAACGTCAGCAGCTGTATAGGTAAAAATAAAATGAACTTAAGTTTCAGAAGCACAGAGTGAAACAAATGTGTACTGAGCGAGCACGAAATGCTGCCGCAGGACTGAACTGGTGCCTTTAAACACTGCGGCTTTACCGCATAGACCCTTGGAAAGAGGGGCGGTGAAGGGACAAGACTCCCTGCTTCCTCTGCCTGCAATTGCTTCAAGAAATGTCAACTTCATGCTTCGCAATCCTTTCTTCATAATGGCAGACATTTCGCTTAATTGCCTATTTGCCATAGCAATGCAGGAAAAACAACATGTAGTGTTCGCCTGCCCTGAGCCTCACTACATGTATTGCCGAGAAAACGGCCCGGCTAAGACGGAGACCTCCGCGATAACATGCATAATAACTGTTCAGTTATTACAAAACTTTCGAAAAAGTCATAAGCCAAGCTTTAATTTCGACATCTGATGTCACGGTTACGTTATACTGACATGACACACTCGGCGAAGTCCTCCAGTGCTCACTGAGTAATTTTTGACTATCGCTACCAACATATATGCTTTGCCAAAATCAGACCTGTGAAATTACATGCGACACACTCAGCATGTTCCGCAAATGGGAAACAAGCACCCTGGTCATGCCGTGAAGCTCTTTTTTTTCGCCGTCATCCATTCGGCAATGAATGGGGAAGGAAAAAAAGAAAAATAATAAATAACGCTTAGGACATTTACAAATAAAGGGGACAAAAGGGAGAGGCGGCAAAAGGACATGGGGCAGAAATGTCCGCCATGTATCAATTCTGCTGACCGACAGTACCAGGAAGATACATGTCAGGCAAAAGGCGCGAAAAAAAATGTGTTGCGCCTGTCAGTCACACTGATAGCAAAATTGAATGTTGTTACAGGACCTTCAGCTGCGGTGTACTAAAACGTCTCTTGGCGCTGGCGGTATATTATACCCCTGTCACACGGCCAGTTTCAATGGCCATCGAGTCGAGAGCCATCGAGATTTTCGATCGCCATTGAACTCGAGGGAGTTGTGGAGCTGCTACACGGCAAATCTCAATGGCCATTGAAATCGTTCTCGTGTCTTACGCCAAGCTCGTGTGGCGCCACAATCGCTGCTTTCGGTTTCGCGCAAATAACAAAAATATATTGACGAAACTTAACTAAATGTTGAAATACACTTTCTTGCAGTCATAAGGCGCGTTCACACTTGTTCAAAAATCCGGCAAGCGAAGCGGATTCGCTCGCCGCAAAAACTAGGACCTGTTCTCATCTGTTGACGCCCGGGCGAGTTGGAACGGCCGCGCCGCTGCTGCTTCTCGCTTTGCGCACCACGTCGCCGCTCGCGACGTACACAGATACAGTGAGAAAAGAGCATAAATTTATGCTGTCTACGTACCACGAGCGTATGCACGCTTACGTACGCTAAACGCAGGCGCATTCTCACATTGAGTTCAGCGTATGCTAGCAGAGAGGCAAAAATAAACTTAGTCTCTAGTGGCGCCATCTGGTAGTCAAAACGGGAACCATTACTGTCAACAAACCGCCTCTCTTAGGCCTAACAGCGGCAGAATCGTCACTCTAAATAAAAAATAAAGCAAATTTATCACTTATACGTTTTCTTCTAGGCAAGATGAGACGAAGCGAAAGACCGGTGCCCCATTTATGACCAGTGAACGGACAGAAAAAGGCAGCAACAACGAGAATTCAGTCCGAAGCGAGGGGTCCGGCTTTGAAGGGCGCCGCCATGTTTGTTGTCGTTCGAAGCAATGCTAGCAACCTTGGGCAACGCTCGAAGGCCCTCGAAATCTCGATAGAGTTCCGGGCTGCTCCGTCGACTCGATAGACTATTGACTCGATGGCCATTCAAACTGGCCGTGTAGCAGCGCTCGATCGCCTTCGAGTCGATAGGCTATCGATTCGAGGGCCTTCGAAATGCCCGTGTGACAGGGGTATTAGTTTCAGAAATGGGGGCTACACCTTCCCACGCCATGGGCAAAATCATATGGAACTGAAACCATAAAAATCATGGGCGGTAATCTTTGGGGTAAGCTGCAAAAAAAAAAATCACTTGTTTCTCTAACCACAGAGCGCGTTGAAAAAAAAAAGAGAAAAAGAAAGCTCCACGATTTTTTGTTTAATTAAGGCTTGTGACACTTACAAACAGGCTCAGGTTTGCAACCGAGCCCGCTGTGTGCACCGCCATGCAGCGGAGCTTCCCAAGTGCACAGTCCACAGGCACTTGTACTCAGTTTTTAACCAGCGAGTGACCGGCGGTGGGAGTCGAACACCCCACCTCCCGCAGCCGAGACGGGCGTCTTAGCCACTACGCCACGACTGCGGTGATTAATCCTTGACATATAAAAGCATTTTCCTCGGCGATAAGACATTTCCTCCTTTCCAGGCGTGACGTCAGACAAGCTAGCGCAGCGCCACCCGTGACCGCTTAAACCGGCTTACTGACGCTTCGTCCATGCGCGACGCTTTTCATGTTGTAGGCGGCCGTCACGTGGTGATAACTGGTGATGTGGTGCTCGTTCCGCCATTACTTCTGACCGTGGTCGTCATTTCGACTTCGCATTATTCGCCAACCTACCCGTCCATAACATCAAGACGATCTTTTACCACCAGATTTTCTAAGGTCGACGGCTTTCCTCGGCAACTTAAGGCTTCGCTTATAGCGCTGGTTCTCCCTTCACACTGGATTGAGCGCCTACCCTTGGGTCCTGCTTGGCCTACGCACTACACTTCGCAATGACTGTTCCACATGTGCAGCAGAGCTCACGTCTGTTGCCACTGCTCGTGTTCCTGGCAAATATTTCGAGCACTCGCCAAGCACAACTGTCGACGTTTCCAACAACGCCGGCCGTCTACGCAGCTCTGTGCGCATCACAGTCGGTCAGCCTGCAGGAAAAGGGGGTTCCTTTTCTGCGCAGTTTATTGAGTACGAGCAGACAGTACGGGGGGTTGGCTTGATGTGATTGCATTTGTTATCCTGTTGTTGTGTTCGTATTTCAAGCAGGAATGATATGTCATAGGTTTCCTTTGCACGCGTGGTAGTGATTGTTGTGTTTCGATTTTGTATTTTCTAACGCTTTTAAAAGCTTCCCTTTCGTGAATAAAAATTCAGTTGATAGTCTGCGCTTGTGTTGTGTCTTCTTGTTCGCTTTGGTCCTCGTTTCTTTTTGCGCAGCTAAGTGTGAATGGTAAGCCGAAACCCTTTACAAGTTTAACAGCGGAACTGTATGTGGCTAGCTCCTGGTGTGAGCGTCTACGTATAGGGCTGGGGAAACTCGCGGTTAACGTGACCTGGCCGCCACCCACAACGAGGAAACGTCCGAGCATGCCCCACACCCGTGTTAGTAGAGGCTTCTAAGTTTTGTAACGTTCAAAAGCACTAATGAGAAAGTGTAATCGTAGAGACATTTTCTTTTCGGCACGGAGCAAGTTTGTGAATGGACTTCTTTCAACTGGGATTTGAAGCGCCTCGGAGTGGCCGGAGGCGACATTTCAAGCGGGCAGACGAAAGATGGACGGATCAATACCCTGTGAGCATTCTTTTACAGTTTTTTTCTGTCGTTGCAAGTGAAAGGCGGAAAAGCCATTTTACGACGCGTGGAAAATGGGCAAGAACGTGAATTAACAAGGTAAAAAGTGTTGCTGGTTAATGCCAGATCTTGTGGCGAAAAACAGCGCTTAAAGGGCAACTGCAGCACTTTTTTGAGAATTTCGTGATATTCAAGGATTCGAATCTAAATAGGCTTTACGTGAAGCATGCCAATTGTTTTTGCACTAGCATTTGAAGTAGTTACGTAATGGACGATTGAATTTTGCGCTGCTGCTCAATGCACTGGAGGTGTGCACGTAAGTTCAGCGTGACGTCACGGAAGGTCTGCCTTACATTACCACTGTCGTCAGCCACACCCTGCCCTGACTCGTTAGACGCTGCCAATCAACTCTCGGCAGGGTTTGCCTTTGATGGCGTTCCTTTTTTTCCTTCAAAGCAGGCGTTTGCGCGTTGGAAATGTATACCGATACCTTCGATGACGTCATCATGCGCCCCCCCCCCCCCCCCCCCTCCCAACTTGGCGTTGTGCGCTGCGGAGAACCTTAAAGGTCGTCCGGATTTGAATCAGGGACTACTTCACTATTTCAAGCGCTAAACCAAAAAGACTTCGAATGCTTTACCTGCAAGTTTCACACATTCTATCATCTCAAGCTCGTGTATTTCTAAAACCTATGCAGTTTCCCTTTTAAATCAGAGGCGGCGGCAAACGCGTCGCATCCCCACACTTCTTTGTCTCGTGTAAGCGCTGCTTTTTTGCTGCGAAAATGCGGTATTTATTTTTCAAACATTTTGTATATGCCATCGCTCGAATGGCACCCTTAACACGATGTCACCCTTCGAACATTTCCAGCGTTTCTTTTTTCCTCCACTTGCGAACTTCGGCTGTATATTCACTTGTGGAATTAAAAAAAAAGGTGTTATCATCTATTGTACTTTTTTTTCTACAAGACAGGCGCTCCAATGACTAGCGCTCTTCCCGCTGCCACACTACTTCTCTGAGCGGCGCATTAGGTAGGCCACGGCTCGCAGTCAATGCCAGGTTAGAGGAAATAGCTGACACATTGCTTCCTAACGTCAGCAGCTGTATAGGTAAAAATAAAATGAACTTAAGTTTCAGAAGCACAGAGTGAAACAAATGTGTACTGAGCGAGCACGAAATGCTGCCGCAGGACTGAACTGGTGCCTTTAAACACTGCGGCTTTACCGCATAGACCCTTGGAAAGAGGGGCGGTGAAGGGACAAGACTCCCTGCTTCCTCTGCCTGCAATTGCTTCAAGAAATGTCAACTTCATGCTTCGCAATCCTTTCTTCATAATGGCAGACATTTCGCTTAATTGCCTATTTGCCATAGCAATGCAGGAAAAACAACATGTAGTGTTCGCCTGCCCTGAGCCTCACTACATGTATTGCCGAGAAAACGGCCCGGCTAAGACGGAGACCTCCGCGATAACATGCATAATAACTGTTCAGTTATTACAAAACTTTCGAAAAAGTCATAAGCCAAGCTTTAATTTCGACATCTGATGTCACGGTTACGTTATACTGACATGACACACTCGGCGAAGTCCTCCAGTGCTCACTGAGTAATTTTTGACTATCGCTACCAACATATATGCTTTGCCAAAATCAGACCTGTGAAATTACATGCGACACACTCAGCATGTTCCGCAAATGGGAAACAAGCACCCTGGTCATGCCGTGAAGCTCTTTTTTTTCGCCGTCATCCATTCGGCAATGAATGGGGAAGGAAAAAAAGAAAAATAATAAATAACGCTTAGGACATTTACAAATAAAGGGGACAAAAGGGAGAGGCGGCAAAAAGACATGGGGCAGAAATGTCCGCCATGTATCAATTCTGCTGACCGACAGTACCAGGAAGATACATGTCAGGCAAAAGGCGCGAAAAAAAATGTGTTGCGCCTGTCAGTCACACTGATAGCAAAATTGAATGTTGTTACAGGACCTTCAGCTGCGGTGTACTAAAACGTCTCTTGGCGCTGGCGGTATATTATACCCCTGTCACACGGCCAGTTTCAATGGCCATCGAGTCGAGAGCCATCGAGATTTTCGATCGCCATTGAACTCGAGGGAGTTGTGGAGCTGCTACACGGCAAATCTCAATGGCCATTGAAATCGTTCTCGTGTCTTACGCCAAGCTCGTGTGGCGCCACAATCGCTGCTTTCGGTTTCGCGCAAATAACAAAAATATATTGACGAAACTTAACTAAATGTTGAAATACACTTTCTTGCAGTCATAAGGCGCGTTCACACTTGTTCAAAAATCCGGCAAGCGAAGCGGATTCGCTCGCCGCAAAAACTAGGACCTGTTCTCATCTGTTGACGCCCGGGCGAGTTGGAACGGCCGCGCCGCTGCTGCTTCTCGCTTTGCGCACCACGTCGCCGCTCGCGACGTACACAGATACAGTGAGAAAAGAGCATAAATTTATGCTGTCTACGTACCACGAGCGTATGCACGCTTACGTACGCTAAACGCAGGCGCATTCTCACATTGAGTTCAGCGTATGCTAGCAGAGAGGCAAAAATAAACTTAGTCTCTAGTGGCGCCATCTGGTAGTCAAAACGGGAACCATTACTGTCAACAAACCGCCTCTCTTAGGCCTAACAGCGGCAGAATCGTCACTCTAAATAAAAAATAAAGCAAATTTATCACTTATACGTTTTCTTCTAGGCAAGATGAGACGAAGCGAAAGACCGGTGCCCCATTTATGACCAGTGAACGGACAGAAAAAGGCAGCAACAACGAGAATTCAGTCCGAAGCGAGGGGTCCGGCTTTGAAGGGCGCCGCCATGTTTGTTGTCGTTCGAAGCAATGCTAGCAACCTTGGGCAACGCTCGAAGGCCCTCGAAATCTCGATAGAGTTCCGGGCTGCTCCGTCGACTCGATAGACTATTGACTCGATGGCCATTCAAACTGGCCGTGTAGCAGCGCTCGATCGCCTTCGAGTCGATAGGCTATCGATTCGAGGGCCTTCGAAATGCCCGTGTGA
Source organism: Amblyomma mixtum (assembly GCF_055824585.1). NCBI lineage: Eukaryota > Metazoa > Arthropoda > Arachnida > Ixodida > Ixodidae > Amblyomma > Amblyomma mixtum. Next base: position 135,165,039 of record NC_143019.1, on the reverse strand, counting down.
CAGGGGTATTAGTTTCAGAAATGGGGGCTACACCTTCCCACGCCATGGGCAAAATCATATGGAACTGAAACCATAAAAATCATGGGCGGTAATCTTTGGGGTAAGCTGCAAAAAAAAAAATCACTTGTTTCTCTAACCACAGAGCGCGTTGAAAAAAAAAAAGAGAAAAAGAAAGCTCCACGATTTTTTGTTTAATTAAGGCTTGTGACACTTACAAACAGGCTCAGGTTTGCAACCGAGCCCGCTGTGTGCACCGCCATGCAGCGGAGCTTCCCAAGTGCACAGTCCACAGGCACTTGTACTCAGTTTTTAACCAGCGAGTGACCGGCGGTGGGAGTCGAACACCCCACCTCCCGCAGCCGAGACGGGCGTCTTAGCCACTACGCCACGACTGCGGTGATTAATCCTTGACATATAAAAGCATTTTCCTCGGCGATAAGACATTTCCTCCTTTCCAGGCGTGACGTCAGACAAGCTAGCGCAGCGCCACCCGTGACCGCTTAAACCGGCTTACTGACGCTTCGTCCATGCGCGACGCTTTTCATGTTGTAGGCGGCCGTCACGTGGTGAAAACTGGTGATGTGGTGCTCGTTCCGCCATTACTTCTGACCGTGGTCGTCATTTCGACTTCGCATTATTCGCCAACCTACCCGTCCATAACATCAAGACGATCTTTTACCACCAGATTTTCTAAGGTCGACGGCTTTCCTCGGCAACTGAAGGCTTCGCTTATAGCGCTGGTTCTCCCTTCACACTGGATTGAGCGCCTACCCTTGGGTCCTGCTTGGCCTACGCACTACACTTCGCAATGACTGTTCCACATGTGCAGCAGAGCTCACGTCTGTTGCCACTGCTCGTGTTCCTGGCAAATATTTCGAGCACTCGCCAAGCACACCTGTCGACGTTTCCAACAACGCCGGCCGTCTACGCAGCTCTGTGCGCATCACAGTCGGTCAGCCTGCAGGAAAAGGAGGTTCCTTTTCTGCGCAGTTTATTGAGTACGAGCAGACAGTACGGGGGGTTGGCTTGATGTGATTGCATTTGTTATCCTGTTGTTGTGTTCGTATTTCAAGCAGGAATGATATGTCATAGGTTTCCTTTGCACGCGTGGTAGTGATTGTTGTGTTTCGATTTTGTATTTTCTAACGCTTTTAAAAGCTTCCCTTTCGTGAATAAAAATTCAGTTGATAGTCTGCGCTTGTGTTGTGTCTTCTTGTTCGCTTTGGTCCTCGTTTCTTTTTGCGCAGCTAAGTGTGAATGGTAAGCCGAAACCCTTTACAAGTTTAACAGCGGAACTGTATGTGGCTAGCTCCTGGTGTGAGCGTCTACGTATAGGGCTGGGGAAACTCGCGGTTAACGTGACCTGGCCGTCACCCACAACGAGGAAACGTCCGAGCATGCCCCACACCCGTGTTAGTAGAGGCTTCTAAGTTTTGTAACGTTCAAAAGCACTAATGAGAAAGTGTAATCGTAGAGACATTTTCTTTTCGGCACGGAGCAAGTTTGTGAATGGACTTCTTTCAACTGGGATTTGAAGCGCCTCGGAGTGGCCGGAGGCGACATTTCAAGCGGGCAGACGAAAGATGGACGGATCAATACCCTGTGAGCATTCTTTTACAGTTTTTTTCTGTCGTTGCAAGTGAAAGGCGGAAAAGCCATTTTACGACGCGTGGAAAATGGGCAAGAACGTGAATTAACAAGGTAAAAAGTGTTGCTGGTTAATGCCAGATCTTGTGGCGAAAAACAGCGCTTAAAGGGCAACTGCAGCACTTTTTTGAGAATTTCGTGATATTCAAGGATTCGAATCTAAATAGGCTTTACGTGAAGCATGCCAATTGTTTTTGCACTAGCATTTGAAGTAGTTACGTAATGGACGATTGAATTTTGCGCTGCTGCTCAATGCACTGGAGGTGTGCACGTAAGTTCAGCGTGACGTCACGGAAGGTCTGCCTTACATTACCACTGTCGTCAGCCACACCCTGCCCTGACTCGTTAGACGCTGCCAATCAACTCTCGGCAGGGTTTGCCTTTGATGGCGTTCCTTTTTTTCCTTCAAAGCAGGCGTTTGCGCGTTGGAAATGTATACCGATACCTTCGATGACGTCATCATGCGCCCCCCCCCCCCTCCCAACTTGGCGTTGTGCGCTGCGGAGAACCTTAAAGGTCGTCCGGATTTGAATCAGGGACTACTTCACTATTTCAAGCGCTAAACCAAAAAGACTTCGCATGCTTTACCTGCAAGTTTCACACATTCTATCATCTCAAGCTCGTGTATTTCTAAAACCTATGCAGTTTCCCTTTTAAATCAGAGGCGGCGGCAAACGCGTCGCATCCCCACACTTCTTTGTCTCGTGTAAGCGCTGCTTTTTTGCTGCGAAAATGCGGTATTTATTTTTCAAACATTTTGTATATGCCATCGCTCGAATGGCACCCTTAACACGATGTCACCCTTCGAACATTTCCAGCGTTTCTTTTTTCCTCCACTTGCGAACTTCGGCTGTATATTCACTTGTGGAATTAAAAAAAAAGGTGTTATCATCTATTGTACTTTTTTTTCTACAAGACAGGCGCTCCAATGACTAGCGCTCTTCCCGCTGCCACACTACTTCTCTGAGCGGCGCATTAGGTAGGCCACGGCTCGCAGTCAATGCCAGGTTAGAGGAAATAGCTGACACATTGCTTCCTAACGTCAGCAGCTGTATAGGTAAAAATAAAATGAACTTAAGTTTCAGAAGCACAGAGTGAAACAAATGTGTACTGAGCGAGCACGAAATGCTGCCGCAGGACTGAACTGGTGCCTTTAAACACTGCGGCTTTACCGCATAGACCCTTGGAAAGAGGGGCGGTGAAGGGACAAGACTCCCTGCTTCCTCTGCCTGCAATTGCTTCAAGAAATGTCAACTTCATGCTTCGCAATCCTTTCTTCATAATGGCAGACATTTCGCTTAATTGCCTATTTGCCATAGCAATGCAGGAAAAACAACATGTAGTGTTCGCCTGCCCTGAGCCTCACTACATGTATTGCCGAGAAAACGGCCCGGCTAAGACGGAGACCTCCGCGATAACATGCATAATAACTGTTCAGTTATTACAAAACTTTCGAAAAAGTCATAAGCCAAGCTTTAATTTCGACATCTGATGTCACGGTTACGTTATACTGACATGACACACTCGGCGAAGTCCTCCAGTGCTCACTGAGTAATTTTTGACTATCGCTACCAACATATATGCTTTGCCAAAATCAGACCTGTGAAATTACATGCGACACACTCAGCATGTTCCGCAAATGGGAAACAAGCACCCTGGTCATGCCGTGAAGCTCTTTTTTTTCGCCGTCATCCATTCGGCAATGAATGGGGAAGGAAAAAAAGAAAAATAATAAATAACGCTTAGGACATTTACAAATAAAGGGGACAAAAGGGAGAGGCGGCAAAAAGACATGGGGCAGAAATGTCCGCCATGTATCAATTCTGCTGACCGACAGTACCAGGAAGATACATGTCAGGCAAAAGGCGCGAAAAAAAATGTGTTGCGCCTGTCAGTCACACTGATAGCAAAATTGAATGTTGTTACAGGACCTTCAGCTGCGGTGTACTAAAACGTCTCTTGGCGCTGGCGGTATATTATACCCCTGTCACACGGCCAGTTTCAATGGCCATCGAGTCGAGAGCCATCGAGATTTTCGATCGCCATTGAACTCGAGGGAGTTGTGGAGCTGCTACACGGCCAATCTCAATGGCCATTGAAATCGTTCTCGTGTCTTACGCCAAGCTCGTGTGGCGCCACAATCGCTGCTTTCGGTTTCGCGCAAATAACAAAAATATATTGACGAAACTTAACTAAATGTTGAAATACACTTTCTTGCAGTCATAAGGCGCGTTCACACTTGTTCAAAAATCCGGCAAGCGAAGCGGATTCGCTCGCCGCAAAAACTAGGACCTGTTCTCATCTGTTGACGCCCGGGCGAGTTGGAACGGCCGCGCCGCTGCTGCTTCTCGCTTTGCGCACCACGTCGCCGCTCGCGGCGTACACAGATACAGTGAGAAAAGAGCATAAATTTATGCTGTCTACGTACCACGAGCGTATGCACGCTTACGTACGCTAAACGCAGGCGCATTCTCACATTGAGTTCAGCGTATGCTAGCAGAGAGGCAAAAATAAACTTAGTCTCTAGTGGCGCCATCTGGTAGTCAAAACGGGAACCATTACTGTCAACAAACCGCCTCTCTTAGGCCTAACAGCGGCAGAATCGTCACTCTAAATAAAAAATAAAGCAAATTTATCACTTATACGTTTTCTTCTAGGCAAGATGAGACGAAGCGAAAGACCGGTGCCCCATTTATGACCAGTGAACGGACAGAAAAAGGCAGCAACAACGAGAATTCAGTCCGAAGCGAGGGGTCCGGCTTTGAAGGGCGCCGCCATGTTTGTTGTCGTTCGAAGCAATGCTAGCAACCTTGGGCAACGCTCGAAGGCCCTCGAAATCTCGATAGAGTTCCGGGCTGCTCCGTCGACTCGATAGACTATTGACTCGATGGCCATTCAAACTGGCCGTGTAGCAGCGCTCGATCGCCTTCGAGTCGATAGGCTATCGATTCGAGGGCCTTCGAAATGCCCGTGTGACAGGGGTATTAGTTTCAGAAATGGGGGCTACACCTTCCCACGCCATGGGCAAAATCATATGGAACTGAAACCATAAAAATCATGGGCGGTAATCTTTGGGGTAAGCTGCAAAAAAAAAAAAATCACTTGTTTCTCTAACCACAGAGCGCGTTGAAAAAAAAAAAGAGAAAAAGAAAGCTCCACGATTTTTTGTTTAATTAAGGCTTGTGACACTTACAAACAGGCTCAGGTTTGCAACCGAGCCCGCTGTGTGCACCGCCATGCAGCGGAGCTTCCCAAGTGCACAGTCCACAGGCACTTGTACTCAGTTTTTAACCAGCGAGTGACCGGCGGTGGGAGTCGAACACCCCACCTCCCGCAGCCGAGACGGGCGTCTTAGCCACTACGCCACGACTGCGGTGATTAATCCTTGACATATAAAAGCATTTTCCTCGGCGATAAGACATTTCCTCCTTTCCAGGCGTGACGTCAGACAAGCTAGCGCAGCGCCACCCGTGACCGCTTAAACCGGCTTACTGACGCTTCGTCCATGCGCGACGCTTTTCATGTTGTAGGCGGCCGTCACGTGGTGATAACTGGTGATGTGGTGCTCGTTCCGCCATTACTTCTGACCGTGGTCGTCATTTCGACTTCGCATTATTCGCCAACCTACCCGTCCATAACATCAAGACGATCTTTTACCACCAGATTTTCTAAGGTCGACGGCTTTCCTCGGCAACTGAAGGCTTCGCTTATAGCGCTGGTTCTCCCTTCACACTGGATTGAGCGCCTACCCTTGGGTCCTGCTTGGCCTACGCACTACACTTCGCAATGACTGTTCCACATGTGCAGCAGAGCTCACGTCTGTTGCCACTGCTCGTGTTCCTGGCAAATATTTCGAGCACTCGCCAAGCACACCTGTCGACGTTTCCAACAACGCCGGCCGTCTACGCAGCTCTGTGCGCATCACAGTCGGTCAGCCTGCAGGAAAAGGAGGTTCCTTTTCTGCGCAGTTTATTGAGTACGAGCAGACAGTACGGGGGGTTGGCTTGATGTGATTGCATTTGTTATCCTGTTGTTGTGTTCGTATTTCAAGCAGGAATGATATGTCATTGGTTTCCTTTGCACGCGTGGTAGTGAATGTTGTGTTTCGATTTTGTATTTTCTAACGCTTTTAAAAGCTTCCCTTTCGTGAATAAAAATTCAGTTGATAGTCTGCGCTTGTGTTGTGTCTTCTTGTTCGCTTTGGTCCTCGTTTCTTTTTGCGCAGCTAAGTGTGAATGGTAAGCCGAAACCCTTTACAAGTTTAACAGCGGAACTGTATGTGGCTAGCTCCTGGTGTGAGCGTCTACGTATAGGGCTGGGGAAACTCGCGGTTAACGTGACCTGGCCGTCACCCACAACGAGGAAACGTCCGAGCATGCCCCACACCCGTGTTAGTAGAGGCTTCTAAGTTTTGTAACGTTCAAAAGCACTAATGAGAAAGTGTAATCGTAGAGACATTTTCTTTTCGGCACGGAGCAAGTTTGTGAATGGACTTCTTTCAACTGGGATTTGAAGCGCCTCGGAGTGGCCGGAGGCGACATTTCAAGCGGGCAGACGAAAGATGGACGGATCAATACCCTGTGAGCATTCTTTTACAGTTTTTTTCTGTCGTTGCAAGTGAAAGGCGGAAAAGCCATTTTACGACGCGTGGAAAATGGGCAAGAACGTGAATTAACAAGGTAAAAAGTGTTGCTGGTTAATGCCAGATCTTGTGGCGAAAAACAGCGCTTAAAGGGCAACTGCAGCACTTTTTTGAGAATTTCGTGATATTCAAGGATTCGAATCTAAATAGGCTTTACGTGAAGCATGCCAATTGTTTTTGCACTAGCATTTGAAGTAGTTACGTAATGGACGATTGAATTTTGCGCTGCTGCTCAATGCACTGGAGGTGTGCACGTAAGTTCAGCGTGACGTCACGGAAGGTCTGCCTTACATTACCACTGTCGTCAGCCACACCCTGCCCTGACTCGTTAGACGCTGCCAATCAACTCTCGGCAGGGTTTGCCTTTGATGGCGTTCCTTTTTTTCCTTCAAAGCAGGCGTTTGCGCGTTGGAAATGTATACCGATACCTTCGATGACGTCATCATGCGCCCCCCCCCCCTCCCAACTTGGCGTTGTGCGCTGCGGAGAACCTTAAAGGTCGTCCGGATTTGAATCAGGGACTACTTCACTATTTCAAGCGCTAAACCAAAAAGACTTCGCATGCTTTACCTGCAAGTTTCACACATTCTATCATCTCAAGCTCGTGTATTTCTAAAACCTATGCAGTTTCCCTTTTAAATCAGAGGCGGCGGCAAACGCGTCGCATCCCCACACTTCTTTGTCTCGTGTAAGCGCTGCTTTTTTGCTGCGAAAATGCGGTATTTATTTTTCAAACATTTTGTATATGCCATCGCTCGAATGGCACCCTTAACACGATGTCACCCTTCGAACATTTCCAGCGTTTCTTTTTTCCTCCACTTGCGAACTTCGGCTGTATATTCACTTGTGGAATTAAAAAAAAAGGTGTTATCATCTATTGTACTTTTTTTTCTACAAGACAGGCGCTCCAATGACTAGCGCTCTTCCCGCTGCCACACTACTTCTCTGAGCGGCGCATTAGGTAGGCCACGGCTCGCAGTCAATGCCAGGTTAGAGGAAATAGCTGACACATTGCTTCCTAACGTCAGCAGCTGTATAGGTAAAAATAAAATGAACTTAAGTTTCAGAAGCACAGAGTGAAACAAATGTGTACTGAGCGAGCACGAAATGCTGCCGCAGGACTGAACTGGTGCCTTTAAACACTGCGGCTTTACCGCATAGACCCTTGGAAAGAGGGGCGGTGAAGGGACAAGACTCCCTGCTTCCTCTGCCTGCAATTGCTTCAAGAAATGTCAACTTCATGCTTCGCAATCCTTTCTTCATAATGGCAGACATTTCGCTTAATTGCCTATTTGCCATAGCAATGCAGGAAAAACAACATGTAGTGTTCGCCTGCCCTGAGCCTCACTACATGTATTGCCGAGAAAACGGCCCGGCTAAGACGGAGACCTCCGCGATAACATGCATAATAACTGTTCAGTTATTACAAAACTTTCGAAAAAGTCATAAGCCAAGCTTTAATTTCGACATCTGATGTCACGGTTACGTTATACTGACATGACACACTCGGCGAAGTCCTCCAGTGCTCACTGAGTAATTTTTGACTATCGCTACCAACATATATGCTTTGCCAAAATCAGACCTGTGAAATTACATGCGACACACTCAGCATGTTCCGCAAATGGGAAACAAGCACCCTGGTCATGCCGTGAAGCTCTTTTTTTTCGCCGTCATCCATTCGGCAATGAATGGGGAAGGAAAAAAAGAAAAATAATAAATAACGCTTAGGACATTTACAAATAAAGGGGACAAAAGGGAGAGGCGGCAAAAAGACATGGGGCAGAAATGTCCGCCATGTATCAATTCTGCTGACCGACAGTACCAGGAAGATACATGTCAGGCAAAAGGCGCGAAAAAAAATGTGTTGCGCCTGTCAGTCACACTGATAGCAAAATTGAATGTTGTTACAGGACCTTCAGCTGCGGTGTACTAAAACGTCTCTTGGCGCTGGCGGTATATTATACCCCTGTCACACGGCCAGTTTCAATGGCCATCGAGTCGAGAGCCATCGAGATTTTCGATCGCCATTGAACTCGAGGGAGTTGTGGAGCTGCTACACGGCAAATCTCAATGGCCATTGAAATCGTTCTCGTGTCTTACGCCAAGCTCGTGTGGCGCCACAATCGCTGCTTTCGGTTTCGCGCAAATAACAAAAATATATTGACGAAACTTAACTAAATGTTGAAATACACTTTCTTGCAGTCATAAGGCGCGTTCACACTTGTTCAAAAATCCGGCAAGCGAAGCGGATTCGCTCGCCGCAAAAACTAGGACCTGTTCTCATCTGTTGACGCCCGGGCGAGTTGGAACGGCCGCGCCGCTGCTGCTTCTCGCTTTGCGCACCACGTCGCCGCTCGCGACGTACACAGATACAGTGAGAAAAGAGCATAAATTTATGCTGTCTACGTACCACGAGCGTATGCACGCTTACGTACGCTAAACGCAGGCGCATTCTCACATTGAGTTCAGCGTATGCTAGCAGAGAGGCAAAAATAAACTTAGTCTCTAGTGGCGCCATCTGGTAGTCAAAACGGGAACCATTACTGTCAACAAACCGCCTCTCTTAGGCCTAACAGCGGCAGAATCGTCACTCTAAATAAAAAATAAAGCAAATTTATCACTTATACGTTTTCTTCTAGGCAAGATGAGACGAAGCGAAAGACCGGTGCCCCATTTATGACCAGTGAACGGACAGAAAAAGGCAGCAACAACGAGAATTCAGTCCGAAGCGAGGGGTCCGGCTTTGAAGGGCGCCGCCATGTTTGTTGTCGTTCGAAGCAATGCTAGCAACCTTGGGCAACGCTCGAAGGCCCTCGAAATCTCGATAGAGTTCCGGGCTGCTCCGTCGACTCGATAGACTATTGACTCGATGGCCATTCAAACTGGCCGTGTAGCAGCGCTCGATCGCCTTCGAGTCGATAGGCTATCGATTCGAGGGCCTTCGAAATGCCCGTGTGACAGGGGTATTAGTTTCAGAAATGGGGGCTACACCTTCCCACGCCATGGGCAAAATCATATGGAACTGAAACCATAAAAATCATGGGCGGTAATCTTTGGGGTAAGCTGCAAAAAAAAAAAATCACTTGTTTCTCTAACCACAGAGCGCGTTGAAAAAAAAAGAGAAAAAGAAAGCTCCACGATTTTTTGTTTAATTAAGGCTTGTGACACTTACAAACAGGCTCAGGTTTGCAACCGAGCCCGCTGTGTGCACCGCCATGCAGCGGAGCTTCCCAAGTGCACAGTCCACAGGCACTTGTACTCAGTTTTTAACCAGCGAGTGACCGGCGGTGGGAGTCGAACACCCCACCTCCCGCAGCCGAGACGGGCGTCTTAGCCACTACGCCACGACTGCTTTTTTTTTTTTTTTTCTTTATTGCCGATTTTGACGTACAAATCAAGAGGTTACAAGAAATAAAACATGGCGGCCACACTTCGGCCGACACGACTTTAAAATTTTTTGAGCGACATTAATCCATCTAGTACAGTTATCCATTGTGGTGGATCAGGCAGTGCGTTGTACACATTTCTTAAGCGCACAACGCTCTCAATGAAATGTTCGCGAACCGGGCGAACAACCAAGTCCGCGTGTTCAAACTGCATTCGTGTTTTCCACACCGCGTGGAGGCCCAGGACCATAATGAGGTCATAAGGTATTTCCTCTGAGGGATTCACAGGCAAGAAACGTATGCCGTACGGATCCAGGGGTAACTGTTTTTTTAAAGTTCTTTGGAGTACATCCCAATGAAAGATCGGGTCCCAGCAGTCTAGAAATACATGTTCTATTGTTTCGGGTTTCTTGCATAAAAAGCAGTCAGTGTTCCTGGGAATGAAGAGTCCTTTATCGTGAAGCCAGGTCTTAACTGGGAGGGTGTTTGTATGTAACTTGAAAAAGAACGATTTGGCGGAGGGTAGTATAGGCATTTTCTTCACTCTTTTTAGGACGTCCTGTCCTGGGCCACCGCGATGTGGAGAACGGTACAAAGGTACAGGGAGCATGACATCTACAAGGTCTCTGTAGAGTTTTTTCTTTGTAACGGTTGACAGGTACTGCTGGGAAAAACGTACATTCAACAGCCTATACGATAAAACAACTTCATGCAGGTATCCAGTCACCCTTCCGCACATATTTTGCACAGACGAGACTACGAATCCAGGCAGAAGTCTATACAGTCTTACTTGTATAACTGTGCGCAGGAAGATATCATTCTGATCTCGTAAAAAAACAAAGCGTGCCACAATTTGTCGCAGAAACAAGTGAGCCAGGCCAAGACCTCCTTTCTTTACAGGCAAAAACAAATTCGTTCGACTGGACCGCTCCCAAGTCGAGGCCCAAATAAAAATAGCAAAAACCCGATGCATTTTTTGAATGCTCATCCTCGCCGCACACAACACATTCATGACGTACCAGATTTTTGATATCAAAAAAAGGTTGCAGACAGTGGCTCTAGAAAACATCGACAGTTGCTTGCCTTGCCACCCGTTCGCCTTTTCTTTAGCCATCAAGGCTTGATCCCTCCAGTACGGTTCAGGGTCGCGATAATTTCCGAGAGGCACACCAAGGTACTGCGTTGGCACCATTGACCAGGTGAGCCGACAAAAGGCTTCTGGTGTGTCCACCCAATCGCCATGCCAGAAGCCATGACTTTTATCCCAGTTTATCTGGGCTCCACTCGCATCACAAAACTTCTCGACGACATTAGTTGCCTCTCTAATGCTATCTTTGCTGGTGCAGAACACCGCGATGTCATCCGCGTACGCCAGAATTTTGACTTCGGCAGCCTGTAGTCTGTAACCTGTTATGCGCGCATTATGTTCCATCGCCAGACAGAGTGGCTCAAGATAAGCGGCAAACAGCAGTGGTGAAAGGGGGCATCCCTGCCTCACCGACGAGTGCACGCACAAGCTATCAGTGAGCTCACCGTTAACAATAATACGCGTTGTACATTTTTTGTACGCCATCGTGACGCCTTCTGTAATCACACTGCCCACATTCGTGTGTTCAAGTATGCAGAGCAATGCCTTGTGCGAGACACGGTCGAAGGCTTTTGCCAGGTCAAGCTGCATCATCGCGACGTGATCGCCCAGCGCATCGCAACACTCGAGCACGCTTCGAGCCACGTGCACATTCGTCGCGATAGTGCGGCCTTTAATGCCACAAGTCTGGTGTGGTCCAACCAACTTCTTAATAACACCTTGCAGTCGCTTTGCTAGAACTTTGGTGAATATTTTATAGTCGACGTTAGCAAGAGTTATTGGGCGATATGAGCCTGGCAACAAACGTTTCTGAGCATCATCACTCTTCGGGATTAGCACGATATGCGAGGTTGTGAAGGACAAGGGTAGTCTTTTCTGGTCATACGCTTCGCTAACAACGTGATAAAGAACTTGGGCAACCTCAGACCGGAAGGTTTTATAGAAAATGGCCCCTAAGCCATCCGGCCCAGGTGCTTTCCCGACTGCCAGCTCATTTATTGCGCATTCTATCTCACTTGGTGTGATTGGTTGTTCTAGCTGTGTCCTTACTTCTTCGTCAAGCTTTGGCATCAACGGAAGGAATTCTTTTTGGAAACAATCTTTAAGGTCCCGTGGATGGCTTAGAATTTCTTTAAAGTGCTCGGCAATCGCATGCTTAATTTCATTTCTGTTAGACGTGACGTTTTCACCTATAGCTAGTTGGCGGATTTCTTTTTGACATGCGTATCTTTTTTCATCTGAGAGAGCCCGCTTGGTTGGCATTTCTCCCGCCCACAGCTTCTCGGACCTTGATCTCACTACTGCCGCCTTGTACTTCTCCGAATCTATCCGTTCAAGTTCAGTTTTCACTTCCTTTATTCCTCTAACACACAGACCAGGTTCGACATTCTCCATACTAACAAAAAACTGCAGTTGCTGGCGAAGCTTTGTCTCTGCTTCTTTCTGATTGCGTCGAATTGCACTACTTCTTTCAATAGCCATTGTTTTTACTTTCTGCTTAAAATCTTCCCAACGAATGGCGTAACATTCTGGCTCGCTTGCAGTCAGATTTTTCAGTTCTTTCGTTACAGCGTCGACAAAAGCTTCGTCATCCAACAGCTGCGCATTCATTTTCCACAAGTCCCAGCTAAAGATTCGTTTCCTCTGCGTCTTTCCAAAGGCGGCCGTTACCAAGCAGTGATCGCTGTATGCGATGGGTTTCACTTCGTACTCGCTACACATTGGTATCAATTCGGCAGAGACATATAACCTGTCTAACCTTGCATGGCTGTCTTGCTGGAAGTGTGTAAACTGCGGACGAGTACCGCTGGCGAAAACGCTACCAATGTCTTCAAGGTCATATTCGTGCACAAGTGTATTAAGAAATTCTGCACTCTTGTCACGAACACGCGAATGTTTTGCGCGGTCATCAACATTGCAAACACAGTTAAAATCGCCTAGCAGTATTATCACTTTCTGACAGTTTAGGTACGCCTCAAGCCTTTCAAAGAATGCCCGCCGTTCCATGTCAATATTCGGCGCGTATACACAGATGACGCGACACTCCAATTCGCCAAAGACGATATCAGCGATTAAGAGGCGTCCACTGTCACATAAAAATACTGAGAAGAATGGCCTGAGGGGCGAGTTGGTGCATGATGAAATGAACGGCGGCGCAACAAGAAGAACACAACAAGAGAGGGGACACCACATGCGCACGGGAACACGAAAAGTCGTTAGAAAACGGAGGCGGGTCGAATTTGCCCCTACATTGTAAAGATTGCAAGTGTGAGCCAGTGCTTAACGGAATAAGGATTCTCGGCAGGAGTCGCGATCAGGTGGCACGCGAAATTCTTGAGGCCTTTATGATCAATAAGAAGGGAAGCACTTGTGTTAGCGACTCCTCAGTATCCCTCCGTAGAAATGAAGTGTCCTTTCTTGACAGTTTTTTGTAACGCCATGTGCTGTGCATCTTTTCAGCCCTGCATTTCTAGCGGCCGTCTGTTGTTTGTTTTGGCGGGTTGTTAACTTTTTTACTGTTTTTTGCTTTCCGTTTTGTTGTTTATCGGGTTCTGACTGCTTTTGCTTAATACATTTGACTCGGCCTTTGCTACGATTGTATTTTTTAATTTTTTTGACTGCTTTTGCTTCTCTTGTTTGACTCTGCCTTTGCTACGATTGTTTGACTCTGCTTTTGCTACGAGATGGCCTGCTCAAAGTTCTGTTATCAAAATCTTAGTTTTTTCTGCAGAGGTTAAGGGTTTTTTTTTTTCTTTTTTCTTTTATCCTGATGTTGCTGTTTCTTTTCCACGTGTTGGGTTCTGAGCGATATTGCGATTAGTGTCATGCCTGAGCTGTATAAATATGCCTCCTTTCCATGCAATAAAACAGTTGGTAGTAGTGCGCATGTGGTGTCCCCTCTCTTGTTGTGTTCTTCTTGTTGCGCCGCCGTTCATTTCTTCTTAAAAATACTGACTGCACGCAGATTCCAAAGTTGTTGCGTATGAATATGGCGCAACCACCTGATCCACCAATCGCGTGAGAAATACACACATCGAAATGAGCACGAAAATTGGACACCATTCGGTCGGTGAGCTCCTGGCTCTCAATTTTTGTCTCTTGGATTCCCACTATATGTAAGTCATTATCTAAGAGAAGGCGACTAAGCTGACATTGTCGTCGTCTTGCTCCAAGGCCCCGTACGTTTAACGTCGCTACCCGTAGCGCTCTTTCGATATTAACCGCCATGGCTACACGGTAGAATGGTGCCCATTACAATAGCCCAAGGGTCTGTGGTCATCATACTGTGGCGATAAGCGCGTCGAAGGCCAGGAAAAAAAAAATAAAACTCTAACCAACAAAAAAGGACAGTCCAAGTAAACTTGGCACCTCTTTCCAAGCCCGAACACGAAAAACGAACCGCTCATGATGAGGGCCATGGCGTTTACGGAAACCCCTCCCAACCCACCTTAGCTAGACAAACTAAATTTACGGGGGCGGTTTACCCGCCTGCCGCGAATCGACCGGAATGTTCGGTCGCGGCTTCAAGGTAGACCTCCGCATACCTGGGGCTTTGGTGGGTGGCTCGTCTCCGCCCCCGCCGTCCTCCTTCGTCCCAACGCTAAGGATCTTGTCGTGTGGTCGTTTCCCCGCCAGCAGGCTGGCTGAAGCGCTAAGGATGTCCATAACCTCGGGTTCTGAGGTGCTGGGAGCCGCTTCATAATCAACTGAGGTTTTCAGCTCGGCGCTCGGAGCTGTCGAAGAATCCTGCGAAGGCGGTTGATGCTGCTCTGCAGTAACCGCTTCGGTTCCGGGTTGCTCCTGCTGCGGCAGTGGAATCACCGTATTTTCGGCAACCTCCGTTCTTGCACTTGCCACCGATGCTGCATCGTCCATGTCCGCCTCGTCCATGAGCAGGTTTGAGGCGTCGTCGGTGGTTGTCAGTCCTGTTACGCTGGCATACGTCCGCTCGCACTGGCTGCTCTCATGACCGAAGCGTCGGCACGCACTGCACTTGGGGATGCGGCAGTCGCGACGAATGTGGCCCGTGCCACGGCACCGAAGGCAGAGCGGAGCCCTGCCTGGCACGACCACGAGGGCCAACTCTCCGGCAACGCTCACCTGGTGCGGCAGGTCGTCCAACTTTACGCCCGGCTTCAACTTCAAGGTGACCAGTCTGGTAGTTGAGCCCTTATCTGCTAGGCCGTGCACCCGCCACCGCTCTCGGCCGACGTCTGTGACCTTCCCGTACGGCTCGAAGGCAAACCGTACGTCGTCGTCGGGCACGCTGTGCAGCAACCAATGCACTTTCATGCGAACGTCCTGGTTGGCAGGATCAATTACGATACAGCGGCACTTTTTCACCAGCAGCTCACCCATGCCGACAATCTTTTTCACCGCATCTTCGTCCTTGAAAGTCACCGCCCACACATGGCTCATGCGGTAGGCTCCGAGGGCAATCACTTCCGGCAGGAGCGATAACTCGGCGAGCGCATCGCGAAAATCTTCTGCCCGATACGGGCGGGCCCTAACATCACAGTGTAGAAAAACGGTGTTCAAAACAAAACGCCCTGTTGGCAAACTAGGCAAAACAACTTGGTACTCATTGTCTGAAGCAATATTCCTGTTACCGCGGCCCTGCTGGGCCGCTGAAGCCGCTCCTACGGAGCCCATGACACACACGTCCGTCACGCTCGGTGGCCGGAAATGGAATCCCTATGCCACGACTGCGGTGATTAATCCTTGACATATAAAAGCATTTTCCTCGGCGATAAGACATTTCCTCCTTTCCAGGCGTGACGTCAGACAAGCTAGCGCAGCGCCACCCGTGACCGCTTAAACCGGCTTACTGACGCTTCGTCCATGCGCGACGCTTTTCATGTTGTAGGCGGCCGTCACGTGGTGATAACTGGTGATGTGGTGCTCGTTCCGCCATTACTTCTGACCGTGGTCGTCATTTCGACTTCGCATTATTCGCCAACCTACCCGTCCATAACATCAAGACGATCTTTTACCACCAGATTTTCTAAGGTCGACGGCTTTCCTCGGCAACTGAAGGCTTCGCTTATAGCGCTGGTTCTCCCTTCACACTGGATTGAGCGCCTACCCTTGGGTCCTGCTTGGCCTACGCACTACACTTCGCAATGACTGTTCCACATGTGCAGCAGAGCTCACGTCTGTTGCCACTGCTCGTGTTCCTGGCAAATATTTCGAGCACTCGCCAAGCACACCTGTCGACGTTTCCAACAACGCCGGCCGTCTACGCAGCTCTGTGCGCATCACAGTCGGTCAGCCTGCAGGAAAAGGAGGTTCCTTTTCTGCGCAGTTTATTGAGTACGAGCAGACAGTACGGGGGGTTGGCTTGATAGGATTGCATTTGTTATCCTGTTGTTGTGTTCGTATTTCAAGCAGGAATGATATGTCATAGGTTTCCTTTGCACGCGTGGTAGTGATTGTTGTGTTTCGATTTTGTATTTTCTAACGCTTTTAAAAGCTTCCCTTTCGTGAATAAAAATTCAGTTGATAGTCTGCGCTTGTGTTGTGTCTTCTTGTTCGCTTTGGTCCTCGTTTCTTTTTGCGCAGCTAAGTGTGAATGGTAAGCCGAAACCCTTTACAAGTTTAACAGCGGAACTGTATGTGGCTAGCTCCTGGTGTGAGCGTCTACGTATAGGGCTGGGGAAACTCGCGGTTAACGTGACCTGGCCGTCACCCACAACGAGGAAACGTCCGAGCATGCCCCACACCCGTGTTAGTAGAGGCTTCTAAGTTTTGTAACGTTCAAAAGCACTAATGAGAAAGTGTAATCGTAGAGACATTTTCTTTTCGGCACGGAGCAAGTTTGTGAATGGACTTCTTTCAACTGGGATTTGAAGCGCCTCGGAGTGGCCGGAGGCGACATTTCAAGCGGGCAGACGAAAGATGGACGGATCAATACCCTGTGAGCATTCTTTTACAGTTTTTTTCTGTCGTTGCAAGTGAAAGGCGGAAAAGCCATTTTACGACGCGTGGAAAATGGGCAAGAACGTGAATTAACAAGGTAAAAAGTGTTGCTGGTTAATGCCAGATCTTGTGGCGAAAAACAGCGCTTAAAGGGCAACTGCAGCACTTTTTTGAGAATTTCGTGATATTCAAGGATTCGAATCTAAATAGGCTTTACGTGAAGCATGCCAATTGTTTTTGCACTAGCATTTGAAGTAGTTACGTAATGGACGATTGAATTTTGCGCTGCTGCTCAATGCACTGGAGGTGTGCACGTAAGTTCAGCGTGACGTCACGGAAGGTCTGCCTTACATTACCACTGTCGTCAGCCACACCCTGCCCTGACTCGTTAGACGCTGCCAATCAACTCTCGGCAGGGTTTGCCTTTGATGGCGTTCCTTTTTTTCCTTCAAAGCAGGCGTTTGCGCGTTGGAAATGTATACCGATACCTTCGATGACGTCATCATGCGCCCCCCCCCCTCCCAACTTGGCGTTGTGCGCTGCGGAGAACCTTAAAGGTCGTCCGGATTTGAATCAGGGACTACTTCACTATTTCAAGCGCTAAACCAAAAAGACTTCGCATGCTTTACCTGCAAGTTTCACACATTCTATCATCTCAAGCTCGTGTATTTCTAAAACCTATGCAGTTTCCCTTTTAAATCAGAGGCGGCGGCAAACGCGTCGCATCCCCACACTTCTTTGTCTCGTGTAAGCGCTGCTTTTTTGCTGCGAAAATGCGGTATTTATTTTTCAAACATTTTGTATATGCCATCGCTCGAATGGCACCCTTAACACGATGTCACCCTTCGAACATTTCCAGCGTTTCTTTTTTCCTCCACTTGCGAACTTCGGCTGTATATTCACTTGTGGAATTAAAAAAAAAGGTGTTATCATCTATTGTACTTTTTTTTCTACAAGACAGGCGCTCCAATGACTAGCGCTCTTCCCGCTGCCACACTACTTCTCTGAGCGGCGCATTAGGTAGGCCACGGCTCGCAGTCAATGCCAGGTTAGAGGAAATAGCTGACACATTGCTTCCTAACGTCAGCAGCTGTATAGGTAAAAATAAAATGAACTTAAGTTTCAGAAGCACAGAGTGAAACAAATGTGTACTGAGCGAGCACGAAATGCTGCCGCAGGACTGAACTGGTGCCTTTAAACACTGCGGCTTTACCGCATAGACCCTTGGAAAGAGGGGCGGTGAAGGGACAAGACTCCCTGTTTCCTCTGCCTGCAATTGCTTCAAGAAATGTCAACTTCATGCTTCGCAATCCTTTCTTCATAATGGCAGACATTTCGCTTAATTGCCTATTTGCCATAGCAATGCAGGAAAAACAACATGTAGTGTTCGCCTGCCCTGAGCCTCACTACATGTATTGCCGAGAAAACGGCCCGGCTAAGACGGAGACCTCCGCGATAACATGCATAATAACTGTTCAGTTATTACAAAACTTTCGAAAAAGTCATAAGCCAAGCTTTAATTTCGACATCTGATGTCACGGTTACGTTATACTGACATGACACACTCGGCGAAGTCCTCCAGTGCTCACTGAGTAATTTTTGACTATCGCTACCAACATATATGCTTTGCCAAAATCAGACCTGTGAAATTACATGCGACACACTCAGCATGTTCCGCAAATGGGAAACAAGCACCCTGGTCATGCCGTGAAGCTCTTTTTTTTCGCCGTCATCCATTCGGCAATGAATGGGGAAGGAAAAAAAGAAAAATAATAAATAACGCTTAGGACATTTACAAATAAAGGGGACAAAAGGGAGAGGCGGCAAAAAGACATGGGGCAGAAATGTCCGCCATGTATCAATTCTGCTGACCGACAGTACCAGGAAGATACATGTCAGGCAAAAGGCGCGAAAAAAAATGTGTTGCGCCTGTCAGTCACACTGATAGCAAAATTGAATGTTGTTACAGGACCTTCAGCTGCGGTGTACTAAAACGTCTCTTGGCGCTGGCGGTATATTATACCCCTGTCACACGGCCAGTTTCAATGGCCATCGAGTCGAGAGCCATCGAGATTTTCGATCGCCATTGAACTCGAGGGAGTTGTGGAGCTGCTACACGGCAAATCTCAATGGCCATTGAAATCGTTCTCGTGTCTTACGCCAAGCTCGTGTGGCGCCACAATCGCTGCTTTCGGTTTCGCGCAAATAACAAAAATATATTGACGAAACTTAACTAAATGTTGAAATACACTTTCTTGCAGTCATAAGGCGCGTTCACACTTGTTCAAAAATCCGGCAAGCGAAGCGGATTCGCTCGCCGCAAAAACTAGGACCTGTTCTCATCTGTTGACGCCCGGGCGAGTTGGAACGGCCGCGCCGCTGCTGCTTCTCGCTTTGCGCACCACGTCGCCGCTCGCGACGTACACAGATACAGTGAGAAAAGAGCATAAATTTATGCTGTCTACGTACCACGAGCGTATGCACGCTTACGTACGCTAAACGCAGGCGCATTCTCACATTGAGTTCAGCGTATGCTAGCAGAGAGGCAAAAATAAACTTAGTCTCTAGTGGCGCCATCTGGTAGTCAAAACGGGAACCATTACTGTCAACAAACCGCCTCTCTTAGGCCTAACAGCGGCAGAATCGTCACTCTAAATAAAAAATAAAGCAAATTTATCACTTATACGTTTTCTTCTAGGCAAGATGAGACGAAGCGAAAGACCGGTGCCCCATTTATGACCAGTGAACGGACAGAAAAAGGCAGCAACAACGAGAATTCAGTCCGAAGCGAGGGGTCCGGCTTTGAAGGGCGCCGCCATGTTTGTTGTCGTTCGAAGCAATGCTAGCAACCTTGGGGAACGCTCGAAGGCCCTCGAAATCTCGATAGAGTTCCGGGCTGCTCCGTCGACTCGATAGACTATTGACTCGATGGCCATTCAAACTGGCCGTGTAGCAGCGCTCGATCGCCTTCGAGTCGATAGGCTATCGATTCGAGGGCCTTCGAAATGCCCGTGTGACAGGGGTATTAGTTTCAGAAATGGGGGCTACACCTTCCCACGCCATGGGCAAAATCATATGGAACTGAAACCATAAAAATCATGGGCGGTAATCTTTGGGGTAAGCTGCAAAAAAAAAAAAATCACTTGTTTCTCTAACCACAGAGCGCGTTGAAAAAAAAAAAGAGAAAAAGAAAGCTCCACGATTTTTTGTTTAATTAAGGCTTGTGACACTTACAAACAGGCTCAGGTTTGCAACCGAGCCCGCTGTGTGCACCGCCATGCAGCGGAGCTTCCCAAGTGCACAGTCCACAGGCACTTGTACTCAGTTTTTAACCAGCGAGTGACCGGCGGTGGGAGTCGAACACCCCACCTCCCGCAGCCGAGACGGGCGTCTTAGCCACTACGCCACGACTGCGGTGATTAATCCTTGACATATAAAAGCATTTTCCTCGGCGATAAGACATTTCCTCCTTTCCAGGCGTGACGTCAGACAAGCTAGCGCAGCGCCACCCGTGACCGCTTAAACCGGCTTACTGACGCTTCGTCCATGCGCGACGCTTTTCATGTTGTAGGCGGCCGTCACGTGGTGATAACTGGTGATGTGGTGCTCGTTCCGCCATTACTTCTGACCGTGGTCGTCATTTCGACTTCGCATTATTCGCCAACCTACCCGTCCATAACATCAAGACGATCTTTTACCACCAGATTTTCTAAGGTCGACGGCTTTCCTCGGCAACTGAAGGCTTCGCTTATAGCGCTGGTTCTCCCTTCACACTGGATTGAGCGCCTACCCTTGGGTCCTGCTTGGCCTACGCACTACACTTCGCAATGACTGTTCCACATGTGCAGCAGAGCTCACGTCTGTTGCCACTGCTCGTGTTCCTGGCAAATATTTCGAGCACTCGCCAAGCACACCTGTCGACGTTACCAACAACGCCGGCCGTCTACGCAGCTCTGTGCGCATCACAGTCGGTCAGCCTGCAGGAAAAGGAGGTTCCTTTTCTGCGCAGTTTATTGAGTACGAGCAGACAGTACGGGGGGTTGGCTTGATGTGATTGCATTTGTTATCCTGTTGTTGTGTTCGTATTTCAAGCAGGAATGATATGTCATAGGTTTCCTTTGCACGCGTGGTAGTGATTGTTGTGTTTCGATTTTGTATTTTCTAACGCTTTTAAAAGCTTCCCTTTCGTGAATAAAAATTCAGTTGATAGTCTGCGCTTGTGTTGTGTCTTCTTGTTCGCTTTGGTCCTCGTTTCTTTTTGCGCAGCTAAGTGTGAATGGTAAGCCGAAACCCTTTACAAGTTTAACAGCGGAACTGTATGTGGCTAGCTCCTGGTGTGAGCGTCTACGTATAGGGCTGGGGAAACTCGCGGTTAACGTGACCTGGCCGTCACCCACAACGAGGAAACGTCCGAGCATGCCCCACACCCGTGTTAGTAGAGGCTTCTAAGTTTTGTAACGTTCAAAAGCACTAATGAGAAAGTGTAATCGTAGAGACATTTTCTTTTCGGCACGGAGCAAGTTTGTGAATGGACTTCTTTCAACTGGGATTTGAAGCGCCTCGGAGTGGCCGGAGGCGACATTTCAAGCGGGCAGACGAAAGATGGACGGATCAATACCCTGTGAGCATTCTTTTACAGTTTTTTTCTGTCGTTGCAAGTGAAAGGCGGAAAAGCCATTTTACGACGCGTGGAAAATGGGCAAGAACGTGAATTAACAAGGTAAAAAGTGTTGCTGGTTAATGCCAGATCTTGTGGCGAAAAACAGCGCTTAAAGGGCAACTGCAGCACTTTTTTGAGAATTTCGTGATATTCAAGGATTCGAATCTAAATAGGCTTTACGTGAAGCATGCCAATTGTTTTTGCACTAGCATTTGAAGTAGTTACGTAATGGACGATTGAATTTTGCGCTGCTGCTCAATGCACTGGAGGTGTGCACGTAAGTTCAGCGTGACGTCACGGAAGGTCTGCCTTACATTACCACTGTCGTCAGCCACACCCTGCCCTGACTCGTTAGACGCTGCCAATCAACTCTCGGCAGGGTTTGCCTTTGATGGCGTTCCTTTTTTTCCTTCAAAGCAGGCGTTTGCGCGTTGGAAATGTATACCGATACCTTCGATGACGTCATCATGCGCCCCCCCCCCCTCCCAACTTGGCGTTGTGCGCTGCGGAGAACCTTAAAGGTCGTCCGGATTTGAATCAGGGACTACTTCACTATTTCAAGCGCTAAACCAAAAAGACTTCGCATGCTTTACCTGCAAGTTTCACACATTCTATCATCTCAAGCTCGTGTATTTCTAAAACCTATGCAGTTTCCCTTTTAAATCAGAGGCGGCGGCAAACGCGTCGCATCCCCACACTTCTTTGTCTCGTGTAAGCGCTGCTTTTTTGCTGCGAAAATGCGGTATTTATTTTTCAAACATTTTGTATATGCCATCGCTCGAATGGCACCCTTAACACGATGTCACCCTTCGAACATTTCCAGCGTTTCTTTTTTCCTCCACTTGCGAACTTCGGCTGTATATTCACTTGTGGAATTAAAAAAAAAGGTGTTATCATCTATTGTACTTTTTTTTCTACAAGACAGGCGCTCCAATGACTAGCGCTCTTCCCGCTGCCACACTACTTCTCTGAGCGGCGCATTAGGTAGGCCACGGCTCGCAGTCAATGCCAGGTTAGAGGAAATAGCTGACACATTGCTTCCTAACGTCAGCAGCTGTATAGGTAAAAATAAAATGAACTTAAGTTTCAGAAGCACAGAGTGAAACAAATGTGTACTGAGCGAGCACGAAATGCTGCCGCAGGACTGAACTGGTGCCTTTAAACACTG
The DNA here is from genome assembly GCF_055824585.1 of Amblyomma mixtum. Classification (NCBI taxonomy): domain Eukaryota; kingdom Metazoa; phylum Arthropoda; class Arachnida; order Ixodida; family Ixodidae; genus Amblyomma; species Amblyomma mixtum. Next base: position 135,142,530 of record NC_143019.1, on the reverse strand, counting down.
CGGCTTTACCGCATAGACCCTTGGAAAGAGGGGCGGTGAAGGGACAAGACTCCCTGCTTCCTCTGCCTGCAATTGCTTCAAGAAATGTCAACTTCATGCTTCGCAATCCTTTCTTCATAATGGCAGACATTTCGCTTAATTGCCTATTTGCCATAGCAATGCAGGAAAAACAACATGTAGTGTTCGCCTGCCCTGAGCCTCACTACATGTATTGCCGAGAAAACGGCCCGGCTAAGACGGAGACCTCCGCGATAACATGCATAATAACTGTTCAATTATTACAAAACTTTCGAAAAAGTCATAAGCCAAGCTTTAATTTCGACATCTGATGTCACGGTTACGTTATACTGACATGACACACTCGGCGAAGTCCTCCAGTGCTCACTGAGTAATTTTTGACTATCGCTACCAACATATATGCTTTGCCAAAATCAGACCTGTGAAATTACATGCGACACACTCAGCATGTTCCGCAAATGGGAAACAAGCACCCTGGTCATGCCGTGAAGCTCTTTTTTTTCGCCGTCATCCATTCGGCAATGAATGGGGAAGGAAAAAAAGAAAAATAATAAATAACGCTTAGGACATTTACAAATAAAGGGGACAAAAGGGAGAGGCGGCAAAAAGACATGGGGCAGAAATGTCCGCCATGTATCAATTCTGCTGACCGACAGTACCAGGAAGATACATGTCAGGCAAAAGGCGCGAAAAAAAATGTGTTGCGCCTGTCAGTCACACTGATAGCAAAATTGAATGTTGTTACAGGACCTTCAGCTGCGGTGTACTAAAACGTCTCTTGGCGCTGGCGGTATATTATACCCCTGTCACACGGCCAGTTTCAATGGCCATCGAGTCGAGAGCCATCGAGATTTTCGATCGCCATTGAACTCGAGGGAGTTGTGGAGCTGCTACACGGCAAATCTCAATGGCCATTGAAATCGTTCTCGTGTCTTACGCCAAGCTCGTGTGGCGCCACAATCGCTGCTTTCGGTTTCGCGCAAATAACAAAAATATATTGACGAAACTTAACTAAATGTTGAAATACACTTTCTTGCAGTCATAAGGCGCGTTCACACTTGTTCAAAAATCCGGCAAGCGAAGCGGATTCGCTCGCCGCAAAAACTAGGACCTGTTCTCATCTGTTGACGCCCGGGCGAGTTGGAACGGCCGCGCCGCTGCTGCTTCTCGCTTTGCGCACCACGTCGCCGCTCGCGACGTACACAGATACAGTGAGAAAAGAGCATAAATTTATGCTGTCTACGTACCACGAGCGTATGCACGCTTACGTACGCTAAACGCAGGCGCATTCTCACATTGAGTTCAGCGTATGCTAGCAGAGAGGCAAAAATAAACTTAGTCTCTAGTGGCGCCATCTGGTAGTCAAAACGGGAACCATTACTGTCAACAAACCGCCTCTCTTAGGCCTAACAGCGGCAGAATCGTCACTCTAAATAAAAAATAAAGCAAATTTATCACTTATACGTTTTCTTCTAGGCAAGATGAGACGAAGCGAAAGACCGGTGCCCCATTTATGACCAGTGAACGGACAGAAAAAGGCAGCAACAACGAGAATTCAGTCCGAAGCGAGGGGTCCGGCTTTGAAGGGCGCCGCCATGTTTGTTGTCGTTCGAAGCAATGCTAGCAACCTTGGGCAACGCTCGAAGGCCCTCGAAATCTCGATAGAGTTCCGGGCTGCTCCGTCGACTCGATAGACTATTGACTCGATGGCCATTCAAACTGGCCGTGTAGCAGCGCTCGATCGCCTTCGAGTCGATAGGCTATCGATTCGAGGGCCTTCGAAATGCCCGTGTGACAGGGGTATTAGTTTCAGAAATGGGGGCTACACCTTCCCACGCCATGGGCAAAATCATATGGAACTGAAACCATAAAAATCATGGGCGGTAATCTTTGGGGTAAGCTGCAAAAAAAAAAAAATCACTTGTTTCTCTAACCACAGAGCGCGTTGAAAAAAAAAAGAGAAAAAGAAAGCTCCACGATTTTTTGTTTAATTAAGGCTTGTGACACTTACAAACAGGCTCAGGTTTGCAACCGAGCCCGCTGTGTGCACCGCCATGCAGCGGAGCTTCCCAAGTGCACAGTCCACAGGCACTTGTACTCAGTTTTTAACCAGCGAGTGACCGGCGGTGGGAGTCGAACACCCCACCTCCCGCAGCCGAGACGGGCGTCTTAGCCACTACGCCACGACTGCGGTGATTAATCCTTGACATATAAAAGCATTTTCCTCGGCGATAAGACATTTCCTCCTTTCCAGGCGTGACGTCAGACAAGCTAGCGCAGCGCCACCCGTGACCGCTTAAACCGGCTTACTGACGCTTCGTCCATGCGCGACGCTTTTCATGTTGTAGGCGGCCGTCACGTGGTGATAACTGGTGATGTGGTGCTCGTTCCGCCATTACTTCTGACCGTGGTCGTCATTTCGACTTCGCATTATTCGCCAACCTACCCGTCCATAACATCAAGACGATCTTTTACCACCAGATTTTCTAAGGTCGACGGCTTTCCTCGGCAACTGAAGGCTTCGCTTATAGCGCTGGTTCTCCCTTCACACTGGATTGAGCGCCTACCCTTGGGTCCTGCTTGGCCTACGCACTACACTTCGCAATGACTGTTCCACATGTGCAGCAGAGCTCACGTCTGTTGCCACTGCTCGTGTTCCTGGCAAATATTTCGAGCACTCGCCAAGCACACCTGTCGACGTTTCCAACAACGCCGGCCGTCTACGCAGCTCTGTGCGCATCACAGTCGGTCAGCCTGCAGGAAAAGGAGGTTCCTTTTCTGCGCAGTTTATTGAGTACGAGCAGACAGTACGGGGGGTTGGCTTGATGTGATTGCATTTGTTATCCTGTTGTTGTGTTCGTATTTCAAGCAGGAATGATATGTCATAGGTTTCCTTTGCACGCGTGGTAGTGATTGTTGTGTTTCGATTTTGTATTTTCTAACGCTTTTAAAAGCTTCCCTTTCGTGAATAAAAATTCAGTTGATAGTCTGCGCTTGTGTTGTGTCTTCTTGTTCGCTTTGGTCCTCGTTTCTTTTTGCGCAGCTAAGTGTGAATGGTAAGCCGAAACCCTTTACAAGTTTAACAGCGGAACTGTATGTGGCTAGCTCCTGGTGTGAGCGTCTACGTATAGGGCTGGGGAAACTCGCGGTTAACGTGACCTGGCCGTCACCCACAACGAGGAAACGTCCGAGCATGCCCCACACCCGTGTTAGTAGAGGCTTCTAAGTTTTGTAACGTTCAAAAGCACTAATGAGAAAGTGTAATCGTAGAGACATTTTCTTTTCGGCACGGAGCAAGTTTGTGAATGGACTTCTTTCAACTGGGATTTGAAGCGCCTCGGAGTGGCCGGAGGCGACATTTCAAGCGGGCAGACGAAAGATGGACGGATCAATACCCTGTGAGCATTCTTTTACAGTTTTTTTCTGTCGTTGCAAGTGAAAGGCGGAAAAGCCATTTTACGACGCGTGGAAAATGGGCAAGAACGTGAATTAACAAGGTAAAAAGTGTTGCTGGTTAATGCCAGATCTTGTGGCGAAAAACAGCGCTTAAAGGGCAACTGCAGCACTTTTTTGAGAATTTCGTGATATTCAAGGATTCGAATCTAAATAGGCTTTACGTGAAGCATGCCAATTGTTTTTGCACTAGCATTTGAAGTAGTTACGTAATGGACGATTGAATTTTGCGCTGCTGCTCAATGCACTGGAGGTGTGCACGTAAGTTCAGCGTGACGTCACGGAAGGTCTGCCTTACATTACCACTGTCGTCAGCCACACCCTGCCCTGACTCGTTAGACGCTGCCAATCAACTCTCGGCAGGGTTTGCCTTTGATGGCGTTCCTTTTTTTCCTTCAAAGCAGGCGTTTGCGCGTTGGAAATGTATACCGATACCTTCGATGACGTCATCATGCGCCCCCCCCCCTCCCAACTTGGCGTTGTGCGCTGCGGAGAACCTTAAAGGTCGTCCGGATTTGAATCAGGGACTACTTCACTATTTCAAGCGCTAAACCAAAAAGACTTCGCATGCTTTACCTGCAAGTTTCACACATTCTATCATCTCAAGCTCGTGTATTTCTAAAACCTATGCAGTTTCCCTTTTAAATCAGAGGCGGCGGCAAACGCGTCGCATCCCCACACTTCTTTGTCTCGTGTAAGCGCTGCTTTTTTGCTGCGAAAATGCGGTATTTATTTTTCAAACATTTTGTATATGCCATCGCTCGAATGGCACCCTTAACACGATGTCACCCTTCGAACATTTCCAGCGTTTCTTTTTTCCTCCACTTGCGAACTTCGGCTGTATATTCACTTGTGGAATTAAAAAAAAAGGTGTTATCATCTATTGTACTTTTTTTTCTACAAGACAGGCGCTCCAATGACTAGCGCTCTTCCCGCTGCCACACTACTTCTCTGAGCGGCGCATTAGGTAGGCCACGGCTCGCAGTCAATGCCAGGTTAGAGGAAATAGCTGACACATTGCTTCCTAACGTCAGCAGCTGTATAGGTAAAAATAAAATGAACTTAAGTTTCAGAAGCACAGAGTGAAACAAATGTGTACTGAGCGAGCACGAAATGCTGCCGCAGGACTGAACTGGTGCCTTTAAACACTGCGGCTTTACCGCATAGACCCTTGGAAAGAGGGGCGGTGAAGGGACAAGACTCCCTGCTTCCTCTGCCTGCAATTGCTTCAAGAAATGTCAACTTCATGCTTCGCAATCCTTTCTTCATAATGGCAGACATTTCGCTTAATTGCCTATTTGCCATAGCAATGCAGGAAAAACAACATGTAGTGTTCGCCTGCCCTGAGCCTCACTACATGTATTGCCGAGAAAACGGCCCGGCTAAGACGGAGACCTCCGCGATAACATGCATAATAACTGTTCAGTTATTACAAAACTTTCGAAAAAGTCATAAGCCAAGCTTTAATTTCGACATCTGATGTCACGGTTACGTTATACTGACATGACACACTCGGCGAAGTCCTCCAGTGCTCACTGAGTAATTTTTGACTATCGCTACCAACATATATGCTTTGCCAAAATCAGACCTGTGAAATTACATGCGACACACTCAGCATGTTCCGCAAATGGGAAACAAGCACCCTGGTCATGCCGTGAAGCTCTTTTTTTTCGCCGTCATCCATTCGGCAATGAATGGGGAAGGAAAAAAAGAAAAATAATAAATAACGCTTAGGACATTTACAAATAAAGGGGACAAAAGGGAGAGGCGGCAAAAAGACATGGGGCAGAAATGTCCGCCATGTATCAATTCTGCTGACCGACAGTACCAGGAAGATACATGTCAGGCAAAAGGCGCGAAAAAAAATGTGTTGCGCCTGTCAGTCACACTGATAGCAAAATTGAATGTTGTTACAGGACCTTCAGCTGCGGTGTACTAAAACGTCTCTTGGCGCTGGCGGTATATTATACCCCTGTCACACGGCCAGTTTCAATGGCCATCGAGTCGAGAGCCATCGAGATTTTCGATCGCCATTGAACTTGAGGGAGTTGTGGAGCTGCTACACGGCAAATCTCAATGGCCATTGAAATCGTTCTCGTGTCTTACGCCAAGCTCGTGTGGCGCCACAATCGCTGCTTTCGGTTTCGCGCAAATAACAAAAATATATTGACGAAACTTAACTAAATGTTGAAATACACTTTCTTGCAGTCATAAGGCGCGTTCACACTTGTTCAAAAATCCGGCAAGCGAAGCGGATTCGCTCGCCGCAAAAACTAGGACCTGTTCTCATCTGTTGACGCCCGGGCGAGTTGGAACGGCCGCGCCGCTGCTGCTTCTCGCTTTGCGCACCACGTCGCCGCTCGCGACGTACACAGATACAGTGAGAAAAGAGCATAAATTTATGCTGTCTACGTACCACGAGCGTATGCACGCTTACGTACGCTAAACGCAGGCGCATTCTCACATTGAGTTCAGCGTATGCTAGCAGAGAGGCAAAAATAAACTTAGTCTCTAGTGGCGCCATCTGGTAGTCAAAACGGGAACCATTACTGTCAACAAACCGCCTCTCTTAGGCCTAACAGCGGCAGAATCGTCACTCTAAATAAAAAATAAAGCAAATTTATCACTTATACGTTTTCTTCTAGGCAAGATGAGACGAAGCGAAAGACCGGTGCCCCATTTATGACCAGTGAACGGACAGAAAAAGGCAGCAACAACGAGAATTCAGTCCGAAGCGAGGGGTCCGGCTTTGAAGGGCGCCGCCATGTTTGTTGTCGTTCGAAGCAATGCTAGCAACCTTGGGCAACGCTCGAAGGCCCTCGAAATCTCGATAGAGTTCCGGGCTGCTCCGTCGACTCGATAGACTATTGACTCGATGGCCATTCAAACTGGCCGTGTAGCAGCGCTCGATCGCCTTCGAGTCGATAGGCTATCGATTCGAGGGCCTTCGAAATGCCCGTGTGACAGGGGTATTAGTTTCAGAAATGGGGGCTACACCTTCCCACGCCATGGGCAAAATCATATGGAACTGAAACCATAAAAATCATGGGCGGTAATCTTTGGGGTAAGCTGCAAAAAAAAAAAAATCACTTGTTTCTCTAACCACAGAGCGCGTTGAAAAAAAAAAGAGAAAAAGAAAGCTCCACGATTTTTTGTTTAATTAAGGCTTGTGACACTTACAAACAGGCTCAGGTTTGCAACCGAGCCCGCTGTGTGCACCGCCATGCAGCGGAGCTTCCCAAGTGCACAGTCCACAGGCACTTGTACTCAGTTTTTAACCAGCGAGTGACCGGCGGTGGGAGTCGAACACCCCACCTCCCGCAGCCGAGACGGGCGTCTTAGCCACTACGCCACGACTGCGGTGATTAATCCTTGACATATAAAAGCATTTTCCTCGGCGATAAGACATTTCCTCCTTTCCAGGCGTGACGTCAGACAAGCTAGCGCAGCGCCACCCGTGACCGCTTAAACCGGCTTACTGACGCTTCGTCCATGCGCGACGCTTTTCATGTTGTAGGCGGCCGTCACGTGGTGATAACTGGTGATGTGGTGCTCGTTCCGCCATTACTTCTGACCGTGGTCGTCATTTCGACTTCGCATTATTCGCCAACCTACCCGTCCATAACATCAAGACGATCTTTTACCACCAGATTTTCTAAGGTCGACGGCTTTCCTCGGCAACTGAAGGCTTCGCTTATAGCGCTGGTTCTCCCTTCACACTGGATTGAGCGCCTACCCTTGGGTCCTGCTTGGCCTACGCACTACACTTCGCAATGACTGTTCCACATGTGCAGCAGAGCTCACGTCTGTTGCCACTGCTCGTGTTCCTGGCAAATATTTCGAGCACTCGCCAAGCACACCTGTCGACGTTTCCAACAACGCCGGCCGTCTACGCAGCTCTGTGCGCATCACAGTCGGTCAGCCTGCAGGAAAAGGAGGTTCCTTTTCTGCGCAGTTTATTGAGTACGAGCAGACAGTACGGGGGGTTGGCTTGATGTGATTGCATTTGTTATCCTGTTGTTGTGTTCGTATTTCAAGCAGGAATGATATGTCATAGGTTTCCTTTGCACGCGTGGTAGTGATTGTTGTGTTTCGATTTTGTATTTTCTAACGCTTTTAAAAGCTTCCCTTTCGTGAATAAAAATTCAGTTGATAGTCTGCGCTTGTGTTGTGTCTTCTTGTTCGCTTTGGTCCTCGTTTCTTTTTGCGCAGCTAAGTGTGAATGGTAAGCCGAAACCCTTTACAAGTTTAACAGCGGAACTGTATGTGGCTAGCTCCTGGTGTGAGCGTCTACGTATAGGGCTGGGGAAACTCGCGGTTAACGTGACCTGGCCGTCACCCACAACGAGGAAACGTCCGAGCATGCCCCACACCCGTGTTAGTAGAGGCTTCTAAGTTTTGTAACGTTCAAAAGCACTAATGAGAAAGTGTAATCGTAGAGACATTTTCTTTTCGGCACGGAGCAAGTTTGTGAATGGACTTCTTTCAACTGGGATTTGAAGCGCCTCGGAGTGGCCGGAGGCGACATTTCAAGCGGGCAGACGAAAGATGGACGGATCAATACCCTGTGAGCATTCTTTTACAGTTTTTTTCTGTCGTTGCAAGTGAAAGGCGGAAAAGCCATTTTACGACGCGTGGAAAATGGGCAAGAACGTGAATTAACAAGGTAAAAAGTGTTGCTGGTTAATGCCAGATCTTGTGGCGAAAAACAGCGCTTAAAGGGCAACTGCAGCACTTTTTTGAGAATTTCGTGATATTCAAGGATTCGAATCTAAATAGGCTTTACGTGAAGCATGCCAATTGTTTTTGCACTAGCATTTGAAGTAGTTACGTAATGGACGATTGAATTTTGCGCTGCTGCTCAATGCACTGGAGGTGTGCACGTAAGTTCAGCGTGACGTCACGGAAGGTCTGCCTTACATTACCACTGTCGTCAGCCACACCCTGCCCTGACTCGTTAGACGCTGCCAATCAACTCTCGGCAGGGTTTGCCTTTGATGGCGTTCCTTTTTTTCCTTCAAAGCAGGCGTTTGCGCGTTGGAAATGTATACCGATACCTTCGATGACGTCATCATGCGCCCCCCCCCCTCCCAACTTGGCGTTGTGCGCTGCGGAGAACCTTAAAGGTCGTCCGGATTTGAATCAGGGACTACTTCACTATTTCAAGCGCTAAACCAAAAAGACTTCGCATGCTTTACCTGCAAGTTTCACACATTCTATCATCTCAAGCTCGTGTATTTCTAAAACCTATGCAGTTTCCCTTTTAAATCAGAGGCGGCGGCAAACGCGTCGCATCCCCACACTTCTTTGTCTCGTGTAAGCGCTGCTTTTTTGCTGCGAAAATGCGGTATTTATTTTTCAAACATTTTGTATATGCCATCGCTCGAATGGCACCCTTAACACGATGTCACCCTTCGAACATTTCCAGCGTTTCTTTTTTCCTCCACTTGCGAACTTCGGCTGTATATTCACTTGTGGAATTAAAAAAAAAAGGTGTTATCATCTATTGTACTTTTTTTTCTACAAGACAGGCGCTCCAATGACTAGCGCTCTTCCCGCTGCCACACTACTTCTCTGAGCGGCGCATTAGGTAGGCCACGGCTCGCAGTCAATGCCAGGTTAGAGGAAATAGCTGACACATTGCTTCCTAACGTCAGCAGCTGTATAGGTAAAAATAAAATGAACTTAAGTTTCAGAAGCACAGAGTGAAACAAATGTGTACTGAGCGAGCACGAAATGCTGCCGCAGGACTGAACTGGTGCCTTTAAACACTGCGGCTTTACCGCATAGACCCTTGGAAAGAGGGGCGGTGAAGGGACAAGACTCCCTGCTTCCTCTGCCTGCAATTGCTTCAAGAAATGTCAACTTCATGCTTCGCAATCCTTTCTTCATAATGGCAGACATTTCGCTTAATTGCCTATTTGCCATAGCAATGCAGGAAAAACAACATGTAGTGTTCGCCTGCCCTGAGCCTCACTACATGTATTGCCGAGAAAACGGCCCGGCTAAGACGGAGACCTCCGCGATAACATGCATAATAACTGTTCAGTTATTACAAAACTTTCGAAAAAGTCATAAGCCAAGCTTTAATTTCGACATCTGATGTCACGGTTACGTTATACTGACATGACACACTCGGCGAAGTCCTCCAGTGCTCACTGAGTAATTTTTGACTATCGCTACCAACATATATGCTTTGCCAAAATCAGACCTGTGAAATTACATGCGACACACTCAGCATGTTCCGCAAATGGGAAACAAGCACCCTGGTCATGCCGTGAAGCTCTTTTTTTTCGCCGTCATCCATTCGGCAATGAATGGGGAAGGAAAAAAAGAAAAATAATAAATAACGCTTAGGACATTTACAAATAAAGGGGACAAAAGGGAGAGGCGGCAAAAAGACATGGGGCAGAAATGTCCGCCATGTATCAATTCTGCTGACCGACAGTACCAGGAAGATACATGTCAGGCAAAAGGCGCGAAAAAAAATGTGTTGCGCCTGTCAGTCACACTGATAGCAAAATTGAATGTTGTTACAGGACCTTCAGCTGCGGTGTACTAAAACGTCTCTTGGCGCTGGCGGTATATTATACCCCTGTCACACGGCCAGTTTCAATGGCCATCGAGTCGAGAGCCATCGAGATTTTCGATCGCCATTGAACTCGAGGGAGTTGTGGAGCTGCTACACGGCAAATCTCAATGGCCATTGAAATCGTTCTCGTGTCTTACGCCAAGCTCGTGTGGCGCCACAATCGCTGCTTTCGGTTTCGCGCAAATAACAAAAATATATTGACGAAACTTAACTAAATGTTGAAATACACTTTCTTGCAGTCATAAGGCGCGTTCACACTTGTTCAAAAATCCGGCAAGCGAAGCGGATTCGCTCGCCGCAAAAACTAGGACCTGTTCTCATCTGTTGACGCCCGGGCGAGTTGGAACGGCCGCGCCGCTGCTGCTTCTCGCTTTGCGCACCACGTCGCCGCTCGCGACGTACACAGATACAGTGAGAAAAGAGCATAAATTTATGCTGTCTACGTACCACGAGCGTATGCACGCTTACGTACGCTAAACGCAGGCGCATTCTCACATTGAGTTCAGCGTATGCTAGCAGAGAGGCAAAAATAAACTTAGTCTCTAGTGGCGCCATCTGGTAGTCAAAACGGGAACCATTACTGTCAACAAACTGCCTCTCTTAGGCCTAACAGCGGCAGAATCGTCACTCTAAATAAAAAATAAAGCAAATTTATCACTTATACGTTTTCTTCTAGGCAAGATGAGACGAAGCGAAAGACCGGTGCCCCATTTATGACCAGTGAACGGACAGAAAAAGGCAGCAACAACGAGAATTCAGTCCGAAGCGAGGGGTCCGGCTTTGAAGGGCGCCGCCATGTTTGTTGTCGTTCGAAGCAATGCTAGCAACCTTGGGCAACGCTCGAAGGCCCTCGAAATCTCGATAGAGTTCCGGGCTGCTCCGTCGACTCGATAGACTATTGACTCGATGGCCATTCAAACTGGCCGTGTAGCAGCGCTCGATCGCCTTCGAGTCGATAGGCTATCGATTCGAGGGCCTTCGAAATGCCCGTGTGACAGGGGTATTAGTTTCAGAAATGGGGGCTACACCTTCCCACGCCATGGGCAAAATCATATGGAACTGAAACCATAAAAATCATGGGCGGTAATCTTTGGGGTAAGCTGCAAAAAAAAAAAAAAATCACTTGTTTCTCTAACCACAGAGCGCGTTGAAAAAAAAAAAAGAGAAAAAGAAAGCTCCACGATTTTTTGTTTAATTAAGGCTTGTGACACTTACAAACAGGCTCAGGTTTGCAACCGAGCCCGCTGTGTGCACCGCCATGCAGCGGAGCTTCCCAAGTGCACAGTCCACAGGCACTTGTACTCAGTTTTTAACCAGCGAGTGACCGGCGGTGGGAGTCGAACACCCCACCTCCCGCAGCCGAGACGGGCGTCTTAGCCACTACGCCACGACTGCTTTTTTTTTTTTTTTTTTTTTTTCTTTATTGCCTTCGAGAAAACAACACAAAAATTACATAAACCAAACTTTGAAAAACCAGCAACCTGCCAGATCTTCCTGGCAGGCCATGTCAAGTTTAAAATTCTCTCAACAGAGTCAAATTTTCCATCCTGGGTAGCCAATCGGGTACACAAGCTTGCAGTTTCATCACTTCAACAAATCTACGTACATTTTCCCGAAAATACATACGGGCTGGTCTCGCGTCAGAATCGCAGTAATACCCCGCCATTCTGGAGCGCCATATACTATGGAGGCCCCAGAGCATTACCTGATCAAACAGGAACCCGTCCTGGTTTTCAATTGCCAAATATCTGATACCGTAGGGATGAAGCGGGAGCTCTTTTTTAATTGTTCGTTGCAAAACGTCCCAAAAAAACACCCCCTCCCAACAGTGAAGAAACACATGGTCTATTGTTTCGGGACACTTGCAGATTAGGCAATGCGAACCCCACGGTAGGAATAAACCCCTTCCCTCTAAAAACCTTTTAACTGATAGTGTTTCTGTATGTAGCTTGAAGAAGAAAGTTTTGGTTCCTGGCTGTACTTGCATTCTTTTTACTCTTTTCAGAACATCCCCTCCGTGGCCTCCATCGTACAAAGCTCTGTACATTGGCACTGGAAAAACAACATCACACAGATCTGCGTATAGCTTTTTCCGCTTCACGTCACTTAAATATTCTCTCGAAAAACGCACAACAAGAAATTTAACGCTATCAGCAACTTCTCTGAAGTAACCGAAAGTTCTTGCGGAAAAAAAAATTGTTCCCACAACAAAATCAGGCAAAACACCGGTCAACCTTAGTTGACACATAGTTCTCAAAAAAGGGTCACGCACATCTCGAAAAAAGAAAAACCTGTTTACAAGCTGGCGCAGGAACAGATGTCCTAGCCCAAGGCCACCATCTTTCACACGTCTAAACAAATTCGTCCGTCGGCACCGTTCCCAGGTCGATGACCAAACAAAAACAGCTAAAATGCGATGTATCTTCTGTACATTTGCCCGGGAACAGTGCAACACTTGCATGACGTACCACAGTTTGCTTAAAAAGAACAAATTACACACCGTCGCTCTCGCAAAGATTGACAAATGTGCCCCCTTCCATCTATCTGATTTTTCCCGTAGTTCGTTCACTTGTTCTTTCCAATATGCATCACTGTCCCGGTAGCAGTTTAGTGGCACTCCTAGGTATTTTGGGGGGATAGTTACCCAAGTCACATTTGCAAAAAGATCTGGGGTTGATGGCCAACCCCCATGCCAAAGTCCCTGGCACTTTGCCCAGTTCACTTTACTTCCGGTTGCCTTCCGGAAACTGTCAACTGACACAACAGCCTCCCGTATGCTCTGCTGATTCACAGCAAACACCGCTAGGTCATCCGCGTACGCTAGCAACTTGACTTCAGCTGCCTGCAACCTAAAACCTTGAACAGCCTCGTTCTTAATAATGCTCAAACATAGTGTCTCTATGTAAATGGCAAACAAAAGGGGACTGAGGGGGCAGCCCTGGCGTACCGAACGTTGCACCCGAATGGGGGCCCCCAGACTCTTGTTTATAATTAATCTCGTAGTGCAGCCGCGGTACGCCATGGCCACACCCTCTCGAATTACGGAACCTACATTCGCGTGGTGCAGAATACTGAGCAAAATTTCGTGGGCGACACAGTCAAATGCTTTTTCGAGGTCTAGTTGGAGGATGGCCACACATTCATTAGTCAGATCACAACACTCCAGAACCGATCTTGCCGTGTGTATGTTAGTCATAATTGATCTCCCCTTTATCCCGCACGTTTGATGAGGGCCGACAATATCCTGGATTACTGACTGCAGCCTCCTTGCTAGCACTTTCATTAATATTTTATAATCGACATTAGTCAAGGAAATTGGCCTGTAAGCTGTGACCTGCTGGAGCTTTTCCTCGTTATTTGTCTTGGGAATTAGAATAGTGTGAGATAACCCGTATGACAGCGGCAATCTGTTTATTTCGTAGGCTTCTTGGAACAACGCAGTCAATATTGGCGCTATTTCGTTCTTGAACCCCTTATAGAAAGCTGCACTTAAGCCGTCTGGCCCAGGCGACTTTCCCATATTTAAACTATCGATTGCTTTTTCGACCTCGAGTTCTGTGATTGGCATCTCTAATCTTTTCTTCGTGTCCTCGTCTAGTCGTGGCATAGCCATAAGAAACTTTTCTTTGAACAAGTTTATGTCGACCTCCTGTTTGTTAAAAAGCTGCTGATAATATTGGAAGAAGCCTTGTCTGATATGATCGTCATCTGACGATAGCATGCCGCCCCATGCAATCTTATCAATATGATTTTTCTCTGCATGAGCCTTTTCCAATGCCAGTGCTCTTTTCGAGGGCGTCTCGCCCATGTTCCAGCTTTCCGCCCTTGCCCTTACTAACGCTCCTTGGTATCTGTCTTCTTCCATCAACGCAAGCTGTTCTTTTATTTTCCTAATATCTTCTATCCATTTGCCGGGTGCCTTACATTCTTGCTCATGTAGTTTTTCCAGCAAAGCCTTTAGCTGGGTTTCTTTAATTTTCTCCTGATACCGCAGGCAACTGGACCTATCAATGGCCTTTATTTTAATCTGTTCTTTGCACATCTCCCATTGCTTCCAGATTTCGTACAATGTGCCCGGCCTTACTTTAATGAGTTCATTCAGTACAACCCGTCTAAAGGCTTCATCGCTGAGCAATTTGTTGTTAAATTTCCATAACTCCCAGCTAAATGCATTCCTTCGTTTTCTGGTGCCGAATACGCATTTCACTAAGCAGTGATCCGTGAATGTCATGGGCACAACTTGGTATTCATTACATACAGGAATCAAATCCAGCGACACGTAAATTCTGTCAAGGCGCGCGTGGCTCGAACCTTGGAAGTGCGTGTACTGCACGGCACGCGCTCCCCCCAGGTACTCAGCCACATCTTCCATATTCCACTCGCTTGTTAACTGGCACAACACATCAGTACTCTTGTCTCTGAAGCCGCGTGTGCTGGTTTTGTCCCGAGCATTCAGTACACAGTTGAAATCGCCCAGCATTACAACCTGCCTCTCCGTACTTAACTGCTGCATAACATTCTCAAAAAACACTGCTCTTTCCTCAACAATGTTAGGTGCATACACACAAATAATGCGCCACTCAGCATTGGAATATGCAAAATCGGCTACCACACACCGTCCTGACAGACATGAGTAGTGAGCCTGTACAATCAGTCCGGGCAGCTTTTTGACAAACAATACACACCCAGCCGATGTCCCTACCGCGTGGCTCACAATGGCGTAAAATCTAGCCGTGAAACGTTGCACCATGCTTCCGGTCTCTTCCTCCCCATCAACCTTTGTTTCTTGTACGGCAAGCACGTCGATATCATGGTCACTTAGCAGGCGGTGTACTTGGCTCTGCTTCTTTTTGGCTGCCAGTCCCCTGACACTACGCCACGACTGCGGTGATTAATCCTTGACATATAAAAGCATTTTCCTCGGCGATAAGACATTTCCTCCTTTCCAGGCGTGACGTCAGACAAGCTAGCGCAGCGCCACCCGTGACCGCTTAAACCGGCTTACTGACGCTTCGTCCATGCGCGACGCTTTTCATGTTGTAGGCGGCCGTCACGTGGTGATAACTGGTGATGTGGTGCTCGTTCCGCCATTACTTCTGACCGTGGTCGTCATTTCGACTTCGCATTATTCGCCAACCTACCCGTCCATAACATCAAGACGATCTTTTACCACCAGATTTTCTAAGGTCGACGGCTTTCCTCGGCAACTGAAGGCTTCGCTTATAGCGCTGGTTCTCCCTTCACACTGGATTGAGCGCCTACCCTTGGGTCCTGCTTGGCCTACGCACTACACTTCGCAATGACTGTTCCACATGTGCAGCAGAGCTCACGTCTGTTGCCACTGCTCGTGTTCCTGGCAAATATTTCGAGCACTCGCCAAGCACACCTGTCGACGTTTCCAACAACGCCGGCCGTCTACGCAGCTCTGTGCGCATCACAGTCGGTCAGCCTGCAGGAAAAGGAGGTTCCTTTTCTGCGCAGTTTATTGAGTACGAGCAGACAGTACGGGGGGTTGGCTTGATGTGATTGCATTTGTTATCCTGTTGTTGTGTTCGTATTTCAAGCAGGAATGATATGTCATAGGTTTCCTTTGCACGCGTGGTAGTGATTGTTGTGTTTCGATTTTGTATTTTCTAACGCTTTTAAAAGCTTCCCTTTCGTGAATAAAAATTCAGTTGATAGTCTGCGCTTGTGTTGTGTCTTCTTGTTCGCTTTGGTCCTCGTTTCTTTTTGCGCAGCTAAGTGTGAATGGTAAGCCGAAACCCTTTACAAGTTTAACAGCGGAACTGTATGTGGCTAGCTCCTGGTGTGAGCGTCTACGTATAGGGCTGGGGAAACTCGCGGTTAACGTGACCTGGCCGTCACCCACAACGAGGAAACGTCCGAGCATGCCCCACACCCGTGTTAGTAGAGGCTTCTAAGTTTTGTAACGTTCAAAAGCACTAATGAGAAAGTGTAATCGTAGAGACATTTTCTTTTCGGCACGGAGCAAGTTTGTGAATGGACTTCTTTCAACTGGGATTTGAAGCGCCTCGGAGTGGCCGGAGGCGACATTTCAAGCGGGCAGACGAAAGATGGACGGATCAATACCCTGTGAGCATTCTTTTACAGTTTTTTTCTGTCGTTGCAAGTGAAAGGCGGAAAAGCCATTTTACGACGCGTGGAAAATGGGCAAGAACGTGAATTAACAAGGTAAAAAGTGTTGCTGGTTAATGCCAGATCTTGTGGCGAAAAACAGCGCTTAAAGGGCAACTGCAGCACTTTTTTGAGAATTTCGTGATATTCAAGGATTCGAATCTAAATAGGCTTTACGTGAAGCATGCCAATTGTTTTTGCACTAGCATTTGAAGTAGTTACGTAATGGACGATTGAATTTTGCGCTGCTGCTCAATGCACTGGAGGTGTGCACGTAAGTTCAGCGTGACGTCACGGAAGGTCTGCCTTACATTACCACTGTCGTCAGCCACACCCTGCCCTGACTCGTTAGACGCTGCCAATCAACTCTCGGCAGGGTTTGCCTTTGATGGCGTTCCTTTTTTTCCTTCAAAGCAGGCGTTTGCGCGTTGGAAATGTATACCGATACCTTCGATGACGTCATCATGCGCCCCCCCCCCCCTCCCAACTTGGCGTTGTGCGCTGCGGAGAACCTTAAAGGTCGTCCGGATTTGAATCAGGGACTACTTCACTATTTCAAGCGCTAAACCAAAAAGACTTCGCATGCTTTACCTGCAAGTTTCACACATTCTATCATCTCAAGCTCGTGTATTTCTAAAACCTATGCAGTTTCCCTTTTAAATCAGAGGCGGCGGCAAACGCGTCGCATCCCCACACTTCTTTGTCTCGTGTAAGCGCTGCTTTTTTGCTGCGAAAATGCAGTATTTATTTTTCAAACATTTTGTATATGCCATCGCTCGAATGGCACCCTTAACACGATGTCACCCTTCGAACATTTCCAGCGTTTCTTTTTTCCTCCACTTGCGAACTTCGGCTGTATATTCACTTGTGGAATTAAAAAAAAAGGTGTTATCATCTATTGTACTTTTTTTTCTACAAGACAGGCGCTCCAATGACTAGCGCTCTTCCCGCTGCCACACTACTTCTCTGAGCGGCGCATTAGGTAGGCCACGGCTCGCAGTCAATGCCAGGTTAGAGGAAATAGCTGACACATTGCTTCCTAACGTCAGCAGCTGTATAGGTAAAAATAAAATGAACTTAAGTTTCAGAAGCACAGAGTGAAACAAATGTGTACTGCGCGAGCACGAAATGCTGCCGCAGGACTGAACTGGTGCCTTTAAACACTGCGGCTTTACCGCATAGACCCTTGGAAAGAGGGGCGGTGAAGGGACAAGACTCCCTGCTTCCTCTGCCTGCAATTGCTTCAAGAAATGTCAACTTCATGCTTCGCAATCCTTTCTTCATAATGGCAGACATTTCGCTTAATTGCCTATTTGCCATAGCAATGCAGGAAAAACAACATGTAGTGTTCGCCTGCCCTGAGCCTCACTACATGTATTGCCGAGAAAACGGCCCGGCTAAGACGGAGACCTCCGCGATAACATGCATAATAACTGTTCAGTTATTACAAAACTTTCGAAAAAGTCATAAGCCAAGCTTTAATTTCGACATCTGATGTCACGGTTACGTTATACTGACATGACACACTCGGCGAAGTCCTCCAGTGCTCACTGAGTAATTTTTGACTATCGCTACCAACATATATGCTTTGCCAAAATCAGACCTGTGAAATTACATGCGACACACTCAGCATGTTCCGCAAATGGGAAACAAGCACCCTGGTCATGCCGTGAAGCTCTTTTTTTTCGCCGTCATCCATTCGGCAATGAATGGGGAAGGAAAAAAAGAAAAATAATAAATAACGCTTAGGACATTTACAAATAAAGGGGACAAAAGAGAGAGGCGGCAAAAAGACATGGGGCAGAAATGTCCGCCATGTATCAATTCTGCTGACCGACAGTACCAGGAAGATACATGTCAGGCAAAAGGCGCGAAAAAAAATGTGTTGCGCCTGTCAGTCACACTGATAGCAAAATTGAATGTTGTTACAGGACCTTCAGCTGCGGTGTACTAAAACGTCTCTTGGCGCTGGCGGTATATTATACCCCTGTCACACGGCCAGTTTCAATGGCCATCGAGTCGAGAGCCATCGAGATTTTCGATCGCCATTGAACTCGAGGGAGTTGTGGAGCTGCTACACGGCAAATCTCAATGGCCATTGAAATCGTTCTCGTGTCTTACGCCAAGCTCGTGTGGCGCCACAATCGCTGCTTTCGGTTTCGCGCAAATAACAAAAATATATTGACGAAACTTAACTAAATGTTGAAATACACTTTCTTGCAGTCATAAGGCGCGTTCACACTTGTTCAAAAATCCGGCAAGCGAAGCGGATTCGCTCGCCGCAAAAACTAGGACCTGTTCTCATCTGTTGACGCCCGGGCGAGTTGGAACGGCCGCGCCACTGCTGCTTCTCGCTTTGCGCACCACGTCGCCGCTCGCGACGTACACAGATACAGTGAGAAAAGAGCATAAATTTATGCTGTCTACGTACCACGAGCGTATGCACGCTTACGTACGCTAAACGCAGGCGCATTCTCACATTGAGTTCAGCGTATGCTAGCAGAGAGGCAAAAATAAACTTAGTCTCTAGTGGCGCCATCTGGTAGTCAAAACGGGAACCATTACTGTCAACAAACCGCCTCTCTTAGGCCTAACAGCGGCAGAATCGTCACTCTAAATAAAAAATAAAGCAAATTTATCACTTATACGTTTTCTTCTAGGCAAGATGAGACGAAGCGAAAGACCGGTGCCCCATTTATGACCAGTGAACGGACAGAAAAAGGCAGCAACAACGAGAATTCAGTCCGAAGCGAGGGGTCCGGCTTTGAAGGGCGCCGCCATGTTTGTTGTCGTTCGAAGCAATGCTAGCAACCTTGGGCAACGCTCGAAGGCCCTCGAAATCTCGATAGAGTTCCGGGCTGCTCCGTCGACTCGATAGACTATTGACTCGATGGCCATTCAAACTGGCCGTGTAGCAGCGCTCGATCGCCTTCGAGTCGATAGGCTATCGATTCGAGGGCCTTCGAAATGCCCGTGTGACAGGGGTATTAGTTTCAGAAATGGGGGCTACACCTTCCCACGCCATGGGCAAAATCATATGGAACTGAAACCATAAAAATCATGGGCGGTAATCTTTGGGGTAAGCTGCAAAAAAAAAAAATCACTTGTTTCTCTAACCACAGAGCGCGTTGAAAAAAAAAAAAGAGAAAAAGAAAGCTCCACGATTTTTTGTTTAATTAAGGCTTGTGACACTTACAAACAGGCTCAGGTTTGCAACCGAGCCCGCTGTGTGCACCGCCATGCAGCGGAGCTTCCCAAGTGCACAGTCCACAGGCACTTGTACTCAGTTTTTAACCAGCGAGTGACCGGCGGTGGGAGTCGAACACCCCACCTCCCGCAGCCGAGACGGGCGTCTTAGCCACTACGCCACGACTGCGGTGATTAATCCTTGACATATAAAAGCATTTTCCTCGGCGATAAGACATTTCCTCCTTTCCAGGCGTGACGTCAGACAAGCTAGCGCAGCGCCACCCGTGACCGCTTAAACCGGCTTACTGACGCTTCGTCCATGCGCGACGCTTTTCATGTTGTAGGCGGCCGTCACGTGGTGATAACTGGTGATGTGGTGCTCGTTCCGCCATTACTTCTGACCGTGGTCGTCATTTCGACTTCGCATTATTCGCCAACCTACCCGTCCATAACATCAAGACGATCTTTTACCACCAGATTTTCTAAGGTCGACGGCTTTCCTCGGCAACTGAAGGCTTCGCTTATAGCGCTGGTTCTCCCTTCACACTGGATTGAGCGCCTACCCTTGGGTCCTGCTTGGCCTACGCACTACACTTCGCAATGACTGTTCCACATGTGCAGCAGAGCTCACGTCTGTTGCCACTGCTCGTGTTCCTGGCAAATATTTCGAGCACTCGCCAAGCACACCTGTCGACGTTTCCAACAACGCCGGCCGTCTACGCAGCTCTGTGCGCATCACAGTCGGTCAGCCTGCAGGAAAAGGAGGTTCCTTTTCTGCGCAGTTTATTGAGTACGAGCAGACAGTACGGGGGGTTGGCTTGATGTGATTGCATTTGTTATCCTGTTGTTGTGTTCGTATTTCAAGCAGGAATGATATGTCATAGGTTTCCTTTGCACGCGTGGTAGTGATTGTTGTGTTTCGATTTTGTATTTTCTAACGCTTTTAAAAGCTTCCCTTTCGTGAATAAAAATTCAGTTGATAGTCTGCGCTTGTGTTGTGTCTTCTTGTTCGCTTTGGTCCTCGTTTCTTTTTGCGCAGCTAAGTGTGAATGGTAAGCCGAAACCCTTTACAAGTTTAACAGCGGAACTGTATGTGGCTAGCTCCTGGTGTGAGCGTCTACGTATAGGGCTGGGGAAACTCGCGGTTAACGTGACCTGGCCGTCACCCACAACGAGGAAACGTCCGAGCATGCCCCACACCCGTGTTAGTAGAGGCTTCTAAGTTTTGTAACGTTCAAAAGCACTAATGAGAAAGTGTAATCGTAGAGACATTTTCTTTTCGGCACGGAGCAAGTTTGTGAATGGACTTCTTTCAACTGGGATTTGAAGCGCCTCGGAGTGGCCGGAGGCGACATTTCAAGCGGGCAGACGAAAGATGGACGGATCAATACCCTGTGAGCATTCTTTTACAGTTTTTTTCTGTCGTTGCAAGTGAAAGGCGGAAAAGCCATTTTACGACGCGTGGAAAATGGGCAAGAACGTGAATTAACAAGGTAAAAAGTGTTGCTGGTTAATGCCAGATCTTGTGGCGAAAAACAGCGCTTAAAGGGCAACTGCAGCACTTTTTTGAGAATTTCGTGATATTCAAGGATTCGAATCTAAATAGGCTTTACGTGAAGCATGCCAATTGTTTTTGCACTAGCATTTGAAGTAGTTACGTAATGGACGATTGAATTTTGCGCTGCTGCTCAATGCACTGGAGGTGTGCACGTAAGTTCAGCGTGACGTCACGGAAGGTCTGCCTTACATTACCACTGTCGTCAGCCACACCCTGCCCTGACTCGTTAGACGCTGCCAATCAACTCTCGGCAGGGTTTGCCTTTGATGGCGTTCCTTTTTTTCCTTCAAAGCAGGCGTTTGCGCGTTGGAAATGTATACCGATACCTTCGATGACGTCATCATGCGCCCCCCCCCCCCCCCCCCTCCCAACTTGGCGTTGTGCGCTGCGGAGAACCTTAAAGGTCGTCCGGATTTGAATCAGGGACTACTTCACTATTTCAAGCGCTAAACCAAAAAGACTTCGCATGCTTTACCTGCAAGTTTCACACATTCTATCATCTCAAGCTCGTGTATTTCTAAAACCTATGCAGTTTCCCTTTTAAATCAGAGGCGGCGGCAAACGCGTCGCATCCCCACACTTCTTTGTCTCGTGTAAGCGCTGCTTTTTTGCTGCGAAAATGCGGTATTTATTTTTCAAACATTTTGTATATGCCATCGCTCGAATGGCACCCTTAACACGATGTCACCCTTCGAACATTTCCAGCGTTTCTTTTTTCCTCCACTTGCGAACTTCGGCTGTATATTCACTTGTGGAATTAAAAAAAAAGGTGTTATCATCTATTGTACTTTTTTTTCTACAAGACAGGCGCTCCAATGACTAGCGCTCTTCCCGCTGCCACACTACTTCTCTGAGCGGCGCATTAGGTAGGCCACGGCTCGCAGTCAATGCCAGGTTAGAGGAAATAGCTGACACATTGCTTCCTAACGTCAGCAGCTGTATAGGTAAAAATAAAATGAACTTAATTTTCAGAAGCACAGAGTGAAACAAATGTGTACTGAGCGAGCACGAAATGCTGCCGCAGGACTGAACTGGTGCCTTTAAACACTGCGGCTTTACCGCATAGACCCTTGGAAAGAGGGGCGGTGAAGGGACAAGACTCCCTGCTTCCTCTGCCTGCAATTGCTTCAAGAAATGTCAACTTCATGCTTCGCAATCCTTTCTTCATAATGGCAGACATTTCGCTTAATTGCCTATTTGCCATAGCAATGCAGGAAAAACAACATGTAGTGTTCGCCTGCCCTGAGCCTCACTACATGTATTGCCGAGAAAACGGCCCGGCTAAGACGGAGACCTCCGCGATAACATGCATAATAACTGTTCAGTTATTACAAAACTTTCGAAAAAGTCATAAGCCAAGCTTTAATTTCGACATCTGATGTCACGGTTACGTTATACTGACATGACACACTCGGCGAAGTCCTCCAGTGCTCACTGAGTAATTTTTGACTATCGCTACCAACATATATGCTTTGCCAAAATCAGACCTGTGAAATTACATGCGACACACTCAGCATGTTCCGCAAATGGGAAACAAGCACCCTGGTCATGCCGTGAAGCTCTTTTTTTTCGCCGTCATCCATTCGGCAATGAATGGGGAAGGAAAAAAAGAAAAATAATAAATAACGCTTAGGACATTTACAAATAAAGGGGACAAAAGGGAGAGGCGGCAAAAAGACATGGGGCAGAAATGTCCGCCATGTATCAATTCTGCTGACCGACAGTACCAGGAAGATACATGTCAGGCAAAAGGCGCGAAAAAAAATGTGTTGCGCCTGTCAGTCACACTGATAGCAAAATTGAATGTTGTTACAGGACCTTCAGCTGCGGTGTACTAAAACGTCTCTTGGCGCTGGCGGTATATTATACCCCTGTCACACGGCCAGTTTCAATGGCCATCGAGTCGAGAGCCATCGAGATTTTCGATCGCCATTGAACTCGAGGGAGTTGTGGAGCTGCTACACGGCAAATCTCAATGGCCATTGAAATCGTTCTCGTGTCTTACGCCAAGCTCGTGTGGCGCCACAATCGCTGCTTTCGGTTTCGCGCAAATAACAAAAATATATTGACGAAACTTAACTAAATGTTGAAATACACTTTCTTGCAGTCATAAGGCGCGTTCACACTTGTTCAAAAATCCGGCAAGCGAAGCGGATTCGCTCGCCGCAAAAACAAGGACCTGTTCTCATCTGTTGACGCCCGGGCGAGTTGGAACGGCCGCGCCGCTGCTGCTTCTCGCTTTGCGCACCACGTCGCCGCTCGCGACGTACACAGATACAGTGAGAAAAGAGCATAAATTTATGCTGTCTACGTACCACGAGCGTATGCACGCTTACGTACGCTAAACGCAGGCGCATTCTCACATTGAGTTCATCGTATGCTAGCAGAGAGGCAAAAATAAACTTAGTCTCTAGTGGCGCCATCTGGTAGTCAAAACGGGAACCATTACTGTCAACAAACCGCCTCTCTTAGGCCTAACAGCGGCAGAATCGTCACTCTAAATAAAAAATAAAGCAAATTTATCACTTATACGTTTTCTTCTAGGCAAGATGAGACGAAGCGAAAGACCGGTGCCCCATTTATGACCAGTGAACGGACAGAAAAAGGCAGCAACAACGAGAATTCAGTCCGAAGCGAGGGGTCCGGCTTTGAAGGGCGCCGCCATGTTTGTTGTCGTTCGAAGCAATGCTAGAAACCTTGGGCAACGCTCGAAGGCCCTCGAAATCTCGATAGAGTTCCGGGCTGCTCCGTCGACTCGATAGACTATTGACTCGATGGCCATTCAAACTGGCCGTGTAGCAGCGCTCGATCGCCTTCGAGTCGATAGGCTATCGATTCGAGGGCCTTCGAAATGCCCGTGTGACAGGGGTATTAGTTTCAGAAATGGGGGCTACACCTTCCCACGCCATGGGCAAAATCATATGGAACTGAAACCATAAAAATCATGGGCGGTAATCTTTGGGGTAAGCTGCAAAAAAAAAAAAATCACTTGTTTCTCTAACCACAGAGCGCGTTGAAAAAAAAAAGAGAAAAAGAAAGCTCCACGATTTTTTGTTTAATTAAGGCTTGTGACACTTACAAACAGGCTCAGGTTTGCAACCGAGCCCGCTGTGTGCACCGCCATGCAGCGGAGCTTCCCAAGTGCACAGTCCACAGGCACTTGTACTCAGTTTTTAACCAGCGAGTGACCGGCGGTGGGAGTCGAACACCCCACCTCCCGCAGCCGAGACGGGCGTCTTAGCCACTACGCCACGACTGCGGTGATTAATCCTTGACATATAAAAGCATTTTCCTCGGCGATAAGACATTTCCTCCTTTCCAGGCGTGACGTCAGACAAGCTAGCGCAGCGCCACCCGTGACCGCTTAAACCGGCTTACTGACGCTTCGTCCATGCGCGACGCTTTTCATGTTGTAGGCGGCCGTCACGTGGTGATAACTGGTGATGTGGTGCTCGTTCCGCCATTACTTCTGACCGTGGTCGTCATTTCGACTTCGCATTATTCGCCAACCTACCCGTCCATAACATCAAGACGATCTTTTACCACCAGATTTTCTAAGGTCGACGGCTTTCCTCGGCAACTGAAGGCTTCGCTTATAGCGCTGGTTCTCCCTTCACACTGGATTGAGCGCCTACCCTTGGGTCCTGCTTGGCCTACGCACTACACTTCGCAATGACTGTTCCACATGTGCAGCAGAGCTCACGTCTGTTGCCACTGCTCGTGTTCCTGGCAAATATTTCGAGCACTCGCCAAGCACACCTGTCGACGTTTCCAACAACGCCGGCCGTCTACGCAGCTCTGTGCGCATCACAGTCGGTCAGCCTGCAGGAAAAGGAGGTTCCTTTTCTGCGCAGTTTATTGAGTACGAGCAGACAGTACGGGGGGTTGGCTTGATGTGATTGCATTTGTTATCCTGTTGTTGTGTTCGTATTTCAAGCAGGAATGATATGTCATAGGTTTCCTTTGCACGCGTGGTAGTGATTGTTGTGTTTCGATTTTGTATTTTCTAACGCTTTTAAAAGCTTCCCTTTCGTGAATAAAAATTCAGTTGATAGTCTGCGCTTGTGCTGTGTCTTCTTGTTCGCTTTGGTCCTCGTTTCTTTTTGCGCAGCTAAGTGTGAATGGTAAGCCGAAACCCTTTACAAGTTTAACAGCGGAACTGTATGTGGCTAGCTCCTGGTGTGAGCGTCTACGTATAGGGCTGGGGAAACTCGCGGTTAACGTGACCTGGCCGTCACCCACAACGAGGAAACGTCCGAGCATGCCCCACACCCGTGTTAGTAGAGGCTTCTAAGTTTTGTAACGTTCAAAAGCACTAATGAGAAAGTGTAATCGTAGAGACATTTTCTTTTCGGCACGGAGCAAGTTTGTGAATGGACTTCTTTCAACTGGGATTTGAAGCGCCTCGGAGTGGCCGGAGGCGACATTTCAAGCGGGCAGACGAAAGATGGACGGATCAATACCCTGTGAGCATTCTTTTACAGTTTTTTTCTGTCGTTGCAAGTGAAAGGCGGAAAAGCCATTTTACGACGCGTGGAAAATGGGCAAGAACGTGAATTAACAAGGTAAAAAGTGTTGCTTGTTAATGCCAGATCTTGTGGCGAAAAACAGCGCTTAAAGGGCAACTGCAGCACTTTTTTGAGAATTTCGTGATATTCAAGGATTCGAATCTAAATAGGCTTTACGTGAAGCATGCCAATTGTTTTTGCACTAGCATTTGAAGTAGTTACGTAATGGACGATTGAATTTTGCGCTGCTGCTCAATGCACTGGAGGTGTGCACGTAAGTTCAGCGTGACGTCACGGAAGGTCTGCCTTACATTACCACTGTCGTCAGCCACACCCTGCCCTGACTCGTTAGACGCTGCCAATCAACTCTCGGCAGGGTTTGCCTTTGATGGCGTTCCTTTTTTCCTTCAAAGCAGGCGTTTGCGCGTTGGAAATGTATACCGATACCTTCGATGACGTCATCATGCCCCCCCCCCCCCTCCCAACTTGGCGTTGTGCGCTGCGGAGAACCTTAAAGGTCGTCCGGATTTGAATCAGGGACTACTTCACTATTTCAAGCGCTAAACCAAAAAGACTTCGCATGCTTTACCTGCAAGTTTCACACATTCTATCATCTCAAGCTCGTGTATTTCTAAAACCTATGCAGTTTCCCTTTTAAATCAGAGGCGGCGGCAAACGCGTCGCATCCCCACACTTCTTTGTCTCGTGTAAGCGCTGCTTTTTTGCTGCGAAAATGCGGTATTTATTTTTCAAACATTTTGTATATGCCATCGCTCGAATGGCACCCTTAACACGATGTCACCCTTCGAACATTTCCAGCGTTTCTTTTTTCCTCCACTTGCGAACTTCGGCTGTATATTCACTTGTGGAATTAAAAAAAAAGGTGTTATCATCTATTGTACTTTTTTTTCTACAAGACAGGCGCTCCAATGACTAGCGCTCTTCCCGCTGCCACACTACTTCTCTGAGCGGCGCATTAGGTAGGCCACGGCTCGCAGTCAATGCCAGGTTAGAGGAAATAGCTGACACATTGCTTCCTAACGTCAGCAGCTGTATAGGTAAAAATAAAATGAACTTAAGTTTCAGAAGCACAGAGTGAAACAAATGTGTACTGAGCGAGCACGAAATGCTGCCGCAGGACTGAACTGGTGCCTTTAAACACTGCGGCTTTACCGCATAGACCCTTGGAAAGAGGGGCGGTGAAGGGACAAGACTCCCTGCTTCCTCTGCCTGCAATTGCTTCAAGAAATGTCAACTTCATGCTTCGCAATCCTTTCTTCATAATGGCAGACATTTCGCTTAATTGCCTATTTGCCATAGCAATGCAGGAAAAACAACATGTAGTGTTCGCCTGCCCTGAGCCTCACTACATGTATTGCCGAGAAAACGGCCCGGCTAAGACGGAGACCTCCGCGATAACATGCATAATAACTGTTCAGTTATTACAAAACTTTCGAAAAAGTCATAAGCCAAGCTTTAATTTCGACATCTGATGTCACGGTTACGTTATACTGACATGACACACTCGGCGAAGTCCTCCAGTGCTCACTGAGTAATTTTTGACTATCGCTACCAACATATATGTTTTGCCAAAATCAGACCTGTGAAATTACATGCGACACACTCAGCATGTTCCGCAAATGGGAAACAAGCACCCTGGTCATGCCGTGAAGCTCTTTTTTTTCGCCGTCATCCATTCGGCAATGAATGGGGAAGGAAAAAAAGAAAAATAATAAATAACGCTTAGGACATTTACAAATAAAGGGGACAAAAGGGAGAGGCGGCAAAAAGACATGGGGCAGAAATGTCCGCCATGTATCAATTCTGCTGACCGACAGTACCAGGAAGATACATGTCAGGCAAAAGGCGCGAAAAAAAATGTGTTGCGCCTGTCAGTCACACTGATAGCAAAATTGAATGTTGTTACAGGACCTTCAGCTGCGGTGTACTAAAACGTCTCTTGGCGCTGGCGGTATATTATACCCCTGTCACACGGCCAGTTTCAATGGCCATCGAGTCGAGAGCCATCGAGATTTTCGATCGCCATTGAACTCGAGGGAGTTGTGGAGCTGCTACACGGCAAATCTCAATGGCCATTGAAATCGTTCTCGTGTCTTACGCCAAGCTCGTGTGGCGCCACAATCGCTGCTTTCGGTTTCGCGCAAATAACAAAAATATATTGACGAAACTTAACTAAATGTTGAAATACACTTTCTTGCAGTCATAAGGCGCGTTCACACTTGTTCAAAAATCCGGCAAGCGAAGCGGATTCGCTCGCCGCAAAAACTAGGACCTGTTCTCATCTGTTGACGCCCGGGCGAGTTGGAACGGCCGCGCCGCTGCTGCTTCTCGCTTTGCGCACCACGTCGCCGCTAGCGACGTACACAGATACAGTGAGAAAAGAGCATAAATTTATGCTGTCTACGTACCACGAGCGTATGCACGCTTACGTACGCTAAACGCAGGCGCATTCTCACATTGAGTTCAGCGTATGCTAGCAGAGAGGCAAAAATAAACTTAGTCTCTAGTGGCGCCATCTGGTAGTCAAAACGGGAACCATTACTGTCAACAAACCGCCTCTCTTAGGCCTAACAGCGGCAGAATCGTCACTCTAAATAAAAAATAAAGCAAATTTATCACTTATACGTTTTCTTCTAGGCAAGATGAGACGAAGCGAAAGACCGGTGCCCCATTTATGACCAGTGAACGGACAGAAAAAGGCAGCAACAACGAGAATTCAGTCCGAAGCGAGGGGTCCGGCTTTGAAGGGCGCCGCCATGTTTGTTGTCGTTCGAAGCAATGCTAGCAACCTTGGGCAACGCTCGAAGGCCCTCGAAATCTCGATAGAGTTCCGGGCTGCTCCGTCGACTCGATAGACTATTGACTCGATGGCCATTCAAGCTGGCCGTGTAGCAGCGCTCGATCGCCTTCGAGTCGATAGGCTATCGATTCGAGGGCCTTCGAAATGCCCGTGTGACAGGGGTATTAGTTTCAGAAATGGGGGCTACACCTTCCCACGCCATGGGCAAAATCATATGGAACTGAAACCATAAAAATCATGGGCGGTAATCTTTGGGGTAAGCTGCAAAAAAAAAAAAATCACTTGTTTCTCTAACCACAGAGCGCGTTGAAAAAAAAAAGAGAAAAAGAAAGCTCCACGATTTTTTGTTTAATTAAGGCTTGTGACACTTACAAACAGGCTCAGGTTTGCAACCGAGCCCGCTGTGTGCACCGCCATGCAGCGGAGCTTCCCAAGTGCACAGTCCACAGGCACTTGTACTCAGTTTTTAACCAGCGAGTGACCGGCGGTGGGAGTCGAACACCCCACCTCCCGCAGCCGAGACGGGCGTCTTAGCCACTACGCCACGACTGCGGTGATTAATCCTTGACATATAAAAGCATTTTCCTCGGCGATAAGACATTTCCTCCTTTCCAGGCGTGACGTCAGACAAGCTAGCGCAGCGCCACCCGTGACCGCTTAAACCGGCTTACTGACGCTTCGTCCATGCGCGACGCTTTTCATGTTGTAGGCGGCCGTCACGTGGTGATAACTGGTGATGTGGTGCTCGTTCCGCCATTACTTCTGACCGTGGTCGTCATTTCGACTTCGCATTATTCGCCAACCTACCCGTCCATAACATCAAGACGATCTTTTACCACCAGATTTTCTAAGGTCGACGGCTTTCCTCGGCAACTGAAGGCTTCGCTTATAGCGCTGGTTCTCCCTTCACACTGGATTGAGCGCCTACCCTTGGGTCCTGCTTGGCCTACGCACTACACTTCGCAATGACTGTTCCACATGTGCAGCAGAGCTCACGTCTGTTGCCACTGCTCGTGTTCCTGGCAAATATTTCGAGCACTCGCCAAGCACACCTGTCGACGTTTCCAACAACGCCGGCCGTCTACGCAGCTCTGTGCGCATCACAGTCGGTCAGCCTGCAGGAAAAGGAGGTTCCTTTTCTGCGCAGTTTATTGAGTACGAGCAGACAGTACGGGGGGTTGGCTTGATGTGATTGCATTTGTTATCCTGTTGTTGTGTTCGTATTTCAAGCAGGAATGATATGTCATAGGTTTCCTTTGCACGCGTGGTAGTGATTGTTGTGTTTCGATTTTGTATTTTCTAACGCTTTTAAAAGCTTCCCTTTCGTGAATAAAAATTCAGTTGATAGTCTGCGCTTGTGTTGTGTCTTCTTGTTCGCTTTGGTCCTCGTTTCTTTTTGCGCAGCTAAGTGTGAATGGTAAGCCGAAACCCTTTACAAGTTTAACAGCGGAACTGTATGTGGCTAGCTCCTGGTGTGAGCGTCTACGTATAGGGCTGGGGAAACTCGCGGTTAACGTGACCTGGCCGTCACCCACAACGAGGAAACGTCCGAGCATGCCCCACACCCGTGTTAGTAGAGGCTTCTAAGTTTTGTAACGTTCAAAAGCACTAATGAGAAAGTGTAATCGTAGAGACATTTTCTTTTCGGCACGGAGCAAGTTTGTGAATGGACTTCTTTCAACTGGGATTTGAAGCGCCTCGGAGTGGCCGGAGGCGACATTTCAAGCGGGCAGACGAAAGATGGACGGATCAATACCCTGTGAGCATTCTTTTACAGTTTTTTTCTGTCGTTGCAAGTGAAAGGCGGAAAAGCCATTTTACGACGCGTGGAAAATGGGCAAGAACGTGAATTAACAAGGTAAAAAGTGTTGCTGGTTAATGCCAGATCTTGTGGCGAAAAACAGCGCTTAAAGGGCAACTGCAGCACTTTTTTGAGAATTTCGTGATATTCAAGGATTCGAATCTAAATAGGCTTTACGTGAAGCATGCCAATTGTTTTTGCACTAGCATTTGAAGTAGTTGCGTAATGGACGATTGAATTTTGCGCTGCTGCTCAATGCACTGGAGGTGTGCACGTAAGTTCAGCGTGACGTCACGGAAGGTCTGCCTTACATTACCACTGTCGTCAGCCACACCCTGCCCTGACTCGTTAGACGCTGCCAATCAACTCTCGGCAGGGTTTGCCTTTGATGGCGTTCCTTTTTTTCCTTCAAAGCAGGCGTTTGCGCGTTGGAAATGTATACCGATACCTTCGATGACGTCATCATGCGCCCCCCCCCCCCTCCCAACTTGGCGTTGTGCGCTGCGGAGAACCTTAAAGGTCGTCCGGATTTGAATCAGGGACTACTTCACTATTTCAAGCGCTAAACCAAAAAGACTTCGCATGCTTTACCTGCAAGTTTCACACATTCTATCATCTCAAGCTCGTGTATTTCTAAAACCTATGCAGTTTCCCTTTTAAATCAGAGGCGGCGGCAAACGCGTCGCATCCCCACACTTCTTTGTCTCGTGTAAGCGCTGCTTTTTTGCTGCGAAAATGCGGTATTTATTTTTCAAACATTTTGTATATGCCATCGCTCGAATGGCACCCTTAACACGATGTCACCCTTCGAACATTTCCAGCGTTTCTTTTTTCCTCCACTTGCGAACTTCGGCTGTATATTCACTTGTGGAATTAAAAAAAAAGGTGTTATCATCTATTGTACTTTTTTTTCTACAAGACAGGCGCTCCAATGACTAGCGCTCTTCCCGCTGCCACACTACTTCTCTGAGCGGCGCATTAGGTAGGCCACGGCTCGCAGTCAATGCCAGGTTAGAGGAAATAGCTGACACATTGCTTCCTAACGTCAGCAGCTGTATAGGTAAAAATAAAATGAACTTAAGTTTCAGAAGCACAGAGTGAAACAAATGTGTACTGAGCGAGCACGAAATGCTGCCGCAGGACTGAACTGGTGCCTTTAAACACTGCGGCTTTACCGCATAGACCCTTGGAAAGAGGGGCGGTGAAGGGACAAGACTCCCTGCTTCCTCTGCCTGCAATTGCTTCAAGAAATGTCAACTTCATGCTTCGCAATCCTTTCTTCATAATGGCAGACATTTCGCTTAATTGCCTATTTGCCATAGCAATGCAGGAAAAACAACATGTAGTGTTCGCCTGCCCTGAGCCTCACTACATGTATTGCCGAGAAAACGGCCCGGCTAAGACGGAGACCTCCGCGATAACATGCATAATAACTGTTCAGTTATTACAAAACTTTCGAAAAAGTCATAAGCCAAGCTTTAATTTCGACATCTGATGTCACGGTTACGTTATACTGACATGACACACTCGGCGAAGTCCTCCAGTGCTCACTGAGTAATTTTTGACTATCGCTACCAACATATATGCTTTGCCAAAATCAGACCTGTGAAATTACATGCGACACACTCAGCATGTTCCGCAAATGGGAAACAAGCACCCTGGTCATGCCGTGAAGCTCTTTTTTTTCGCCGTCATCCATTCGGCAATGAATGGGGAAGGAAAAAAAGAAAAATAATAAATAACGCTTAGGACATTTACAAATAAAGGGGACAAAAGGGAGAGGCGGCAAAAAGACATGGGGCAGAAATGTCCGCCATGTATCAATTCTGCTGACCGACAGTACCAGGAAGATACATGTCAGGCAAAAGGCGCGAAAAAAAATGTGTTGCGCCTGTCAGTCACACTGATAGCAAAATTGAATGTTGTTACAGGACCTTCAGCTGCGGTGTACTAAAACGTCTCTTGGCGCTGGCGGTATATTATACCCCTGTCACACGGCCAGTTTCAATGGCCATCGAGTCGAGAGCCATCGAGATTTTCGATCGCCATTGAACTCGAGGGAGTTGTGGAGCTGCTACACGGCAAATCTCAATGGCCATTGAAATCGTTCTCGTGTCTTACGCCAAGCTCGTGTGGCGCCACAATCGCTGCTTTCGGTTTCGCGCAAATAACAAAAATATAATGACGAAACTTAACTAAATGTTGAAATACACTTTCTTGCAGTCATAAGGCGCGTTCACACTTGTTCAAAAATCCGGCAAGCGAAGCGGATTCGCTCGCCGCAAAAACTAGGACCTGTTCTCATCTGTTGACGCCCGGGCGAGTTGGAACGGCCGCGCCGCTGCTGCTTCTCGCTTTGCGCACCACGTCGCCGCTCGCGACGTACACAGATACAGTGAGAAAAGAGCATAAATTTATGCTGTCTACGTACCACGAGCGTATGCACGCTTACGTACGCTAAACGCAGGCGCATTCTCACATTGAGTTCAGCGTATGCTAGCAGAGAGGCAAAAATAAACTTAGTCTCTAGTGGCGCCATCTGGTAGTCAAAACGGGAACCATTACTGTCAACAAACCGCCTCTCTTAGGCCTAACAGCGGCAGAATCGTCACTCTAAATAAAAAATAAAGCAAATTTATCACTTATACGTTTTCTTCTAGGCAAGATGAGACGAAGCGAAAGACCGGTGCCCCATTTATGACCAGTGAACGGACAGAAAAAGGCAGCAACAACGAGAATTCAGTCCGAAGCGAGGGGTCCGGCTTTGAAGGGCGCCGCCATGTTTGTTGTCGTTCGAAGCAATGCTAGCAACCTTGGGCAACGCTCGAAGGCCCTCGAAATCTCGATAGAGTTCCGGGCTGCTCCGTCGACTCGATAGACTATTGACTCGATGGCCATTCAAACTGGCCGTGTAGCAGCGCTCGATCGCCTTCGAGTCGATAGGCTATCGATTCGAGGGCCTTCGAAATGCCCGTGTGACAGGGTTATTAGTTTCAGAAATGGGGGCTACACCTTCCCACGCCATGGGCAAAATCATATGGAACTGAAACCATAAAAATCATGGGCGGTAATCTTTGGGGTAAGCTGCAAAAAAAAAAAATCACTTGTTTCTCTAACCACAGAGCGCGTTGAAAAAAAAAAAGAGAAAAAGAAAGCTCCACGATTTTTTGTTTAATTAAGGCTTGTGACACTTACAAACAGGCTCAGGTTTGCAACCGAGCCCGCTGTGTGCACCGCCATGCAGCGGAGCTTCCCAAGTGCACAGTCCACAGGCACTTGTACTCAGTTTTTAACCAGCGAGTGACCGGCGGTGGGAGTCGAACACCCCACCTCCCGCAGCCGAGACGGGCGTCTTAGCCACTACGCCACGACTGCGGTGATTAATCCTTGACATATAAAAGCATTTTCCTCGGCGATAAGACATTTCCTCCTTTCCAGGCGTGACGTCAGACAAGCTAGCGCAGCGCCACCCGTGACCGCTTAAACCGGCTTACTGACGCTTCGTCCATGCGCGACGCTTTTCATGTTGTAGGCGGCCGTCACGTGGTGATAACTGGTGATGTGGTGCTCGTTCCGCCATTACTTCTGACCGTGGTCGTCATTTCGACTTCGCATTATTCGCCAACCTACCCGTCCATAACATCAAGACGATCTTTTACCACCAGATTTTCTAAGGTCGACGGCTTTCCTCGGCAACTGAAGGCTTCGCTTATAGCGCTGGTTCTCCCTTCACACTGGATTGAGCGCCTACCCTTGGGTCCTGCTTGGCCTACGCACTACACTTCGCAATGACTGTTCCACATGTGCAGCAGAGCTCACGTCTGTTGCCACTGCTCGTGTTCCTGGCAAATATTTCGAGCACTCGCCAAGCACACCTGTCGACGTTTCCAACAACGCCGGCCGTCTACGCAGCTCTGTGCGCATCACAGTCGGTCAGCCTGCAGGAAAAGGAGGTTCCTTTTCTGCGCAGTTTATTGAGTACGAGCAGACAGTACGGGGGGTTGGCTTGATGTGATTGCATTTGTTATCCTGTTGTTGTGTTCGTATTTCAAGCAGGAATGATATGTCATAGGTTTCCTTTGCACGCGTGGTAGTGATTGTTGTGTTTCGATTTTGTATTTTCTAACGCTTTTAAAAGCTTCCCTTTCGTGAATAAAAATTCAGTTGATAGTCTGCGCTTGTGTTGTGTCTTCTTGTTCGCTTTGGTCCTCGTTTCTTTTTGCGCAGCTAAGTGTGAATGGTAAGCCGAAACCCTTTACAAGTTTAACAGCGGAACTGTATGTGGCTAGCTCCTGGTGTGAGCGTCTACGTATAGGGCTGGGGAAACTCGCGGTTAACGTGACCTGGCCGTCACCCACAACGAGGAAACGTCCGAGCATGCCCCACACCCGTGTTAGTAGAGGCTTCTAAGTTTTGTAACGTTCAAAAGCACTAATGAGAAAGTGTAATCGTAGAGACATTTTCTTTTCGGCACGGAGCAAGTTTGTGAATGGACTTCTTTCAACTGGGATTTGAAGCGCCTCGGAGTGGCCGGAGGCGACATTTCAAGCGGGCAGACGAAAGATGGACGGATCAATACCCTGTGAGCATTCTTTTACAGTTTTTTTCTGTCGTTGCAAGTGAAAGGCGGAAAAGCCATTTTACGACGCGTGGAAAATGGGCAAGAACGTGAATTAACAAGGTAAAAAGTGTTGCTGGTTAATGCCAGATCTTGTGGCGAAAAACAGCGCTTAAAGGGCAACTGCAGCACTTATTTGAGAATTTCGTCATATTCAAGGATTCGAATCTAAATAGGCTTTACGTGAAGCATGCCAATTGTTTTTGCACTAGCATTTGAAGTAGTTACGTAATGGACGATTGAATTTTGCGCTGCTGCTCAATGCACTGGAGGTGTGCACGTAAGTTCAGCGTGACGTCACGGAAGGTCTGCCTTACATTACCACTGTCGTCAGCCACACCCTGCCCTGACTCGTTAGACGCTGCCAATCAACTCTCGGCAGGGTTTGCCTTTGATGGCGTTCCTTTTTTTCCTTCAAAGCAGGCGTTTGCGCGTTGGAAATGTATACCGATACCTTCGATGACGTCATCATGCGCCCCCCCCCCCCTCCCAACTTGGCGTTGTGCGCTGCGGAGAACCTTAAAGGTCGTCCGGATTTGAATCAGGGACTACTTCACTATTTCAAGCGCTAAACCAAAAAGACTTCGCATGCTTTACCTGCAAGTTTCACACATTCTATCATCTCAAGCTCGTGTATTTCTGAAACCTATGCAGTTTCCCTTTTAAATCAGAGGCGGCGGCAAACGCGTCGCATCCCCACACTTCTTTGTCTCGTGTAAGCGCTGCTTTTTTGCTGCGAAAATGCGGTATTTATTTTTCAAACATTTTGTATATGCCATCGCTCGAATGGCACCCTTAACACGATGTCACTCTTCGAACATTTCCAGCGTTTCTTTTTTCCTCCACTTGCGAACTTCGGCTGTATATTCACTTGTGGAATTAAAAAAAAAGGTGTTATCATCTATTGTACTTTTTTTTCTACAAGACAGGCGCTCCAATGACTAGCGCTCTTCCCGCTGCCACACTACTTCTCTGAGCGGCGCATTAGGTAGGCCACGGCTCGCAGTCAATGCCAGGTTAGAGGAAATAGCTGACACATTGCTTCCTAACGTCAGCAGCTGTATAGGTAAAAATAAAATGAACTTAATTTTCAGAAGCACAGAGTGAAACAAATGTGTACTGAGCGAGCACGAAATGCTGCCGCAGGACTGAACTGGTGCCTTTAAACACTGCGGCTTTACCGCATAGACCCTTGGAAAGAGGGGCGGTGAAGGGACAAGACTCCCTGCTTCCTCTGCCTGCAATTGCTTCAAGAAATGTCAACTTCATGCTTCGCAATCCTTTCTTCATAATGGCAGACATTTCGCTTAATTGCCTATTTGCCATAGCAATGCAGGAAAAACAACATGTAGTGTTCGCCTGCCCTGAGCCTCACTACATGTATTGCCGAGAAAACGGCCCGGCTAAGACGGAGACCTCCGCGATAACATGCATAATAACTGTTCAGTTATTACAAAACTTTCGAAAAAGTCATAAGCCAAGCTTTAATTTCGACATCTGATGTCACGGTTACGTTATACTGACATGACACACTCGGCGAAGTCCTCCAGTGCTCACTGAGTAATTTTTGACTATCGCTACCAACATATATGCTTTGCCAAAATCAGACCTGTGAAATTACATGCGACACACTCAGCATGTTCCGCAAATGGGAAACAAGCACCCTGGTCATGCCGTGAAGCTCTTTTTTTTCGCCGTCATCCATTCGGCAATGAATGGGGAAGGAAAAAAAGAAAAATAATAAATAACGCTTAGGACATTTACAAATAAAGGGGACAAAAGGGAGAGGCGGCAAAAAGACATGGGGCAGAAATGTCCGCCATGTATCAATTCTGCTGACCGACAGTACCAGGAAGATACATGTCAGGCAAAAGGCGCGAAAAAAAATGTGTTGCGCCTGTCAGTCACACTGATAGCAAAATTGAATGTTGTTACAGGACCTTCAGCTGCGGTGTACTAAAACGTCTCTTGGCGCTGGCGGTATATTATACCCCTGTCACACGGCCAGTTTCAATGGCCATCGAGTCGAGAGCCATCGAGATTTTCGATCGCCATTGAACTCGAGGGAGTTGTGGAGCTGCTACACGGCAAATCTCAATGGCCATTGAAATCGTTCTCGTGTCTTACGCCAAGCTCGTGTGGCGCCACAATCGCTGCTTTCGGTTTCGCGCAAATAACAAAAATATATTGACGAAACTTAACTAAATGTTGAAATACACTTTCTTGCAGTCATAAGGCGCGTTCACACTTGTTCAAAAATCCGGCAAGCGAAGCGGATTCGCTCGCCGCAAAAACTAGGACCTGTTCTCATCTGTTGACGCCCGGGCGAGTTGGAACGGCCGCGCCGCTGCTGCTTCTCGCTTTGCGCACCAAGTCGCCGCTCGCGACGTACACAGATACAGTGAGAAAAGAGCATAAATTTATGCTGTCTACGTACCACGAGCGTATGCACGCTTACGTACGCTAAACGCAGGCGCATTCTCACATTGAGTTCAGCGTATGCTAGCAGAGAGGCAAAAATAAACTTAGTCTCTAGTGGCGCCATCTGGTAGTCAAAACGGGAACCATTACTGTCAACAAACCGCCTCTCTTAGGCCTAACAGCGGCAGAATCGTCACTCTAAATAAAAAATAAAGCAAATTTATCACTTATACGTTTTCTTCTAGGCAAGATGAGACGAAGCGAAAGACCGGTGCCCCATTTATGACCAGTGAACGGACAGAAAAAGGCAGCAACAACGAGAATTCAGTCCGAAGCGAGGGGTCCGGCTTTGAAGGGCGCCGCCATGTTTGTTGTCGTTCGAAGCAATGCTAGCAACCTTGGGCAACGCTCGAAGGCCCTCGAAATCTCGATAGAGTTCCGGGCTGCTCCGTCGACTCGATAGACTATTGACTCGATGGCCATTCAAACTGGCCGTGTAGCAGCGCTCGATCGCCTTCGAGTCGATAGGCTATCGATTCGAGGGCCTTCGAAATGCCCGTGTGACAGGGGTATTAGTTTCAGAAATGGGGGCTACACCTTCCCACGCCATGGGCAAAATCATATGGAACTGAAACCATAAAAATCATGGGCGGTAATCTTTGGGGTAAGCTGCAAAAAAAAAAAAATCACTTGTTTCTCTAACCACAGAGCGCGTTGAAAAAAAAAAGAGAAAAAGAAAGCTCCACGATTTTTTGTTTAATTAAGGCTTGTGACACTTACAAACAGGCTCAGGTTTGCAACCGAGCCCGCTGTGTGCACCGCCATGCAGCGGAGCTTCCCAAGTGCACAGTCCACAGGCACTTGTACTCAGTTTTTAACCAGCGAGTGACCGGCGGTGGGAGTCGAACACCCCACCTCCCGCAGCCGAGACGGGCGTCTTAGCCACTACGCCACGACTGCTTTTTTTTTTTTGTTTTTTTTTTTTTTTTTTATGGCCGACCCCTTTTTATTGAAACAAGCACGATACATTGCTAAAACAACCAGGCCTGCTTAGGCCGGTCGCAAGTTAAAATTTCTTGAATTGCACCAGTTCATGAAGCACACTCAACCATGTAGGTGGGTCCGCCTGCGCTTGGTACACATCTCGTAAGTAACACACACTCTCCACAAAGTTCTCCCTGACAGATCGGATAACAACATCTCCATTCCGGACAGCCATTCGAGTTTTCCATAAACTATGCAGGCCCAGGAGCATAATCATGTCATAGGGGACACCTGTGTCATCTTTGTCTACCGGTAAGTAGCGAATGCCAATTGGTGATATGGGTAATTCTTTCTTTAGCGTACGTTGTAAGACATCCCAATAAAAAATTGGGTCCCAGCATTCAATGAACACATGTTCTATGGTTTCAGGCTTCTTGCAAAGCAAGCAGTTCGTTGTCCATGGCACAAATATACCTTTGTCCGCAAGCCACGTCTTAACCGGCAAAGTACCCGTATGCAGTTTGAAAAAGAATGTTTTTGTGCTTGCCTTAACTGGCATCTTTTTAATTCTTTTGAGAACATCTTGCCCTGGGCCTGCAGAGTTTATTGTACGATACAGAGGCACAGGCATTATGATGTCTATCAGATCTCTGTACAGTTTTTTCCTCTTTACAGTGCTGAGGTACTCCAGTGAAAACCGCACCTTCAGGAATCGCACAGAGTCCACAACTTCTTTCAGGTAACCTCTAGCACCATAAGCTGACAATCTTACAGTAGACACTACAAAATCGGGCAGAGCGCTGCTCAGTCGCACTTGCATCATTGAACGCAAAAAGGGGTCGTTCTGATCCCTCACAAACATAAATCGGGACACAAGCTGGCGGACAAACAAATGCGCGAGACCAAGACCGCCATCTTGAACAGTTCGAAACAAATTAGTTCTTTTTACCCTCTCCCAACTTGAACTCCAGATAAACACAGCAAACACCCTGTGCATTTTTTGCACATTTACTCGCGACATAGCCAAAAACTGCAAAACATACCACACCTTGGCGATTAAGAAAATGTTGCAAACTGTTGCCCTCGCAAACATCGACAATTCTCGTCCTTGCCATGACCTTGCTTTTTCTTTTACTCTTGGTGTCACCTCATTCCAGAAATCAGCGCTCTTGTCATAGTGCTCTAGAGGCACACCCAAGTAGTTCGATGGCACTGTTGTCCACTGCAGACTCGCGAACGCCGGCGGTGTAATATCCCAATTTCCATGCCAAAAGCCGACACTCTTCTCCCAATTAATCTCAGCACCTGTGAGCTGACAAAACCGTTTGGCGACACCAACAGTTTCCTGGACACTTTCGCGGTCACTGCAGAATACAGCTATGTCATCTGCGTACGCAAGAATTTTAACATTAGATGACTGAAACCTGAAGCCATTAATTCGATCGTTGTTAATAAGATTTAAACAGAAAGGCTCGAGATAAAGCGCGAACAGCAAGGGCGAGAGTGGGCATCCTTGCCTAACGGAGGAACGCAGAGGGACGGCCTCACTCAGGTTCTTATTGACAATTATCTGCACCGTACAGTTGGTGTAGACCATTTTAAGCCCATCCTGTATTACACTGCCTAAATTCACTTGTTCCAGAACCGAGTACAGGACATCGTGCGCCACACGATCAAACGCCTTCGACAGGTCTAGTTGCATCATTGCGACTTGGCCCCCGAATACATCACAGCATTCAAGGACACTGCGAACAACGTGCACATTCGTGCAAATTGTACGACCTTTCACTCCGCACGTTTGGTGCGGTCCAACGAGTTTCGTGATCACACTCTGCAAACGTCGGCCTAGGATCTTCATATAAATCTTATAGTCAACATTGGTGAGGGTTATCGGACGATAAGCCCCCACTGACTGCAATTTCTCTCGGTCATCTGTTTTAGGGATCAGTACTATGTGAGCAGTACGAAAGGAAGGTGGCATTTGATTTACTCTATATGCTTCTGTGATCATTTCATATAAAATCGGGCTGACTTCTTTTCTGAATGTTTTATAGAAAGCAGCCCCTAGACCATCCGGCCCTGGTGTTTTCCCCAGCGGTAGTTCATCTATAGCCTTCTGAACCTCCTCCAAACTTATACGCTGTTCTAGGCGAGCTCGTGTATCTTCATCTAATCGAGGCATGAGCTGCAAAAAATCATCGCACAGCCCACTCTTCACGCTTCTTTCATTCCCTATCAGCTCTTTGTAATGCTCGACAAACGCCTGCTCAATTTCTTCTCTATCGGTCGTTATTCTGTTGCGGTAACGAATCTGTCGGATTTCATTTTTTGCTGCATATCTTCTTTCGTCGCACAACGCACGCTTGTTGGGCGTTTCACCCGCCCACAGTTTTTCAGCGCGCGCCCTTATCACAGCCGCTCGGTACTTATCTGTTTCTAGGGCTTCTAGCTGGCTTTTAACTTCTCGGATTTCTTTTATGTACAACCCAGGTGCTGCTGTTTCCATACATGTCAAAAAGTTTAATTGGCACTGCAATTCTTCGGCTGTTTTCCTTTGGTTTTGGTGAAGGATAGTTCCTCTTTCTATCGCTAGCATCTTGACGGCGTTCTTAAAGTTTTCCCAGTTACGTGCGCAGCTTCCTGACTGGGCGGAAGACATTTTAGTCACTTCTTTTTTAACTTGTTCAACGAAGGTTTCGTCTTCTAACAGTTTCACATTAAATTTCCAAAGTTTCCAGTTGAACCGAGTCTTAACGGCTTTACTACCAAAAGTTACCATCACAAGGCTGTGATCGCTAAATGAAACGTGTTTAACTTGATATTTACTGCACACGGTCACAAATCCTATGCTTGCATACACTCTATCTAGCCTCGCATTGCTGCCGCGTTGGAAGTGCGTAAAGCATGGGTGCGAGCCTTGGGACAACATCCAACCAATATCTTCCATTTCATGTTCTTGAATTATTGCATCAAGGTACTGTGCACTCTGATCACGCACCGAAACGTTCGGAACTCGATCCTCTGGCAAGCACACGCAATTGAAGTCGCCCATCAAAACAACACTTTTCTCGCAGCTCAAATACAGCTCGACTTTTTCAAAAAAACTCACACGCTCCTTTTGACTATTAGGAGCATAGACACAAATCACTCGCCAAGCACATCCAGAAAAACTAAAATCAACAACCAGCAACCGTCCTCCTTCGGACGCAACAACAGTTTCATTTGCAATGCCCAGATTATTCTTCAGAAATAACGCACAACCTCCGGATCTGCCAACCGCGTGACATATACAGACACTGTATCGGGACCGAAATTTTTCAACCATGCGCTCTGTGTGTTCTTGGCTCTCAATCTTTGTTTCTTGCAATGCGACTATATCCAATTCATTTTCTAGGAAGAGGCGACTGACCTGGCATTGCCGTTTCCTCGCCGCCAGTCCCCGCACGTTCAGCGTGGCTACGCGCAGTGGCACGTGAAACATTGTTCCTTCATCATTTTTTAAGGCACCCGCAGTTCGAGGAGTGCTCACCTCAGGACACCACGACGCTGCAGAGGGTTCCGTACGCTGGGGCATCGCAGCTAAGCTGTCCCTCGCACTTTCACAGTCCATGGCGAAAGTTTGACGGTCGCGCACAAAGTTCCCTTCCATGGTTTATGGTGGGCACCGTTGCATGTTGATCCGGACTCGGCAGTAGCGCGTTACCGCAGTTGCAGCGCTATTTAGGCGCCGCGTCCGCTGGTCTTCTGTCTGGTGGAATAATTGGCTTCGGCTTGAAGGACGCCCGTCGCGTCGGCGCCGCTTTGGGGGGCGGCTCCTCCGAAGGGGCGCCGTCTGTTGATTGGTCACCTTGCACTGTTTCGAGATGAGCGCGCTTCGTGGATAAAACCGCAGCGTTTCCCATTGTGATGTCGTTATTGTCTTGCCCTATGTGCGCCTCCTCTACTGGGCTCGTAGAAGTTCTGACGGCAGGCTGCATCTCTTGGCTCGCCGTTTCCTCAGGGGCGTGTTGTAACTCCTGAGGTGGCTTGACCAGGCTTGTCTCGCTGTGCTCAACGCTTGAATGTTGAGCGCTCTTCTCATCGGCTGCTGCTTTGCCACCAGCTGATCCTGACGCTTCCTCGGCCTCCACCTCATCCATGACATGTTCAGCCACGTCAATATTCCTTGCAGGCCCTGTCATGGTCGCGTACGTGGGTACACATTGGCTTTCGTCATGACCAAACCGGCGACATCGCGAGCACCGAGGCACTCGACAGTCGCGACGAATGTGGCCCTTCCCTTGGCATCGGAGGCAGAGTGGAGGCCTCCCAGCGACCACCAAAAGTGCAGGTTCACCGGCAATACGAAGCTGGTGAGGTATGTCCTCAACTGTGACGCTTGACTTCAACTTCAGGCTTAGTACTCGGGTTGTTGAACCTTTTTCTGTTACGCCGAACACACGCCAGCGCTCCTTCGAGAGCTCGGTCACTTCGCCATACGGCAGGAAGGCCACACGTACTTCTTCGTCAGTCACGTTGTGGAGAACCCAGTGCACTTTAACACGCACCTCTTGCTTGTTGGGGTCGATCACGAGAC
The DNA here is from genome assembly GCF_055824585.1 of Amblyomma mixtum. Lineage (NCBI taxonomy): Eukaryota > Metazoa > Arthropoda > Arachnida > Ixodida > Ixodidae > Amblyomma > Amblyomma mixtum. The sequence continues at coordinate 135,099,856 of NC_143019.1, read as the reverse complement.
ACCGGTGCTCCTTGACGCGAATGCTCCCGGCAGCGAGCATTTTCTTTACAGCTTCAGGGTTCTTAAACGTAACCGCCCACACATGATTCATTTGAAATGCTCCCAAGGCCACAACCTCGGGAAGCAGTTCCAAACGGGCAAGGGCGTCCCTGTAGTCCTCGACCCTATACGGCCGCGCTCGAACGTCGCCGTGCAAAAATACGGTATTCAAAACTATACGACCTGTAGGGAGGTGGGGCAGCATAACTTCGTAACCTGCTTCGCTATCTTCAGCAGCAATCCTGTTTCCGCGGCTCGGCTGAGCCGCTAACACCGCTCCGCCGGAGCTCATGATAACACGTCCGTTCACTGCCGTGGCCGGAAATGGAATCCTACGCCACGACTGCGGTGATTAATCCTTGACATATAAAAGCATTTTCCTCGGCGATAAGACATTTCCTCCTTTCCAGGCGTGACGTCAGACAAGCTAGCGCAGCGCCACCCGTGACCGCTTAAACCGGCTTACTGACGCTTCGTCCATGCGCGACGCTTTTCATGTTGTAGGCGGCCGTCACGTGGTGATAACTGGTGATGTGGTGCTCGTTCCGCCATTACTTCTGACCGTGGTCGTCATTTCGACTTCGCATTATTCGCCAACCTACCCGTCCATAACATCAAGACGATCTTTTACCACCAGATTTTCTAAGGTCGACGGCTTTCCTCGGCAACTGAAGGCTTCGCTTATAGCGCTGGTTCTCCCTTCACACTGGATTGAGCGCCTACCCTTGGGTCCTGCTTGGCCTACGCACTACACTTCGCAATGACTGTTCCACATGTGCAGCAGAGCTCACGTCTGTTGCCACTGCTCGTGTTCCTGGCAAATATTTCGAGCACTCGCCAAGCACACCTGTCGACGTTTCCAACAACGCCGGCCGTCTACGCAGCTCTGTGCGCATCACAGTCGGTCAGCCTGCAGGAAAAGGAGGTTCCTTTTCTGCGCAGTTTATTGAGTACGAGCAGACAGTACGGGGGGTTGGCTTGATGTGATTGCATTTGTTATCCTGTTGTTGTGTTCGTATTTCAAGCAGGAATGATATGTCATAGGTTTCCTTTGCACGCGTGGTAGTGATTGTTGTGTTTCGATTTTGTATTTTCTAACGCTTTTAAAAGCTTCCCTTTCGTGAATAAAAATTCAGTTGATAGTCTGCGCTTGTGCTGTGTCTTCTTGTTCGCTTTGGTCCTCGTTTCTTTTTGCGCAGCTAAGTGTGAATGGTAAGCCGAAACCCTTTACAAGTTTAACAGCGGAACTGTATGTGGCTAGCTCCTGGTGTGAGCGTCTACGTATAGGGCTGGGGAAACTCGCGGTTAACGTGACCTGGCCGTCACCCACAACGAGGAAACGTCCGAGCATGCCCCACACCCGTGTTAGTAGAGGCTTCTAAGTTTTGTAACGTTCAAAAGCACTAATGAGAAAGTGTAATCGTAGAGACATTTTCTTTTCGGCACGGAGCAAGTTTGTGAATGGACTTCTTTCAACTGGGATTTGAAGCGCCTCGGAGTGGCCGGAGGCGACATTTCAAGCGGGCAGACGAAAGATGGACGGATCAATACCCTGTGAGCATTCTTTTACAGTTTTTTTCTGTCGTTGCAAGTGAAAGGCGGAAAAGCCATTTTACGACGCGTGGAAAATGGGCAAGAACGTGAATTAACAAGGTAAAAAGTGTTGCTTGTTAATGCCAGATCTTGTGGCGAAAAACAGCGCTTAAAGGGCAACTGCAGCACTTTTTTGAGAATTTCGTGATATTCAAGGATTCGAATCTAAATAGGCTTTACGTGAAGCATGCCAATTGTTTTTGCACTAGCATTTGAAGTAGTTACGTAATGGACGATTGAATTTTGCGCTGCTGCTCAATGCACTGGAGGTGTGCACGTAAGTTCAGCGTGACGTCACGGAAGGTCTGCCTTACATTACCACTGTCGTCAGCCACACCCTGCCCTGACTCGTTAGACGCTGCCAATCAACTCTCGGCAGGGTTTGCCTTTGATGGCGTTCCTTTTTTCCTTCAAAGCAGGCGTTTGCGCGTTGGAAATGTATACCGATACCTTCGATGACGTCATCATGCCCCCCCCCCCTCCCAACTTGGCGTTGTGCGCTGCGGAGAACCTTAAAGGTCGTCCGGATTTGAATCAGGGACTACTTCACTATTTCAAGCGCTAAACCAAAAAGACTTCGCATGCTTTACCTGCAAGTTTCACACATTCTATCATCTCAAGCTCGTGTATTTCTAAAACCTATGCAGTTTCCCTTTTAAATCAGAGGCGGCGGCAAACGCGTCGCATCCCCACACTTCTTTGTCTCGTGTAAGCGCTGCTTTTTTGCTGCGAAAATGCGGTATTTATTTTTCAAACATTTTGTATATGCCATCGCTCGAATGGCACCCTTAACACGATGTCACCCTTCGAACATTTCCAGCGTTTCTTTTTTCCTCCACTTGCGAACTTCGGCTGTATATTCACTTGTGGAATTAAAAAAAAAGGTGTTATCATCTATTGTACTTTTTTTTCTACAAGACAGGCGCTCCAATGACTAGCGCTCTTCCCGCTGCCACACTACTTCTCTGAGCGGCGCATTAGGTAGGCCACGGCTCGCAGTCAATGCCAGGTTAGAGGAAATAGCTGACACATTGCTTCCTAACGTCAGCAGCTGTATAGGTAAAAATAAAATGAACTTAAGTTTCAGAAGCACAGAGTGAAACAAATGTGTACTGAGCGAGCACGAAATGCTGCCGCAGGACTGAACTGGTGCCTTTAAACACTGCGGCTTTACCGCATAGACCCTTGGAAAGAGGGGCGGTGAAGGGACAAGACTCCCTGCTTCCTCTGCCTGCAATTGCTTCAAGAAATGTCAACTTCATGCTTCGCAATCCTTTCTTCATAATGGCAGACATTTCGCTTAATTGCCTATTTGCCATAGCAATGCAGGAAAAACAACATGTAGTGTTCGCCTGCCCTGAGCCTCACTACATGTATTGCCGAGAAAACGGCCCGGCTAAGACGGAGACCTCCGCGATAACATGCATAATAACTGTTCAGTTATTACAAAACTTTCGAAAAAGTCATAAGCCAAGCTTTAATTTCGACATCTGATGTCACGGTTACGTTATACTGACATGACACACTCGGCGAAGTCCTCCAGTGCTCACTGAGTAATTTTTGACTATCGCTACCAACATATATGCTTTGCCAAAATCAGACCTGTGAAATTACATGCGACACACTCAGCATGTTCCGCAAATGGGAAACAAGCACCCTGGTCATGCCGTGAAGCTCTTTTTTTTCGCCGTCATCCATTCGGCAATGAATGGGGAAGGAAAAAAAGAAAAATAATAAATAACGCTTAGGACATTTACAAATAAAGGGGACAAAAGGGAGAGGCGGCAAAAAGACATGGGGCAGAAATGTCCGCCATGTATCAATTCTGCTGACCGACAGTACCAGGAAGATACATGTCAGGCAAAAGGCGCGAAAAAAAATGTGTTGCGCCTGTCAGTCACACTGATAGCAAAATTGAATGTTGTTACAGGACCTTCAGCTGCGGTGTACTAAAACGTCTCTTGGCGCTGGCGGTATATTATACCCCTGTCACACGGCCAGTTTCAATGGCCATCGAGTCGAGAGCCATCGAGATTTTCGATCGCCATTGAACTCGAGGGAGTTGTGGAGCTGCTACACGGCAAATCTCAATGGCCATTGAAATCGTTCTCGTGTCTTACGCCAAGCTCGTGTGGCGCCACAATCGCTGCTTTCGGTTTCGCGCAAATAACAAAAATATATTGACGAAACTTAACTAAATGTTGAAATACACTTTCTTGCAGTCATAAGGCGCGTTCACACTTGTTCAAAAATCCGGCAAGCGAAGCGGATTCGCTCGCCGCAAAAACTAGGACCTGTTCTCATCTGTTGACGCCCGGGCGAGTTGGAACGGCCGCGCCGCTGCTGCTTCTCGCTTTGCGCACCACGTCGCCGCTCGCGACGTACACAGATACAGTGAGAAAAGAGCATAAATTTATGCTGTCTACGTACCACGAGCGTATGCACGCTTACGTACGCTAAACGCAGGCGCATTCTCACATTGAGTTCAGCGTATGCTAGCAGAGAGGCAAAAATAAACTTAGTCTCTAGTGGCGCCATCTGGTAGTCAAAACGGGAACCATTACTGTCAACAAACCGCCTCTCTTAGGCCTAACAGCGGCAGAATCGTCACTCTAAATAAAAAATAAAGCAAATTTATCACTTATACGTTTTCTTCTAGGCAAGATGAGACGAAGCGAAAGACCGGTGCCCCATTTATGACCAGTGAACGGACAGAAAAAGGCAGCAACAACGAGAATTCAGTCCGAAGCGAGGGGTCCGGCTTTGAAGGGCGCCGCCATGTTTGTTGTCGTTCGAAGCAATGCTAGCAACCTTGGGCAACGCTCGAAGGCCCTCGAAATCTCGATAGAGTTCCGGGCTGCTCCGTCGACTCGATAGACTATTGACTCGATGGCCATTCAAGCTGGCCGTGTAGCAGCGCTCGATCGCCTTCGAGTCGATAGGCTATCGATTCGAGGGCCTTCGAAATGCCCGTGTGACAGGGGTATTAGTTTCAGAAATGGGGGCTACACCTTCCCACGCCATGGGCAAAATCATATGGAACTGAAACCATAAAAATCATGGGCGGTAATCTTTGGGGTAAGCTGCAAAAAAAAAAAATCACTTGTTTCTCTAACCACAGAGCGCGTTGAAAAAAAAAAGAGAAAAAGAAAGCTCCACGATTTTTTGTTTAATTAAGGCTTGTGACACTTACAAACAGGCTCAGGTTTGCAACCGAGCCCGCTGTGTGCACCGCCATGCAGCGGAGCTTCCCAAGTGCACAGTCCACAGGCACTTGTACTCAGTTTTTAACCAGCGAGTGACCGGCGGTGGGAGTCGAACACCCCACCTCCCGCAGCCCAGACGGGCGTCTTAGCCACTACGCCACGACTGCGGTGATTAATCCTTGACATATAAAAGCATTTTCCTCGGCGATAAGACATTTCCTCCTTTCCAGGCGTGACGTCAGACAAGCTAGCGCAGCGCCACCCGTGACCGCTTAAACCGGCTTACTGACGCTTCGTCCATGCGCGACGCTTTTCATGTTGTAGGCGGCCGTCACGTGGTGATAACTGGTGATGTGGTGCTCGTTCCGCCATTACTTCTGACCGTGGTCGTCATTTCGACTTCGCATTATTCGCCAACCTACCCGTCCATAACATCAAGACGATCTTTTACCACCAGATTTTCTAAGGTCGACGGCTTTCCTCGGCAACTGAAGGCTTCGCTTATAGCGCTGGTTCTCCCTTCACACTGGATTGAGCGCCTACCCTTGGGTCCTGCTTGGCCTACGCACTACACTTCGCAATGACTGTTCCACATGTGCAGCAGAGCTCACGTCTGTTGCCACTGCTCGTGTTCCTGGCAAATATTTCGAGCACTCGCCAAGCACACCTGTCGACGTTTCCAACAACGCCGGCCGTCTACGCAGCTCTGTGCGCATCACAGTCGGTCAGCCTGCAGGAAAAGGAGGTTCCTTTTCTGCGCAGTTTATTGAGTACGAGCAGACAGTACGGGGGGTTGGCTTGATGTGATTGCATTTGTTATCCTGTTGTTGTGTTCGTATTTCAAGCAGGAATGATATGTCATAGGTTTCCTTTGCACGCGTGGTAGTGATTGTTGTGTTTCGATTTTGTATTTTCTAACGCTTTTAAAAGCTTCCCTTTCGTGAATAAAAATTCAGTTGATAGTCTGCGCTTGTGTTGTGTCTTCTTGTTCGCTTTGGTCCTCGTTTCTTTTTGCGCAGCTAAGTGTGAATGGTAAGCCGAAACCCTTTACAAGTTTAACAGCGGAACTGTATGTGGCTAGCTCCTGGTGTGAGCGTCTACGTATAGGGCTGGGGAAACTCGCGGTTAACGTGACCTGGCCGTCACCCACAACGAGGAAACGTCCGAGCATGCCCCACACCCGTGTTAGTAGAGGCTTCTAAGTTTTGTAACGTTCAAAAGCACTAATGAGAAAGTGTAATCGTAGAGACATTTTCTTTTCGGCACGGAGCAAGTTTGTGAATGGACTTCTTTCAACTGGGATTTGAAGCGCCTCGGAGTGGCCGGAGGCGACATTTCAAGCGGGCAGACGAAAGATGGACGGATCAATACCCTGTGAGCATTCTTTTACAGTTTTTTTCTGTCGTTGCAAGTGAAAGGCGGAAAAGCCATTTTACGACGCGTGGAAAATGGGCAAGAACGTGAATTAACAAGGTAAAAAGTGTTGCTGGTTAATGCCAGATCTTGTGGCGAAAAACAGCGCTTAAAGGGCAACTGCAGCACTTTTTTGAGAATTTCGTGATATTCAAGGATTCGAATCTAAATAGGCTTTACGTGAAGCATGCCAATTGTTTTTGCACTAGCATTTGAAGTAGTTACGTAATGGACGATTGAATTTTGCGCTGCTGCTCAATGCACTGGAGGTGTGCACGTAAGTTCAGCGTGACGTCACGGAAGGTCTGCCTTACATTACCACTGTCGTCAGCCACACCCTGCCCTGACTCGTTAGACGCTGCCAATCAACTCTCGGCAGGGTTTGCCTTTGATGGCGTTCCTTTTTTTCCTTCAAAGCAGGCGTTTGCGCGTTGGAAATGTATACCGATACCTTCGATGACGTCATCATGCGCCCCCCCCCCCCTCCCAACTTGGCGTTGTGCGCTGCGGAGAACCTTAAAGGTCGTCCGGATTTGAATCAGGGACTACTTCACTATTTCAAGCGCTAAACCAAAAAGACTTCGCATGCTTTACCTGCAAGTTTCACACATTCTATCATCTCAAGCTCGTGTATTTCTAAAACCTATGCAGTTTCCCTTTTAAATCAGAGGCGGCGGCAAACGCGTCGCATCCCCACACTTCTTTGTCTCGTGTAAGCGCTGCTTTTTTGCTGCGAAAATGCGGTATTTATTTTTCAAACATTTTGTATATGCCATCGCTCGAATGGCACCCTTAACACGATGTCACCCTTCGAACATTTCCAGCGTTTCTTTTTTCCTCCACTTGCGAACTTCGGCTGTATATTCACTTGTGGAATTAAAAAAAAAGGTGTTATCATCTATTGTACTTTTTTTTCTACAAGACAGGCGCTCCAATGACTAGCGCTCTTCCCGCTGCCACACTACTTCTCTGAGCGGCGCATTAGGTAGGCCACGGCTCGCAGTCAATGCCAGGTTAGAGGAAATAGCTGACACATTGCTTCCTAACGTCAGCAGCTGTATAGGTAAAAATAAAATGAACTTAAGTTTCAGAAGCACAGAGTGAAACAAATGTGTACTGAGCGAGCACGAAATGCTGCCGCAGGACTGAACTGGTGCCTTTAAACACTGCGGCTTTACCGCATAGACCCTTGGAAAGAGGGGCGGTGAAGGGACAAGACTCCCTGCTTCCTCTGCCTGCAATTGCTTCAAGAAATGTCAACTTCATGCTTCGCAATCCTTTCTTCATAATGGCAGACATTTCGCTTAATTGCCTATTTGCCATAGCAATGCAGGAAAAACAACATGTAGTGTTCGCCTGCCCTGAGCCTCACTACATGTATTGCCGAGAAAACGGCCCGGCTAAGACGGAGACCTCCGCGATAACATGCATAATAACTGTTCAGTTATTACAAAACTTTCGAAAAAGTCATAAGCCAAGCTTTAATTTCGACATCTGATGTCACGGTTACGTTATACTGACATGACACACTCGGCGAAGTCCTCCAGTGCTCACTGAGTAATTTTTGACTATCGCTACCAACATATATGCTTTGCCAAAATCAGACCTGTGAAATTACATGCGACACACTCAGCATGTTCCGCAAATGGGAAACAAGCACCCTGGTCATGCCGTGAAGCTCTTTTTTTTCGCCGTCATCCATTCGGCAATGAATGGGGAAGGAAAAAAAGAAAAATAATAAATAACGCTTAGGACATTTACAAATAAAGGGGACAAAAGGGAGAGGCGGCAAAAAGACATGGGGCAGAAATGTCCGCCATGTATCAATTCTGCTGACCGACAGTACCAGGAAGATACATGTCAGGCAAAAGGCGCGAAAAAAAATGTGTTGCGCCTGTCAGTCACACTGATAGCAAAATTGAATGTTGTTACAGGACCTTCAGCTGCGGTGTACTAAAACGTCTCTTGGCGCTGGCGGTATATTATACCCCTGTCACACGGCCAGTTTCAATGGCCATCGAGTCGAGAGCCATCGAGATTTTCGATCGCCATTGAACTCGAGGGAGTTGTGGAGCTGCTACACGGCAAATCTCAATGGCCATTGAAATCGTTCTCGTGTCTTACGCCAAGCTCGTGTGGCGCCACAATCGCTGCTTTCGGTTTCGCGCAAATAACAAAAATATATTGACGAAACTTAACTAAATGTTGAAATACACTTTCTTGCAGTCATAAGGCGCGTTCACACTTGTTCAAAAATCCGGCAAGCGAAGCGGATTCGCTCGCCGCAAAAACTAGGACCTGTTCTCATCTGTTGACGCCCGGGCGAGTTGGAACGGCCGCGCCGCTGCTGCTTCTCGCTTTGCGCACCACGTCGCCGCTCGCGACGTACACAGATACAGTGAGAAAAGAGCATAAATTTATGCTGTCTACGTACCACGAGCGTATGCACGCTTACGTACGCTAAACGCAGGCGCATTCTCACATTGAGTTCAGCGTATGCTAGCAGAGAGGCAAAAATAAACTTAGTCTCTAGTGGCGCCATCTGGTAGTCAAAACGGGAACCATTACTGTCAACAAACCGCCTCTCTTAGGCCTAACAGCGGCAGAATCGTCACTCTAAATAAAAAATAAAGCAAATTTATCACTTATACGTTTTCTTCTAGGCAAGATGAGACGAAGCGAAAGACCGGTGCCCCATTTATGACCAGTGAACGGACAGAAAAAGGCAGCAACAACGAGAATTCAGTCCGAAGCGAGGGGTCCGGCTTTGAAGGGCGCCGCCATGTTTGTTGTCGTTCGAAGCAATGCTAGCAACCTTGGGCAACGCTCGAAGGCCCTCGAAATCTCGATAGAGTTCCGGGCTGCTCCGTCGACTCGATAGACTATTGACTCGATGGCCATTCAAGCTGGCCGTGTAGCAGCGCTCGATCGCCTTCGAGTCGATAGGCTATCGATTCGAGGGCCTTCGAAATGCCCGTGTGACAGGGGTATTAGTTTCAGAAATGGGGGCTACACCTTCCCACGCCATGGGCAAAATCATATGGAACTGAAACCATAAAAATCATGGGCGGTAATCTTTGGGGTAAGCTGCAAAAAAAAAAAAAATCACTTGTTTCTCTAACCACAGAGCGCGTTGAAAAAAAAAAGAGAAAAAGAAAGCTCCACGATTTTTTGTTTAATTAAGGCTTGTGACACTTACAAACAGGCTCAGGTTTGCAACCGAGCCCGCTGTGTGCACCGCCATGCAGCGGAGCTTCCCAAGTGCACAGTCCACAGGCACTTGTACTCAGTTTTTAACCAGCGAGTGACCGGCGGTGGGAGTCGAACACCCCACCTCCCGCAGCCGAGACGGGCGTCTTAGCCACTACGCCACGACTGCGGTGATTAATCCTTGACATATAAAAGCATTTTCCTCGGCGATAAGACATTTCCTCCTTTCCAGGCGTGACGTCAGACAAGCTAGCGCAGCGCCACCCGTGACCGCTTAAACCGGCTTACTGACGCTTCGTCCATGCGCGACGCTTTTCATGTTGTAGGCGGCCGTCACGTGGTGATAACTGGTGATGTGGTGCTCGTTCCGCCATTACTTCTGACCGTGGTCGTCATTTCGACTTCGCATTATTCGCCAACCTACCCGTCCATAACATCAAGACGATCTTTTACCACCAGATTTTCTAAGGTCGACGGCTTTCCTCGGCAACTGAAGGCTTCGCTTATAGCGCTGGTTCTCCCTTCACACTGGATTGAGCGCCTACCCTTGGGTCCTGCTTGGCCTACGCACTACACTTCGCAATGACTGTTCCACATGTGCAGCAGAGCTCACGTCTGTTGCCACTGCTCGTGTTCCTGGCAAATATTTCGAGCACTCGCCAAGCACACCTGTCGACGTTTCCAACAACGCCGGCCGTCTACGCAGCTCTGTGCGCATCACAGTCGGTCAGCCTGCAGGAAAAGGAGGTTCCTTTTCTGCGCAGTTTATTGAGTACGAGCAGACAGTACGGGGGGTTGGCTTGATGTGATTGCATTTGTTATCCTGTTGTTGTGTTCGTATTTCAAGCAGGAATGATATGTCATAGGTTTCCTTTGCACGCGTGGTAGTGATTGTTGTGTTTCGATTTTGTATTTTCTAACGCTTTTAAAAGCTTCCCTTTCGTGAATAAAAATTCAGTTGATAGTCTGCGCTTGTGTTGTGTCTTCTTGTTCGCTTTGGTCCTCGTTTCTTTTTGCGCAGCTAAGTGTGAATGGTAAGCCGAAACCCTTTACAAGTTTAACAGCGGAACTGTATGTGGCTAGCTCCTGGTGTGAGCGTCTACGTATAGGGCTGGGGAAACTCGCGGTTAACGTGACCTGGCCGTCACCCACAACGAGGAAACGTCCGAGCATGCCCCACACCCGTGTTAGTAGAGGCTTCTAAGTTTTGTAACGTTCAAAAGCACTAATGAGAAAGTGTAATCGTAGAGACATTTTCTTTTCGGCACGGAGCAAGTTTGTGAATGGACTTCTTTCAACTGGGATTTGAAGCGCCTCGGAGTGGCCGGAGGCGACATTTCAAGCGGGCAGACGAAAGATGGACGGATCAATACCCTGTGAGCATTCTTTTACAGTTTTTTTCTGTCGTTGCAAGTGAAAGGCGGAAAAGCCATTTTACGACGCGTGGAAAATGGGCAAGAACGTGAATTAACAAGGTAAAAAGTGTTGCTGGTTAATGCCAGATCTTGTGGCGAAAAACAGCGCTTAAAGGGCAACTGCAGCACTTTTTTGAGAATTTCGTGATATTCAAGGATTCGAATCTAAATAGGCTTTACGTGAAGCATGCCAATTGTTTTTGCACTAGCATTTGAAGTAGTTACGTAATGGACGATTGAATTTTGCGCTGCTGCTCAATGCACTGGAGGTGTGCACGTAAGTTCAGCGTGACGTCACGGAAGGTCTGCCTTACATTACCACTGTCGTCAGCCACACCCTGCCCTGACTCGTTAGACGCTGCCAATCAACTCTCGGCAGGGTTTGCCTTTGATGGCGTTCCTTTTTTTCCTTCAAAGCAGGCGTTTGCGCGTTGGAAATGTATACCGATACCTTCGATGACGTCATCATGCGCCCCCCCCCCCCCTCCCAACTTGGCGTTGTGCGCTGCGGAGAACCTTAAAGGTCGTCCGGATTTGAATCAGGGACTACTTCACTATTTCAAGCGCTAAACCAAAAAGACTTCGCATGCTTTACCTGCAAGTTTCACACATTCTATCATCTCAAGCTCGTGTATTTCTAAAACCTATGCAGTTTCCCTTTTAAATCAGAGGCGGCGGCAAACGCGTCGCATCCCCACACTTCTTTGTCTCGTGTAAGCGCTGCTTTTTTGCTGCGAAAATGCGGTATTTATTTTTCAAACATTTTGTATATGCCATCGCTCGAATGGCACCCTTAACACGATGTCACCCTTCGAACATTTCCAGCGTTTCTTTTTTCCTCCACTTGCGAACTTCGGCTGTATATTCACTTGTGGAATTAAAAAAAAAGGTGTTATCATCTATTGTACTTTTTTTTCTACAAGACAGGCGCTCCAATGACTAGCGCTCTTCCCGCTGCCACACTACTTCTCTGAGCGGCGCATTAGGTAGGCCACGGCTCGCAGTCAATGCCAGGTTAGAGGAAATAGCTGACACATTGCTTCCTAACGTCAGCAGCTGTATAGGTAAAAATAAAATGAACTTAAGTTTCAGAAGCACAGAGTGAAACAAATGTGTACTGAGCGAGCACGAAATGCTGCCGCAGGACTGAACTGGTGCCTTTAAACACTGCGGCTTTACCGCATAGACCCTTGGAAAGAGGGGCGGTGAAGGGACAAGACTCCCTGCTTCCTCTGCCTGCAATTGCTTCAAGAAATGTCAACTTCATGCTTCGCAATCCTTTCTTCATAATGGCAGACATTTCGCTTAATTGCCTATTTGCCATAGCAATGCAGGAAAAACAACATGTAGTGTTCGCCTGCCCTGAGCCTCACTACATGTATTGCCGAGAAAACGGCCCGGCTAAGACGGAGACCTCCGCGATAACATGCATAATAACTGTTCAGTTATTACAAAACTTTCGAAAAAGTCATAAGCCAAGCTTTAATTTCGACATCTGATGTCACGGTTACGTTATACTGACATGACACACTCGGCGAAGTCCTCCAGTGCTCACTGAGTAATTTTTGACTATCGCTACCAACATATATGCTTTGCCAAAATCAGACCTGTGAAATTACATGCGACACACTCAGCATGTTCCGCAAATGGGAAACAAGCACCCTGGTCATGCCGTGAAGCTCTTTTTTTTCGCCGTCATCCATTCGGCAATGAATGGGGAAGGAAAAAAAGAAAAATAATAAATAACGCTTAGGACATTTACAAATAAAGGGGACAAAAGGGAGAGGCGGCAAAAAGACATGGGGCAGAAATGTCCGCAATGTATCAATTCTGCTGACCGACAGTACCAGGAAGATACATGTCAGGCAAAAGGCGCGAAAAAAAATGTGTTGCGCCTGTCAGTCACACTGATAGCAAAATTGAATGTTGTTACAGGACCTTCAGCTGCGGTGTACTAAAACGTCTCTTGGCGCTGGCGGTATATTATACCCCTGTCACACGGCCAGTTTCAATGGCCATCGAGTCGAGAGCCATCGAGATTTTCGATCGCCATTGAACTCGAGGGAGTTGTGGAGCTGCTACACGGCAAATCTCAATGGCCATTGAAATCGTTCTCGTGTCTTACGCCAAGCTCGTGTGGCGCCACAATCGCTGCTTTCGGTTTCGCGCAAATAACAAAAATATATTGACGAAACTTAACTAAATGTTGAAATACACTTTCTTGCAGTCATAAGGCGCGTTCACACTTGTTCAAAAATCCGGCAAGCGAAGCGGATTCGCTCGCCGCAAAAACTAGGACCTGTTCTCATCTGTTGACGCCCGGGCGAGTTGGAACGGCCGCGCCGCTGCTGCTTCTCGCTTTGCGCACCACGTCGCCGCTCGCGACGTACACAGATACAGTGAGAAAAGAGCATAAATTTATGCTGTCTACGTACCACGAGCGTATGCACGCTTACGTACGCTAAACGCAGGCGCATTCTCACATTGAGTTCAGCGTATGCTAGCAGAGAGGCAAAAATAAACTTAGTCTCTAGTGGCGCCATCTGGTAGTCAAAACGGGAACCATTACTGTCAACAAACCGCCTCTCTTAGGCCTAACAGCGGCAGAATCGTCACTCTAAATAAAAAATAAAGCAAATTTATCACTTATACGTTTTCTTCTAGGCAAGATGAGACGAAGCGAAAGACCGGTGCCCCATTTATGACCAGTGAACGGACAGAAAAAGGCAGCAACAACGAGAATTCAGTCCGAAGCGAGGGGTCCGGCTTTGAAGGGCGCCGCCATGTTTGTTGTCGTTCGAAGCAATGCTAGCAACCTTGGGCAACGCTCGAAGGCCCTCGAAATCTCGATAGAGTTCCGGGCTGCTCCGTCGACTCGATAGACTATTGACTCGATGGCCATTCAAACTGGCCGTGTAGCAGCGCTCGATCGCCTTCGAGTCGATAGGCTATCGATTCGAGGGCCTTCGAAATGCCCGTGTGACAGGGGTATTAGTTTCAGAAATGGGGGCTACACCTTCCCACGCCATGGGCAAAATCATATGGAACTGAAACCATAAAAATCATGGGCGGTAATCTTTGGGGTAAGCTGCAAAAAAAAAAAAATCACTTGTTTCTCTAACCACAGAGCGCGTTGAAAAAAAAAAAGAGAAAAAGAAAGCTCCACGATTTTTTGTTTAATTAAGGCTTGTGACACTTACAAACAGGCTCAGGTTTGCAACCGAGCCCGCTGTGTGCACCGCCATGCAGCGGAGCTTCCCAAGTGCACAGTCCACAGGCAATTGTACTCAGTTTTTAACCAGCGAGTGACCGGCGGTGGGAGTCGAACACCCCACCTCCCGCAGCCGAGACGGGCGTCTTAGCCACTACGCCACGACTGCTTTTTTTTTTTTTCTTTATTGCCTGGCTTTGACACAGAAAATTTCACAACACAAACAATCAACAAAAGACAATAAACGCTATATACATATGACTCGTGGTCAGCCAGCATGCATCTGGCTTCGTCAAATTAAAACTCACGCAATGTACAGAGCGGCTCTAGTCTTGAGAGCCACTCCGGAGGCTCCGCAGCGGCTTTCTGAATGGCGAGAAACATGTCCATGCTTTCGCGGAAATAAATTCTAGCAGGTCTTGCGTCTCTGTCACAATGGTAGCCCGCCATTCTGGAGCGCCATATACAGTGGAGGCCTGTAAGCATTATTAAGTCAAAAGGCACCCCATCCTCATTTTCAACACATAAGTACCGGATGCCATACGGGTCTAGTGGAAATTCTTTCTTTAAGGTTCGCTGCAAAACATCCCAAAAATAAACCCCTTCCCAACAGTGCAAAAATACATGGTCTATTGTTTCCGGCTTTCTGCAAATTAAACAGTTGGATCCCCAAGGTAAAAATAATTCCTTTCCTTCTAAAAATTTTTTAACCGGTAAGGTTCCGGTGTGGAGCTTAAAAAAGAAGGTTTTTGTTCCTGATGGCACCTGCATGTTTTTAACTCTCTTTAAAACATCTTTGCCTTGGCCTCCACTGTACAAGGCCCTGTACAAGGGCACCGGGAAAACTACATCGCACAAAGCACGGTACAGTTTCTTTCGATTCACAGTCGACAGAAAGTCATTTGAAAACCGCGCGGAAAGAAACCTTACACTGGCTACGATTTCCCGGTAAAAACCGGTGACTCTACTGTAAACATCAGCAGTTCCGACGATGTACTCTGGAAGCAGATGCCGCAGCCTAACTTGGCATACGGTACGCAAAAACGGGTCTCTTGTGTCCCGAAGAAACAAAAAACGATTGACCAGCTGTCTCAAAAACAAATGGCCCAGTCCCAGCCCGCCGTCTTGAACCCGTCGGAACAGGTTGGTCCGGCTGCAGCGCTCCCATTCAGACGACCAGATAAAGATGGCGAAAATTCGGTGTAGCTTTTGAATACTTAACCGTGAACAGTGCAGCACCTGCATGACGTACCAGAGCCTGCTGATAAAGAACAAGTTGCAAACAGTGGCTCTGGCGAAAATGGACAAGGTCGTTGCTTTCCACTTATCCGCTCTCTCCCGTATCTCTTTAATCTGTGCTGTCCAATGCTGTTCACTGTCACGGTAAGCAGCGAGTGGAACGCCCAAGTATTTATCTGGCGTCGTCGTCCAAGGCACGCTGGCAAACCGCTCAGGCGTAGATGCCCACCTTCCGTGCCAAAGCCCGAGGCACTTCGACCAGTTAACGCCGCTTCCAGTAGCTTGGCTGAAATCTCGTACACATTGAACGGCCTCGCTTATGCCACCCTCGTCAACGGAAAACACAGCAATGTCATCAGCATACGCCAAGAGCTTTACTTCAGCTGCTTGTAAAGTGAATCCGTTAATACTCCTGCTGTTCAGTATCTTTAAACAAAGGGTCTCCACATAAATACAAAATAAAAGGGGGCTGAGGGGACAGCCCTGGCGCACCGAACGCTGCACGCTAATGGGGGCCCCCAGACTCTTGTTAACGATCAATCTCGTCGTGCAGTTCCGGTATGCCAGGGCCACACCCTCGCGGATAACAGAACCAACATTAACATGGCCTAATACTGAAAACAAAAGTTCATGGGCAACGCAGTCAAAAGCCTTTTCTAAGTCGATCTGGAGAATAGCCACCTGACCATTAGTGTCATCACAGGTTTCTAGGACACTGCGCGCAACGTGAATATTAGTAAAAATAGACCGCCCTTTAATCCCGCAGGTCTGATGCGGACCAACTAATAAATGAATCACGGTCTGCAACCTTCGTGCCAAAACTTTCATGTAAATTTTGTACTCCACGTTAGTGAGTGCTATGGGTCGGTATGCTGTTACCATTCGTAATCTGTCTATGTCGTCCGTCTTGGGAATCAGCACTGTATGGGACGACCCATAGGACGGAGGCAGTGCTTTTACTTTATAGGCTGCATTAAAGATTACCTGCAAGACCGGGGAAATTACATTTTTAAATTCTTTGTAGAATGCCGCGCTGAACCCGTCCGGTCCAGGCGACTTACCAGGGTTTAAACTGTCTATTGCTTGCTCAACTTCCCCTTGACTTATCTTCTGCTCTAATCTGTCTTTTGTTTCGTCATCCAGACGCGGCATCTCGGCTAGAAACGCCTCCTTAAATGTGATAACATCTACCGGATGCGCTGCGAAGAGCGCCTGGTAATGCTGGAAAAAGGCTGCTTTGATGTGATCAATGTCCGTTTTTGAAACACCTCCCCATTCTATTTCGTTAATGTGATTTCTTTCGGCGCGGGCTTTTTCTAAACCGAGCGCTCGTTTCGTTGGCGTTTCCCCTGCAGCCATATCTTCTGCCCTTGCCCTCACCAGCGCTCCCCGATAACGTTCTTCTTCAATAAGCTGTAACTTTTGTTTGGTTTTTCTTATGTCTTCTATCCATTTACCAGGCGCTCGGCATTCTTGTTTTATCATCTTCTGAAGCAGTGCCTTTAGCTCCATTTCCTCTTTTTTTTCTTCATGACGTATACAGGTGGCTCTTTCTATTGCTTTTAATTTTAAAGTTTCTTTAGTGAGCTCCCACTGCTGCCAAATCCTCATGTTACTACTTGGTTCTATTTTTGCTATTTCTTCCCTTACAGCTCGGTTATAAAATTCGTCCTGGAGTAGCTTGTCATTTAACTTCCACATTTCCCATGAAAAACCATTCCCCTTCTTAATGAATCCTATGCAGCATTGAACCAAACAGTGGTCAGAAAATGAAACCGGCAGAACTACATAACTATTGCATTTAGGGACAGTTTCCGCGGATGCATAAATTCGGTCTAGCCGTGCGTGACTTGTGCCCTCGAATCGTGTGTACCTTACAGCACGCGTTCCTTCAAGGCACTCTGCTACATCCTCGAGGTTGCAGTTCACAATCATTCGTAACAACACTTCGGTGCTTTTATCCCTGAAACCTCGGACGCTTGTCTTGTCGCGCGCACTTAGAACACAGTTGTAATCGCCCATAACAATGAGCTGCCTGTCCGTGCGAAGCCGTTCTTCGACGCTTTCAAAAAACGCGGCTCGGCCATCAACCACATTAGGTGCATACAGACAAACAATGCGCCAGTCGATGTTACAGAGCGAAAAATCGATGGACACGTATCGACCCGACAAACACGAATGATGCCCGTGTACCTCTAGCCCCGGCAACTTCTTGACAAACAGAACACAACCAGCCGATGTGCCCACCGCATGGCTGACAACGGCAAAATATCTAGACGTGAAACGCCGCACCATGCTCCCGGTCTCTTCCTCACCATCGACTTTAGTTTCCTGCACTGCTAAGATATCAATATCTTGCTCCGTTATAAGTCGGTACAGCTGGCTTTGTTTTCTTTTGCCTGCCAGGCCTCTGACATTTAAGGTGGCGACTTTGAACGGAGTTGCGGAAGCCATTTCAACTTAAGAAGAAGGGACCGAAAGCATGGTGCTTACCTCCCGCGCCCAGCATATCGCTAGACGATGCTGTCGCCGCCGGTGTCATCCGGCGCGAGCACATGGACCTGGTCAGGCGGCGCCTTGCCGCCGCCACGCCTGTCATCCGGAACCTTCGGGCGCGGTCGCAGACTGGGTCGTCGTGCTTGCGGCGTCTTTGTCGGCGGTTCCTCCACGCTGGACTCTGCTGCCTTCTCCCCGTCGGCCTTGGTCTCGGTGTGCGGACGCTTCGCAGGGGTGGTCACGCCGGTGTTCACGCGGGCGTCTGCCTTCTCGTCGCGGTTCTCGCTGGCCGCCGTTGTTTCCGCTTCCACGTGCTCTGGGGGGCTCGGGTTATCTTTGGGCGTCTCCAGAGGCGTCAAAGGTTGGTCACAGATGGGCGACCCGCTCTCCTTTGCGCCAGCCGCGTCGGTGTTGCTGGTCGAAACCGCAGGCTCAACCCCCGCCGTTTTGCTCGTGTCGTCGATGCCGCTGGCTGCTTCCTCCGCCTCGACAACGTCCATGAGCTCTGCGGAGTCGCTCGCCGCTACACGCCCGGTAGCCGACGCGTAGGTGCGCACGCAGTCGGCCTCGGAGTGACCGTAGCGTCGGCACTTCGAGCACCTGGGCACCTTGCAATCACGGCGCACGTGCCCCGCGCCGCCACACCGCAGACACTGCATCGGCCGCCCGGGCACCACCACGAGAGCCAACTCGCCAGCAACTCGAACCTGGTGGGGCAGGTCGTCTACCTTAATGCCTGGCTTCATCTTTAGGAGCACGGTCCTCGTGGTGGACCCCTTCTCCTTCATGCCAGCGACGCGCCAACGCTCCCGGGTGACCTCGGTCACGTTGCCGAACGCCGCGAATGCCGTACGGATGTCCTCGTCGGCGACGCCGTGAAGCATCCAGTGCAGTCGCAGCTTGACCTGGTGGTCCTCTGGGTCAAAAACGATACAGCGGCGTCCCTTGACTTCCAGCTCCTTCATGGCGGCCAGTTTCTTTGCGGCGTCGGCGCTGCTGAAGGTCACAGCCCACACGTGGTTTATCTGGTACGCTCCCAACGCCACGACGTCGGGGAGCGCACCAACGTTGGCTAGGGCGTCCCTAAAGTCTTCGACCCTGTAGGGTCTCACACGCACGTCCCCGTGCAGAAAAACCGTGTTTAACACAACACGTCCGGTGGGCAGGGTAGGCAGAACGATCTCGTAATCCTTATCTGCGTCGCTGGCGAACCTGTTTCCGCGGCCGGCAACGCCCGCTATCGCCGCTCCGTGGGAGCCCATGATTCTGCGTCCGTCACGCTCGGTGGCTGGAAGTAGAATGACTACGCCACGACTGCGGTGATTAATCCTTGACATATAAAAGCATTTTCCTCGGCGATAAGACATTTCCTCCTTTCCAGGCGTGACGTCAGACAAGCTAGCGCAGCGCCACCCGTGACCGCTTAAACCGGCTTACTGACGCTTCGTCCATGCGCGACGCTTTTCATGTTGTAGGCGGCCGTCACGTTGTGATAACTGGTGATGTGGTGCTCGTTCCGCCATTATTTCTGACCGTGGTCGTCATTTCGACTTCGCATTATTCGCCAACCTACCCGTCCATAACATCAAGACGATCTTTTACCACCAGATTTTCTAAGGTCGACGGCTTTCCTCGGCAACTGAAGGCTTCGCTTATAGCGCTGGTTCTCCCTTCACACTGGATTGAGCGCCTACCCTTGGGTCCTGCTTGGCCTACGCACTACACTTCGCAATGACTGTTCCACATGTGCAGCAGAGCTCACGTCTGTTGCCACTGCTCGTGTTCCTGGCAAATATTTCGAGCACTCGCCAAGCACACCTGTCGACGTTTCCAACAACGCCGGCCGTCTACGCAGCTCTGTGCGCATCACAGTCGGTCAGCCTGCAGGAAAAGGAGGTTCCTTTTCTGCGCAGTTTATTGAGTACGAGCAGACAGTACGGGGGGTTGGCTTGATGTGATTGCATTTGTTATCCTGTTGTTGTGTTCGTATTTCAAGCAGGAATGATATGTCATAGGTTTCCTTTGCACGCGTGGTAGTGATTGTTGTGTTTCGATTTTGTATTTTCTAACACTTTTAAAAGCTTCCCTTTCGTGAATAAAAATTCAGTTGATAGTCTGCGCTTGTGTTGTGTCTTCTTGTTCGCTTTGGTCCTCGTTTCTTTTTGCGCAGCTAAGTGTGAATGGTAAGCCGAAACCCTTTACAAGTTTAACAGCGGAACTGTATGTGGCTAGCTCCTGGTGTGAGCGTCTACGTATAGGGCTGGGGAAACTCGCGGTTAACGTGACCTGGCCGTCACCCACAACGAGGAAACGTCCGAGCATGCCCCACACCCGTGTTAGTAGAGGCTTCTAAGTTTTGTAACGTTCAAAAGCACTAATGAGAAAGTGTAATCGTAGAGACATTTTCTTTTCGGCACGGAGCAAGTTTGTGAATGGACTTCTTTCAACTGGGATTTGAAGCGCCTCGGAGTGGCCGGAGGCGACATTTCAAGCGGGCAGACGAAAGATGGACGGATCAATACCCTGTGAGCATTCTTTTACAGTTTTTTTCTGTCGTTGCAAGTGAAAGGCGGAAAAGCCATTTTACGACGCGTGGAAAATGGGCAAGAACGTGAATTAACAAGGTAAAAAGTGTTGCTGGTTAATGCCAGATCTTGTGGCGAAAAACAGCGCTTAAAGGGCAACTGCAGCACTTTTTTGAGAATTTCGTGATATTCAAGGATTCGAATCTAAATAGGCTTTACGTGAAGCATGCCAATTGTTTTTGCACTAGCATTTGAAGTAGTTACGTAATGGACGATTGAATTTTGCGCTGCTGCTCAATGCACTGGAGGTGTGCACGTAAGTTCAGCGTGACGTCACGGAAGGTCTGCCTTACATTACCACTGTCGTCAGCCACACCCTGCCCTGACTCGTTAGACGCTGCCAATCAACTCTCGGCAGGGTTTGCCTTTGATGGCGTTCCTTTTTTTCCTTCAAAGCAGGCGTTTGCGCGTTGGAAATGTATACCGATACCTTCGATGACGTCATCATGCGCCCCCCCCCCCCTCCCAACTTGGCGTTGTGCGCTGCGGAGAACCTTAAAGGTCGTCCGGATTTGAATCAGGGACTACTTCACTATTTCAAGCGCTAAACCAAAAAGACTTCGCATGCTTTACCTGCAAGTTTCACACATTCTATCATCTCAAGCTCGTGTATTTCTAAAACCTATGCAGTTTCCCTTTTAAATCAGAGGCGGCGGCAAACGCGTCGCATCCCCACACTTCTTTGTCTCGTGTAAGCGCTGCTTTTTTGCTGCGAAAATGCGGTATTTATTTTTCAAACATTTTGTATATGCCATCGCTCGAATGGCACCCTTAACACGATGTCACCCTTCGAACATTTCCAGCGTTTCTTTTTTCCTCCACTTGCGAACTTCGGCTGTATATTCACTTGTGGAATTAAAAAAAAAGGTGTTATCATCTATTGTACTTTTTTTTCTACAAGACAGGCGCTCCAATGACTAGCGCTCTTCCCGCTGCCACACTACTTCTCTGAGCGGCGCATTAGGTAGGCCACGGCTCGCAGTCAATGCCAGGTTAGAGGAAATAGCTGACACATTGCTTCCTAACGTCAGCAGCTGTATAGGTAAAAATAAAATGAACTTAAGTTTCAGAAGCACAGAGTGAAACAAATGTGTACTGAGCGAGCACGAAATGCTGCCGCAGGACTGAACTGGTGCCTTTAAACACTGCGGCTTTACCGCATAGACCCTTGGAAAGAGGGGCGGTGAAGGGACAAGACTCCCTGCTTCCTCTGCCTGCAATTGCTTCAAGAAATGTCAACTTCATGCTTCGCAATCCTTTCTTCATAATGGCAGACATTTCGCTTAATTGCCTATTTGCCATAGCAATGCAGGAAAAACAACATGTAGTGTTCGCCTGCCCTGAGCCTCACTACATGTATTGCCGAGAAAACGGCCCGGCTAAGACGGAGACCTCCGCGATAACATGCATAATAACTGTTCAGTTATTACAAAACTTTCGAAAAAGTCATAAGCCAAGCTTTAATTTCGACATCTGATGTCACGGTTACGTTATACTGACATGACACACTCGGCGAAGTCCTCCAGTGCTCACTGAGTAATTTTTGACTATCGCTACCAACATATATGCTTTGCCAAAATCAGACCTGTGAAATTACATGCGACACACTCAGCATGTTCCGCAAATGGGAAACAAGCACCCTGGTCATGCCGTGAAGCTCTTTTTTTTTCGCCGTCATCCATTCGGCAATGAATGGGGAAGGAAAAAAAGAAAAATAATAAATAACGCTTAGGACATTTACAAATAAAGGGGACAAAAGGGAGAGGCGGCAAAAAGACATGGGGCAGAAATGTCCGCCATGTATCAATTCTGCTGACCGACAGTACCAGGAAGATACATGTCAGGCAAAAGGCGCGAAAAAAAATGTGTTGCGCCTGTCAGTCACACTGATAGCAAAATTGAATGTTGTTACAGGACCTTCAGCTGCGGTGTACTAAAACGTCTCTTGGCGCTGGCGGTATATTATACCCCTGTCACACGGCCAGTTTCAATGGCCATCGAGTCGAGAGCCATCGAGATTTTCGATCGCCATTGAACTCGAGGGAGTTGTGGAGCTGCTACACGGCAAATCTCAATGGCCATTGAAATCGTTCTCGTGTCTTACGCCAAGCTCGTGTGGCGCCACAATCGCTGCTTTCGGTTTCGCGCAAATAACAAAAATATATTGACGAAACTTAACTAAATGTTGAAATACACTTTCTTGCAGTCATAAGGCGCGTTCACACTTGTTCAAAAATCCGGCAAGCGAAGCGGATTCGCTCGCCGCAAAAACTAGGACCTGTTCTCATCTGTTGACGCCCGGGCGAGTTGGAACGGCCGCGCCGCTGCTGCTTCTCGCTTTGCGCACCACGTCGCCGCTCGCGACGTACACAGATACAGTGAGAAAAGAGCATAAATTTATGCTGTCTACGTACCACGAGCGTATGCACGCTTACGTACGCTAAACGCAGGCGCATTCTCACATTGAGTTCAGCGTATGCTAGCAGAGAGGCAAAAATAAACTTAGTCTCTAGTGGCGCCATCTGGTAGTCAAAACGGGAACCATTACTGTCAACAAACCGCCTCTCTTAGGCCTAACAGCGGCAGAATCGTCACTCTAAATAAAAAATAAAGCAAATTTATCACTTATACGTTTTCTTCTAGGCAAGATGAGACGAAGCGAAAGACCGGTGCCCCATTTATGACCAGTGAACGGACAGAAAAAGGCAGCAACAACGAGAATTCAGTCCGAAGCGAGGGGTCCGGCTTTGAAGGGCGCCGCCATGTTTGTTGTCGTTCGAAGCAATGCTAGCAACCTTGGGAACGCTCGAAGGCCCTCGAAATCTCGATAGAGTTCCGGGCTGCTCCGTCGACTCGATAGACTATTGACTCGATGGCCATTCAAACTGGCCGTGTAGCAGCGCTCGATCGCCTTCGAGTCGATAGGCTATCGATTCGAGGGCCTTCGAAATGCCCGTGTGACAGGGGTATTAGTTTCAGAAATGGGGGCTACACCTTCCCACGCCATGGGCAAAATCATATGGAACTGAAACCATAAAAATCATGGGCGGTAATCTTTGGGGTAAGCTGCAAAAAAAAAAAATCACTTGTTTCTCTAACCACAGAGCGCGTTGAAAAAAAAAAGAGAAAAAGAAAGCTCCACGATTTTTTGTTTAATTAAGGCTTGTGACACTTACAAACAGGCTCAGGTTTGCAACCGAGCCCGCTGTGTGCACCGCCATGCAGCGGAGCTTCCCAAGTGCACAGTCCACAGGCACTTGTACTCAGTTTTTAACCAGCGAGTGACCGGCGGTGGGAGTCGAACACCCCACCTCCCGCAGCCGAGACGGGCGTCTTAGCCACTACGCCACGACTGCTTTTTTTTTTTTTTTTTTTCTTTATTGCCTGGCTTTGACACAAAAAACTGGACAACACAAACAATCAACAAAAGACAATAACTATGTACACACGACTTGTGGTCAGCCAGCATAAATCTGGCTTCGTCCAATTAAAATTCACGCAACGTACAGAGCGGCTCTAGTCTTGACAGCCACTCCGGAGGCTCCGCAGCGGCTTTCTGAATGGCCAGAAACATCTCCATACTTTCGCGAAAGTAAATTCTGGCAGGTCTTGCGTCACTGTCACAATGCCAGCCTGCCATTCTGGAGCGCCATATACAGTGGAGGCCTGTCAGCATTATTAAATCGAAAGGCACCCCATCCTCATTTTCTACACATAAGAACCGGATGCCATACGGGTCTAGTGGAAATTCTTTCTTTAAGGTTCGCTGCAATACATCCCAAAAATAAACCCCTTCCCAACAGTGTAAAAATACATGGTCTATTGTTTCCGGCTTTCTGCAAATTAAACAGTGAGATCCCCAGGGTAAAAACAATTCCTTTCCCTCTAAAAATTTTTTAACCGGTAAGGTCCCGGTGTGCAACTTAAAAAAGAAGGTTTTTGTTCCAGGCGGCACCTGCATTTTTTTTACTCTCTTTAAAACATCTTTGCCTGGGCCTCCACTGTACAAGGCCCTGTACAAGGGCTCGGGGAAAACTACATCGCACAAGGCACGGTACAGTTTCTTTCGTTTCACACTAGCCAGAAAGTCATTTGAAAACCGCGCGGAAAGAAACCTTACACTGGCTACGACTTCCCGGTAAAAACCGGTGACCCTACTATACACCTCAGCAGTTCCGACTATGTACTCTGGAAGTAGATGCCGCAGCCTAACTTGGCATACGGTACGCAAAAAAGGGTCTCTTGTGTCCCTAAAAAACAAAAAACGATTGACCAGCTGTCGCAAAAACAAATGGCCCAAACCCAACCCGCCGTCTTGTACCCGTCGGAACAGGTTGGTCCGGCTGCAGCGCTCCCATTCAGACGACCAGATAAAGACGGCGAAAATTCGGTGTAGCTTTTGAATACTTAACCGTGAACAGTGCAACACCTGCATTACATACCAGAGCCTGCTGATAAAGAACAGGTTGCAAACAGTGGCTCTGGCGAAAATCGACAAGGTCGTTCCTTTCCACTTATCAGCTCTCTCCCGTGTCTCTTTGACCTGTCCTGTCCAATAATGTTCACTGTCACGGTAAGCATCGAGCGGAACGCCCAAGTACTTATCTGGCGTTGTCGTCCAAGGCACGCTGGCAAACCGCTCAGGCGTAGATGCCCACCCGCCATGCCACAGCCCAAGGCACTTCGACCAGTTAACCCCGCTGCCTGTAGCTTGGCTGAAATCGCGTACACATTGAACAGCCTCGCTTATGCCTCTCTTGTCAACGGCAAACACAGCAATATCATCAGCGTACGCCAAGAGCTTTACTTCGGCTGCTTGTAAAGTAAATCCGTTAATACTCCTGTTTTTCAGAATCTTTAAACAAAGGGTCTCCACATAAATACAAAATAAAAGAGGGCTGAGGGGACAGCCCTGGCGCACCGAACGCTTCACGCTAATGGGGGCCCCCAGACTCTTGTTAACGATCAATCTCGTCGTGCAGTTCCGGTATGCCAGGGCCACACCCTCGCGGATAACAGAACCAACATTAGCATGGTCTAATACTGAAAACAAAAGTTCATGGGCAACACAGTCAAAAGCCTTTTCCAAATCGATCTGTAGAATAGCCACCTGACCATTAGTGTCATCACATGTTTCTAATACACTGCGCGCAACGTGAATATTTGTGAAAATAGACCGCCCTTTAATGCCGCAGGTTTGATGCGGACCAACTAATAAATGAATCACGGTCTGCAGCCTTCGTGCCAAAACCTTCATGTAAATTTTGTACTCGACGTTAGTGAGTGCTATGGGTCGGTATGCTGTTACCAATCGTAATCTGTCTATGTCGTCCGTCTTGGGAATAAGCACAGTATGGGACGACCCATAGGACGGAGGCAGTGCTTTTACTTTATAGGCTTCATTAAAGATTACCTGCAAGACCGGGGAAATTACATTTTTAAATTCTTTGTAGAATGCCGCGCTGAACCCGTCCGGTCCAGGCGACTTACCTGGGTTTAAACTGTCTATTGCTTGCTCAACTTCCCCTTGACTTATCTTCTGCTCTAATCTGTCTTTAGTTTCGTCGTCCAGACGCGGCATCTCGGCTAGAAACGAATCCTTAAATGCGATAACATCTACCGGATGCAATGCGAAGAGCGCCTGGTAATGCTCGAAAAAAGCTGCTTTGATATGATCGATGTCTGTTTTTGAAACACCTCCCCATTCTATTTCATGAATGTGATTTCTTTCGGCACGGGCTTTTTCCAAACCAAGCGCTCGTTTCGTTGGCGCTTCCCCTGCAGCCATGTCTTCTGCCCTTGCCCTCACCAGCGCTCCCCGATAACGGTCTTCCTCGATTAGCTCTAGCTTTTGTTTGGTTTTTCTTATGTCGTCCATCCATTTACCAGGCGCTAAGCATTCCTGTTTTAGCATCTTCTGAAGCAGTGCCTTTAGCTCCATTTCCTGTTGTTTTGCTTCATGACGTATACAGGTGGCTCTTTCTATGGCTTTTAATTTTAAACTTTCTTTAGTGAGCTCCCACTGCTGCCAAATCCTCATATTGCTACTTGGTTCTATTTTTGCTATTTCTTCCCTTACAGCCCGGTTATAAAATTCGTCTTGAAGTAGCTTGTCATTTAACTTCCACATTTCCCACGTAAAACCATTCCCCTTCTTAATGATTCCTATACAGCATTGAACCAAACAGTGGTCAGAAAAAGAAACCGGCATTACTTCATAACTATTGCATTTAGGTATAGTATCCGCAGATGCATAAATGCGGTCTAGCCGTGCGTGACTTGTGCCCTCGAATCGTGTGTATCTTACAGCACGCGCACCTTCAAGACACTCTGCCACATCCTCGAGGTTGCAGTTCACAATCATTCGTAACAACACTTCAGTGCTTTTGTCTCGGAAACCTCGGACGCTTGTCTTGTCGCGCGCACTAAGGACACAGTTGTAATCGCCCATGACAATCAGCTGTCTGTGTGTGCAAAGCCGTTCTCCGACACTTTCAAAAAACGATGCTCGGCCATCAACCGCATTCGGGGCGTACAGGCAAACAATGCGCCAGTCAGTGTTACAGAGCGAGAAATCAATGGACACGTATCTGCCCGTCATGCACGAATGGTGACCGTGCACCTCTAGCCCAGGTAACTTCCTAACGAAAAGAACACAACCCGCCGATGTGCCCACAGCGTGGCTAACGACGGCAAAATATCTAGACGTGAAACGTCGCACCATGCTCCCGGTCTCTTCCTCACCGTCGACTTTCGTCTCCTGCACTGCCAGTATATCGATATCTTGCTCCGTTATGAGTCGGTACAGCTGGCTTTGTTTTCTTTTACCTGCCAGGCCTCTGACGTTGAGGGTGGCGACTTTAAACGGAGTTGCAGAAGCCATTTTAACTTAGGAAGAAGAGACCGAAAGCACGGTGCTTACCTCCCGCGCCTAGCCTGTCGCTAGACGCTGCCGTCGCCGCCGGTGTCATCCGGCGCGAGCACGTGCTCCTGGTCAGGAGGCGCCTTGTCGCCGCCACGCTTCTCAACCGGGACCTTTGGGCGCGGCCGCAGATTGGGCCGTCGTGCTTGCGGCGTCTTTGTCGGTGGTTCCTCGACGCTGGGCTCTGTTGCCTTGTCCCCGTCGGGCTTCGTCTCGGCGTGCGGACGCTTCGCAGGGGTAGTGATACCAGTAGCCATCCGCGCGTCGGCCTTCTCGTCGTGGTCTCCGCTCGCCGCCTTCGATACCACATCCACTGGCACTGGCGGGTTCGCTCTGTCCTTGGGTGTCTCCAGAGGCGTTAATGACGGGTCACTAACTGACGGCCCGCTCTCCTGTGAGACCACGGTGTCGGTGCCGCTACTCGCAACAGCTGGCTGAACCGCCGCCCCCTCCGTTTTGCCCGTGTCGTCGGCACCGCTCGCTGCTTCCTCTGCTTCGACGACGTCCATCAGTTCTGCGGAGTCGCTCGCTGCTACATGCCCGGTAGCTGACGCGTAGGTACGAACGCAGTCAGCCTCCGAGTGTCCATAGCGTCGGCATTTCGAACACCTGGGCACCTTGCAATCGCGGCGAACGTGCCCCGTGCCGCCGCAACGAAGGCACTGCATCGGCCGCCCCGGAACTACCACGAGAGCCAACTCGCCAGCGACTCGTACCTGGTGAGGCAGGTCGTCCACCTTCACGCCTGGCTTCAGTTTCAGGAGCACGGTCCTCGTGGTGGAGCCCTTCTCCTTCATGCCCGCGACGCGCCAACGCTCCCGGGTTACCTCGGTCACATTGCCGAACACCGCGAATGCAGTCCGGATGTCCTCGTCGGCGACGCCGTGTAGCATCCAGTGGAGGCGCAGCTTGACCTGGTGGTCTTCTGGGTCAAAAACGATGCAGCGGCGTCCCTTCACTTCCAGCTCCTTCATGGCGGCCAGTTTCTTTGCGGCGACAGCGCTGCTGAAGGTCACCGCCCACACATGGTTTATCTGGTACGCCCCCAACGCCACGACGTCGGGGAGCGCACCAACGTTATCGAGGGCGTCTCTGAAGTCTTCGACCCTGTAGGGCCTCACACGCACGTCCCCGTGCAAAAAAACTGTGTTTAAAACAACACGTCCGGTGGGCAGGGTAGGCAGAACGATCTCGTAATCCTTATCTGCGTCGCTGGAAAACCTGTTTCCGCGGCCGGCACCGGCCGCTGATTAATCCTTGACATATAAAAGCATTTTCCTCGGCGATAAGACATTTCCTCCTTTCCAGGCGTGACGTCAGACAAGCTAGCGCAGCGCCACCCGTGACCGCTTAAACCGGCTTACTGACGCTTCGTCCATGCGCGACGCTTTTCATGTTGTAGGCGGCCGTCACGTGGTGATAACTGGTGATGTGGTGCTCGTTCCGCCATTACTTCTGACCGTGGTCGTCATTTCGACTTCGCATTATTCGCCAACCTACCCGTCCATAACATCAAGACGATCTTTTACCACCAGATTTTCTAAGGTCGACGGCTTTCCTCGGCAACTGAAGGCTTCGCTTATAGCGCTGGTTCTCCCTTCACACTGGATTGAGCGCCTACCCTTGGGTCCTGCTTGGCCTACGCACTACACTTCGCAATGACTGTTCCACATGTGCAGCAGAGCTCACGTCTGTTGCCACTGCTCGTGTTCCTGGCAAATATTTCGAGCACTCGCCAACCACACCTGTCGACGTTTCCAACAACGCCGGCCGTCTACGCAGCTCTGTGCGCATCACAGTCGGTCAGCCTGCAGGAAAAGGAGGTTCCTTTTCTGCGCAGTTTATTGAGTACGAGCAGACAGTACGGGGGGTTGGCTTGATGTGATTGCATTTGTTATCCTGTTGTTGTGTTCGCATTTCAAGCAGGAATGATATGTCATAGGTTTCCTTTGCACGCGTGGTAGTGATTGTTGTGTTTCGATTTTGTATTTTCTAACGCTTTTAAAAGCTTCCCTTTCGTGAATAAAAATTCAGTTGATAGTCTGCGCTTGTGTTGTGTCTTCTTGTTCGCTTTGGTCCTCGTTTCTTTTTGCGCAGCTAAGTGTGAATGGTAAGCCGAAACCCTTTACAAGTTTAACAGCGGAACTGTATGTGGCTAGCTCCTGGTGTGAGCGTCTACGTATAGGGCTGGGGAAACTCGCGGTTAACGTGACCTGGCCGTCACCCACAACGAGGAAACGTCCGAGCATGCCCCACACCCGTGTTAGTAGAGGCTTCTAAGTTTTGTAACGTTCAAAAGCACTAATGAGAAAGTGTAATCGTAGAGACATTTTCTTTTCGGCACGGAGCAAGTTTGTGAATGGACTTCTTTCAACTGGGATTTGAAGCGCCTCGGAGTGGCCGGAGGCGACATTTCAAGCGGGCAGACGAAAGATGGACGGATCAATACCCTGTGAGCATTCTTTTACAGTTTTTTTCTGTCGTTGCAAGTGAAAGGCGGAAAAGCCATTTTACGACGCGTGGAAAATGGGCAAGAACGTGAATTAACAAGGTAAAAAGTGTTGCTGGTTAATGCCAGATCTTGTGGCGAAAAACAGCGCTTAAAGGGCAACTGCAGCACTTTTTTGAGAATTTCGTGATATTCAAGGATTCGAATCTAAATAGGCTTTACGTGAAGCATGCCAATTGTTTTTGCACTAGCATTTGAAGTAGTTACGTAATGGACGATTGAATTTTGCGCTGCTGCTCAATGCACTGGAGGTGTGCACGTAAGTTCAGCGTGACGTCACGGAAGGTCTGCCTTACATTACCACTGTCGTCAGCCACACCCTGCCCTGACTCGTTAGACGCTGCCAATCAACTCTCGGCAGGGTTTGCCTTTGATGGCGTTCCTTTTTTTCCTTCAAAGCAGGCGTTTGCGCGTTGGAAATGTATACCGATACCTTCGATGACGTCATCATGCGCCCCCCCCCCCCCCCTCCCAACTTGGCGTTGTGCGCTGCGGAGAACCTTAAAGGTCGTCCGGATTTGAATCAGGGACTACTTCACTATTTCAAGCGCTAAACCAAAAAGACTTCGCATGCTTTACCTGCAAGTTTCACACATTCTATCATCTCAAGCTCGTGTATTTCTAAAACCTATGCAGTTTCCCTTTTAAATCAGAGGCGGCGGCAAACGCGTCGCATCCCCACACTTCTTTGTCTCGTGTAAGCGCTGCTTTTTTGCTGCGAAAATGCGGTATTTATTTTTCAAACATTTTGTATATGCCATCGCTCGAATGGCACCCTTAACACGATGTCACCCTTCGAACATTTCCAGCGTTTCTTTTTTCCTCCACTTGCGAACTTCGGCTGTATATTCACTTGTGGAATTAAAAAAAAAGGTGTTATCATCTATAGTACTTTTTTTTCTACAAGACAGGCGCTCCAATGACTAGCGCTCTTCCCGCTGCCACACTACTTCTCTGAGCGGCGCATTAGGTAGGCCACGGCTCGCAGTCAATGCCAGGTTAGAGGAAATAGCTGACACATTGCTTCCTAACGTCAGCAGCTGTATAGGTAAAAATAAAATGAACTTAAGTTTCAGAAGCACAGAGTGAAACAAATGTGTACTGAGCGAGCACGAAATGCTGCCGCAGGACTGAACTGGTGCCTTTAAACACTGCGGCTTTACCGCATAGACCCTTGGAAAGAGGGGCGGTGAAGGGACAAGACTCCCTGCTTCCTCTGCCTGCAATTGCTTCAAGAAATGTCAACTTCATGCTTCGCAATCCTTTCTTCATAATGGCAGACATTTCGCTTAATTGCCTATTTGCCATAGCAATGCAGGAAAAACAACATGTAGTGTTCGCCTGCCCTGAGCCTCACTACATGTATTGCCGAGAAAACGGCCCGGCTAAGACGGAGACCTCCGCGATAACATGCATAATAACTGTTCAGTTATTACAAAACTTTCGAAAAAGTCATAAGCCAAGCTTTAATTTCGACATCTGATGTCACGGTTACGTTATACTGACGTGACACACTCGGCGAAGTCCTCCAGTGCTCACTGAGTAATTTTTGACTATCGCTACCAACATATATGCTTTGCCAAAATCAGACCTGTGAAATTACATGCGACACACTCAGCATGTTCCGCAAATGGGAAACAAGCACCCTGGTCATGCCGTGAAGCTCTTTTTTTTCGCCGTCATCCATTCGGCAATGAATGGGGAAGGAAAAAAAGAAAAATAATAAATAACGCTTAGGACATTTACAAATAAAGGGGACAAAAGGGAGAGGCGGCAAAAAGACATGGGGCAGAAATGTCCGCCATGTATCAATTCTGCTGACCGACAGTACCAGGAAGATACATGTCAGGCAAAAGGCGCGAAAAAAAATGTGTTGCGCCTGTCAGTCACACTGATAGCAAAATTGAATGTTGTTACAGGACCTTCAGCTGCGGTGTACTAAAACGTCTCTTGGCGCTGGCGGTATATTATACCCCTGTCACACGGCCAGTTTCAATGGCCATCGAGTCGAGAGCCATCGAGATTTTCGATCGCCATTGAACTCGAGGGAGTTGTGGAGCTGCTACACGGCAAATCTCAATGGCCATTGAAATCGTTCTCGTGTCTTACGCCAAGCTCGTGTGGCGCCACAATCGCTGCTTTCGGTTTCGCGCAAATAACAAAAATATATTGACGAAACTTAACTAAATGTTGAAATACACTTTCTTGCAGTCATAAGGCGCGTTCACACTTGTTCAAAAATCCGGCAAGCGAAGCGGATTCGCTCGCCGCAAAAACTAGGACCTGTTCTCATCTGTTGACGCCCGGGCGAGTTGGAACGGCCGCGCCGCTGCTGCTTCTCGCTTTGCGCACCACGTCGCCGCTCGCGACGTACACAGATACAGTGAGAAAAGAGCATAAATTTATGCTGTCTACGTACCACGAGCGTATGCACGCTTACGTACGCTAAACGCAGGCGCATTCTCACATTGAGTTCAGCGTATGCTAGCAGAGAGGCAAAAATAAACTTAGTCTCTAGTGGCGCCATCTGGTAGTCAAAACGGGAACCATTACTGTCAACAAACCGCCTCTCTTAGGCCTAACAGCGGCAGAATCGTCACTCTAAATAAAAAATAAAGCAAATTTATCACTTATACGTTTTCTTCTAGGCAAGATGAGACGAAGCGAAAGACCGGTGCCCCATTTATGACCAGTGAACGGACAGAAAAAGGCAGCAACAACGAGAATTCAGTCCGAAGCGAGGGGTCCGGCTTTGAAGGGCGCCGCCATGTTTGTTGTCGTTCGAAGCAATGCTAGCAACCTTGGGCAACGCTCGAAGGCCCTCGAAATCTCGATAGAGTTCCGGGCTGCTCCGTCGACTCGATAGACTATTGACTCGATGGCCATTCAAACTGGCCGTGTAGCAGCGCTCGATCGCCTTCGAGTCGATAGGCTATCGATTCGAGGGCCTTCGAAATGCCCGTGTGACAGGGGTATTAGTTTCAGAAATGGGGGCTACACCTTCCCACGCCATGGGCAAAATCATATGGAACTGAAACCATAAAAATCATGGGCGGTAATCTTTGGGGTAAGCTGCAAAAAAAAAAAATCACTTGTTTCTCTAACCACAGAGCGCGTTGAAAAAAAAAAGAGAAAAAGAAAGCTCCACGATTTTTTGTTTAATTAAGGCTTGTGACACTTACAAACAGGCTCAGGTTTGCAACCGAGCCCGCTGTGTGCACCGCCATGCAGCGGAGCTTCCCAAGTGCACAGTCCACAGGCACTTGTACTCAGTTTTTAACCAGCGAGTGACCGGCGGTGGGAGTCGAACACCCCACCTCCCGCAGCCGAGACGGGCGTCTTAGCCACTACGCCACGACTGCGGTGATTAATCCTTGACATATAAAAGCATTTTCCTCGGCGATAAGACATTTCCTCCTTTCCAGGCGTGACGTCAGACAAGCTAGCGCAGCGCCACCCGTGACCGCTTAAACCGGCTTACTGACGCTTCGTCCATGCGCGACGCTTTTCATGTTGTAGGCGGCCGTCACGTGGTGATAACTGGTGATGTGGTGCTCGTTCCGCCATTACTTCTGACCGTGGTCGTCATTTCGACTTCGCATTATTCGCCAACCTACCCGTCCATAACATCAAGACGATCTTTTACCACCAGATTTTCTAAGGTCGACGGCTTTCCTCGGCAACTGAAGGCTTCGCTTATAGCGCTGGTTCTCCCTTCACACTGGATTGAGCGCCTACCCTTGGGTCCTGCTTGGCCTACGCACTACACTTCGCAATGACTGTTCCACATGTGCAGCAGAGCTCACGTCTGTTGCCACTGCTCGTGTTCCTGGCAAATATTTCGAGCACTCGCCAAGCACACCTGTCGACGTTTCCAACAACGCCGGCCGTCTACGCAGCTCTGTGCGCATCACAGTCGGTCAGCCTGCAGGAAAAGGAGGTTCCTTTTCTGCGCAGTTTATTGAGTACGAGCAGACAGTACGGGGGGTTGGCTTGATGTGATTGCATTTGTTATCCTGTTGTTGTGTTCGTATTTCAAGCAGGAATGATATGTCATAGGTTTCCTTTGCACGCGTGGTAGTGATTGTTGTGTTTCGATTTTGTATTTTCTAACGCTTTTAAAAGCTTCCCTTTCGTGAATAAAAATTCAGTTGATAGTCTGCGCTTGTGTTGTGTCTTCTTGTTCGCTTTGGTCCTCGTTTCTTTTTGCGCAGCTAAGTGTGAATGGTAAGCCGAAACCCTTTACAAGTTTAACAGCGGAACTGTATGTGGCTAGCTCCTGGTGTGAGCGTCTACGTATAGGGCTGGGAAAACTCGCGGTTAACGTGACCTGGCCGTCACCCACAACGAGGAAACGTCCGAGCATGCCCCACACCCGTGTTAGTAGAGGCTTCTAAGTTTTGTAACGTTCAAAAGCACTAATGAGAAAGTGTAATCGTAGAGACATTTTCTTTTCGGCACGGAGCAAGTTTGTGAATGGACTTCTTTCAACTGGGATTTGAAGCGCCTCGGAGTGGCCGGAGGCGACATTTCAAGCGGGCAGACGAAAGATGGACGGATCAATACCCTGTGAGCATTCTTTTACAGTTTTTTTCTGTCGTTGCAAGTGAAAGGCGGAAAAGCCATTTTACGACGCGTGGAAAATGGGCAAGAACGTGAATTAACAAGGTAAAAAGTGTTGCTGGTTAATGCCAGATCTTGTGGCGAAAAACAGCGCTTAAAGGGCAACTGCAGCACTTTTTTGAGAATTTCGTGATATTCAAGGATTCGAATCTAAATAGGCTTTACGTGAAGCATGCCAATTGTTTTTGCACTAGCATTTGAAGTAGTTACGTAATGGACGATTGAATTTTGCGCTGCTGCTCAATGCACTGGAGGTGTGCACGTAAGTTCAGCGTGACGTCACGGAAGGTCTGCCTTACATTACCACTGTCGTCAGCCACACCCTGCCCTGACTCGTTAGACGCTGCCAATCAACTCTCGGCAGGGTTTGCCTTTGATGGCGTTCCTTTTTTTCCTTCAAAGCAGGCGTTTGCGCGTTGGAAATGTATACCGATACCTTCGATGACGTCATCATGCGCCCCCCCCCCCCTCCCAACTTGGCGTTGTGCGCTGCGGAGAACCTTAAAGGTCGTCCGGATTTGAATCAGGGACTACTTCACTATTTCAAGCGCTAAACCAAAAAGACTTCGCATGCTTTACCTGCAAGTTTCACACATTCTATCATCTCAAGCTCGTGTATTTCTAAAACCTATGCAGTTTCCCTTTTAAATCAGAGGCGGCGGCAAACGCGTCGCATCCCCACACTTCTTTGTCTCGTGTAAGCGCTGCTTTTTTGCTGCGAAAATGCGGTATTTATTTTTCAAACATTTTGTATATGCCATCGCTCGAATGGCACCCTTAACACGATGTCACCCTTCGAACATTTCCAGCGTTTCTTTTTTCCTCCACTTGCGAACTTCGGCTGTATATTCACTTGTGGAATTAAAAAAAAAGGTGTTATCATCTATTGTACTTTTTTTTCTACAAGACAGGCGCTCCAATGACTAGCGCTCTTCCCGCTGCCACACTACTTCTCTGAGCGGCGCATTAGGTAGGCCACGGCTCGCAGTCAATGCCAGGTTAGAGGAAATAGCTGACACATTGCTTCCTAACGTCAGCAGCTGTATAGGTAAAAATAAAATGAACTTAAGTTTCAGAAGCACAGAGTGAAACAAATGTGTACTGAGCGAGCACGAAATGCTGCCGCAGGACTGAACTGGTGCCTTTAAACACTGCGGCTTTACCGCATAGACCCTTGGAAAGAGGGGCGGTGAAGGGACAAGACTCCCTGCTTCCTCTGCCTGCAATTGCTTCAAGAAATGTCAACTTCATGCTTCGCAATCCTTTCTTCATAATGGCAGACATTTCGCTTAATTGCCTATTTGCCATAGCAATGCAGGAAAAACAACATGTAGTGTTCGCCTGCCCTGAGCCTCACTACATGTATTGCCGAGAAAACGGCCCGGCTAAGACGGAGACCTCCGCGATAACATGCATAATAACTGTTCAGTTATTACAAAACTTTCGAAAAAGTCATAAGCCAAGCTTTAATTTCGACATCTGATGTCACGGTTACGTTATACTGACATGACACACTCGGCGAAGTCCTCCAGTGCTCACTGAGTAATTTTTGACTATCGCTACCAACATATATGCTTTGCCAAAATTAGACCTGTGAAATTACATGCGACACACTCAGCATGTTCCGCAAATGGGAAACAAGCACCCTGGTCATGCCGTGAAGCTCTTTTTTTTCGCCGTCATCCATTCGGCAATGAATGGGGAAGGAAAAAAAGAAAAATAATAAATAACGCTTAGGACATTTACAAATAAAGGGGACAAAAGGGAGAGGCGGCAAAAAGACATGGGGCAGAAATGTCCGCCATGTATCAATTCTGCTGACCGACAGTACCAGGAAGATACATGTCAGGCAAAAGGCGCGAAAAAAAATGTGTTGCGCCTGTCAGTCACACTGATAGCAAAATTGAATGTTGTTACAGGACCTTCAGCTGCGGTGTACTAAAACGTCTCTTGGTGCTGGCGGTATATTATACCCCTGTCACACGGCCAGTTTCAATGGCCATCGAGTCGAGAGCCATCGAGATTTTCGATCGCCATTGAACTCGAGGGAGTTGTGGAGCTGCTACACGGCAAATCTCAATGGCCATTGAAATCGTTCTCGTGTCTTACGCCAAGCTCGTGTGGCGCCACAATCGCTGCTTTCGGTTTCGCGCAAATAACAAAAATATATTGACGAAACTTAACTAAATGTTGAAATACACTTTCTTGCAGTCATAAGGCGCGTTCACACTTGTTCAAAAATCCGGCAAGCGAAGCGGATTCGCTCGCCGCAAAAACTAGGACCTGTTCTCATCTGTTGACGCCCGGGCGAGTTGGAACGGCCGCGCCGCTGCTGCTTCTCGCTTTGCGCACCACGTCGCCGCTCGCGACGTACACAGAGACAGTGAGAAAAGAGCATAAATTTATGCTGTCTACGTACCACGAGCGTATGCACGCTTACGTACGCTAAACTCAGGCGCATTCTCACATTGAGTTCAGCGTATGCTAGCAGAGAGGCAAAAATAAACTTAGTCTCTAGTGGCGCCATCTGGTAGTCAAAACGGGAACCATTACTGTCAACAAACCGCCTCTCTTAGGCCTAACAGCGGCAGAATCGTCACTCTAAATAAAAAATAAAGCAAATTTATCACTTATACGTTTTCTTCTAGGCAAGATGAGACGAAGCGAAAGACCGGTGCCCCATTTATGACCAGTGAACGGACAGAAAAAGGCAGCAACAACGAGAATTCAGTCCGAAGCGAGGGGTCCGGCTTTGAAGGGCGCCGCCATGTTTGTTGTCGTTCGAAGCAATGCTAGCAACCTTGGGCAACGCTCGAAGGCCCTCGAAATCTCGATAGAGTTCCGGGCTGCTCCGTCGACTCGATAGACTATTGACTCGATGGCCATTCAAACTGGCCGTGTAGCAGCGCTCGATCGCCTTCGAGTCGATAGGCTATCGATTCGAGGGCCTTCGAAATGCCCGTGTGACAGGGGTATTAGTTTCAGAAATGGGGGCTACACCTTCCCACGCCATGGGCAAAATCATATGGAACTGAAACCATAAAAATCATGGGCGGTAATCTTTGGGGTAAGCTGCAAAAAAAAAAAAATCACTTGTTTCTCTAACCACAGAGCGCGTTGAAAAAAAAAAGAGAAAAAGAAAGCTCCACGATTTTTTGTTTAATTAAGGCTTGTGACACTTACAAACAGGCTCAGGTTTGCAACCGAGCCCGCTGTGTGCACCGCCATGCAGCGGAGCTTCCCAAGTGCACAGTCCACAGGCACTTGTACTCAGTTTTTAACCAGCGAGTGACCGGCGGTGGGAGTCGAACACCCCACCTCCCGCAGCCGAGACGGGCGTCTTAGCCACTACGCCACGACTGCTTTTTTTTTTTTTTTCTTTATTGTTTTCAAGAAAACAACACAAAATCTACATACACCAAACTGAAAACTAGCAACCTGCCAGATCTTCCTGGCAGGCCTTGTCAAGTTTAAAATTCTCTCAACAGAGCCAAATTTTCCATCCTGGGTAGCCAATCGGGTACACATGCTTGTAGTTTCATTACTTCCACAAATCTACGTACATTTTCCCGAAAATACATGCGGGCTGGTCTCGCGTCAGAATCGCAGTAATACCCCGCCATTCTGGAGCGCCATATACTATGGAGGCCCCAGAGCATTACCTGATCAAACGGAAACCCGTCCTGGTTTTCAATTGCCAAATATCTGATACCGTAGGGATGAAGCGGCAGCTCTTTTTTAATTGTTCGTTGCAAAACATCCCAAAAAAACACCCCCTCCCAACAGTGAAGAAACACATGGTCTATTGTTTCGGGACACTTGCAGATTAGGCAATGCGAACCCCACGGTAGGAATAAACCCCTTCCCTCTAAAAACCTTTTAACTGAGAGTGTTTCCGTATGTAACTTGAAGAAGAAAGTTTTGGTTCCTGGCTGTACTTGCATTCTTTTTACTCTTTTCAGAACATCCCCTCCGTGGCCTCCATAGTACAAAGCTCTGTACATTGGCACTGGAAAAACAACATCACACAGATCTGCGTATAGCTTTCTCCGCTTCACGTCACTTAAATATTCTCTCGAAAAACGCACAACCAGAAATTTAACGCTATCAGCAACTTCTCTGAAGTAACCTAAAGTTCTTCCGGAAAAATAATTTGTTCCCACAACAAAATCAGGCAAAACACGGTTCAACCTTAGTTGACACATAGTTCTCAAAAAAGGGTCACGCACATCTCGGAAAAAGAAAAACCTGTTTACAAGCTGGCGCAGAAACAGATGTCCTAGCCCAAGGCCACCATCTTTCACACGTCTAAACAAATTCGTCCGTCGGCACCGTTCCCAGGTCGAGGACCAAACAAAAACAGCTAAAATGCGATGTATCTTCTGTACATTTGCCCGGGAACAGTGCAACACTTGCATGACGTACCACAGTTTGCTTAAAAAGAACAAGTTACACACCGTCGCTCTCGCAAAGATTGATAAATGTGCCCCCTTCCATCTATCTGATTTTTCCCGTAGTTCGTGCGCTTGTTCTTTCCAATATGCATCACTGTCCCGGTAGCAATTTAGTGGCACTCCTAGGTATTTTGGGGGGATAGTTACCCAAGTCACATTCGCAAAACGATCTGGGGTTGATGGCCAACCCCCATGCCAAAGTCCCTGGCACTTTGCCCAGTTCACTTTACTTCCGGTTGCCTTCCTGAAACTGTCAACAGACACAACAGCCTCCCGTATGCTCTGCTGATTCACAGCAAACACCGCTAGGTCATCCGCGTACGCAAGCAACTTGACTTCAGCTGCCTGCAACCTAAAACCTTGAACAGCCTCGTTCTTAATAATGTTCAAACATAGTGTCTCTATATAAATGGCAAACAAAAGTGGACTGAGGGGGCAGCCCTGGCGTACCGAACGTTGCACCCGAATGGGGGCCCCCAGACTCTTGTTTATAATTAATCTCGTAGTGCAGCCGCGGTACGCCATGGCCACGCCCTCTCGAATTACTGAACCTACATTCGCGTGGTCCAGAATACAGAGCAAAATTTCGTGGGCTACACAGTCAAATGCCTTTTCGAGGTCTAGTTGGAGGATGGCCACACAGTCATTAGTCAGATCACAACACTCCAGAACCGATCTTGCCGTGTGAATGTTAGTCATAATTGATCTCCCCTTTATCCCGCACGTTTGGTGAGGGCCAACAATATCCTGAATTACTGACTGCAGTCTCCTTGCTAGCACTTTCATTAATATTTTATAATCGACATTAGTCAAGGAAATTGGCCTGTAAGCTGTGACCTGCTGGAGCTTTTCCTCGTTATTTGTCTTTGGAATTAGAATAGTGTGAGATAACCCGTATGACAGCGGCAATCTGTTTATTTCGTAGGCTTCTTTGAACAACGCAGTCAATATTGGCGCTATTTCGTTCTTAAACCCCTTATAGAAGGCTGCACTTAGGCCGTCTGGCCCAGGCGACTTTCCCATATTTAAACTATCGATTGCTTTTTCGACCTCGAGTTCTGTGATTGGCATCTCTAATCTTTCCTTCGTGTCCTCGTCAAGTCGTGGCATAGCGATAAGAAACTTTTCTTTGAACGCGTTTATGTCGCCCTTCTGTTTGTTAAAAAGCTGCTGATAATACTGGAAGAAGCCTTGTCTGATATGTTCGTCATCTGACGATAGCATGCCGCCCCATTCAATCTTATCAATATGATTTTTTTCCGCATGCGCCTTTTCCAAAGCCAGTGCTCTTCTCGAGGGCGTCTCGCCCATGTCCCACCTTTCCGCCCTTGCCCGCACTAACGCTCCTTGGTATCTGTCTTCTTCCATCAACGCAAGCTGTTCTTTTATTTTCCTAATATCTTCTATCCATGTGCCGGGTGCGTTACATTCTTGCTCATGTAGTTTTTCCAGCAAAGCCTTTAGCTGGGTTTCTTT
Organism: Amblyomma mixtum; assembly: GCF_055824585.1. Classification (NCBI taxonomy): domain Eukaryota; kingdom Metazoa; phylum Arthropoda; class Arachnida; order Ixodida; family Ixodidae; genus Amblyomma; species Amblyomma mixtum. The sequence continues at coordinate 135,059,465 of NC_143019.1, read as the reverse complement.
AATTTTCTCCTGGTACCGCAGGCAACTGGACCTATCAATGGCTTTTATTTTAATCTGTTCTTTGCACATCTCCCATTGCTTCCAGATTTCGTACAATGTGCCCGGCTTTACTTTAATGAGTTCATTTAGTACAACCCGTCTAAAGGTCTCATCAATGAGCAATTTGTTGTTAAATTTCCATAACTCCCAGCTAAATGCATTCCTTCGTTTTTTGGTGCCGAATACGCATTTCACTAAACAGTGATCCGTGAATGTCATGGGCACAACTTGGTATTCATTGCATACGGGAATCAAATCCAGCGACACGTAAATTCTGTCAAGGCGTGCGTGGCTCGCACCTTGGAAATGCGTGTACTGTACGGCACGCGCTCCCCCCAGGTACTCGGCCACATCTTCCATATTCCACTCGCTTGTTAACTGGCACAACACATCAGTGCTCTTGTCTCTGAAGCCGCGTGTGCTGGTTTTGTCCCGAGCATTCAGTACACAGTTGAAATCGCCCAGCATTACTACCTGCCTCTCCGTACTTAACTGCTGCATAACATTCTCGAAAAACACTGCTCTTTCCTCAACAATGTTCGGGGCATACACACAAATAATGCGCCACTCAGCATTGGAATATGCAAAATCAGCTACAACACACCGTCCTGACAGACATGAGTAGTGAGCCTGTACAATCAGTCCAGGCAGCTTTTTGACAAGCAATACACACCCAGCCGATGTCCCTACCGCGTGGCTCACAATGGCGTAAAATCTAGCCGTGAAACGTTGCACCATGCTCCCGGTCTCTTCCTCCCCATCAACCTTTGTTTCTTGCACGGCAAGCACGTCGATATCATGGTCACTTAGCAGGCGATGTACTTGGCTCTGCTTCTTTTTTGCTGCCAATCCCCTGACATTTAACGTGGCTACTCTCAAAGGGGTTTCAGGCGCCATTTTCATAAAGGGTGAAAAGACCGAGAGCATGGTGCTTACCTTCCTCGTCTAGCGCGCGGCTAGACGCCGTCGTTGGAACCGCCTCCGTCTGGTGCGATCGGCTGAACTGGCAGCGGGGGCGCTTTATCCGCTGCACGCCTCTCCGAAGAAAGGTTTGGCCGCGGACGTAGTGCGGACCTCCGGGATTGGACTGTTTTTGCTGGCGGCTCGTCGACACCGGGGGCTGCTGCCTTGTCACCTTCGAGATCGGTCTGTGTGTGGGGTCGCTTGGCTGGGGCTGTGACGCTTGGCGAACGGGTACCGCTGGTGTCCGGGTGCTCCTCACCGTTATCTTGCTCCATGTCGTCTGCCGGCTGAGGTGACGTCTCGTCCTCTGACCTCGGGAGGTCAGGTGTAGCGTCACTCCTCCCTGCATCGCTGGCACCACTGATATCTCGTGCCGAGTCCCCCGACGAGTCTGTCTCCCGTGCCTGCGTACGCGCTTCTCCGGTTCCCTTTGCCGCCTCCTCTGCCTCGACTACGTCCATAGTGAGCTCCGCCGACCGCTCCCTCGTTCCAGGTCCCGCGGCCGAAGCGTACGTGAGCACACAGTCAGCCTCCTCATGTCCGTAGCGCCTACATTTTGAACATCGGGGCACCTTACATTCGCGGCGGACGTGTCCCGTGCCTCGACAGCGTAAGCACTGCATCGCCCGCCCAGGCACCACGACAAGGGCTAATTCCCCGGCGACTCGCAGCTGGTGCGGTAAATCATCAACCTTAATGCCAGGCTTCAATTTCAGGAGCACCGTCCTCGTGGTGGACCCCTTCTCCTTGACGCCTTGAACTCGCCACCTCTCCCGGGTCACTTCGGTCACGTTTCCAAAAGCAGCAAACGCCGTCCGGATGTCCTCATCTGCCACGCCGTGCAACATCCAGTGGAGACGCAGCTTCACTTGTTGGTCTTCGGGATCGATGATGAGGCAGCGGCGACCTTTCACTTCCAGTTCCTTGAACGCCGCCAGCTTCTTTGTTGCCTCTGTGCTGGTTAACGTGACAGCCCACACATGGTTGATCTGATACGCCCCCAACGCCAAAACGTCGGGGAGCGCACCAACGTTGGCAAGGGCGTCACGGAAATCCTCGACCCTGTATGGCCTAACCCGCACATCGCCGTGCAAAAAAAGCGTGTTAAAAACAACGCGTCCGGTGGGCAAAGTTGGCAGAATAATCTGGTACTCGCTATCTTCGTTGTCCTCGAGCCTGTTTCCGCGGCTGGAAAGGGCCGCTATCGCCGCTCCGCTGGAGCTCATGATCCTGCGTCCGTCACGCTCGGTGGCCGGAAGTAGAATGATACGCCACGACTGCGGTGATTAATCCTTGACATATAAAAGCATTTTCCTCGGCGATAAGACATTTCCTCCTTTCCAGGCGTGACGTCAGACAAGCTAGCGCAGCGCCACCCGTGACCGCTTAAACCGGCTTACTGACGCTTCGTCCATGCGCGACGCTTTTCATGTTGTAGGCGGCCGTCACGTGGTGATAACTGGTGATGTGGTGCTCGTTCCGCCATTACTTCTGACCGTGGTCGTCATTTCGACTTCGCATTATTCGCCAACCTACCCGTCCATAACATCAAGACGATCTTTTACCACCAGATTTTCTAAGGTCGACGGCTTTCCTCGGCAACTGAAGGCTTCGCTTATAGCGCTGGTTCTCCCTTCACACTGGATTGAGCGCCTACCCTTGGGTCCTGCTTGGCCTACGCACTACACTTCGCAATGACTGTTCCACATGTGCAGCAGAGCTCACGTCTGTTGCCACTGCTCGTGTTCCTGGCAAATATTTCGAGCACTCGCCAAGCACACCTGTCGACGTTTCCAACAACGCCGGCCGTCTACGCAGCTCTGTGCGCATCACAGTCGGTCAGCCTGCAGGAAAAGGAGGTTCCTTTTCTGCGCAGTTTATTGAGTACGAGCAGACAGTACGGGGGGTTGGCTTGATGTGATTGCATTTGTTATCCTGTTGTTGTGTTCGTATTTCAAGCAGGAATGATATGTCATAGGTTTCCTTTGCACGCGTGGTAGTGATTGTTGTGTTTCGATTTTGTATTTTCTAACGCTTTTAAAAGCTTCCCTTTCGTGAATAAAAATTCAGTTGATAGTCTGCGCTTGTGTTGTGTCTTCTTGTTCGCTTTGGTCCTCGTTTCTTTTTGCGCAGCTAAGTGTGAATGGTAAGCCGAAACCCTTTACAAGTTTAACAGCGGAACTGTATGTGGCTAGCTCCTGGTGTGAGCGTCTACGTATAGGGCTGGGGAAACTCGCGGTTAACGTGACCTGGCCGTCACCCACAACGAGGAAACGTCCGAGCATGCCCCACACCCGTGTTAGTAGAGGCTTCTAAGTTTTGTAACGTTCAAAAGCACTAATGAGAAAGTGTAATCGTAGAGACATTTTCTTTTCGGCACGGAGCAAGTTTGTGAATGGACTTCTTTCAACTGGGATTTGAAGCGCCTCGGAGTGGCCGGAGGCGACATTTCAAGCGGGCAGACGAAAGATGGACGGATCAATACCCTGTGAGCATTCTTTTACAGTTTTTTTCTGTCGTTGCAAGTGAAAGGCGGAAAAGCCATTTTACGACGCGTGGAAAATGGGCACGAACGTGAATTAACAAGGTAAAAAGTGTTGCTGGTTAATGCCAGATCTTGTGGCGAAAAACAGCGCTTAAAGGGCAACTGCAGCACTTTTTTGAGAATTTCGTGATATTCAAGGATTCGAATCTAAATAGGCTTTACGTGAAGCATGCCAATTGTTTTTGCACTAGCATTTAAAGTAGTTACGTAATGGACGATTGAATTTTGCGCTGCTGCTCAATGCACTGGAGGTGTGCACGTAAGTTCAGCGTGACGTCACGGAAGGTCTGCCTTACATTACCACTGTCGTCAGCCACACCCTGCCCTGACTCGTTAGACGCTGCCAATCAACTCTCGGCAGTGTTTGCCTTTGATGGCGTTCCTTTTTTTCCTTCAAAGCAGGCGTTTGCGCGTTGGAAATGTATACCGATACCTTCGATGACGTCATCATGCGCCCCACCCCCCCCCCCCTCCCAACTTGGCGTTGTGCGCTGCGGAGAACCTTAAAGGTCGTCCGGATTTGAATCAGGGACTACTTCACTATTTCAAGCGCTAAACCAAAAAGACTTCGCATGCTTTACCTGCAAGTTTCACACATTCTATCATCTCAAGCTCGTGTATTTCTAAAACCTATGCAGTTTCCCTTTTAAATCAGAGGCGGCGGCAAACGCGTCGCATCCCCACACTTCTTTGTCTCGTGTAAGCGCTGCTTTTTTGCTGCGAAAATGCGGTATTTATTTTTCAAACATTTTGTATATGCCATCGCTCGAATGGCACCCTTAACACGATGTCACCCTTCGAACATTTCCAGCGTTTCTTTTTTCCTCCACTTGCGAACTTCGGCTGTATATTCACTTGTGGAATTAAAAAAAAAGGTGTTATCATCTATTGTACTTTTTTTTCTACAAGACAGGCGCTCCAATGACTAGCGCTCTTCCCGCTGCCACACTACTTCTCTGAGCGGCGCATTAGGTAGGCCACGGCTCGCAGTCAATGCCAGGTTAGAGGAAATAGCTGACACATTGCTTCCTAACGTCAGCAGCTGTATAGGTAAAAATAAAATGAACTTAAGTTTCAGAAGCACAGAGTGAAACAAATGTGTACTGAGCGAGCACGAAATGCTGCCGCAGGACTGAACTGGTGCCTTTAAACACTGCGGCTTTACCGCATAGACCCTTGGAAAGAGGGGCGGTGAAGGGACAAGACTCCCTGCTTCCTCTGCCTGCAATTGCTTCAAGAAATGTCAACTTCATGCTTCGCAATCCTTTCTTCATAATGGCAGACATTTCGCTTAATTGCCTATTTGCCATAGCAATGCAGGAAAAACAACATGTAGTGTTCGCCTGCCCTGAGCCTCACTACATGTATTGCCGAGAAAACGGCCCGGCTAAGACGGAGACCTCCGCGATAACATGCATAATAACTGTTCAGTTATTACAAAACTTTCGAAAAAGTCATAAGCCAAGCTTTAATTTCGACATCTGATGTCACGGTTACGTTATACTGACATGACACACTCGGCGAAGTCCTCCAGTGCTCACTGAGTAATTTTTGACTATCGCTACCAACATATATGCTTTGCCAAAATCAGACCTGTGAAATTACATGCGACACACTCAGCATGTTCCGCAAATGGGAAACAAGCACCCTGGTCATGCCGTGAAGCTCTTTTTTTTCGCCGTCATCCATTCGGCAATGAATGGGGAAGGAAAAAAAGAAAAATAATAAATAACGCTTAGGACATTTACAAATAAAGGGGACAAAAGGGAGAGGCGGCAAAAAGACATGGGGCAGAAATGTCCGCCATGTATCAATTCTGCTGACCGACAGTACCAGGAAGATACATGTCAGGCAAAAGGCGCGAAAAAAAATGTGTTGCGCCTGTCAGTCACACTGATAGCAAAATTGAATGTTGTTACAGGACCTTCAGCTGCGGTGTACTAAAACGTCTCTTGGCGCTGGCGGTATATTATACCCCTGTCACACGGCCAGTTTCAATGGCCATCGAGTCGAGAGCCATCGAGATTTTCGATCGCCATTGAACTCGAGGGAGTTGTGGAGCTGCTACACGGCAAATCTCAATGGCCATTGAAATCGTTCTCGTGTCTTACGCCAAGCTCGTGTGGCGCCACAATCGCTGCTTTCGGTTTCGCGCAAATAACAAAAATATATTGACGAAACTTAACTAAATGTTGAAATACACTTTCTTGCAGTCATAAGGCGCGTTCACACTTGTTCAAAAATCCGGCAAGCGAAGCGGATTCGCTCGCCGCAAAAACTAGGACCTGTTCTCATCTGTTGACGCCCGGGCGAGTTGGAACGGCCGCGCCGCTGCTGCTTCTCGCTTTGCGCACCACGTCGCCGCTCGCGACGTACACAGATACAGTGAGAAAAGAGCATAAATTTATGCTGTCTACGTACCACGAGCGTATGCACGCTTACGTACGCTAAACGCAGGCGCATTCTCACATTGAGTTCAGCGTATGCTAGCAGAGAGGCAAAAATAAACTTAGTCTCTAGTGGCGCCATCTGGTAGTCAAAACGGGAACCATTACTGTCAACAAACCGCCTCTCTTAGGCCTAACAGCGGCAGAATCGTCACTCTAAATAAAAAATAAAGCAAATTTATCACTTATACGTTTTCTTCTAGGCAAGATGAGACGAAGCGAAAGACCGGTGCCCCATTTATGACCAGTGAACGGACAGAAAAAGGCAGCAACAACGAGAATTCAGTCCGAAGCGAGGGGTCCGGCTTTGAAGGGCGCCGCCATGTTTGTTGTCGTTCGAAGCAATGCTAGCAACCTTGGGCAACGCTCGAAGGCCCTCGAAATCTCGATAGAGTTCCGGGCTGCTCCGTCGACTCGATAGACTATTGACTCGATGGCCATTCAAACTGGCCGTGTAGCAGCGCTCGATCGCCTTCGAGTCGATAGGCTATCGATTCGAGGGCCTTCGAAATGCCCGTGTGACAGGGGTATTAGTTTCAGAAATGGGGGCTACACCTTCCCACGCCATGGGCAAAATCATATGGAACTGAAACCATAAAAATCATGGGCGGTAATCTTTGGGGTAAGCTGCAAAAAAAAAAAAAATCACTTGTTTCTCTAACCACAGAGCGCGTTGAAAAAAAAAAGAGAAAAAGAAAGCTCCACGATTTTTTGTTTAATTAAGGCTTGTGACACTTACAAACAGGCTCAGGTTTGCAACCGAGCCCGCTGTGTGCACCGCCATGCAGCGGAGCTTCCCAAGTGCACAGTCCACAGGCACTTGTACTCAGTTTTTAACCAGCGAGTGACCGGCGGTGGGAGTCGAACACCCCACCTCCCGCAGCCGAGACGGGCGTCTTAGCCACTACGCCACGACTGCGGTGATTAATCCTTGACATATAAAAGCATTTTCCTCGGCGATAAGACATTTCCTCCTTTCCAGGCGTGACGTCAGACAAGCTAGCGCAGCGCCACCCGTGACCGCTTAAACCGGCTTACTGACGCTTCGTCCATGCGCGACGCTTTTCATGTTGTAGGCGGCCGTCACGTGGTGATAACTGGTGATGTGGTGCTCGTTCCGCCATTACTTCTGACCGTGGTCGTCATTTCGACTTCGCATTATTCGCCAACCTACCCGTCCATAACATCAAGACGAAATTTTACCACCAGATTTTCTAAGGTCGACGGCTTTCCTCGGCAACTGAAGGCTTCGCTTATAGCGCTGGTTCTCCCTTCACACTGGATTGAGCGCCTACCCTTGGGTCCTGCTTGGCCTACGCACTACACTTCGCAATGACTGTTCCACATGTGCAGCAGAGCTCACGTCTGTTGCCACTGCTCGTGTTCCTGGCAAATATTTCGAGCACTCGCCAAGCACACCTGTCGACGTTTCCAACAACGCCGGCCGTCTACGCAGCTCTGTGCGCATCACAGTCGGTCAGCCTGCAGGAAAAGGAGGTTCCTTTTCTGCGCAGTTTATTGAGTACGAGCAGACAGTACGGGGGGTTGGCTTGATGTGATTGCATTTGTTATCCTGTTGTTGTGTTCGTATTTCAAGCAGGAATGATATGTCATAGGTTTCCTTTGCACGCGTGGTAGTGATTGTTGTGTTTCGATTTTGTATTTTCTAACGCTTTTAAAAGCTTCCCTTTCGTGAATAAAAATTCAGTTGATAGTCTGCGCTTGTGTTGTGTCTTCTTGTTCGCTTTGGTCCTCGTTTCTTTTTGCGCAGCTAAGTGTGAATGGTAAGCCGAAACCCTTTACAAGTTTAACAGCGGAACTGTATGTGGCTAGCTCCTGGTGTGAGCGTCTACGTATAGGGCTGGGGAAACTCGCGGTTAACGTGACCTGGCCGTCACCCACAACGAGGAAACGTCCGAGCATGCCCCACACCCGTGTTAGTAGAGGCTTCTAAGTTTTGTAACGTTCAAAAGCACTAATGAGAAAGTGTAATCGTAGAGACATTTTCTTTTCGGCACGGAGCAAGTTTGTGAATGGACTTCTTTCAACTGGGATTTGAAGCGCCTCGGAGTGGCCGGAGGCGACATTTCAAGCGGGCAGACGAAAGATGGACGGATCAATACCCTGTGAGCATTCTTTTACAGTTTTTTTCTGTCGTTGCAAGTGAAAGGCGGAAAAGCCATTTTACGACGCGTGGAAAATGGGCAAGAACGTGAATTAACAAGGTAAAAAGTGTTGCTGGTTAATGCCAGATCTTGTGGCGAAAAACAGCGCTTAAAGGGCAACTGCAGCACTTTTTTGAGAATTTCGTGATATTCAAGGATTCGAATCTAAATAGGCTTTACGTGAAGCATGCCAATTGTTTTTGCACTAGCATTTGAAGTAGTTACGTAATGGACGATTGAATTTTGCGCTGCTGCTCAATGCACTGGAGGTGTGCACGTAAGTTCAGCGTGACGTCACGGAAGGTCTGCCTTACATTACCACTGTCGACAGCCACACCCTGCCCTGACTCGTTAGACGCTGCCAATCAACTCTCGGCAGGGTTTGCCTTTGATGGCGTTCCTTTTTTTCCTTCAAAGCAGGTGTTTGCGCGTTGGAAATGTATACCGATACCTTCGATGACGTCATCATGCGCCCCCCCCCCTCCCAACTTGGCGTTGTGCGCTGCGGAGAACCTTAAAGGTCGTCCGGATTTGAATCAGGGACTACTTCACTATTTCAAGCGCTAAACCAAAAAGACTTCGCATGCTTTACCTGCAAGTTTCACACATTCTATCATCTCAAGCTCGTGTATTTCTAAAACCTATGCAGTTTCCCTTTTAAATCAGAGGCGGCGGCAAACGCGTCGCATCCCCACACTTCTTTGTCTCGTGTAAGCGCTGCTTTTTTGCTGCGAAAATGCGGTATTTATTTTTCAAACATTTTGTATATGCCATCGCTCGAATGGCACCCTTAACACGATGTCACCCTTCGAACATTTCCAGCGTTTCTTTTTTCCTCCACTTGCGAACTTCGGCTGTATATTCACTTGTGGAATTAAAAAAAAAGGTGTTATCATCTATTGTACTTTTTTTCTACAAGACAGGCGCTCCAATGACTAGCGCTCTTCCCGCTGCCACACTACTTCTCTGAGCGGCGCATTAGGTAGGCCACGGCTCGCAGTCAATGCCAGGTTAGAGGAAATAGCTGACACATTGCTTCCTAACGTCAGCAGCTGTATAGGTAAAAATAAAATGAACTTAAGTTTCAGAAGCACAGAGTGAAACAAATGTGTACTGAGCGAGCACGAAATGCTGCCGCAGGACTGAACTGGTGCCTTTAAACACTGCGGCTTTACCGCATAGACCCTTGGAAAGAGGGGCGGTGAAGGGACAAGACTCCCTGCTTCCTCTGCCTGCAATTGCTTCAAGAAATGTCAACTTCATGCTTCGCAATCCTTTCTTCATAATGGCAGACATTTCGCTTAATTGCCTATTTGCCATAGCAATGCAGGAAAAACAACATGTAGTGTTCGCCTGCCCTGAGCCTCACTACATGTATTGCCGAGAAAACGGCCCGGCTAAGACGGAGACCTCCGCGATAACATGCATAATAACTGTTCAGTTATTACAAAACTTTCGAAAAAGTCATAAGCCAAGCTTTAATTTCGACATCTGATGTCACGGTTACGTTATACTGACATGACACACTCGGCGAAGTCCTCCAGTGCTCACTGAGTAATTTTTGACTATCGCTACCAACATATATGCTTTGCCAAAATCAGACCTGTGAAATTACATGCGACACACTCAGCATGTTCCGCAAATGGGAAACAAGCACCCTGGTCATGCCGTGAAGCTCTTTTTTTTCGCCGTCATCCATTCGGCAATGAATGGGGAAGGAAAAAAAGAAAAATAATAAATAACGCTTAGGACATTTACAAATAAAGGGGACAAAAGGGAGAGGCGGCAAAAAGACATGGGGCAGAAATGTCCGCCATGTATCAATTCTGCTGACCGACAGTACCAGGAAGATACATGTCAGGCAAAAGGCGCGAAAAAAAATGTGTTGCGCCTGTCAGTCACACTGATAGCAAAATTGAATGTTGTTACAGGACCTTCAGCTGCGGTGTACTAAAACGTCTCTTGGCGCTGGCGGTATATTATACCCCTGTCACACGGCCAGTTTCAATGGCCATCGAGTCGAGAGCCATCGAGATTTTCGATCGCCATTGAACTCGAGGGAGTTGTGGAGCTGCTACACGGCAAATCTCAATGGCCATTGAAATCGTTCTCGTGTCTTACGCCAAGCTCGTGTGGCGCCACAATCGCTGCTTTCGGTTTCGCGCAAATAACAAAAATATATTGACGAAACTTAACTAAATGTTGAAATACACTTTCTTGCAGTCATAAGGCGCGTTCACACTTGTTCAAAAATCCGGCAAGCGAAGCGGATTCGCTCGCCGCAAAAACTAGGACCTGTTCTCATCTGTTGACGCCCGGGCGAGTTGGAACGGCCGCGCCGCTGCTGCTTCTCGCTTTGCGCACCACGTCGCCGCTCGCGACGTACACAGATACAGTGAGAAAAGAGCATAAATTTATGCTGTCTACGTACCACGAGCGTATGCACGCTTACGTACGCTAAACGCAGGCGCATTCTCACATTGAGTTCAGCGTATGCAAGCAGAGAGGCAAAAATAAACTTAGTCTCTAGTGGCGCCATCTGGTAGTCAAAACGGGAACCATTACTGTCAACAAACCGCCTCTCTTAGGCCTAACAGCGGCAGAATCGTCACTCTAAATAAAAAATAAAGCAAATTTATCACTTATACGTTTTCTTCTAGGCAAGATGAGACGAAGCGAAAGACCGGTGCCCCATTTATGACCAGTGAACGGACAGAAAAAGGCAGCAACAACGAGAATTCAGTCCGAAGCGAGGGGTCCGGCTTTGAAGGGCGCCGCCATGTTTGTTGTCGTTCGAAGCAATGCTAGCAACCTTGGGCAACGCTCGAAGGCCCTCGAAATCTCGATAGAGTTCCGGGCTGCTCCGTCGACTCGATAGACTATTGACTCGATGGCCATTCAAACTGGCCGTGTAGCAGCGCTCGATCGCCTTCGAGTCGATAGGCTATCGATTCGAGGGCCTTCGAAATGCCCGTGTGACAGGGGTATTAGTTTCAGAAATGGGGGCTACACCTTCCCACGCCATGGGCAAAATCATATGGAACTGAAACCATAAAAATCATGGGCGGTAATCTTTGGGGTAAGCTGCAAAAAAAAAAAAAATCACTTGTTTCTCTAACCACAGAGCGCGTTGAAAAAAAAAAAAGAGAAAAAGAAAGCTCCACGATTTTTTGTTTAATTAAGGCTTGTGACACTTACAAACAGGCTCAGGTTTGCAACCGAGCCCGCTGTGTGCACCGCCATGCAGCGGAGCTTCCCAAGTGCACAGTCCACAGGCACTTGTACTCAGTTTTTAACCAGCGAGTGACCGGCGGTGGGAGTCGAACACCCCACCTCCCGCAGCCGAGACGGGCGTCTTAGCCACTACGCCACGACTGCGGTGATTAATCCTTGACATATAAAAGCATTTTCCTCGGCGATAAGACATTTCCTCCTTTCCAGGCGTGACGTCAGACAAGCTAGCGCAGCGCCACCCGTGACCGCTTAAACCGGCTTACTGACGCTTCGTCCATGCGCGACGCTTTTCATGTTGTAGGCGGCCGTCACGTGGTGATAACTGGTGATGTGGTGCTCGTTCCGCCATTACTTCTGACCGTGGTCGTCATTTCGACTTCGCATTATTCGCCAACCTACCCGTCCATAACATCAAGACGATCTTTTACCACCAGATTTTCTAAGGTCGACGGCTTTCCTCGGCAACTGAAGGCTTCGCTTATAGCGCTGGTTCTCCCTTCACACTGGATTGAGCGCCTACCCTTGGGTCCTGCTTGGCCTACGCACTACACTTCGCAATGACTGTTCCACATGTGCAGCAGAGCTCACGTCTGTTGCCACTGCTCGTGTTCCTGGCAAATATTTCGAGCACTCGCCAAGCACACCTGTCGACGTTTCCAACAACGCCGGCCGTCTACGCAGCTCTGTGCGCATCACAGTCGGTCAGCCTGCAGGAAAAGGAGGTTCCTTTTCTGCGCAGTTTATTGAGTACGAGCAGACAGTACGGGGGGTTGGCTTGATGTGATTGCATTTGTTATCCTGTTGTTGTGTTCGTATTTCAAGCAGGAATGATATGTCATAGGTTTCCTTTGCACGCGTGGTAGTGATTGTTGTGTTTCGATTTTGTATTTTCTAACGCTTTTAAAAGCTTCCCTTTCGTGAATAAAAATTCAGTTGATAGTCTGCGCTTGTGTTGTGTCTTCTTGTTCGCTTTGGTCCTCGTTTCTTTTTGCGCAGCTAAGTGTGAATGGTAAGCCGAAACCCTTTACAAGTTTAACAGCGGAACTGTATGTGGCTAGCTCCTGGTGTGAGCGTCTACGTATAGGGCTGGGGAAACTCGCGGTTAACGTGACCTGGCCGTCACCCACAACGAGGAAACGTCCGAGCATGCCCCACACCCGTGTTAGTAGAGGCTTCTAAGTTTTGTAACGTTCAAAAGCACTAATGAGAAAGTGTAATCGTAGAGACATTTTCTTTTCGGCACGGAGCAAGTTTGTGAATGGACTTCTTTCAACTGGGATTTGAAGCGCCTCGGAGTGGCCGGAGGCGACATTTCAAGCGGGCAGACGAAAGATGGACGGATCAATACCCTGTGAGCATTCTTTTACAGTTTTTTTCTGTCGTTGCAAGTGAAAGGCGGAAAAGCCATTTTACGACGCGTGGAAAATGGGCAAGAACGTGAATTAACAAGGTAAAAAGTGTTGCTGGTTAATGCCAGATCTTGTGGCGAAAAACAGCGCTTAAAGGGCAACTGCAGCACTTTTTTGAGAATTTCGTGATATTCAAGGATTCGAATCTAAATAGGCTTTACGTGAAGCATGCCAATTGTTTTTGCACTAGCATTTGAAGTAGTTACGTAATGGACGATTGAATTTTGCGCTGCTGCTCAATGCACTGGAGGTGTGCACGTAAGTTCAGCGTGACGTCACGGAAGGTCTGCCTTACATTACCACTGTCGTCAGCCACACCCTGCCCTGACTCGTTAGACGCTGCCAATCAACTCTCGGCAGGGTTTGCCTTTGATGGCGTTCCTTTTTTTCCTTCAAAGCAGGCGTTTGCGCGTTGGAAATGTATACCGATACCTTCGATGACGTCATCATGCGCCCCCCCCCCCTCCCAACTTGGCGTTGTGCGCTGCGGAGAACCTTAAAGGTCGTCCGGATTTGAATCAGGGACTACTTCACTATTTCAAGCGCTAAACCAAAAAGACTTCGCATGCTTTACCTGCAAGTTTCACACATTCTATCATCTCAAGCTCGTGTATTTCTAAAACCTATGCAGTTTCCCTTTTAAATCAGAGGCGGCGGCAAACGCGTCGCATCCCCACACTTCTTTGTCTCGTGTAAGCGCTGCTTTTTTGCTGCGAAAATGCGGTATTTATTTTTCAAACATTTTGTATATGCCATCGCTCGAATGGCACCCTTAACACGATGTCACCCTTCGAACATTTCCAGCGTTTCTTTTTTCCTCCACTTGCGAACTTCGGCTGTATATTCACTTGTGGAATTAAAAAAAAAGGTGTTATCATCTATTGTACTTTTTTTTCTACAAGACAGGCGCTCCAATGACTAGCGCTCTTCCCGCTGCCACACTACTTCTCTGAGCGGCGCATTAGGTAGGCCACGGCTCGCAGTCAATGCCAGGTTAGAGGAAATAGCTGACACATTGCTTCCTAACGTCAGCAGCTGTATAGGTAAAAATAAAATGAACTTAAGTTTCAGAAGCACAGAGTGAAACAAATGTGTACTGAGCGAGCACGAAATGCTGCCGCAGGACTGAACTGGTGCCTTTAAACACTGCGGCTTTACCGCATAGACCCTTGGAAAGAGGGGCGGTGAAGGGACAAGACTCCCTGCTTCCTCTGCCTGCAATTGCTTCAAGAAATGTCAACTTCATGCTTCGCAATCCTTTCTTCATAATGGCAGACATTTCGCTTAATTGCCTATTTGCCATAGCAATGCAGGAAAAACAACATGTAGTGTTCGCCTGCCCTGAGCCTCACTACATGTATTGCCGAGAAAACGGCCCGGCTAAGACGGAGACCTCCGCGATAACATGCATAATAACTGTTCAGTTATTACAAAACTTTCGAAAAAGTCATAAGCCAAGCTTTAATTTCGACATCTGATGTCACGGTTACGTTATACTGACATGACACACTCGGCGAAGTCCTCCAGTGCTCACTGAGTAATTTTTGACTATCGCTACCAACATATATGCTTTGCCAAAATCAGACCTGTGAAATTACATGCGACACACTCAGCATGTTCCGCAAATGGGAAACAAGCACCCTGGTCATGCCGTGAAGCTCTTTTTTTTCGCCGTCATCCATTCGGCAATGAATGGGGAAGGAAAAAAAGAAAAATAATAAATAACGCTTAGGACATTTACAAATAAAGGGGACAAAAGGGAGAGGCGGCAAAAAGACATGGGGCAGAAATGTCCGCCATGTATCAATTCTGCTGACCGACAGTACCAGGAAGATACATGTCAGGCAAAAGGCGCGAAAAAAAATGTGTTGCGCCTGTCAGTCACACTGATAGCAAAATTGAATGTTGTTACAGGACCTTCAGCTGCGGTGTACTAAAACGTCTCTTGGCGCTGGCGGTATATTATACCCCTGTCACACGGCCAGTTTCAATGGCCATCGAGTCGAGAGCCATCGAGATTTTCGATCGCCATTGAACTCGAGGGAGTTGTGGAGCTGCTACACGGCAAATCTCAATGGCCATTGAAATCGTTCTCGTGTCTTACGCCAAGCTCGTGTGGCGCCACAATCGCTGCTTTCGGTTTCGCGCAAATAACAAAAATATTGTCACGGATGGGTCCTTAATCACACAGGCTAGGCGCAAGCCGCCAACAGAGAAGCAGAGTCCCAGCTCCGAGAGCACGCGAGTTCCTCACTTCTTCGTCCTTTCGGCGCCGCTCGGGGACACCTGGCGGCATTATTCCCCCTCCCCAAAAAAGAAAGCAAAAACGTGGGCGCACATTGAGTGAACGGGAGGAAGTAAGCAAGTGAACAAACGGTCACATGCCGCTCAACGGCTGCAGGCACTAATAAAAAGAACACGCGGAAGAGGCTACGTCCCTTACTGTGTACAGTAAGGCTTCATGCGCAGTACGTGCACGACCTCAGGCTGAGGTCGACGGCGCGAACTCGGTAGAGTGCCATCGGGGAGGACTTCATACGTCACATCCGTGATACGGCGCAACACTGTGTACGGTCCAAAGTAGCGGCTCAGGAGCTTCTCCGACAGACCTGGGCGACGTACTGGGGTCCATACCCACACTTTGTCGTCGGGGTGGTACTCTACGTGTCGATGTCGTTGGTTGTAGCGTTTTGCATCCGTGGCCTGCTGCCGTCGGATGTGCATACGGGCCAGTTGCCGGGCTTCCTCTGCGTGCCGGGTAAACTCCTCGGCGTCCGACGTGAGCTCCTGGTCGTCAGGGGCGCACGGAAGCATGGCGTCGAGCATTGTCTGTACGTCACGCCCGTAGACGAGGCGAAACGGCGTAAAGCGAGTCGTTTCCTGAAGCGCCGTGTTATAGGCAAACGTCACGTATGGAAGGATCTCGTCCCAGGTCTTGTGCTGTACATCGACGTACATGGCGAGCATGTCCGCTAAGGTTTTGTTGAGGCGCTCCGTGAGCCCGTTTGACTGCGGGTGGTATGCAGTAGTCTTGCGGTGGGTCGTGTGACTCAGCTGGAACACCTCGTGCAAGAGCTGCGCAGTAAACGCAGTGCCTCTGTCGGTGATTACGGAAGACGGGGCGCCGTGTCGTAAAACGATGTGGTGTATGAAGAAATGCGCGAGTTCCGAGGATGTACTGCGCGGCACCGCCTTGGTTTCCGCATAGCGCGTCAAATAATCAGTCGCAACTATAATCCACTTATTGCCAGATGCTGATACAGGAAATGGGCCCAGAAGATCAATGCCGACTTGGTCAAAAGGTGTGCGAGGTGGTTCAATTGGATGGAGCAAACCTGCAGGCTTTAGCGGTGGCGACTTACGACGCTGGCACTCACGGCAACCTCTGACGTAGCGATGAATGGTCGCTGCAAGTTTAGGCCAATAATAGGCCTGACGCACTCGGGCGAGCGTGCGTGCAAATCCCAAGTGGCCAGATGTGGGCTCATCATGACACGCTGAAAGGATGTCGTCGCGGAGGTCTGATGGTACGACTAGGAGGTACGTCCGGTCACCGTTACGTGAGTTTTTCTTGTAGAGTACGCCATTGCGAATACAAAAAGAGGACAGGTGGCGGGAAAAGGGTCGAGGTACGTTGGAAGCATGGCCCTCTAGGTGATCCATGACAGACCGCAGGCCAGCGTCAGCACGCTGCCTTGCCACCAAGTCCGAACTGCTGACCACACCTAGGAAACGATGGTCGTCCTCTGCGCTGTCATCAGCTTGCTCAACGGGTGCGCGCGAGAGCGTGTCGGCATCTTCGTGTTTACGTCCGGACTTATAGACAATTGTATAATCAAATTCCTGAAGGCGAAGGCTCCAGCGTGCCAGGCGGCCTGATGGGTCCCGGAGATTGGTCAGCCAGCACAAGGAATGGTGGTCTGTGACGACTTTGAAAGGGCGACCGTAGATATAGGGCCGAAATTTCATCGTGGCCCAGATGACGGCGAGGCACTCCTTTTCTGAGGTGGAATAGTTGATTTCGGTGCGCGAGAGTGTGCGACTTGCATACGCGATCACACGTTCCACGCCTTCTTGATGCTGAACGAGGACGGCACCAAGCCCAATATTGCTAGCGTCGGTGTGTATCTCGGTAGCAGCCTCCTCATCAAAGTGAGCAAGCACAGGGGTAGTGTGCAGCCGTTGTCGCAGCTCTGTGAAAGCAGCCTCTTGCGCGGCAGTCCAGACGAACGGTGTATCTTCACGCGTTAAGCGGGTCAAGGGTTCAGCGATGTTGGAGAAGTCTGCGATAAAACGGCGGTAGTAGGCGCACAAACCCAAGAAGCGCTTGAGCGCTTTCTTTGTAGTAGGACGGGGAAACTCGGCTACGGCGGCAGTTTTCTCGGGGTCGGGTTTTACACCGTCGGCGCTCACAACATGGCCAAGAAACTTGAGCTCTTTGTAGCCAAAGTGGCACTTCTCGGGTTTAAGTGTCAAGTCGGCCAACCGCAGGGCATCCAGCACGGTCCGCAGTCGTTCAAGGTGTTGGTCGAAGGTTTCTGAAAACACCACCACGTCATCTAGATAAACTAAACAGGTTTGCCATTTGAGGCCAGCCAGGACAGTGTCCATCATGCGCTGAAACGTCGCAGGCGCTGAACAAAGGCCGAAGGGCAACACCTTAAATTCATATAGGCCGTCGGGTGTGATGAAGGCAGTTTTTTCGCGGTCACGTTCATCAACCTCAATCTGCCAATATCCGCTCTTTAGGTCGATCGATGAAAAATACTTGGCGCGGCGAAGTCTGTCGAGTGAGTCGTCGATGCGAGGCAGCGGGTAGACGTCCTTTTTCGTTATGGCGTTCAGCTTACGGTAATCGACGCAAAAGCGCAAAGTCCCATCCTTCTTCTTTACCAGAACAACAGGCGACGACCACGGGCTCTTAGAAGGCTGAATTATGCCGTCTGTAAGCATCTCCTTCACCTGCGTTTGGATGGCGTCGCGTTCCTTCGGGGAAATGCGGTACGGCTGCTGTCGTATGGGGCGAGCATCATCGGAAGTGATGATTCGATGCTTTGTGACCGCCGTTTGCCGCACTTTCGAGGAGGATGCGAAGCAGGTTTGGTATTGAAGCAGTAGGGCGCGTAGGTCGCGCTGTTGAGTGGCTGATAGCCCGGAGCTAATATCGATGCGATCCAGGGACGTCTCCGGTTGTACCATGCCCTCGGACGCAAAACACTCAGTAACATCTGCCAATTGGTCGGCCCACGCTATGGCAGTAGCTCGGAAAAGGCGACGAGGTTCGTTGGTAAAATTAGTAATCAGGAGCTCCGACCGACCGTTATGGAGGTGGACAAGGCTTCGGGCCGAGCAAATGCCGTGTGTCAGTATCAAGGAAAGGTTGCCCTCGGCGACTGCAGGTCCATCACGTAGCCTATCATCGCATTCAACTCTTGCAAAAACACTGGCGCGCGGCGGGATCAAAACACTCTCAGTGGAAATACGAAGGGCGGAGCTGCGTTGACGAACATCGGAGGTGTTGTCGGCTTTCGCTCTAGAAAACGTAACGGTTCTGTTCCGCAGGTCGATAACGGCACCATTCTCACGGAGAAAATCTACGCCCAAAATCAGGTCACGAGAACAGTCGCGGAGCACCAGGCAGCTCACTACGAACGTCGAATCGATGATCTGGACCCTAGCCGTGCACTGTCCAAGCGGAGTAATGATATGGCCCCCCGCCGTCCGGATCTGCATGCCAGAGCAGGGAGTCGTGACTTTCTTCAGAAGCGCTGCCAATTTGCCACTAATAATTGAAAACTCTGCTCCTGTGTCCACCAACGCGCTAATGCTGTGACCGTCGAGAAGCACGGGTATGTCGAGTGAGAATCGCTCCTTTAGATCACCGGCTGTCGTCGACGTCGACAAAGCTCTATCATCGAATGTCGGCGTCGTCAGGGGGTCCTTACAGCATCGATATCCAGCGACCACGCCCCCGGAGGTCGCTGTCTTCAGTTTTCCCGGCGAGGACTGGGCGAGCGGTCCGCTGCCGCTCGCGAAAAGTTCTGCGGATTCGGTGAAAATGATGACCGGCGAGGGGACGGCGATCGGGACTGACGGCGCGCCGTGGACCACAGTGGTTGCTGCGTTACGTACTCTTCAATCGCAGGGGGCCGTTGACCAAATCGGGGTCTTGGCGCATCGGGGGAAAAACCCTGCAGGCCAAGTTCACGATATGGGCACCGCCGGAACAGGTGACCGGGCTCCCCACAATGGAAACACAAACGTCGTCGGTCTGGGCCACGCCAGACGTCCGCTCTGCGCAGGGATCGTCGGTCACTCGGGATGTGCTGCACTGGCTGCACGGAGGGTAGCGGGACGTCGTTATGGGCTTGAACAAACGCCGTTGCATTTGGGGGAGGGCGTCGTAAAGCGTCAGCATACGTCGGGCGGCAGTAGTCCGTCTGGATAGGCTGTGTAAATGCCGCTGGAGTCGGGGCAGGGCGTCGCAGAGCTTCAGCGTACGTCGGGCGGTAGTAATCTGGCTGTACTGGCTGTGGTTCGCCGCGTAGTAACTGTGGCCTGACAGCCTGCTGCACCTCGTCGCGGATAACGCCCATAAAGGAGCTGGCCGTGGTCTGCGACGTACCACAGATCTTCTGCAGCTCCTCACGGACGACAGTGCGGATCATGTCACGGAGGAAGTCGGTATTGGTGTTGAACGCCGGGAGAGGCTCCGTTATAGAAGCAGCAAGGACTGGCCGGTCGTACGCGGTGGAACGCTGCCGGAGAACCTGCTCCATCGTGACAGCCTCTGCTAGAAACTCGGCAACAGTGCTTGGGGGGCTGCGCACGAGGCCGGCGAAAAGCTGTTCTTTCACACCACGCATTAGGTGGCGCAGCTTTTTGGCTTCCGACATGGCTGGGTCAGCCCGCCGGAAGAGACGCGTCATGTCTTCGACGTACATGGTAACCGTTTCATTGGGCATCTGCATGCGGGACTGTAGGGCGCGTTCAGCTCGCTCCCGACGATCAGCGCTGACATACGTGGCGAGCAATTGACGTCGGAACTCATGCCATGACAAAAGAGCGTCCTCACGGTTTTCGTACCACGTCCGAGCACCGTCCTCCAAGCTGAAGAAAACGTTCCTCAGTTTGGCGGCGTCATCCCACTGGTTGAATGCGGCGACCCGTTCAAACTGGAGGAGCCAATCTTCCACGTCCTCCAGCTGAGTCCCGTGAAAGGATTTTGGTAGCCGTGGGTTTTGGAGGGTGTAGTACGCGGCGCCTTGCATGACTGGTTGAGGGGCAGGCGCCGAGGTAGTGTCAAATGGCCTGAGCTCAGGAGGCAGCCGGCCAGGTGGCGAGGTAGTCTCCAACAGCCTATGCTCAGGGGGCAGTCCTAGATTGCCGCGACTGACCCGATGCACTGGCGTGTCGATAGGGAGAGGTCTGGGGTCCTCGGTGTTAGGAGGGGTGTGCGACATATTCCAGGGCGATGTACCCAGCGCACTCCACCAGAAATGTCACGGATGGGTCCTTAATCACACAGGCTAGGCGCAAGCCGCCAACAGAGAAGCAGAGTCCCAGCTCCGAGAGCACGCGAGTTCCTCACTTCTTCGTCCTTTCGGCGCCGCTCGGGGACACCTGGCGGCAATATATTGACGAAACTTAACTAAATGTTGAAATACACTTTCTTGCAGTCATAAGGCGCGTTCACACTTGTTCAAAAATCCGGCAAGCGAAGCGGATTCGCTCGCCGCAAAAACTAGGACCTGTTCTCATCTGTTGACGCCCGGGCGAGTTGGAACGGCCGCGCCGCTGCTGCTTCTCGCTTTGCGCACCACGTCGCCGCTCGCGACGTACACAGATACAGTGAGAAAAGAGCATAAATTTATGCTGTCTACGTACCACGAGCGTATGCACGCTTACGTACGCTAAACGCAGGCGCATTCTCACATTGAGTTCAGCGTATGCTAGCAGAGAGGCAAAAATAAACTTAGTCTCTAGTGGCGCCATCTGGTAGTCAAAACGGGAACCATTACTGTCAACAAACCGCCTCTCTTAGGCCTAACAGCGGCAGAATCGTCACTCTAAATAAAAAATAAAGCAAATTTATCACTTATACGTTTTCTTCTAGGCAAGATGAGACGAAGCGAAAGACCGGTGCCCCATTTATGACCAGTGAACGGACAGAAAAAGGCAGCAACAACGAGAATTCAGTCCGAAGCGAGGGGTCCGGCTTTGAAGGGCGCCGCCATGTTTGTTGTCGTTCGAAGCAATGCTAGCAACCTTGGGCAACGCTCGAAGGCCCTCGAAATCTCGATAGAGTTCCGGGCTGCTCCGTCGACTCGATAGACTATTGACTCGATGGCCATTCAAACTGGCCGTGTAGCAGCGCTCGATCGCCTTCGAGTCGATAGGCTATCGATTCGAGGGCCTTCGAAATGCCCGTGTGACAGGGGTATTAGTTTCAGAAATGGGGGCTACACCTTCCCACGCCATGGGCAAAATCATATGGAACTGAAACCATAAAAATCATGGGCGGTAATCTTTGGGGTAAGCTGCAAAAAAAAAAAAAAATCACTTGTTTCTCTAACCACAGAGCGCGTTGAAAAAAAAAAGAGAAAAAGAAAGCTCCACGATTTTTTGTTTAATTAAGGCTTGTGACACTTACAAACAGGCTCAGGTTTGCAACCGAGCCCGCTGTGTGCACCGCCATGCAGCGGAGCTTCCCAAGTGCACAGTCCACAGGCACTTGTACTCAGTTTTTAACCAGCGAGTGACCGGCGGTGGGAGTCGAACACCCCACCTCCCGCAGCCGAGACGGGCGTCTTAGCCACTACGCCACGACTGCGGTGATTAATCCTTGACATATAAAAGCATTTTCCTCGGCGATAAGACATTTCCTCCTTTCCAGGCGTGACGTCAGACAAGCTAGCGCAGCGCCACCCGTGACCGCTTAAACCGGCTTACTGACGCTTCGTCCATGCGCGACGCTTTTCATGTTGTAGGCGGCCGTCACGTGGTGATAACTGGTGATGTGGTGCTCGTTCCGCCATTACTTCTGACCGTGGTCGTCATTTCGACTTCGCATTATTCGCCAACCTACCCGTCCATAACATCAAGACGATCTTTTACCACCAGATTTTCTAAGGTCGACGGCTTTCCTCGGCAACTGAAGGCTTCGCTTATAGCGCTGGTTCTCCCTTCACACTGGATTGAGCGCCTACCCTTGGGTCCTGCTTGGCCTACGCACTACACTTCGCAATGACTGTTCCACATGTGCAGCAGAGCTGACGTCTGTTGCCACTGCTCGTGTTCCTGGCAAATATTTCGAGCACTCGCCAAGCACACCTGTCGACGTTTCCAACAACGCCGGCCGTCTACGCAGCTCTGTGCGCATCACAGTCGGTCAGCCTGCAGGAAAAGGAGGTTCCTTTTCTGCGCAGTTTATTGAGTACGAGCAGACAGTACGGGGGGTTGGCTTGATGTGATTGCATTTGTTATCCTGTTGTTGTGTTCGTATTTCAAGCAGGAATGATATGTCATAGGTTTCCTTTGCACGCGTGGTAGTGATTGTTGTGTTTCGATTTTGTATTTTCTAACGCTTTTAAAAGCTTCCCTTTCGTGAATAAAAATTCAGTTGATAGTCTGCGCTTGTGTTGTGTCTTCTTGTTCGCTTTGGTCCTCGTTTCTTTTTGCGCAGCTAAGTGTGAATGGTAAGCCGAAACCCTTTACAAGTTTAACAGCGGAACTGTATGTGGCTAGCTCCTGGTGTGAGCGTCTACGTATAGGGCTGGGGAAACTCGCGGTTAACGTGACCTGGCCGTCACCCACAACGAGGAAACGTCCGAGCATGCCCCACACCCGTGTTAGTAGAGGCTTCTAAGTTTTGTAACGTTCAAAAGCACTAATGAGAAAGTGTAATCGTAGAGACATTTTCTTTTCGGCACGGAGCAAGTTTGTGAATGGACTTCTTTCAACTGGGATTTGAAGCGCCTCGGAGTGGCCGGAGGCGACATTTCAAGCGGGCAGACGAAAGATGGACGGATCAATACCCTGTGAGCATTCTTTTACAGTTTTTTTCTGTCGTTGCAAGTGAAAGGCGGAAAAGCCATTTTACGACGCGTGGAAAATGGGCAAGAACGTGAATTAACAAGGTAAAAAGTGTTGCTGGTTAATGCCAGATCTTGTGGCGAAAAACAGCGCTTAAAGGGCAACTGCAGCACTTTTTTGAGAATTTCGTGATATTCAAGGATTCGAATCTAAATAGGCTTTACGTGAAGCATGCCAATTGTTTTTGCACTAGCATTTGAAGTAGTTACGTAATGGACGATTGAATTTTGCGCTGCTGCTCAATGCACTGGAGGTGTGCACGTAAGTTCAGCGTGACGTCACGGAAGGTCTGCCTTACATTACCACTGTCGTCAGCCACACCCTGCCCTGACTCGTTAGACGCTGCCAATCAACTCTCGGCAGGGTTTGCCTTTGATGGCGTTCCTTTTTTTCCTTCAAAGCAGGCGTTTGCGCGTTGGAAATGTATACCGATACCTTCGATGACGTCATCATGCGCCCCCCCCCCCTCCCAACTTGGCGTTGTGCGCTGCGGAGAACCTTAAAGGTCGTCCGGATTTGAATCAGGGACTACTTCACTATTTCAAGCGCTAAACCAAAAAGACTTCGCATGCTTTACCTGCAAGTTTCACACATTCTATCATCTCAAGCTCGTGTATTTCTAAAACCTATGCAGTTTCCCTTTTAAATCAGAGGCGGCGGCAAACGCGTCGCATCCCCACACTTCTTTGTCTCGTGTAAGCGCTGCTTTTTTGCTGCGAAAATGCGGTATTTATTTTTCAAACATTTTGTATATGCCATCGCTCGAATGGCACCCTTAACACGATGTCACCCTTCGAACATTTCCAGCGTTTCTTTTTTCCTCCACTTGCGAACTTCGGCTGTATATTCACTTGTGGAATTAAAAAAAAAGGTGTTATCATCTATTGTACTTTTTTTTCTACAAGACAGGCGCTCCAATGACTAGCGCTCTTCCCGCTGCCACACTACTTCTCTGAGCGGCGCATTAGGTAGGCCACGGCTCGCAGTCAATGCCAGGTTAGAGGAAATAGCTGACACATTGCTTCCTAACGTCAGCAGCTGTATAGGTAAAAATAAAATGAACTTAAGTTTCAGAAGCACAGAGTGAAACAAATGTGTACTGAGCGAGCACGAAATGCTGCCGCAGGACTGAACTGGTGCCTTTAAACACTGCGGCTTTACCGCATAGACCCTTGGAAAGAGGGGCGGTGAAGGGACAAGACTCCCTGCTTCCTCTGCCTGCAATTGCTTCAAGAAATGTCAACTTCATGCTTCGCAATCCTTTCTTCATAATGGCAGACATTTCGCTTAATTGCCTATTTGCCATAGCAATGCAGGAAAAACAACATGTAGTGTTCGCCTGCCCTGAGCCTCACTACATGTATTGCCGAGAAAACGGCCCGGCTAAGACGGAGACCTCCGCGATAACATGCATAATAACTGTTCAGTTATTACAAAACTTTCGAAAAAGTCATAAGCCAAGCTTTAATTTCGACATCTGATGTCACGGTTACGTTATACTGACATGACACACTCGGCGAAGTCCTCCAGTGCTCACTGAGTAATTTTTGACTATCGCTACCAACATATATGCTTTGCCAAAATCAGACCTGTGAAATTACATGCGACACACTCAGCATGTTCCGCAAATGGGAAACAAGCACCCTGGTCATGCCGTGAAGCTCTTTTTTTTCGCCGTCATCCATTCGGCAATGAATGGGGAAGGAAAAAAAGAAAAATAATAAATAACGCTTAGGACATTTACAAATAAAGGGGACAAAAGGGAGAGGCGGCAAAAAGACATGGGGCAGAAATGTCCGCCATGTATCAATTCTGCTGACCGACAGTACCAGGAAGATACATGTCAGGCAAAAGGCGCGAAAAAAAATGTGTTGCGCCTGTCAGTCACACTGATAGCAAAATTGAATGTTGTTACAGGACCTTCAGCTGCGGTGTACTAAAACGTCTCTTGGCGCTGGCGGTATATTATACCCCTGTCACACGGCCAGTTTCAATGGCCATCGAGTCGAGAGCCATCGAGATTTTCGATCGCCATTGAACTCGAGGGAGTTGTGGAGCTGCTACACGGCAAATCTCAATGGCCATTGAAATCGTTCTCGTGTCTTACGCCAAGCTCGTGTGGCGCCACAATCGCTGCTTTCGGTTTCGCGCAAATAACAAAAATATATTGACGAAACTTAACTAAATGTTGAAATACACTTTCTTGCAGTCATAAGGCGCGTTCACACTTGTTCAAAAATCCGGCAAGCGAAGCGGATTCGCTCGCCGCAAAAACTAGGACCTGTTCTCATCTGTTGACGCCCGGGCGAGTTGGAACGGCCGCGCCGCTGCTGCTTCTCGCTTTGCGCACCACGTCGCCGCTCGCGACGTACACAGATACAGTGAGAAAAGAGCATAAATTTATGCTGTCTACGTACCACGAGCGTATGCACGCTTACGTACGCTAAACGCAGGCGCATTCTCACATTGAGTTCAGCGTATGCTAGCAGAGAGGCAAAAATAAACTTAGTCTCTAGTGGCGCCATCTGGTAGTCAAAACGGGAACCATTACTGTCAACAAACCGCCTCTCTTAGGCCTAACAGCGGCAGAATCGTCACTCTAAATAAAAAATAAAGCAAATTTATCACTTATACGTTTTCTTCTAGGCAAGATGAGACGAAGCGAAAGACCGGTGCCCCATTTATGACCAGTGAACGGACAGAAAAAGGCAGCAACAACGAGAATTCAGTCCGAAGCGAGGGGTCCGGCTTTGAAGGGCGCCGCCATGTTTGTTGTCGTTCGAAGCAATGCTAGCAACCTTGGGCAACGCTCGAAGGCCCTCGAAATCTCGATAGAGTTCCGGGCTGCTCCGTCGACTCGATAGACTATTGACTCGATGGCCATTCAAACTGGCCGTGTAGCAGCGCTCGATCGCCTTCGAGTCGATAGGCTATCGATTCGAGGGCCTTCGAAATGCCCGTGTGACAGGGGTATTAGTTTCAGAAATGGGGGCTACACCTTCCCACGCCATGGGCAAAATCATATGGAACTGAAACCATAAAAATCATGGGCGGTAATCTTTGGGGTAAGCTGCAAAAAAAAAAAAATCACTTGTTTCTCTAACCACAGAGCGCGTTGAAAAAAAAAAGAGAAAAAGAAAGCTCCACGATTTTTTGTTTAATTAAGGCTTGTGACACTTACAAACAGGCTCAGGTTTGCAACCGAGCCCGCTGTGTGCACCGCCATGCAGCGGAGCTTCCCAAGTGCACAGTCCACAGGCACTTGTACTCAGTTTTTAACCAGCGAGTGACCGGCGGTGGGAGTCGAACACCCCACCTCCCGCAGCCGAGACGGGCGTCTTAGCCACTACGCCACGACTGCGGTGATTAATCCTTGACATATAAAAGCATTTTCCTCGGCGATAAGACATTTCCTCCTTTCCAGGCGTGACGTCAGACAAGCTAGCGCAGCGCCACCCGTGACCGCTTAAACCGGCTTACTGACGCTTCGTCCATGCGCGACGCTTTTCATGTTGTAGGCGGCCGTCACGTGGTGATAACTGGTGATGTGGTGCTCGTTCCGCCATTACTTCTGACCGTGGTCGTCATTTCGACTTCGCATTATTCGCCAACCTACCCGTCCATAACATCAAGACGATCTTTTACCACCAGATTTTCTAAGGTCGACGGCTTTCCTCGGCAACTGAAGGCTTCGCTTATAGCGCTGGTTCTCCCTTCACACTGGATTGAGCGCCTACCCTTGGGTCCTGCTTGGCCTACGCACTACACTTCGCAATGACTGTTCCACATGTGCAGCAGAGCTCACGTCTGTTGCCACTGCTCGTGTTCCTGGCAAATATTTCGAGCACTCGCCAAGCACACCTGTCGACGTTTCCAACAACGCCGGCCGTCTACGCAGCTCTGTGCGCATCACAGTCGGTCAGCCTGCAGGAAAAGGAGGTTCCTTTTCTGCGCAGTTTATTGAGTACGAGCAGACAGTACGGGGGGTTGGCTTGATGTGATTGCATTTGTTATCCTGTTGTTGTGTTCGTATTTCAAGCAGGAATGATATGTCATAGGTTTCCTTTGCACGCGTGGTAGTGATTGTTGTGTTTCGATTTTGTATTTTCTAACGCTTTTAAAAGCTTCCCTTTCGTGAATAAAAATTCAGTTGATAGTCTGCGCTTGTGTTGTGTCTTCTTGTTCGCTTTGGTCCTCGTTTCTTTTTGCGCAGCTAAGTGTGAATGGTAAGCCGAAACCCTTTACAAGTTTAACAGCGGAACTGTATGTGGCTAGCTCCTGGTGTGAGCGTCTACGTATAGGGCTGGGGAAACTCGCGGTTAACGTGACCTGGCCGTCACCCACAACGAGGAAACGTCCGAGCATGCCCCACACCCGTGTTAGTAGAGGCTTCTAAGTTTTGTAACGTTCAAAAGCACTAATGAGAAAGTGTAATCGTAGAGACATTTTCTTTTCGGCACGGAGCAAGTTTGTGAATGGACTTCTTTCAACTGGGATTTGAAGCGCCTCGGAGTGGCCGGAGGCGACATTTCAAGCGGGCAGACGAAAGATGGACGGATCAATACCCTGTGAGCATTCTTTTACAGTTTTTTTCTGTCGTTGCAAGTGAAAGGCGGAAAAGCCATTTTACGACGCGTGGAAAATGGGCAAGAACGTGAATTAACAAGGTAAAAAGTGTTGCTGGTTAATGCCAGATCTTGTGGCGAAAAACAGCGCTTAAAGGGCAACTGCAGCACTTTTTTGAGAATTTCGTGATATTCAAGGATTCGAATCTAAATAGGCTTTACGTGAAGCATGCCAATTGTTTTTGCACTAGCATTTGAAGTAGTTACGTAATGGACGATTGAATTTTGCGCTGCTGCTCAATGCACTGGAGGTGTGCACGTAAGTTCAGCGTGACGTCACGGAAGGTCTGCCTTACATTACCACTGTCGTCAGCCACACCCTGCCCTGACTCGTTAGACGCTGCCAATCAACTCTCGGCAGGGTTTGCCTTTGATGGCGTTCCTTTTTTTCCTTCAAAGCAGGCGTTTGCGCGTTGGAAATGTATACCGATACCTTCGATGACGTCATCATGCGCCCCCCCCCCCCCCCTCCCAACTTGGCGTTGTGCGCTGCGGAGAACCTTAAAGGTCGTCCGGATTTGAATCAGGGACTACTTCACTATTTCAAGCGCTAAACCAAAAAGACTTCGCATGCTTTACCTGCAAGTTTCACACATTCTATCATCTCAAGCTCGTGTATTTCTAAAACCTATGCAGTTTCCCTTTTAAATCAGAGGCGGCGGCAAACGCGTCGCATCCCCACACTTCTTTGTCTCGTGTAAGCGCTGCTTTTTTGCTGCGAAAATGCGGTATTTATTTTTCAAACATTTTGTATATGCCATCGCTCGAATGGCACCCTTAACACGATGTCACCCTTCGAACATTTCCAGCGTTTCTTTTTTCCTCCACTTGCGAACTTCGGCTGTATATTCACTTGTGGAATTAAAAAAAAAGGTGTTATCATCTATTGTACTTTTTTTTCTACAAGACAGGCGCTCCAATGACTAGCGCTCTTCCCGCTGCCACACTACTTCTCTGAGCGGCGCATTAGGTAGGCCACGGCTCGCAGTCAATGCCAGGTTAGAGGAAATAGCTGACACATTGCTTCCTAACGTCAGCAGCTGTATAGGTAATAATAAAATGAACTTAAGTTTCAGAAGCACAGAGTGAAACAAATGTGTACTGAGCGAGCACGAAATGCTGCCGCAGGACTGAACTGGTGCCTTTAAACACTGCGGCTTTACCGCATAGACCCTTGGAAAGAGGGGCGGTGAAGGGACAAGACTCCCTGCTTCCTCTGCCTGCAATTGCTTCAAGAAATGTCAACTTCATGCTTCGCAATCCTTTCTTCATAATGGCAGACATTTCGCTTAATTGCCTATTTGCCATAGCAATGCAGGAAAAACAACATGTAGTGTTCGCCTGCCCTGAGCCTCACTACATGTATTGCCGAGAAAACGGCCCGGCTAAGACGGAGACCTCCGCGATAACATGCATAATAACTGTTCAGTTATTACAAAACTTTCGAAAAAGTCATAAGCCAAGCTTTAATTTCGACATCTGATGTCACGGTTACGTTATACTGACATGACACACTCGGCGAAGTCCTCCAGTGCTCACTGAGTAATTTTTGACTATCGCTACCAACATATATGCTTTGCCAAAATCAGACCTGTGAAATTACATGCGACACACTCAGCATGTTCCGCAAATGGGAAACAAGCACCCTGGTCATGCCGTGAAGCTCTTTTTTTTCGCCGTCATCCATTCGGCAATGAATGGGGAAGGAAAAAAAGAAAAATAATAAATAACGCTTAGGACATTTACAAATAAAGGGGACAAAAGGGAGAGGCGGCAAAAAGACATGGGGCAGAAATGTCCGCCATGTATCAATTCTGCTGACCGACAGTACCAGGAAGATACATGTCAGGCAAAAGGCGCGAAAAAAAATGTGTTGCGCCTGTCAGTCACACTGATAGCAAAATTGAATGTTGTTACAGGACCTTCAGCTGCGGTGTACTAAAACGTCTCTTGGCGCTGGCGGTATATTATACCCCTGTCACACGGCCAGTTTCCATGGCCATCGAGTCGAGAGCCATCGAGATTTTCGATCGCCATTGAACTCGAGGGAGTTGTGGAGCTGCTACACGGCAAATCTCAATGGCCATTGAAATCGTTCTCGTGTCTTACGCCAAGCTCGTGTGGCGCCACAATCGCTGCTTTCGGTTTCGCGCAAATAACAAAAATATATTGACGAAACTTAACTAAATGTTGAAATACACTTTCTTGCAGTCATAAGGCGCGTTCACACTTGTTCAAAAATCTGCAAGCGAAGCGGATTCGCTCGCCGCAAAAACTAGGACCTGTTCTCATCTGTTGACGCCCGGGCGAGTTGGAACGGCCGCGCCGCTGCTGCTTCTCGCTTTGCGCACCACGTCGCCGCTCGCGACGTACACAGATACAGTGAGAAAAGAGCATAAATTTATGCTGTCTACGTACCACGAGCGTATGCACGCTTACGTACGCTAAACGCAGGCGCATTCTCACATTGAGTTCAGCGTATGCTAGCAGAGAGGCAAAAATAAACTTAGTCTCTAGTGGCGCCATCTGGTAGTCAAAACGGGAACCATTACTGTCAACAAACCGCCTCTCTTAGGCCTAACAGCGGCAGAATCGTCACTCTAAATAAAAAATAAAGCAAATTTATCACTTATACGTTTTCTTCTAGGCAAGATGAGACGAAGCGAAAGACCGGTGCCCCATTTATGACCAGTGAACGGACAGAAAAAGGAAGCAACAACGAGAATTCAGTCCGAAGCGAGGGGTCCGGCTTTGAAGGGCGCCGCCATGTTTGTTGTCGTTCGAAGCAATGCTAGCAACCTTGGGCAACGCTCGAAGGCCCTCGAAATCTCGATAGAGTTCCGGGCTGCTCCGTCGACTCGATAGACTATTGACTCGATGGCCATTCAAACTGGCCGTGTAGCAGCGCTCGATCGCCTTCGAGTCGATAGGCTATCGATTCGAGGGCCTTCGAAATGCCCGTGTGACAGGGGTATTAGTTTCAGAAATGGGGGCTACACCTTCCCACGCCATGGGCAAAATCATATGGAACTGAAACCATAAAAATCATGGGCGGTAATCTTTGGGGTAAGCTGCAAAAAAAAAAATCACTTGTTTCTCTAACCACAGAGCGCGTTGAAAAAAAAAAGAGAAAAAGAAAGCTCCACGATTTTTTGTTTAATTAAGGCTTGTGACACTTACAAACAGGCTCAGGTTTGCAACCGAGCCCGCTGTGTGCACCGCCATGCAGCGGAGCTTCCCAAGTGCACAGTCCACAGGCACTTGTACTCAGTTTTTAACCAGCGAGTGACCGGCGGTGGGAGTCGAACACCCCACCTCCCGCAGCCGAGACGGGCGTCTTAGCCACTACGCCACGACTGCGGTGATTAATCCTTGACATATAAAAGCATTTTCCTCGGCGATAAGACATTTCCTCCTTTCCAGGCGTGACGTCAGACAAGCTAGCGCAGCGCCACCCGTGACCGCTTAAACCGGCTTACTGACGCTTCGTCCATGCGCGACGCTTTTCATGTTGTAGGCGGCCGTCACGTGGTGATAACTGGTGATGTGGTGCTCGTTCCGCCATTACTTCTGACCGTGGTCGTCATTTCGACTTCGCATTATTCGCCAACCTACCCGTCCATAACATCAAGACGATCTTTTACCACCAGATTTTCTAAGGTCGACGGCTTTCCTCGGCAACTGAAGGCTTCGCTTATAGCGCTGGTTCTCCCTTCACACTGGATTGAGCGCCTACCCTTGGGTCCTGCTTGGCCTACGCACTACACTTCGCAATGACTGTTCCACATGTGCAGCAGAGCTCACGTCTGTTGCCACTGCTCGTGTTCCTGGCAAATATTTCGAGCACTCGCCAAGCACACCTGTCGACGTTTCCAACAACGCCGGCCGTCTACGCAGCTCTGTGCGCATCACAGTCGGTCAGCCTGCAGGAAAAGGAGGTTCCTTTTCTGCGCAGTTTATTGAGTACGAGCAGACAGTACGGGGGGTTGGCTTGATGTGATTGCATTTGTTATCCTGTTGGCTTGATGTGATTGCATTTGTTATCCTGTTGTTGTGTTCGTATTTCAAGCAGGAATGATATGTCATAGGTTTCCTTTGCACGCGTGGTAGTGATTGTTGTGTTTCGATTTTGTATTTTCTAACGTTTTTAAAAGCTTCCCTTTCGTGAATAAAAATTCAGTTGATAGTCTGCGCTTGTGTTGTGTCTTCTTGTTCGCTTTGGTCCTCGTTTCTTTTTGCGCAGCTAAGTGTGAATGGTAAGCCGAAACCCTTTACAAGTTTAACAGCGGAACTGTATGTGGCTAGCTCCTGGTGTGAGCGTCTACGTATAGGGCTGGGGAAACTCGCGGTTAACGTGACCTGGCCGTCACCCACAACGAGGAAACGTCCGAGCATGCCCCACACCCGTGTTAGTAGAGGCTTCTAAGTTTTGTAACGTTCAAAAGCACTAATGAGAAAGTGTAATCGTAGAGACATTTTCTTTTCGGCACGGAGCAAGTTTGTGAACGGACTTCTTTCAACTGGGATTTGAAGCGCCTCGGAGTGGCCGGAGGCGACATTTCAAGCGGGCAGACGAAAGATGGACGGATCAATACCCTGTGAGCATTCTTTTACAGTTTTTTTCTGTCGTTGCAAGTGAAAGGCGGAAAAGCCATTTTACGACGCGTGGAAAATGGGCAAGAACGTGAATTAACAAGGTAAAAAGTGTTGCTGGTTAATGCCAGATCTTGTGGCGAAAAACAGCGCTTAAAGGGCAACTGCAGCACTTTTTTGAGAATTTCGTGATATTCAAGGATTCGAATCTAAATAGGCTTTACGTGAAGCATGCCAATTGTTTTTGCACTAGCATTTGAAGTAGTTACGTAATGGACGATTGAATTTTGCGCTGCTGCTCAATGCACTGGAGGTGTGCACGTAAGTTCAGCGTGACGTCACGGAAGGTCTGCCTTACATTACCACTGTCGTCAGCCACACCCTGCCCTGACTCGTTAGACGCTGCCAATCAACTCTCGGCAGGGTTTGCCTTTGATGGCGTTCCTTTTTTTCCTTCAAAGCAGGCGTTTGCGCGTTGGAAATGTATACCGATACCTTCGATGACGTCATCATGCGCCCCCCCCCCTCCCAACTTGGCGTTGTGCGCTGCGGAGAACCTTAAAGGTCGTCCGGATTTGAATCAGGGACTACTTCACTATTTCAAGCGCTAAACCAAAAAGACTTCGCATGCTTTACCTGCAAGTTTCACACATTCTATCATCTCAAGCTCGTGTATTTCTAAAACCTATGCAGTTTCCCTTTTAAATCAGAGGCGGCGGCAAACGCGTCGCATCCCCACACTTCTTTGTCTCGTGTAAGCGCTGCTTTTTTGCTGCGAAAATGCGGTATTTATTTTTCAAACATTTTGTATATGCCATCGCTCGAATGGCACCCTTAACACGATGTCACCCTTCGAACATTTCCAGCGTTTCTTTTTTCCTCCACTTGCGAACTTCGGCTGTATATTCACTTGTGGAATTAAAAAAAAAGGTGTTATCATCTATTGTACTTTTTTTTCTACAAGACAGGCGCTCCAATGACTAGCGCTCTTCCCGCTGCCACACTACTTCTCTGAGCGGCGCATTAGGTAGGCCACGGCTCGCAGTCAATGCCAGGTTAGAGGAAATAGCTGACACATTGCTTCCTAACGTCAGCAGCTGTATAGGTAAAAATAAAATGAACTTAAGTTTCAGAAGCACAGAGTGAAACAAATGTGTACTGAGCGAGCACGAAATGCTGCCGCAGGACTGAACTGGTGCCTTTAAACACTGCGGCTTTACCGCATAGACCCTTGGAAAGAGGGGCGGTGAAGGGACAAGACTCCCTGCTTCCTCTGCCTGCAATTGCTTCAAGAAATGTCAACTTCATGCTTCGCAATCCTTTCTTCATAATGGCAGACATTTCGCTTAATTGCCTATTTGCCATAGCAATGCAGGAAAAACAACATGTAGTGTTCGCCTGCCCTGAGCCTCACTACATGTATTGCCGAGAAAACGGCCCGGCTAAGACGGAGACCTCCGCGATAACATGCATAATAACTGTTCAGTTATTACAAAACTTTCGAAAAAGTCATAAGCCAAGCTTTAATTTCGACATCTGATGTCACGGTTACGTTATACTGACATGACACACTCGGCGAAGTCCTCCAGTGCTCACTGAGTAATTTTTGACTATCGCTACCAACATATATGCTTTGCCAAAATCAGACCTGTGAAATTACATGCGACACACTCAGCATGTTCCGCAAATGGGAAACAAGCACCCTGGTCATGCCGTGAAGCTCTTTTTTTTCGCCGTCATCCATTCGGCAATGAATGGGGAAGGAAAAAAAGAAAAATAATAAATAACGCTTAGGACATTTACAAATAAAGGGGACAAAAGGGAGAGGCGGCAAAAAGACATGGGGCAGAAATGTCCGCCATGTATCAATTCTGCTGACCGACAGTACCAGGAAGATACATGTCAGGCAAAAGGCGCGAAAAAAAATGTGTTGCGCCTGTCAGTCACACTGATAGCAAAATTGAATGTTGTTACAGGACCTTCAGCTGCGGTGTACTAAAACGTCTCTTGGCGCTGGCGGTATATTATACCCCTGTCACACGGCCAGTTTCAATGGCCATCGAGTCGAGAGCCATCGAGATTTTCGATCGCCATTGAACTCGAGGGAGTTGTGGAGCTGCTACACGGCAAATCTCAATGGCCATTGAAATCGTTCTCGTGTCTTACGCCAAGCTCGTGTGGCGCCACAATCGCTGCTTTCGGTTTCGCGCAAATAACAAAAATATATTGACGAAACTTAACTAAATGTTGAAATACACTTTCTTGCAGTCATAAGGCGCGTTCACACTTGTTCAAAAATCCGGCAAGCGAAGCGGATTCGCTCGCCGCAAAAACTAGGACCTGTTCTCATCTGTTGACGCCCGGGCGAGTTGGAACGGCCGCGCCGCTGCTGCTTCTCGCTTTGCGCACCACGTCGCCGCTCGCGACGTACACAGATACAGTGAGAAAAGAGCATAAATTTATGCTGTCTACGTACCACGAGCGTATGCACGCTTACGTACGCTAAACGCAGGCGCATTCTCACATTGAGTTCAGCGTATGCTAGCAGAGAGGCAAAAATAAACTTAGTCTCTAGTGGCGCCATCTGGTAGTCAAAACGGGAACCATTACTGTCAACAAACCGCCTCTCTTAGGCCTAACAGCGGCAGAATCGTCACTCTAAATAAAAAATAAAGCAAATTTATCACTTATACGTTTTCTTCTAGGCAAGATGAGACGAAGCGAAAGACCGGTGCCCCATTTATGACCAGTGAACGGACAGAAAAAGGCAGCAACAACGAGAATTCAGTCCGAAGCGAGGGGTCCGGCTTTGAAGGGCGCCGCCATGTTTGTTGTCGTTCGAAGCAATGCTAGCAACCTTGGGCAACGCTCGAAGGCCCTCGAAATCTCGATAGAGTTCCGGGCTGCTCCGTCGACTCGATAGACTATTGACTCGATGGCCATTCAAACTGGCCGTGTAGCAGCGCTCGATCGCCTTCGAGTCGATAGGCTATCGATTCGAGGGCCTTCGAAATGCCCGTGTGACAGGGGTATTAGTTTCAGAAATGGGGGCTACACCTTCCCACGCCATGGGCAAAATCATATGGAACTGAAACCATAAAAATCATGGGCGGTAATCTTTGGGGTAAGCTGCAAAAAAAAAAAATCACTTGTTTCTCTAACCACAGAGCGCGTTGAAAAAAAAAAAGAGAAAAAGAAAGCTCCACGATTTTTTGTTTAATTAAGGCTTGTGACACTTACAGACAGGCTCAGGTTTGCAACCGAGCCCGCTGTGTGCACCGCCATGCAGCGGAGCTTCCCAAGTGCACAGTCCACAGGCACTTGTACTCAGTTTTTAACCAGCGAGTGACCGGCGGTGGGAGTCGAACACCCCACCTCCCGCAGCCGAGACGGGCGTCTTAGCCACTACGCCACGACTGCGGTGATTAATCCTTGACATATAAAAGCATTTTCCTCGGCGATAAGACATTTCCTCCTTTCCAGGCGTGACGTCAGACAAGCTAGCGCAGCGCCACCCGTGACCGCTTAAACCGGCTTACTGACGCTTCGTCCATGCGCGACGCTTTTCATGTTGTAGGCGGCCGTCACGTGGTGATAACTGGTGATGTGGTGCTCGTTCCGCCATTACTTCTGACCGTGGTCGTCATTTCGACTTCGCATTATTCGCCAACCTACCCGTCCATAACATCAAGACGATCTTTTACCACCAGATTTTCTAAGGTCGACGGCTTTCCTCGGCAACTGAAGGCTTCGCTTATAGCGCTGGTTCTCCCTTCACACTGGATTGAGCGCCTACCCTTGGGTCCTGCTTGGCCTACGCACTACACTTCGCAATGACTGTTCCACATGTGCAGCAGAGCTCACGTCTGTTGCCACTGCTCGTGTTCCTGGCAAATATTTCGAGCACTCGCCAAGCACACCTGTCGACGTTTCCAACAACGCCGGCCGTCTACGCAGCTCTGTGCGCATCACAGTCGGTCAGCCTGCAGGAAAAGGAGGTTCCTTTTCTGCGGAGTTTATTGAGTACGAGCAGACAGTACGGGGGGTTGGCTTGATGTGATTGCATTTGTTATCCTGTTGTTGTGTTCGTATTTCAAGCAGGAATGATATGTCATAGGTTTCCTTTGCACGCGTGGTAGTGATTGTTGTGTTTCGATTTTGTATTTTATAACGCTTTAAAAAGCTTCCCTTTCGTGAATAAAAATTCAGTTGATAGTCTGCGCTTGTGTTGTGTCTTCTTGTTCGCTTTGGTCCTCGTTTCTTTTTGCGCAGCTAAGTGTGAATGGTAAGCCGAAACCCTTTACAAGTTTAACAGCGGAACTGTATGTGGCTAGCTCCTGGTGTGAGCGTCTACGTATAGGGCTGGGGAAACTCGCGGTTAACGTGACCTGGCCGTCACCCACAACGAGGAAACGTCCGAGCATGCCCCACACCCGTGTTAGTAGAGGCTTCTAAGTTTTGTAACGTTCAAAAGCACTAATGAGAAAGTGTAATCGTAGAGACATTTTCTTTTCGGCACGGAGCAAGTTTGTGAATGGACTTCTTTCAACTGGGATTTGAAGCGCCTCGGAGTGGCCGGAGGCGACATTTCAAGCGGGCAGACGAAAGATGGACGGATCAATACCCTGTGAGCATTCTTTTACAGTTTTTTTCTGTCGTTGCAAGTGAAAGGCGGAAAAGCCATTTTACGACGCGTGGAAAATGGGCAAGAACGTGAATTAACAAGGTAAAAAGTGTTGCTGGTTAATGCCAGATCTTGTGGCGAAAAACAGCGCTTAAAGGGCAACTGCAGCACTTTTTTGAGAATTTCGTGATATTCAAGGATTCGAATCTAAATAGGCTTTACGTGAAGCATGCCAATTGTTTTTGCACTAGCATTTGAAGTAGTTACGTAATGGACGATTGAATTTTGCGCTGCTGCTCAATGCACTGGAGGTGTGCACGTAAGTTCAGCGTGACGTCACGGAAGGTCTGCCTTACATTACCACTGTCGTCAGCCACACCCTGCCCTGACTCGTTAGACGCTGCCAATCAACTCTCGGCAGGGTTTGCCTTTGATGGCGTTCCTTTTTTTCCTTCAAAGCAGGCGTTTGCGCGTTGGAAATGTATACCGATACCTTCGATGACGTCATCATGCGCCCCCCCCCCCCCTCCCAACTTGGCGTTGTGCGCTGCGGAGAACCTTAAAGGTCGTCCGGATTTGAATCAGGGACTACTTCACTATTTCAAGCGCTAAACCAAAAAGACTTCGCATGCTTTACCTGCAAGTTTCACACATTCTATCATCTCAAGCTCGTGTATTTCTAAAACCTATGCAGTTTCCCTTTTAAATCAGAGGCGGCGGCAAACGCGTCGCATCCCCACACTTCTTTGTCTCGTGTAAGCGCTGCTTTTTTGCTGCGAAAATGCGGTATTTATTTTTCAAACATTTTGTATATGCCATCGCTCGAATGGCACCCTTAACACGATGTCACCCTTCGAACATTTCCAGCGTTTCTTTTTTCCTCCACTTGCGAACTTCGGCTGTATATTCACTTGTGGAATTAAAAAAAAAGGTGTTATCATCTATTGTACTTTTTTTTCTACAAGACAGGCGCTCCAATGACTAGCGCTCTTCCCGCTGCCACACTACTTCTCTGAGCGGCGCATTAGGTAGGCCACGGCTCGCAGTCAATGCCAGGTTAGAGGAAATAGCTGACACATTGCTTCCTAACGTCAGCAGCTGTATAGGTAAAAATAAAATGAACTTAAGTTTCAGAAGCACAGAGTGAAACAAATGTGTACTGAGCGAGCACGAAATGCTGCCGCAGGACTGAACTGGTGCCTTTAAACACTGCGGCTTTACCGCATAGACCCTTGGAAAGAGGGGCGGTGAAGGGACAAGACTCCCTGCTTCCTCTGCCTGCAATTGCTTCAAGAAATGTCAACTTCATGCTTCGCAATCCTTTCTTCATAATGGCAGACATTTCGCTTAATTGCCTATTTGCCATAGCAATGCAGGAAAAACAACATGTAGTGTTCG
This sequence comes from Amblyomma mixtum, assembly GCF_055824585.1. Taxonomy (NCBI): domain Eukaryota; kingdom Metazoa; phylum Arthropoda; class Arachnida; order Ixodida; family Ixodidae; genus Amblyomma; species Amblyomma mixtum. Next base: position 135,021,328 of record NC_143019.1, on the reverse strand, counting down.
CCTGCCCTGAGCCTCACTACATGTATTGCCGAGAAAACGGCCCGGCTAAGACGGAGACCTCCGCGATAACATGCATAATAACTGTTCAGTTATTACAAAACTTTCGAAAAAGTCATAAGCCAAGCTTTAATTTCGACATCTGATGTCACGGTTACGTTATACTGACATGACACACTCGGCGAAGTCCTCCAGTGCTCACTGAGTAATTTTTGACTATCGCTACCAACATATATGCTTTGCCAAAATCAGACCTGTGAAATTACATGCGACACACTCAGCATGTTCCGCAAATGGGAAACAAGCACCCTGGTCATGCCGTGAAGCTCTTTTTTTTCGCCGTCATCCATTCGGCAATGAATGGGGAAGGAAAAAAAGAAAAATAATAAATAACGCTTAGGACATTTACAAATAAAGGGGACAAAAGGGAGAGGCGGCAAAAAGACATGGGGCAGAAATGTCCGCCATGTATCAATTCTGCTGACCGACAGTACCAGGAAGATACATGTCAGGCAAAAGGCGCGAAAAAAAATGTGTTGCGCCTGTCAGTCACACTGATAGCAAAATTGAATGTTGTTACAGGACCTTCAGCTGCGGTGTACTAAAACGTCTCTTGGCGCTGGCGGTATATTATACCCCTGTCACACGGCCAGTTTCAATGGCCATCGAGTCGAGAGCCATCGAGATTTTCGATCGCCATTGAACTCGAGGGAGTTGTGGAGCTGCTACACGGCAAATCTCAATGGCCATTGAAATCGTTCTCGTGTCTTACGCCAAGCTCGTGTGGCGCCACAATCGCTGCTTTCGGTTTCGCGCAAATAACAAAAATATATTGACGAAACTTAACTAAATGTTGAAATACACTTTCTTGCAGTCATAAGGCGCGTTCACACTTGTTCAAAAATCCGGCAAGCGAAGCGGATTCGCTCGCCGCAAAAACTAGGACCTGTTCTCATCTGTTGACGCCCGGGCGAGTTGGAACGGCCGCGCCGCTGCTGCTTCTCGCTTTGCGCACCACGTCGCCGCTCGCGACGTACACAGATACAGTGAGAAAAGAGCATAAATTTATGCTGTCTACGTACCACGAGCGTATGCACGCTTACGTACGCTAAACGCAGGCGCATTCTCACATTGAGTTCAGCGTATGCTAGCAGAGAGGCAAAAATAAACTTAGTCTCTAGTGGCGCCATCTGGTAGTCAAAACGGGAACCATTACTGTCAACAAACCGCCTCTCTTAGGCCTAACAGCGGCAGAATCGTCACTCTAAATAAAAAATAAAGCAAATTTATCACTTATACGTTTTCTTCTAGGCAAGATGAGACGAAGCGAAAGACCGGTGCCCCATTTATGACCAGTGAACGGACAGAAAAAGGCAGCAACAACAAGAATTCAGTCCGAAGCGAGGGGTCCGGCTTTGAAGGGCGCCGCCATGTTTGTTGTCGTTCGAAGCAATGCTAGCAACCTTGGGCAACGCTCGAAGGCCCTCGAAATCTCGATAGAGTTCCGGGCTGCTCCGTCGACTCGATAGACTATTGACTCGATGGCCATTCAAACTGGCCGTGTAGCAGCGCTCGATCGCCTTCGAGTCGATAGGCTATCGATTCGAGGGCCTTCGAAATGCCCGTGTGACAGGGGTATTAGTTTCAGAAATGGGGGCTACACCTTCCCACGCCATGGGCAAAATCATATGGAACTGAAACCATAAAAATCATGGGCGGTAATCTTTGGGGTAAGCTGCAAAAAAAAAATCACTTGTTTCTCTAACCACAGAGCGCGTTGAAAAAAAAAAGAGAAAAAGAAAGCTCCACGATTTTTTGTTTAATTAAGGCTTGTGACACTTACAAACAGGCTCAGGTTTGCAACCGAGCCCGCTGTGTGCACCGCCATGCAGCGGAGCTTCCCAAGTGCACAGTCCACAGGCACTTGTACTCAGTTTTTAACCAGCGAGTGACCGGCGGTGGGAGTCGAACACCCCACCTCCCGCAGCCGAGACGGGCGTCTTAGCCACTACGCCACGACTGCGGTGATTAATCCTTGACATATAAAAGCATTTTCCTCGGCGATAAGACATTTCCTCCTTTCCAGGCGTGACGTCAGACAAGCTAGCGCAGCGCCACCCGTGACCGCTTAAACCGGCTTACTGACGCTTCGTCCATGCGCAACGCTTTTCATGTTGTAGGCGGCCGTCACGTGGTGATAACTGGTGATGTGGTGCTCGTTCCGCCATTACTTCTGACCGTGGTCGTCATTTCGACTTCGCATTATTCGCCAACCTACCCGTCCATAACATCAAGACGATCTTTTACCACCAGATTTTCTAAGGTCGAAGGCTTTCCTCGGCAACTGAAGGCTTCGCTTATAGCGCTGGTTCTCCCTTCACACTGGATTGAGCGCCTACCCTTGGGTCCTGCTTGGCCTACGCACTACACTTCGCAATGACTGTTCCACATGTGCAGCAGAGCTCACGTCTGTTGCCACTGCTCGTGTTCCTGGCAAATATTTCGAGCACTCGCCAAGCACACCTGTCGACGTTTCCAACAACGCCGGCCGTCTACGCAGCTCTGTGCGCATCACAGTCGGTCAGCCTGCAGGAAAAGGAGGTTCCTTTTCTGCGCAGTTTATTGAGTACGAGCAGACAGTACGGGGGGTTGGCTTGATGTGATTGCATTTGTTATCCTGTTGTTGTGTTCGTATTTCAAGCAGGAATGATATGTCATAGGTTTCCTTTGCACGCGTGGTAGTGATTGTTGTGTTTCGATTTTGTATTTTCTAACGCTTTTAAAAGCTTCCCTTTCGTGAATAAAAATTCAGTTGATAGTCTGCGCTTGTGTTGTGTCTTCTTGTTCGCTTTGGTCCTCGTTTCTTTTTGCGCAGCTAAGTGTGAATGGTAAGCCGAAACCCTTTACAAGTTTAACAGCGGAACTGTATGTGGCTAGCTCCTGGTGTGAGCGTCTACGTATAGGGCTGGGGAAACTCGCGGTTAACGTGACCTGGCCGTCACCCACAACGAGGAAACGTCCGAGCATGCCCCACACCCGTGTTAGTAGAGGCTTCTAAGTTTTGTAACGTTCAAAAGCACTAATGAGAAAGTGTAATCGTACAGACATTTTCTTTTCGGCACGGAGCAAGTTTGTGAATGGACTTCTTTCAACTGGGATTTGAAGCGCCTCGGAGTGGCCGGAGGCGACATTTCAAGCGGGCAGACGAAAGATGGACGGATCAATACCCTGTGAGCATTCTTTTACAGTTTTTTTCTGTCGTTGCAAGTGAAAGGCGGAAAAGCCATTTTACGACGCGTGGAAAATGGGCAAGAACGTGAATTAACAAGGTAAAAAGTGTTGCTGGTTAATGCCAGATCTTGTGGCGAAAAACAGCGCTTAAAGGGCAACTGCAGCACTTTTTTGAGAATTTCGTGATATTCAAGGATTCGAATCTAAATAGGCTTTACGTGAAGCATGCCAATTGTTTTTGCACTAGCATTTGAAGTAGTTACGTAATGGACGATTGAATTTTGCGCTGCTGCTCAATGCACTGGAGGTGTGCACGTAAGTTCAGCGTGACGTCACGGAAGGTCTGCCTTACATTACCACTGTCGTCAGCCACACCCTGCCCTGACTCGTTAGACGCTGCCAATCAACTCTCGGCAGGGTTTGCCTTTGATGGCGTTCCTTTTTTTCCTTCAAAGCAGGCGTTTGCGCGTTGGAAATGTATACCGATACCTTCGATGACGTCATCATGCGCCCCCCCCCCCCCCCTCCCAACTTGGCGTTGTGCGCTGCGGAGAACCTTAAAGGTCGTCCGGATTTGAATCAGGGACTACTTCACTATTTCAAGCGCTAAACCAAAAAGACTTCGCATGCTTTACCTGCAAGTTTCACACATTCTATCATCTCAAGCTCGTGTATTTCTAAAACCTATGCAGTTTCCCTTTTAAATCAGAGGCGGCGGCAAACGCGTCGCATCCCCACACTTCTTTGTCTCGTGTAAGCGCTGCTTTTTTGCTGCGAAAATGCGGTATTTATTTTTCAAACATTTTGTATATGCCATCGCTCGAATGGCACCCTTAACACGATGTCACCCTTCGAACATTTCCAGCGTTTCTTTTTTCCTCCACTTGCGAACTTCGGCTGTATATTCACTTGTGGAATTAAAAAAAAAGGTGTTATCATCTATTGTACTTTTTTTTCTACAAGACAGGCGCTCCAATGACTAGCGCTCTTCCCGCTGCCACACTACTTCTCTGAGCGGCGCATTAGGTAGGCCACGGCTCGCAGTCAATGCCAGGTTAGAGGAAATAGCTGACACATTGCTTCCTAACGTCAGCAGCTGTATAGGTAAAAATAAAATGAACTTAAGTTTCAGAAGCACAGAGTGAAACAAATGTGTACTGAGCGAGCACGAAATGCTGCCGCAGGACTGAACTGGTGCCTTTAAACACTGCGGCTTTACCGCATAGACCCTTGGAAAGAGGGGCGGTGAAGGGACAAGACTCCCTGCTTCCTCTGCCTGCAATTGCTTCAAGAAATGTCAACTTCATGCTTCGCAATCCTTTCTTCATAATGGCAGACATTTCGCTTAATTGCCTATTTGCCATAGCAATGCAGGAAAAACAACATGTAGTGTTCGCCTGCCCTGAGCCTCACTACATGTATTGCCGAGAAAACGGCCCGGCTAAGACGGAGACCTCCGCGATAACATGCATAATAACTGTTCAGTTATTACAAAACTTTCGGAAAAGTCATAAGCCAAGCTTTAATTTCGACATCTGATGTCACGGTTACGTTATACTGACATGACACACTCGGCGAAGTCCTCCAGTGCTCACTGAGTAATTTTTGACTATCGCTACCAACATATATGCTTTGCCAAAATCAGACCTGTGAAATTACATGCGACACACTCAGCATGTTCCGCAAATGGGAAACAAGCACCCTGGTCATGCCGTGAAGCTCTTTTTTTTCGCCGTCATCCATTCGGCAATGAATGGGGAAGGAAAAAAAGAAAAATAATAAATAACGCTTAGGACATTTACAAATAAAGGGGACAAAAGGGAGAGGCGGCAAAAAGACATGGGGCAGAAATGTCCGCCATGTATCAATTCTGCTGACCGACAGTACCAGGAAGATACATGTCAGGCAAAAGGCGCGAAAAAAAATGTGTTGCGCCTGTCAGTCACACTGATAGCAAAATTGAATGTTGTTACAGGACCTTCAGCTGCGGTGTACTAAAACGTCTCTTGGCGCTGGCGGTATATTATACCCCTGTCACACGGCCAGTTTCAATGGCCATCGAGTCGAGAGCCATCGAGATTTTCGATCGCCATTGAACTCGAGGGAGTTGTGGAGCTGCTACACGGCAAATCTCAATGGCCATTGAAATCGTTCTCGTGTCTTACGCCAAGCTCGAGTGGCGCCACAATCGCTGCTTTCGGTTTCGCGCAAATAACAAAAATATATTGACGAAACTTAACTAAATGTTGAAATACACTTTCTTGCAGTCATAAGGCGCGTTCACACTTGTTCAAAAATCCGGCAAGCGAAGCGGATTCGCTCGCCGCAAAAACTAGGACCTGTTCTCATCTGTTGACGCCCGGGCGAGTTGGAACGGCCGCGCCGCTGCTGCTTCTCGCTTTGCGCACCACGTCGCCGCTCGCGACGTACACAGATACAGTGAGAAAAGAGCATAAATTTATGCTGTCTACGTACCACGAGCGTATGCACGCTTACGTACGCTAAACGCAGGCGCATTCTCACATTGAGTTCAGCGTATGCTAGCAGAGAGGCAAAAATAAACTTAGTCTCTAGTGGCGCCATCTGGTAGTCAAAACGGGAACCATTACTGTCAACAAACCGCCTCTCTTAGGCCTAACAGCGGCAGAATCGTCACTCTAAATAAAAAATAAAGCAAATTTATCACTTATACGTTTTCTTCTAGGCAAGATGAGACGAAGCGAAAGACCGGTGCCCCATTTATGACCAGTGAACGGACAGAAAAAGGCAGCAACAACGAGAATTCAGTCCTAAGCGAGGGGTCCGGCTTTGAAGGGCGCCGCCATGTTTGTTGTCGTTCGAAGCAATGCTAGCAACCTTGGGCAACGCTCGAAGGCCCTCGAAATCTCGATAGAGTTCCGGGCTGCTCCGTCGACTCGATAGACTATTGACTCGATGGCCATTCAAACTGGCCGTGTAGCAGCGCTCGATCGCCTTCGAGTCGATAGGCTATCGATTCGAGGGCCTTCGAAATGCCCGTGTGACAGGGGTATTAGTTTCAGAAATGGGGGCTACACCTTCCCACGCCATGGGCAAAATCATATGGAACTGAAACCATAAAAATCATGGGCGGTAATCTTTGGGGTAAGCTGCAAAAAAAAAAAATCACTTGTTTCTCTAACCACAGAGCGCGTTGAAAAAAAAAAGAGAAAAAGAAAGCTCCACGATTTTTTGTTTAATTAAGGCTTGTGACACTTACAAACAGGCTCAGGTTTGCAACCGAGCCCGCTGTGTGCACCGCCATGCAGCGGAGCTTCCCAAGTGCACAGTCCACAGGCACTTGTACTCAGTTTTTAACCAGCGAGTGACCGGCGGTTGGAGTCGAACACCCCACCTCCCGCAGCCGAGACGGGCGTCTTAGCCACTACGCCACGACTGCGGTGATTAATCCTTGACATATAAAAGCATTTTCCTCGGCGATAAGACATTTCCTCCTTTCCAGGCGTGACGTCAGACAAGCTAGCGCAGCGCCACCCGTGACCGCTTAAACCGGCTTACTGACGCTTCGTCCATGCGCGACGCTTTTCATGTTGTAGGCGGCCGTCACGTGGTGATAACTGGTGATGTGGTGCTCGTTCCGCCATTACTTCTGACCGTGGTCGTCATTTCGACTTCGCATTATTCGCCAACCTACCCGTCCATAACATCAAGACGATCTTTTACCACCAGATTTTCTAAGGTCGACGGCTTTCCTCGGCAACTGAAGGCTTCGCTTATAGCGCTGGTTCTCCCTTCACACTGGATTGAGCGCCTACCCTTGGGTCCTGCTTGGCCTACGCACTACACTTCGCAATGACTGTTCCACATGTGCAGCAGAGCTCACGTCTGTTGCCACTGCTCGTGTTCCTGGCAAATATTTCGAGCACTCGCCAAGCACACCTGTCGACGTTTCCAACAACGCCGGCCGTCTACGCAGCTCTGTGCGCATCACAGTCGGTCAGCCTGCAGGAAAAGGAGGTTCCTTTTCTGCGCAGTTTATTGAGTACGAGCAGACAGTACGGGGGGTTGGCTTGATGTGATTGCATTTGTTATCCTGTTGTTGTGTTCGTATTTCAAGCAGGAATGATATGTCATAGGTTTCCTTTGCACGCGTGGTAGTGATTGTTGTGTTTCGATTTTGTATTTTCTAACGCTTTTAAAAGCTTCCCTTTCGTGAATAAAAATTCAGTTGATAGTCTGCGCTTGTGTTGTGTCTTCTTGTTCGCTTTGGTCCTCGTTTCTTTTTGCGCAGCTAAGTGTGAATGGTAAGCCGAAACCCTTTACAAGTTTAACAGCGGAACTGTATGTGGCTAGCTCCTGGTGTGAGCGTCTACGTATAGGGCTGGGGAAACTCGCGGTTAACGTGACCTGGCCGTCACCCACAACGAGGAAACGTCCGAGCATGCCCCACACCCGTGTTAGTAGAGGCTTCTAAGTTTTGTAACGTTCAAAAGCACTAATGAGAAAGTGTAATCGTAGAGACATTTTCTTTTCGGCACGGAGCAAGTTTGTGAATGGACTTCTTTCAACTGGGATTTGAAGCGCCTCGGAGTGGCCGGAGGCGACATTTCAAGCGGGCAGACGAAAGATGGACGGATCAATACCCTGTGAGCATTCTTTTACAGTTTTTTTCTGTCGTTGCAAGTGAAAGGCGGAAAAGCCATTTTACGACGCGTGGAAAATGGGCAAGAACGTGAATTAACAAGGTAAAAAGTGTTGCTGGTTAATGCCAGATCTTGTGGCGAAAAACAGCGCTTAAAGGGCAACTGCAGCACTTTTTTGAGAATTTCGTGATATTCAAGGATTCGAATCTAAATAGGCTTTACGTGAAGCATGCCAATTGTTTTTGCACTAGCATTTGAAGTAGTTACGTAATGGACGATTGAATTTTGCGCTGCTGCTCAATGCACTGGAGGTGTGCACGTAAGTTCAGCGTGACGTCACGGAAGGTCTGCCTTACATTACCACTGTCGTCAGCCACACCCTGCCCTGACTCGTTAGACGCTGCCAATCAACTCTCGGCAGGGTTTGCCTTTGATGGCGTTCCTTTTTTTCCTTCAAAGCAGGCGTTTGCGCGTTGGAAATGTATACCGATACCTTCGATGACGTCATCATGCGCCCCCCCCCCCCTCCCAACTTGGCGTTGTGCGCTGCGGAGAACCTTAAAGGTCGTCCGGATTTGAATCAGGGACTACTTCACTATTTCAAGCGCTAAACCAAAAAGACTTCGCATGCTTTACCTGCAAGTTTCACACATTCTATCATCTCAAGCTCGTGTATTTCTAAAACCTATGCAGTTTCCCTTTTAAATCAGAGGCGGCGGCAAACGCGTCGCATCCCCACACTTCTTTGTCTCGTGTAAGCGCTGCTTTTTTGCTGCGAAAATGCGGTATTTATTTTTCAAACATTTTGTATATGCCATCGCTCGAATGGCACCCTTAACACGATGTCACCCTTCGAACATTTCCAGCGTTTCTTTTTTCCTCCACTTGCGAACTTCGGCTGTATATTCACTTGTGGAATTAAAAAAAAAGGTGTTATCATCTATTGTACTTTTTTTTCTACAAGACAGGCGCTCCAATGACTAGCGCTCTTCCCGCTGCCACACTACTTCTCTGAGCGGCGCATTAGGTAGGCCACGGCTCGCAGTCAATGCCAGGTTAGAGGAAATAGCTGACACATTGCTTCCTAACGTCAGCAGCTGTATAGGTAATAATAAAATGAACTTAAGTTTCAGAAGCACAGAGTGAAACAAATGTGTACTGAGCGAGCACGAAATGCTGCCGCAGGACTGAACTGGTGCCTTTAAACACTGCGGCTTTACCGCATAGACCCTTGGAAAGAGGGGCGGTGAAGGGACAAGACTCCCTGCTTCCTCTGCCTGCAATTGCTTCAAGAAATGTCAACTTCATGCTTCGCAATCCTTTCTTCATAATGGCAGACATTTCGCTTAATTGCCTATTTGCCATAGCAATGCAGGAAAAACAACATGTAGTGTTCGCCTGCCCTGAGCCTCACTACATGTATTGCCGAGAAAACGGCCCGGCTAAGACGGAGACCTCCGCGATAACATGCATAATAACTGTTCAGTTATTACAAAACTTTCGAAAAAGTCATAAGCCAAGCTTTAATTTCGACATCTGATGTCACGGTTACGTTATACTGACATGACACACTCGGCGAAGTCCTCCAGTGCTCACTGAGTAATTTTTGACTATCGCTACCAACATATATGCTTTGCCAAAATCAGACCTGTGAAATTACATGCGACACACTCAGCATGTTCCGCAAATGGGAAACAAGCACCCTGGTCATGCCGTGAAGCTCTTTTTTTTCGCCGTCATCCATTCGGCAATGAATGGGGAAGGAAAAAAAGAAAAATAATAAATAACGCTTAGGACATTTACAAATAAAGGGGACAAAAGGGAGAGGCGGCAAAAAGACATGGGGCAGAAATGTCCGCCATGTATCAATTCTGCTGACCGACAGTACCAGGAAGATACATGTCAGGCAAAAGGCGCGAAAAAAAATGTGTTGCGCCTGTCAGTCACACTGATAGCAAAATTGAATGTTGTTACAGGACCTTCAGCTGCGGTGTACTAAAACGTCTCTTGGCGCTGGCGGTATATTATACCCCTGTCACACGGCCAGTTTCCATGGCCATCGAGTCGAGAGCCATCGAGATTTTCGATCGCCATTGAACTCGAGGGAGTTGTGGAGCTGCTACACGGCAAATCTCAATGGCCATTGAAATCGTTCTCGTGTCTTACGCCAAGCTCGTGTGGCGCCACAATCGCTGCTTTCGGTTTCGCGCAAATAACAAAAATATATTGACGAAACTTAACTAAATGTTGAAATACACTTTCTTGCAGTCATAAGGCGCGTTCACACTTGTTCAAAAATCTGCAAGCGAAGCGGATTCGCTCGCCGCAAAAACTAGGACCTGTTCTCATCTGTTGACGCCCGGGCGAGTTGGAACGGCCGCGCCGCTGCTGCTTCTCGCTTTGCGCACCACGTCGCCGCTCGCGACGTACACAGATACAGTGAGAAAAGAGCATAAATTTATGCTGTCTACGTACCACGAGCGTATGCACGCTTACGTACGCTAAACGCAGGCGCATTCTCACATTGAGTTCAGCGTATGCTAGCAGAGAGGCAAAAATAAACTTAGTCTCTAGTGGCGCCATCTGGTAGTCAAAACGGGAACCATTACTGTCAACAAACCGCCTCTCTTAGGCCTAACAGCGGCAGAATCGTCACTCTAAATAAAAAATAAAGCAAATTTATCACTTATACGTTTTCTTCTAGGCAAGATGAGACGAAGCGAAAGACCGGTGCCCCATTTATGACCAGTGAACGGACAGAAAAAGGAAGCAACAACGAGAATTCAGTCCGAAGCGAGGGGTCCGGCTTTGAAGGGCGCCGCCATGTTTGTTGTCGTTCGAAGCAATGCTAGCAACCTTGGGCAACGCTCGAAGGCCCTCGAAATCTCGATAGAGTTCCGGGCTGCTCCGTCGACTCGATAGACTATTGACTCGATGGCCATTCAAACTGGCCGTGTAGCAGCGCTCGATCGCCTTCGAGTCGATAGGCTATCGATTCGAGGGCCTTCGAAATGCCCGTGTGACAGGGGTATTAGTTTCAGAAATGGGGGCTACACCTTCCCACGCCATGGGCAAAATCATATGGAACTGAAACCATAAAAATCATGGGCGGTAATCTTTGGGGTAAGCTGCAAAAAAAAAAATCACTTGTTTCTCTAACCACAGAGCGCGTTGAAAAAAAAAAGAGAAAAAGAAAGCTCCACGATTTTTTGTTTAATTAAGGCTTGTGACACTTACAAACAGGCTCAGGTTTGCAACCGAGCCCGCTGTGTGCACCGCCATGCAGCGGAGCTTCCCAAGTGCACAGTCCACAGGCACTTGTACTCAGTTTTTAACCAGCGAGTGACCGGCGGTGGGAGTCGAACACCCCACCTCCCGCAGCCGAGACGGGCGTCTTAGCCACTACGCCACGACTGCGGTGATTAATCCTTGACATATAAAAGCATTTTCCTCGGCGATAAGACATTTCCTCCTTTCCAGGCGTGACGTCAGACAAGCTAGCGCAGCGCCACCCGTGACCGCTTAAACCGGCTTACTGACGCTTCGTCCATGCGCGACGCTTTTCATGTTGTAGGCGGCCGTCACGTGGTGATAACTGGTGATGTGGTGCTCGTTCCGCCATTACTTCTGACCGTGGTCGTCATTTCGACTTCGCATTATTCGCCAACCTACCCGTCCATAACATCAAGACGATCTTTTACCACCAGATTTTCTAAGGTCGACGGCTTTCCTCGGCAACTGAAGGCTTCGCTTATAGCGCTGGTTCTCCCTTCACACTGGATTGAGCGCCTACCCTTGGGTCCTGCTTGGCCTACGCACTACACTTCGCAATGACTGTTCCACATGTGCAGCAGAGCTCACGTCTGTTGCCACTGCTCGTGTTCCTGGCAAATATTTCGAGCACTCGCCAAGCACACCTGTCGACGTTTCCAACAACGCCGGCCGTCTACGCAGCTCTGTGCGCATCACAGTCGGTCAGCCTGCAGGAAAAGGAGGTTCCTTTTCTGCGCAGTTTATTGAGTACGAGCAGACAGTACGGGGGGTTGGCTTGATGTGATTGCATTTGTTATCCTGTTGTTGTGTTCGTATTTCAAGCAGGAATGATATGTCATAGGTTTCCTTTGCACGCGTGGTAGTGATTGTTGTGTTTCGATTTTGTATTTTCTAACGCTTTTAAAAGCTTCCCTTTCGTGAATAAAAATTCAGTTGATAGTCTGCGCTTGTGTTGTGTCTTCTTGTTCGCTTTGGTCCTCGTTTCTTTTTGCGCAGCTAAGTGTGAATGGTAAGCCGAAACCCTTTACAAGTTTAACAGCGGAACTGTATGTGGCTAGCTCCTGGTGTGAGCGTCTACGTATAGGGCTGGGGAAACTCGCGGTTAACGTGACCTGGCCGTCACCCACAACGAGGAAACGTCCGAGCATGCCCCACACCCGTGTTAGTAGAGGCTTCTAAGTTTTGTAACGTTCAAAAGCACTAATGAGAAAGTGTAATCGTAGAGACATTTTCTTTTCGGCACGGAGCAAGTTTGTGAATGGACTTCTTTCAACTGGGATTTGAAGCGCCTCGGAGTGGCCGGAGGCGACATTTCAAGCGGGCAGACGAAAGATGGACGGATCAATACCCTGTGAGCATTCTTTTACAGTTTTTTTCTGTCGTTGCAAGTGAAAGGCGGAAAAGCCATTTTACGACGCGTGGAAAATGGGCAAGAACGTGAATTAACAAGGTAAAAAGTGTTGCTGGTTAATGCCAGATCTTGTGGCGAAAAACAGCGCTTAAAGGGCAACTGCAGCACTTTTTTGAGAATTTCGTGATATTCAAGGATTCGAATCTAAATAGGCTTTACGTGAAGCATGCCAATTGTTTTTGCACTAGCATTTGAAGTAGTTACGTAATGGACGATTGAATTTTGCGCTGCTGCTCAATGCACTGGAGGTGTGCACGTAAGTTCAGCGTGACGTCACGGAAGGTCTGCCTTACATTACCACTGTCGTCAGCCACACCCTGCCCTGACTCGTTAGACGCTGCCAATCAACTCTCGGCAGGGTTTGCCTTTGATGGCGTTCCTTTTTTTCCTTCAAAGCAGGCGTTTGCGCGTTGGAAATGTATACCGATACCTTCGATGACGTCATCATGCGCCCCCCCCCCTCCCAACTTGGCGTTGTGCGCTGCGGAGAACCTTAAAGGTCGTCCGGATTTGAATCAGGGACTACTTCACTATTTCAAGCGCTAAACCAAAAAGACTTCGCATGCTTTACCTGCAAGTTTCACACATTCTATCATCTCAAGCTCGTGTATTTCTAAAACCTATGCAGTTTCCCTTTTAAATCAGAGGCGGCGGCAAACGCGTCGCATCCCCACACTTCTTTGTCTCGTGTAAGCGCTGCTTTTTTGCTGCGAAAATGCGGTATTTATTTTTCAAACATTTTGTATATGCCATCGCTCGAATGGCACCCTTAACACGATGTCACCCTTCGAACATTTCCAGCGTTTCTTTTTTCCTCCACTTGCGAACTTCGGCTGTATATTCACTTGTGGAATTAAAAAAAAAGGTGTTATCATCTATTGTACTTTTTTTTCTACAAGACAGGCGCTCCAATGACTAGCGCTCTTCCCGCTGCCACACTACTTCTCTGAGCGGCGCATTAGGTAGGCCACGGCTCGCAGTCAATGCCAGGTTAGAGGAAATAGCTGACACATTGCTTCCTAACGTCAGCAGCTGTATAGGTAAAAATAAAATGAACTTAAGTTTCAGAAGCACAGAGTGAAACAAATGTGTACTGAGCGAGCACGAAATGCTGCCGCAGGACTGAACTGGTGCCTTTAAACACTGCGGCTTTACCGCATAGACCCTTGGAAAGAGGGGCGGTGAAGGGACAAGACTCCCTGCTTCCTCTGCCTGCAATTGCTTCAAGAAATGTCAACTTCATGCTTCGCAATCCTTTCTTCATAATGGCAGACATTTCGCTTAATTGCCTATTTGCCATAGCAATGCAGGAAAAACAACATGTAGTGTTCGCCTGCCCTGAGCCTCTCTACATGTATTGCCGAGAAAACGGCCCGGCTAAGACGGAGACCTCCGCGATAACATGCATAATAACTGTTCAGTTATTACAAAACTTTCGAAAAAGTCATAAGCCAAGCTTTAATTTCGACATCTGATGTCACGGTTACGTTATACTGACATGACACACTCGGCGAAGTCCTCCAGTGCTCACTGAGTAATTTTTGACTATCGCTACCAACATATATGCTTTGCCAAAATCAGACCTGTGAAATTACATGCGACACACTCAGCATGTTCCGCAAATGGGAAACAAGCACCCTGGTCATGCCGTGAAGCTCTTTTTTTTCGCCGTCATCCATTCGGCAATGAATGGGGAAGGAAAAAAAGAAAAATAATAAATAACGCTTAGGACATTTACAAATAAAGGGGACAAAAGGGAGAGGCGGCAAAAAGACATGGGGCAGAAATGTCCGCCATGTATCAATTCTGCTGACCGACAGTACCAGGAAGATACATGTCAGGCAAAAGGCGCGAAAAAAAATGTGTTGCGCCTGTCAGTCACACTGATAGCAAAATTGAATGTTGTTACAGGACCTTCAGCTGCGGTGTACTAAAACGTCTCTTGGCGCTGGCGGTATATTATACCCCTGTCACACGGCCAGTTTCAATGGCCATCGAGTCGAGAGCCATCGAGATTTTCGATCGCCATTGAACTCGAGGGAGTTGTGGAGCTGCTACACGGCAAATCTCAATGGCCATTGAAATCGTTCTCGTGTCTTACGCCAAGCTCGTGTGGCGCCACAATCGCTGCTTTCGGTTTCGCGCAAATAACAAAAATATATTGACGAAACTTAACTAAATGTTGAAATACACTTTCTTGCAGTCATAAGGCGCGTTCACACTTGTTCAAAAATCCGGCAAGCGAAGCGGATTCGCTCGCCGCAAAAACTAGGACCTGTTCTCATCTGTTGACGCCCGGGCGAGTTGGAACGGCCGCGCCGCTGCTGCTTCTCGCTTTGCGCACCACGTCGCCGCTCGCGACGTACACAGATACAGTGAGAAAAGAGCATAAATTTATGCTGTCTACGTACCACGAGCGTATGCACGCTTACGTACGCTAAACGCAGGCGCATTCTCACATTGAGTTCAGCGTATGCTAGCAGAGAGGCAAAAATAAACTTAGTCTCTAGTGGCGCCATCTGGTAGTCAAAACGGGAACCATTACTGTCAACAAACCGCCTCTCTTAGGCCTAACAGCGGCAGAATCGTCACTCTAAATAAAAAATAAAGCAAATTTATCACTTATACGTTTTCTTCTAGGCAAGATGAGACGAAGCGAAAGACCGGTGCCCCATTTATGACCAGTGAACGGACAGAAAAAGGCAGCAACAACGAGAATTCAGTCCGAAGCGAGGGGTCCGGCTTTGAAGGGCGCCGCCATGTTTGTTGTCGTTCGAAGCAATGCTAGCAACCTTGGGCAACGCTCGAAGGCCCTCGAAATCTCGATAGAGTTCCGGGCTGCTCCGTCGACTCGATAGACTATTGACTCGATGGCCATTCAAACTGGCCGTGTAGCAGCGCTCGATCGCCTTCGAGTCGATAGGCTATCGATTCGAGGGCCTTCGAAATGCCCGTGTGACAGGGGTATTAGTTTCAGAAATGGGGGCTACACCTTCCCACGCCATGGGCAAAATCATATGGAACTGAAACCATAAAAATCATGGGCGGTAATCTTTGGGGTAAGCTGCAAAAAAAAAAAAATCACTTGTTTCTCTAACCACAGAGCGCGTTGAAAAAAAAAAAGAGAAAAAGAAAGCTCCACGATTTTTTGTTTAATTAAGGCTTGTGACACTTACAAACAGGCTCAGGTTTGCAACCGAGCCCGCTGTGTGCACCGCCATGCAGCGGAGCTTCCCAAGTGCACAGTCCACAGGCACTTGTACTCAGTTTTTAACCAGCGAGTGACCGGCGGTGGGAGTCGAACACCCCACCTCCCGCAGCCGAGACGGGCGTCTTAGCCACTACGCCACGACTGCGGTGATTAATCCTTGACATATAAAAGCATTTTCCTCGGCGATAAGACATTTCCTCCTTTCCAGGCGTGACGTCAGACAAGCTAGCGCAGCGCCACCCGTGACCGCTTAAACCGGCTTACTGACGCTTCGTCCATGCGCGACGCTTTTCATGTTGTAGGCGGCCGTCACGTGGTGATAACTGGTGATGTGGTGCTCGTTCCGCCATTACTTCTGACCGTGGTCGTCATTTCGACTTCGCATTATTCGCCAACCTACCCGTCCATAACATCAAGACGATCTTTTACCACCAGATTTTCTAAGGTCGACGGCTTTCCTCGGCAACTGAAGGCTTCGCTTATAGCGCTGGTTCTCCCTTCACACTGGATTGAGCGCCTACCCTTGGGTCCTGCTTGGCCTACGCACTACACTTCGCAATGACTGTTCCACATGTGCAGCAGAGCTCACGTCTGTTGCCACTGCTCGTGTTCCTGGCAAATATTTCGAGCACTCGCCAAGCACACCTGTCGACGTTTCCAACAACGCCGGCCGTCTACGCAGCTCTGTGCGCATCACAGTCGGTCAGCCTGCAGGAAAAGGAGGTTCCTTTTCTGCGCAGTTTATTGAGTACGAGCAGACAGTACGGGGGGTTGGCTTGATGTGATTGCATTTGTTATCCTGTTGTTGTGTTCGTATTTCAAGCAGGAATGATATGTCATAGGTTTCCTTTGCACGCGTGGTAGTGATTGTTGTGTTTCGATTTTGTATTTTCTAACGCTTTTAAAAGCTTCCCTTTCGTGAATAAAAATTCAGTTGATAGTCTGCGCTTGTGTTGTGTCTTCTTGTTCGCTTTGGTCCTCGTTTCTTTTTGCGCAGCTAAGTGTGAATGGTAAGCCGAAACCCTTTACAAGTTTAACAGCGGAACTGTATGTGGCTAGCTCCTGGTGTGAGCGTCTACGTATAGGGCTGGGGAAACTCGCGGTTAACGTGACCTGGCCGTCACCCACAACGTGGAAACGTCCGAGCATGCCCCACACCCGTGTTAGTAGAGGCTTCTAAGTTTTGTAACGTTCAAAAGCACTAATGAGAAAGTGTAATCGTAGAGACATTTTCTTTTCGGCACGGAGCAAGTTTGTGAATGGACTTCTTTCAACTGGGATTTGAAGCGCCTCGGAGTGGCCGGAGGCGACATTTCAAGCGGGCAGACGAAACATGGACGGATCAATACCCTGTGAGCATTCTTTTACAGTTTTTTTCTGTCGTTGCAAGTGAAAGGCGGAAAAGCCATTTTACGACGCGTGGAAAATGGGCAAGAACGTGAATTAACAAGGTAAAAAGTGTTGCTGGTTAATGCCAGATCTTGTGGCGAAAAACAGCGCTTAAAGGGCAACTGCAGCACTTTTTTGAGAATTTCGTGATATTCAAGGATTCGAATCTAAATAGGCTTTACGTGAAGCATGCCAATTGTTTTTGCACTAGCATTTGAAGTAGTTACGTAATGGACGATTGAATTTTGCGCTGCTGCTCAATGCACTGGAGGTGTGCACGTAAGTTCAGCGTGACGTCACGGAAGGTCTGCCTTACATTACCACTGTCGTCAGCCACACCCTGCCCTGACTCGTTAGACGCTGCCAATCAACTCTCGGCAGGGTTTGCCTTTGATGGCGTTCCTTTTTTTCCTTCAAAGCAGGCGTTTGCGCGTTGGAAATGTATACCGATACCTTCGATGACGTCATCATGCGCCCCCCCCCCCCTCCCAACTTGGCGTTGTGCGCTGCGGAGAACCTTAAAGGTCGTCCGGATTTGAATCAGGGACTACTTCACTATTTCAAGCGCTAAACCAAAAAGACTTCGCATGCTTTACCTGCAAGTTTCACACATTCTATCATCTCAAGCTCGTGTATTTCTAAAACCTATGCAGTTTCCCTTTTAAATCAGAGGCGGCGGCAAACGCGTCGCATCCCCACACTTCTTTGTCTCGTGTAAGCGCTGCTTTTTTGCTGCGAAAATGCGGTATTTATTTTTCAAACATTTTGTATATGCCATCGCTCGAATGGCACCCTTAACACGATGTCACCCTTCGAACATTTCCAGCGTTTCTTTTTTCCTCCACTTGCGAACTTCGGCTGTATATTCACTTGTGGAATTAAAAAAAAGGTGTTATCATCTATTGTACTTTTTTTTCTACAAGACAGGCGCTCCAATGACTAGCGCTCTTCCCGCTGCCACACTACTTCTCTGAGCGGCGCATTAGGTAGGCCACGGCTCGCAGTCAATGCCAGGTTAGAGGAAATAGCTGACACATTGCTTTCTAACGTCAGCAGCTGTATAGGTAAAAATAAAATGAACTTAAGTTTCAGAAGCACAGAGTGAAACAAATGTGTACTGAGCGAGCACGAAATGCTGCCGCAGGACTGAACTGGTGCCTTTAAACACTGCGGCTTTACCGCATAGACCCTTGGAAAGAGGGGCGGTGAAGGGACAAGACTCCCTGCTTCCTCTGCCTGCAATTGCTTCAAGAAATGTCAACTTCATGCTTCGCAATCCTTTCTTCATAATGGCAGACATTTCGCTTAATTGCCTATTTGCCATAGCAATGCAGGAAAAACAACATGTAGTGTTCGCCTGCCCTGAGCCTCACTACATGTATTGCCGAGAAAACGGCCCGGCTAAGACGGAGACCTCCGCGATAACATGCATAATAACTGTTCAGTTATTACAAAACTTTCGAAAAAGTCATAAGCCAAGCTTTAATTTCGACATCTGATGTCACGGTTACGTTATACTGACATGACACACTCGGCGAAGTCCTCCAGTGCTCACTGAGTAATTTTTGACTATCGCTACCAACATATATGCTTTGCCAAAATCAGACCTGTGAAATTACATGCGACACACTCAGCATGTTCCGCAAATGGGAAACAAGCACCCTGGTCATGCCGTGAAGCTCTTTTTTTTCGCCGTCATCCATTCGGCAATGAATGGGGAAGGAAAAAAAGAAAAATAATAAATAACGCTTAGGACATTTACAAATAAAGGGGACAAAAGGGAGAGGCGGCAAAAGGACATGGGGCAGAAATGTCCGCCATGTATCAATTCTGCTGACCGACAGTACCAGGAAGATACATGTCAGGCAAAAGGCGCGAAAAAAAATGTGTTGCGCCTGTCAGTCACACTGATAGCAAAATTGAATGTTGTTACAGGACCTTCAGCTGCGGTGTACTAAAACGTCTCTTGGCGCTGGCGGTATATTATACCCCTGTCACACGGCCAGTTTCAATGGCCATCGAGTCGAGAGCCATCGAGATTTTCGATCGCCATTGAACTCGAGGGAGTTGTGGAGCTGCTACACGGCAAATCTCAATGGCCATTGAAATCGTTCTCGTGTCTTACGCCAAGCTCGTGTGGCGCCACAATCGCTGCTTTCGGTTTCGCGCAAATAACAAAAATATATTGCCGAAACTTAACTAAATGTTGAAATACACTTTCTTGCAGTCATAAGGCGCGTTCACACTTGTTCAAAAATCCGGCAAGCGAAGCGGATTCGCTCGCCGCAAAAACTAGGACCTGTTCTCATCTGTTGACGCCCGGGCGAGTTGGAACGGCCGCGCCGCTGCTGCTTCTCGCTTTGCGCACCACGTCGCCGCTCGCGACGTACACAGATACAGTGAGAAAAGAGCATAAATTTATGCTGTCTACGTACCACGAGCGTATGCACGCTTACGTACGCTAAACGCAGGCGCATTCTCACATTGAGTTCAGCGTATGCTAGCAGAGAGGCAAAAATAAACTTAGTCTCTAGTGGCGCCATCTGGTAGTCAAAACGGGAACCATTACTGTCAACAAACCGCCTCTCTTAGGCCTAACAGCGGCAGAATCGTCACTCTAAATAAAAAATAAAGCAAATTTATCACTTATACGTTTTCTTCTAGGCAAGATGAGACGAAGCGAAAGACCGGTGCCCCATTTATGACCAGTGAACGGACAGAAAAAGGCAGCAACAACGAGAATTCAGTCCGAAGCGAGGGGTCCGGCTTTGAAGGGCGCCGCCATGTTTGTTGTCGTTCGAAGCAATGCTAGCAACCTTGGGCAACGCTCGAAGGCCCTCGAAATCTCGATAGAGTTCCGGGCTCCTCCGTCGACTCGATAGACTATTGACTCGATGGCCATTCAAACTGGCCGTGTAGCAGCGCTCGATCGCCTTCGAGTCGATAGGCTATCGATTCGAGGGCCTTCGAAATGCCCGTGTGACAGGGGTATTAGTTTCAGAAATGGGGGCTACACCTTCCCACGCCATGGGCAAAATCATATGGAACTGAAACCATAAAAATCATGGGCGGTAATCTTTGGGGTAAGCTGCAAAAAAAAAAATCACTTGTTTCTCTAACCACAGAGCGCGTTGAAAAAAAAAGAGAAAAAGAAAGCTCCACGATTTTTTGTTTAATTAAGGCTTGTGACACTTACAAACAGGCTCAGGTTTGCAACCGAGCCCGCTGTGTGCACCGCCATGCAGCGGAGCTTCCCAAGTGCACAGTCCACAGGCACTTGTACTCAGTTTTTAACCAGCGAGTGACCGGCGGTGGGAGTCGAACACCCCACCTCCCGCAGCCGAGACGGGCGTCTTAGCCACTACGCCACGACTGCTTTTTTTTTTTTTCTTTATTGCCTTCAAGAAAACAACACAAAAATACAGACACCAAACTTTGAAAACCAGCAACCTGCCAGATCTTCCTGGCTGGCCATGTCAAGTATAAAATTCTCTCAACAGAGTCAAATTTTCCATCCTGGGTAGCCAATCGGGTACACATGCTTGCAGTTTCATCACTTCCACAAATCTACGTACATTTTCCCGAAAATACATGCGGGCTGGTCTAGCGTCAGAGTCGCAGTAATACCCCGCCATTCTGGAGCGCCATATACTATGGAGGCCCCAGAGCATTACCTGATCAAACGGGAACCCGTCCAGGTTTTCAATTGCCAAATATCTGATACCGTGGGGATGAAGCGGCAGTTCTCTTTTAAGTGTTCGTTGCAAAACGTCCCAAAAAAACACACCCTCCCAACAGTGAAGAAACACATGGTCTATTGTTTCGGGGCACTTGCATATTAGGCAATGCGAACCCCACGGTAGGAATAAACCCCTTCCCTCCAAAAACCCTTTAACTGATAGTGTCTCGGTATGCAACTTGAAGAAGAAAGTTTTGGTTCCTGGCTGTACTTGCATTCTTTTTACTCTTTTCAGAACATCCCCTCCGTGGCCTCCATCGTACAAAGCTCTGTACATGGGCACTGGAAAAACAACATCACACAGATCTGCGTATAGCTTTTTCCGCTTCACGTCACTTAAATATTCTCTCGAAAAACGCACAACAAGAAATTTAACGCTATCAGCAACTTCTCTGAAGTAACCTAAAGTTCTTCCGGAAAAATAATTTGTTCCCACAACAAAATCAGGCAAAACACGGGTCAACCTTAGTTGACACATAGTTCTCAAAAAAGGGTCACGCACATCTCGAAAAAAGAAAAACCTGTTTACAAGCTGGCACAGAAACAGATGTCCTAGCCCAAGGCCACCATCTTTCACACGTCTAAACAAATTCGTCCGTCTGCACCGTTCCCAGGTCGAGGACCAAACAAAAACAGCTAAAATGCGATGTATCTTCTGTACATTTGCCCGGGAACAGTGCAACACTTGCATGACGTACCACAGTTTGCTTAAAAAGAACAAGTTACACACCGTCGCTCTCGCAAAGATTGATAAATGTGCCCCCTTCCATCTATCTGATTTTTCCCGTAGTTCGTTCGCTTGTTCTTTCCAATATGCATCACTGTCCCGGTAGCAATTTAGTGGCACTCCTAGGTATTTTGGGGGGATAGTTACCCAAGTCACATTTGCAAAAAGATCTGGGGTTGATGGCCAACCCCCATGCCAAAGTCCCTGGCACTTTGCCCAGTTCACTTTACTTCCGGTTGCCTTACTGAAACTGTCAACTGACACAACAGCCTCCCGTATGCTCTGCTGATTCACAGCAAACACCGCTAGGTCATCCGCGTACGCAAGCAACTTGACTTCAGCTGCCTGCAACCTAAAACCTTGAACAGCCTCGTTCTTAATAATGTTCAAACATAGTGTCTCTATGTAAATGGCAAACAAAAGTGGACTGAGGGGGCAGCCCTGGGGTACCGAACGTTGCAACCGAATGGGGGCCCCCAGACTCTTGTTTATAATTAATCTCGTAGTGCAGCTGCGGTACGCCATGGCCGCGCCCTCTCGAATTACGGAACCTACATTCGCGTGGTCCAGAATACTGAGCAAAATTTCGTGGGCGACACAGTCAAATGCTTTTTCGAGGTCTAGTTGGAGGATGGCCACACATTCATTAGTCAGATCACAACACTCCAGAACCGATCTTGCCGTGTGTATGTTAGTCATAATTGATCTCCCCTTTATCCCACACGTTTGATGAGGGCCGACAATATCCTGAATTACTGACTGCAGCCTCCTTGCTAGCACTTTCATTAAAATTTTATAATCGACATTAGTCAAGGAAATTGGCCTGTAAGCTGTGACCTGCTGGAGCTTTTCCTCGTTATTTGTCTTGGGAATTAGAATAGTGTAAGATAACCCGTATGACAGCGGCAATCTGTTTATTTCGTAGGCTTCTTGGTACAACGCAGTCAATATTGGCGCTATTTCGTTCTTAAACCCCTTATAGAAAGCTGCACTTAAGCCGTCTGGCCCAGGCGACTTTCCCATATTTAAACTATCGATTGCTTTTTCGACCTCGAGTTCTGTGATTGGCATCTCTAATCTTTTCTTCGTGTCCTCGTCTAGTCGTGGCATAGCCTTAAGAAACTTTTCTTTGAACAAGTTTATGTCGACGTCCTGTTTGTTAAAAAGCTGCTGATAATATTGGAAGAAGCCTTGTCTGATATGTTCGTCATCTGACGATAACATGCCACCCCATGCAATCTTATCAATATGATTTTTCTCTGCATGAGCCTTTTCTAATGCCAGTGCTCTTTTCGAGGGCGTCTCGCCCATGCTCCAGCTTTCCGCCCTTGCCCTCACTAACGCTCCTTGGTATCTGTCTTCTTCCATCAACGCAAGCTGTTCTTTTATTTTCCTAATATCTTCTATCCATTTGCCGGGTGCCTTACATTCTTGCTCATGTAGTTTTTCCAGCAAAGCCTTTAGCTGGGTTTCTTTAATTTTCTCCTGATACCGCAGGCAACTGGACCTATCAATGGCCTTTATTTTAATCTGTTCTTTGCACATCTCCCATTGCTTCCAGATTTCGTACAATGTGCCCGGCCTTACTTTAATGAGTTCATTTAGTACAACCTGTCTAAAGGCTTCATCACTGAGCAATTTGTTGTTAAATTTCCATAACTCCCAGCTAAATGCATTCCTTCGTTTTCTGGTGCCGAATACGCATTTCACTAAGCAGTGATCCGTGAATGTCATGGGCACAACTTGGTATTCATTACATACGGGAATCAAATCCAGCGACACATAAATTCTGTCAAGGCGCGCGTGGCTCGCACCTTGGAAGTGCGTGTAATGTACGGCGCGCGCTCCCCCCAGGTACTCAGCCACATCTTCCATATTCCACTCGCTAGTTAACTGGCACAACACATCAGTACTCTTGTCTCTGAAGCCGCGTGTGCTGGTTTTGTCCCGAGCATTCAGTACACAGTTGAAATCGCCCAGCATTAGAACCTGCCTCTCCGTACTTAACTGCTGCATAACATTCTCGAAAAACACTGCTCTTTCCTCAACAATGTTAGGGGCATACACACAAATAATGCGCCACTCAGCATTGGAATATGCAAAATCGGCTACAACACACCGTCCTGACAGACATGAGTAGTGAGCCTGTACAATCAGTCCGGGCAGCTTTTTGACAAACAATACACACCCAGCCGATGTCCCTACCGCGTGGCTCACAATGGCGTAAAATCTAGCCGTGAAACGTTGCACCATGCTCCCGGTCTCTTCCTCCCCATCAACCTTTGTTTCTTGTACGGCAAGCACGTCGATATCATGGTCACTTAGCAGGCGGTGTACTTGGCTCTGCTTCTTTGTGGCTGCCAATCCCCTGACATTTAACGTGGCTACACTCAAAGGGGTTTCAGGCGCCATTTTCATAAAGGGTGAATAGACCGAGAGCATGGTGCTTACCTTCCTCGTCTAGCGCGCGGCTAGACGCCGTCGTTGGAACCGCCTCCGTCTGGTGCGAGCGGCTGAACTGGCAGCGGGGGCGCTTTGTCCGCTGCACGCCTCTCCGAAGAAAGGTTTGGCCGCGGACGTAGTGTGGACCGCCGGGGTTGGACTGTTTTTGCTGGCGGCTCGTCGACACCGGGGACTGTTGCCTTGTCACCTTCGAGATCGGTCTGTGTGTGGGGTCGCTTGGCTGGGGCTGTGACGCTTGGCGAACGAGTACCGCTGGTGTCCGGGTGCTCCTCACCGTTATCCTGCTCCATGTCGTCTGCCGGCTGAGGTGACGTCTCTTCCTCTGACCTAGGGAGGTCAGGTGTAGCGTCACTCCTCCCCGCACCGCTGGCAGCATTGATGTCTCGAGGGGAGTCTCCCGACGAGTCTGTCTCCTGTGCCTGCGTACGCTCTTCTCCGGTTCCCTTTGCCGCCTCCTCTGCCTCGACTACGTCCATAGTGAGCTCTGCCGACCGCTCCCTCGTTCCAGGTCCCGCGGCCGAAGCGTACGTGAGCACACAGTCAGCCTCCTCATGTCCGTAGCACCTACATTTCGAACATCGGGGCACCTTACATTCGCGGCGGACGTGTCCCGTGCCTCGACAGCGTAAGCACTGCATCGCCCGCCCAGGCACAACGACAAGGGCTAATTCCCCGGCGACTCGCAGCTGGTGCGGTAAGTCATCTACCTTGATGCCCGGCTTCAATTTCAGGAGCACCGCCCTCGTGGTGGACCCCTTCTCCTTGACGCCTTGAACTCGCCACCTCTCCCGGGTCACTTCGGTCACGTTCCCAAAAGCCGCAAAGGCCGTCCGGATGTCATCATCTGCCACGCCGTGCAACATCCAGTGGAGTCGCAGCTTCACTTGTTGGTCTTCGGGATCGATGATGAGGCAGCGGCGACCTTTAACTTCCAGTTCCTTGAACGCCGCCAGCTTCTTTGTTGCTTCTGTGCTGGTTAAGGTGACAGCCCACACATGGTTGATCTGATACGCCCCCAACGCCAACACGTCGGGGAGCGCACCAACGTTGGCAAGGGCGTCGCGGAAATCCTCGACCCTGTATGGCCTAACCCGCACATCGCCGTGCAAAAAAAGCGTGTTAAAAACAACGCGTCCGGTGGGCAAAGTTGGCAGAATAATCTGATAGTCGCTATCTTCATTGTCCTCGAGCCTGTTTCCGCGGCTGGAAAGGGCCGCTATCGCCGCTCCGCTGGAGCTCATGATCCTGCGTCCGTCACGCTCGGTGGCCGGAAGTAGAATGACGCCACGACTGCGGTGATTAATCCTTGACATATAAAAGCATTTTCCTCGGCGATAAGACATTTCCTCCTTTCCAGGCGTGACGTCAGACAAGCTAGCGCAGCGCCACCCGTGACCGCTTAAACCGGCTTACTGACGCTTCGTCCATGCGCGACGCTTTTCATGTTGTAGGCGGCCGTCACGTGGTGATAACTGGTGATGTGGTGCTCGTTCCGCCATTACTTCTGACCGTGGTCGTCATTTCGACTTCGCATTATTCGCCAACCTACCCGTCCATAACATCAAGACGATCTTTTACCACCAGATTTTCTAAGGTCGACGGCTTTCCTCGGCAACTGAAGGCTTCGCTTATAGCGCTGGTTCTCCCTTCACACTGGATTGAGCGCCTACCCTTGGGTCCTGCTTGGCCTACGCACTACACTTCGCAATGACTGTTCCACATGTGCAGCAGAGCTCACGTCTGTTGCCACTGCTCGTGTTCCTGGCAAATATTTCGAGCACTCGCCAAGCACACCTGTCGACGTTTCCAACAACGCCGGCCGTCTACGCAGCTCTGTGCGCATCACAGTCGGTCAGCCTGCAGGAAAAGGAGGTTCCTTTTCTGCGCAGTTTATTGAGTACGAGCAGACAGTACGGGGGGTTGGCTTGATGTGATTGCATTTGTTATCCTGTTGTTGTGTTCGTATTTCAAGCAGGAATGATATGTCATAGGTTTCCTTTGCACGCGTGGTAGTGATTGTTGTGTTTCGATTTTGTATTTTCTAACGCTTTTAAAAGCTTCCCTTTCGTGAATAAAAATTCAGTTGATAGTCTGCGCTTGTGTTGTGTCTTCTTGTTCGCTTTGGTCCTCGTTTCTTTTTGCGCAGCTAAGTGTGAATGGTAAGCCGAAACCCTTTACAAGTTTAACAGCGGAACTGTATGTGGCTAGCTCCTGGTGTGAGCGTCTACGTATAGGGCTGGGGAAACTCGCGGTTAACGTGACCTGGCCGTCACCCACAACGAGGAAACGTCCGAGCATGCCCCACACCCGTGTTAGTAGAGGCTTCTAAGTTTTGTAACGTTCAAAAGCACTAATGAGAAAGTGTAATCGTAGAGACATTTTCTTTTCGGCACGGAGCAAGTTTGTGAATGGACTTCTTTCAACTGGGATTTGAAGCGCCTCGGAGTGGCCGGAGGCGACATTTCAAGCGGGCAGACGAAAGATGGACGGATCAATACCCTGTGAGCATTCTTTTACAGTTTTTTTCTGTCGTTGCAAGTGAAAGGCGGAAAAGCCATTTTACGACGCGTGGAAAATGGGCAAGAACGTGAATTAACAAGGTAAAAAGTGTTGCTGGTTAATGCCAGATCTTGTGGCGAAAAACAGCGCTTAAAGGGCAACTGCAGCACTTTTTTGAGAATTTCGTGATATTCAAGGATTCGAATCTAAATAGGCTTTACGTGAAGCATGCCAATTGTTTTTGCACTAGCATTTGAAGTAGTTACGTAATGGACGATTGAATTTTGCGCTGCTGCTCAATGCACTGGAGGTGTGCACGTAAGTTCAGCGTGACGTCACGGAAGGTCTGCCTTACATTACCACTGTCGTCAGCCACACCCTGCCCTGACTCGTTAGACGCTGCCAATCAACTCTCGGCAGGGTTTGCCTTTGATGGCGTTCCTTTTTTTCCTTCAAAGCAGGCGTTTGCGCGTTGGAAATGTATACCGATACCTTCGATGACGTCATCATGCGCCCCCCCCCCTCCCAACTTGGCGTTGTGCGCTGCGGAGAACCTTAAAGGTCGTCCGGATTTGAATCAGGGACTACTTCACTATTTCAAGCGCTAAACCAAAAAGACTTCGCATGCTTTACCTGCAAGTTTCACACATTCTATCATCTCAAGCTCGTGTATTTCTAAAACCTATGCAGTTTCCCTTTTAAATCAGAGGCGGCGGCAAACGCGTCGCATCCCCACACTTCTTTGTCTCGTGTAAGCGCTGCTTTTTTGCTGCGAAAATGCGGTATTTATTTTTCAAACATTTTGTATATGCCATCGCTCGAATGGCACCCTTAACACGATGTCACCCTTCGAACATTTCCAGCGTTTCTTTTTTCCTCCACTTGCGAACTTCGGCTGTATATTCACTTGTGGAATTAAAAAAAAAGGTGTTATCATCTATTGTACTTTTTTTTCTACAAGACAGGCGCTCCAATGACTAGCGCTCTTCCCGCTGCCACACTACTTCTCTGAGCGGCGCATTAGGTAGGCCACGGCTCGCAGTCAATGCCAGGTTAGAGGAAATAGCTGACACATTGCTTCCTAACGTCAGCAGCTGTATAGGTAAAAATAAAATGAACTTAAGTTTCAGAAGCACAGAGTGAAACAAATGTGTACTGAGCGAGCACGAAATGCTGCCGCAGGACTGAACTGGTGCCTTTAAACACTGCGGCTTTACCGCATAGACCCTTGGAAAGAGGGGCGGTGAAGGGACAAGACTCCCTGCTTCCTCTGCCTGCAATTGCTTCAAGAAATGTCAACTTCATGCTTCGCAATCCTTTCTTCATAATGGCAGACATTTCGCTTAATTGCCTATTTGCCATAGCAATGCAGGAAAAACAACATGTAGTGTTCGCCTGCCCTGAGCCTCACTACATGTATTGCCGAGAAAACGGCCCGGCTAAGACGGAGACCTCCGCGATAACATGCATAATAACTGTTCAGTTATTACAAAACTTTCGAAAAAGTCATAAGCCAAGCTTTAATTTCGACATCTGATGTCACGGTTACGTTATACTGACATGACACACTCGGCGAAGTCCTCCAGTGCTCACTGAGTAATTTTTGACTATCGCTACCAACATATATGCTTTGCCAAAATCAGACCTGTGAAATTACATGCGACACACTCAGCATGTTCCGCAAATGGGAAACAAGCACCCTGGTCATGCCGTGAAGCTCTTTTTTTTCGCCGTCATCCATTCGGCAATGAATGGGGAAGGAAAAAAAGAAAAATAATAAATAACGCTTAGGACATTTACAAATAAAGGGGACAAAAGGGAGAGGCGGCAAAAAGACATGGGGCAGAAATGTCCACCATGTATCAATTCTGCTGACCGACAGTACCAGGAAGATACATGTCAGGCAAAAGGCGCGAAAAAAAATGTGTTGCGCCTGTCAGTCACACTGATAGCAAAATTGAATGTTGTTACAGGACCTTCAGCTGCGGTGTACTAAAACGTCTCTTGGCGCTGGCGGTATATTATACCCCTGTCACACGGCCAGTTTCAATGGCCATCGAGTCGAGAGCCATCGAGATTTTCGATCGCCATTGAACTCGAGGGAGTTGTGGAGCTGCTACACGGCAAATCTCAATGGCCATTGAAATCGTTCTCGTGTCTTACGCCAAGCTCGTGTGGCGCCACAATCGCTGCTTTCGGTTTCGCGCAAATAACAAAAATATATTGACGAAACTTAACTAAATGTTGAAATACACTTTCTTGCAGTCATAAGGCGCGTTCACACTTGTTCAAAAATCCGGCAAGCGAAGCGGATTCGCTCGCCGCAAAAACTAGGACCTGTTCTCATCTGTTGACGCCCGGGCGAGTTGGAACGGCCGCGCCGCTGCTGCTTCTCGCTTTGCGCACCACGTCGCCGCTCGCGACGTACACAGATACAGTGAGAAAAGAGCATAAATTTATGCTGTCTACGTACCACGAGCGTATGCACGCTTACGTACGCTAAACGCAGGCGCATTCTCACATTGAGTTCAGCGTATGCTAGCAGAGAGGCAAAAATAAACTTAGTCTCTAGTGGCGCCATCTGGTAGTCAAAACGGGAACCATTACTGTCAACAAACCGCCTCTCTTAGGCCTAACAGCGGCAGAATCGTCACTCTAAATAAAAAATAAAGCAAATTTATCACTTATACGTTTTCTTCTAGGCAAGATGAGACGAAGCGAAAGACCGGTGCCCCATTTATGACCAGTGAACGGACAGAAAAAGGAAGCAACAACGAGAATTCAGTCCGAAGCGAGGGGTCCGGCTTTGAAGGGCGCCGCCATGTTTGTTGTCGTTCGAAGCAATGCTAGCAACCTTGGGCAACGCTCGAAGGCCCTCGAAATCTCGATAGAGTTCCGGGCTGCTCCGTCGACTCGATAGACTATTGACTCGATGGCCATTCAAACTGGCCGTGTAGCAGCGCTCGATCGCCTTCGAGTCAATAGGCTATCGATTCGAGGGCCTTCGAAATGCCCGTGTGACAGGGGTATTAGTTTCAGAAATGGGGGCTACACCTTCCCACGCCATGGGCAAAATCATATGGAAGTGAAACCATAAAAATCATGGGCGGTAATCTTTGGGGTAAGCTGCAAAAAAAAAATCACTTGTTTCTCTAACCACAGAGCGCGTTGAAAAAAAAAAAAGAGAAAAAGAAAGCTCCACGATTTTTTGTTTAATTAAGGCTTGTGACACTTACAAACAGGCTCAGGTTTGCAACCGAGCCCGCTGTGTGCACCGCCATGCAGCGGAGCTTCCCAAGTGCACAGTCCACAGGCACTTGTACTCAGTTTTTAACCAGCGAGTGACCGGCGGTGGGAGTCGAACACCCCACCTCCCGCAGCCGAGACGGGCGTCTTAGCCACTACGCCACGACTGCGGTGATTAATCCTTGACATATAAAAGCATTTTCCTCGGCGATAAGACATTTCCTCCTTTCCAGGCGTGACGTCAGACAAGCTAGCGCAGCGCCACCCGTGACCGCTTAAACCGGCTTACTGACGCTTCGTCCATGCGCGACGCTTTTCATGTTGTAGGCGGCCGTCACGTGGTGATAACTGGTGATGTGGTGCTCGTTCCGCCATTACTTCTGACCGTGGTCGTCATTTCGACTTCGCATTATTCGCCAACCTACCCGTCCATAACATCAAGACGATCTTTTACCACCAGATTTTCTAAGGTCGACGGCTTTCCTCGGCAACTGAAGGCTTCGCTTATAGCGCTGGTTCTCCCTTCACACTGGATTGAGCGCCTACCCTTGGGTCCTGCTTGGCCTACGCACTACACTTCGCAATGACTGTTCCACATGTGCAGCAGAGCTCACGTCTGTTGCCACTGCTCGTGTTCCTGGCAAATATTTCGAGCACTCGCCAAGCACACCTGTCGACGT
Organism: Amblyomma mixtum; assembly: GCF_055824585.1. Lineage (NCBI taxonomy): Eukaryota > Metazoa > Arthropoda > Arachnida > Ixodida > Ixodidae > Amblyomma > Amblyomma mixtum. The sequence continues at coordinate 134,990,840 of NC_143019.1, read as the reverse complement.
TTCCAACAACGCCGGCCGTCTACGCAGCTCTGTGCGCATCACAGTCGGTCAGCCTGCAGGAAAAGGAGGTTCCTTTTCTGCGCAGTTTATTGAGTACGAGCAGACAGTACGGGGGGTTGGCTTGATGTGATTGCATTTGTTATCCTGTTGTTGTGTTCGTATTTCAAGCAGGAATGATATGTCATAGGTTTCCTTTGCACGCGTGGTAGTGATTGTTGTGTTTCGATTTTGTATTTTCTAACGCTTTTAAAAGCTTCCCTTTCGTGAATAAAAATTCAGTTGATAGTCTGCGCTTGTGTTGTGTCTTCTTGTTCGCTTTGGTCCTCGTTTCTTTTTGCGCAGCTAAGTGTGAATGGTAAGCCGAAACCCTTTACAAGTTTAACAGCGGAACTGTATGTGGCTAGCTCCTGGTGTGAGCGTCTACGTATAGGGCTGGGGAAACTCGCGGTTAACGTGACCTGGCCGTCACCCACAACGAGGAAACGTCCGAGCATGCCCCACACCCGTGTTAGTAGAGGCTTCTAAGTTTTGTAACGTTCAAAAGCACTAATGAGAAAGTGTAATCGTAGAGACATTTTCTTTTCGGCACGGAGCAAGTTTGTGAATGGACTTCTTTCAACTGGGATTTGAAGCGCCTCGGAGTGGCCGGAGGCGACATTTCAAGCGGGCAGACGAAAGATGGACGGATCAATACCCTGTGAGCATTCTTTTACAGTTTTTTTCTGTCGTTGCAAGTGAAAGGCGGAAAAGCCATTTTACGACGCGTGGAAAATGGGCAAGAACGTGAATTAACAAGGTAAAAAGTGTTGCTGGTTAATGCCAGATCTTGTGGCGAAAAACAGCGCTTAAAGGGCAACTGCAGCACTTTTTTGAGAATTTCGTGATATTCAAGGATTCGAATCTAAATAGGCTTTACGTGAAGCATGCCAATTGTTTTTGCACTAGCATTTGAAGTAGTTACGTAATGGACGATTGAATTTTGCGCTGCTGCTCAATGCACTGGAGGTGTGCACGTAAGTTCAGCGTGACGTCACGGAAGGTCTGCCTTACATTACCACTGTCGTCAGCCACACCCTGCCCTGACTCGTTAGACGCTGCCAATCAACTCTCGGCAGGGTTTGCCTTTGATGGCGTTCCTTTTTTTCCTTCAAAGCAGGCGTTTGCGCGTTGGAAATGTATACCGATACCTTCGATGACGTCATCATGCGCCCCCCCCCCCTCCCAACTTGGCGTTGTGCGCTGCGGAGAACCTTAAAGGTCGTCCGGATTTGAATCAGGGACTACTTCACTATTTCAAGCGCTAAACCAAAAAGACTTCGCATGCTTTACCTGCAAGTTTCACACATTCTATCATCTCAAGCTCGTGTATTTCTAAAACCTATGCAGTTTCCCTTTTAAATCAGAGGCGGCGGCAAACGCGTCGCATCCCCACACTTCTTTGTCTCGTGTAAGCGCTGCTTTTTTGCTGCGAAAATGCGGTATTTATTTTTCAAACATTTTGTATATGCCATCGCTCGAATGGCACCCTTAACACGATGTCACCCTTCGAACATTTCCAGCGTTTCTTTTTTCCTCCACTTGCGAACTTCGGCTGTATATTCACTTGTGGAATTAAAAAAAAAGGTGTTATCATCTATTGTACTTTTTTTTCTACAAGACAGGCGCTCCAATGACTAGCGCTCTTCCCGCTGCCACACTACTTCTCTGAGCGGCGCATTAGGTAGGCCACGGCTCGCAGTCAATGCCAGGTTAGAGGAAATAGCTGACACATTGCTTCCTAACGTCAGCAGCTGTATAGGTAAAAATAAAATGAACTTAAGTTTCAGAAGCACAGAGTGAAACAAATGTGTACTGAGCGAGCACGAAATGCTGCCGCAGGACTGAACTGGTGCCTTTAAACACTGCGGCTTTACCGCATAGACCCTTGGAAAGAGGGGCGGTGAAGGGACAAGACTCCCTGCTTCCTCTGCCTGCAATTGCTTCAAGAAATGTCAACTTCATGCTTCGCAATCCTTTCTTCATAATGGCAGACATTTCGCTTAATTGCCTATTTGCCATAGCAATGCAGGAAAAACAACATGTAGTGTTCGCCTGCCCTGAGCCTCACTACATGTATTGCCGAGAAAACGGCCCGGCTAAGACGGAGACCTCCGCGATAACATGCATAATAACTGTTCAGTTATTACAAAACTTTCGAAAAAGTCATAAGCCAAGCTTTAATTTCGACATCTGATGTCACGGTTACGTTATACTGACATGACACACTCGGCGAAGTCCTCCAGTGCTCACTGAGTAATTTTTGACTATCGCTACCAACATATATGCTTTGCCAAAATCAGACCTGTGAAATTACATGCGACACACTCAGCATGTTCCGCAAATGGGAAACAAGCACCCTGGTCATGCCGTGAAGCTCTTTTTTTTCGCCGTCATCCATTCGGCAATGAATGGGGAAGGAAAAAAAGAAAAATAATAAATAACGCTTAGGACATTTACAAATAAAGGGGACAAAAGGGAGAGGCGGCAAAAAGACATGGGGCAGAAATGTCCGCCATGTATCAATTCTGCTGACCGACAGTACCAGGAAGATACATGTCAGGCAAAAGGCGCGAAAAAAAATGTGTTGCGCCTGTCAGTCACACTGATAGCAAAATTGAATGTTGTTACAGGACCTTCAGCTGCGGTGTACTAAAACGTCTCTTGGCGCTGGCGGTATATTATACCCCTGTCACACGGCCAGTTTCAATGGCCATCGAGTCGAGAGCCATCGAGATTTTCGATCGCCATTGAACTCGAGGGAGTTGTGGAGCTGCTACACGGCAAATCTCAATGGCCATTGAAATCGTTCTCGTGTCTTACGCCAAGCTCGTGTGGCGCCACAATCGCTGCTTTCGGTTTCGCGCAAATAACAAAAATATATTGACGAAACTTAACTAAATGTTGAAATACACTTTCTTGCAGTCATAAGGCGCGTTCACACTTGTTCAAAAATCCGGCAAGCGAAGCGGATTCGCTCGCCGCAAAAACTAGGACCTGTTCTCATCTGTTGACGCCCGGGCGAGTTGGAACGGCCGCGCCGCTGCTGCTTCTCGCTTTGCGCACCACGTCGCCGCTCGCGACGTACACAGATACAGTGAGAAAAGAGCATAAATTTATGCTGTCTACGTACCACGAGCGTATGCACGCTTACGTACGCTAAACGCAGGCGCATTCTCACATTGAGTTCAGCGTATGCTAGCAGAAAGGCAAAAATAAACTTAGTCTCTAGTGGCGCCATCTGGTAGTCAAAACGGGAACCATTACTGTCAACAAACCGCCTCTCTTAGGCCTAACAGCGGCAGAATCGTCACTCTAAATAAAAAATAAAGCAAATTTATCACTTATACGTTTTCTTCTAGGCAAGATGAGACGAAGCGAAAGACCGGTGCCCCATTTATGACCAGTGAACGGACAGAAAAAGGCAGCAACAACGAGAATTCAGTCCGAAGCGAGGGGTCCGGCTTTGAAGGGCGCCGCCATGTTTGTTGTCGTTCGAAGCAATGCTAGCAACCTTGGGCAACGCTCGAAGGCCCTCGAAATCTCGATAGAGTTCCGGGCTGCTCCGTCGACTCGATAGACTATTGACTCGATGGCCATTCAAACTGGCCGTGTAGCAGCGCTCGATCGCCTTCGAGTCGATAGGCTATCGATTCGAGGGCCTTCGAAATGCCCGTGTGACAGGGGTATTAGTTTCAGAAATGGGGGCTACACCTTCCCACGCCATGGGCAAAATCATATGGAACTGAAACCATAAAAATCATGGGCGGTAATCTTTGGGGTAAGCTGCAAAAAAAAAAAAAAAATCACTTGTTTCTCTAACCACAGAGCGCGTTGAAAAAAAAAAAGAGAAAAAGAAAGCTCCACGATTTTTTGTTTAATTAAGGCTTGTGACACTTACAAACAGGCTCAGGTTTGCAACCGAGCCCGCTGTGTGCACCGCCATGCAGCGGAGCTTCCCAAGTGCACAGTCCACAGGCACTTGTACTCAGTTTTTAACCAGCGAGTGACCGGCGGTGGGAGTCGAACACCCCACCTCCCGCAGCCGAGACGGGCGTCTTAGCCACTACGCCACGACTGCGGTGATTAATCCTTGACATATAAAAGCATTTTCCTCGGCGATAAGACATTTCCTCCTTTCCAGGCGTGACGTCAGACAAGCTAGCGCAGCGCCACCCGTGACCGCTTAAACCGGCTTACTGACGCTTCGTCCATGCGCGACGCTTTTCATGTTGTAGGCGGCCGTCACGTGGTGATAACTGGTGATGTGGTGCTCGTTCCGCCATTACTTCTGACCGTGGTCGTCATTTCGACTTCGCATTATTCGCCAACCTACCCGTCCATAACATCAAGACGATCTTTTACCACCAGATTTTCTAAGGTCGACGGCTTTCCTCGGCAACTGAAGGCTTCGCTTATAGCGCTGGTTCTCCCTTCACACTGGATTGAGCGCCTACCCTTGGGTCCTGCTTGGCCTACGCACTACACTTCGCAATGACTGTTCCACATGTGCAGCAGAGCTCACGTCTGTTGCCACTGCTCGTGTTCCTGGCAAATATTTCGAGCACTCGCCAAGCACACCTGTCGACGTTTCCAACAACACCGGCCGTCTACGCAGCTCTGTGCGCATCACAGTCGGTCAGCCTGCAGGAAAAGGAGGTTCCTTTTCTGCGCAGTTTATTGAGTACGAGCAGACAGTACGGGGGGTTGGCTTGATGTGATTGCATTTGTTATCCTGTTGTTGTGTTCGTATTTCAAGCAGGAATGATATGTCATAGGTTTCCTTTGCACGCGTGGTAGTGATTGTTGTGTTTCGATTTTGTATTTTCTAACGCTTTTAAAAGCTTCCCTTTCGTGAATAAAAATTCAGTTGATAGTCTGCGCTTGTGTTGTGTCTTCTTGTTCGCTTTGGTCCTCGTTTCTTTTTGCGCAGCTAAGTGTGAATGGTAAGCCGAAACCCTTTACAAGTTTAACAGCGGAACTGTATGTGGCTAGCTCCTGGTGTGAGCGTCTACGTATAGGGTTGGGGAAACTCGCGGTTAACGTGACCTGGCCGTCACCCACAACGAGGAAACGTCCGAGCATGCCCCACACCCGTGTTAGTAGAGGCTTCTAAGTTTTGTAACGTTCAAAAGCACTAATGAGAAAGTGTAATCGTAGAGACATTTTATTTTCGGCACGGAGCAAGTTTGTGAATGGACTTCTTTCAACTGGGATTTGAAGCGCCTCGGAGTGGCCGGAGGCGACATTTCAAGCGGGCAGACGAAAGATGGACGGATCAATACCCTGTGAGCATTCTTTTACAGTTTTTTTCTGTCGTTACAAGTGAAAGGCGGAAAAGCCATTTTACGACGCGTGGAAAATGGGCAAGAACGTGAATTAACAAGGTAAAAAGTGTTGCTGGTTAATGCCAGATCTTGTGGCGAAAAACAGCGCTTAAAGGGCAACTGCAGCACTTTTTTGAGAATTTCGTGATATTCAAGGATTCGAATCTAAATAGGCTTTACGTGAAGCATGCCAATTGTTTTTGCACTAGCATTTGAAGTAGTTACGTAATGGACGATTGAATTTTGCGCTGCTGCTCAATGCACTGGAGGTGTGCACGTAAGTTCAGCGTGACGTCACGGAAGGTCTGCCTTACATTACCACTGTCGTCAGCCACACCCTGCCCTGACTCGTTAGACGCTGCCAATCAACCCTCGGCAGGGTTTGCCTTTGATGGCGTTCCTTTTTTTCCTTCAAAGCAGGCGTTTGCGCGTTGGAAATGTATACCGATACCTTCGATGACGTCATCATGCGCCCCCCCCCCCCTCCCAACTTGGCGTTGTGCGCTGCGGAGAACCTTAAAGGTCGTCCGGATTTGAATCAGGGACTACTTCACTATTTCAAGCGCTAAACCAAAAAGACTTCGCATGCTTTACCTGCAAGTTTCACACATTCTATCATCTCAAGCTCGTGTATTTCTAAAACCTATGCAGTTTCCCTTTTAAATCAGAGGCGGCGGCAAACGCGTCGCATCCCCACACTTCTTTGTCTCGTGTAAGCGCTGCTTTTTTGCTGCGAAAATGCGGTATTTATTTTTCAAACATTTTGTATATGCCATCGCTCGAATGGCACCCTTAACACGATGTCACCCTTCGAACATTTCCAGCGTTTCTTTTTTCCTCCACTTGCGAACTTCGGCTGTATATTCACTTGTGGAATTAAAAAAAAAGGTGTTATCATCTATTGTACTTTTTTTTCTACAAGACAGGCGCTCCAATGACTAGCGCTCTTCCCGCTGCCACACTACTTCTCTGAGCGGCGCATTAGGTAGGCCACGGCTCGCAGTCAATGCCAGGTTAGAGGAAATAGCTGACACATTGCTTCCTAACGTCAGCAGCTGTATAGGTAAAAATAAAATGAACTTAAGTTTCAGAAGCACAGAGTGAAACAAATGTGTACTGAGCGAGCACGAAATGCTGCCGCAGGACTGAACTGGTGCCTTTAAACACTGCGGCTTTACCGCATAGACCCTTGGAAAGAGGGGCGGTGAAGGGACAAGACTCCCTGCTTCCTCTGCCTGCAATTGCTTCAAGAAATGTCAACTTCATGCTTCGCAATCCTTTCTTCATAATGGCAGACATTTCGCTTAATTGCCTATTTGCCATAGCAATGCAGGAAAAACAACATGTAGTGTTCGCCTGCCCTGAGCCTCACTACATGTATTGCCGAGAAAACGGCCCGGCTAAGACGGAGACCTCCGCGATAACATGCATAATAACTGTTCAGTTATTACAAAACTTTCGAAAAAGTCATAAGCCAAGCTTTAATTTCGACATCTGATGTCACGGTTACGTTATACTGACATGACACACTCGGCGAAGTCCTCCAGTGCTCACTGAGTAATTTTTGACTATCGCTACCAACATATATGCTTTGCCAAAATCAGACCTGTGAAATTACATGCGACACACTCAGCATGTTCCGCAAATGGGAAACAAGCACCCTGGTCATGCCGTGAAGCTCTTTTTTTTCGCCGTCATCCATTCGGCAATGAATGGGGAAGGAAAAAAAGAAAAATAATAAATAACGCTTAGGACATTTACAAATAAAGGGGACAAAAGGGAGAGGCGGCAAAAAGACATGGGGCAGAAATGTCCGCCATGTATCAATTCTGCTGACCGACAGTACCAGGAAGATACATGTCAGGCAAAAGGCGCGAAAAAAAATGTGTTGCGCCTGTCAGTCACACTGATAGCAAAATTGAATGTTGTTACAGGACCTTCAGCTGCGGTGTACTAAAACGTCTCTTGGCGCTGGCGGTATATTATACCCCTGTCACACGGCCAGTTTCAATGGCCATCGAGTCGAGAGCCATCGAGATTTTCGATCGCCATTGAACTCGAGGGAGTTGTGGAGCTGCTACACGGCAAATCTCAATGGCCATTGAAATCGTTCTCGTGTCTTACGCCAAGCTCGTGTGGCGCCACAATCGCTGCTTTCGGTTTCGCGCAAATAACAAAAATATATTGACGAAACTTAACTAAATGTTGAAATACACTTTCTTGCAGTCATAAGGCGCGTTCACACTTGTTCAAAAATCCGGCAAGCGAAGCGGATTCGCTCGCCGCAAAAACTAGGACCTGTTCTCATCTGTTGACGCCCGGGCGAGTTGGAACGGCCGCGCCGCTGCTGCTTCTCGCTTTGCGCACCACGTCGCCGCTCGCGACGTACACAGATACAGTGAGAAAAGAGCATAAATTTATGCTGTCTACGTACCACGAGCGTATGCACGCTTACGTACGCTAAACGCAGGCGCATTCTCACATTGAGTTCAGCGTATGCTAGCAGAAAGGCAAAAATAAACTTAGTCTCTAGTGGCGCCATCTGGTAGTCAAAACGGGAACCATTACTGTCAACAAACCGCCTCTCTTAGGCCTAACAGCGGCAGAATCGTCACTCTAAATAAAAAATAAAGCAAATTTATCACTTATACGTTTTCTTCTAGGCAAGATGAGACGAAGCGAAAGACCGGTGCCCCATTTATGACCAGTGAACGGACAGAAAAAGGCAGCAACAACGAGAATTCAGTCCGAAGCGAGGGGTCCGGCTTTGAAGGGCGCCGCCATGTTTGTTGTCGTTCGAAGCAATGCTAGCAACCTTGGGCAACGCTCGAAGGCCCTCGAAATCTCGATAGAGTTCCGGGCTGCTCCGTCGACTCGATAGACTATTGACTCGATGGCCATTCAAACTGGCCGTGTAGCAGCGCTCGATCGCCTTCGAGTCGATAGGCTATCGATTCGAGGGCCTTCGAAATGCCCGTGTGACAGGGGTATTAGTTTCAGAAATGGGGGCTACACCTTCCCACGCCATGGGCAAAATCATATGGAACTGAAACCATAAAAATCATGGGCGGTAATCTTTGGGGTAAGCTGCAAAAAAAAAAAAAAAATCACTTGTTTCTCTAACCACAGAGCGCGTTGAAAAAAAAAAAGAGAAAAAGAAAGCTCCACGATTTTTTGTTTAATTAAGGCTTGTGACACTTACAAACAGGCTCAGGTTTGCAACCGAGCCCGCTGTGTGCACCGCCATGCAGCGGAGCTTCCCAAGTGCACAGTCCACAGGCACTTGTACTCAGTTTTTAACCAGCGAGTGACCGGCGGTGGGAGTCGAACACCCCACCTCCCGCAGCCGAGACGGGCGTCTTAGCCACTACGCCACGACTGCGGTGATTAATCCTTGACATATAAAAGCATTTTCCTCGGCGATAAGACATTTCCTCCTTTCCAGGCGTGACGTCAGACAAGCTAGCGCAGCGCCACCCGTGACCGCTTAAACCGGCTTACTGACGCTTCGTCCATGCGCGACGCTTTTCATGTTGTAGGCGGCCGTCACGTGGTGATAACTGGTGATGTGGTGCTCGTTCCGCCATTACTTCTGACCGTGGTCGTCATTTCGACTTCGCATTATTCGCCAACCTACCCGTCCATAACATCAAGACGATCTTTTACCACCAGATTTTCTAAGGTCGACGGCTTTCCTCGGCAACTGAAGGCTTCGCTTATAGCGCTGGTTCTCCCTTCACACTGGATTGAGCGCCTACCCTTGGGTCCTGCTTGGCCTACGCACTACACTTCGCAATGACTGTTCCACATGTGCAGCAGAGCTCACGTCTGTTGCCACTGCTCGTGTTCCTGGCAAATATTTCGAGCACTCGCCAAGCACACCTGTCGACGTTTCCAACAACACCGGCCGTCTACGCAGCTCTGTGCGCATCACAGTCGGTCAGCCTGCAGGAAAAGGAGGTTCCTTTTCTGCGCAGTTTATTGAGTACGAGCAGACAGTACGGGGGGTTGGCTTGATGTGATTGCATTTGTTATCCTGTTGTTGTGTTCGTATTTCAAGCAGGAATGATATGTCATAGGTTTCCTTTGCACGCGTGGTAGTGATTGTTGTGTTTCGATTTTGTATTTTCTAACGCTTTTAAAAGCTTCCCTTTCGTGAATAAAAATTCAGTTGATAGTCTGCGCTTGTGTTGTGTCTTCTTGTTCGCTTTGGTCCTCGTTTCTTTTTGCGCAGCTAAGTGTGAATGGTAAGCCGAAACCCTTTACAAGTTTAACAGCGGAACTGTATGTGGCTAGCTCCTGGTGTGAGCGTCTACGTATAGGGTTGGGGAAACTCGCGGTTAACGTGACCTGGCCGTCACCCACAACGAGGAAACGTCCGAGCATGCCCCACACCCGTGTTAGTAGAGGCTTCTAAGTTTTGTAACGTTCAAAAGCACTAATGAGAAAGTGTAATCGTAGAGACATTTTATTTTCGGCACGGAGCAAGTTTGTGAATGGACTTCTTTCAACTGGGATTTGAAGCGCCTCGGAGTGGCCGGAGGCGACATTTCAAGCGGGCAGACGAAAGATGGACGGATCAATACCCTGTGAGCATTCTTTTACAGTTTTTTTCTGTCGTTACAAGTGAAAGGCGGAAAAGCCATTTTACGACGCGTGGAAAATGGGCAAGAACGTGAATTAACAAGGTAAAAAGTGTTGCTGGTTAATGCCAGATCTTGTGGCGAAAAACAGCGCTTAAAGGGCAACTGCAGCACTTTTTTGAGAATTTCGTGATATTCAAGGATTCGAATCTAAATAGGCTTTACGTGAAGCATGCCAATTGTTTTTGCACTAGCATTTGAAGTAGTTACGTAATGGACGATTGAATTTTGCGCTGCTGCTCAATGCACTGGAGGTGTGCACGTAAGTTCAGCGTGACGTCACGGAAGGTCTGCCTTACATTACCACTGTCGTCAGCCACACCCTGCCCTGACTCGTTAGACGCTGCCAATCAACCCTCGGCAGGGTTTGCCTTTGATGGCGTTCCTTTTTTTCCTTCAAAGCAGGCGTTTGCGCGTTGGAAATGTATACCGATACCTTCGATGACGTCATCATGCGCCCCCCCCCCCCCTCCCAACTTGGCGTTGTGCGCTGCGGAGAACCTTAAAGGTCGTCCGGATTTGAATCAGGGACTACTTCACTATTTCAAGCGCTAAACCAAAAAGACTTCGCATGCTTTACCTGCAAGTTTCACACATTCTATCATCTCAAGCTCGTGTATTTCTAAAACCTATGCAGTTTCCCTTTTAAATCAGAGGCGGCGGCAAACGCGTCGCATCCCCACACTTCTTTGTCTCGTGTAAGCGCTGCTTTTTTGCTGCGAAAATGCGGTATTTATTTTTCAAACATTTTGTATATGCCATCGCTCGAATGGCACCCTTAACACGATGTCACCCTTCGAACATTTCCAGCGTTTCTTTTTTCCTCCACTTGCGAACTTCGGCTGTATATTCACTTGTGGAATTAAAAAAAAAGGTGTTATCATCTATTGTACTTTTTTTTCTACAAGACAGGCGCTCCAATGACTAGCGCTCTTCCCGCTGCCACACTACTTCTCTGAGCGGCGCATTAGGTAGGCCACGGCTCGCAGTCAATGCCAGGTTAGAGGAAATAGCTGACACATTGCTTCCTAACGTCAGCAGCTGTATAGGTAAAAATAAAATGAACTTAAGTTTCAGAAGCACAGAGTGAAACAAATGTGTACTGAGCGAGCACGAAATGCTGCCGCAGGACTGAACTGGTGCCTTTAAACACTGCGGCTTTACCGCATAGACCCTTGGAAAGAGGGGCGGTGAAGGGACAAGACTCCCTGCTTCCTCTGCCTGCAATTGCTTCAAGAAATGTCAACTTCATGCTTCGCAATCCTTTCTTCATAATGGCAGACATTTCGCTTAATTGCCTATTTGCCATAGCAATGCAGGAAAAACAACATGTAGTGTTCGCCTGCCCTGAGCCTCACTACATGTATTGCCGAGAAAACGGCCCGGCTAAGACGGAGACCTCCGCGATAACATGCATAATAACTGTTCAGTTATTACAAAACTTTCGAAAAAGTCATAAGCCAAGCTTTAATTTCGACATCTGATGTCACGGTTACGTTATACTGACATGACACACTCGGCGAAGTCCTCCAGTGCTCACTGAGTAATTTTTGACTATCGCTACCAACATATATGCTTTGCCAAAATCAGACCTGTGAAATTACATGCGACACACTCAGCATGTTCCGCAAATGGGAAACAAGCACCCTGGTCATGCCGTGAAGCTCTTTTTTTTCGCCGTCATCCATTCGGCAATGAATGGGGAAGGAAAAAAAGAAAAATAATAAATAACGCTTAGGACATTTACAAATAAAGGGGACAAAAGGGAGAGGCGGCAAAAAGACATGGGGCAGAAATGTCCGCCATGTATCAATTCTGCTGACCGACAGTACCAGGAAGATACATGTCAGGCAAAAGGCGCGAAAAAAAATGTGTTGCGCCTGTCAGTCACACTGATAGCAAAATTGAATGTTGTTACAGGACCTTCAGCTGCGGTGTACTAAAACGTCTCTTGGCGCTGGCGGTATATTATACCCCGGTCACACGGCCAGTTTCAATGGCCATCGAGTCGAGAGCCATCGAGATTTTCGATCGCCATTGAACTCGAGGGAGTTGTGGAGCTGCTACACGGCAAATCTCAATGGCCATTGAAATCGTTCTCGTGTCTTACGCCAAGCTCGTGTGGCGCCACAATCGCTGCTTTCGGTTTCGCGCAAATAACAAAAATATATTGACGAAACTTAACTAAATGTTGAAATACACTTTCTTGCAGTCATAAGGCGCGTTCACACTTGTTCAAAAATCCGGCAAGCGAAGCGGATTCGCTCGCCGCAAAAACTAGGACCTGTTCTCATCTGTTGACGCCCGGGCGAGTTGGAACGGGCGCGCCGCTGCTGCTTCTCGCTTTGCGCACCACGTCGCCGCTCGCGACGTACACAGATACAGTGAGAAAAGAGCATAAATTTATGCTGTCTACGTACCACGAGCGTATGCACGCTTACGTACGCTAAACGCAGGCGCATTCTCACATTGAGTTCAGCGTATGCTAGCAGAGAGGCAAAAATAAACTTAGTCTCTAGTGGCGCCATCTGGTAGTCAAAACGGGAACCATTACTGTCAACAAACCGCCTCTCTTAGGCCTAACAGCGGCAGAATCGTCACTCTAAATAAAAAATAAAGCAAATTTATCACTTATACGTTTTCTTCTAGGCAAGATGAGACGAAGCGAAAGACCGGTGCCCCATTTATGACCAGTGAACGGACAGAAAAAGGCAGCAACAACGAGAATTCAGTCCGAAGCGAGGGGTCCGGCTTTGAAGGGCGCCGCCATGTTTGTTGTCGTTCGAAGCAATGCTAGCAACCTTGGGCAACGCTCGAAGGCCCTCGAAATCTCGATAGAGTTCCGGGCTGCTCCGTCGACTCGATAGACTATTGACTCGATGGCCATTCAAACTGGCCGTGTAGCAGCGCTCGATCGCCTTCGAGTCGATAGGCTATCGATTCGAGGGCCTTCGAAATGACCGTGTGACAGGGGTATTAGTTTCAGAAATGGGGGCTACACCTTCCCACGCCATGGGCAAAATCATATGGAACTGAAACCATAAAAATCATGGGCGGTAATCTTTGGGGTAAGCTGCAAAAAAAAAAAAATCACTTGTTTCTCTAACCACAGAGCGCGTTGAAAAAAAAAAAGAGAAAAAGAAAGCTCCACGATTTTTTGTTTAATTAAGGCTTGTGACACTTACAAACAGGCTCAGGTTTGCAACCGAGCCCGCTGTGTGCACCGCCATGCAGCGGAGCTTCCCAAGTGCACAGTCCACAGGCACTTGTACTCAGTTTTTAACCAGCGAGTGACCGGCGGTGGGAGTCGAACACCCCACCTCCCGCAGCCGAGACGGGCGTCTTAGCCACTACGCCACGACTGCGGTGATTAATCCTTGACATATAAAAGCATTTTCCTCGGCGATAAGACATTTCCTCCTTTCCAGGCGTGACGTCAGACAAGCTAGCGCAGCGCCACCCGTGACCGCTTAAACCGGCTTACTGACGCTTCGTCCATGCGCGACGCTTTTCATGTTGTAGGCAGCCGTCACGTGGTGATAACTGGTGATGTGGTGCTCGTTCCGCCATTACTTCTGACCGTGGTCGTCATTTCGACTTCGCATTATTCGCCAACCTACCCGTCCATAACATCAAGACGATCTTTTACCACCAGATTTTCTAAGGTCGACGGCTTTCCTCGGCAACTGAAGGCTTCGCTTATAGCGCTGGTTCTCCCTTCACACTGGATTGAGCGCCTACCCTTGGGTCCTGCTTGGCCTACGCACTACACTTCGCAATGACTGTTCCACATGTGCAGCAGAGCTCACGTCTGTTGCCACTGCTCGTGTTCCTGGCAAATATTTCGAGCACTCGCCAAGCACACCTGTCGACGTTTCCAACAACGCCGGCCGTCTACGCAGCTCTGTGCGCATCACAGTCGGTCAGCCTGCAGGAAAAGGAGGTTCCTTTTCTGCGCAGTTTATTGAGTACGAGCAGACAGTACGGGGGGTTGGCTTGATGTGATTGCATTTGTTATCCTGTTGTTGTGTTCGTATTTCAAGCAGGAATGATATGTCATAGGTTTCCTTTGCACGCGTGGTAGTGATTGTTGTGTTTCGATTTTGTATTTTCTAACGCTTTTAAAAGCTTCCCTTTCGTGAATAAAAATTCAGTTGATAGTCTGCGCTTGTGTTGTGTCTTCTTGTTCGCTTTGGTCCTCGTTTCTTTTTGCGCAGCTAAGTGTGAATGGTAAGCCGAAACCCTTTACAAGTTTAACAGCGGAACTGTATGTGGCTAGCTCCTGGTGTGAGCGTCTACGTATAGGGCTGGGGAAACTCGCGGTTAACGTGACCTGGCCGTCACCCACAACGAGGAAACGTCCGAGCATGCCCCACACCCGTGTTAGTAGAGGCTTCTAAGTTTTGTAACGTTCAAAAGCACTAATGAGAAAGTGTAATCGTAGAGACATTTTCTTTTCGGCACGGAGCAAGTTTGTGAATGGACTTCTTTCAACTGGGATTTGAAGCGCCTCGGAGTGGCCGGAGGCGACATTTCAAGCGGGCAGACGAAAGATGGACGGATCAATACCCTGTGAGCATTCTTTTACAGTTTTTTTCTGTCGTTGCAAGTGAAAGGCGGAAAAGCCATTTTACGACGCGTGGAAAATGGGCAAGAACGTGAATTAACAAGGTAAAAAGTGTTGCTGGTTAATGCCAGATCTTGTGGCGAAAAACAGCGCTTAAAGGGCAACTGCAGCACTTTTTTGAGAATTTCGTGATATTCAAGGATTCGAATCTAAATAGGCTTTACGTGAAGCATGCCAATTGTTTTTGCACTAGCATTTGAAGTAGTTACGTAATGGACGATTGAATTTTGCGCTGCTGCTCAATGCACTGGAGGTGTGCACGTAAGTTCAGCGTGACGTCACGGAAGGTCTGCCTTACATTACCACTGTCGTCAGCCACACCCTGCCCTGACTCGTTAGACGCTGCCAATCAACTCTCGGCAGGGTTTGCCTTTGATGGCGTTCCTTTTTTTCCTTCAAAGCAGGCGTTTGCGCGTTGGAAATGTATACCGATACCTTCGATGACGTCATCATGCGCCCCCCCCCCCCTCCCAACTTGGCGTTGTGCGCTGCGGAGAACCTTAAAGGTCGTCCGGATTTGAATCAGGGACTACTTCACTATTTCAAGCGCTAAACCAAAAAGACTTCGCATGCTTTACCTGCAAGTTTCACACATTCTATCATCTCAAGCTCGTGTATTTCTAAAACCTATGCAGTTTCCCTTTTAAATCAGAGGCGGCGGCAAACGCGTCGCATCCCCACACTTCTTTGTCTCGTGTAAGCGCTGCTTTTTTGCTGCGAAAATGCGGTATTTATTTTTCAAACATTTTGTATATGCCATCGCTCGAATGGCACCCTTAACACGATGTCACCCTTCGAACATTTCCAGCGTTTCTTTTTTCCTCCACTTGCGAACTTCGGCTGTATATTCACTTGTGGAATTAAAAAAAAAGGTGTTATCATCTATTGTACTTTTTTTTCTACAAGACAGGCGCTCCAATGACTAGCGCTCTTCCCGCTGCCACACTACTTCTCTGAGCGGCGCATTAGGTAGGCCACGGCTCGCAGTCAATGCCAGGTTAGAGGAAATAGCTGACACATTGCTTCCTAACGTCAGCAGCTGTATAGGTAAAAATAAAATGAACTTAAGTTTCAGAAGCACAGAGTGAAACAAATGTGTACTGAGCGAGCACGAAATGCTGCCGCAGGACTGAACTGGTGCCTTTAAACACTGCGGCTTTACCGCATAGACCCTTGGAAAGAGGGGCGGTGAAGGGACAAGACTCCCTGCTTCCTCTGCCTGCAATTGCTTCAAGAAATGTCAACTTCATGCTTCGCAATCCTTTCTTCATAATGGCAGACATTTCGCTTAATTGCCTATTTGCCATAGCAATGCAGGAAAAACAACATGTAGTGTTCGCCTGCCCTGAGCCTCACTACATGTATTGCCGAGAAAACGGCCCGGCTAAGACGGAGACCTCCGCGATAACATGCATAATAACTGTTCAGTTATTACAAAACTTTCGAAAAAGTCATAAGCCAAGCTTTAATTTCGACATCTGATGTCACGGTTACGTTATACTGACATGACACACTCGGCGAAGTCCTCCAGTGCTCACTGAGTAATTTTTGACTATCGCTACCAACATATATGCTTTGCCAAAATCAGACCTGTGAAATTACATGCGACACACTCAGCATGTTCCGCAAATGGGAAACAAGCACCCTGGTCATGCCGTGAAGCTTTTTTTTCGCCGTCATCCATTCGGCAATGAATGGGGAAGGAAAAAAAGAAAAATAATAAATAACGCTTAGGACATTTACAAATAAAGGGGACAAAAGGGAGAGGCGGCAAAAAGACATGGGGCAGAAATGTCCGCCATGTATCAATTCTGCTGACCGACAGTACCAGGAAGATACATGTCAGGCAAAAGGCGCGAAAAAAAATGTGTTGCGCCTGTCAGTCACACTGATAGCAAAATTGAATGTTGTTACAGGACCTTCAGCTGCGGTGTACTAAAACGTCTCTTGGCGCTGGCGGTATATTATACCCCTGTCACACGGCCAGTTTCAATGGCCATCGAGTCGAGAGCCATCGAGATTTTCGATCGCCATTGAACTCGAGGGAGTTGTGGAGCTGCTACACGGCAAATCTCAATGGCCATTGAAATCGTTCTCGTGTCTTACGCCAAGCTCGTGTGGCGCCACAATCGCTGCTTTCGGTTTCGCGCAAATAACAAAAATATATTGACGAAACTTAACTAAATGTTGAAATACACTTTCTTGCAGTCATAAGGCGCGTTCACACTTGTTCAAAAATCCGGCAAGCGAAGCGGATTCGCTCGCCGCAAAAACTAGGACCTGTTCTCATCTGTTGACGCCCGGGCGAGTTGGAACGGCCGCGCCGCTGCTGCTTCTCGCTTTGCGCACCACGTCGCCGCTCGCGACGTACACAGATACAGTGAGAAAAGAGCATAAATTTATGCTGTCTACGTACCACGAGCGTATGCACGCTTACGTACGCTAAACGCAGGCGCATTCTCACATTGAGTTCAGCGTATGCTAGCAGAGAGGCAAAAATAAACTTAGTCTCTAGTGGCGCCATCTGGTAGTCAAAACGGGAACCATTACTGTCAACAAACCGCCTCTCTTAGGCCTAACAGCGGCAGAATCGTCACTCTAAATAAAAAATAAAGCAAATTTATCACTTATACGTTTTCTTCTAGGCAAGATGAGACGAAGCGAAAGACCGGTGCCCCATTTATGACCAGTGAACGGACAGAAAAAGGCAGCAACAACGAGAATTCAGTCCGAAGCGAGGGGTCCGGCTTTGAAGGGCGCCGCCATGTTTGTTGTCGTTCGAAGCAATGCTAGCAACCTTGGGCAACGCTCGAAGGCCCTCGAAATCTCGATAGAGTTCCGGGCTGCTCCGTCGACTCGATAGACTATTGACTCGATGGCCATTCAAACTGGCCGTGTAGCAGCGCTCGATCGCCTTCGAGTCGATAGGCTATCGATTCGAGGGCCTTCGAAATGCCCGTGTGACAGGGGTATTAGTTTCAGAAATGGGGGCTACACCTTCCCACGCCATGGGCAAAATCATATGGAACTGAAACCATAAAAATCATGGGCGGTAATCTTTGGGGTAAGCTGCAAAAAAAAAAAAATCACTTGTTTCTCTAACCACAGAGCGCGTTGAAAAAAAAAAGAGAAAAAGAAAGCTCCACGATTTTTTGTTTAATTAAGGCTTGTGACACTTACAAACAGGCTCAGGTTTGCAACCGAGCCCGCTGTGTGCACCGCCATGCAGCGGAGCTTCCCAAGTGCACAGTCCACAGGCACTTGTACTCAGTTTTTAACCAGCGAGTGACCGGCGGTGGGAGTCGAACACCCCACCTCCCGCAGCCGAGACGGGCGTCTTAGCCACTACGCCACGACTGCGGTGATTAATCCTTGACATATAAAAGCATTTTCCTCGGCGATAAGACATTTCCTCCTTTCCAGGCGTGACGTCAGACAAGCTAGCGCAGCGCCACCCGTGACCGCTTAAACCGGCTTACTGACGCTTCGTCCATGCGCGACGCTTTTCATGTTGTAGGCGGCCGTCACGTGGTGATAACTGGTGATGTGGTGCTCGTTCCGCCATTACTTCTGACCGTGGTCGTCATTTCGACTTCGCATTATTCGCCAACCTACCCGTCCATAACATCAAGACGATCTTTTACCACCAGATTTTCTAAGGTCGACGGCTTTCCTCGGCAACTGAAGGCTTCGCTTATAGCACTGGTTCTCCCTTCACACTGGATTGAGCGCCTACCCTTGGGTCCTGCTTGGCCTACGCACTACACTTCGCAATGACTGTTCCACATGTGCAGCAGAGCTCACGTCTGTTGCCACTGCTCGTGTTCCTGGCAAATATTTCGAGCACTCGCCAAGCACACCTGTCGACGTTTCCAACAACGCCGGCCGTCTACGCAGCTCTGTGCGCATCACAGTCGGTCAGCCTGCAGGAAAAGGAGGTTCCTTTTCTGCGCAGTTTATTGAGTACGAGCAGACAGTACGGGGGGTTGGCTTGATGTGATTGCATTTGTTATCCTGTTGTTGTGTTCGTATTTCAAGCAGGAATGATATGTCATAGGTTTCCTTTGCACGCGTGGTAGTGATTGTTGTGTTTCGATTTTGTATTTTCTAACGCTTTTAAAAGCTTCCCTTTCGTGAATAAAAATTCAGTTGATAGTCTGCGCTTGTGTTGTGTCTTCTTGTTCGCTTTGGTCCTCGTTTCTTTTTGCGCAGCTAAGTGTGAATGGTAAGCCGAAACCCTTTACAAGTTTAACAGCGGAACTGTATGTGGCTAGCTCCTGGTGTGAGCGTCTACGTATAGGGCTGGGGAAACTCGCGGTTAACGTGACCTGGCCGTCACCCACAACGAGGAAACGTCCGAGCATGCCCCACACCCGTGTTAGTAGAGGCTTCTAAGTTTTGTAACGTTCAAAAGCACTAATGAGAAAGTGTAATCGTAGAGACATTTTCTTTTCGGCACGGAGCAAGTTTGTGAATGGACTTCTTTCAACTGGGATTTGAAGCGCCTCGGAGTGGCCGGAGGCGACATTTCAAGCGGGCAGACGAAAGATGGACGGATCAATACCCTGTGAGCATTCTTTTACAGTTTTTTTCTGTCGTTGCAAGTGAAAGGCGGAAAAGCCATTTTACGACGCGTGGAAAATGGGCAAGAACGTGAATTAACAAGGTAAAAAGTGTTGCTGGTTAATGCCAGATCTTGTGGCGAAAAACAGCGCTTAAAGGGCAACTGCAGCACTTTTTTGAGAATTTCGTGATATTCAAGGATTCGAATCTAAATAGGCTTTACGTGAAGCATGCCAATTGTTTTTGCACTAGCATTTGAAGTAGTTACGTAATGGACGATTGAATTTTGCGCTGCTGCTCAATGCACTGGAGGTGTGCACGTAAGTTCAGCGTGACGTCACGGAAGGTCTGCCTTACATTACCACTGTCGTCAGCCACACCCTGCCCTGACTCGTTAGACGCTGCCAATCAACTCTCGGCAGGGTTTGCCTTTGATGGCGTTCCTTTTTTTCCTTCAAAGCAGGCGTTTGCGCGTTGGAAATGTATACCGATACCTTCGATGACGTCATCATGCGCCCCCCCCCCCCCTCCCAACTTGGCGTTGTGCGCTGCGGAGAACCTTAAAGGTCGTCCGGATTTGAATCAGGGACTACTTCACTATTTCAAGCGCTAAACCAAAAAGACTTCGCATGCTTTACCTGCAAGTTTCACACATTCTATCATCTCAAGCTCGTGTATTTCTAAAACCTATGCAGTTTCCCTTTTAAATCAGAGGCGGCGGCAAACGCGTCGCATCCCCACACTTCTTTGTCTCGTGTAAGCGCTGCTTTTTTGCTGCGAAAATGCGGTATTTATTTTTCAAACATTTTGTATATGCCATCGCTCGAATGGCACCCTTAACACGATGTCACCCTTCGAACATTTCCAGCGTTTCTTTTTTCCTCCACTTGCGAACTTCGGCTGTATATTCACTTGTGGAATTAAAAAAAAAGGTGTTATCATCTATTGTACTTTTTTTTCTACAAGACAGCCGCTCCAATGACTAGCGCTCTTCCCGCTGCCACACTACTTCTCTGAGCGGCGCATTAGGTAGGCCACGGCTCGCAGTCAATGCCAGGTTAGAGGAAATAGCTGACACATTGCTTCCTAACGTCAGCAGCTGTATAGGTAAAAATAAAATGAACTTAAGTTTCAGAAGCACAGAGTGAAACAAATGTGTACTGAGCGAGCACGAAATGCTGCCGCAGGACTGAACTGGTGCCTTTAAACACTGCGGCTTTACCGCATAGACCCTTGGAAAGAGGGGCGGTGAAGGGACAAGACTCCCTGCTTCCTCTGCCTGCAATTGCTTCAAGAAATGTCAACTTCATGCTTCGCAATCCTTTCTTCATAATGGCAGACATTTCGCTTAATTGCCTATTTGCCATAGCAATGCAGGAAAAACAACATGTAGTGTTCGCCTGCCCTGAGCCTCACTACATGTATTGCCGAGAAAACGGCCCGGCTAAGACGGAGACCTCCGCGATAACATGCATAATAACTGTTCAGTTATTACAAAACTTTCGAAAAAGTCATAAGCCAAGCTTTAATTTCGACATCTGATGTCACGGTTACGTTATACTGACATGACACACTCGGCGAAGTCCTCCAGTGCTCACTGAGTAATTTTTGACTATCGCTACCAACATATATGCTTTGCCAAAATCAGACCTGTGAAATTACATGCGACACACTCAGCATGTTCCGCAAATGGGAAACAAGCACCCTGGTCATGCCGTGAAGCTCTTTTTTTTCGCCGTCATCCATTCGGCAATGAATGGGGAAGGAAAAAAAGAAAAATAATAAATAACGCTTAGGACATTTACAAATAAAGGGGACAAAAGGGAGAGGCGGCAAAAAGACATGGGGCAGAAATGTCCGCCATGTATCAATTCTGCTGACCGACAGTACCAGGAAGATACATGTCAGGCAAAAGGCGCGAAAAAAAATGTGTTGCGCCTGTCAGTCACACTGATAGCAAAATTGAATGTTGTTACAGGACCTTCAGCTGCGGTGTACTAAAACGTCTCTTGGCGCTGGCGGTATATTATACCCCTGTCACACGGCCAGTTTCAATGGCCATCGAGTCGAGAGCCATCGAGATTTTCGATCGCCATTGAACTCGAGGGAGTTGTGGAGCTGCTACACGGCAAATCTCAATGGCCATTGAAATCGTTCTCGTGTCTTACGCCAAGCTCGTGTGGCGCCACAATCGCTGCTTTCGGTTTCGCGCAAATAACAAAAATATATTGACGAAACTTAACTAAATGTTGAAATACACTTTCTTGCAGTCATAAGGCGCGTTCACACTTGTTCAAAAATCCGGCAAGCGAAGCGGATTCGCTCGCCGCAAAAACTAGGACCTGTTCTCATCTGTTGACGCCCGGGCGAGTTGGAACGGCCGCGCCGCTGCTGCTTCTTGCTTTGCGCACCACGTCGCCGCTCGCGACGTACACAGATACAGTGAGAAAAGAGCATAAATTTATGCTGTCTACGTACCACGAGCGTATGCACGCTTACGTACGCTAAACGCAGGCGCATTCTCACATTGAGTTCAGCGTATGCTAGCAGAGAGGCAAAAATAAACTTAGTCTCTAGTGGCGCCATCTGGTAGTCAAAACGGGAACCATTACTGTCAACAAACCGCCTCTCTTAGGCCTAACAGCGGCAGAATCGTCACTCTAAATAAAAAATAAAGCAAATTTATCACTTATACGTTTTCTTCTAGGCAAGATGAGACGAAGCGAAAGACCGGTGCCCCATTTATGACCAGTGAACGGACAGAAAAAGGCAGCAACAACGAGAATTCAGTTCGAAGCGAGGGGTCCGGCTTTGAAGGGCGCCGCCATGTTTGTTGTCGTTCGAAGCAATGCTAGCAACCTTGGGCAACGCTCGAAGGCCCTCGAAATCTCGATAGAGTTCCGGGCTGCTCCGTCGACTCGATAGACTATTGACTCGATGGCCATTCAAACTGGCCGTGTAGCAGCGCTCGATCGCCTTCGAGTCGATAGGCTATCGATTCGAGGGCCTTCGAAATGCCCGTGTGACAGGGGTATTAGTTTCAGAAATGGGGGCTACACCTTCCCACGCCATGGGCAAAATCATATGGAACTGAAACCATAAAAATCATGGGCGGTAATCTTTGGGGTAAGCTGCAAAAAAAAAAAATCACTTGTTTCTCTAACCACAGAGCGCGTTGAAAAAAAAAAAGAGAAAAAGAAAGCTCCACGATTTTTTGTTTAATTAAGGCTTGTGACACTTACAAACAGGCTCAGGTTTGCAACCGAGCCCGCTGTGTGCACCGCCATGCAGCGGAGCTTCCCAAGTGCACAGTCCACAGGCACTTGTACTCAGTTTTTAACCAGCGAGTGACCGGCGGTGGGAGTCGAACACCCCACCTCCCGCAGCCGAGACGGGCGTCTTAGCCACTACGCCACGACTGCGGTGATTAATCCTTGACATATAAAAGCATTTTCCTCGGCGATAAGACATTTCCTCCTTTCCAGGCGTGACGTCAGACAAGCTAGCGCAGCGCCACCCGTGACCGCTTAAACCGGCTTACTGACGCTTCGTCCATGCGCGACGCTTTTCATGTTGTAGGCGGCCGTCACGTGGTGATAACTGGTGATGTGGTGCTCGTTCCGCCATTACTTCTGACCGTGGTCGTCATTTCGACTTCGCATTATTCGCCAACCTACCCGTCCATAACATCAAGACGATCTTTTACCACCAGATTTTCTAAGGTCGACGGCTTTCCTCGGCAACTGAAGGCTTCGCTTATAGCGCTGGTTCTCCCTTCACACTGGATTGAGCGCCTACCCTTGGGTCCTGCTTGGCCTACGCACTACACTTCGCAATGACTGTTCCACATGTGCAGCAGAGCTCACGTCTGTTGCCACTGCTCGTGTTCCTGGCAAATATTTCGAGCACTCGCCAAGCACACCTGTCGACGTTTCCAACAACGCCGGCCGTCTACGCAGCTCTGTGCGCATCACAGTCGGTCAGCCTGCAGGAAAAGGAGGTTCCTTTTCTGCGCAGTTTATTGAGTACGAGCAGACAGTACGGGGGGTTGGCTTGATGTGATTGCATTTGTTATCCTGTTGTTGTGTTCGTATTTCAAGCAGGAATGATATGTCATAGGTTTCCTTTGCACGCGTGGTAGTGATTGTTGTGTTTCGATTTTGTATTTTCTAACGCTTTTAAAAGCTTCCCTTTCGTGAATAAAAATTCAGTTGATAGTCTGCGCTTGTGTTGTGTCTTCTTGTTCGCTTTGGTCCTCGTTTCTTTTTGCGCAGCTAAGTGTGAATGGTAAGCCGAAACCCTTTACAAGTTTAACAGCGGAACTGTATGTGGCTAGCTCCTGGTGTGAGCGTCTACGTATAGGGCTGGGGAAACTCGCGGTTAACGTGACCTGGCCGTCACCCACAACGAGGAAACGTCCGAGCATGCCCCACACCCGTGTTAGTAGAGGCTTCTAAGTTTTGTAACGTTCAAAAGCACTAATGAGAAAGTGTAATCGTAGAGACATTTTCTTTTCGGCACGGAGCAAGTTTGTGAATGGACTTCTTTCAACTGGGATTTGAAGCGCCTCGGAGTGGCCGGAGGCGACATTTCAAGCGGGCAGACGAAAGATGGACGGATCAATACCCTGTGAGCATTCTTTTACAGTTTTTTTCTGTCGTTGCAAGTGAAAGGCGGAAAAGCCATTTTACGACGCGTGGAAAATGGGCAAGAACGTGAATTAACAAGGTAAAAAGTGTTGCTGGTTAATGCCAGATCTTGTGGCGAAAAACAGCGCTTAAAGGGCAACTGCAGCACTTTTTTGAGAATTTCGTGATATTCAAGGATTCGAATCTAAATAGGCTTTACGTGAAGCATGCCAATTGTTTTTGCACTAGCATTTGAAGTAGTTACGTAATGGACGATTGAATTTTGCGCTGCTGCTCAATGCACTGGAGGTGTGCACGTAAGTTCAGCGTGACGTCACGGAAGGTCTGCCTTACATTACCACTGTCGTCAGCCACACCCTGCCCTGACTCGTTAGACGCTGCCAATCAACTCTCGGCAGGGTTTGCCTTTGATGGCGTTCCTTTTTTTCCTTCAAAGCAGGCGTTTGCGCGTTGGAAATGTATACCGATACCTTCGATGACGTCATCATGCGCCCCCCCCCCTCCCAACTTGGCGTTGTGCGCTGCGGAGAACCTTAAAGGTCGTCCGGATTTGAATCAGGGACTACTTCACTATTTCAAGCGCTAAACCAAAAAGACTTCGCATGCTTTACCTGCAAGTTTCACACATTCTATCATCTCAAGCTCGTGTATTTCTAAAACCTATGCAGTTTCCCTTTTAAATCAGAGGCGGCGGCAAACGCGTCGCATCCCCACACTTCTTTGTCTCGTGTAAGCGCTGCTTTTTTGCTGCGAAAATGCGGTATTTATTTTTCAAACATTTTGTATATGCCATCGCTCGAATGGCACCCTTAACACGATGTCACCCTTCGAACATTTCCAGCGTTTCTTTTTTCCTCCACTTGCGAACTTCGGCTGTATATTCACTTGTGGAATTAAAAAAAAAGGTGTTATCATCTATTGTACTTT
Source organism: Amblyomma mixtum (assembly GCF_055824585.1). Lineage (NCBI taxonomy): Eukaryota > Metazoa > Arthropoda > Arachnida > Ixodida > Ixodidae > Amblyomma > Amblyomma mixtum. Next base: position 134,966,068 of record NC_143019.1, on the reverse strand, counting down.
TTTTTCTACAAGACAGGCGCTCCAATGACTAGCGCTCTTCCCGCTGCCACACTACTTCTCTGAGCGGCGCATTAGGTAGGCCACGGCTCGCAGTCAATGCCAGGTTAGAGGAAATAGCTGACACATTACTTCCTAACGTCAGCAGCTGTATAGGTAAAAATAAAATGAACTTAAGTTTCAGAAGCACAGAGTGAAACAAATGTGTACTGAGCGAGCACGAAATGCTGCCGCAGGACTGAACTGGTGCCTTTAAACACTGCGGCTTTACCGCATAGACCCTTGGAAAGAGGGGCGGTGAAGGGACAAGACTCCCTGCTTCCTCTGCCTGCAATTGCTTCAAGAAATGTCAACTTCATGCTTCGCAATCCTTTCTTCATAATGGCAGACATTTCGCTTAATTGCCTATTTGCCATAGCAATGCAGGAAAAACAACATGTAGTGTTCGCCTGCCCTGAGCCTCACTACATGTATTGCCGAGAAAACGGCCCGGCTAAGACGGAGACCTCCGCGATAACATGCATAATAACTGTTCAGTTATTACAAAACTTTCGAAAAAGTCATAAGCCAAGCTTTAATTTCGACATCTGATGTCATGGTTACGTTATACTGACATGACACACTCGGCGAAGTCCTCCAGTGCTCACTGAGTAATTTTTGACTATCGCTACCAACATATATGCTTTGCCAAAATCAGACCTGTGAAATTACATGCGACACACTCAGCATGTTCCGCAAATGGGAAACAAGCACCCTGGTCATGCCGTGAAGCTCTTTTTTTTCGCCGTCATCCATTCGGCAATGAATGGGGAAGGAAAAAAAGAAAAATAATAAATAACGCTTAGGACATTTACAAATAAAGGGGACAAAAGGGAGAGGCGGCAAAAAGACATGGGGCAGAAATGTCCGCCATGTATCAATTCTGCTGACCGACAGTACCAGGAAGATACATGTCAGGCAAAAGGCGCGAAAAAAAATGTGTTGCGCCTGTCAGTCACACTGATAGCAAAATTGAATGTTGTTACAGGACCTTCAGCTGCGGTGTACTAAAACGTCTCTTGGCGCTGGCGGTATATTATACCCCTGTCACACGGCCAGTTTCAATGGCCATCGAGTCGAGAGCCATCGAGATTTTCGATCGCCATTGAACTCGAGGGAGTTGTGGAGCTGCTACACGGCAAATCTCAATGGCCATTGAAATCGTTCTCGTGTCTTACGCCAAGCTCGTGTGGCGCCACAATCGCTGCTTTCGGTTTCGCGCAAATAACAAAAATATATTGACGAAACTTAACTAAATGTTGAAATACACTTTCTTGCAGTCATAAGGCGCGTTCACACTTGTTCAAAAATCCGGCAAGCAAAGCGGATTCGCTCGCCGCAAAAACTAGAACCTGTTCTCATCTGTTGACGCCCGGGCGAGTTGGAACGGCCGCGCCGCTGCTGCTTCTCGCTTTGCGCACCACGTCGCCGCTCGCGACGTACACAGATACAGTGAGAAAAGAGCATAAATTTATGCTGTCTACGTACCACGAGCGTATGCACGCTTACGTACGCTAAACGCAGGCGCATTCGCACATTGAGTTCAGCGTATGCTAGCAGAGAGGCAAAAATAAACTTAGTCTCTAGTGGCGCCATCTGGTAGTCAAAACGGGAACCATTACTGTCAACAAACCGCCTCTCTTAGGCCTAACAGCGGCAGAATCGTCACTCTAAATAAAAAATAAAGCAAATTTATCACTTATACGTTTTCTTCTAGGCAAGATGAGACGAAGCGAAAGACCGGTGCCCCATTTATGACCAGTGAACGGACAGAAAAAGGCAGCAACAACGAGAATTCAGTCCGAAGCGAGGGGTCCGGCTTTGAAGGGCGCCGCCATGTTTGTTGTCGTTCGAAGCAATGCTAGCAACCTTGGGCAACGCTCGAAGGCCCTCGAAATCTCGATAGAGTTCCGGGCTGCTCCGTCGACTCGATAGACTATTGACTCGATGGCCATTCAAACTGGCCGTGTAGCAGCGCTCGATCGCCTTCGAGTCGATAGGCTATCGATTCGAGGGCCTTCGAAATGCCCGTGTGACAGGGGTATTAGTTTCAGAAATGGGGGCTACACCTTTCCACGCCATGGGCAAAATCATATGGAACTGAAACCATAAAAATCATGGGCGGTAATCTTTGGGGTAAGCTGCAAAAAAAAAAAAATCACTTGTTTCTCTAACCACAGAGCGCGTTGAAAAAAAAAAGAGAAAAAGAAAGCTCCACGATTTTTTGTTTAATTAAGGCTTGTGACACTTACAAACAGGCTCAGGTTTGCAACCGAGCCCGCTGTGTGCACCGCCATGCAGCGGAGCTTCCCAAGTGCACAGTCCACAGTCACTTGTACTCAGTTTTTAACCAGCGAGTGACCGGCGGTGGGAGTCGAACACCCCACCTCCCGCAGCCGAGACGGGCGTCTTAGCCACTACGCCACGACTGCTTTTTTTTTTTTTTTTTCTTTATTGCCTGGCTTTGACACAAAAACTGGACAACACAAAAAAAACAACAAAAGACAATAACTATGTACACACGACTTGTGGTCAGCCAGCATAAATCTGGCTTCGTCCAATTAAAATTCACGCAACGTACAGAGCGGCTCTAGTCTTGAGAGCCACTCCGGAGGCTCCGCAGCGGCTTTCTGAATGGCCAGAAACATCTCCATACTTTCGCGAAAATAAATTCTGGCAGGTCTTGCGTCACTGTCACAATGCCAGCCTGCCATTCTGGAGCGCCATATACAGTGGAGGCCTGTCAGCATTATTAAATCGAAAGGCACCCCATCCTCATTTTCAACACATAAGAACCGGATGCCATACGGGTCTAGTGGAAATTCTTTCTTTAATGTTCGCTGCAATACATCCCAAAAATAAACCCCTTCCCAACAGTGTAAAAATACATGGTCTATTGTTTCCGGCTTTCTGCAAATTAAACAGTGAGATCCCCAGGGTAAAAACAATTCCTTTCCTTCTAAAAATTTTTTAACCGGTAAGGTCCCGGTGTGCAACTTAAAAAAGAAGGTTTTTGTTCCAGGCGGCACCTGCATTTTTTTAACTCTCTTTAAAACATCCTTGCCTGGGCCTCCACTGTACAAGGCCCTGTACAAGGGCTCGGGGAAAACTACATCGCACAAGGCACGGTACAGTTTCTTTCGTTTCACACTGGACAGAAAGTCATTGGAAAATCGCGCGGAAAGAAACCTTACACTGGCTACGACTTCCCGGTAAAAACCGGTGACCCTACTATACACCTCAGCAGTTCCGACTATGTACTCTGGAAGTAGATGCCGCAGCCTAACTTGGCATACGGTACGCAAAAAAGGGTCTCTTGTGTCCCTAAAAAACAAAAAACGATTGACCAGCTGTCTCAAAAACAAATGGCCCAGTCCCAACCCGCCGTCTTGTACCCGTCGGAACAGGTTGGTCCGGCTGCAGCGCTCCCATTCAGACGACCAGATAAAGACGGCGAAAATTCGGTGTAGCTTTTGAATACTTAACCGTGAACAGTGCAACACCTGCATTACGTACCAGAGCCTGCTGATAAAGAACAGGTTGCAAACAGTGGCTCTGGCGAAAATCGACAAGGTCGTTCCTTTCCACTTATCAGCTCTCTCCCGTGTCTCTTTGACCTGTCCTGTCCAATAATGTTCACTGTCACGGTAAGCATCGAGCGGAACGCCCAAGTACTTATCTGGTGTTGTCGTCCACGGCACACTAGCAAACCTTTCAGGCGTAGATGCCCACCTTCCATGCCAAAGCCCGAGGCACTTCGACCAGTTAACCCCGCTGCCTGTAGCTTGGCTGAAATCGCGTACACATTGAACAGCCTCGCTTATGCCTCCCTCGTCAACGGCAAACACAGCAATGTCATCAGCGTACGCCAAGAGCTTCACTTCGGCTGCTTGTAATCTGAATCCGGTAATACTCCTTTTTTTCAGTATCTTTAAACAAAGGGTCTCCACATAAATACAAAATAAAAGGGGGCTGAGGGGACAGCCCTGGCGCACCGAACGCTGCACGCTAATGGGGGCCCCCAGACTCTTGTTAACGATCAATCTCGTCGTGCAGTTCCGGTATGCCAGGGCCACACCCTCGCGAATAACAGAACCAACGTTAACATGGCCTAATACTGCAAACAAAAGTTCATGGGCAACGCAGTCAAAAGCCTTTTCTAAATCTATCTGGAGTATAGCTACCTGATCATTAGTGTCATCACAGCATTCTAATACACTGCGCGCAACGTGGATATTGGTAAAAATGGACCGCCCTTTAATCCCGCAGGTCTGATGCGGACCAACTAATAAATGGATCACGGTCTGCAACCTTCGTGCCAAAACCTTCATGTAAATTTTGTACTCGACGTTAGTGAGTGCTATGGGTCGATATGCTGCTACCAGTCGTAATCTGTCTGTGTCGTCCGTTTTCGGAATCAGCACTGTATGGGAAGAGCCATAGGACGGAGGCAGTGATTTTAGTTTAAAGGCTTCATTAAAGATGACTGTCAAGACCGGGGAAATTACATGCTTAAATTCTTTGTAGAATGCCGCGCTGAACCCGTCCGGCCCAGGCGACTTACCAGGGTTTAAGCTGTCTATTGCTTGCTCGACTTCCAATTGAGTTATCGCCTGCTCTAATCTGTCTTTAGTTTCGTCGTCCAGGCGCGGCATCTCGGCCAGAAACGCCTCCTTAAAAGTGACAACGTCTACCGGATGCAATGCGAAGAGCGCCTGGTAATGCTCGAAAAAAGCTGCTTTGATATGATCGATGTCCGTTTTAGAAACACCTCTCCATTCTATTTCGTTTATGTGGTTTCTTTCGGCACGGGCTTTTTCTAAACCAAGCGCTCGTTTCGTTGGCGCTTCCCCTGCGGCCATGTCTTCTGCCCTTGCCCTCACCAGCGCTCCCCGATAACGTTCTTCTTCGATAAGCTGTAACTTTTGTTTGGTTTTCCTTATGTCTTCTATCCATTTACCAGGCGCTCGGCATTCCTGTTCTATCATCTTCTGAAGCAGTGCCTTAAGCTCCATTTCCTCTTTTTTTGCTTCATGACGTATACAGGTGGCTCTATCTATTGCTTTTAATTTTAAAGTTTCTTTAGTGAGCTCCCACTGCTGCCAAATCCTCATGTGACTACTTGGTTCTATTTTTGCTATTTCTTCCCTTACAGCTCGGTTATAAAATTCGTCCTGGAGTAGCTTCTCATTTAGCTTCCACATTTCCCATGAAAAACCATTCCCCTTCTTAATGAATCCTATGCAGCATTGAACCAAACAGTGGTCAGAAAATGAAACCGGCAGAACTACATAACTAATGCATTTAGGGACCGTTTCCGCGGATGCATAAATTCGGTCTAGCCGTGCGTGACTTGTGCCCTCGAATCGTGTGTACCTTACAGCACGCGTTCCTTCAAGACACTCTGCTACATCCTCGAGGTTGCAGTTCACAATCATTCGTAACAACACTTCGGTGCTTTTATCCCTGAAACCTCGGACGCTTGTCTTGTCGCGCGCACTAAGAACACAGTTGTAATCGCCCATAACAATGAGCTGCCTGTCCGTGCGAAGCCGTTCTTCGACGCTTTCAAAAAACGCGGCTCGGCCATCAACCACATTAGGTGCATACAGACAAACAATGCGCCAGTCGATGTTACAGAGCGAAAAATCGATGGACACGTATCGACCCGACAGGCACGAATGATGACCGTGTACTTCTATCCCCGGCAACTTCTTAACAAAAAGAATACAGCCAGCCGATGTGCCTACAGCATGGCTAACGACGGCATAATACCTAGACGTGAAACGTCGCACCATGCTCCCGGTCTCCTCCTCCCCGTCGACTTTGGTCTCCTGCACTGCCAGTATATCGATATCTTGCTCCGTTACAAGTCGGTACAGCTGGCTTTGTTTTCGTTTACCTGCCAGGCCTCTAACGTTTAGGGTGGCGACTTTAAACGGAGTTGCAGAAGCCATTTTAACTTAGGAAGAGGAGACCGAAAGCATGGTGCTTACCTCCCGCGTCCAGCATGTCGCTAGACGATGCCGTCGCCGCCGGTGTCACCCGGCGCGAGCACGTGCTCCTGGTCATGCGGCGCCTTGTCGCCGCCACGCTTGTCAGTCGGGACATTTGGGCGCGGCCGCAGGCTGGGCCGTCGCGCTTGCGGCGTCTTTGCCGGCGGTTCCTCCACGCTGGGCTCAGCTGCCTTCTCCCCGTTGGCCGTGGTCTCGGCGTGCGAACGCTTCGCAGGTGTAGTCACGCCGACGTTCACGCGGGAGTCGGCCTTGTCGTCGTGGCTCTCGCTGGCCGCCTTGCGTTCCACGTCCACGTGCACGGGCGGGCTCGCTCCATCGTTGGGCGTTTCCACTGGCGTCGAAGGCGAGTCAGCAGCTGGCGACCCGCTCTCCTGTGCGACAGCCGTGTCGGTGTTGCTACTTGCAACAGCTGGCTGAACCGCCACCCCGTCCGTTTTGCCCGCGTCGTCGATACCGCTCGCTGCTTCCTCCGCTTCGACGACGTCCATGAGCTCTGCGGAGTCGCTCGCCGCTACACGGCCGGTCGCCGACGCGTAGGTGCGCACGCAGTCAGCCTCGGAGTGTCCATAGCGACGGCACTTTGAGCACCTGGGCACCTTGCAATCACGGCGCACGTGCCCCGTCCCGCCGCAGCGCAGGCACTGCATCGGCCGCCCGGGCACCACCACGAGAGCCAACTCGCCGGCGACACGAACCTGGTGGGGTAGGTCATCCACCTTCATGCCAGGCTTCATCTTTAGCAGCACGGTCCTCGTGGTGGACCCCTTCTCCTTCATGCCGGCGACGCGCCAACGCTCCCGGGTGACCTCGGTCACGTTGCCGAACGCCGCGAAAGCAGTCCGGATGTCCTCGTCGGCGACGCCGTGCAACATCCAGTGCAGGCGCAGCTTCACCTGGTGGTCTTCTGGGTCGAAGACGATGCAGCGGCGTCCCTTAACCTCGAGCTCCTTCATGGCGGCCAGTTTCTTTGCGGCATCCCCACTGCTGAAGGTTACCGCCCACACGTGGTTAATCTGGTACGCCCCCAACGCCACGACGTCGGGGAGCGCACCCACGTTAGCGAGGGCGTCTCTGAAGTCTTCGACCCTGTAGGGTCGCACACGCACGTCGCCGTGCAGAAAAACCGTGTTTAAAACAACACGTCCGGTGGGCAGGGTAGGCAGAACGATCTCGTAGTCCTTATCAGCTTCGCTGGCAAACCTGTTTCCGCGGCCGGCAACGGCCGCTATCGCCGCTCCGTGGGAGCCCATGATTCTGCGTCCGTCACGCGCGGTGGCTGGAAGTAGAATGCACTACGCCACGACTGCGGTGATTAATCCTTGACATATAAAAGCATTTTCCTCGGCGATAAGACATTTCCTCCTTTCCAGGCGTGACGTCAGACAAGCTAGCGCAGCGCCACCCGTGACCGCTTAAACCGGCTTACTGACGCTTCGTCCATGCGCGACGCTTTTCATGTTGTAGGCGGCCGTCACGTGGTGATAACTGGTGATGTGGTGCTCGTTCCGCCATTACTTCTGACCGTGGTCGTCATTTCGACTTCGCATTATTCGCCAACCTACCCGTCCATAACATCAAGACGATCTTTTACCACCAGATTTTCTAAGGTCGACGGCTTTCCTCGGCAACTGAAGGCTTCGCTTATAGCGCTGGTTCTCCCTTCACACTGGATTGAGCGCCTACCCTTGGGTCCTGCTTGGCCTACGCACTACACTTCGCAATGACTGTTCCACATGTGCAGCAGAGCTCACGTCTGTTGCCACTGCTCGTGTTCCTGGCAAATATTTCGAGCACTCGCCAAGCACACCTGTCGACGTTTCCAACAACGCCGGCCGTCTACGCAGCTCTGTGCGCATCACAGTCGGTCAGCCTGCAGGAAAAGGAGGTTCCTTTTCTGCGCAGTTTATTGAGTACGAGCAGACAGTACGGGGGGTTGGCTTGATGTGATTGCATTTGTTATCCTGTTGTTGTGTTCGTATTTCAAGCAGGAATGATATGTCATAGGTTTCCTTTGCACGCGTGGTAGTGATTGTTGTGTTTCGATTTTGTATTTTCTAACGCTTTTAAAAGCTTCCCTTTCGTGAATAAAAATTCAGTTGATAGTCTGCGCTTGTGTTGTGTCTTCTTGTTCGCTTTGGTCCTCGTTTCTTTTTGCGCAGCTAAGTGTGAATGGTAAGCCGAAACCCTTTACAAGTTTAACAGCGGAACTGTATGTGGCTAGCTCCTGGTGTGAGCGTCTACGTATAGGGCTGGGGAAACTCGCGGTTAACGTGACCTGGCCGTCACCCACAACGAGGAAACGTCCGAGCATGCCCCACACCCGTGTTAGTAGAGGCTTCTAAGTTTTGTAACGTTCAAAAGCACTAATGAGAAAGTGTAATCGTAGAGACATTTTCTTTTCGGCACGGAGCAAGTTTGTGAATGGACTTCTTTCAACTGGGATTTGAAGCGCCTCGGAGTGGCCGGAGGCGACATTTCAAGCGGGCAGACGAAAGATGGACGGATCAATACCCTGTGAGCATTCTTTTACAGTTTTTTTCTGTCGTTGCAAGTGAAAGGCGGAAAAGCCATTTTACGACGCGTGGAAAATGGGCAAGAACGTGAATTAACAAGGTAAAAAGTGTTGCTGGTTAATGCCAGATCTTGTGGCGAAAAACAGCGCTTAAAGGGCAACTGCAGCACTTTTTTGAGAATTTCGTGATATTCAAGGATTCGAATCTAAATAGGCTTTACGTGAAGCATGCCAATTGTTTTTGCACTAGCATTTGAAGTAGTTACGTAATGGACGATTGAATTTTGCGCTGCTGCTCAATGCACTGGAGGTGTGCACGTAAGTTCAGCGTGACGTCACGGAAGGTCTGCCTTACATTACCACTGTCGTCAGCCACACCCTGCCCTGACTCGTTAGACGCTGCCAATCAACTCTCGGCAGGGTTTGCCTTTGATGGCGTTCCTTTTTTTCCTTCAAAGCAGGCGTTTGCGCGTTGGAAATGTATACCGATACCTTCGATGACGTCATCATGCGCCCCCCCCCCTCCCAACTTGGCGTTGTGCGCTGCGGAGAACCTTAAAGGTCGTCCGTATTTGAATCAGGGACTACTTCACTATTTCAAGCGCTAAACCAAAAAGACTTCGCATGCTTTACCTGCAAGTTTCACACATTCTATCATCTCAAGCTCGTGTATTTCTAAAACCTATGCAGTTTCCCTTTTAAATCAGAGGCGGCGGCAAACGCGTCGCATCCCCACACTTCTTTGTCTCGTGTAAGCGCTGCTTTTTTGCTGCGAAAATGCGGTATTTATTTTTCAAACATTTTGTATATGCCATCGCTCGAATGGCACCCTTAACACGATGTCACCCTTCGAACATTTCCAGCGTTTCTTTTTTCCTCCACTTGCGAACTTCGGCTGTATATTCACTTGTGGAATTAAAAAAAAAGGTGTTATCATCTATTGTACTTTTTTTTCTACAAGACAGGCGCTCCAATGACTAGCGCTCTTCCCGCTGCCACACTACTTCTCTGAGCGGCGCATTAGGTAGGCCACGGCTCGCAGTCAATGCCAGGTTAGAGGAAATAGCTGACACATTGCTTCCTAACGTCAGCAGCTGTATAGGTAAAAATAAAATGAACTTAAGTTTCAGAAGCACAGAGTGAAACAAATGTGTACTGAGCGAGCACGAAATGCTGCCGCAGGACTGAACTGGTGCCTTTAAACACTGCGGCTTTACCGCATAGACCCTTGGAAAGAGGGGCGGTGAAGGGACAAGACTCCCTGCTTCCTCTGCCTGCAATTGCTTCAAGAAATGTCAACTTCATGCTTCGCAATCCTTTCTTCATAATGGCAGACATTTCGCTTAATTGCCTATTTGCCATAGCAATGCAGGAAAAACAACATGTAGTGTTCGCCTGCCCTGAGCCTCACTACATGTATTGCCGAGAAAACGGCCCGGCTAAGACGGAGACCTCCGCGATAACATGCATAATAACTGTTCAGTTATTACAAAACTTTCGAAAAAGTCATAAGCCAAGCTTTAATTTCGACATCTGATGTCACGGTTACGTTATACTGACATGACACACTCGGCGAAGTCCTCCAGTGCTCACTGAGTAATTTTTGACTATCGCTACCAACATATATGCTTTGCCAAAATCAGACCTGTGAAATTACATGCGACACACTCAGCATGTTCCGCAAATGGGAAACAAGCACCCTGGTCATGCCGTGAAGCTCTTTTTTTTCGCCGTCATCCATTCGGCAATGAATGGGGAAGGAAAAAAAGAAAAATAATAAATAACGCTTAGGACATTTACAAATAAAGGGGACAAAAGGGAGAGGCGGCAAAAAGACATGGGGCAGAAATGTCCGCCATGTATCAATTCTGCTGACCGACAGTACCAGGAAGATACATGTCAGGCAAAAGGCGCGAAAAAAAATGTGTTGCGCCTGTCAGTCACACTGATAGCAAAATTGAATGTTGTTACAGGACCTTCAGCTGCGGTGTACTAAAACGTCTCTTGGCGCTGGCGGTATATTATACCCCTGTCACACGGCCAGTTTCAATGGCCATCGAGTCGAGAGCCATCGAGATTTTCGATCGCCATTGAACTCGAGGGAGTTGTGGAGCTGCTACACGGCAAATCTCAATGGCCATTGAAATCGTTCTCGTGTCTTACGCCAAGCTCGTGTGGCGCCACAATCGCTGCTTTCGGTTTCGCGCAAATAACAAAAATATATTGACGAAACTTAACTAAATGTTGAAATACACTTTCTTGCAGTCATAAGGCGCGTTCACACTTGTTCAAAAATCCGGCAAGCGAAGCGGATTCGCTCGCCGCAAAAACTAGGACCTGTTCTCATCTGTTGACGCCCGGGCGAGTTGGAACGGCCGCGCCGCTGCTGCTTCTCGCTTTGCGCACCACGTCGCCGCTCGCGACGTACACAGATACAGTGAGAAAAGAGCATAAATTTATGCTGTCTACGTACCACGAGCGTATGCACGCTTACGTACGCTAAACGCAGGCGCATTCTCACATTGAGTTCAGCGTATGCTAGCAGAGAGGCAAAAATAAACTTAGTCTCTAGTGGCGCCATCTGGTAGTCAAAACGGGAACCATTACTGTCAACAAACCGCCTCTCTTAGGCCTAACAGCGGCAGAATCGTCACTCTAAATAAAAAATAAAGCAAATTTATCACTTATACGTTTTCTTCTAGGCAAGATGAGACGAAGCGAAAGACCGGTGCCCCATTTATGACCAGTGAACGGACAGAAAAAGGCAGCAACAACGAGAATTCAGTCCGAAGCGAGGGGTCCGGCTTTGAAGGGCGCCGCCATGTTTGTTGTCGTTCGAAGCAATGCTAGCAACCTTGGGCAACGCTCGAAGGCCCTCGAAATCTCGATAGAGTTCCGGGCTGCTCCGTCGACTCGATAGACTATTGACTCGATGGCCATTCAAACTGGCCGTGTAGCAGCGCTCGATCGCCTTCGAGTCGATAGGCTATCGATTCGAGGGCCTTCGAAATGCCCGTGTGACAGGGGTATTAGTTTCAGAAATGGGGGCTACACCTTCCCACGCCATGGGCAAAATCATATGGAACTGAAACCATAAAAATCATGGGCGGTAATCTTTGGGGTAAGCTGCAAAAAAAAAAAAATCACTTGTTCCTCTAACCACAGAGCGCGTTGAAAAAAAAAAGAGAAAAAGAAAGCTCCACGATTTTTTGTTTAATTAAGGCTTGTGACACTTACAAACAGGCTCAGGTTTGCAACCGAGCCCGCTGTGTGCACCGCCATGCAGCGGAGCTTCCCAAGTGCACAGTCCACAGGCACTTGTACTCAGTTTTTAACCAGCGAGTGACCGGCGGTGGGAGTCGAACACCCCACCTCCCGCAGCCGAGACGGGCGTCTTAGCCACTACGCCACGACTGCTTTTTTTTTTTTTATTTATTGCCTGACTTCATAACTACGCCACGACTGCGGTGATTAATCCTTGACATATAAAAGCATTTTCCTCGGCGATAAGACATTTCCTCCTTTCCAGGCGTGACGTCAGACAAGCTAGCGCAGCGCCACCCGTGACCGCTTAAACCGGCTTACTGACGCTTCGTCCATGCGCGACGCTTTTCATGTTGTAGGCGGCCGTCACGTGGTGATAACTGGTGATGTGGTGCTCGTTCCGCCATTACTTCTGACCGTGGTCGTCATTTCGACTTCGCATTATTCGCCAACCTACCCGTCCATAACATCAAGACGATCTTTTACCACCAGATTTTCTAAGGTCGACGGCTTTCCTCGGCTACTGAAGGCTTCGCTTATAGCGCTGGTTCTCCCTTCACACTGGATTGAGCGCCTACCCTTGGGTCCTGCTTGGCCTACGCACTACACTTCGCAATGACTGTTCCACATGTGCAGCAGAGCTCACGTCTGTTGCCACTGCTCGTGTTCCTGGCAAATATTTCGAGCACTCGCCAAGCACACCTGTCGACGTTTCCAACAACGCCGGCCGTCTACGCAGCTCTGTGCGCATCACAGTCGGTCAGCCTGCAGGAAAAGGAGGTTCCTTTTCTGCGCAGTTTATTGAGTACGAGCAGACAGTACGGGGGGTTGGCTTGATGTGATTGCATTTGTTATCCTGTTGTTGTGTTCGTATTTCAAGCAGGAATGATATGTCATAGGTTTCCTTTGCACGCGTGGTAGTGATTGTTGTGTTTCGATTTTGTATTTTCTAACGCTTTTAAAAGCTTCCCTTTCGTGAATAAAAATTCAGTTGATAGTCTGCGCTTGTGTTGTGTCTTCTTGTTCGCTTTGGTCCTCGTTTCTTTTTGCGCAGCTAAGTGTGAATGGTAAGCCGAAACCCTTTACAAGTTTAACAGCGGAACTGTATGTGGCTAGCTCCTGGTGTGAGCGTCTACGTATAGGGCTGGGGAAACTCGCGGTTAACGTGACCTGGCCGTCACCCACAACGAGGAAACGTCCGAGCATGCCCCACACCCGTGTTAGTAGAGGCTTCTAAGTTTTGTAACGTTCAAAAGCACTAATGAGAAAGTGTAATCGTAGAGACATTTTCTTTTCGGCACGGAGCAAGTTTGTGAATGGACTTCTTTCAACTGGGATTTGAAGCGCCTCGGAGTGGCCGGAGGCGACATTTCAAGCGGGCAGACGAAAGATGGACGGATCAATACCCTGTGAGCATTCTTTTACAGTTTTTTTCTGTCGTTGCAAGTGAAAGGCGGAAAAGCCATTTTACGACGCGTGGAAAATGGGCAAGAACGTGAATTAACAAGGTAAAAAGTGTTGCTGGTTAATGCCAGATCTTGTGGCGAAAAACAGCGCTTAAAGGGCAACTGCAGCACTTTTATGAGAATTTCGTGATATTCAAGGATTCGAATCTAAATAGGCTTTACGTGAAGCATGCCAATTGTTTTTGCACTAGCATTTGAAGTAGTTACGTAATGGACGATTGAATTTTGCGCTGCTGCTCAATGCACTGGAGGTGTGCACGTAAGTTCAGCGTGACGTCACGGAAGGTCTGCCTTACATTACCACTGTCGTCAGCCACACCCTGCCCTGACTCGTTAGACGCTGCCAATCAACTCTCGGCAGGGTTTGCCTTTGATGGCGTTCCTTTTTTTCCTTCAAAGCAGGCGTTTGCGCGTTGGAAATGTATACCGATACCTTCGATGACGTCATCATGCGCCCCCCCCCCTCCCAACTTGGCGTTGTGCGCTGCGGAGAACCTTAAAGGTCGTCCGGATTTGAATCAGGGACTACTTCACTATTTCAAGCGCTAAACCAAAAAGACTTCGCATGCTTTACCTGCAAGTTTCACACATTCTATCATCTCAAGCTCGTGTATTTCTAAAACCTATGCAGTTTCCCTTTTAAATCAGAGGCGGCGGCAAACGCGTCGCATCCCCACACTTCTTTGTCTCGTGTAAGCGCTGCTTTTTTGCTGCGAAAATGCGGTATTTATTTTTCAAACATTTTGTATATGCCATCGCTCGAATGGCACCCTTAACACGATGTCACCCTTCGAACATTTCCAGCGTTTCTTTTTTCCTCCACTTGCGAACTTCGGCTGTATATTCACTTGTGGAATTAAAAAAAAAGGTGTTATCATCTATTGTACTTTTTTTTCTACAAGACAGGCGCTCCAATGACTAGCGCTCTTCCCGCTGCCACACTACTTCTCTGAGCGGCGCATTAGGTAGGCGACGGCTCGCAGTCAATGCCAGGTTAGAGGAAATAGCTGACACATTGCTTCCTAACGTCAGCAGCTGTATAGGTAAAAATAAAATGAACTTAAGTTTCAGAAGCACAGAGTGAAACAAATGTGTACTGAGCGAGCACGAAATGCTGCCGCAGGACTGAACTGGTGCCTTTAAACACTGCGGCTTTACCGCATAGACCCTTGGAAAGAGGGGCGGTGAAGGGACAAGACTCCCTGCTTCCTCTGCCTGCAATTGCTTCAAGAAATGTCAACTTCATGCTTCGCAATCCTTTCTTCATAATGGCAGACATTTCGCTTAATTGCCTATTTGCCATAGCAATGCAGGAAAAACAACATGTAGTGTTCGCCTGCCCTGAGCCTCACTACATGTATTGCCGAGAAAACGGCCCGGCTAAGACGGAGACCTCCGCGATAACATGCATAATAACTGTTCAGTTATTACAAAACTTTCGAAAAAGTCATAAGCCAAGCTTTAATTTCGACATCTGATGTCACGGTTACGTTATACTGACATGACACACTCGGCGAAGTCCTCCAGTGCTCACTGAGTAATTTTTGACTATCGCTACCAACATATATGCTTTGCCAAAATCAGACCTGTGAAATTACATGCGACACACTCAGCATGTTCCGCAAATGGGAAACAAGCACCCTGGTCATGCCGTGAAGCTCTTTTTTTTCGCCGTCATCCATTCGGCAATGAATGGGGAAGGAAAAAAAGAAAAATAATAAATAACGCTTAGGACATTTACAAATAAAGGGGACAAAAGGGAGAGGCGGCAAAAAGACATGGGGCAGAAATGTCCGCCATGTATCAATTCTGCTGACCGACAGTACCAGGAAGATACATGTCAGGCAAAAGGCGCGAAAAAAAATGTGTTGCGCCTGTCAGTCACACTGATAGCAAAATTGAATGTTGTTACAGGACCTTCAGCTGCGGTGTACTAAAACGTCTCTTGGCGCTGGCGGTATATTATACCCCTGTCACACGGCCAGTTTCAATGGCCATCGAGTCGAGAGCCATCGAGATTTTCGATCGCCATTGAACTCGAGGGAGTTGTGGAGCTGCTACACGGCAAATCTCAATGGCCATTGAAATCGTTCTCGTGTCTTACGCCAAGCTCGTGTGGCGCCACAATCGCTGCTTTCGGTTTCGCGCAAATAACAAAAATATATTGACGAAACTTAACTAAATGTTGAAATACACTTTCTTGCAGTCATAAGGCGCGTTCACACTTGTTCAAAAATCCGGCAAGCGAAGCGGATTCGCTCGCCGCAAAAACTAGGACCGGTTCTCATCTGTTGACGCCCGGGCGAGTTGGAACGGCCGCGCCGCTGCTGCTTCTCGCTTTGCGCACCACGTCGCCGCTCGCGACGTACACAGATACAGTGAGAAAAGAGCATAAATTTATGCTGTTTACGTACCACGAGCGTATGCACGCTTACGTACGCTAAACGCAGGCGCATTCTCACATTGAGTTCAGCGTATGCTAGCAGAGAGGCAAAAATAAACTTAGTCTCTAGTGGCGCCATCTGGTAGTCAAAACGGGAACCATTACTGTCAACAAACCGCCTCTCTTAGGCCTAACAGCGGCAGAATCGTCACTCTAAATAAAAAATAAAGCAAATTTATCACTTATACGTTTTCTTCTAGGCAAGATGAGACGAAGCGAAAGACCGGTGCCCCATTTATGACCAGTGAACGGACAGAAAAAGGCAGCAACAACGAGAATTCAGTCCGAAGCGAGGGGTCCGGCTTTGAAGGGCGCCGCCATGTTTGTTGTCGTTCGAAGCAATGCTAGCAACCTTGGGCAACGCTCGAAGGCCCTCGAAATCTCGATAGAGTTCCGGGCTGCTCCGTCGACTCGATAGACTATTGACTCGATGGCCATTCAAACTGGCCGTGTAGCAGCGCTCGATCGCCTTCGAGTCGATAGGCTATCGATTCGAGGGCCTTCGAAATGCCCGTGTGACAGGGGTATTAGTTTCAGAAATGGGGGCTACACCTTCCCACGCCATGGGCAAAATCATATGGAACTGAAACCATAAAAATCATGGGCGGTAATCTTTGGGGTAAGCTGCAAAAAAAAAAAATCACTTGTTTCTCTAACCACAGAGCGCGTTGAAAAAAAAAAGAGAAAAAGAAAGCTCCACGATTTTTTGTTTAATTAAGGCTTGTGACACTTACAAACAGGCTCAGGTTTGCAACCGAGCCCGCTGTGTGCACCGCCATGCAGCGGAGCTTCCCAAGTGCACAGTCCACAGGCACTTGTACTCAGTTTTTAACCAGCGAGTGACCGGCGGTGGGAGTCGAACACCCCACCTCCCGCAGCCGAGACGGGCGTCTTAGCCACTACGCCACGACTGCGGTGATTAATCCTTGACATATAAAAGCATTTTCCTCGGCGATAAGACATTTCCTCCTTTCCAGGCGTGACGTCAGACAAGCTAGCGCAGCGCCACCCGTGACCGCTTAAACCGGCTTACTGACGCTTCGTCCATGCGCGACGCTTTTCATGTTGTAGGCGGCCGTCACGTGGTGATAACTGGTGATGTGGTGCTCGTTCCGCCATTACTTCTGACCGTGGTCGTCATTTCGACTTCGCATTATTCGCCAACCTACCCGTCCATAACATCAAGACGATCTTTTACCACCAGATTTTCTAAGGTCGACGGCTTTCCTCGGCAACTGAAGGCTTCGCTTATAGCGCTGGTTCTCCCTTCACACTGGATTGAGCGCCTACCCTTGGGTCCTGCTTGGCCTACGCACTACACTTCGCAATGACTGTTCCACATGTGCAGCAGAGCTCACGTCTGTTGCCACTGCTCGTGTTCCTGGCAAATATTTCGAGCACTCGCCAAGCACACCTGTCGACGTTTCCAACAACGCCGGCCGTCTACGCAGCTCTGTGCGCATCACAGTCGGTCAGCCTGCAGGAAAAGGAGGTTCCTTTTCTGCGCAGTTTATTGAGTACGAGCAGACAGTACGGGGGGTTGGCTTGATGTGATTGCATTTGTTATCCTGTTGTTGTGTTCGTATTTCAAGCAGGAATGATATGTCATAGGTTTCCTTTGCACGCGTGGTAGTGATTGTTGTGTTTCGATTTTGTATTTTCTAACGCTTTTAAAAGCTTCCCTTTCGTGAATAAAAATTCAGTTGATAGTCTGCGCTTGTGTTGTGTCTTCTTGTTCGCTTTGGTCCTCGTTTCTTTTTGCGCAGCTAAGTGTGAATGGTAAGCCGAAACCCTTTACAAGTTTAACAGCGGAACTGTATGTGGCTAGCTCCTGGTGTGAGCGTCTACGTATAGGGCTGGGGAAACTCGCGGTTAACGTGACCTGGCCGTCACCCACAACGAGGAAACGTCCGAGCATGCCCCACACCCGTGTTAGTAGAGGCTTCTAAGTTTTGTAACGTTCAAAAGCACTAATGAGAAAGTGTAATCGTAGAGACATTTTCTTTTCGGCACGGAGCAAGTTTGTGAATGGACTTCTTTCAACTGGGATTTGAAGCGCCTCGGAGTGGCCGGAGGCGACATTTCAAGCGGGCAGACGAAAGATGGACGGATCAATACCCTGTGAGCATTCTTTTACAGTTTTTTTCTGTCGTTGCAAGTGAAAGGCGGAAAAGCCATTTTACGACGCGTGGAAAATGGGCAAGAACGTGAATTAACAAGGTAAAAAGTGTTGCTGGTTAATGCCAGATCTTGTGGCGAAAAACAGCGCTTAAAGGGCAACTGCAGCACTTTTTTGAGAATTTCGTGATATTCAAGGATTCGAATCTAAATAGGCTTTACGTGAAGCATGCCAATTGTTTTTGCACTAGCATTTGAAGTAGTTACGTAATGGACGATTGAATTTTGCGCTGCTGCTCAATGCACTGGAGGTGTGCACGTAAGTTCAGCGTGACGTCACGGAAGGTCTGCCTTACATTACCACTGTCGTCAGCCACACCCTGCCCTGACTCGTTAGACGCTGCCAATCAACTCTCGGCAGGGTTTGCCTTTGATGGCGTTCCTTTTTTTCCTTCAAAGCAGGCGTTTGCGCGTTGGAAATGTATACCGATACCTTCGATGACGTCATCATGCGCCCCCCCCCCCTCCCAACTTGGCGTTGTGCGCTGCGGAGAACCTTAAAGGTCGTCCGGATTTGAATCAGGGACTACTTCACTATTTCAAGCGCTAAACCAAAAAGACTTCGCATGCTTTACCTGCAAGTTTCACACATTCTATCATCTCAAGCTCGTGTATTTCTAAAACCTATGCAGTTTCCCTTTTAAATCAGAGGCGGCGGCAAACGCGTCGCATCCCCACACTTCTTTGTCTCGTGTAAGCGCTGCTTTTTTGCTGCGAAAATGCGGTATTTATTTTTCAAACATTTTGTATATGCCATCGCTCGAATGGCACCCTTAACACGATGTCACCCTTCGAACATTTCCAGCGTTTCTTTTTTCCTCCACTTGCGAACTTCGGCTGTATATTCACTTGTGGAATTAAAAAAAAAGGTGTTATCATCTATTGTACTTTTTTTTCTACAAGACAGGCGCTCCAATGACTAGCGCTCTTCCCGCTGCCACACTACTTCTCTGAGCGGCGCATTAGGTAGGCCACGGCTCGCAGTCAATGCCAGGTTAGAGGAAATAGCTGACACATTGCTTCCTAACGTCAGCAGCTGTATAGGTAAAAATAAAATGAACTTAAGTTTCAGAAGCACAGAGTGAAACAAATGTGTACTGAGCGAGCACGAAATGCTGCCGCAGGACTGAACTGGTGCCTTTAAACACTGCGGCTTTACCGCATAGACCCTTGGAAAGAGGGGCGGTGAAGGGACAAGACTCCCTGCTTCCTCTGCCTGCAATTGCTTCAAGAAATGTCAACTTCATGCTTCGCAATCCTTTCTTCATAATGGCAGACATTTCGCTTAATTGCCTATTTGCCATAGCAATGCAGGAAAAACAACATGTAGTGTTCGCCTGCCCTGAGCCTCACTACATGTATTGCCGAGAAAACGGCCCGGCTAAGACGGAGACCTCCGCGATAACATGCATAATAACTGTTCAGTTATTACAAAACTTTCGAAAAAGTCATAAGCCAAGCTTTAATTTCGACATCTGATGTCACGGTTACGTTATACTGACATGACACACTCGGCGAAGTCCTCCAGTGCTCACTGAGTAATTTTTGACTATCGCTACCAACATATATGCTTTGCCAAAATCAGACCTGTGAAATTACATGCGACACACTCAGCATGTTCCGCAAATGGGAAACAAGCACCCTGGTCATGCCGTGAAGCTCTTTTTTTTCGCCGTCATCCATTCGGCAATGAATGGGGAAGGAAAAAAAGAAAAATAATAAATAACGCTTAGGACATTTACAAATAAAGGGGACAAAAGGGAGAGGCGGCAAAAAGACATGGGGCAGAAATGTCCGCCATGTATCAATTCTGCTGACCGACAGTACCAGGAAGATACATGTCAGGCAAAAGGCGCGAAAAAAAATGTGTTGCGCCTGTCAGTCACACTGATAGCAAAATTGAATGTTGTTACAGGACCTTCAGCTGCGGTGTACTAAAACGTCTCTTGGCGCTGGCGGTATATTATACCCCTGTCACACGGCCAGTTTCAATGGCCATCGAGTCGAGAGCCATCGAGATTTTCGATCGCCATTGAACTCGAGGGAGTTGTGGAGCTGCTACACGGCAAATCTCAATGGCCATTGAAATCGTTCTCGTGTCTTACGCCAAGCTCGTGTGGCGCCACAATCGCTGCTTTCGGTTTCGCGCAAATAACAAAAATATATTGACGAAACTTAACTAAATGTTGAAATACACTTTCTTGCAGTCATAAGGCGCGTTCACACTTGTTCAAAAATCCGGCAAGCGAAGCGGATTCGCTCGCCGCAAAAACTAGGACCTGTTCTCATCTGTTGACGCCCGGGCGAGTTGGAACGGCCGCGCCGCTGCTGCTTCTCGCTTTGCGCACCACGTCGCCGCTCGCGACGTACACAGATACAGTGAGAAAAGAGCATAAATTTATGCTGTCTACGTACCACGAGCGTATGCACGCTTACGTACGCTAAACGCAGGCGCATTCTCACATTGAGTTCAGCGTATGCTAGCAGAGAGGCAAAAATAAACTTAGTCTCTAGTGGCGCCATCTGGTAGTCAAAACGGGAACCATTACTGTCAACAAACCGCCTCTCTTAGGCCTAACAGCGGCAGAATCGTCACTCTAAATAAAAAATAAAGCAAATTTATCACTTATACGTTTTCTTCTAGGCAAGATGAGACGAAGCGAAAGACCGGTGCCCCATTTATGACCAGTGAACGGACAGAAAAAGGCAGCAACAACGAGAATTCAGTCCGAAGCGAGGGGTCCGGCTTTGAAGGGCGCCGCCATGTTTGTTGTCGTTCGAAGCAATGCTAGCAACCTTGGGCAACGCTCGAAGGCCCTCGAAATCTCGATAGAGTTCCGGGCTGCTCCGTCGACTCGATAGACTATTGACTCGATGGCCATTCAAACTGGCCGTGTAGCAGCGCTCGATCGCCTTCGAGTCGA
Source organism: Amblyomma mixtum (assembly GCF_055824585.1). Lineage (NCBI taxonomy): Eukaryota > Metazoa > Arthropoda > Arachnida > Ixodida > Ixodidae > Amblyomma > Amblyomma mixtum. The sequence goes on along the minus strand of NC_143019.1, from coordinate 134,945,228 downwards.
TAGGCTATCGATTCGAGGGCCTTCGAAATGCCCGTGTGACAGGGGTATTAGTTTCAGAAATGGGGGCTACACCTTCCCACGCCATGGGCAAAATCATATGGAACTGAAACCATAAAAATCATGGGCGGTAATCTTTGGGGTAAGCTGCAAAAAAAAAAATCACTTGTTTCTCTAACCACAGAGCGCGTTGAAAAAAAAAAAGAGAAAAAGAAAGCTCCACGATTTTTTGTTTAATTAAGGCTTGTGACACTTACAAACAGGCTCAGGTTTGCAACCGAGCCCGCTGTGTGCACCGCCATGCAGCGGAGCTTCCCAAGTGCACAGTCCACAGGCACTTGTACTCAGTTTTTAACCAGCGAGTGACCGGCGGTGGGAGTCGAACACCCCACCTCCCGCAGCCGAGACGGGCGTCTTAGCCACTACGCCACGACTGCGGTGATTAATCCTTGACATATAAAAGCATTTTCCTCGGCGATAAGACATTTCCTCCTTTCCAGGCGTGACGTCAGACAAGCTAGCGCAGTGCCACCCGTGACCGCTTAAACCGGCTTACTGACGCTTCGTCCATGCGCGACGCTTTTCATGTTGTAGGCGGCCGTCACGTGGTGATAACTGGTGATGTGGTGCTCGTTCCGCCATTACTTCTGACCGTGGTCGTCATTTCGACTTCGCATTATTCGCCAACCTACCCGTCCATAACATCAAGACGATCTTTTACCACCAGATTTTCTAAGGTCGACGGCTTTCCTCGGCAACTGAAGGCTTCGCTTATAGCGCTGGTTCTCCCTTCACACTGGATTGAGCGCCTACCCTTGGGTCCTGCTTGGCCTACGCACTACACTTCGCAATGACTGTTCCACATGTGCAGCAGAGCTCACGTCTGTTGCCACTGCTCGTGTTCCTGGCAAATATTTCGAGCACTCGCCAAGCACACCTGTCGACGTTTCCAACAACGCCGGCCGTCTACGCAGCTCTGTGCGCATCACTGTCGGTCAGCCTGCAGGAAAAGGAGGTTCCTTTTCTGCGCAGTTTATTGAGTACGAGCAGACAGTACGGGGGGTTGGCTTGATGTGATTGCATTTGTTATCCTGTTGTTGTGTTCGTATTTCAAGCAGGAATGATATGTCATAGGTTTCCTTTGCACGCGTGGTAGTGATTGTTGTGTTTCGATTTTGTATTTTCTAACGCTTTTAAAAGCTTCCCTTTCGTGAATAAAAATTCAGTTGATAGTCTGCGCTTGTGTTGTGTCTTCTTGTTCGCTTTGGTCCTCGTTTCTTTTTGCGCAGCTAAGTGTGAATGGTAAGCCGAAACCCTTTACAAGTTTAACAGCGGAACTGTATGTGGCTAGCTCCTGGTGTGAGCGTCTACGTATAGGGCTGGGGAAACTCGCGGTTAACGTGACCTGGCCGTCACCCACAACGAGGAAACGTCCGAGCATGCCCCACACCCGTGTTAGTAGAGGCTTCTAAGTTTTGTAACGTTCAAAAGCACTAATGAGAAAGTGTAATCGTAGAGACATTTTCTTTTCGGCACGGAGCAAGTTTGTGAATGGACTTCTTTCAACTGGGATTTGAAGCGCCTCGGAGTGGCCGGAGGCGACATTTCAAGCGGGCAGACGAAAGATGGACGGATCAATACCCTGTGAGCATTCTTTTACAGTTTTTTTCTGTCGTTGCAAGTGAAAGGCGGAAAAGCCATTTTACGACGCGTGGAAAATGGGCAAGAACGTGAATTAACAACGTAAAAAGTGTTGCTGGTTAATGCCAGATCTTGTGGCGAAAAACAGCGCTTAAAGGGCAACTGCAGCACTTTTTTGAGAATTTCGTGATATTCAAGGATTCGAATCTAAATAGGCTTTACGTGAAGCATGCCAATTGTTTTTGCACTAGCATTTGAAGTAGTTACGTAATGGACGATTGAATTTTGCGCTGCTGCTCAATGCACTGGAGGTGTGCACGTAAGTTCAGCGTGACGTCACGGAAGGTCTGCCTTACATTACCACTGTCGTCAGCCACACCCTGCCCTGACTCGTTAGACGCTGCCAATCAACTCTCGGCAGGGTTTGCCTTTGATGGCGTTCCTTTTTTTCCTTCAAAGCAGGCGTTTGCGCGTTGGAAATGTATACCGATACCTTCGATGACGTCATCATGCGCCCCCCCCCCCCCTCCCAACTTGGCGTTGTGCGCTGCGGAGAACCTTAAAGGTCGTCCGGATTTGAATCAGGGACTACTTCACTATTTCAAGCGCTAAACCAAAAAGACTTCGCATGCTTTACCTGCAAGTTTCACACATTCTATCATCTCAAGCTCGTGTATTTCTAAAACCTATGCAGTTTCCCTTTTAAATCAGAGGCGGCGGCAAACGCGTCGCATCCCCACACTTCTTTGTCTCGTGTAAGCGCTGCTTTTTTGCTGCGAAAATGCGGTATTTATTTTTCAAACATTTTGTATATGCCATCGCTCGAATGGCACCCTTAACACGATGTCACCCTTCGAACATTTCCAGCGTTTCTTTTTTCCTCCACTTGCGAACTTCGGCTGTATATTCACTTGTGGAATTAAAAAAAAAGGTGTTATCATCTATTGTACTTTTTTTTCTACAAGACAGGCGCTCCAATGACTAGCGCTCTTCCCGCTGCCACACTACTTCTCTGAGCGGCGCATTAGGTAGGCCACGGCTCGCAGTCAATGCCAGGTTAGAGGAAATAGCTGACACATTGCTTCCTAACGTCAGCAGCTGTATAGGTAAAAATAAAATGAACTTAAGTTTCAGAAGCACAGAGTGAAACAAATGTGTACTGAGCGAGCACGAAATGCTGCCGCAGGACTGAACTGGTGCCTTTAAACACTGCGGCTTTACCGCATAGACCCTTGGAAAGAGGGGCGGTGAAGGGACAAGACTCCCTGCTTCCTCTGCCTGCAATTGCTTCAAGAAATGTCAACTTCATGCTTCGCAATCCTTTCTTCATAATGGCAGACATTTCGCTTAATTGCCTATTTGCCATAGCAATGCAGGAAAAACAACATGTAGTGTTCGCCTGCCCTGAGCCTCACTACATGTATTGCCGAGAAAACGGCCCGGCTAAGACGGAGACCTCCGCGATAACATGCATAATAACTGTTCAGTTATTACAAAACTTTCGAAAAAGTCATAAGCCAAGCTTTAATTTCGACATCTGATGTCACGGTTACGTTATACTGACATGACACACTCGGCGAAGTCCTCCAGTGCTCACTGAGTAATTTTTGACTATCGCTACCAACATATATGCTTTGCCAAAATCAGACCTGTGAAATTACATGCGACACACTCAGCATGTTCCGCAAATGGGAAACAAGCACCCTGGTCATGCCGTGAAGCTCTTTTTTTTCGCCGTCATCCATTCGGCAATGAATGGGGAAGGAAAAAAAGAAAAATAATAAATAACGCTTAGGACATTTACAAATAAAGGGGACAAAAGGGAGAGGCGGCAAAAAGACATGGGGCAGAAATGTCCGCCATGTATCAATTCTGCTGACCGACAGTACCAGGAAGATACATGTCAGGCAAAAGGCGCGAAAAAAAATGTGTTGCGCCTGTCAGTCACACTGATAGCAAAATTGAATGTTGTTACAGGACCTTCAGCTGCGGTGTACTAAAACGTCTCTTGGCGCTGGCGGTATATTATACCCCTGTCACACGGCCAGTTTCAATGGCCATCGAGTCGAGAGCCATCGAGATTTTCGATCGCCATTGAACTCGAGGGAGTTGTGGAGCTGCTACACGGCAAATCTCAATGGCCATTGAAATCGTTCTCGTGTCTTACGCCAAGCTCGTGTGGCGCCACAATCGCTGCTTTCGGTTTCGCGCAAATAACAAAAATATATTGACGAAACTTAACTAAATGTTGAAATACACTTTCTTGCAGTCATAAGGCGCGTTCACACTTGTTCAAAAATCCGGCAAGCGAAGCGGATTCGCTCGCCGCAAAAACTAGGACCTGTTCTCATCTGTTGACGCCCGGGCGAGTTGGAACGGCCGCGCCGCTGCTGCTTCTCGCTTTGCGCACCACGTCGCCGCTCGCGACGTACACAGATACAGTGAGAAAAGAGCATAAATTTATGCTGTCTACGTACCACGAGCGTATGCACGCTTACGTACGCTAAACGCAGGCGCATTCTCACATTGAGTTCAGCGTATGCTAGCAGGGAGGCAAAAATAAACTTAGTCTCTAGTGGCGCCATCTGGTAGTCAAAACGGGAACCATTACTGTCAACAAACCGCCTCTCTTAGGCCTAACAGCGGCAGAATCGTCACTCTAAATAAAAAATAAAGCAAATTTATCACTTATACGTTTTCTTCTAGGCAAGATGAGACGAAGCGAAAGACCGGTGCCCCATTTATGACCAGTGAACGGACAGAAAAAGGCAGCAACAACGAGAATTCAGTCCGAAGCGAGGGGTCCGGCTTTGAAGGGCGCCGCCATGTTTGTTGTCGTTCGAAGCAATGCTAGCAACCTTGGGCAACGCTCGAAGGCCCTCGAAATCTCGATAGAGTTCCGGGCTGCTCCGTCGACTCGATAGACTATTGACTCGATGGCCATTCAAACTGGCCGTGTAGCAGCGCTCGATCGCCTTCGAGTCGATAGGCTATCGATTCGAGGGCCTTCGAAATGCCCGTGTGACAGGGGTATTAGTTTCAGAAATGGGGGCTACACCTTCCCACGCCATGGGCAAAATCATATGGAACTGAAACCATAAAAATCATGGGCGGTAATCTTTGGGGTAAGCTGCAAAAAAAAAAAAAATCACTTGTTTCTCTAACCACAGAGCGCGTTGAAAAAAAAAAGAGAAAAAGAAAGCTCCACGATTTTTTGTTTAATTAAGGCTTGTGACACTTACAAACAGGCTCAGGTTTGCAACCGAGCCCGCTGTGTGCACCGCCATGCAGCGGAGCTTCCCAAGTGCACAGTCCACAGGCACTTGTACTCAGTTTTTAACCAGCGAGTGACCGGCGGTGGGAGTCGAACACCCCACCTCCCGCAGCCGAGACGGGCGTCTTAGCCACTACGCCACGACTTTTTTTTTTTTTTTCTTTATTGCCGATTTTGACGTACAAATCAAGAGGTTACAAGAAATAAAACATGGCGGCCACACTTCGGCCGACACGACTTTAAAATTTTTTGAGCGACATTAATCCATCTAGTACAGTTATCCATTGTGGTGGATCAGGCAGTGCGTTGTACACATTTCTTAAGCGCACAACGCTCTCAATGAAATGTTCGCGAACCGGGCGAACAACCAAGTCCGCGTGTTCAAACTGCATTCGTGTTTTCCACACCGCGTGGAGGCCCAGGACCATAATGAGGTCATAAGGTATTTCCTCTGATGGATTCACAGGCAAGAAACGTATGCCGTACGGATCCAGGGGTAACTGTTTTTTTAAAGTTCTTTGGAGTACATCCCAATGAAAGATCGGGTCCCAGCAGTCTAGAAATACGTGTTCTATTGTTTCGGGTTTCTTGCATAAAAAGCAGTCAGTGTTCCAGGGAATGAAGAGTCCTTTATCGTGAAGCCAGGTCTTAACTGGGAGGGTGTTTGTATGTAACTTGAAAAAGAACGATTTGGCGGAGGGTAGTATAGGCATTTTCTTCACTCTTTTTAGGACGTCCTGTCCTGGGCCACCGCGATGTGGAGAACGGTACAAAGGTACAGGGAGCATGACATCTACAAGGTCTCTGTAGAGTTTTTTCTTTGTAACGGTTGACAGGTACTGCTGGGAAAAACGTACATTCAACAGCCTATACGATAAAACAACTTCATGCAGGTATCCAGTCACCCTTCCGCACATATTTTGCACAGACGAGACTACGAATCCAGGCAGAAGTCTATACAGTCTTACTTGTATAACTGTGCGCAGGAAGATATCATTCTGATCTCGTAAAAAAACAAAGCGTGCCACAATTTGTCGCAGAAACAAGTGAGCCAGGCCAAGACCTCCTTTCTTTACAGGCAAAAACAAATTCGTTCGACTGGACCGCTCCCAAGTCGAGGCCCAAATAAAAATAGCAAAAACCCGATGCATTTTTTGAATGCTCATCCTCGCCGCACACAACACATTCATGACGTACCAGATTTTTGATATCAAAAAAAGGTTGCAGACAGTGGCTCTAGAAAACATCGACAGTTGCTTGCCTTGCCACCCGTTCGCCTTTTCTTTAGCCATCAAGGCTTGATCCCTCCAGTACGGTTCAGGGTCGCGATAATTTCCGAGAGGCACACCAAGGTACTGCGTTGGCACCATTGACCAGGTGAGCCGACAAAAGGCTTCTGGTGTGTCCACCCAATCGCCATGCCAGAAGCCATGACTTTTATCCCAGTTTATCTGGGCTCCACTCGCATCACAAAACTTCTCGACGACATTAGTTGCCTCTCTAATGCTATCTTTGCTGGCGCAGAACACCGCGATGTCATCCGCGTACGCCAGAATTTTGACTTCGGCAGCCTGTAGTCTGTAACCTGTTATGCGCGCATTATGTTCCATCGCCAGACAGAGTGGCTCAAGATAAGCGGCAAACAGCAGTGGTGAAAGGGGGCATCCCTGCCTCACCGACGAGAGCACGCACAAGCTATCAGTGAGCTCACCGTTAACAATAATACGCGTTGTACATTTTTTGTACGCCATCGTGACGCCTTCCGTAATCACACTGCCCACATTCGTGTGTTCAAGTATGCAGAGCAATGCCTTGTGCGAGACACGGTCGAAGGCTTTTGCCAGGTCAAGCTGCATCATCGCGACGTGATCGCCCAGCGCATCGCAACACTCGAGCACGCTTCGAGCCACGTGCACATTCGTCGCGATAGTGCGGCCTTTAATGCCACAAGTCTGGTGTGGTCCAACCAACTTCTTAATAACACCTTGCAGTCGCTTTGCTAGAACTTTGGTGAATATTTTATAGTCGACGTTAGCAAGAGTTATTGGGCGATATGAGCCTGGCAACAAACGTTTCTGAGCATCATCACTCTTCGGGATTAGCACGATATGCGAGGTTGTGAAGGACAAGGGTAGTCTTTTCTGGTCATACGCTTCGCTAACAACGTGATAAAGAACTTGGGCAACCTCAGACCGGAAGGTTTTATAGAAAATGGCCCCTAAGCCATCCGGCCCAGGTGCTTTCCCGACTGCCAGCTCATTTATTGCGCATTCTATCTCACTTGGTGTGATTGGTTGTTCTAGCTGTGTCCTTACTTCTTCGTCAAGCTTTGGCATCAACGGAAGGAATTCTTTTTGGAAACAATCTTTAAGGTCCCGTGGATGGCTTAGAATTTCTTTAAAGTGCTCGGCAGTCGCATGCTTAATTTCATTTCTGTTAGACGTGACGTTTTCACCTATAGCTAGTTGGCGGATTTCTTTTTGACATGCGTATCTTTTTTCATCTGAGAGAGCCCGCTTGGTTGGCATTTCTCCCGCCCACAGCTTCTCGGACCTTGATCTCACTACTGCCGCCTTGTACTTCTCCGAATCTATCCGTTCAAGTTCAGTTTTCACTTCCTTTATTCCTCTAACACACAGACCAGGTTCGACATTCTCCATACTAACAAAAAACTGCAGTTGCTGGCGAAGCTTTGTCTCTGCTTCTTTCTGATTGCGTCGAATTGCACTACTTCTTTCAATAGCCATTGTTTTTACTTTCTGCTTAAAATCTTCCCAACGAATGGCGTAACATTCTGGCTCGCTTGCAGTCAAATATTTCAGTTCTTTCGTTACAGCGTCGACAAAAGCTTCGTCATCCAACAGCTGCGCATTCATTTTCCACAAGTCCCAGCTAAAGATTCGTTTCCTCTGCGTCTTTCCAAAGGCGGCCGTTACCAAGCAGTGATCGCTGTATGCGATGGGTTTCACTTCGTACTCGCTACACATTGGTATCAATTCGGCAGAGACATATAATCTGTCTAACCTTGCATGGCTGTCTTGCTGGAAGTGTGTAAACTGCGGACGAGTACCGCTGGCGAAAACGCTACCAATGTCTTCAAGGTCATATTCGTGCACAAGTGTATTAAGAAATTCTGCACTCTTGTCACGAACACGCGAATGTTTTGCGCGGTCATCAACATTGCAAACACAGTTAAAATCGCCTAGCAGTATTATCACTTTCTGACAGTTTAGGTACGCCTCAAGCCTTTCAAAGAATGCCCGCCGTTCCATGTCAATATTCGGCGCGTATACACAGATGACGCGACACTCCAATTCGCCAAAGACGATATCAGCGATTAAGAGGCGTCCACTGTCACATGAAAATACTGACTGCACGCAGATTCCAAAGTTGTTGCGTATGAATATGGCGCAACCACCTGATCCACCAATCGCGTGAGAAATACACACATCGAAATGAGCACGAAAATTGGACACCATTCGGTCGGTGAGCTCCTGGCTCTCAATTTTTGTCTCTTGGATTCCCACTATATGTAAGTCATTATCTAAGAGAAGGCGACTAAGCTGACATTGTCGTCGTCTTGCTCCAAGGCCCCGTACGTTTAACGTCGCTACCCGTAGCGCTCTTTCGATATTAACCGCCATGGCTACACGGTAGAATGGTGCCCATTACAATAGCCCAAGGGTCTGTGGTCATCATACTGTGGCGATAAGCGCGTCGAAGGCCAGGAAAAAAAAATAAAACTCTAACCAACAAAAAAGGACAGTCCAAGTAAACTTGGCACCTCTTTCCAAGCCCGAACACGAAAAACGAACCGCTCATGATGAGGGCCATGGCGTTTACGGAAACCCCTCCCAACCCACCTTAGCTAGACAAACTAAATTTACGGGGGCGGTTTACCCGCCTGCCGCGAATCGACCGGAATGTTCGGTCGCGGCTTCAAGGTAGACCTCCGCATACCTGGGGCTTTGGTGGGTGGCTCGTCTCCGCCCCCGCCGTCCTCCTTCGTCCCAACGCTAAGGATCTTGTCGTGTGGTCGTTTCCCCGCCAGCAGGCTGGCTGAAGCGCTAAGGATGTCCATAACCTCGGGTTCTGAGGTGCTGGGAGCCGCTTCATAATCAACTGAGGTTTTCAGCTCGGCGCTCGGAGCTGTCGAAGAATCCTGCGAAGGCGGTTGATGCTGCTCTGCAGTAACCGCTTCGGTTCCGGGTTGCTCCTGCTGCGGCAGTGGAATCACCGTATTTTCGGCAACCTCCGTTCTTGCACTTGCCACCGATGCTGCATCGTCCATGTCCGCCTCGTCCATGAGCAGGTTTGAGGCGTCGTCGGTGGTTGTCAGTCCTGTTACGCTGGCATACGTCCGCTCGCACTGGCTGCTCTCATGACCGAAGCGTCGGCACGCACTGCACTTGGGGATGCGGCAGTCGCGACGAATGTGGCCCGTGCCACGGCACCGAAGGCAGAGCGGAGCCCTGCCTGGCACGACCACGAGGGCCAACTCTCCGGCGACGCTCACCTGGTGCGGCAGGTCGTCCAACTTTACGCCCGGCTTCAACTTCAAGGTGACCAGTCTGGTAGTTGAGCCCTTATCTGCTAGGCCGTGCACCCGCCACCGCTCTCGGCCGACGTCTGTGACCTTCCCGTACGGCTCGAAGGCAAACCGTACGTCGTCGTCGGGCACGCTGTGCAGCAACCAATGCACTTTCATGCGAACGTCCTGGTTGGCAGGATCAATTACGATACAGCGGCACTTTTTCACCAGCAGCTCACCCATGCCGACAATCTTTTTCACCGCATCTTCGTCCTTGAAAGTCACCGCCCACACATGGCTCATGCGGTAGGCTCCGAGGGCAATCACTTCCGGCAGGAGCGATAACTCGGCGAGCGCATCGCGAAAATCTTCTGCCCGATACGGGCGGGCCCTAACATCACAGTGTAGAAAAACGGTGTTCAAAACAAAACGCCCTGTTGGCAAACTAGGCAAAACAACTTGGTACTCATTGTCTGAAGCAATATTCCTGTTACCGCGGCCCTGCTGGGCCGCTGAAGCCGCTCCTACGGAGCCCATGACACACACGTCCGTCACGCTCGGTGGCCGGAAAATCTCTACGCCACGACTGCGGTGATTAATCCTTGACATATAAAAGCATTTTCCTCGGCGATAAGACATTTCCTCCTTTTCAGGCGTGACGTCAGACAAGCTAGCGCAGCGCCACCCGTGACCGCTTAAACCGGCTTACTGACGCTTCGTCCATGCGCGACGCTTTTCATGTTGTAGGCGGCCGTCACGTGGTGATAACTGGTGATGTGGTGCTCGTTCCGCCATTACTTCTGACCGTGGTCGTCATTTCGACTTCGCATTATTCGCCAACCTACCCGTCCATAACATCAAGACGATCTTTTACCACCAGATTTTCTAAGGTCGACGGCTTTCCTCGGCAACTGAAGGCTTCGCTTATAGCGCTGGTTCTCCCTTCACACTGGATTGAGCGCCTACCCTTGGGTCCTGCTTGGCCTACGCACTACACTTCGCAATGACTGTTCCACATGTGCAGCAGAGCTCACGTCTGTTGCCACTGCTCGTGTTCCTGGCAAATATTTCGAGCACTCGCCAAGCACACCTGTCGACGTTTCCAACAACGCCGGCCGTCTACGCAGCTCTGTGCGCATCACAGTCGGTCAGCCTGCAGGAAAAGGAGGTTCCTTTTCTGCGCAGTTTATTGAGTACGAGCAGACAGTACGGGAGTACGGGGGGTTGGCTTGATGTGATTGCATTTGTTATCCTGTTGTTGTGTTCGTATTTCAAGCAGGAATGATATGTCATAGGTTTCCTTTGCACGCGTGGTAGTGATTGTTGTGTTTCGATTTTGTATTTTCTAACGCTTTTAAAAGCTTCCCTTTCGTGAATAAAAATTCAGTTGATAGTCTGCGCTTGTGTTGTGTCTTCTTGTTCGCTTTGGTCCTCGTTTCTTTTTGCGCAGCTAAGTGTGAATGGTAAGCCGAAACCCTTTACAAGTTTAACAGCGGAACTGTATGTGGCTAGCTCCTGGTGTGAGCGTCTACGTATAGGGCTGGGGAAACTCGCGGTTAACGTGACCTGGCCGTCACCCACAACGAGGAAACGTCCGAGCATGCCCCACACCCGTGTTAGTAGAGGCTTCTAAGTTTTGTAACGTTCAAAAGCACTAATGAGAAAGTGTAATCGTAGAGACATTTTCTTTTCGGCACGGAGCAAGTTTGTGAATGGACTTCTTTCAACTGGGATTTGAAGCGCCTCGGAGTGGCCGGAGGCGACATTTCAAGCGGGCAGACGAAAGATGGACGGATCAATACCCTGTGAGCATTCTTTTAGTTTTTTTCTGTCGTTGCAAGTGAAAGGCGGAAAAGCCATTTTACGACGCGTGGAAAATGGGCAAGAACGTGAATTAACAAGGTAAAAAGTGTTGCTGGTTAATGCCAGATCTTGTGGCGAAAAACAGCGCTTAAAGGGCAACTGCAGCACTTTTTTGAGAATTTCGTGATATTCAAGGATTCGAATCTAAATAGGCTTTACGTGAAGCATGCCAATTGTTTTTGCACTAGCATTTGAAGTAGTTACGTAATGGACGATTGAATTTTGCGCTGCTGCTCAATGCACTGGAGGTGTGCACGTAAGTTCAGCGTGACGTCACGGAAGGTCTGCCTTACATTACCACTGTCGTCAGCCACACCCTGCCCTGACTCGTTAGACGCTGCCAATCAACTCTCGGCAGGGTTTGCCTTTGATGGCGTTCCTTTTTTTCCTTCAAAGCAGGCGTTTGCGCGTTGGAAATGTATACCGATACCTTCGATGACGTCATCATGCGCCCCCCCCCCCCCTCCCAACTTGGCGTTGTGCGCTGCGGAGAACCTTAAAGGTCGTCCGGATTTGAATCAGGGACTACTTCACTATTTCAAGCGCTAAACCAAAAAGACTTCGCATGCTTTACCTGCAAGTTTCACACATTCTATCATCTCAAGCTCGTGTATTTCTAAAACCTATGCAGTTTCCCTTTTAAATCAGAGGCGGCGGCAAACGCGTCGCATCCCCACACTTCTTTGTCTCGTGTAAGCGCTGCTTTTTTGCTGCGAAAATGCGGTATTTATTTTTCAAACATTTTGTATATGCCATCGCTCGAATGGCACCCTTAACACGATGTCACCCTTCGAACATTTCCAGCGTTTCTTTTTTCCTCCACTTGCGAACTTCGGCTGTATATTCACTTGTGGAATTAAAAAAAAAGGTGTTATCATCTATTGTACTTTTTTTTCTACAAGACAGGCGCTCCAATGACTAGCGCTCTTCCCGCTGCCACACTACTTCTCTGAGCGGCGCATTAGGTAGGCCACGGCTCGCAGTCAATGCCAGGTTAGAGGAAATAGCTGACACATTGCTTCCTAACGTCAGCAGCTGTATAGGTAAAAATAAAATGAACTTAAGTTTCAGAAGCACAGAGTGAAACAAATGTGTACTGAGCGAGCACGAAATGCTGCCGCAGGACTGAACTGGTGCCTTTAAACACTGCGGCTTTACCGCATAGACCCTTGGAAAGAGGGGCGGTGAAGGGACAAGACTCCCTGCTTCCTCTGCCTGCAATTGCTTCAAGAAATGTCAACTTCATGCTTCGCAATCCTTTCTTCATAATGGCAGACATTTCGCTTAATTGCCTATTTGCCATAGCAATGCAGGAAAAACAACATGTAGTGTTCGCCTGCCCTGAGCCTCACTACATGTATTGCCGAGAAAACGGCCCGGCTAAGACGGAGACCTCCGCGATAACATGCATAATAACTGTTCAGTTATTACAAAACTTTCGAAAAAGTCATAAGCCAAGCTTTAATTTCGACATCTGATGTCACGGTTACGTTATACTGACATGACACACTCGGCGAAGTCCTCCAGTGCTCACTGAGTAATTTTTGACTATCGCTACCAACATATATGCTTTGCCAAAATCAGACCTGTGAAATTACATGCGACACACTCAGCATGTTCCGCAAATGGGAAACAAGCACCCTGGTCATGCCGTGAAGCTCTTTTTTTTCGCCGTCATCCATTCGGCAATGAATGGGGAAGGAAAAAAAGAAAAATAATAAATAACGCTTAGGACATTTACAAATAAAGGGGACAAAAGGGAGAGGCGGCAAAAAGACATGGGGCAGAAATGTCCGCCATGTATCAATTCTGCTGACCGACAGTACCAGGAATATACATGTCAGGCAAAAGGCGCGAAAAAAAATGTGTTGCGCCTGTCAGTCACACTGATAGCAAAATTGAATGTTGTTACAGGACCTTCAGCTGCGGTGTACTAAAACGTCTCTTGGCGCTGGCGGTATATTATACCCCTGTCACACGGCCAGTTTCAATGGCCATCGAGTCGAGAGCCATCGAGATTTTCGATCGCCATTGAACTCGAGGGAGTTGTGGAGCTGCTACACGGCAAATCTCAATGGCCATTGAAATCGTTCTCGTGTCTTACGCCAAGCTCGTGTGGCGCCACAATCGCTGCTTTCGGTTTCGCGCAAATAACAAAAATATATTGACGAAACTTAACTAAATGTTGAAATACACTTTCTTGCAGTCATAAGGCGCGTTCACACTTGTTCAAAAATCCGGCAAGCGAAGCGGATTCGCTCGCCGCAAAAACTAGGACCTGTTCTCATCTGTTGACGCCCGGGCGAGTTGGAACGGCCGCGCCGCTGCTGCTTCTCGCTTTGCGCACCACGTCGCCGCTCGCGACGTACACAGATACAGTGAGAAAAGAGCATAAATTTATGCTGTCTACGTACCACGAGCGTATGCACGCTTACGTACGCTAAACGCAGGCGCATTCTCACATTGAGTTCAGCGTATGCTAGCAGAGAGGCAAAAATAAACTTAGTCTCTAGTGGCGCCATCTGGTAGTCAAAACGGGAACCATTACTGTCAACAAACCGCCTCTCTTAGGCCTAACAGCGGCAGAATCGTCACTCTAAATAAAAAATAAAGCAAATTTATCACTTATACGTTTTCTTCTAGGCAAGATGAGACGAAGCGAAAGACCGGTGCCCCATTTATGACCAGTGAACGGACAGAAAAAGGCAGCAACAACGAGAATTCAGTCCGAAGCGAGGGGTCCGGCTTTGAAGGGCGCCGCCATGTTTGTTGTCGTTCGAAGCAATGCTAGCAACCTTGGGCAACGCTCGAAGGCCCTCGAAATCTCGATAGAGTTCCGGGCTGCTCCGTCGACTCGATAGACTATTGACTCGATGGCCATTCAAACTGGCCGTGTAGCAGCGCTCGATCGCCTTCGAGTCGATAGGCTATCGATTCGAGGGCCTTCGAAATGCCCGTGTGACAGGGGTATTAGTTTCAGAAATGGGGGCTACACCTTCTCACGCCATGGGCAAAATCATATGGAACTGAAACCATAAAAATCATGGGCGGTAATCTTTGGGGTAAGCTGCAAAAAAAAAAAATCACTTGTTTCTCTAACCACAGAGCGCGTTGAAAAAAAAAGAGAAAAAGAAAGCTCCACGATTTTTTGTTTAATTAAGGCTTGTGACACTTACAAACAGGCTCAGGTTTGCAACCGAGCCCGCTGTGTGCACCGCCATGCAGCGGAGCTTCCCAAGTGCACAGTCCACAGGCACTTGTACTCAGTTTTTAACCAGCGAGTGACCGGCGGTGGGAGTCGAACACCCCACCTCCCGCAGCCGAGACGGGCGTCTTAGCCACTACGCCACGACTGCGGTGATTAATCCTTGACATATAAAAGCATTTTCGTCGGCGATAAGACATTTCCTCCTTTCCAGGCGTGACGTCAGACAAGCTAGCGCAGCGCCACCCGTGACCGCTTAAACCGGCTTACTGACGCTTCGTCCATGCGCGACGCTTTTCATGTTGTAGGCGGCCGTCACGTGGTGATAACTGGTGATGTGGTGCTCGTTCCGCCATTACTTCTGACCGTGGTCGTCATTTCGACTTCGCATTATTCGCCAACCTACCCGTCCATAACATCAAGACGATCTTTTACCACCAGATTTTCTAAGGTCGACGGCTTTCCTCGGCAACTGAAGGCTTCGCTTATAGCGCTGGTTCTCCCTTCACACTGGATTGAGCGCCTACCCTTGGGTCCTGCTTGGCCTACGCACTACACTTCGCAATGACTGTTCCACATGTGCAGCAGAGCTCACGTCTGTTGCCACTGCTCGTGTTCCTGGCAAATATTTCGAGCACTCGCCAAGCACACCTGTCGACGTTTCCAACAACGCCGGCCGTCTACGCAGCTCTGTGCGCATCACAGTCGGTCAGCCTGCAGGAAAAGGAGGTTCCTTTTCTGCGCAGTTTATTGAGTACGAGCAGACAGTACGGGGGGTTGGCTTGATGTGATTGCATTTGTTATCCTGTTGTTGTGTTCGTATTTCAAGCAGGAATGATATGTCATAGGTTTCCTTTGCACGCGTGGTAGTGATTGTTGTGTTTCGATTTTGTATTTTCTAACGCTTTTAAAAGCTTCCCTTTCGTGAATAAAAATTCAGTTTATAGTCTGCGCTTGTGTTGTGTCTTCTTGTTCGCTTTGGTCCTCGTTTCTTTTTGCGCAGCTAAGTGTGAATGGTAAGCCGAAACCCTTTACAAGTTTAACAGCGGAACTGTATGTGGCTAGCTCCTGGTGTGAGCGTCTACGTATAGGGCTGGGGAAACTCGCGGTTAACGTGACCTGGCCGTCACCCACAACGAGGAAACGTCCGAGCATGCCCCACACCCGTGTTAGTAGAGGCTTCTAAGTTTTGTAACGTTCAAAAGCACTAATGAGAAAGTGTAATCGTAGAGACATTTTCTTTTCGGCACGGAGCAAGTTTGTGAATGGACTTCTTTCAACTGGGATTTGAAGCGCCTCGGAGTGGCCGGAGGCGACATTTCAAGCGGGCAGACGAAAGATGGACGGATCAATACCCTGTGAGCATTCTTTTACAGTTTTTTTCTGTCGTTGCAAGTGAAAGGCGGAAAAGCCATTTTACGACGCGTGGAAAATGGGCAAGAACGTGAATTAACAAGGTAAAAAGTGTTGCTGGTTAATGCCAGATCTTGTGGCGAAAAACAGCGCTTAAAGGGCAACTGCAGCACTTTTTTGAGAATTTCGTGATATTCAAGGATTCGAATCTAAATAGGCTTTACGTGAAGCATGCCAATTGTTTTTGCACTAGCATTTGAAGTAGTTACGTAATGGACGATTGAATTTTGCGCTGCTGCTCAATGCACTGGAGGTGTGCACGTAAGTTCAGCGTGACGTCACGGAAGGTCTGCCTTACATTACCACTGTCGTCAGCCACACCCTGCCCTGACTCGTTAGACGCTGCCAATCAACTCTCGGCAGGGTTTGCCTTTGATGGCGTTCCTTTTTTTCCTTCAAAGCAGGCGTTTGCGCGTTGGAAATGTATACCGATACCTTCGATGACGTCATCATGCGCCCCCCCCCCCCTCCCAACTTGGCGTTGTGCGCTGCGGAGAACCTTAAAGGTCGTCCGGATTTGAATCAGGGACTACTTCACTATTTCAAGCGCTAAACCAAAAAGACTTCGCATGCTTTACCTGCAAGTTTCACACATTCTATCATCTCAAGCTCGTGTATTTCTAAAACCTATGCAGTTTCCCTTTTAAATCAGAGGCGGCGGCAAACGCGTCGCATCCCCACACTTCTTTGTCTCGTGTAAGCGCTGCTTTTTTGCTGCGAAAATGCGGTATTTATTTTTCAAACATTTTGTATATGCCATCGCTCGAATGGCACCCTTAACACGATGTCACCCTTCGAACATTTCCAGCGTTTCTTTTTTCCTCCACTTGCGAACTTCGGCTGTATATTCACTTGTGGAATTAAAAAAAAAGGTGTTATCATCTATTGTACTTTTTTTCTACAAGACAGGCGCTCCAATGACTAGCGCTCTTCCCGCTGCCACACTACTTCTCTGAGCGGCGCATTAGGTAGGCCACGGCTCGCAGTCAATGCCAGGTTAGAGGAAATAGCTGACACATTGCTTCCTAACGTCAGCAGCTGTATAGGTAAAAATAAAATGAACTTAAGTTTCAGAAGCACAGAGTGAAACAAATGTGTACTGAGCGAGCACGAAATGCTGCCGCAGGACTGAACTGGTGCCTTTAAACACTGCGGCTTTACCGCATAGACCCTTGGAAAGAGGGGCGGTGAAGGGACAAGACTCCCTGCTTCCTCTGCCTGCAATTGCTTCAAGAAATGTCAACTTCATGCTTCGCAATCCTTTCTTCATAATGGCAGACATTTCGCTTAATTGCCTATTTGCCATAGCAATGCAGGAAAAACAACATGTAGTGTTCGCCTGCCCTGAGCCTCACTACATGTATTGCCGAGAAAACGGCCCGGCTAAGACGGAGACCTCCGCGATAACATGCATAATAACTGTTCAGTTATTACAAAACTTTCGAAAAAGTCATAAGCCAAGCTTTAATTTCGACATCTGATGTCACGGTTACGTTATACTGACATGACACACTCGGCGAAGTCCTCCAGTGCTCACTGAGTAATTTTTGACTATCGCTACCAACATATATGCTTTGCCAAAATCAGACCTGTGAAATTACATGCGACACACTCAGCATGTTCCGCAAATGGGAAACAAGCACCCTGGTCATGCCGTGAAGCTCTTTTTTTTCGCCGTCATCCATTCGGCAATGAATGGGGAAGGAAAAAAAGAAAAATAATAAATAACGCTTAGGACATTTACAAATAAAGGGGACAAAAGGGAGAGGCGGCAAAAAGACATGGGGCAGAAATGTCCGCCATGTATCAATTCTGCTGACCGACAGTACCAGGAATATACATGTCAGGCAAAAGGCGCGAAAAAAAATGTGTTGCGCCTGTCAGTCACACTGATAGCAAAATTGAATGTTGTTACAGGACCTTCAGCTGCGGTGTACTAAAACGTCTCTTGGCGCTGGCGGTATATTATACCCCTGTCACACGGCCAGTTTCAATGGCCATCGAGTCGAGAGCCATCGAGATTTTCGATCGCCATTGAACTCGAGGGAGTTGTGGAGCTGCTACACGGCAAATCTCAATGGCCATTGAAATCGTTCTCGTGTCTTACGCCAAGCTCGTGTGGCGCCACAATCGCTGCTTTCGGTTTCGCGCAAATAACAAAAATATATTGACGAAACTTAACTAAATGTTGAAATACACTTTCTTGCAGTCATAAGGCGCGTTCACACTTGTTCAAAAATCCGGCAAGCGAAGCGGATTCGCTCGCCGCAAAAACTAGGACCTGTTCTCATCTGTTGACGCCCGGGCGAGTTGGAACGGCCGCGCCGCTGCTGCTTCTCGCTTTGCGCACCACGTCGCCGCTCGCGACGTACACAGATACAGTGAGAAAAGAGCATAAATTTATGCTGTCTACGTACCACGAGCGTATGCACGCTTACGTACGCTAAACGCAGGCGCATTCTCACATTGAGTTCAGCGTATGCTAGCAGAGAGGCAAAAATAAACTTAGTCTCTAGTGGCGCCATCTGGTAGTCAAAACGGGAACCATTACTGTCAACAAACCGCCTCTCTTAGGCCTAACAGCGGCAGAATCGTCACTCTAAATAAAAAATAAAGCAAATTTATCACTTATACGTTTTCTTCTAGGCAAGATGAGACGAAGCGAAAGACCGGTGCCCCATTTATGACCAGTGAACGGACAGAAAAAGGCAGCAACAACGAGAATTCAGTCCGAAGCGAGGGGTCCGGCTTTGAAGGGCGCCGCCATGTTTGTTGTCGTTCGAAGCAATGCTAGCAACCTTGGGCAACGCTCGAAGGCCCTCGAAATCTCGATAGAGTTCCGGGCTGCTCCGTCGACTCGATAGACTATTGACTCGATGGCCATTCAAACTGGCCGTGTAGCAGCGCTCGATCGCCTTCGAGTCGATAGGCTATCGATTCGAGGGCCTTCGAAATGCCCGTGTGACAGGGGTATTAGTTTCAGAAATGGGGGCTACACCTTCCCACGCCATGGGCAAAATCATATGGAACTGAAACCATAAAAATCATGGGCGGTAATCTTTGGGGTAAGCTGCAAAAAAAAAAAAATCACTTGTTTCTCTAACCACAGAGCGCGTTGAAAAAAAAAGAGAAAAAGAAAGCTCCACGATTTTTTGTTTAATTAAGGCTTGTGACACTTACAAACAGGCTCAGGTTTGCAACCGAGCCCGCTGTGTGCACCGCCATGCAGCGGAGCTTCCCAAGTGCACAGTCCACAGGCACTTGTACTCAGTTTTTAACCAGCGAGTGACCGGCGGTGGGAGTCGAACACCCCACCTCCCGCAGCCGAGACGGGCGTCTTAGCCACTACGCCACGACTGCGGTGATTAATCCTTGACATATAAAAGCATTTTCCTCGGCGATAAGACATTTCCTCCTTTCCAGGCGTGACGTCAGACAAGCTAGCGCAGCGCCACCTGTGACCGCTTAAACCGGCTTACTGACGCTTCGTCCATGCGCGACGCTTTTCATGTTGTAGGCGGCCGTCACGTGGTGATAACTGGTGATGTGGTGCTCGTTCCGCCATTACTTCTGACCGTGGTCGTCATTTCGACTTCGCATTATTCGCCAACCTACCCGTCCATAACATCAAGACGATCTTTTACCACCAGATTTTCTAAGGTCGACGGCTTTCCTCGGCAACTGAAGGCTTCGCTTATAGCGCTTGTTCTCCCTTCACACTGGATTGAGCGCCTACCCTTGGGTCCTGCTTGGCCTACGCACTACACTTCGCAATGACTGTTCCACATGTGCAGCAGAGCTCACGTCTGTTGCCACTGCTCGTGTTCCTGGCAAATATTTCGAGCACTCGCCAAGCACACCTGTCGACGTTTCCAACAACGCCGGCCGTCTACGCAGCTCTGTGCGCATCACAGTCGGTCAGCCTGCAGGAAAAGGAGGTTCCTTTTCTGCGCAGTTTATTGAGTACGAGCAGACAGTACGGGGGGTTGGCTTGATGTGATTGCATTTGTTATCCTGTTGTTGTGTTCGTATTTCAAGCAGGAATGATATGTCATAGGTTTCCTTTGCACGCGTGGTAGTGATTGTTGTGTTTCGATTTTGTATTTTCTAACGCTTTTAAAAGCTTCCCTTTCGTGAATAAAAATTCAGTTGATAGTCTGCGCTTGTGTTGTGTCTTCTTGTTCGCTTTGGTCCTCGTTTCTTTTTGCGCAGCTAAGTGTGAATGGTAAGCCGAAACCCTTTACAAGTTTAACAGCGGAACTGTATGTGGCTAGCTCCTGGTGTGAGCGTCTACGTATAGGGCTGGGGAAACTCGCGGTTAACGTGACCTGGCCGTCACCCACAACGAGGAAACGTCCGAGCATGCCCCACACCCGTGTTAGTAGAGGCTTCTAAGTTTTGTAACGTTCAAAAGCACTAATGAGAAAGTGTAATCGTAGAGACATTTTCTTTTCGGCACGGAGCAAGTTTGTGAATGGACTTCTTTCAACTGGGATTTGAAGCGCCTCGGAGTGGCCGGAGGCGACATTTCAAGCGGGCAGACGAAAGATGGACGGATCAATACCCTGTGAGCATTCTTTTACAGTTTTTTTCTGTCGTTGCAAGTGAAAGGCGGAAAAGCCATTTTACGACGCGTGGAAAATGGGCAAGAACGTGAATTAACAAGGTAAAAAGTGTTGCTGGTTAATGCCAGATCTTGTGGCGAAAAACAGCGCTTAAAGGGCAACTGCAGCACTTTTTTGAGAATTTCGTGATATTCAAGGATTCGAATCTAAATAGGCTTTACGTGAAGCATGCCAATTGTTTTTGCACTAGCATTTGAAGTAGTTACGTAATGGACGATTGAATTTTGCGCTGCTGCTCAATGCACTGGAGGTGTGCACGTAAGTTCAGCGTGACGTCACGGAAGGTCTGCCTTACATTACCACTGTCGTCAGCCACACCCTGCCCTGACTCGTTAGACGCTGCCAATCAACTCTCGGCAGGGTTTGCCTTTGATGGCGTTCCTTTTTTTCCTTCAAAGCAGGCGTTTGCGCGTTGGAAATGTATACCGATACCTTCGATGACGTCATCATGCGCCCCCCCCCCCCCCTCCCAACTTGGCGTTGTGCGCTGCGGAGAACCTTAAAGGTCGTCCGGATTTGAATCAGGGACTACTTCACTATTTCAAGCGCTAAACCAAAAAGACTTCGCATGCTTTACCTGCAAGTTTCACACATTCTATCATCTCAAGCTCGTGTATTTCTAAAACCTATGCAGTTTCCCTTTTAAATCAGAGGCGGCGGCAAACGCGTCGCATCCCCACACTTCTTTGTCTCGTGTAAGCGCTGCTTTTTTGCTGCGAAAATGCGGTATTTATTTTTCAAACATTTTGTATATGCCATCGCTCGAATGGCACCCTTAACACGATGTCACCCTTCGAACATTTCCAGCGTTTCTTTTTTCCTCCACTTGCGAACTTCGGCTGTATATTCACTTGTGGAATTAAAAAAAAAAGGTGTTATCATCTATTGTACTTTTTTTTCTACAAGACAGGCGCTCCAATGACTAGCGCTCTTCCCGCTGCCACACTACTTCTCTGAGCGGCGCATTAGGTAGGCCACGGCTCGCAGTCAATGCCAGGTTAGAGGAAATAGCTGACACATTGCTTCCTAACGTCAGCAGCTGTATAGGTAAAAATAAAATGAACTTAAGTTTCAGAAGCACAGAGTGAAACAAATGTGTACTGAGCGAGCACGAAATGCTGCCGCAGGACTGAACTGGTGCCTTTAAACACTGCGGCTTTACCGCATAGACCCTTGGAAAGAGGGGCGGTGAAGGGACAAGACTCCCTGCTTCCTCTGCCTGCAATTGCTTCAAGAAATGTCAACTTCATGCTTCGCAATCCTTTCTTCATAATGGCAGACATTTCGCTTAATTGCCTATTTGCCATAGCAATGCAGGAAAAACAACATGTAGTGTTCGCCTGCCCTGAGCCTCACTACATGTATTGCCGAGAAAACGGCCCGGCTAAGACGGAGACCTCCGCGATAACATGCATAATAACTGTTCAGTTATTACAAAACTTTCGAAAAAGTCATAAGCCAAGCTTTAATTTCGACATCTGATGTCACGGTTACGTTATACTGACATGACACACTCGGCGAAGTCCTCCAGTGCTCACTGAGTAATTTTTGACTATCGCTACCAACATATATGCTTTGCCAAAATCAGACCTGTGAAATTACATGCGACACACTCAGCATGTTCCGCAAATGGGAAACAAGCACCCTGGTCATGCCGTGAAGCTCTTTTTTTTCGCCGTCATCCATTCGGCAATGAATGGGGAAGGAAAAAAAGAAAAATAATAAATAAAGCTTAGGACATTTACAAAGAAAGGGGACAAAAGGGAGAGGCGGCAAAAAGACATGGGGCAGAAATGTCCGCCATGTATCAATTCTGCTGACCGACAGTACCAGGAAGATACATGTCAGGCAAAAGGCGCGAAAAAAAATGTGTTGCGCCTGTCAGTCACACTGATAGCAAAATTGAATGTTGTTACAGGACCTTCAGCTGCGGTGTACTAAAACGTCTCTTGGCGCTGGCGGTATATTATACCCCTGTCACACGGCCAGTTTCAATGGCCATCGAGTCGAGAGCCATCGAGATTTTCGATCGCCATTGAACTCGAGGGAGTTGTGGAGCTGCTACACGGCAAATCTCAATGGCCATTGAAATCGTTCTCGTGTCTTACGCCAAGCTCGTGTGGCGCCACAATCGCTGCTTTCGGTTTCGCGCAAATAACAAAAATATATTGACGAAACTTAACTAAATGTTGAAATACACTTTCTTGCAGTCATAAGGCGCGTTCACACTTGTTCAAAAATCCGGCAAGCGAAGCGGATTCGCTCGCCGCAAAAACTAGGACCTGTTCTCATCTGTTGACGCCCGGGCGAGTTGGAACGGCCGCGCCGCTGCTGCTTCTCGCTTTGCGCACCACGTCGCCGCTCGCGACGTACACAGATACAGTGAGAAAAGAGCATAAATTTATGCTGTCTACGTACCACGAGCGTATGCACGCTTACGTACGCTAAACGCAGGCGCATTCTCACATTGAGTTCAGCGTATGCTAGCAGAGAGGCAAAAATAAACTTAGTCTCTAGTGGCGCCATCTGGTAGTCAAAACGGGAACCATTACTGTCAACAAACCGCCTCTCTTAGGCCTAACAGCGGCAGAATCGTCACTCTAAATAAAAAATAAAGCAAATTTATCACTTATACGTTTTCTTCTAGGCAAGATGAGACGAAGCGAAAGACCGGTGCCCCATTTATGACCAGTGAACGGACAGAAAAAGGCAGCAACAACGAGAATTCAGTCCGAAGCGAGGGGTCCGGCTTTGAAGGGCGCCGCCATGTTTGTTGTCGTTCGAAGCAATGCTAGCAACCTTGGGCAACGCTCGAAGGCCCTCGAAATCTCGATAGAGTTCCGGGCTGCTCCGTCGACTCGATAGACTATTGACTCGATGGCCATTCAAACTGGCCGTGTAGCAGCGCTCGATCGCCTTCGAGTCGATAGGCTATCGATTCGAGGGCCTTCGAAATGCCCGTGTGACAGGGGTATTAGTTTCAGAAATGGGGGCTACACCTTCCCACGCCATGGGCAAAATCATATGGAACTGAAACCATAAAAATCATGGGCGGTAATCTTTGGGGTAAGCTGCAAAAAAAAAAAAATCACTTGTTTCTCTAACCACAGAGCGCGTTGAAAAAAAAAAGAGAAAAAGAAAGCTCCACGATTTTTTGTTTAATTAAGGCTTGTGACACTTACAAACAGGCTCAGGTTTGCAACCGAGCCCGCTGTGTGCACCGCCATGCAGCGGAGCTTCCCAAGTGCACAGTCCACAGGCACTTGTACTCAGTTTTTAACCAGCGAGTGACCGGCGGTGGGAGTCGAACACCCCACCTCCCGCAGCCGAGACGGGCGTCTTAGCCACTACGCCACGACTGCTTTTTTTTTTTTTCTTTATTGCCTGGCTTTTGCACAGAAAATTAAACAAGACAAACAATCAACAAAACACTACATACGCTATGTACATACGATTCGTGCTCAGCCAGTATGAACCTGGCTTCGTCCACTTAAAATTCAGGCAGAGTACAGAGCGGCTCTAGTCTTGAGAGCCACTCCGGAGGCTCCGCAGCGGCTTTCTGAATGGCCAGAAACATGTCCATACATTCACGGAAGTAGATTCTGGCAGGTCTTGCGTCTCTGTCGCAATGACAGCCTGCCATTCGAGAGCGCCATATACAGTGGAGGCCTGTAAGCATAATTAAGTCAAAAGGCACCCCATCCTCATTTTCAACACATAAGTACCGGATGCCGTACGGGTCAAGTGGAAATTCTTTCTTTAGCGTTCGCTGCAATACATCCCAAAAATAAACCCCTTCCCAACAGTGTAAAAATACATGGTCTATTGTTTCAGGCTTCCTGCAAATCAAACAATGGGATCCCCAGGGTAAAAATAATTCCTTTCCCTCTAAAAATTTTTTAACCGGTAAGGTTCCGGTGTGCAGCTTAAAAAAGAAGGTTTTTGTTCCTGGGGGCACCTGCATTTTTTTCACCCTCTTTAAGACATCTCTGCCTGGGCCTCCACTGTACAAGGCCCTGTACAAGGGCACCGGGAAAACTACATCACACAAAGCACGGTACAGTTTCTTTCGTTTCACAGTGGACAGAAAGTCATTTGAAAACCGCGCGGAAAGAAACCTTACACTGGCAACGATTTCCCAGTAACAACCAGTGACCCTACCATACACCTCAGCAGTTCCGACTATGTACTCTGGAAGTAGATGCCGCAGCCTAACTTGGCATACGGTACGCAAAAACGGGTCTCTTGTGTCCCGAAAAAACAAAAAACGATTGACCAGCTGTCTCAAAAACAAATGGCCCAGTCCCAGCCCGCCGTCTTGTACCCGTCGGAACAGGTTGGTCCGGCTGCAGCGCTCCCATTCAGACGACCAGATGAAGACGGCGAAAATTCTGTGTAGCTTTTGAATACTTAACCGTGAACAGTGCAACACCTGCATTACATACCAGAGCCTGCTGATAAAGAACAAGTTGCAAACAGTGGCTCTGGCGAAAATCGACAAGGTCGTACCTTTCCACTTATCCGCTCTCTCCCGTATCTCCTTGACCTGTCCTGTCCAATACTTTGCACTGTCACGGTAGGCATCCAGCGGAACGCCCAAGTATTTAACTGGTGTCGTCGTCCAAGGCACGCTGGCAAACCGTTCAGGCGTAAATGCCCACCGACCATGCCAAAGCCCGAGGCACTTCGACCAGTTAACCCCGCTGCCTGTAGCTTGGCTGAAATCGCGTACACATTGAACAGCCTCGCTTATGCCTCTCTTGTCAACAGCAAACACAGCAATGTCATCAGCGTACGCCAAGAGCTTTACTTCGGCTGCTTGTAATCTGAATCCGGTAATACTCATGTTTTTCAGTATCTTTAAACAAAGGGTCTCCACATAAATACAAAATAAAAGGGGGCTGAGGGGACAGCCCTGGCGCACCGTACGCTGCACGCTAATGGGGGCCCCCAGACTCTTATTAACGATCAATCTCGTCGTGCAGTTCCGGTACGCCAGGGCCACACCCTCGCGAATAACAGAACCAACGTTAACATGTCCTAATACTGCAAACAAAAGTTCATGGGCAACGCAGTCAAAAGCCTTTTCTAAATCGATCTGGAGAATAGCCACCTGTCCATTAGTGTCATCACATGTTTCTAAGACACTGCGCGCAACGTGAATATTTGTAAAAATAGACCGCCCTTTAATGCCGCAGGTCTGATGCGGACCAACTAATAAATGAATCACGGTCTGCAGCCTTCGTGCCAGAACCTTCATGTAAATTTTGTACTCGACGTTAGTGAGTGCTATGGGTCGGTATGCTGTTACCAGTCGTAACCTGTCTATGTCGTCCGTTTTCGGAATCAGCACAGTATGGGACGAGCCGTAGGACGGAGGCAGTGCTTTTACTTTATAGGCTTCATTAAAGATTACCTGCAAGACCGGGGAAATTACGTTTTTAAATGCCTTGTAGAATGCCGCGCTGAACCCGTCCGGTCCAGGCGATTTACCTGGGTTTAAACTGTCTATTGCTTGCTCAACTTCTCCTTGACTGATCTCCTGCTCTAAGCTGTGTTTAGTTTCGTCGTCCAGACGCGGCATCTCGGCTAGAAACGCCTCCTTAAATGTGATAGCATCTACCGGATGCGCTGCGAAGAGCGCCTGGTAATGCTCGAAAAAGGCTGCTTTGATGTGGTCGATGTCCGTGTTTGAAACACCTCCCCATTCTATTTCATGAATGTGATTTCTTTCGGCGTGGGCTTTTTCCAAACCAAGCGCACGTTTCGTTGGCGCTTCCCCTGCTGCCACGTCTTCTGCCCTTGCCCTCACCAGCGCTCCCCGATAACGTTCTTCTTCGATAAGCTCTAGTTTTTGTTTGGTTTTTCTTATGTCCTCTATCCATTTACCAGGCGCTCGGCATTCCTGTTTTATCATCTTCTGAAGCAGTGCCTTTAGCTCCATTTCCTGTTTTTTTTCCTCATGACGTATACAGGTGGCTCTTTCTATGGCTTTTAGTTTTAAAGTTTCTTTGGTGAGCTCCCACTGCTGCCAAATCCTCATGTTGCTACTTGGTTCTATTTTTGCTATTTCTTCAATTACAGCTCGGTTATAAAATTCGTCCTGAAGTAGCTTGTCGTTTAACTTCCACATTTCCCACGAAAAACCATTCCCCTTCTTAATGATTCCAATGCAGCACTGAACCAAACAGTGGTCAGAAAATGAAACCGGCAGAACTACATAACTATTGCATTTAGATACTGTATCCGCGGATGCATAAATGCGGTCGAGCCTTGCGTGACTAGAGCCCTCGAATCGTGTGTACCTTACCGCACGCGCTCCTTCAACACACTCTGCCACATCCTCGAGGTTGCAGTTCACAATCATTCGCAACAACACTTCAGTGCTTTTATCCCTGAAACCTCGGACGCTTGTCTTGTCGCGCGCACTAAGGACGCAGTTGTAATCGCCCATAACAATCAGCTGTCTGTCCGTGCGAAGCCGTTCTTCGACGCTTTCAAAAAACGCGGCTCGGCCATCAACAACATTAGGTGCATACAGACAAACAATGCGCCAGTCGATGTTACAGAGTGAAAAATCGATGGACACGTATCGACCCGACAGGCACGAATGATGACCGTGTACTTCTATCCCGGGCAACTTCTTAACAAAAAGAATACAGCCAGCCGATGTGCCTAATGCATGGCTAACGACGGCAAAATACCTAGACGTGAAACGTCGCACCATGCTCCCGGTCTCCTCCTCCCCGTCGACTTTGGTCTCCTGTACTGCCAGTATATCAATATCTTGCTCCGTTATAAGTCGGTACAGCTGGCTTTGTTTTCTTTTACCTGCCAGGCCTCTGACATTTAGGGTGGCGACTTTAAACGGAGTTGCAGAAGCCATTTTAACTTAGGAAGAAGAGACCGAAAGCATGGTGCTTACCTCCCGCGTCCAGCATGTCGCTAGACGATGCCGTCCCCGCCGGTGTCGTCCGGCGCGAGCACGTGCTCCTGGTCAGGCGGCGCCTTGTCGCCGCCACGCTTGTCAGCCGGAACCTTTGGGCGCGGTCGCAGACTGGGCCGTCGTGCTTGCGGCGTCTTTGCCGGCGGTTCCTCCACGCTGGGCTCGGCTGCCTTCTCCCCGTCGGCCTTGGTCTCGGCGTGCGGACGCTTTGCAGGGGTGGTCACGCCGGTGTTCATGCGGGCGTCGGCCTTGTCGTCGCGGTTCTCGCTGGCCGCCTTCGTTTCCGCTTCCACGTGCTCTGGGAGGCTCGGGTTATCATTGAGCGTCTCCAGAGGCGTCAAAAGTTGGTCACAGATGGGCGACCCGCTCTCCTTTGCGCCAGCCGCGTCGGTGTTGCTGGTCGAACCAGTAGGCTCAACCCCCTCCGTTTTGCCCGTGTCGTCGATGCCGCTCGCTGCTTCCTCCGCTTCGACGACGTCCATAAGCTCTGCGGAGTCACTCGCCGCTACACGCCCGGTAGCCGACGCGTAGGTGCGCACGCAGTCAGGCTCGGAGTGTCCGTAGCGTCGGCACTTCGAGCACCTGGGCACCTTGCAATCACGGCGCACGTGCCCTGCGCCGCCGCAGCGCAAACACTGCATCGGCCGCCCGGGCACCACCACGAGAGCCAACTCGCCCGCAACTCGAACCTGGTGGGGCAGGTCGTCCACCTTAATGCCTGGCTTCATCTTTAGGAGCACGGTCCTCGTGGTGGACCCCTTCTCTTTCATGCCAGCGACGCGCCAACGCTCCCGGGTGACCTCGGTCACGTTTCCGAACGCCGCGAATGCAGTCCGGATGTCCTCGTCGGCGACGCCGTGAAGCATCCAATGGAGGCGCAGCTTCACCTGGTGGTCTTCTGGGTCGAAGACGATGCAGCGTCGTCCCTTAACCTCGAGCTCCTTCATCGCGGCCAGTTTCTTTGCGGCGTCAGCGCTATTGAAGGTCACAGCCCACACGTGGTTAATCTGGTACGCCCCCAACGCCACGACGTCGGGGAGCGCACCAACGTTAGCGAGGGCGTCTCTGAAGTCTTCGACCCTGTAGGGTCGCACACGCACGTCGCCGTGCAGAAAAACCGTGTTTAAAACAACACGTCCGGTGGGCAGGGTAGGCAGAACGATCTCGTAGTCCTTATCAGCGTCGCTGGCAAACCTGTTTCCGCGGCCGGCAACAGCCGCTATCGCCGCTCCATGGGAGCCCATGATTCTGCGTCCGTCACGCTCGGTGGCTGGAAGTAGAATGACTACGCCACGACTGCGGTGATTAATCCTTGACATATAAAAGCATTTTCCTCGGCGATAAGACATTTCCTCCTTTCCAGGCGTGACGTCAGACAAGCTAGCGCAGCGCCACCCGTGACCGCTCAAACCGGCTTACTGACGCTTCGTCCATGCGCGACGCTTTTCATGTTGTAGGCGGCCGTCACGTGGTGATAACTGGTGATGTGGTGCTCGTTCCGCCATTACTTCTGACCGTGGTCGTCATTTCGACTTCGCATTATTCGCCAACCTACCCGTCCATAACATCAAGACGATCTTTTACCACCAGATTTTCTAAGGTCGACGGCTTTCCTCGGCAACTGAAGGCTTCGCTTATAGCGCTGGTTCTCCCTTCACACTGGATTGAGCGCCTACCCTTGGGTCCTGCTTGGCCTACGCACTACACTTCGCAATGACTGTTCCACATGTGCAGCAGAGCTCACGTCTGTTGCCACTGCTCGTGTTCCTGGCAAATATTTCGAGCACTCGCCAAGCACACCTGTCGACGTTTCCAACAACGCCGGCCGTCTACGCAGCTCTGTGCGCATCACAGTCGGTCAGCCTGCAGGAAAAGGAGGTTCCTTTTCTGCGCAGTTTATTGAGTACGAGCAGACAGTACGGGGGGTTGGCTTGATGTGATTGCATTTGTTATCCTGTTGTTGTGTTCGTATTTCAAGCAGGAATGATATGTCATAGGTTTCCTTTGCACGCGTGGTAGTGATTGTTGTGTTTCGATTTTGTATTTTCTAACGCTTTTAAAAGCTTCCCTTTCGTGAATAAAAATTCAGTTGATAGTCTGCGCTTGTGTTGTGTCTTCTTGTTCGCTTTGGTCCTCGTTTCTTTTTGCGCAGCTAAGTGTGAATGGTAAGCCGAAACCCTTTACAAGTTTAACAGCGGAACTGTATGTGGCTAGCTCCTGGTGTGAGCGTCTACGTATAGGGCTGGGGAAACTCGCGGTTAACGTGACCTGGCCGTCACCCACAACGAGGAAACGTCCGAGCATGCCCCACACCCGTGTTAGTAGAGGCTTCTAAGTTTTGTAACGTTCAAAAGCACTAATGAGAAAGTGTAATCGTAGAGACATTTTCTTTTCGGCACGGAGCAAGTTTGTGAATGGACTTCTTTCAACTGGGATTTGAAGCGCCTCGGAGTGGCCGGAGGCGACATTTCAAGCGGGCAGACGAAAGATGGACGGATCAATACCCTGTGAGCATTCTTTTACAGTTTTTTTCTGTC
Organism: Amblyomma mixtum; assembly: GCF_055824585.1. Classification (NCBI taxonomy): domain Eukaryota; kingdom Metazoa; phylum Arthropoda; class Arachnida; order Ixodida; family Ixodidae; genus Amblyomma; species Amblyomma mixtum. The sequence goes on along the minus strand of NC_143019.1, from coordinate 134,915,196 downwards.
GTTGCAAGTGAAAGGCGGAAAAGCCATTTTACGACGCGTGGAAAATGGGCAAGAACGTGAATTAACAAGGTAAAAAGTGTTGCTGGTTAATGCCAGATCTTGTGGCGAAAAACAGCGCTTAAAGGGCAACTGCAGCACTTTTTTGAGAATTTCGTGATATTCAAGGATTCGAATCTAAATAGGCTTTACGTGAAGCATGCCAATTGTTTTTGCACTAGCATTTGAAGTAGTTACGTAATGGACGATTGAATTTTGCGCTGCTGCTCAATGCACTGGAGGTGTGCACGTAAGTTCAGCGTGACGTCACGGAAGGTCTGCCTTACATTACCACTGTCGTCAGCCACACCCTGCCCTGACTCGTTAGACGCTGCCAATCAACTCTCGGCAGGGTTTGCCTTTGATGGCGTTCCTTTTTTTCCTTCAAAGCAGGCGTTTGCGCGTTGGAAATGTATACCGATACCTTCGATGACGTCATCATGCGCCCCCCCCCCCCCCTCCCAACTTGGCGTTGTGCGCTGCGGAGAGCCTTAAAGGTCGTCCGGATTTGAATCAGGGACTACTTCACTATTTCAAGCGCTAAACCAAAAAGACTTCGCATGCTTTACCTGCAAGTTTCCCACATTCTATCATCTCAAGCTCGTGTATTTCTAAAACCTATGCAGTTTCCCTTTTAAATCAGAGGCGGCGGCAAACGCGTCGCATCCCCACACTTCTTTGTCTCGTGTAAGCGCTGCTTTTTTGCTGCGAAAATGCGGTATTTATTTTTCAAACATTTTGTATATGCCATCGCTCGAATGGCACCCTTAACACGATGTCACCCTTCGAACATTTCCAGCGTTTCTTTTTTCCTCCACTTGCGAACTTCGGCTGTATATTCACTTGTGGAATTAAAAAAAAGGTGTTATCATCTATTGTACTTTTTTTTCTACAAGACAGGCGCTCCAATGACTAGCGCTCTTCCCGCTGCCACACTACTTCTCTGAGCGGCGCATTAGGTAGGCCACGGCTCGCAGTCAATGCCAGGTTAGAGGAAATAGCTGACACATTGCTTCCTAACGTCAGCAGCTGTATAGGTAAAAATAAAATGAACTTAAGTTTCAGAAGCACAGAGTGAAACAAATGTGTACTGAGCGAGCACGAAATGCTGCCGCAGGACTGAACTGGTGCCTTTAAACACTGCGGCTTTACCGCATAGACCCTTGGAAAGAGGGGCGGTGAAGGGACAAGACTCCCTGCTTCCTCTGCCTGCAATTGCTTCAAGAAATGTCAACTTCATGCTTCGCAATCCTTTCTTCATAATGGCAGACATTTCGCTTAATTGCCTATTTGCCATAGCAATGCAGGAAAAACAACATGTAGTGTTCGCCTGCCCTGAGCCTCACTACATGTATTGCCGAGAAAACGGCCCGGCTAAGACGGAGACCTCCGCGATAACATGCATAATAACTGTTCAGTTATTACAAAACTTTCGAAAAAGTCATAAGCCAAGCTTTAATTTCGACATCTGATGTCACGGTTACGTTATACTGACATGACACACTCGGCGAAGTCCTCCAGTGCTCACTGAGTAATTTTTGACTATCGCTACCAACATATATGCTTTGCCAAAATCAGACCTGTGAAATTACATGCGACACACTCAGCATGTTCCGCAAATGGGAAACAAGCACCCTGGTCATGCCGTGAAGCTCTTTTTTTTCGCCGTCATCCATTCGGCAATGAATGGGGAAGGAAAAAAAGAAAAATAATAAATAACGCTTAGGACATTTACAAATAAAGGGGACAAAAGGGAGAGGCGGCAAAAAGACATGGGGCAGAAATGTCCGCCATGTATCAATTCTGCTGACCGACAGTACCAGGAATATACATGTCAGGCAAAAGGCGCGAAAAAAAATGTGTTGCGCCTGTCAGTCACACTGATAGCAAAATTGAATGTTGTTACAGGACCTTCAGCTGCGGTGTACTAAAACGTCTCTTGGCGCTGGCGGTATATTATACCCCTGTCACACGGCCAGTTTCAATGGCCATCGAGTCGAGAGCCATCGAGATTTTCGATCGCCATTGAACTCGAGGGAGTTGTGGAGCTGCTACACGGCAAATCTCAATGGCCATTGAAATCGTTCTCGTGTCTTACGCCAAGCTCGTGTGGCGCCACAATCGCTGCTTTCGGTTTCGCGCAAATAACAAAAATATATTGACGAAACTTAACTAAATGTTGAAATACACTTTCTTGCAGTCATAAGGCGCGTTCACACTTGTTCAAAAATCCGGCAAGCGAAGCGGATTCGCTCGCCGCAAAAACTAGGACCTGTTCTCATCTGTTGACGCCCGGGCGAGTTGGAACGGCCGCGCCGCTGCTGCTTCTCGCTTTGCGCACCACGTCGCCGCTCGCGACGTACACAGATACAGTGAGAAAAGAGCATAAATTTATGCTGTCTACGTACCACGAGCGTATGCACGCTTACGTACGCTAAACGCAGGCGCATTCTCACATTGAGTTCAGCGTATGCTAGCAGAGAGGCAAAAATAAACTTAGTCTCTAGTGGCGCCATCTGGTAGTCAAAACGGGAACCATTACTGTCAACAAACCGCCTCTCTTAGGCCTAACAGCGGCAGAATCGTCACTCTAAATAAAAAATAAAGCAAATTTATCACTTATACGTTTTCTTCTAGGCAAGATGAGACGAAGCGAAAGACCGGTGCCATATTTATGACCAGTGAACGGACAGAAAAAGGCAGCAACAACGAGAATTCAGTCCGAAGCGAGGGGTCCGGCTTTGAAGGGCGCCGCCATGTTTGTTGTCGTTCGAAGCAATGCTAGCAACCTTGGGCAACGCTCGAAGGCCCTCGAAATCTCGATAGAGTTCCGGGCTGCTCCGTCGACTCGATAGACTATTGACTCGATGGCCATTCAAACTGGCCGTGTAGCAGCGCTCGATCGCCTTCGAGTCGATAGGCTATCGATTCGAGGGCCTTCGAAATGCCCGTGTGACAGGGGTATTAGTTTCAGAAATGGGGGCTACACCTTCCCACGCCATGGGCAAAATCATATGGAACTGAAACCATAAAAATCATGGGCGGTAATCTTTGGGGTAAGCTGCAAAAAAAAAAAAAATCACTTGTTTCTCTAACCACAGAGCGCGTTGAAAAAAAAAAAGAGAAAAAGAAAGCTCCACGATTTTTTGTTTAATTAAGGCTTGTGACACTTACAAACAGGCTCAGGTTTGCAACCGAGCCCGCTGTGTGCACCGCCATGCAGCGGAGCTTCCCAAGTGCACAGTCCACAGGCACTTGTACTCAGTTTTTAACCAGCGAGTGACCGGCGGTGGGAGTCGAACACCCCACCTCCCGCAGCCGAGACGGGCGTCTTAGCCACTACGCCACGACTGCGGTGATTAATCCTTGACATATAAAAGCATTTTCCTCGGCGATAAGACATTTCCTCCTTTCCAGGCGTGACGTCAGACAAGCTAGCGCAGCGCCACCCGTGACCGCTTAAACCGGCTTACTGACGCTTCGTCCATGCGCGACGCTTTTCATGTTGTAGGCGGCCGTCACGTGGTGATAACTGGTGATGTGGTGCTCGTTCCGCCATTACTTCTGACCGTGGTCGTCATTTCGACTTCGCATTATTCGCCAACCTACCCGTCCATAACATAAAGACGATCTTTTACCACCAGATTTTCTAAGGTCGACGGCTTTCCTCGGCAACTGAAGGCTTCGCTTATAGCGCTGGTTCTCCCTTCACACTGGATTGAGCGCCTACCCTTGGGTTCTGCTTGGCCTACGCACTACACTTCGCAATGACTGTTCCACATGTGCAGCAGAGCTCACGTCTGTTGCCACTGCTCGTGTTCCTGGCAAATATTTCGAGCACTCGCCAAGCACACCTGTCGACGTTTCCAACAACGCCGGCCGTCTACGCAGCTCTGTGCGCATCACAGTCGGTCAGCCTGCAGGAAAAGGAGGTTCCTTTTCTGCGCAGTTTATTGAGTACGAGCAGACAGTACGGGGGGTTGGCTTGATGTGATTGCATTTGTTATCCTGTTGTTGTGTTCGTATTTCAAGCAGGAATGATATGTCATAGGTTTCCTTTGCACGCGTGGTAGTGATTGTTGTGTTTCGATTTTGTATTTTCTAACGCTTTTAAAAGCTTCCCTTTCGTGAATAAAAATTCAGTTGATAGTCTGCGCTTGTGTTGTGTCTTCTTGTTCGCTTTGGTCCTCGTTTCTTTTTGCGCAGCTAAGTGTGAATGGTAAGCCGAAACCCTTTACAAGTTTAACAGCGGAACTGTATGTGGCTAGCTCCTGGTGTGAGCGTCTACGTATAGGGCTGGGGAAACTCGCGGTTAACGTGACCTGGCCGTCACCCACAACGAGGAAACGTCCGAGCATGCCCCACACCCGTGTTAGTAGAGGCTTCTAAGTTTTGTAACGTTCAAAAGCACTAATGAGAAAGTGTAATCGTAGAGACATTTTCTTTTCGGCACGGAGCAAGTTTGTGAATGGACTTCTTTCAACTGGGATTTGAAGCGCCTCGGAGTGGCCGGAGGCGACATTTCAAGCGGGCAGACGAAAGATGGACGGATCAATACCCTGTGAGCATTCTTTTACAGTTTTTTTCTGTCGTTGCAAGTGAAAGGCGGAAAAGCCATTTTACGACGCGTGGAAAATGGGCAAGAACGTGAATTAACAAGGTAAAAAGTGTTGCTGGTTAATGCCAGATCTTGTGGCGAAAAACAGCGCTTAAAGGGCAACTGCAGCACTTGTTTGAGAATTTCGTGATATTCAAGGATTCGAATCTAAATAGGCTTTACGTGAAGCATGCCAATTGTTTTTGCACTAGCATTTGAAGTAGTTACGTAATGGACGATTGAATTTTGCGCTGCTGCTCAATGCACTGGAGGTGTGCACGTAAGTTCAGCGTGACGTCACGGAAGGTCTGCCTTACATTACCACTGTCGTCAGCCACACCCTGCCCTGACTCGTTAGACGCTGCCAATCAACTCTCGGCAGGGTTTGCCTTTGATGGCGTTCCTTTTTTTCCTTCAAAGCAGGCGTTTGCGCGTTGGAAATGTATACCGATACCTTCGATGACGTCATCATGCGCCCCCCCCCCTCCCAACTTGGCGTTGTGCGCTGCGGAGAACCTTAAAGGTCGTCCGGATTTGAATCAGGGACTACTTCACTATTTCAAGCGCTAAACCAAAAAGACTTCGCATGCTTTACCTGCAAGTTTCACACATTCTATCATCTCAAGCTCGTGTATTTCTAAAACCTATGCAGTTTCCCTTTTAAATCAGAGGCGGCGGCAAACGCGTCGCATCCCCACACTTCTTTGTCTCGTGTAAGCGCTGCTTTTTTGCTGCGAAAATGCGGTATTTATTTTTCAAACATTTTGTATATGCCATCGCTCGAATGGCACCCTTAACACGATGTCACCCTTCGAACATTTCCAGCGTTTCTTTTTTCCTCCACTTGCGAACTTCGGCTGTATATTCACTTGTGGAATTAAAAAAAAGGTGTTATCATCTATTGTACTTTTTTTTCTACAAGACAGGCGCTCCAATGACTAGCGCTCTTCCCGCTGCCACACTACTTCTCTGAGCGGCGCATTAGGTAGGCCACGGCTCGCAGTCAATGCCAGGTTAGAGGAAATAGCTGACACATTGCTTCCTAACGTCAGCAGCTGTATAGGTAAAAATAAAATGAACTTAAGTTTCAGAAGCACAGAGTGAAACAAATGTGTACTGAGCGAGCACGAAATGCTGCCGCAGGACTGAACTGGTGCCTTTAAACACTGCGGCTTTACCGCATAGACCCTTGGAAAGAGGGGCGGTGAAGGGACAAGACTCCCTGCTTCCTCTGCCTGCAATTGCTTCAAGAAATGTCAACTTCATGCTTCGCAATCCTTTCTTCATAATGGCAGACATTTCGCTTAATTGCCTATTTGCCATAGCAATGCAGGAAAAACAACATGTAGTGTTCGCCTGCCCTGAGCCTCACTACATGTATTGCCGAGAAAACGGCCCGGCTAAGACGGAGACCTCCGCGATAACATGCATAATAACTGTTCAGTTATTACAAAACTTTCGAAAAAGTCATAAGCCAAGCTTTAATTTCGACATCTGATGTCACGGTTACGTTATACTGACATGACACACTCGGCGAAGTCCTCCAGTGCTCACTGAGTAATTTTTGACTATCGCTACCAACATATATGCTTTGCCAAAATCAGACCTGTGAAATTACATGCGACACACTCAGCATGTTCCGCAAATGGGAAACAAGCACCCTGGTCATGCCGTGAAGCTCTTTTTTTTCGCCGTCATCCATTCGGCAATGAATGGGGAAGGAAAAAAAGAAAAATAATAAATAACGCTTAGGACATTTACAAATAAAGGGGACAAAAGGGAGAGGCGGCAAAAAGACATGGGGCAGAAATGTCCGCCATGTATCAATTCTGCTGACCGACAGTACCAGGAAGATACATGTCAGGCAAAAGGCGCGAAAAAAAATGTGTTGCGCCTGTCAGTCACACTGATAGCAAAATTGAATGTTGTTACAGGACCTTCAGCTGCGGTGTACTAAAACGTCTCTTGGCGCTGGCGGTATATTATACCCCTGTCACACGGCCAGTTTCAATGGCCATCGAGTCGAGAGCCATCGAGATTTTCGATCGCCATTGAACTCGAGGGAGTTGTGGAGCTGCTACACGGCAAATCTCAATGGCCATTGAAATCGTTCTCGTGTCTTACGCCAAGCTCGTGTGGCGCCACAATCGCTGCTTTCGGTTTCGCGCAAATAACAAAAATATATTGACGAAACTTAACTAAATGTTGAAATACACTTTCTTGCAGTCATAAGGCGCGTTCACACTTGTTCAAAAATCCGGCAAGCGAAGCGGATTCGCTCGCCGCAAAAACTAGGACCTGTTCTCATCTGTTGACGCCCGGGCGAGTTGGAACGGCCGCGCCGCTGCTGCTTCTCGCTTTGCGCACCACGTCGCCGCTCGCGACGTACACAGATACAGTGAGAAAAGAGCATAAATTTATGCTGTCTACGTACCACGAGCGTATGCACGCTTACGTACGCTAAACGCAGGCGCATTCTCACATTGAGTTCAGCGTATGCTAGCAGAGAGGCAAAAATAAACTTAGTCTCTAGTGGCGCCATCTGGTAGTCAAAACGGGAACCATTACTGTCAACAAACCGCCTCTCTTAGGCCTAACAGCGGCAGAATCGTCACTCTAAATAAAAAATAAAGCAAATTTATCACTTATACGTTTTCTTCTAGGCAAGATGAGACGAAGCGAAAGACCGGTGCCCCATTTATGACCAGTGAACGGACAGAAAAAGGCAGCAACAACGAGAATTCAGTCCGAAGCGAGGGGTCCGGCTTTGAAGGGCGCCGCCATGTTTGTTGTCGTTCGAAGCAATGCTAGCAACCTTGGGCAACGCTCGAAGGCCCTCGAAATCTCGATAGAGTTCCGGGCTGCTCCGTCGACTCGATAGACTATTGACTCGATGGCCATTCAAACTGGCCGTGTAGCAGCGCTCGATCGCCTTCGAGTCGATAGGCTATCGATTCGAGGGCCTTCGAAATGCCCGTGTGACAGGGGTATTAGTTTCAGAAATGGGGGCTACACCTTCCCACGCCATGGGCAAAATCATATGGAACTGAAACCATAAAAATCATGGGCGGTAATCTTTGGGGTAAGCTGCAAAAAAAAAAAATCACTTGTTTCTCTAACCACAGAGCGCGTTGAAAAAAAAAGAGAAAAAGAAAGCTCCACGATTTTTTGTTTAATTAAGGCTTGTGACACTTACAAACAGGCTCAGGTTTGCAACCGAGCCCGCTGTGTGCACCGCCATGCAGCGGAGCTTCCCAAGTGCACAGTCCACAGGCACTTGTACTCAGTTTTTAACCAGCGAGTGACCGGCGGTGGGAGTCGAACACCCCACCTCCCGCAGCCGAGACGGGCGTCTTAGCCACTACGCCACGACTGCGGTGATTAATCCTTGACATATAAAAGCATTTTCCTCGGCGATAAGACATTTCCTCCTTTCCAGGCGTGACGTCAGACAAGCTAGCGCAGCGCCACCCGTGACCGCTTAAACCGGCTTACTGACGCTTCGTCCATGCGCGACGCTTTTCATGTTGTAGGCGGCCGTCACGTGGTGATAACTGGTGATGTGGTGCTCGTTCCGCCATTACTTCTGACCGTGGTCGTCATTTCGACTTCGCATTATTCGCCAACCTACCCGTCCATAACATCAAGACGATCTTTTACCACCAGATTTTCTAAGGTCGACGGCTTTCCTCGGCAACTGAAGGCTTCGCTTATAGCGCTGGTTCTCCCTTCACACTGGATTGAGCGCCTACCCTTGGGTTCTGCTTGGCCTACGCACTACACTTCGCAATGACTGTTCCACATGTGCAGCAGAGCTCACGTCTGTTGCCACTGCTCGTGTTCCTGGCAAATATTTCGAGCACTCGCCAAGCACACCTGTCGACGTTTCCAACAACGCCGGCCGTCTACGCAGCTCTGTGCGCATCACAGTCGGTCAGCCTGCAGGAAAAGGAGGTTCCTTTTCTGCGCAGTTTATTGAGTACGAGCAGACAGTACGGGGGGTTGGCTTGATGTGATTGCATTTGTTATCCTGTTGTTGTGTTCGTATTTCAAGCAGGAATGATATGTCATAGGTTTCCTTTGCACGCGTGGTAGTGATTGTTGTGTTTCGATTTTGTATTTTCTAACGCTTTTAAAAGCTTCCCTTTCGTGAATAAAAATTCAGTTGATAGTCTGCGCTTGTGTTGTGTCTTCTTGTTCGCTTTGGTCCTCGTTTCTTTTTGCGCAGCTAAGTGTGAATGGTAAGCCGAAACCCTTTACAAGTTTAACAGCGGAACTGTATGTGGCTAGCTCCTGGTGTGAGCGTCTACGTATAGGGCTGGGGAAACTCGCGGTTAACGTGACCTGGCCGTCACCCACAACGAGGAAACGTCCGAGCATGCCCCACACCCGTGTTAGTAGAGGCTTCTAAGTTTTGTAACGTTCAAAAGCACTAATGAGAAAGTGTAATCGTAGAGACATTTTCTTTTCGGCACGGAGCAAGTTTGTGAATGGACTTCTTTCAACTGGGATTTGAAGCGCCTCGGAGTGGCCGGAGGCGACATTTCAAGCGGGCAGACGAAAGATGGACGGATCAATACCCTGTGAGCATTCTTTTACAGTTTTTTTCTGTCGTTGCAAGTGAAAGGCGGAAAAGCCATTTTACGACGCGTGGAAAATGGGCAAGAACGTGAATTAACAAGGTAAAAAGTGTTGCTGGTTAATGCCAGATCTTGTGGCGAAAAACAGCGCTTAAAGGGGAAATGCAGCACTTTTTTGAGAATTTCGTGATATTCAAGGATTCGAATCTAAATAGGCTTTACGTGAAGCATGCCAATTGTTTTTGCACTAGCATTTGAAGTAGTTACGTAATGGACGATTGAATTTTGCGCTGCTGCTCAATGCACTGGAGGTGTGCACGTAAGTTCAGCGTGACGTCACGGAAGGTCTGCCTTACATTACCACTGTCGTCAGCCACACCCTGCCCTGACTCGTTAGACGCTGCCAATCAACTCTCGGCAGGGTTTGCCTTTGATGGCGTTCCTTTTTTTCCTTCAAAGCAGGCGTTTGCGCGTTGGAAATGTATACCGATACCTTCGATGACGTCATCATGCGCCCCCCCCCCCCTCCCAACTTGGCGTTGTGCGCTGCGGAGAACCTTAAAGGTCGTCCGGATTTGAATCAGGGACTACTTCACTATTTCAAGCGCTAAACCAAAAAGACTTCGCATGCTTTACCTGCAAGTTTCACACATTCTATCATCTCAAGCTCGTGTATTTCTAAAACCTATGCAGTTTCCCTTTTAAATCAGAGGCGGCGGCAAACGCGTCGCATCCCCACACTTCTTTGTCTCGTGTAAGCGCTGCTTTTTTGCTGCGAAAATGCGGTATTTATTTTTCAAACATTTTGTATATGCCATCGCTCGAATGGCACCCTTAACACGATGTCACCCTTCGAACATTTCCAGCGTTTCTTTTTTCCTCCACTTGCGAACTTCGGCTGTATATTCACTTGTGGAATTAAAAAACAAGGTGTTATCATCTATTGTACTTTTTTTTCTACAAGACAGGCGCTCCAATGACTAGCGCTCTTCCCGCTGCCACACTACTTCTCTGAGCGGCGCATTAGGTAGGCCACGGCTCGCAGTCAATGCCAGGTTAGAGGAAATAGCTGACACATTGCTTCCTAACGTCAGCAGCTGTATAGGTAAAAATAAAATGAACTTAAGTTTCAGAAGCACAGAGTGAAACAAATGTGTACTGAGCGAGCACGAAATGCTGCCGCAGGACTGAACTGGTGCCTTTAAACACTGCGGCTTTACCGCATAGACCCTTGGAAAGAGGGGCGGTGAAGGGACAAGACTCCCTGCTTCCTCTGCCTGCAATTGCTTCAAGAAATGTCAACTTCATGCTTCGCAATCCTTTCTTCATAATGGCAGACATTTCGCTTAATTGCCTATTTGCCATAGCAATGCAGGAAAAACAACATGTAGTGTTCGCCTGCCCTGAGCCTCACTACACGTATTGCCGAGAAAACGGCCCGGCTAAGACGGAGACCTCCGCGATAACATGCATAATAACTGTTCAGTTATTACAAAACTTTCGAAAAAGTCATAAGCCAAGCTTTAATTTCGACATCTGATGTCACGGTTACGTTATACTGACATGACACACTCGGCGAAGTCCTCCAGTGCTCACTGAGTAATTTTTGACTATCGCTACCAACATATATGCTTTGCCAAAATCAGACCTGTGAAATTACATGCGACACACTCAGCATGTTCCGCAAATGGGAAACAAGCACCCTGGTCATGCCGTGAAGCTCTTTTTTTTCGCCGTCATCCATTCGGCAATGAATGGGGAAGGAAAAAAAGAAAAATAATAAATAACGCTTAGGACATTTACAAATAAAGGGGACAAAAGGGAGAGGCGGCAAAAAGACATGGGGCAGAAATGTCCGCCATGTATCAATTCTGCTGACCGACAGTACCAGGAAGATACATGTCAGGCAAAAGGCGCGAAAAAAAATGTGTTGCGCCTGTCAGTCACACTGATAGCAAAATTGAATGTTGTTACAGGACCTTCAGCTGCGGTGTACTAAAACGTCTCTTGGCGCTGGCGGTATATTATACCCCTGTCACACGGCCAGTTTCAATGGCCATCGAGTCGAGAGCCATCGAGATTTTCGATCGCCATTGAACTCGAGGGAGTTGTGGAGCTGCTACACGGCAAATCTCAATGGCCATTGAAATCGTTCTCGTGTCTTACGCCAAGCTCGTGTGGCGCCACAATCGCTGCTTTCGGTTTCGCGCAAATAACAAAAATATATTGACGAAACTTAACTAAATGTTGAAATACACTTTCTTGCAGTCATAAGGCGCGTTCACACCTGTTCAAAAATCCGGCAAGCGAAGCGGATTCGCTCGCCGCAAAAACTAGGACCTGTTCTCATCTGTTGACGCCCGGGCGAGTTGGAACGGCCGCGCCGCTGCTGCTTCTCGCTTTGCGCACCACGTCGCCGCTCGCGACGTACACAGATACAGTGAGAAAAGAGCATAAATTTATGCTGTCTACGTACCACGAGCGTATGCACGCTTACGTACGCTAAACGCAGGCGCATTCTCACATTGAGTTCAGCGTATGCTAGCAGAGAGGCAAAAATAAACTTAGTCTCTAGTGGCGCCATCTGGTAGTCAAAACGGGAACCATTACTGTCAACAAACCGCCTCTCTTAGGCCTAACAGCGGCAGAATCGTCACTCTAAATAAAAAATAAAGCAAATTTATCACTTATACGTTTTCTTCTAGGCAAGATGAGACGAAGCGAAAGACCGGTGCCCCATTTATGACCAGTGAACGGACAGAAAAAGGCAGCAACAACGAGAATTCAGTCCGAAGCGAGGGGTCCGGCTTTGAAGGGCGCCGCCATGTTTGTTGTCGTTCGAAGCAATGCTAGCAACCTTGGGCAACGCTCGAAGGCCCTCGAAATCTCGATAGAGTTCCGGGCTGCTCCGTCGACTCGATAGACTATTGACTCGATGGCCATTCAAACTGGCCGTGTAGCAGCGCTCGATCGCCTTCGAGTCGATAGGCTATCGATTCGAGGGCCTTCGAAATGCCCGTGTGACAGGGGTATTAGTTTCAGAAATGGGGGCTACACCTTCCCACGCCATGGGCAAAATCATATGGAACTGAAACCATAAAAATCATGGGCGGTAATCTTTGGGGTAAGCTGCAAAAAAAAAAAAATCACTTGTTTCTCTAACCACAGAGCGCGTTGAAAAAAAAAGAGAAAAAGAAAGCTCCACGATTTTTTGTTTAATTAAGGCTTGTGACACTTACAAACAGGCTCAGGTTTGCAACCGAGCCCGCTGTGTGCACCGCCATGCAGCGGAGCTTCCCAAGTGCACAGTCCACAGGCACTTGTACTCAGTTTTTAACCAGCGAGTGACCGGCGGTGGGAGTCGAACACCCCACCTCCCGCAGCCGAGACGGGCGTCTTAGCCACTACGCCACGACTGCGGTGATTAATCCTTGACATATAAAAGCATTTTCCTCGGCGATAAGACATTTCCTCCTTTCCAGGCGTGACGTCAGACAAGCTAGCGCAGCGCCACCCGTGACCGCTTAAACCGGCTTACTGACGCTTCGTCCATGCGCGACGCTTTTCATGTTGTAGGCGGCCGTCACGTGGTGATAACTGGTGATGTGGTGCTCGTTCCGCCATTACTTCTGACCGTGGTCGTCATTTCGACTTCGCATTATTCGCCAACCTACCCGTCCATAACATCAAGACGATCTTTTACCACCAGATTTTCTAAGGTCGACGGCTTTCCTCGGCAACTGAAGGCTTCGCTTATAGCGCTGGTTCTCCCTTCACACTGGATTGAGCGCCTACCCTTGGGTCCTGCTTGGCCTACGCACTACACTTCGCAATGACTGTTCCACATGTGCAGCAGAGCTCACGTCTGTTGCCACTGCTCGTGTTCCTGGCAAATATTTCGAGCACTCGCCAAGCACACCTGTCGACGTTTCCAACAACGCCGGCCGTCTACGCAGCTCTGTGCGCATCACAGTCGGTCAGCCTGCAGGAAAAGGAGGTTCCTTTTCTGCGCAGTTTATTGAGTACGAGCAGACAGTACGGGGGGTTGGCTTGATGTGATTGCATTTGTTATCCTGTTGTTGTGTTCGTATTTCAAGCAGGAATGATATGTCATAGGTTTCCTTTGCACGCGTGGTAGTGATTGTTGTGTTTCGATTTTGTATTTTCTAACGCTTTTAAAAGCTTCCCTTTCGTGAATAAAAATTCAGTTGATAGTCTGCGCTTGTGTTGTGTCTTCTTGTTCGCTTTGGTCCTCGTTTCTTTTTGCGCAGCTAAGTGTGAATGGTAAGCCGAAACCCTTTACAAGTTTAACAGCGGAACTGTATGTGGCTAGCTCCTGGTGTGAGCGTCTACGTATAGGGCTGGGGAAACTCGCGGTTAACGTGACCTGGCCGTCACCCACAACGAGGAAACGTCCGAGCATGCCCCACACCCGTGTTAGTAGAGGCTTCTAAGTTTTGTAACGTTCAAAAGCACTAATGAGAAAGTGTAATCGTAGAGACATTTTCTTTTCGGCACGGAGCAAGTTTGTGAATGGACTTCTTTCAACTGGGATTTGAAGCGCCTCGGAGTGGCCGGAGGCGACATTTCAAGCGGGCAGACGAAAGATGGACGGATCAATACCCTGTGAGCATTCTTTTACAGTTTTTTTCTGTCGTTGCAAGTGAAAGGCGGAAAAGCCATTTTACGACGCGTGGAAAATGGGCAAGAACGTGAATTAACAAGGTAAAAAGTGTTGCTGGTTAATGCCAGATCTTGTGGCGAAAAACAGCGCTTAAAGGGCAACTGCAGCACTTTTTTGAGAATTTCGTGATATTCAAAGATTCGAATCTAAATAGGCTTTACGTGAAGCATGCCAATTGTTTTTGCACTAGCATTTGAAGTAGTTACGTAATGGACGATTGAATTTTGCGCTGCTGCTCAATGCACTGGAGGTGTGCACGTAAGTTCAGCGTGACGTCACGGAAGGTCTGCCTTACATTACCACTGTCGTCAGCCACACCCTGCCCTGACTCGTTAGACGCTGCCAATCAACTCTCGGCAGGGTTTGCCTTTGATGGCGTTCCTTTTTTTCCTTCAAAGCAGGCGTTTGCGCGTTGGAAATGTATACCGATACCTTCGATGACGTCATCATGCGCCCCCCCCCCTCCCAACTTGGCGTTGTGCACTGCGGAGAACCTTAAAGGTCGTCCGGATTTGAATCAGGGACTACTTCACTATTTCAAGCGCTAAACCAAAAAGACTTCGCATGCTTTACCTGCAAGTTTCACACATTCTATCATCTCAAGCTCGTGTATTTCTAAAACCTATGCAGTTTCCCTTTTAAATCAGAGGCGGCGGCAAACGCGTCGCATCCCCACACTTCTTTGTCTCGTGTAAGCGCTGCTTTTTTGCTGCGAAAATGCGGTATTTATTTTTCAAACATTTTGTATATGCCATCGCTCGAATGGCACCCTTAACACGATGTCACCCTTCGAACATTTCCAGCGTTTCTTTTTTCCTCCACTTGCGAACTTCGGCTGTATATTCACTTGTGGAATTAAAAAAAAAGGTGTTATCATCTATTGTACTTTTTTTTCTACAAGACAGGCGCTCCAATGACTAGCGCTCTTCCCGCTGCCACACTACTTCTCTGAGCGGCGCATTAGGTAGGCCACGGCTCGCAGTCAATGCCAGGTTAGAGGAAATAGCTGACACATTGCTTCCTAACGTCAGCAGCTGTATAGGTAAAAATAAAATGAACTTAAGTTTCAGAAGCACAGAGTGAAACAAATGTGTACTGAGCGAGCACGAAATGCTGCCGCAGGACTGAACTGGTGCCTTTAAACACTGCGGCTTTACCGCATAGACCCTTGGAAAGAGGGGCGGTGAAGGGACAAGACTCCCTGCTTCCTCTGCCTGCAATTGCTTCAAGAAATGTCAACTTCATGCCTCGCAATCCTTTCTTCATAATGGCAGACATTTCGCTTAATTGCCTATTTGCCATAGCAATGCAGGAAAAACAACATGTAGTGTTCGCCTGCCCTGAGCCTCACTACATGTATTGCCGAGAAAACGGCCCGGCTAAGACGGAGACCTCCGCGATAACATGCATAATAACTGTTCAGTTATTACAAAACTTTCGAAAAAGTCATAAGCCAAGCTTTAATTTCGACATCTGATATCACGGTTACGTTATACTGACATGACACACTCGGCGAAGTCCTCCAGTGCTCACTGAGTAATTTTTGACTATCGCTACCAACATATATGCTTTGCCAAAATCAGACCTGTGAAATTACATGCGACACACTCAGCATGTTCCGCAAATGGGAAACAAGCACCCTGGTCATGCCGTGAAGCTCTTTTTTTTCGCCGTCATCCATTCGGCAATGAATGGGGAAGGAAAAAAAGAAAAATAATAAATAACGCTTAGGACATTTACAAATAAAGGGGACAAAAGGGAGAGGCGGCAAAAAGACATGGGGCAGAAATGTCCGCCATGTATCAATTCTGCTGACCGACAGTACCAGGAAGATACATGTCAGGCAAAAGGCGCGAAAAAAAATGTGTTGCGCCTGTCAGTCACACTGATAGCAAAATTGAATGTTGTTACAGGACCTTCAGCTGCGGTGTACTAAAACGTCCCTTGGCGCTGGCGGTATATTATACCCCTGTCACACGGCCAGTTTCAATGGCCATCGAGTCGAGAGCCATCGAGATTTTCGATCGCCATTGAACTCGAGGGAGTTGTGGAGCTGCTACACGGCAAATCTCAATGGCCATTGAAATCGTTCTCGTGTCTTACGCCAAGCTCGTGTGGCGCCACAATCGCTGCTTTCGGTTTCGCGCAAATAACAAAAATATATTGACGAAACTTAACTAAATGTTGAAATACACTTTCTTGCAGTCATAAGGCGCGTTCACACTTGTTCAAAAATCCGGCAAGCGAAGCGGATTCGCTCGCCGCAAAAACTAGGACCTGTTCTCATCTGTTGACGCCCGGGCGAGTTGGAACGGCCGCGCCGCTGCTGCTTCTCGCTTTGCGCACCACGTCGCCGCTCGCGACGTACACAGATACAGTGAGAAAAGAGCATAAATTTATGCTGTCTACGTACCACGAGCGTATGCACGCTTACGTACGCTAAACGCAGGCGCATTCTCACATTGAGTTCAGCGTATGCTAGCAGAGAGGCAAAAATAAACTTAGTCTCTAGTGGCGCCATCTGGTAGTCAAAACGGGAACCATTACTGTCAACAAACCGCCTCTCTTAGGCCTAACAGCGGCAGAATCGTCACTCTAAATAAAAAATAAAGCAAATTTATCACTTATACGTTTTCTTCTAGGCAAGATGAGACGAAGCGAAAGACCGGTGCCCCATTTATGACCAGTGAACGGACAGAAAAAGGCAGCAACAACGAGAATTCAGTCCGAAGCGAGGGGTCCGGCTTTGAAGGGCGCCGCCATGTTTGTTGTCGTTCGAAGCAATGCTAGCAACCTTGGGCAACGCTCGAAGGCCCTCGAAATCTCGATAGAGTTCCGGGCTGCTCCGTCGACTCGATAGACTATTGACTCGATGGCCATTCAAACTGGCCGTGTAGCAGCGCTCGATCGCCTTCGAGTCGGTAGGCTATCGATTCGAGGGCCTTCGAAATGCCCGTGTGACAGGGGTATTAGTTTCAGAAATGGGGGCTACACCTTCCCACGCCATGGGCAAAATCATATGGAACTGAAACCATAAAAATCATGGGCGGTAATCTTTGGGGTAAGCTGCAAAAAAAAAAAAATCACTTGTTTCTCTAACCACAGAGCGCGTTGAAAAAAAAAAGAGAAAAGGAAAGCTCCACGATTTTTTGTTTAATTAAGGCTTGTGACACTTACAAACAGGCTCAGGTTTGCAACCGAGCCCGCTGTGTGCACCGCCATGCAGCGGAGCTTCCCAAGTGCACAGTCCACAGGCACTTGTACTCAGTTTTTAACCAGCGAGTGACCGGCGGTGGGAGTCGAACACCCCACCTCCCGCAGCCGAGACGGGCGTCTTAGCCACTACGCCACGACTGCGGTGATTAATCCTTGACATATAAAAGCATTTTCCTCGGCGATAAGACATTTCCTCCTTTCCAGGCGTGACGTCAGACAAGCTAGCGCAGCGCCACCCGTGACCGCTTAAACCGGCTTACTGACGCTTCGTCCATGCGCGACGCTTTTCATGTTGTAGGCGGCCGTCACGTGGTGATAACTGGTGATGTGGTGCTCGTTCCGCCATTACTTCTGACCGTGGTCGTCATTTCGACTTCGCATTATTCGCCAACCTACCCGTCCATAACATCAAGACGATCTTTTACCACCAGATTTTCTAAGGTCGACGGCTTTCCTCGGCAACTGAAGGCTTCGCTTATAGCGCTGGTTCTCCCTTCACACTGGATTGAGCGCCTACCCTTGGGTCCTGCTTGGCCTACGCACTACACTTCGCAATGACTGTTCCACATGTGCAGCAGAGCTCACGTCTGTTGCCACTGCTCGTGTTCCTGGCAAATATTTCGAGCACTCGCCAAGCACACCTGTCGACGTTTCCAACAACGCCGGCCGTCTACGCAGCTCTGTGCGCATCACAGTCGGTCAGCCTGCAGGAAAAGGAGGTTCCTTTTCTGCGCAGTTTATTGAGTACGAGCAGACAGTACGGGGGGTTGGCTTGATGTGATTGCATTTGTTATCCTGTTGTTGTGTTCGTATTTCAAGCAGGAATGATATGTCATAGGTTTCCTTTGCACGCGTGGTAGTGATTGTTGTGTTTCGATTTTGTATTTTCTAACGCTTTTAAAAGCTTCCCTTTCGTGAATAAAAATTCAGTTGATAGTCTGCGCTTGTGTTGTGTCTTCTTGTTCGCTTTGGTCCTCGTTTCTTTTTGCGCAGCTAAGTGTGAATGGTAAGCCGAAACCCTTTACAAGTTTAACAGCGGAACTGTATGTGGCTAGCTCCTGGTGTGAGCGTCTACGTATAGGGCTGGGGAAACTCGCGGTTAACATGACCTGGCCGTCACCCACAACGAGGAAACGTCCGAGCATGCCCCACACCCGTGTTAGTAGAGGCTTCTAAGTTTTGTAACGTTCAAAAGCACTAATGAGAAAGTGTAATCGTAGAGACATTTTCTTTTCGGCACGGAGCAAGTTTGTGAATGGACTTCTTTCAACTGGGATTTGAAGCGCCTCGGAGTGGCCGGAGGCGACATTTCAAGCGGGCAGACGAAAGATGGACGGATCAATACCCTGTGAGCATTCTTTTACAGTTTTTTTCTGTCGTTGCAAGTGAAAGGCGGAAAAGCCATTTTACGACGCGTGGAAAATGGGCAAGAACGTGAATTAACAAGGTAAAAAGTGTTGCTGGTTAATGCCAGATCTTGTGGCGAAAAACAGCGCTTAAAGGGCAACTGCAGCACTTTTTTGAGAATTTCGTGATATTCAAGGATTCGAATCTAAATAGGCTTTACGTGAAGCATGCCAATTGTTTTTGCACTAGCATTTGAAGTAGTTACGTAATGGACGATTGAATTTTGCGCTGCTGCTCAATGCACTGGAGGTGTGCACGTAAGTTCAGCGTGACGTCACGGAAGGTCTGCCTTACATTACCACTGTCGTCAGCCACACCCTGCCCTGACTCGTTAGACGCTGCCAATCAACTCTCGGCAGGGTTTGCCTTTGATGGCGTTCCTTTTTTTCCTTCAAAGCAGGCGTTTGCGCGTTGGAAATGTATACCGATACCTTCGATGACGTCATCATGCGCCCCCCCCTCCTCCCAACTTGGCGTTGTGCGCTGCGGAGAACCTTAAAGGTCGTCCGGATTTGAATCAGGGACTACTTCACTATTTCAAGCGCTAAACCAAAAAGACTTCGCATGCTTTACCTGCAAGTTTCACACATTCTATCATCTCAAGCTCGTGTATTTCTAAAACCTATGCAGTTTCCCTTTTAAATCAGAGGCGGCGGCAAACGCGTCGCATCCCCACACTTCTTTGTCTCGTGTAAGCGCTGCTTTTTTGCTGCGAAAATGCGGTATTTATTTTTCAAACATTTTGTATATGCCATCGCTCGAATGGCACCCTTAACACGATGTCACCCTTCGAACATTTCCAGCGTTTCTTTTTTCCTCCACTTGCGAACTTCGGCTGTATATTCACTTGTGGAATTAAAAAAAAAGGTGTTATCATCTATTGTACTTTTTTTTCTACAAGACAGGCGCTCCAATGACTAGCGCTCTTCCCGCTGCCACACTACTTCTCTGAGCGGCGCATTAGGTAGGCCACGGCTCGCAGTCAATGCAAGGTTAGAGGAAATAGCTGACACATTGCTTCCTAACGTCAGCAGCTGTATAGGTAAAAATAAAATGAACTTAAGTTTCAGAAGCACAGAGTGAAACAAATGTGTACTGAGCGAGCACGAAATGCTGCCGCAGGACTGAACTGGTGCCTTTAAACACTGCGGCTTTACCGCATAGACCCTTGGAAAGAGGGGCGGTGAAGGGACAAGACTCCCTGCTTCCTCTGCCTGCAATTGCTTCAAGAAATGTCAACTTCATGCTTCGCAATCCTTTCTTCATAATGGCAGACATTTCGCTTAATTGCCTATTTGCCATAGCAATGCAGGAAAAACAACATGTAGTGTTCGCCTGCCCTGAGCCTCACTACATGTATTGCCGAGAAAACGGCCCGGCTAAGACGGAGACCTCCGCGATAACATGCATAATAACTGTTCAGTTATTACAAAACTTTCGAAAAAGTCATAAGCCAAGCTTTAATTTCGACATCTGATGTCACGGTTACGTTATACTGACATGACACACTCGGCGAAGTCCTCCAGTGCTCACTGAGTAATTTTTGACTATCGCTACCAACATATATGCTTTGCCAAAATCAGACCTGTGAAATTACATGCGACACACTCAGCATGTTCCGCAAATGGGAAACAAGCACCCTGGTCATGCCGTGAAGCTCTTTTTTTTCGCCGTCATCCATTCGGCAATGAATGGGGAAGGAAAAAAAGAAAAATAATAAATAACGCTTAGGACATTTACAAATAAAGGGGACAAAAGGGAGAGGCGGCAAAAAGACATGGGGCAGAAATGTCCGCCATGTATCAATTCTGCTGACCGACAGTACCAGGAAGATACATGTCAGGCAAAAGGCGCGAAAAAAAATGTGTTGCGCCTGTCAGTCACACTGATAGCAAAATTGAATGTTGTTACAGGACCTTCAGCTGCGGTGTACTAAAACGTCTCTTGGCGCTGGCGGTATATTATACCCCTGTCACACGGCCAGTTTCAATGGCCATCGAGTCGAGAGCCATCGAGATTTTCGATCGCCATTGAACTCGAGGGAGTTGTGGAGCTGCTACACGGCAAATCTCAATGGCCATTGAAATCGTTCTCGTGTCTTACGCCAAGCTCGTGTGGCGCCACAATCGCTGCTTTCGGTTTCGCGCAAATAACAAAAATATATTGACGAAACTTAACTAAATGTTGAAATACACTTTCTTGCAGTCATAAGGCGCGTTCACACTTGTTCAAAAATCCGGCAAGCGAAGCGGATTCGCTCGCCGCAAAAACTAGGACCTGTTCTCATCTGTTGACGCCCGGGCGAGTTGGAACGGCCGCGCCGCTGCTGCTTCTCGCTTTGCGCACCACGTCGCCGCTCGCGACGTACACAGATACAGTGAGAAAAGAGCATAAATTTATGCTGTCTACGTACCACGAGCGTATGCACGCTTACGTACGCTAAACGCAGGCGCATTCTCACATTGAGTTCAGCGTATGCTAGCAGAGAGGCAAAAATAAACTTAGTCTCTAGTGGCGCCATCTGGTAGTCAAAACGGGAACCATTACTGTCAACAAACCGCCTCTCTTAGGCCTAACAGCGGCAGAATCGTCACTCTAAATAAAAAATAAAGCAAATTTATCACTTATACGTTTTCTTCTAGGCAAGATGAGACGAAGCGAAAGACCGGTGCCCCATTTATGACCAGTGAACGGACAGAAAAAGGCAGCAACAACGAGAATTCAGTCCGAAGCGAGGGGTCCGGCTTTGAAGGGCGCCGCCATGTTTGTTGTCGTTCGAAGCAATGCTAGCAACCTTGGGCAACGCTCGAAGGCCCTCGAAATCTCGATAGAGTTCCGGGCTGCTCCGTCGACTCGATAGACTATTGACTCGATGGCCATTCAAACTGGCCGTGTAGCAGCGCTCGATCGCCTTCGAGTCGATAGGCTATCGATTCGAGGGCCTTCGAAATGCCCGTGTGACAGGGGTATTAGTTTCAGAAATGGGGGCTACACCTTCCCACGCCATGGGCAAAATCATATGGAACTGAAACCATAAAAATCATGGGCGGTAATCTTTGGGGTAAGCTGCAAAAAAAAAAAAAATCACTTGTTTCTCTAACCACAGAGCGCGTTGAAAAAAAAAGAGAAAAAGAAAGCTCCACGATTTTTTGTTTAATTAAGGCTTGTGACACTTACAAACAGGCTCAGGTTTGCAACCGAGCCCGCTGTGTGCACCGCCATGCAGCGGAGCTTCCCAAGTGCACAGTCCACAGGCACTTGTACTCAGTTTTTAACCAGCGAGTGACCGGCGGTGGGAGTCGAACACCCCACCTCCCGCAGCCGAGACGGGCGTCTTAGCCACTACGCCACGACTGCGGTGATTAATCCTTGACATATAAAAGCATTTTCCTCGGCGATAAGACATTTCCTCCTTTCCAGGCGTGACGTCAGACAAGCTAGCGCAGCGCCACCCGTGACCGCTTAAACCGGCTTACTGACGCTTCGTCCATGCGCGACGCTTTTCATGTTGTAGGCGGCCGTCACGTGGTGATAACTGGTGATGTGGTGCTCGTTCCGCCATTACTTCTGACCGTGGTCGTCATTTCGACTTCGCATTATTCGCCAACCTACCCGTCCATAACATCAAGACGATCTTTTACCACCAGATTTTCTAAGGTCGACGGCTTTCCTCGGCAACTGAAGGCTTCGCTTATAGCGCTGGTTCTCCCTTCACACTGGATTGAGCGCCTACCCTTGGGTCCTGCTTGGCCTACGCACTACACTTCGCAATGACTGTTCCACATGTGCAGCAGAGCTCACGTCTGTTGCCACTGCTCGTGTTCCTGGCAAATATTTCGAGCACTCGCCAAGCACACCTGTCGACGTTTCCAACAACGCCGGCCGTCTACGCAGCTCTGTGCGCATCACAGTCGGTCAGCCTGCAGGAAAAGGAGGTTCCTTTTCTGCGCAGTTTATTGAGTACGAGCAGACAGTACGGGGGGTTGGCTTGATGTGATTGCATTTGTTATCCTGTTGTTGTGTTCGTATTTCAAGCAGGAATGATATGTCATAGGTTTCCTTTGCACGCGTGGTAGTGATTGTTGTGTTTCGATTTTGTATTTTCTAACGCTTTTAAAAGCTTCCCTTTCGTGAATAAAAATTCAGTTGATAGTCTGCGCTTGTGTTGTGTCTTCTTGTTCGCTTTGGTCCTCGTTTCTTTTTGCGCAGCTAAGTGTGAATGGTAAGCCGAAACCCTTTACAAGTTTAACAGCGGAACTGTATGTGGCTAGCTCCTGGTGTGAGCGTCTACGTATAGGGCTGGGGAAACTCGCGGTTAACGTGACCTGGCCGTCACCCACAACGAGGAAACGTCCGAGCATGCCCCACACCCGTGTTAGTAGAGGCTTCTAAGTTTTGTAACGTTCAAAAGCACTAATGAGAAAGTGTAATCGTAGAGACATTTTCTTTTCGGCACGGAGCAAGTTTGTGAATGGACTTCTTTCAACTGGGATTTGAAGCGCCTCGGAGTGGCCGGAGGCGACATTTCAAGCGGGCAGACGAAAGATGGACGGATCAATACCCTGTGAGCATTCTTTTACAGTTTTTTTCTGTCGTTGCAAGTGAAAGGCGGAAAAGCCATTTTACGACGCGTGGAAAATGGGCAAGAACGTGAATTAACAAGGTAAAAAGTGTTGCTGGTTAATGCCAGATCTTGTGGCGAAAAACAGCGCTTAAAGGGCAACTGCAGCACTTTTTTGAGAATTTCGTGATATTCAAGGATTCGAATCTAAATAGGCTTTACGTGAAGCATGCCAATTGTTTTTGCACTAGCATTTGAAGTAGTTACGTAATGGACGATTGAATTTTGCGCTGCTGCTCAATGCACTGGAGGTGTGCACGTAAGTTCAGCGTGACGTCACGGAAGGTCTGCCTTACATTACCACTGTCGTCAGCCACACCCTGCCCTGACTCGTTAGACGCTGCCAATCAACTCTCGGCAGGGTTTGCCTTTGATGGCGTTCCTTTTTTTCCTTCAAAGCAGGCGTTTGCGCGTTGGAAATGTATACCGATACCTTCGATGACGTCATCATGCGCCCCCCCCCCCTCCCAACTTGGCGTTGTGCACTGCGGAGAACCTTAAAGGTCGTCCGGATTTGAATCAGGGACTACTTCACTATTTCAAGCGCTAAACCAAAAAGACTTCGCATGCTTTACCTGCAAGTTTCACACATTCTATCATCTCAAGCTCGTGTATTTCTAAAACCTATGCAGTTTCCCTTTTAAATCAGAGGCGGCGGCAAACGCGTCGCATCCCCACACTTCTTTGTCTCGTGTAAGCGCTGCTTTTTTGCTGCGAAAATGCGGTATTTATTTTTCAAACATTTTGTATATGCCATCGCTCGAATGGCACCCTTAACACGATGTCACCCTTCGAACATTTCCAGCGTTTCTTTTTTCCTCCACTTGCGAACTTCGGCTGTATATTCACTTGTGGAATTAAAAAAAAAGGTGTTATCATCTATTGTACTTTTTTTTCTACAAGACAGGCGCTCCAATGACTAGCGCTCTTCCCGCTGCCACACTACTTCTCTGAGCGGCGCATTAGGTAGGCCACGGCTCGCAGTCAATGCCAGGTTAGAGGAAATAGCTGACACATTGCTTCCTAACGTCAGCAGCTGTATAGGTAAAAATAAAATGAACTTAAGTTTCAGAAGCACAGAGTGAAACAAATGTGTACTGAGCGAGCACGAAATGCTGCCGCAGGACTGAACTGGTGCCTTTAAACACTGCGGCTTTACCGCATAGACCCTTGGAAAGAGGGGCGGTGAAGGGACAAGACTCCCTGCTTCCTCTGCCTGCAATTGCTTCAAGAAATGTCAACTTCATGCTTCGCAATCCTTTCTTCATAATGGCAGACATTTCGCTTAATTGCCTATTTGCCATAGCAATGCAGGAAAAACAACATGTAGTGTTCGCCTGCCCTGAGCCTCACTACATGTATTGCCGAGAAAACGGCCCGGCTAAGACGGAGACCTCCGCGATAACATGCATAATAACTGTTCAGTTATTACAAAACTTTCGAAAAAGTCATAAGCCAAGCTTTAATTTCGACATCTGATATCACGGTTACGTTATACTGACATGACACACTCGGCGAAGTCCTCCAGTGCTCACTGAGTAATTTTTGACTATCGCTACCAACATATATGCTTTGCCAAAATCAGACCTGTGAAATTACATGCGACACACTCAGCATGTTCCGCAAATGGGAAACAAGCACCCTGGTCATGCCGTGAAGCTCTTTTTTTTCGCCGTCATCCATTCGGCAATGAATGGGGAAGGAAAAAAAGAAAAATAATAAATAACGCTTAGGACATTTACAAATAAAGGGGACAAAAGGGAGAGGCGGCAAAAAGACATGGGGCAGAAATGTCCGCCATGTATCAATTCTGCTGACCGACAGTACCAGGAAGATACATGTCAGGCAAAAGGCGCGAAAAAAAATGTGTTGCGCCTGTCAGTCACACTGATAGCAAAATTGAATGTTGTTACAGGACCTTCAGCTGCGGTGTACTAAAACGTCCCTTGGCGCTGGCGGTATATTATACCCCTGTCACACGGCCAGTTTCAATGGCCATCGAGTCGAGAGCCATCGAGATTTTCGATCGCCATTGAACTCGAGGGAGTTGTGGAGCTGCTACACGGCAAATCTCAATGGCCATTGAAATCGTTCTCGTGTCTTACGCCAAGCTCGTGTGGCGCCACAATCGCTGCTTTCGGTTTCGCGCAAATAACAAAAATATATTGACGAAACTTAACTAAATGTTGAAATACACTTTCTTGCAGTCATAAGGCGCGTTCACACTTGTTCAAAAATCCGGCAAGCGAAGCGGATTCGCTCGCCGCAAAAACTAGGACCTGTTCTCATCTGTTGACGCCCGGGCGAGTTGGAACGGCCGCGCCGCTGCTGCTTCTCGCTTTGCGCACCACGTCGCCGCTCGCGACGTACACAGATACAGTGAGAAAAGGGCATAAATTTATGCTGTCTACGTACCACGAGCGTATGCACGCTTACGTACGCTAAACGCAGGCGCATTCTCACATTGAGTTCAGCGTATGCTAGCAGAGAGGCAAAAATAAACTTAGTCTCTAGTGGCGCCATCTGGTAGTCAAAACGGGAACCATTACTGTCAACAAACCGCCTCTCTTAGGCCTAACAGCGGCAGAATCGTCACTCTAAATAAAAAATAAAGCAAATTTATCACTTATACGTTTTCTTCTAGGCAAGATGAGACGAAGCGAAAGACCGGTGCCCCATTTATGACCAGTGAACGGACAGAAAAAGGCAGCAACAACGAGAATTCAGTCCGAAGCGAGGGGTCCGGCTTTGAAGGGCGCCGCCATGTTTGTTGTCGTTCGAAGCAATGCTAGCAACCTTGGGCAACGCTCGAAGGCCCTCGAAATCTCGATAGAGTTCCGGGCTGCTCCGTCGACTCGATAGACTATTGACTCGATGGCCATTCAAACTGGCCGTGTAGCAGCGCTCGATCGCCTTCGAGTCGGTAGGCTATCGATTCGAGGGCCTTCGAAATGCCCGTGTGACAGGGGTATTAGTTTCAGAAATGGGGGCTACACCTTCCCACGCCATGGGCAAAATCATATGGAACTGAAACCATAAAAATCATGGGCGGTAATCTTTGGGGTAAGCTGCAAAAAAAAAAAAAAATCACTTGTTTCTCTAACCACAGAGCGCGTTGAAAAAAAAAAAGAGAAAAGGAAAGCTCCACGATTTTTTGTTTAATTAAGGCTTGTGACACTTACAAACAGGCTCAGGTTTGCAACCGAGCCCGCTGTGTGCACCGCCATGCAGCGGAGCTTCCCAAGTGCACAGTCCACAGGCACTTGTACTCAGTTTTTAACCAGCGAGTGACCGGCGGTGGGAGTCGAACACCCCACCTCCCGCAGCCGAGACGGGCGTCTTAGCCACTACGCCACGACTGCGGTGATTAATCCTTGACATATAAAAGCATTTTCCTCGGCGATAAGACATTTCCTCCTTTCCAGGCGTGACGTCAGACAAGCTAGCGCAGCGCCACCCGTGACCGCTTAAACCGGCTTACTGACGCTTCGTCCATGCGCGACGCTTTTCATGTTGTAGGCGGCCGTCACGTGGTGATAACTGGTGATGTGGTGCTCGTTCCGCCATTACTTCTGACCGTGGTCGTCATTTCGACTTCGCATTATTCGCCAACCTACCCGTCCATAACATCAAGACGATCTTTTACCACCAGATTTTCTAAGGTCGACGGCTTTCCTCGGCAACTGAAGGCTTCGCTTATAGCGCTGGTTCTCCCTTCACACTGGATTGAGCGCCTACCCTTGGGTCCTGCTTGGCCTACGCACTACACTTCGCAATGACTGTTCCACATGTGCAGCAGAGCTCACGTCTGTTGCCACTGCTCGTGTTCCTGGCAAATATTTCGAGCACTCGCCAAGCACACCTGTCGACGTTTCCAACAACGCCGGCCGTCTACGCAGCTCTGTGCGCATCACAGTCGGTCAGCCTGCAGGAAAAGGAGGTTCCTTTTCTGCGCAGTTTATTGAGTACGAGCAGACAGTACGGGGGGTTGGCTTGATGTGATTGCATTTGTTATCCTGTTGTTGTGTTCGTATTTCAAGCAGGAATGATATGTCATAGGTTTCCTTTGCACGCGTGGTAGTGATTGTTGTGTTTCGATTTTGTATTTTCTAACGCTTTTAAAAGCTTCCCTTTCGTGAATAAAAATTCAGTTGATAGTCTGCGCTTGTGTTGTGTCTTCTTGTTCGCTTTGGTCCTTGTTTCTTTTTGCGCAGCTAAGTGTGAATGGTAAGCCGAAACCCTTTACAAGTTTAACAGCGGAACTGTATGTGGCTAGCTCCTGGTGTGAGCGTCTACGTATAGGGCTGGGGAAACTCGCGGTTAACGTGCCCTGGCCGTCACCCACAACGAGGAAACGTCCGAGCATGCCCCACACCCGTGTTAGTAGAGGCTTCTAAGTTTTGTAACGTTCAAAAGCACTAATGAGAAAGTGTAATCGTAGAGACATTTTCTTTTCGGCACGGAGCAAGTTTGTGAATGGACTTCTTTCAACTGGGATTTGAAGCGCCTCGGAGTGGCCGGAGGCGACATTTCAAGCGGGCAGACGAAAGATGGACGGATCAATACCCTGTGAGCATTCTTTTACAGTTTTTTTCTGTCGTTGCAAGTGAAAGGCGGAAAAGCCATTTTACGACGCGTGGAAAATGGGCAAGAACGTGAATTAACAAGGTAAAAAGTGTTGCTGGTTAATGCCAGATCTTGTGGCGAAAAACAGCGCTTAAAGGGCAACTGCAGCACTTTTTTGAGAATTTCGTGATATTCAAGGATTCGAATCTAAATAGGCTTTACGTGAAGCATGCCAATTGTTTTTGCACTAGCATTTGAAGTAGTTACGTAATGGACGATTGAATTTTGCGCTGCTGCTCAATGCACTGGAGGTGTGCACGTAAGTTCAGCGTGACGTCACGGAAGGTCTGCCTTACATTACCACTGTCGTCAGCCACACCCTGCCCTGACTCGTTAGACGCTGCCAATCAACTCTCGGCAGGGTTTGCCTTTGATGGCGTTCCTTTTTTTCCTTCAAAGCAGGCGTTTGCGCGTTGGAAATGTATACCGATACCTTCGATGACGTCATCATGCGCCCCCCCCCCCTCCAAACTTGGCGTTGTGCGCTGCGGAGAACCTTAAAGGTCGTCCGGATTTGAATCAGGGACTACTTCACTATTTCAAGCGCTAAACCAAAAAGACTTCGCATGCTTTACCTGCAAGTTTCACACATTCTATCATCTCAAGCTCGTGTATTTCTAAAACCTATGCAGTTTCCCTTTTAAATCAGAGGCGGCGGCAAACGCGTCGCATCCCCACACTTCTTTGTCTCGTGTAAGCGCTGCTTTTTTGCTGCGAAAATGCGGTATTTATTTTTCAAACATTTTGTATATGCCATCGCTCGAATGGCACCCTTAACACGATGTCACCCTTCGAACATTTCCAGCGTTTCTTTTTTCCTCCACTTGCGAACTTCGGCTGTATATTCACTTGTGGAATTAAAAAAAAAGGTGTTATCATCTATTGTACTTTTTTTTCTACAAGACAGGCGCTCCAATGACTAGCGCTCTTCCCGCTGCCACACTACTTCTCTGAGCGGCGCATTAGGTAGGCCACGGCTCGCAGTCAATGCCAGGTTAGAGGAAATAGCTGACACATTGCTTCCTAACGTCAGCAGCTGTATAGGTAAAAATAAAATGAACTTAAGTTTCAGAAGCACAGAGTGAAACAAATGTGTACTGAGCGAGCACGAAATGCTGCCGCAGGACTGAACTGGTGCCTTTAAACACTGCGGCTTTACCGCATAGACCCTTGGAAAGAGGGGCGGTGAAGGGACAAGACTCCCTGCTTCCTCTGCCTGCAATTGCTTCAAGAAATGTCAACTTCATGCTTCGCAATCCTTTCTTCATAATGGCAGACATTTCGCTTAATTGCCTATTTGCCATAGCAATGCAGGAAAAACAACATGTAGTGTTCGCCTGCCCTGAGCCTCACTACATGTATTGCCGAGAAAACGGCCCGGCTAAGACGGAGACCTCCGCGATAACATGCATAATAACTGTTCAGTTATTACAAAACTTTCGAAAAAGTCATAAGCCAAGCTTTAATTTCGACATCTGATGTCACGGTTACGTTATACTGACATGACACACTCGGCGAAGTCCTCCAGTGCTCACTGAGTAATTTTTGACTATCGCTACCAACATATATGCTTTGCCAAAATCAGACCTGTGAAATTACATGCGACACACTCAGCATGTTCCGCAAATGGGAAACAAGCACCCTGGTCATGCCGTGAAGCTCTTTTTTTTCGCCGTCATCCATTCGGCAATGAATGGGGAAGGAAAA
Source organism: Amblyomma mixtum (assembly GCF_055824585.1). Lineage (NCBI taxonomy): Eukaryota > Metazoa > Arthropoda > Arachnida > Ixodida > Ixodidae > Amblyomma > Amblyomma mixtum. Next base: position 134,885,722 of record NC_143019.1, on the reverse strand, counting down.
AAAGAAAAATAATAAATAACGCTTAGGACATTTACAAATAAAGGGGACAAAAGGGAGAGGCGGCAAAAAGACATGGGGCAGAAATGTCCGCCATGTATCAATTCTGCTGACCGACAGTACCAGGAAGATACATGTCAGGCAAAAGGCGCGAAAAAAAATGTGTTGCGCCTGTCAGTCACACTGATAGCAAAATTGAATGTTGTTACAGGACCTTCAGCTGCGGTGTACTAAAACGTCTCTTGGCGCTGGCGGTATATTATACCCCTGTCACACGGCCAGTTTCAATGGCCATCGAGTCGAGAGCCATCGAGATTTTCGATCGCCATTGAACTCGAGGGAGTTGTGGAGCTGCTACACGGCAAATCTCAATGGCCATTGAAATCGTTCTCGTGTCTTACGCCAAGCTCGTGTGGCGCCACAATCGCTGCTTTCGGTTTCGCGCAAATAACAAAAATATATTGACGAAACTTAACTAAATGTTGAAATACACTTTCTTGCAGTCATAAGGCGCGTTCACACTTGTTCAAAAATCCGGCAAGCGAAGCGGATTCGCTCGCCGCAAAAACTAGGACCTGTTCTCATCTGTTGACGCCCGGGCGAGTTGGAACGGCCGCGCCGCTGCTGCTTCTCGCTTTGCGCACCACGTCGCCGCTCGCGACGTACACAGATACAGTGAGAAAAGAGCATAAATTTATGCTGTCTACGTACCACGAGCGTATGCACGCTTACGTACGCTAAACGCAGGCGCATTCTCACATTGAGTTCAGCGTATGCTAGCAGAGAGGCAAAAATAAACTTAGTCTCTAGTGGCGCCATCTGGTAGTCAAAACGGGAACCATTACTGTCAACAAACCGCCTCTCTTAGGCCTAACAGCGGCAGAATCGTCACTCTAAATAAAAAATAAAGCAAATTTATCACTTATACGTTTTCTTCTAGGCAAGATGAGACGAAGCGAAAGACCGGTGCCCCATTTATGACCAGTGAACGGACAGAAAAAGGCAGCAACAACGAGAATTCAGTCCGAAGCGAGGGGTCCGGCTTTGAAGGGCGCCGCCATGTTTGTTGTCGTTCGAAGCAATGCTAGCAACCTTGGGCAACGCTCGAAGGCCCTCGAAATCTCGATAGAGTTCCGGGCTGCTCCGTCGACTCGATAGACTATTGACTCGATGGCCATTCAAACTGGCCGTGTAGCAGCGCTCGATCGCCTTCGAGTCGGTAGGCTATCGATTCGAGGGCCTTCGAAATGCCCGTGTGACAGGGGTATTAGTTTCAGAAATGGGGGCTACACCTTCCCACGCCATGGGCAAAATCATATGGAACTGAAACCATAAAAATCATGGGCGGTAATCTTTGGGGTAAGCTGCAAAAAAAAAAAAATCACTTGTTTCTCTAACCACAGAGCGCGTTGAAAAAAAAAAGAGAAAAGGAAAGCTCCACGATTTTTTGTTTAATTAAGGCTTGTGACACTTACAAACAGGCTCAGGTTTGCAACCGAGCCCGCTGTGTGCACCGCCATGCAGCGGAGCTTCCCAAGTGCACAGTCCACAGGCACTTGTACTCAGTTTTTAACCAGCGAGTGACCGGCGGTGGGAGTCGAACACCCCACCTCCCGCAGCCGAGACGGGCGTCTTAGCCACTACGCCACGACTGCGGTGATTAATCCTTGACATATAAAAGCATTTTCCTCGGCGATAAGACATTTCCTCCTTTCCAGGCGTGACGTCAGACAAGCTAGCGCAGCGCCACCCGTGACCGCTTAAACCGGCTTACTGACGCTTCGTCCATGCGCGACGCTTTTCATGTTGTAGGCGGCCGTCACGTGGTGATAACTGGTGATGTGGTGCTCGTTCCGCCATTACTTCTGACCGTGGTCGTCATTTCGACTTCGCATTATTCGCCAACCTACCCGTCCATAACATCAAGACGATCTTTTACCACCAGATTTTCTAAGGTCGACGGCTTTCCTCGGCAACTGAAGGCTTCGCTTATAGCGCTGGTTCTCCCTTCACACTGGATTGAGCGCCTACCCTTGGGTCCTGCTTGGCCTACGCACTACACTTCGCAATGACTGTTCCACATGTGCAGCAGAGCTCACGTCTGTTGCCACTGCTCGTGTTCCTGGCAAATATTTCGAGCACTCGCCAAGCACACCTGTCGACGTTTCCAACAACGCCGGCCGTCTACGCAGCTCTGTGCGCATCACAGTCGGTCAGCCTGCAGGAAAAGGAGGTTCCTTTTCTGCGCAGTTTATTGAGTACGAGCAGACAGTACGGGGGGTTGGCTTGATGTGATTGCATTTGTTATCCTGTTGTTGTGTTCGTATTTCAAGCAGGAATGATATGTCATAGGTTTCCTTTGCACGCGTGGTAGTGATTGTTGTGTTTCGATTTTGTATTTTCTAACGCTTTTAAAAGCTTCCCTTTCGTGAATAAAAATTCAGTTGATAGTCTGCGCTTGTGTTGTGTCTTCTTGTTCGCTTTGGTCCTTGTTTCTTTTTGCGCAGCTAAGTGTGAATGGTAAGCCGAAACCCTTTACAAGTTTAACAGCGGAACTGTATGTGGCTAGCTCCTGGTGTGAGCGTCTACGTATAGGGCTGGGGAAACTCGCGGTTAACGTGACCTGGCCGTCACCCACAACGAGGAAACGTCCGAGCATGCCCCACACCCGTGTTAGTAGAGGCTTCTAAGTTTTGTAACGTTCAAAAGCACTAATGAGAAAGTGTAATCGTAGAGACATTTTCTTTTCGGCACGGAGCAAGTTTGTGAATGGACTTCTTTCAACTGGGATTTGAAGCGCCTCGGAGTGGCCGGAGGCGACATTTCAAGCGGGCAGACGAAAGATGGACGGATCAATACCCTGTGAGCATTCTTTTACAGTTTTTTTCTGTCGTTGCAAGTGAAAGGCGGAAAAGCCATTTTACGACGCGTGGAAAATGGGCAAGAACGTGAATTAACAAGGTAAAAAGTGTTGCTGGTTAATGCCAGATCTTGTGGCGAAAAACAGCGCTTAAAGGGCAACTGCAGCACTTTTTTGAGAATTTCGCGATATTCAAGGATTCGAATCTAAATAGGCTTTACGTGAAGCATGCCAATTGTTTTTGCACTAGCATTTGAAGTAGTTACGTAATGGACGATTGAATTTTGCGCTGCTGCTCAATGCACTGGAGGTGTGCACGTAAGTTCAGCGTGACGTCACGGAAGGTCTGCCTTACATTACCACTGTCGTCAGCCACACCCTGCCCTGACTCGTTAGACGCTGCCAATCAACTCTCGGCAGGGTTTGCCTTTGATGGCGTTCCTTTTTTTCCTTCAAAGCAGGCGTTTGCGCGTTGGAAATGTATACCGATACCTTCGATGACGTCATCATGCGCCCCACCCCCCCCCCTCCCAACTTGGCGTTGTGCGCTGCGGAGAACCTTAAAGGTCGTCCGGATTTGAATCAGGGACTACTTCACTATTTCAAGCGCTAAACCAAAAAGACTTCGCATGCTTTACCTGCAAGTTTCACACATTCTATCATCTCAAGCTCGTGTATTTCTAAAACCTATGCAGTTTCCCTTTTAAATCAGAGGCGGCGGCAAACGCGTCGCATCCCCACACTTCTTTGTCTCGTGTAAGCGCTGCTTTTTTGCTGCGAAAATGCGGTATTTATTTTTCAAACATTTTGTATATGCCATCGCTCGAATGGCACCCTTAACACGATGTCACCCTTCGAACATTTCCAGCGTTTCTTTTTTCCTCCACTTGCGAACTTCGGCTGTATATTCACTTGTGGAATTAAAAAAAAAAGGTGTTATCATCTATTGTACTTTTTTTTCTACAAGACAGGCGCTGCAATGACTAGCGCTCTTCCCGCTGCCACACTACTTCTCTGAGCGGCGCATTAGGTAGGCCACGGCTCGCAGTCAATGCCAGGTTAGAGGAAATAGCTGACACATTGCTTCCTAACGTCAGCAGCTGTATAGGTAAAAATAAAATGAACTTAAGTTTCAGAAGCGCAGAGTGAAACAAAATGTGTACTGAGCGAGCACGAAATGCTGCCGCAGGACTGAACTGGTGCCTTTAAACACTGCGGCTTTACCGCATAGACCCTTGGAAAGAGGGGCGGTGAAGGGACAAGACTCCCTGCTTCCTCTGCCTGCAATTGCTTCAAGAAATGTCAACTTCATGCTTCGCAATCCTTTCTTCATAATGGCAGACATTTCGCTTAATTGCCTATTTGCCATAGCAATGCAGGAAAAACAACATGTAGTGTTCGCCTGCCCTGAGCCTCACTACATGTATTGCCGAGAAAACGGCCCGGCTAAGACGGAGACCTCCGCGATAACATGCATAATAACTGTTCAGTTATTACAAAACTTTCGAAAAAGTCATAAGCCAAGCTTTAATTTCGACATCTGATGTCACGGTTACGTTATACTGACATGACACACTCGGCGAAGTCCTCCAGTGCTCACTGAGTAATTTTTGACTATCGCTACCAACATATATGCTTTGCCAAAATCAGACCTGTGAAATTACATGCGACACACTCAGCATGTTCCGCAAATGGGAAACAAGCACCCTGGTCATGCCGTGAAGCTCTTTTTTTTCGCCGTCATCCATTCGGCAATGAATGGGGAAGGAAAAAAAGAAAAATAATAAATAACGCTTAGGACATTTACAAATAAAGGGGACAAAAGGGAGAGGCGGCAAAAAGACATGGGGCAGAAATGTCCGCCATGTATCAATTCTGCTGACCGACAGTACCAGGAAGATACATGTCAGGCAAAAGGCGCGAAAAAAAATGTGTTGCGCCTGTCAGTCACACTGATAGCAAAATTGAATGTTGTTACAGGACCTTCAGCTGCGGTGTACTAAAACGTCTCTTGGCGCTGGCGGTATATTATACCCCTGTCACACGGCCAGTTTCAATGGCCATCGAGTCGAGAGCCATCGAGATTTTCGATCGCCATTGAACTCGAGGGAGTTGTGGAGCTGCTACACGGCAAATCTCAATGGCCATTGAAATCGTTCTCGTGTCTTACGCCAAGCTCGTGTGGCGCCACAATCGCTGCTTTCGGTTTCGCGCAAATAACAAAAATATATTGACGAAACTTAACTAAATGTTGAAATACACTTTCTTGCAGTCATAAGGCGCGTTCACACTTGTTCAAAAATCCGGCAAGCGAAGCGGATTCGCTCGCCGCAAAAACTAGGACCTGTTCTCATCTGTTGACGCCCGGGCGAGTTGGAACGGCCGCGCCGCTGCTGCTTCTCGCTTTGCGCACCACGTCGCCGCTCGCGACGTACACAGATACAGTGAGAAAAGAGCATAAATTTATGCTGTCTACGTACCACGAGCGTATGCACGCTTACGTACGCTAAACGCAGGCGCATTCTCACATTGAGTTCAGCGTATGCTAGCAGAGAGGCAAAAATAAACTTAGTCTCTAGTGGCGCCATCTGGTAGTCAAAACGGGAACCATTACTGTCAACAAACCGCCTCTCTTAGGCCTAACAGCGGCAGAATCGTCACTCTAAATAAAAAATAAAGCAAATTTATCACTTATACGTTTTCTTCTAGGCAAGATGAGACGAAGCGAAAGACCGGTGCCCCATTTATGACCAGTGAACGGACAGAAAAAGGCAGCAACAACGAGAATTCAGTCCGAAGCGAGGGGTCCGGCTTTGAAGGGCGCCGCCATGTTTGTTGTCGTTCGAAGCAATGCTAGCAACCTTGGGCAACGCTCGAAGGCCCTCGAAATCTCGATAGAGTTCCGGGCTGCTCCGTCGACTCGATAGACTATTGACTCGATGGCCATTCAAACTGGCCGTGTAGCAGCGCTCGATCGCCTTCGAGTCGGTAGGCTATCGATTCGAGGGCCTTCGAAATGCCCGTGTGACAGGGGTATTAGTTTCAGAAATGGGGGCTACACCTTCCCACGCCATGGGCAAAATCATATGGAACTGAAACCATAAAAATCATGGGCGGTAATCTTTGGGGTAAGCTGCAAAAAAAAAAAAATCACTTGTTTCTCTAACCACAGAGCGCGTTGAAAAAAAAAAAGAGAAAAGGAAAGCTCCACGATTTTTTGTTTAATTAAGGCTTGTGACACTTACAAACAGGCTCAGGTTTGCAACCGAGCCCGCTGTGTGCACCGCCATGCAGCGGAGCTTCCCAAGTGCACAGTCCACAGGCACTTGTACTCAGTTTTTAACCAGCGAATGACCGGCGGTGGGAGTCGAACACCCCACCTCCCGCAGCCGAGACGGGCGTCTTAGCCACTACGCCACGACTGCGGTGATTAATCCTTGACATATAAAAGCATTTTCCTCGGCGATAAGACATTTCCTCCTTTCCAGGCGTGACGTCAGACAAGCTAGCGCAGCGCCACCCGTGACCGCTTAAACCGGCTTACTGACGCTTCGTCCATGCGCGACGCTTTTCATGTTGTAGGCGGCCGTCACGTGGTGATAACTGGTGATGTGGTGCTCGTTCCGCCATTACTTCTGACCGTGGTCGTCATTTCGACTTCGCATTATTCGCCAACCTACCCGTCCATAACATCAAGACGATCTTTTACCACCAGATTTTCTAAGGTCGACGGCTTTCCTCGGCAACTGAAGGCTTCGCTTATAGCGCTGGTTCTCCCTTCACACTGGATTGAGCGCCTACCCTTGGGTCCTGCTTGGCCTACGCACTACACTTCGCAATGACTGTTCCACATGTGCAGCAGAGCTCACGTCTGTTGCCACTGCTCGTGTTCCTGGCAAATATTTCGAGCACTCGCCAAGCACACCTGTCGACGTTTCCAACAACGCCGGCCGTCTACGCAGCTCTGTGCGCATCACAGTCGGTCAGCCTGCAGGAAAAGGAGGTTCCTTTTCTGCGCAGTTTATTGAGTACGAGCAGACAGTACGGGGGGTTGGCTTGATGTGATTGCATTTGTTATCCTGTTGTTGTGTTCGTATTTCAAGCAGGAATGATATGTCATAGGTTTCCTTTGCACGCGTGGTAGTGATTGTTGTGTTTCGATTTTGTATTTTCTAACGCTTTTAAAAGCTTCCCTTTCGTGAATAAAAATTCAGTTGATAGTCTGCGCTTGTGTTGTGTCTTCTTGTTCGCTTTGGTCCTTGTTTCTTTTTGCGCAGCTAAGTGTGAATGGTAAGCCGAAACCCTTTACAAGTTTAACAGCGGAACTGTATGTGGCTAGCTCCTGGTGTGAGCGTCTACGTATAGGGCTGGGGAAACTCGCGGTTAACGTGACCTGGCCGTCACCCACAACGAGGAAACGTCCGAGCATGCCCCACACCCGTGTTAGTAGAGGCTTCTAAGTTTTGTAACGTTCAAAAGCACTAATGAGAAAGTGTAATCGTAGAGACATTTTCTTTTCGGCACGGAGCAAGTTTGTGAATGGACTTCTTTCAACTGGGATTTGAAGCGCCTCGGAGTGGCCGGAGGCGACATTTCAAGCGGGCAGACGAAAGATGGACGGATCAATACCCTGTGAGCATTCTTTTACAGTTTTTTTCTGTCGTTGCAAGTGAAAGGCGGAAAAGCCATTTTACGACGCGTGGAAAATGGGCAAGAACGTGAATTAACAAGGTAAAAAGTGTTGCTGGTTAATGCCAGATCTTGTGGCGAAAAACAGCGCTTAAAGGGCAACTGCAGCACTTTTTTGAGAATTTCGCGATATTCAAGGATTCGAATCTAAATAGGCTTTACGTGAAGCATGCCAATTGTTTTTGCACTAGCATTTGAAGTAGTTACGTAATGGACGATTGAATTTTGCGCTGCTGCTCAATGCACTGGAGGTGTGCACGTAAGTTCAGCGTGACGTCACGGAAGGTCTGCCTTACATTACCACTGTCGTCAGCCACACCCTGCCCTGACTCGTTAGACGCTGCCAATCAACTCTCGGCAGGGTTTGCCTTTGATGGCGTTCCTTTTTTTCCTTCAAAGCAGGCGTTTGCGCGTTGGAAATGTATACCGATACCTTCGATGACGTCATCATGCGCCCCACCCCCCCCCCTCCCAACTTGGCGTTGTGCGCTGCGGAGAACCTTAAAGGTCGTCCGGATTTGAATCAGGGACTACTTCACTATTTCAAGCGCTAAACCAAAAAGACTTCGCATGCTTTACCTGCAAGTTTCACACATTCTATCATCTCAAGCTCGTGTATTTCTAAAACCTATGCAGTTTCCCTTTTAAATCAGAGGCGGCGGCAAACGCGTCGCATCCCCACACTTCTTTGTCTCGTGTAAGCGCTGCTTTTTTGCTGCGAAAATGCGGTATTTATTTTTCAAACATTTTGTATATGCCATCGCTCGAATGGCACCCTTAACACGATGTCACCCTTCGAACATTTCCAGCGTTTCTTTTTTCCTCCACTTGCGAACTTCGGCTGTATATTCACTTGTGGAATTAAAAAAAAAAGGTGTTATCATCTATTGTACTTTTTTTTCTACAAGACAGGCGCTGCAATGACTAGCGCTCTTCCCGCTGCCACACTACTTCTCTGAGCGGCGCATTAGGTAGGCCACGGCTCGCAGTCAATGCCAGGTTAGAGGAAATAGCTGACACATTGCTTCCTAACGTCAGCAGCTGTATAGGTAAAAATAAAATGAACTTAAGTTTCAGAAGCGCAGAGTGAAACAAAATGTGTACTGAGCGAGCACGAAATGCTGCCGCAGGACTGAACTGGTGCCTTTAAACACTGCGGCTTTACCGCATAGACCCTTGGAAAGAGGGGCGGTGAAGGGACAAGACTCCCTGCTTCCTCTGCCTGCAATTGCTTCAAGAAATGTCAACTTCATGCTTCGCAATCCTTTCTTCATAATGGCAGACATTTCGCTTAATTGCCTATTTGCCATAGCAATGCAGGAAAAACAACATGTAGTGTTCGCCTGCCCTGAGCCTCACTACATGTATTGCCGAGAAAACGGCCCGGCTAAGACGGAGACCTCCGCGATAACATGCATAATAACTGTTCAGTTATTACAAAACTTTCGAAAAAGTCATAAGCCAAGCTTTAATTTCGACATCTGATGTCACGGTTACGTTATACTGACATGACACACTCGGCGAAGTCCTCCAGTGCTCACTGAGTAATTTTTGACTATCGCTACCAACATATATGCTTTGCCAAAATCAGACCTGTGAAATTACATGCGACACACTCAGCATGTTCCGCAAATGGGAAACAAGCACCCTGGTCATGCCGTGAAGCTCTTTTTTTTCGCCGTCATCCATTCGGCAATGAATGGGGAAGGAAAAAAAGAAAAATAATAAATAACGCTTAGGACATTTACAAATAAAGGGGACAAAAGGGAGAGGCGGCAAAAAGACATGGGGCAGAAATGTCCGCCATGTATCAATTCTGCTGACCGACAGTACCAGGAAGATACATGTCAGGCAAAAGGCGCGAAAAAAAATGTGTTGCGCCTGTCAGTCACACTGATAGCAAAATTGAATGTTGTTACAGGACCTTCAGCTGCGGTGTACTAAAACGTCTCTTGGCGCTGGCGGTATATTATACCCCTGTCACACGGCCAGTTTCAATGGCCATCGAGTCGAGAGCCATCGAGATTTTCGATCGCCATTGAACTCGAGGGAGTTGTGGAGCTGCTACACGGCAAATCTCAATGGCCATTGAAATCGTTCTCGTGTCTTACGCCAAGCTCGTGTGGCGCCACAATCGCTGCTTTCGGTTTCGCGCAAATAACAAAAATATATTGACGAAACTTAACTAAATGTTGAAATACACTTTCTTGCAGTCATAAGGCGCGTTCACACTTGTTCAAAAATCCGGCAAGCGAAGCGGATTCGCTCGCCGCAAAAACTAGGACCTGTTCTCATCTGTTGACGCCCGGGCGAGTTGGAACGGCCGCGCCGCTGCTGCTTCTCGCTTTGCGCACCACGTCGCCGCTCGCGACGTACACAGATACAGTGAGAAAAGAGCATAAATTTATGCTGTCTACGTACCACGAGCGTATGCACGCTTACGTACGCTAAACGCAGGCGCATTCTCACATTGAGTTCAGCGTATGCTAGCAGAGAGGCAAAAATAAACTTAGTCTCTAGTGGCGGCATCTGGTAGTCAAAACGGGAACCATTACTGTCAACAAACCGCCTCTCTTAGGCCTAACAGCGGCAGAATCGTCACTCTAAATAAAAAATAAAGCAAATTTATCACTTATACGTTTTCTTCTAGGCAAGATGAGACGAAGCGAAAGACCGGTGCCCCATTTATGACCAGTGAACGGACAGAAAAAGGCAGCAACAACGAGAATTCAGTCCGAAGCGTGGGGTCCGGCTTTGAAGGGCGCCGCCATGTTTGTTGTCGTTCGAAGCAATGCTAGCAACCTTGGGCAACGCTCGAAGGCCCTCGAAATCTCGATAGAGTTCCGGGCTGCTCCGTCGACTCGATAGACTATTGACTCGATGGCCATTCAAACTGGCCGTGTAGCAGCGCTCGATCGCATTCGAGTCGATAGGCTATCGATTCGAGGGCCTTCGAAATGCCCGTGTGACAGGGGTATTAGTTTCAGAAATGGGGGCTACACCTTCCCACGCCATGGGCAAAATCATATGGAACTGAAACCATAAAAATCATGGGCGGTAATCTTTGGGGTAAGCTGCAAAAAAAAAAAAAATCACTTGTTTCTCTAACCACAGAGCGCGTTGAAAAAAAAAAAGAGAAAAAGAAAGCTCCACGATTTTTTGTTTAATTAAGGCTTGTGACACTTACAAACAGGCTCAGGTTTGCAACCGAGCCCGCTGTGTGCACCGCCATGCAGCGGAGCTTCCCAAGTGCACAGTCCACAGGCACTTGTACTCAGTTTTTAACCAGCAAGTGACCGGCGGTGGGAGTCGAACACCCCACCTCCCGCAGCCGAGACGGGCGTCTTAGCCACTACGCCACGACTGCGGTGATTAATCCTTGACATATAAAAGCATTTTCCTCGGCGATAAGACATTTCCTCCTTTCCAGGCGTGACGTCAGACAAGCTAGCGCAGCGCCACCCGTGACCGCTTAAACCGGCTTACTGACGCTTCGTCCATGCGCGACGCTTTTCATGTTGTAGGCGGCCGTCACGTGGTGATAACTGGTGATGTGGTGCTCGTTCCGCCATTACTTCTGACCGTGGTCGTCATTTCGACTTCGCATTATTCGCCAACCTACCCGTCCATAACATCAAGACGATCTTTTACCACCAGATTTTCTAAGGTCGACGGCTTTCCTCGGCAACTGAAGGCTTCGCTTATAGCGCTGGTTCTCCCTTCACACTGGATTGAGCGCCTACCCTTGGGTCCTGCTTGGCCTACGCACTACACTTCGCAATGACTGTTCCACATGTGCAGCAGAGCTCACGTCTGTTGCCACTGCTCGTGTTCCTGGCAAATATTTCGAGCACTCGCCAAGCACACCTGTCGACGTTTCCAACAACGCCGGCCGTCTACGCAGCTCTGTGCGCATCACAGTCGGTCAGCCTGCAGGAAAAGGAGGTTCCTTTTCTGCGCAGTTTATTGAGTACGAGCAGACAGTACGGGGGGTTGGCTTGATGTGATTGCATTTGTTATCCTGTTGTTGTGTTCGTATTTCAAGCAGGAATGATATGTCATAGGTTTCCTTTGCACGCGTGGTAGTGATTGTTGTGTTTCGATTTTGTATTTTCTAACGCTTTTAAAAGCTTCCCTTTCGTGAATAAAAATTCAGTTGATAGTCTGCGCTTGTGTTGTGTCTTCTTGTTCGCTTTGGTCCTCGTTTCTTTTTGCGCAGCTAAGTGTGAATGGTAAGCCGAAACCCTTTACAAGTTTAACAGCGGAACTGTATGTGGCTAGCTCCTGGTGTGAGCGTCTACGTATAGGGCTGGGGAAACTCGCGGTTAACGTGACCTGGCCGTCACCCACAACGAGGAAACGTCCGAGCATGCCCCACACCCGTGTTAGTAGAGGCTTCTAAGTTTTGTAACGTTCAAAAGCACTAATGAGAAAGTGTAATCGTAGAGACATTTTCTTTTCGGCACGGAGCAAGTTTGTGAATGGACTTCTTTCAACTGGGATTTGAAGCGCCTCGGAGTGGCCGGAGGCGACATTTCAAGCGGGCAGACGAAAGATGGACGGATCAATACCCTGTGAGCATTCTTTTACAGTTTTTTTCTGTCGTTGCAAGTGAAAGGCGGAAAAGCCATTTTACGACGCGTGGAAAATGGGCAAGAACGTGAATTAACAAGGTAAAAAGTGTTGCTGGTTAATGCCAGATCTTGTGGCGAAAAACAGCGCTTAAAGGGCAACTGCAGCACTTTTTTGAGAATTTCGCGATATTCAAGGATTCGAATCTAAATAGGCTTTACGTGAAGCATGCCAATTGTTTTTGCACTAGCATTTGAAGTAGTTACGTAATGGACGATTGAATTTTGCGCTGCTGCTCAATGCACTGGAGGTGTGCACGTAAGTTCAGCGTGACGTCACGGAAGGTCTGCCTTACATTACCACTGTCGTCAGCCACACCCTGCCCTGACTCGTTAGACGCTGCCAATCAACTCTCGGCAGGGTTTGCCTTTGATGGCGTTCCTTTTTTTCCTTCAAAGCAGGCGTTTGCGCGTCGGAAATGTATACCGATACCTTCGATGACGTCATCATGCGCCCCACCCCCCCCCCCCTCCCAACTTGGCGTTGTGCGCTGCGGAGAACCTTAAAGGTCGTCCGGATTTGAATCAGGGACTACTTCACTATTTCAAGCGCTAAACCAAAAAGGCTTCGCATGCTTTACCTGCAAGTTTCACACATTCTATCATCTCAAGCTCGTGTATTTCTAAAACCTATGCAGTTTCCCTTTTAAATCACAGGCGGCGGCAAACGCGTCGCATCCCCACACTTCTTTGTCTCGTGTAAGCGCTGCTTTTTTGCTGCGAAAATGCGGTATTTATTTTTCAAACATTTTGTATATGCCATCGCTCGAATGGCACCCTTAACACGATGTCACCCTTCGAACATTTCCAGCGTTTCTTTTTTCCTCCACTTGCGAACTTCGGCTGTATATTCACTTGTGGAATTAAAAAAAAAGGTGTTATCATCTATTGTACTTTTTTTTCTACAAGACAGGCGCTCCAATGACTAGCGCTCTTCCCGCTGCCACACTACTTCTCTGAGCGGCGCATTAGGTAGGCCACGGCTCGCAGTCAATGCCAGGTTAGAGGAAATAGCTGACACATTGCTTCCTAACGTCAGCAGCTGTATAGGTAAAAATAAAATGAACTTAAGTTTCAGAAGCACAGAGTGAAACAAATGTGTACTGAGCGAGCACGAAATGCTGCCGCAGGACTGAACTAGTGCCTTTAAACACTGCGGCTTTACCGCATAGACCCTTGGAAAGAGGGGCGGTGAAGGGACAAGACTCCCTGCTTCCTCTGCCTGCAATTGCTTCAAGAAATGTCAACTTCATGCTTCGCAATCCCTTCTTCATAATGGCAGACATTTCGCTTAATTGCCTATTTGCCATAGCAATGCAGGAAAAACAACATGTAGTGTTCGCCTGCCCTGAGCCTCACTACATGTATTGCCGAGAAAACGGCCCGGCTAAGACGGAGACCTCCGCGATAACATGCATAATAACTGTTCAGTTATTACAAAACTTTCGAAAAAGTCATAAGCCAAGCTTTAATTTCGACATCTGATGTCACGGTTACGTTATACTGACATGACACACTCGGCGAAGTCCTCCAGTGCTCACTGAGTAATTTTTGACTATCGCTACCAACATATATGCTTTGCCAAAATCAGACCTGTGAAATTACATGCGACACACTCAGCATGTTCCGCAAATGGGAAACAAGCACCCTGGTCATGCCGTGAAGCTCTTTTTTTTCGCCGTCATCCATTCGGCAATGAATGGGGAAGGAAAAAAAGAAAAATAATAAATAACGCTTAGGACATTTACAAATAAAGGGGACAAAAGGGAGAGGCGGCAAAAAGACATGGGGCAGAAATGTCCGCCATGTATCAATTCTGCTGACCGACAGTACCAGGAAGATACATGTCAGGCAAAAGGCGCGAAAAAAAATGTGTTGCGCCTGTCAGTCACACTGATAGCAAAATTGAATGTTGTTACAGGACCTTCAGCTGCGGTGTACTAAAACGTCTTGGCGCTGGCGGTATATTATACCCCTGTCACACGGCCAGTTTCAATGGCCATCGAGTCGAGAGCCATCGAGATTTTCGATCGCCATTGAACTCGAGGGAGTTGTGGAGCTGCTACACGGCAAATCTCAATGGCCATTGAAATCGTTCTCGTGTCTTACGCCAAGCTCGTGTGGCGCCACAATCGCTGCTTTCGGTTTCGCGCAAATAACAAAAATATATTGACGAAACTTAACTAAATGTTGAAATACACTTTCTTGCAGTCATAAGGCGCGTTCACACTTGTTCAAAAATCCGGCAAGCGAAGCGGATTCGCTCGCCGCAAAAACTAGGACCTGTTCTCATCTGTTGACGCCCGGGCGAGTTGGAACGGCCGCGCCGCTGCTGCTTCTCGCTTTGCGCACCACGTCGCCGCTCGCGACGTACACAGATACAGTGAGAAAAGAGCATAAATTTATGCTGTCTACGTACCACGAGCGTATGCACGCTTACGTACGCTAAACGCAGGCGCATTCTCACATTGAGTTCAGCGTATGCTAGCAGAGAGGCAAAAATAAACTTAGTCTCTAGTGGCGCCATCTGGTAGTCAAAACGGGAACCATTACTGTCAACAAACCGCCTCTCTTAGGCCTAACAGCGGCAGAATCGTCACTCTAAATAAAAAATAAAGCAAATTTATCACTTATACGTTTTCTTCTAGGCAAGATGAGACGAAGCGAAAGACCGGTGCCCCATTTATGACCAGTGAACGGACAGAAAAAGGCAGCAACAACGAGAATTCAGTCCGAAGCGAGGGGTCCGGCTTTGAAGGGCGCCGCCATGTTTGTTGTCGTTCGAAGCAATGCTAGCAACCTTGGGCAACGCTCGAAGGCCCTCGAAATCTCGATAGAGTTCCGGGCTGCTCCGTCGACTCGATAGACTATTGACTCGATGGCCATTCAAACTGGCCGTGTAGCAGCGCTCGATCGCCTTCGAGTCGATAGGCTATCGATTCGAGGGCCTTCGAAATGCCCGTGTGACAGGGGTATTAGTTTCAGAAATGGGGGCTACACCTTCCCACGCCATGGGCAAAATCATATGGAACTGAAACCATAAAAATCATGGGCGGTAATCTTTGGGGTAAGCTGCAAAAAAAAAAAAATCACTTGTTTCTCTAACCACAGAGAGCGTTGAAAAAAAAAAAGAGAAAAAGAAAGCTCCACGATTTTTTGTTTAATTAAGGCTTGTGACACTTACAAACAGGCTCAGGTTTGCAACCGAGCCCGCTGTGTGCACCGCCATGCAGCGGAGCTTCCCAAGTGCACAGTCCACAGGCACTTGTACTCAGTTTTTAACCAGCGAGTGACCGGCGGTGGGAGTCGAACACCCCACCTCCCGCAGCCGAGACGGGCGTCTTAGCCACTACGCCACGACTGCGGTGATTAATCCTTGACATATAAAAGCATTTTCCTCGGCGATAAGACATTTCCTCCTTTCCAGGCGTGACGTCAGACAAGCTAGCGCAGCGCCACCCGTGACCGCTTAAACCGGCTTACTGACGCTTCGTCCATGCGCGACGCTTTTCATGTTGTAGGCGGCCGTCACGTGGTGATAACTGGTGATGTGGTGCTCGTTCCGCCATTACTTCTGACCGTGGTCGTCATTTGGACTTCGCATTATTCGCCAACCTACCCGTCCATAACATCAAGACGATCTTTTACCACCAGATTTTCTAAGGTCGACGGCTTTCCTCGGCAACTGAAGGCTTCGCTTATAGCGCTGGTTCTCCCTTCACACTGGATTGAGCGCCTACCCTTGGGTCCTGCTTGGCCTACGCACTACACTTCGCAATGACTGTTCCACATGTGCAGCAGAGCTCACGTCTGTTGCCACTGCTCGTGTTCCTGGCAAATATTTCGAGCACTCGCCAAGCACACCTGTCGACGTTTCCAACAACGCCGGCCGTCTACGCAGCTCTGTGCGCATCACAGTCGGTCAGCCTGCAGGAAAAGGAGGTTCCTTTTCTGCGCAGTTTATTGAGTACGAGCAGACAGTACGGGGGGTTGGCTTGATGTGATTGCATTTGTTATCCTGTTGTTGTGTTCGTATTTCAAGCAGGAATGATATGTCATAGGTTTCCTTTGCACGCGTGGTAGTGATTGTTGTGTTTCGATTTTGTATTTTCTAACGCTTTTAAAAGCTTCCCTTTCGTGAATAAAAATTCAGTTGATAGTCTGCGCTTGTGTTGTGTCTTCTTGTTCGCTTTGGTCCTCGTTTCTTTTTGCGCAGCTAAGTGTGAATGGTAAGCCGAAACCCTTTACAAGTTTAACAGCGGAACTGTATGTGGCTAGCTCCTGGTGTGAGCGTCTACGTATAGGGCTGGGGAAACTCGCGGTTAACGTGACCTGGCCGTCACCCACAACGAGGAAACGTCCGAGCATGCCCCACACCCGTGTTAGTAGAGGCTTCTAAGTTTTGTAACGTTCAAAAGCACTAATGAGAAAGTGTAATCGTAGAGGCATTTTCTTTTCGGCACGGAGCAAGTTTGTGAATGGACTTCTTTCAACTGGGATTTGAAGCGCCTCGGAGTGGCCGGAGGCGACATTTCAAGCGGGCAGACGAAAGATGGACGGATCAATACCCTGTGAGCATTCTTTTACAGTTTTTTTCTGTCGTTGCAAGTGAAAGGCGGAAAAGCCATTTTACGACGCGTGGAAAATGGGCAAGAACGTGAATTAACAAGGTAAAAAGTGTTGCTGGTTAATGCCAGATCTTGTGGCGAAAAACAGCGCTTAAAGGGCAACTGCAGCACTTTTTTGAGAATTTCGCGATATTCAAGGATTCGAATCTAAATAGGCTTTACGTGAAGCATGCCAATTGTTTTTGCACTAGCATTTGAAGTAGTTACGTAATGGACGATTGAATTTTGCGCTGCTGCTCAATGCACTGGAGGTGTGCACGTAAGTTCAGCGTGACGTCACGGAAGGTCTGCCTTACATTACCACTGTCGTCAGCCACACCCTGCCCTGACTCGTTAGACGCTGCCAATCAACTCTCGGCAGGGTTTGCCTTTGATGGCGTTCCTTTTTTTCCTTCAAAGCAGGCGTTTGCGCGTTGGAAATGTATACCGATACCTTCGATGACGTCATCATGCGCCCCCCCCCCACCTCCCAACTTGGCGTTGTGCGCTGCGGAGAACCTTAAAGGTCGTCCGGATTTGAATCAGGGACTACTTCACTATTTCAAGCGCTAAACCAAAAAGACTTCGCATGCTTTACCTGCAAGTTTCACACATTCTATCATCTCAAGCTCGTGTATTTCTAAAACCTATGCAGTTTCCCTTTTAAATCAGAGGCGGCGGCAAACGCGTCGCATCCCCACACTTCTTTGTCTCGTGTAAGCGCTGCTTTTTTGCTGCGAAAATGCGGTATTTATTTTTCAAACATTTTGTATATGCCATCGCTCGAATGGCACCCTTAACACGATGTCACCCTTCGAACATTTCCAGCGTTTCTTTTTTCCTCCACTTGCGAACTTCGGCTGTATATTCACTTGTGGAATTAAAAAAAAAGGTGTTATCATCTATTGTACTTTTTTTTCTACAAGACAGGCGCTCCAATGACTAGCGCTCTTCCCGCTGCCACACTACTTCTCTGAGCGGCGCATTAGGTAGGCCACGGCTCGCAGTCAATGCCAGGTTAGAGGAAATAGCTGACACATTGCTTCCTAACGTCAGCAGCTGTATAGGTAAAAATAAAATGAACTTAAGTTTCAGAAGCACAGAGTGAAACAAATGTGTACTGAGCGAGCACGAAATGCTGCCGCAGGACTGAACTGGTGCCTTTAAACACTGCGGCTTTACCGCATAGACCCTTGGAAAGAGGGGCGGTGAAGGGACAAGACTCCCTGCTTCCTCTGCCTGCAATTGCTTCAAGAAATGTCAACTTCATGCTTCGCAATCCTTTCTTCATAATGGCAGACATTTCGCTTAATTGCCTATTTGCCATAGCAATGCAGGAAAAACAACATGTAGTGTTCGCCTGCCCTGAGCCTCACTACATGTATTGCCGAGAAAACGGCCCGGCTAAGACGGAGACCTCCGCGATAACATGCATAATAACTGTTCAGTTATTACAAAACTTTCGAAAAAGTCATAAGCCAAGCTTTAATTTCGACATCTGATGTCACGGTTACGTTATACTGACATGACACACTCGGCGAAGTCCTCCAGTGCTCACTGAGTAATTTTTGACTATCGCTACCAACATATATGCTTTGCCAAAATCAGACCTGTGAAATTACATGCGACACACTCAGCATGTTCCGCAAATGGGAAACAAGCACCCTGGTCATGCCGTGAAGCTCTTTTTTTTCGCCGTCATCCATTCGGCAATGAATGGGGAAGGAAAAAAAGAAAAATAATAAATAACGCTTAGGACATTTACAAATAAAGGGGACAAAAGGGAGAGGCGGCAAAAAGACATGGGGCAGAAATGTCCGCCATGTATCAATTCTGCTGACCGACAGTACCAGGAAGATACATGTCAGGCAAAAGGCGCGAAAAAAAATGTGTTGCGCCTGTCAGTCACACTGATAGCAAAATTGAATGTTGTTACAGGACCTTCAGCTGCGGTGTACTAAAACGTCTCTTGGCGCTGGCGGTATATTATACCCCTGTCACACGGCCAGTTTCAATGGCCATCGAGTCGAGAGCCATCGAGATTTTCGATCGCCATTGAACTCGAGGGAGTTGTGGAGCTGCTACACGGCAAATCTCAATGGCCATTGAAATCGTTCTCGTGTCTTACGCCAAGCTCGTGTGGCGCCACAATCGCTGCTTTCGGTTTCGCGCAAATAACAAAAATATATTGACGAAACTTAACTAAATGTTGAAATACACTTTCTTGCAGTCATAAGGCGCGTTCACACTTGTTCAAAAATCCGGCAAGCGAAGCGGATTCGCTCGCCGCAAAAACTAGGACCTGTTCTCATCTGTTGACGCCCGGGCGAGTTGGAACGGCCGCGCCGCTGCTGCTTCTCGCTTTGCGCACCACGTCGCCGCTCGCGACGTACACAGATACAGTGAGAAAAGAGCATAAATTTATGCTGTCTACGTACCACGAGCGTATGCACGCTTACGTACGCTAAACGCAGGCGCATTCTCACATTGAGTTCAGCGTATGCTAGCAGAGAGGCAAGAATAAACTTAGTCTCTAGTGGCGCCATCTGGTAGTCAAAACGGGAACCATTACTGTCAACAAACCGCCTCTCTTAGGCCTAACAGCGGCAGAATCGTCACTCTAAATAAAAAATAAAGCAAATTTATCACTTATACGTTTTCTTCTAGGCAAGATGAGACGAAGCGAAAGACCGGTGCCCCATTTATGACCAGTGAACGGACAGAAAAAGGCAGCAACAACGAGAATTCAGTCCGAAGCGAGGGGTCCGGCTTTGAAGGGCGCCGCCATGTTTGTTGTCGTTCGAAGCAATGCTAGCAACCTTGGGCAACGCTCGAAGGCCCTCGAAATCTCGATAGAGTTCCGGGCTGCTCCGTCGACTCGATAGACTATTGACTCGATGGCCATTCAAACTGGCCGTGTAGCAGCGCTCGATCGCCTTCGAGTCGATAGGCTATCGATTCGAGGGCCTTCGAAATGCCCGTGTGACAGGGGTATTAGTTTCAGAAATGGGGGCTACACCTTCCCACGCCATGGGCAAAATCATATGGAACTGAAACCATAAAAATCATGGGCGGTAATCTTTGGGGTAAGCTGCAAAAAAAAAAAAATAACTTGTTTCTCTAACCACAGAGCGCGTTGAAAAAAAAAAAGAGAAAAAGAAAGCTCCACGATTTTTTGTTTAATTAAGGCTCGTGACTTACAAACAGGCTCAGGTTTGCAACCGAGCCCGCTGTGTGCACCGCCATGCAGCGGAGCTTCCCAAGTGCACAGTCCACAGGCACTTGTACTCAGTTTTTAACCAGCGAGTGACCGGCGGTGGGAGTCGAACACCCCACCTCCCGCAGCCGAGACGGGCGTCTTAGCCACTACGCCACGACTGCGGTGATTAATCCTTGACATATAAAAGCATTTTCCTCGGCGATAAGACATTTCCTCCTTTCCAGGCGTGACGTCAGACAAGCTAGCGCAGCGCCACCCGTGACCGCTTAAACCGGCTTACTGACGCTTCGTCCATGCGCGACGCTTTTCATGTTGTAGGCGGCCGTCACGTGGTGATAACTGGTGATGTGGTGCTCGTTCCGCCATTACTTCTGACCGTGGTCGTCATTTCGACTTCGCATTATTCGCCAACCTACCCGTCCATAACATCAAGACGATCTTTTACCACCAGATTTTCTAAGGTCGACGGCTTTCCTCGGCAACTGAAGGCTTCGCTTATAGCGCTGGTTCTCCCTTCACACTGGATTGAGCGCCTACCCTTGGGTCCTGCTTGACCTACGCACTACACTTCGCAATGACTGTTCCACATGTGCAGCAGAGCTCACGTCTGTTGCCACTGCTCGTGTTCCTGGCAAATATTTCGAGCACTCGCCAAGCACACCTGTCGACGTTTCCAACAACGCCGGCCGTCTACGCAGCTCTGTGCGCATCACAGTCGGTCAGCCTGCAGGAAAAGGAGGTTCCTTTTCTGCGCAGTTTATTGAGTACGAGCAGACAGTACGGGGGGTTGGCTTGATGTGATTGCATTTGTTATCCTGTTGTTGTGTTCGTATTTCAAGCAGGAATGATATGTCATAGGTTTCCTTTGCACGCGTGGTAGTGATTGTTGTGTTTCGATTTTGTATTTTCTAACGCTTTTAAAAGCTTCCCTTTCGTGAATAAAAATTCAGTTGATAGTCTGCGCTTGTGTTGTGTCTTCTTGTTCGCTTTGGTCCTCGTTTCTTTTTGCGCAGCTAAGTGTGAATGGTAAGCCGAAACCCTTTACAAGTTTAACAGCGGAACTGTATGTGGCTAGCTCCTGGTGTGAGCGTCTACGTATAGGGCTGGGGAAACTCGCGGTTAACGTGACCTGGCCGTCACCCACAACGAGGAAACGTCCGAGCATGCCCCACACCCGTGTTAGTAGAGGCTTCTAAGTTTTGTAACGTTCAAAAGCACTAATGAGAAAGTGTAATCGTAGAGACATTTTCTTTTCGGCACGGAGCAAGTTTGTGAATGGACTTCTTTCAACTGGGATTTGAAGCGCCTCGGAGTGGCCGGAGGCGACATTTCAAGCGGGCAGACGAAAGATGGACGGATCAATACCCTGTGAGCATTCTTTTACAGTTTTTTTCTGTCGTTGCAAGTGAAAGGCGGAAAAGCCATTTTACGACGCGTGGAAAATGGGCAAGAACGTGAATTAACAATGTAAAAAGTGTTGCTGGTTAATGCCAGATCTTGTGGCGAAAAACAGCGCTTAAAGGGCAACTGCAGCACTTTTTTGAGAATTTCGCGATATTCAAGGATTCGAATCTAAATAGGCTTTACGTGAAGCATGCCAATTGTTTTTGCACTAGCATTTGAAGTAGTTACGTAATGGACGATTGAATTTTGCGCTGCTGCTCAATGCACTGGAGGTGTGCACGTAAGTTCAGCGTGACGTCACGGAAGGTCTGCCTTACATTACCACTGTCGTCAGCCACACCCTGCCCTGACTCGTTAGACGCTGCCAATCAACTCTCGGCAGGGTTTGCCTTTGATGGCGTTCCTTTTTTTCCTTCAAAGCAGGCGTTTGCGCGTTGGAAATGTATACCGATACCTTCGATGACGTCATCATGCGCCCCCCCCCCCCCCCCTCCCAACTTGGCGTTGTGCGCTGCGGAGAACCTTAAAGGTCGTCCGGATTTGAATCAGGGACTACTTCACTATTTCAAGCGCTAAACCAAAAAGACTTCGCATGCTTTACCTGCAAGTTTCACACATTCTATCATCTCAAGCTCGTGTATTTCTCAAACCTATGCAGTTTCCCTTTTAAATCAGAGGCGGCGGCAAACGCGTCGCATCCCCACACTTCTTTGTCTCGTGTAAGCGCTGCTTTTTTGCTGCGAAAATGCGGTATTTATTTTTCAAACATTTTGTATATGCCATCGCTCGAATGGCACCCTTAACACGATGTCACCCTTCGAACATTTCCAGCGTTTCTTTTTTCCTCCACTTGCGAACTTCGGCTGTATATTCACTTGTGGAATTAAAAAAAAAGGTGTTATCATCTATTGTACTTTTTTTTCTACAAGACAGGCGCTCCAATGACTAGCGCTCTTCCCGCTGCCACACTACTTCTCTGAGCGGCGCATTAGGTAGGCCACGGCTCGCAGTCAATGCCAGGTTAGAGGAAATAGCTGACACATTGCTTCCTAACGTCAGCAGCTGTATAGGTAAAAATAAAATGAACTTAAGTTTCAGAAGCACAGAGTGAAACAAATGTGTACTGAGCGAGCACGAAATGCTGCCGCAGGACTGAACTGGTGCCTTTAAACACTGCGGCTTTACCGCATAGACCCTTGGAAAGAGGGGCGGTGAAGGGACAAGACTCCCTGCTTCCTCTGCCTGCAATTGCTTCAAGAAATGTCAACTTCATGCTTCGCAATCCTTTCTTCATAATGGCAGACATTTCGCTTAATTGCCTATTTGCCATAGCAATGCAGGAAAAACAACATGTAGTGTTCGCCTGCCCTGAGCCTCACTACATGTATTGCCGAGAAAACGGCCCGGCTAAGACGGAGACCTTCGCGATAACATGCATAATAACTGTTCAGTTATTACAAAACTTTCGAAAAAGTCATAAGCCAAGCTTTAATTTCGACATCTGATGTCACGGTTACGTTATACTGACATGACACACTCGGCGAAGTCCTCCAGTGCTCACTGAGTAATTTTTGACTATCGCTACCAACATATATGCTTTGCCAAAATCAGACCTGTGAAATTACATGCGACACACTCAGCATGTTCCGCAAATGGGAAACAAGCACGCTGGTCATGCCGTGAAGCTCTTTTTTTTTGCCGTCATCCATTCGGCAATGAATGGGGAAGGAAAAAAAGAAAAATAATAAATAACGCTTAGGACATTTACAAATAAAGGGGACAAAAGGGAGAGGCGGCAAAAAGACATGGGGCAGAAATGTCCGCCATGTATCAATTCTGCTGACCGACAGTACCAGGAAGATACATGTCAGGCAAAAGGCGCGAAAAAAAATGTGTTGCGCCTGTCAGTCACACTGATAGCAAAATTGAATGTTGTTACAGGACCTTCAGCTGCGGTGTACTAAAACGTCTCTTGGCGCTGGCGGTATATTATACCCCTGTCACACGGCCAGTTTCAATGGCCATCGAGTCGAGAGCCATCGAGATTTTCGATCGCCATTGAACTCGAGGGAGTTGTGGAGCTGCTACACGGCAAATCTCAATGGCCATTGAAATCGTTCTCGTGTCTTACGCCAAGCTCGTGTGGCGCCACAATCGCTGCTTTCGGTTTCGCGCAAATAACAAAAATATATTGACGAAACTTAACTAAATGTTGAAATACACTTTCTTGCAGTCATAAGGCGCGTTCACACTTGTTCAAAAATCCGGCAAGCGAAGCGGATTCGCTCGCCGCAAAAACTAGGACCTGTTCTCATCTGTTGACGCCCGGGCGAGTTGGAACGGCCGCGCCGCTGCTGCTTCTCGCTTTGCGCACCACGTCGCCGCTCGCGACGTACACAGATACAGTGAGAAAAGAGCATAAATTTATGCTGTCTACGTACCACGAGCGTATGCACGCTTACGTACGCTAAACGCAGGCGCATTCTCACATTGAGTTCAGCGTATGCTAGCAGAGAGGCAAAAATAAACTTAGTCTCTAGTGGCGCCATCTGGTAGTCAAAACGGGAACCATTACTGTCAACAAACCGCCTCTCTTAGGCCTAACAGCGGCAGAATCGTCACTCTAAATAAAAAATAAAGCAAATTTATCACTTATACGTTTTCTTCTAGGCAAGATGAGACGAAGCGAAAGACCGGTGCCCCATTTATGACCAGTGAACGGACAGAAAAAGGCAGCAACAACGAGAATTCAGTCCGAAGCGAGGGGTCCGGCTTTGAAGGGCGCCGCCATGTTTGTTGTCGTTCGAAGCAATGCTAGCAACCTTGGGCAACGCTCGAAGGCCCTCGAAATCTCGATAGAGTTCCGGGCTGCTCCGTCGACTCGATAGACTATTGACTCGATGGCCATTCAAACTGGCCGTGTAGCAGCGCTCGATCGCCTTCGAGTCGATAGGCTATCGATTCGAGGGCCTTCGAAATGCCCGTGTGACAGGGGTATTAGTTTCAGAAATGGGGGCTACACCTTCCCACGCCATGGGCAAAATCATATGGAACTGAAACCATAAAAATCATGGGCGGTAATCTTTGGGGTAAGCTGCAAAAAAAAAAAAATCACTTGTTTCTCTAACCACAGAGCGCGTTGAAAAAAAAAAGAGAAAAAGAAAGCTCCACGATTTTTTGTTTAATTAAGGCTTGTGACACTTACAAACAGGCTCAGGTTTGCAACCGAGCCCGCTGTGTGCACCGCCATGCAGCGGAGCTTCCCAAGTGCACAGTCCACAGGCACTTGTACTCAGTTTTTAACCAGCGAGTGACCGGCGGTGGGAGTCGAACACCCCACCTCCCGCAGCCGAGACGGGCGTCTTAGCCACTACGCCACGACTGCGGTGATTAATCCTTGACATATAAAAGCATTTTCCTCGGCGATAAGACATTTCCTCCTTTCCAGGCGTGACGTCAGACAAGCTAGCGCAGCGCCACCCGTGACCGCTTAAACCGGCTTACTGACGCTTCGTCCATGCGCGACGCTTTTCATGTTGTAGGCGGCCGTCACGTGGTGATAACTGGTGATGTGGTGCTCGTTCCGCCATTACTTCTGACCGTGGTCGTCATTTCGACTTCGCATTATTCGCCAACCTACCCGTCCATAACATCAAGACGATCTTTTACCACCAGATTTTCTAAGGTCGACGGCTTTCCTCGGCAACTGAAGGCTTCGCTTATAGCGCTGGTTCTCCCTTCACACTGGATTGAGCGCCTACCCTTGGGTCCTGCTTGGCCTACGCACTACACTTCGCAATGACTGTTCCACATGTGCAGCAGAGCTGACGTCTGTTGCCACTGCTCGTGTTCCTGGCAAATATTTCGAGCACTCGCCAAGCACACCTGTCGACGTTTCCAACAACGCCGGCCGTCTACGCAGCTCTGTGCGCATCACAGTCGGTCAGCCTGCAGGAAAAGGAGGTTCCTTTTCTGCGCAGTTTATTGAGTACGAGCAGACAGTACGGGGGGTTGGCTTGATGTGATTGCATTTGTTATCCTGTTGTTGTGTTCGTATTTCAAGCAGGAATGATATGTCATAGGTTTCCTTTGCACGCGTGGTAGTGATTGTTGTGTTTCGATTTTGTATTTTCTAACGCTTTTAAAAGCTTCCCTTTCGTGAATAAAAATTCAGTTGATAGTCTGCGCTTGTGTTGTGTCTTCTTGTTCGCTTTGGTCCTCGTTTCTTTTTGCGCAGCTAAGTGTGAATGGTAAGCCGAAACCCTTTACAAGTTTAACAGCGGAACTGTATGTGGCTAGCTCCTGGTGTGAGCGTCTACGCATAGGGCTGGGGAAACTCGCGGTTAACGTGACCTGGCCGTCACCCACAACGAGGAAACGTCCGAGCATGCCCCACACCCGTGTTAGTAGAGGCTTCTAAGTTTTGTAACGTTCAAAAGCACTAATGAGAAAGTGTAATCGTAGAGACATTTTCTTTTCGGCACGGAGCAAGTTTGTGAATGGACTTCTTTCAACTGGGATTTGAAGCGCCTCGGAGTGGCCGGAGGCGACATTTCAAGCGGGCAGACGAAAGATGGACGGATCAATACCCTGTGAGCATTCTTTTACAGTTTTTTTCTGTCGTTGCAAGTGAAAGGCGGAAAAGTCATTTTACGACGCGTGGAAAATGGGCAAGAACGTGAATTAACAAGGTAAAAAGTGTTGCTGGTTAATGCCAGATCTTGTGGCGAAAAGCAGCGCTTAAAGGGCAACTGCAGCACTTTTTTGAGAATTTCGCGATATTCAAGGATTCGAATCTAAATAGGCTTTACGTGAAGCATGCCAATTGTTTTTGCACTAGCATTTGAAGTAGTTACGTAATGGACGATTGAATTTTGCGCTGCTGCTCAATGCACTGGAGGTGTGCACGTAAGTTCAGCGTGACGTCACGGAAGGTCTGCCTTACATTACCATGTCGTCAGCCACACCCTGCCCTGACTCGTTAGACGCTGCCAATCAACTCTCGGCAGGGTTTGCCTTTGATGGCGTTCCTTTTTTTCCTTCAAAGCAGGCGTTTGCGCGTTGGAAATGTATACCGATACCTTCGATGACGTCATCATGCGCCCCACCCCCCCCCCCTCCCAACTTGGCGTTGTGCGCTGCGGAGAACCTTAAAGGTCGTCCGGATTTGAATCAGGGAATACTTCACTATTTCAAGCGCTAAACCAAAAAGACTTCGCATGCTTTACCTGCAAGTTTCACACATTCTATCATCTCAAGCTCGTGTATTTCTAAAACCTATGCAGTTTCCCTTTTAAATCAGAGGCGGCGGCAAACGCGTCGCATCCCCACACTTCTTTGTCTCGTGTAAGCGCTGCTTTTTTGCTGCGAAAATGCGGTATTTATTTTTCAAACATTTTGTATATGCCATCGCTCGAATGGCACCCTTAACACGATGTCACCCTTCGAACATTTCCAGCGTTTCTTTTTTCCTCCACTTGCGAACTTCGGCTGTATATTCACTTGTGGAATTAAAAAAAAAAGGTGTTATCATCTATTGTACTTTTTTTTCTACAAGACAGGCGCTCCAATGACTAGCGCTCTTCCCGCTGCCACACTACTTCTCTGAGCGGCGCATTAGGTAGGCCACGGCTCGCAGTCAATGCCAGGTTAGAGGAAATAGCTGACACATTGCTTCCTAACGTCAGCAGCTGTATAGGTAAAAATAAAATGAACTTAAGTTTCAGAAGCACAGAGTGAAACAAATGTGTACTGAGCGAGCACGAAATGCTGCCGCAGGACTGAACTGGTGCCTTTAAACACTGCGGCTTTACCGCATAGACCCTTGGAAAGAGGGGCGGTGAAGGGACAAGACTCCCTGCTTCCTCTGCCTGCAATTGCTTCAAGAAATGTCAACTTCATGCTTCGCAATCCTTTCTTCATAATGGCAGACATTTCGCTTAATTGCCTATTTGCCATAGCAATGCAGGAAAAACAACATGTAGTGTTCGCCTGCCCTGAGCCTCACTACATGTATTGCCGAGAAAACGGCCCGGCTAAGACGGAGACCTCCGCGATAACATGCATAATAACTGTTCAGTTATTACAAAACTTTCGAAAAAGTCATAAGCCAAGCTTTAATTTCGACATCTGATGTCACGGTTACGTTATACTGACATGACACACTCGGCGAAGTCCTCCAGTGCTCACTGAGTAATTTTTGACTATCGCTACCAACATATATGCTTTGCCAAAATCAGACCTGTGAAATTACATGCGACACACTCAGCATGTTCCGCAAATGGGAAACAAGCACCCTGGTCATGCCGTGAAGCTCTTTTTTTTCGCCGTCATCCATTCGGCAATGAATGGGGAAGGAAAAAAAGAAAAATAATAAATAACGCTTAGGACATTTACAAATAAAGGGAACAAAAGGGAGAGGCGGCAAAAAGACATGGGGCAGAAATGTCCGCCATGTATCAATTCTGCTGACCGACAGTACCAGGAAGATACATGTCAGGCAAAAGGCGCGAAAAAAAATGTGTTGCGCCTGTCAGTCACACTGATAGCAAAATTGAATGTTGTTACAGGACCTTCAGCTGCGGTGTACTAAAACGTCTCTTGGCGCTGGCGGTATATTATACCCCTGTCACACGGCCAGTTTCAATGGCCATCGAGTCGAGAGCCATCGAGATTTTCGATCGCCATTGAACTCGAGGGAGTTGTGGAGCTGCTACACGGCAAATCTCAATGGCCATTGAAATCGTTCTCGTGTCTTACGCCAAGCTCGTGTGGCGCCACAATCGCTGCTTTCGGTTTCGCGCAAATAACAAAAATATATTGACGAAACTTAACTAAATGTTGAAATACACTTTCTTGCAGTCATAAGGCGCGTTCACACTTGTTCAAAAATCCGGCAAGCGAAGCGGATTCGCTCGCCGCAAAAACTAGGACCTGTTCTCATCTGTTGACGCCCGGGCGAGTTGGAACGGCCGCGCCGCTGCTGCTTCTCGCTTTGCGCACCACGTCGCCGCTCGCGACGTACACAGATACAGTGAGAAAAGAGCATAAATTTATGCTGTCTACGTACCACGAGCGTATGCACGCTTACGTACGCTAAACGCAGGCGCATTCTCACATTGAGTTCAGCGTATGCTAGCAGAGAGGCAAAAATAAACTTAGTCTCTAGTGGCGCCATCTGGTAGTCAAAACGGGAACCATTACTGTCAACAAACCGCCTCTCTTAGGCCTAACAGCGGCAGAATCGTCACTCTAAATAAAAAATAAAGCAAATTTATCACTTATACGTTTTCTTCTAGGCAAGATGAGACGAAGCGAAAGACCGGTGCCCCATTTATGACCAGTGAACGGACAGAAAAAGGCAGCAACAACGAGAATTCAGTCCGAAGCGAGGGGTCCGGCTTTGAAGGGCGCCGCCATGTTTGTTGTCGTTCGAAGCAATGCTAGCAACCTTGGGCAACGCTCGAAGGCCCTCGAAATCTCGATAGAGTTCCGGGCTGCTCCGTCGACTCGATAGACTATTGACTCGATGGCCATTCAAACTGGCCGTGTAGCAGCGCTCATCGCCTTCGAGTCGATAGGCTATCGATTCGAGGGCCTTCGAAATGCCCGTGTGACAGGGGTATTAGTTTCAGAAATGGGGGCTACACCTTCCCACGCCATGGGCAAAATCATATGGAACTGAAACCATAAAAATCATGGGCGGTAATCTTTGGGGTAAGCTGCAAAAAAAAAAAATCACTTGTTTCTCTAACCACAGAGCGCGTTGAAAAAAAAAAGAGAAAAAGAAAGCTCCACGATTTTTTGTTTAATTAAGGCTTGTGACACTTACAAACAGGCTCAGGTTTGCAACCGAGCCCGCTGTGTGCACCGCCATGCAGCGGAGCTTCCCAAGTGCACAGTCCACAGGCACTTGTACTCAGTTTTTAACCAGCGAGTGACCGGCGGTGGGAGTCGAACACCCCACCTCCCGCAGCCGAGACGGGCGTCTTAGCCACTACGCCACGACTGCGGTGATTAATCCTTGACATATAAAAGCATTTTCGTCGGCGATAAGACATTTCCTCCTTTCCAGGCGTGACGTCAGACAAGCTAGCGCAGCGCCACCCGTGACCGCTTAAACCGGCTTACTGACGCTTCGTCCATGCGCGACGCTTTTCATGTTGTAGGCGGCCGTCACGTGGTGATAACCGGTGATGTGGTGCTCGTTCCGCCATTACTTCTGACCGTGGTCGTCATTTCGACTTCGCATTATTCGCCAACCTACCCGTCCATAACATCAAGACGATCTTTTACCACCAGATTTTCTAAGGTCGACGGCTTTCCTCGGCAACTGAAGGCTTCGCTTATAGCGCTGGTTCTCCCTTCACACTGGATTGAGCGCCTACCCTTGGGTCCTGCTTGGCCTACGCACTACACTTCGCAATGACTGTTCCACATGTGCAGCAGAGCTCACGTCTGTTGCCACTGCTCGTGTTCCTGGCAAATATTTCGAGCACTCGCCAAGCACACCTGTCGACGTTTCCAACAACGCCGGCCGTCTACGCAGCTCTGTGCGCATCACAGTCGGTCAGCCTGCAGGAAAAGGAGGTTCCTTTTCTGCGCAGTTTATTGAGTACGAGCAGACAGTACGGGGGGTTGGCTTGATGTGATTGCATTTGTTATCCTGTTGTTGTGTTCGTATTTCAAGCAGGAATGATATGTCATAGGTTTCCTTTGCACGCGTGGTAGTGATTGTTGTGTTTCGATTTTGTATTTTCTAACGCTTTTAAAAGCTTCCCTTTCGTGAATAAAAATTCAGTTGATAGTCTGCGCTTGTGTTGTGTCTTCTTGTTCGCTTTGGTCCTCGTTTCTTTTTGCGCAGCTAAGTGTGAATGGTAAGCCGAAACCCTTTACAAGTTTAACAGCGGAACTGTATGTGGCTAGCTCCTGGTGTGAGCGTCTACGTATAGGGCTGGGGAAACTCGCGGTTAACGTGACCTGGCCGTCACCCACAACGAGGAAACGTCCGAGCATGCCCCACACCCGTGTTAGTAGAGGCTTCTAAGTTTTGTAACGTTCAAAAGCACTAATGAGAAAGTGTAATCGTAGAGACATTTTCTTTTCGGCACGGAGCAAGTTTGTGAATGGACTTCTTTCAACTGGGATTTGAAGCGCCTCGGAGTGGCCGGAGGCGACATTTCAAGCGGGCAGACGAAAGATGGACGGATCAATACCCTGTGAGCATTCTTTTACAGTTTTTTTCTGTCGTTGCAAGTGAAAGGCGGAAAAGCCATTTTACGACGCGTGGAAAATGGGCAAGAACGTGAATTAACAAGGTAAAAAGTGTTGCTGGTTAATGCCAGATCTTGTGGCGAAAAACAGCGCTTAAAGGGCAACTGCAGCACTTTTTTGAGAATTTCGTGATATTCAAGGATTCGAATCTAAATAGGCTTTACGTGAAGCATGCCAATTGTTTTTGCACTAGCATTTGAAGTAGTTACGTAATGGACGATTGAATTTTGCGCTGCTGCTCAATGCACTGGAGGTGTGCACGTAAGTTCAGCGTGACGTCACGGAAGGTCTGCCTTACATTACCACTGTCGTCAGCCACACCCTGCCCTGACTCGTTAGACGCTGCCAATCAACTCTCGGCAGGGTTTGCCTTTGATGGCGTTCCTTTTTTTCCTTCAAAGCAGGCGTTTGCGCGTTGGAAATGTATACCGATACCTTCGATGACGTCATCATGCGCCCCCCCCCCTCCCAACTTGGCGTTGTGCGCTGCGGAGAACCTTAAAGGTCGTCCGGATTTGAATCAGGGACTACTTCACTATTTCAAGCGCTAAACCAAAAAGACTTCGCATGCTTTACCTGCAAGTTTCACACATTCTATCATCTCAAGCTCGTGTATTTCTAAAACCTATGCAGTTTCCCTTTTAAATCAGAGGCGGCGGCAAACGCGTCGCATCCCCACACTTCTTTGTCTCGTGTAAGCGCTGCTTTTTTGCTGCGAAAATGCGGTATTTATTTTTCAAACATTTTGTATATGCCATCGCTCGAATGGCACCCTTAACACGATGTCACCCTTCGAACATTTCCAGCGTTTCTTTTTTCCTCCACTTGCGAACTTCGGCTGTATATTCACTTGTGGAATTAAAAAAAAAGGTGTTATCATCTATTGTACTTTTTTTTCTACAAGACAGCCGCTCCAATGACTAGCGCTCTTCCCGCTGCCACACTACTTCTCTGAGCGGCGCATTAGGTAGGCCACGGCTCGCAGTCAATGCCAGGTTAGAGGAAATAGCTGACACATTGCTTCCTAACGTCAGCAGCTGTATAGGTAAAAATAAAATGAGCTTAAGTTTCAGAAGCACAGAGTGAAACAAATGTGTACTGAGCGAGCACGAAATGCTGCCGCAGGACTGAACTGGTGCCTTTAAACACTGCGGCTTTACCGCATAGACCCTTGGAAAGAGGGGCGGTGAAGGGACAAGACTCCCTGCTTCCTCTGCCTGCAATTGCTTCAAGAAATGTCAACTTCATGCTTCGCAATCCTTTCTTCATAATGGCAGACATTTCGCTTAATTGCCTATTTGCCATAGCAATGCAGGAAAAACAACATGTAGTGTTCGCCTGCCCTGAGCCTCACTACATGTATTGCCGAGAAAACGGCCCGGCTAAGACGGAGACCTCCGCGATAACATGCATAATAACTGTTCAGTTATTACAAAACTTTCGAAAAAGTCATAAGCCAAGCTTTAATTTCGACATCTGATGTCACGGTTACGTTATACTGACATGACACACTCGGCGAAGTCCTCCAGTGCTCACTGAGTAATTTTTGACTATCGCTACCAACATATATGCTTTGCCAAAATCAGACCTGTGAAATTACATGCGACACACTCAGCATGTTCCGCAAATGGGAAACAAGCACCCTGGTCATGCCGTGAAGCTCTTTTTTTTCGCCGTCATCCATTCGGCAATGAATGGGGAAGGAAAAAAAGAAAAATAATAAATAACGCTTAGGACATTTACAAATAAAGGGGACAAAAGGGAGAGGCGGCAAAAAGACATGGGGCAGAAATGTCCGCCATGTATCAATTCTGCTGACCGACAGTACCAGGAAGATACATGTCAGGCAAAAGGCGCGAAAAAAAATGTGTTGCGCCTGTCAGTCACACTGATAGCAAAATTGAATGTTGTTACAGGACCTTCAGCTGCGGTGTACTAAAACGTCTCTTGGCGCTGGCGGTATATTATACCCCTGTCACACGGCCAGTTTCAATGGCCATCGAGTCGAGAGCCATCGAGATTTTCGATCGCCATTGAACTCGAGGGAGTTGTGGAGCTGCTACACGGCAAATCTCAATGGCCATTGAAATCGTTCTCGTGTCTTACGCCAAGCTCGTGTGGCGCCACAATCGCTGCTTTCGGTTTCGCGCAAATAACAAAAATATATTGACGAAACTTAACTAAATGTTGAAATACACTTTCTTGCAGTCATAAGGCGCGTTCACACTTGTTCAAAAATCCGGCAAGCGAAGCGGATTCGCTCGCCGCAAAAACTAGGACCTGTTCTCATCTGTTGACGCCCGGGCGAGTTGGAACGGCCGCGCCGCTGCTGCTTCTCGCTTTGCGCACCACGTCGCCGCTCGCGACGTACACAGATACAGTGAGAAAAGAGCATAAATTTATGCTGTCTACGTACCACGAGCGTATGCACGCTTACGTACGCTAAACGCAGGCGCATTCTCACATTGAGTTCAGCGTATGCTAGCAGAGAGGCAAAAATAAACTTAGTCTCTAGTGGCGCCATCTGGTAGTCAAAACGGGAACCATTACTGTCAACAAACCGCCTCTCTTAGGCCTAACAGCGGCAGAATCGTCACTCTAAATAAAAAATAAAGCAAATTTATCACTTATACGTTGTCTTCTAGGCAAGATGAGACGAAGCGAAAGACCGGTGCCCCATTTATGACCAGTGAACGGACAGAAAAAGGCAGCAACAACGAGAATTCAGTCCGAAGCGAGGGGTCCGGCTTTGAAGGGCGCCGCCATGTTTGTTGTCGTTCGAAGCAATGCTAGCAACCTTGGGCAACGCTCGAAGGCCCTCGAAATCTCGATAGAGTTCCGGGCTGCTCCGTCGACTCGATAGACTATTGACTCGATGGCCATTCAAACTGGCCGTGTAGCAGCGCTCGATCGCCTTCGAGTCGATAGGCTATCGATTCGAGGGCCTTCGAAATGCCCGTGTGACAGGGGTATTAGTTTCAGAAATGGGGGCTACACCTTCCCACGCCATGGGCAAAATCATATGGAACTGAAACCATAAAAATCATGGGCGGTAATCTTTGGGGTAAGCTGCAAAAAAAAAAAAAATCACTTGTTTCTCTAACCACAGAGCGCGTTGAAAAAAAAAAGAGAAAAAGAAAGCTCCACGATTTTTTGTTTAATTAAGGCTTGTGACACTTACAAACAGGCTCAGGTTTGCAACCGAGCCCGCTGTGTGCACCGCCATGCAGCGGAGCTTCCCAAGTGCACAGTCCACAGGCACTTGTACTCAGTTTTTAACCAGCGAGTGACCGGCGGTGGGAGTCGAACACCCCACCTCCCGCAGCCGAGACGGGCGTCTTAGCCACTACGCCACGACTTTTTTTTTTTTTTTGCCTGCTTAGACACATACATCACAAGAAAACAAGAGAAGTATACACACACTTAATGGTACATGGCGTCGGTATGGGATAAAACCATCAACCACACCTTGGCTGACGTAAGGCGCTAAAAGCGTTTCATATGGACTAGAGGCTCAATTCTCGGTATCCATTCAGGCACTTGTTTCAAAGTTTTGTGGGTTTCCAAGAATCTGCCTACAGACTCGCGAAAGTACTCCTGCGCCGGCCTTGCATCGATGTCAGCATGTCGGGCCGCCATGCAGGCCTTCCAAATACAGTGCAATCCCATGAGCATTACTGCGTCAAACGGTACACCTTCTTCATTTTCCACTGCTAGGAAACGAATCCCACGGGGGTCAAGGGGCAGATCTTTTTTCAATGTTCTTTGAAGAATGTCCCAAAAGAACACTCCTCCCCAGCAGTCCAAAAAAACATGCTCGATAGTTTCTGGCTTTCTACATATAAAGCAATGATCACCCCATGGAACATACAATCCTTTCTCTGCCATCCAAGTTTTTACCTCCAACGTTCCGGTGTGCAGCCTGAAGAAAAAGGACTTGGCTCCCGGAGCTACATACATTCGCTTCACACGCTTTAAAACATCGCTGCCTGGATGGGTGCTGTACATTGTTCGATACAGTGGAACAGGAAAAACCAGGTCTGTAAGGTCCTTGTATAGCTGTATGCGTTTTACTTTTGCAAGATATTGGTAGGAAAATCGTGCGCTGAGGAAGTTACAGGAAACCGCAACCTCCTTCAGGAATCCAAAAACACCTCCTGGTATACACTCGGTAGATACCACAAAATCCGGTAAAAGTCTGCTCAATCTGATCTGTACTACAGTACGCAAAAACGGGTCCTTCACATCTCGAAGGAAACAAAAACGGTTGACCACTTGCCTCAGGAATAAATGCGGCAAGCCCAGGCCTCCTTGACTAACTCTCCGGAAGAGGTTGGTACGGCTTGTCCTCTCCCACACCGACCCCCACACAAAGATGGCCAATACACGGTGCAACTTTTGTACATTGGCGCGTGAGCAGTGCAAAACACTTAGCACATACCACAGTTTGGTAACAAAAAACACATTGCACACAGTGCTGCGCGCAAACATAGACAAGTCCCCTCCTTTAACCTTCTCCGTTCTTTCACGCACTTCTGCAACTTGGCTCCGCCAGTAGGGCTCACTGTCGCGGTAAAACTCTAAAGGAGCACCTAGGTACCTCGCTGGTGTATCAGCCCATTGCATGTTGGCGAAAGTGCCTGGTTTCGTCGCCCAAGAACCGTGCCAAAATCCAAGGCACTTGCCCCAGTTAACAGCGCTGCCGCTGGCATCACAGAAACGCTTAACAATTTCCACCGTTTTCAAGATGCTCTCATTGTCAACGCAGAAAACCGCCACATCATCCGCGTATGCCAACAGTTTCACTTCGGTTAGCTGTAATTTAAAGCCTTTTACGTAGCTGGTGTCTATTATACTAAGGCAGAAGGGTTCGATATATAAGGCAAAAAGTAATGGTGAGAGGGGGCAACCCTGTCGCACGGATCGTTGCACCTCGATCGGTGCTCCTACCGATTTGTTGATTACTAGGCGCGTTGTGCATCCCCTGTAAGCCATCGCGACACCCTCTGTGATAACTGCTCCCACGTTGACGTGTTGCAAAAGTGTAAACAAGATTTCATGTGGTACACGATCGAACGCTTTCTCCAAATCGAGCTGGAGCATTGCGACGTTCATGTTTAGTGCATCGCAGCACTCCAGCACGCATCTCGCCGTGTGAATGTTAGTGAATATTGACCGATCCCTTATACCGCAAGTCTGGTGTGGTCCAACAATCTCTTTTATAACCGTTTGAAGTCTTTTAGCCAGTACTTTCATATAGATCTTGTAGTCGACGTTCGTTAAGCTGATTGGACGATAGGACTTTACTTGCCTTAAAGCGATTGGATCCTCTGTTTTGGGGATGAGAACTGTATGCGTGGCCAGGAAAGAAGGCGGTAGGCGCTTCCGTTCATATGCGTCTTCTAAAAGGTGGGCTATTATAGGGGCTAATTCATTCTTGAAAGTCTTGTAGAATTCGGCGCCTAATCCATCTGGTCCTGGTGACCTCCCTCGTTTTAAGTCATCGATAGCCAACTCTATTTCAGCGACAGTAATCGGGCGCTCTAACACCTCTTTTGAGTTGTCATTAATCCTAGGCATTAAAGCCAGGAATTCTGTCCTGAAGATTTCTAAGTCTACCGCTCTAAGCGCAAATAGACCTTTGTAAAACAGGGTGAAAGCATTTTCGATGTCGCTCTGTTCGTTCAAAATAATGCCGTCTTGTTCAACTTCGGAAATCACATTCTTGCGGGCCCATTTTCTTTCCCTTGCCAGTGCTCTTTTAGTTGGTGCCTCACCGGTTATCTCTTTATCGGCTCTGGCTCGTACAAGCGCACCGCGGTATCGGTCGATATCAAACTGTTCGAGCTTATGTTTGAGCGAACAGATGTCAGCCTTGAACGTGCCTGGAGCTGAGTTTTCTTGATTTATTAGCATTTGCAGGCTCTTTCGTAAGTTCGTCTCATACTTATCATTCTCGTACTTTATAGCGCTAGCTCGTTCCAACGCTTTCATTTTAGTTTTTTGCTTGAAAGTCTCCCATTGTTCGCAAACCACTGTGGCTGTATCATCCTTAATTTCTTCAAGCATACTTGACACTTGTTCCTTGAAAACGTCGTCATCTAAAATCTTCGCGTTAAACTTCCATAACTCCCATGTGAATTTATTTTTATTTTCTTTCTTGTTCTTAATATCAAACCAGACAAGACAGTGGTCGCTGAATGACACAGACTGCACATGGTACTCTCGGCAAAGCGCTGTCAATTCGGCCGAAACGTACATTCTATCAAGCCGGGCGTGACTGGCTCCTTGGAAATGCGTAAAGCGAACGCAGTGGTCGTCTTCCAAGCATTCCGCTACGTCTTCCAGCCCAAATTCATCGATTAAGCTTCGAAGTTCTGCCGTGCTGGCGTCTCTGTACGGTGTATCGTTCGCTTTATCTCGCGCCGCTAAAACACAATTAAAGTCTCCCATCAGTACTAGTTTCCGATCGACATCGCAATAATTTTTGAGTCCCTCAAACATCTGTCGTCTTTCCTCGAGTACATTAGGAGCATACAAGCATATCACCCGCCATAGCACTGAACCAAAACTAAAATCGCAAAGAACCATACGTCCTGCAATATCCGACCGTACGGCCTGCACCTCAAGCCCCAAATGTTGGCGCACAAAAAGAACACAGCCTGCGGATCTCCCAACCGCATGGCTCACACACGCGTAGTAATGTGACATGAAAGGCAGCACCATACTCTCGGTCTCAACATCTCCTTCAATTTTCGTCTCTTGTACGGCAATAATATCTAAATCTTTTTCCGTTGACAACCTATATAACTGCCGTTGCCTCCTCCTCGCACATAGCCCTCGGACATTGATTGTGGCGAATCGCAAAGCTCTATCTGGCAGCGCCATTGTAGTATGGAAGGAGACCAAGAGGATGGTGCTTACCGTTGACAAGAAGCATCCTCAGCGCCAGAACAAGCGCTCGTCCAGTCCCAAAACTTACAACTACGAGGCCGCCGGCGGCGGCGGCTGCGTCGGCGGCGGCGTCGTCGCCCTCGTCGTCGTCCTCCGGTCTGGAGGGATGTTCGGCCGAGGTCGCAACGTCGACCGACGCACGGGAGCTGCTTTTGACGGTGGCTCTCCGTTGACGGGCGGGCCAGAAGATGTGTCATCTTCCTCGACGACTTCGTGCGAGCGTTTAGTCGCCGCGGCGGCGGTGCCCTCGTTTGATGTGTCCATGTTCTGCTCCCCCTCGCTGGCGCTTCCCATCGAGGTCGCGTTTATCTTCTCGTCCTGAACCAACCTCGCCGTCGATGGGTCTTCTGTTCTCTCAGGTGTGCCATTTTCTTCGAGGTTCGGAGTGCCTTGGCGTACTGTTTCGCCCGAGGCTTGCTCAGCCGGCTCATTTCCAGCCGTAGCTTTGTCTTCCGACTCCGCCTTGGCTGCTGCTTCAGCATCAGCTTCATCCATTAGGAGCTCCGAGTTATCGTCACTCCTCGCGGGCCCTGCGACGCTGGCGTAGGTACGCACGCACTCGGTCTCGTCGTGGCCAAAGCGACGACATAGCACACAGCGCGGTACCTTGCAGTCACGCCGTATGTGGCCTGTGCTCTGGCATCGCAAGCAGAGGGGTGCCCTGCCCGGCACCACGACAAGGGCCAGCTCACCAGCAATCCTAAGCTGATGCGGTATATCTTCCGGCTTCACACCGGCCTTGAGCTTCAAAATCACTGTCCGGGTCGTCGAGCTCTTGTCAGACACACCATTCACCCTCCAACGCTCCTTGACCACATCTGTCGCTTTCCCGTACACTAGCAAAGCCGCCCGCACGTCGTCGTCGGGGACGGTGGGCAGCAGCCAGTGCAGTTTCAACCGTAGGTCCTGGTGAGACGGGTCGATGAGAACGCAGCGATGGTTCTTCACTTGCACTTCGTTGTTGGCGAGCAGTTTTTGCACACCTGCGTCACACTTGAAGGTAACTGCCCACACGTGATTCATTTGATACGCCCCCAAGGCCGTAACCTCGGGGAGCAGATTCAAATTCACCAGCGTATCCCTGAAGTCTTCCACTCGGTAGGGCCGTGCTCTCACGTCCGCATGCATAAAAACGGTATTCAAAACCAAACGCCCTGAAGGCAGACTAGGCAAAACAACACGATACTCATCATCCGATGCAGAAGAAAACCTGTTACCGCGGCCGGACACGGCCGCTGATACCGCTCCAACGGAGCCCATTTCACACGCGTCCGTTCGCTATCGCGGCCGGAAGTGGAATCACCCTTAGCCACTACGCCACGACTGCGGTGATTAATCCTTGACATATAAAACCATTTTCCTCGGCGATAAGACATTTCCTCCTTTCCAGGCGTGACGTCAGACAAGCTAGCGCAGCGCCACCCGTGACCGCTTAAACCGGCTTACTGACGCTTCGTCCATGCGCGACGCTTTTCATGTTGTAGGCGGCCGTCACGTGGTGATAACTGGTGATGTGGTGCTCGTTCCGCCATTACTTCTGACCGTGGTCGTCATTTCGACTTCGCATTATTCGCCAACCTACCCGTCCATAACATCAAGACGATCTTTTACCACCAGATTTTCTAAGGTCGACGGCTTTCCTCGGCAACTGAAGGCTTCGCTTATAGCGCTGGTTCTCCCTTCACACTGGATTGAGCGCCTACCCTTGGGTCCTGCTTGGCCTACGCACTACACTTCGCAATGACTGTTCCACATGTGCAGCAGAGCTGACGTCTGTTGCCACTGCTCGTGTTCCTGGCAAATATTTCGAGCACTCGCCAAGCACACCTGTCGACGTTTCCAACAACGCCGGCCGTCTACGCAGCTCTGTGCGCATCACAGTCGGTCAGCCTGCAGGAAAAGGAGGTTCCTTTTCTGCGCAGTTTATTGAGTACGAGCAGACAGTACGGGGGGTTGGCTTGATGTGATTGCATTTGTTATCCTGTTGTTGTGTTCGTATTCCAAGCAGGAATGATATGTCATAGGTTTCCTTTGCACGCGTGGTAGTGATTGTTGTGTTTCGATTTTGTATTTTCTAACGCTTTTAAAAGCTTCCCTTTCGTGAATAAAAATTCAGTTGATAGTCTGCGCTTGTGTTGTGTCTTCTTGTTCGCTTTGGTCCTCGTTTCTTTTTGCGCAGCTAAGTGAGAATGGTAAGCCGAAACCCTTTACAAGTTTAACAGCGGAACTGTATGTGGCTAGCTCCTGGTGTGAGCGTCTACGTATAGGGCTGGGGAAACTCGCGGTTAACGTGACCTGGCCGTCACCCACAACGAGGAAACGTCCGAGCATGCCCCACACCCGTGTTAGTAGAGGCTTCTAAGTTTTGTAACGTTCAAAAGCACTAATGAGAAAGTGTAATCGTAGAGACATTTTCTTTTCGGCACGGAGCAAGTTTGTGAATGGACTTCTTTCAACTGGGATTTGAAGCGCCTCGGAGTGGCCGGAGGCGACATTTCAAGCGGGCAGACGAAAGATGGACGGATCAATACCCTGTGAGCATTCTTTTACAGTTTTTTTCTGTCGTTGCAAGTGAAAGGCGGAAAAGCCATTTTACGACGCGTGGAAAATGGGCAAGAACGTGAATTAACAAGGTAAAAAGTGTTGCTGGTTAATGCCAGATCTTGTGGCGAAAAACAGCGCTTAAAGGGCAACTGCAGCACTTTTTTGAGAATTTCGCGATATTCAAGGATTCGAATCTAAATAGGCTTTACGTGAAGCATGCCAATTGTT
The DNA here is from genome assembly GCF_055824585.1 of Amblyomma mixtum. Lineage (NCBI taxonomy): Eukaryota > Metazoa > Arthropoda > Arachnida > Ixodida > Ixodidae > Amblyomma > Amblyomma mixtum. Next base: position 134,845,315 of record NC_143019.1, on the reverse strand, counting down.
TTTGCACTAGCATTTGAAGTAGTTACGTAATGGACGATTGAATTTTGCGCTGCTGCTCAATGCACTGGAGGTGTGCACGTAAGTTCAGCGTGACGTCACGGAAGGTCTGCCTTACATTACCACTGTCGTCAGCCACACCCTGCCCTGACTCGTTAGACGCTGCCAATCAACTCTCGGCAGGGTTTGCCTTTGATGGCGTTCCTTTTTTTCCTTCAAAGCAGGCGTTTGCGCGTTGGAAATGTATACCGATACCTTCGATGACGTCATCATGCGCCCCACCCCCCCCCCCTCCCAACTTGGCGTTGTGCGCTGCGGAGAACCTTAAAGGTCGTCCGGATTTGAATCAGGGACTACTTCACTATTTCAAGCGCTAAACCAAAAAGACTTCGCATGCTTTACCTGCAAGTTTCACACATTCTATCATCTCAAGCTCGTTTATTTCTAAAACCTATGCAGTTTCCCTTTTAAATCAGAGGCGGCGGCAAACGCGTCGCATCCCCACACTTCTTTGTCTCGTGTAAGCGCTGCTTTTTTGCTGCGAAAATGCGGTATTTATTTTTCAAACATTTTGTATATGCCATCGCTCGAATGGCACCCTTAACACGATGTCACCCTTCGAACATTTCCAGCGTTTCTTTTTTCCTCCACTTGCGAACTTCGGCTGTATATTCACTTGTGGAATTAAAAAAAAAGGTGTTATCATCTATTGTACTTTTTTTTCTACAAGACAGGCGCTCCAATGACTAGCGCTCTTCCCGCTGCCACACTACTTCTCTGAGCGGCGCATTAGGTAGGCCACGGCTCGCAGTCAATGCCAGGTTAGAGGAAATAGCTGACACATTGCTTCCTAACGTCAGCAGCTGTATAGGTAAAAATAAAATGAACTTAAGTTTCAGAAGCACAGAGTGAAACAAATGTGTACTGAGCGAGCACGAAATGCTGCCGCAGGACTGAACTGGTGCCTTTAAACACTGCGGCTTTACCGCGTAGACCCTTGGAAAGAGGGGCGGTGAAGGGACAAGACTCCCTGCTTCCTCTGCCTGCAATTGCTTCAAGAAATGTCAACTTCATGCTTCGCAATCCTTTCTTCATAATGGCAGACATTTCGCTTAATTGCCTATTTGCCATAGCAATGCAGGAAAAACAACATGTAGTGTTCGCCTGCCCTGAGCCTCACTACATGTATTGCCGAGAAAACGGCCCGGCTAAGACGGAGACCTCCGCGATAACATGCATAATAACTGTTCAGTTATTACAAAACTTTCGAAGAAGTCATAAGCCAAGCTTTAATTTCGACATCTGATGTCACGGTTACGTTATACTGACATGACACACTCGGCGAAGTCCTCCAGTGCTCACTGAGTAATTTTTGACTATCGCTACCAACATATATGCTTTGCCAAAATCAGACCTGTGAAATTACATGCGACACACTCAGCATGTTCCGCAAATGGGAAACAAGCACCCTGGTCATGCCGTGAAGCTCTTTTTTTTCGCCGTCATCCATTCGGCAATGAATGGGGAAGGAAAAAAAGAAAAATAATAAATAACGCTTAGGACATTTACAAATAAAGGGGACAAAAGGGAGAGGCGGCAAAAAGACATGGGGCAGAAATGTCCGCCATGTATCAATTCTGCTGACCGACAGTACCAGGAAGATACATGTCAGGCAAAAGGCGCGAAAAAAAATGTGTTGCGCCTGTCAGTCACACTGATAGCAAAATTGAATGTTGTTACAGGACCTTCAGCTGCGGTGTACTAAAACGTCTCTTGGCGCTGGCGGTATATTATACCCCTGTCACACGGCCAGTTTCAATGGCCATCGAGTCGAGAGCCATCGAGATTTTCGATCGCCATTGAACTCGAGGGAGTTGTGGAGCTGCTACACGGCAAATCTCAATGGCCATTGAAATCGTTCTCGTGTCTTACGCCAAGCTCGTGTGGCGCCACAATCGCTGCTTTCGGTTTCGCGCAAATAACAAAAATATATTGACGAAACTTAACTAAATGTTGAAATACACTTTCTTGCAGTCATAAGGCGCGTTCACACTTGTTCAAAAATCCGGCAAGCGAAGCGGATTCGCTCGCCGCAAAAACTAGGACCTGTTCTCATCTGTTGACGCCCGGGCGAGTTGGAACGGCCGCGCCGCTGCTGCTTCTCGCTTTGCGCACCACGTCGCCGCTCGCGACGTACACAGATACAGTGAGAAAAGAGCATAAATTTATGCTGTCTACGTACCACGAGCGTATGCACGCTTACGTACGCTAAACGCAGGCGCATTCTCACATTGAGTTCAGCGTATGCTAGCAGAGAGGCAAAAATAAACTTAGTCTCTAGTGGCGCCATCTGGTAGTCAAAACGGGAACCATTACTGTCAACAAACCGCCTCTCTTAGGCCTAACAGCGGCAGAATCGTCACTCTAAATAAAAAATAAAGCAAATTTATCACTTATACGTTTTCTTCTAGGCAAGATGAGACGAAGCGAAAGACCGGTGCCCCATTTATGACCAGTGAACGGACAGAAAAAGGCAGCAACAACGAGAATTCAGTCCGAAGCGAGGGGTCCGGCTTTGAAGGGCGCCGCCATGTTTGTTGTCGTTCGAAGCAATGCTAGCAACCTTGGGCAACGCTCGAAGGCCCTCGAAATCTCGATAGAGTTCCGGGCTGCTCCGTCGACTCGATAGACTATTGACTCGATGGCCATTCAAACTGGCCGTGTAGCAGCGCTCGATCGCCTTCGAGTCGATAGGCTATCGATTCGAGGGCCTTCGAAATGCCCGTGTGACAGGGGTATTAGTTTCAGAAATGGGGGCTACACCTTCCCACGCCATGGGCAAAATCATATGGAACTGAAACCATAAAAATCATGGGCGGTAATCTTTGGGGTAAGCTGCAAAAAAAAAAAAATCACTTGTTTCTCTAACCACAGAGCGCGTTGAAAAAAAAAAGAGAAAAAGAAAGCTCCACGATTTTTTGTTTAATTAAGGCTTGTGACACTTACAAACAGGCTCAGGTTTGCAACCGAGCCCGCTGTGTGCACCGCCATGCAGCGGAGCTTCCCAAGTGCACAGTCCACAGGCACTTGTACTCAGTTTTTAACCAGCGAGTGACCGGCGGTGGGAGTCGAACACCCCACCTCCCGCAGCCGAGACGGGCGTCTTAGCCACTACGCCACGACTGCGGTGATTAATCCTTGACATATAAAAGCATTTTCCTCGGCGATAAGACATTTCCTCCTTTCCAGGCGTGACGTCAGACAAGCTAGCGCAGCGCCACCCGTGACCGCTTAAACCGGCTTACTGACGCTTCGTCCATGCGCGACGCTTTTCATGTTGTAGGCGGCCGTCACGTGGTGATAACTGGTGATGTGGTGCTCGTTCCGCCATTACTTCTGACCGTGGTCGTCATTTCGACTTCGCATTATTCGCCAACCTACCCGTCCATAACATCAAGACGATCTTTTACCACCAGATTTTCTAAGGTCGACGGCTTTCCTCGGCAACTGAAGGCTTCGCTTATAGCGCTGGTTCTCCCTTCACACTGGATTGAGCGCCTACCCTTGGGTCCTGCTTGGCCTACGCACTACACTTCGCAATGACTGTTCCACATGTGCAGCAGAGCTGACGTCTGTTGCCACTGCTCGTGTTCCTGGCAAATATTTCGAGCACTCGCCAAGCACACCTGTCGACGTTTCCAACAACGCCGGCCGTCTACGCAGCTCTGTGCGCATCACAGTCGGTCAGCCTGCAGGAAAAGGAGGTTCCTTTTCTGCGCAGTTTATTGAGTACGAGCAGACAGTACGGGGGGTTGGCTTGATGTGATTGCATTTGTTATCCTGTTGTTGTGTTCGTATTTCAAGCAGGAATGATATGTCATAGGTTTCCTTTGCACGCGTGGTAGTGATTTTTGTGTTTCGATTTTGTATTTTCTAACGCTTTTAAAAGCTTCCCTTTCGTGAATAAAAATTCAGTTGATAGTCTGCGCTTGTGTTGTGTCTTCTTGTTCGCTTTGGTCCTCGTTTCTTTTTGCGCAGCTAAGTGTGAATGGTAAGCCGAAACCCTTTAAAAGTTTAACAGCGGAACTGTATGTGGCTAGCTCCTGGTGTGAGCGTCTACGTATAGGGCTGGGGAAACTTGCGGTTAACGTGACCTGGCCGTCACCCACAACGAGGAAACGTCCGAGCATGCCCCACACCCGTGTTAGTAGAGGCTTCTAAGTTTTGTAACGTTCAAAAGCACTAATGAGAAAGTGTAATCGTAGAGACATTTTCTTTTCGGCACGGAGCAAGTTTGTGAATGGACTTCTTTCAACTGGGATTTGAAGCGCCTCGGAGTGGCCGGAGGCGACATTTCAAGCGGGCAGACGAAAGATGGACGGATCGATACCCTGTGAGCATTCTTTTACAGTTTTTTTCTGTCGTTGCAAGTGAAAGGCGGAAAAGCCATTTTACGACGCGTGGAAAATGGGCAAGAACGTGAATTAACAAGGTAAAAAGTGTTGCTGGTTAATGCCAGATCTTGTGGCGAAAAACAGCGCTTAAAGGGCAACTGCAGCACTTTTTTGAGAATTTCGCGATATTCAAGGATTCGAATCTAAATAGGCTTTACGTGAAGCATGCCAATTGTTTTTGCACTAGCATTTGAAGTAGTTACGTAATGGACGATTGAATTTTGCGCTGCTGCTCAATGCACTGGAGGTGTGCACGTAAGTTCAGCGTGACGTCACGGAAGGTCTGCCTTACATTACCACTGTCGTCAGCCACACCCTGCCCTGACTCGTTAGACGCTGCCAATCAACTCTCGGCAGGGTTTGCCTTTGATGGCGTTCCTTTTTTTCCTTCAAAGCAGGCGTTTGCGCGTTGGAAATGTATACCGATACCTTCGATGACGTCATCATGCGCCCCACCCCCCCCCACTCCCAACTTGGCGTTGTGCGCTGCGGAGAACCTTAAAGGTCGTCCGGATTTGAATCAGGGACTACTTCACTATTTCAAGCGCTAAACCAAAAAGACTTCGCATGCTTTACCTGCAAGTTTCACACATTCTATCATCTCAAGCTCGTGTATTTCTAAAACCTATGCAGTTTCCCTTTTAAATCAGAGGCGGCGGCAAACGCGTCGCATCCCCACACTTCTTTGTCTCGTGTAAGCGCTGCTTTTTTGCTGCGAAAATGCGGTATTTATTTTTCAAACATTTTGTATATGCCATCGCTCGAATGGCACCCTTAACACGATGTCACCCTTCGAACATTTCCAGCGTTTCTTTTTTCCTCCACTTGCGAACTTCGGCTGTATATTCACTTGTGGAATTAAAAAAAAAGGTGTTATCATCTATTGTACTTTTTTTTCTACAAGACAGGCGCTCCAATGACTAGCGCTCTTCCCGCTGCCACACTACTTCTCTGAGCGGCGCATTAGGTAGGCCACGGCTCGCAGTCAATGCCAGGTTAGAGGAAATAGCTGACACATTGCTTCCTAACGTCAGCAGCTGTATAGGTAAAAATAAAATGAACTTAAGTTTCAGAAGCACAGAGTGAAACAAATGTGTACTGAGCGAGCACGAAATGCTGCCGCAGGACTGAACTGGTGCCTTTAAACACTGCGGCTTTACCGCATAGACCCTTGGAAAGAGGGGCGGTGAAGGGACAAGACTCCCTGCTTCCTCTGCCTGCAATTGCTTCAAGAAATGTCAACTTCATGCTTCGCAATCCTTTCTTCATAATGGCAGACATTTCGCTTAATTGCCTATTTGCCATAGCAATGCAGGAAAAACAACATGTAGTGTTCGCCTGCCCTGAGCCTCACTACATGTATTGCCGAGAAAACGGCCCGGCTAAGACGGAGACCTCCGCGATAACATGCATAATAACTGTTCAGTTATTACAAAACTTTCGAAAAAGTCATAAGCCAAGCTTTAATTTCGACATCTGATGTCACGGTTACGTTATACTGACATGACACACTCGGCGAAGTCCTCCAGTGCTCACTGAGTAATTTTTGACTATCGCTACCAACATATATGCTTTGCCAAAATCAGACCTGTGAAATTACATGCGACACACTCAGCATGTTCCGCAAATGGGAAACAAGCACCCTGGTCATGCCGTGAAGCTCTTTTTTTTCGCCGTCATCCATTCGGCAATGAATGGGGAAGGAAAAAAAGAAAAATAATAAATAACGCTTAGGACATTTACAAATAAAGGGGACAAAAGGGAGAGGCGGCAAAAAGACATGGGGCAGAAATGTCCGCCATGTATCAATTCTGCTGACCGACAGTACCAGGAAGATACATGTCAGGCAAAAGGCGCGAAAAAAAATGTGTTGCGCCTGTCAGTCACACTGATAGCAAAATTGAATGTTGTTACAGGACCTTCAGCTGCGGTGTACTAAAACGTCTCTTGGCGCTGGCGGTATATTATACCCCTGTCACACGGCCAGTTTCAATGGCCATCGAGTCGAGAGCCATCGAGATTTTCGATCGCCATTGAACTCGAGGGAGTTGTGGAGCTGCTACACGGCAAATCTCAATGGCCATTGAAATCGTTCTCGTGTCTTACGCCAAGCTCGTGTGGCGCCACAATCGCTGCTTTCGGTTTCGCGCAAATAACAAAAATATATTGACGAAACTTAACTAAATGTTGAAATACACTTTCTTGCAGTCATAAGGCGCGTTCACACTTGTTCAAAAATCCGGCAAGCGAAGCGGATTCGCTCGCCGCAAAAACTAGGACCTGTTCTCATCTGTTGACGCCCGGGCGAGTTGGAACGGCCGCGCCGCTGCTGCTTCTCGCTTTGCGCACCACGTCGCCGCTCGCGACGTACACAGATACAGTGAGAAAAGAGCATAAATTTATGCTGTCTACGTACCACGAGCGTATGCACGCTTACGTACGCTAAACGCAGGCGCATTCTCACATTGAGTTCAGCGTATGCTAGCAGAGAGGCAAAAATAAACTTAGTCTCTAGTGGCGCCATCTGGTAGTCAAAACGGGAACCATTACTGTCAACAAACCGCCTCTCTTAGGCCTAACAGCGGCAGAATCGTCACTCTAAATAAAAAATAAAGCAAATTTATCACTTATACGTTTTCTTCTAGGCAAGATGAGACGAAGCGAAAGACCGGTGCCCCATTTATGACCAGTGAACGGACAGAAAAAGGCAGCAACAACGAGAATTCAGTCCGAAGCGAGGGGTCCGGCTTTGAAGGGCGCCGCCATGTTTGTTGTCGTTCGAAGCAATGCTAGCAACCTTGGGCAACGCTCGAAGGCCCTCGAAATCTCGATAGAGTTCCGGGCTGCTCCGTCGACTCGATAGACTATTGACTCGATGGCCATTCAAACTGGCCGTGTAGCAGCGCTCGATCGCCTTCGAGTCGATAGGCTATCGATTCGAGGGCCTTCGAAATGCCCGTGTGACAGGGGTATTAGTTTCAGAAATGGGGGCTACACCTTCCCACGCCATGGGCAAAATCATATGGAACTGAAACCATAAAAATCATGGGCGGTAATCTTTGGGGTAAGCTGCAAAAAAAAAAAATCACTTGTTTCTCTAACCACAGAGCGCGTTGAAAAAAAAAAGAGAAAAAGAAAGCTCCACGATTTTTTGTTTAATTAAGGCTTGTGACACTTACAAACAGGCTCAGGTTTGCAACCGAGCCCGCTGTGTGCACCGCCATGCAGCGGAGCTTCCCAAGTGCACAGTCCACAGGCACTTGTACTCAGTTTTTAACCAGCGAGTGACCGGCGGTGGGAGTCGAACACCCCACCTCCCGCAGCCGAGACGGGCGTCTTAGCCACTACGCCACGACTGCGGTGATTAATCCTTGACATATAAAAGCATTTTCCTCGGCGATAAGACATTTCCTCCTTTCCAGGCGTGACGTCAGACAAGCTAGCGCAGCGCCACCCGTGACCGCTTAAACCGGCTTACTGACGCTTCGTCCATGCGCGACGCTTTTCATGTTGTAGGCGGCCGTCACGTGGTGATAACTGGTGATGTGGTGCTCGTTCCGCCATTACTTCTGACCGTGGTCGTCATTTCGACTTCGCATTATTCGCCAACCTACCCGTCCATAACATCAAGACGATCTTTTACCACCAGATTTTCTAAGGTCGACGGCTTTCCTCGGCAACTGAAGGCTTCGCTTATAGCGCTGGTTCTCCCTTCACACTGGATTGAGCGCCTACCCTTGGGTCCTGCTTGGCCTACGCACTACACTTCGCAATGACTGTTCCACATGTGCAGCAGAGCTGACGTCTGTTGCCACTGCTCGTGTTCCTGGCAAATATTTCGAGCACTCGCCAAGCACACCTGTCGACGTTTCCAACAACGCCGGCCGTCTACGCAGCTCTGTGCGCATCACAGTCGGTCAGCCTGCAGGAAAAGGAGGTTCCTTTTCTGCGCAGTTTATTGAGTACGAGCAGACAGTACGGGGGGTTGGCTTGATGTGATTGCATTTGTTATCCTGTTGTTGTGTTCGTATTTCAAGCAGGAATGATATGTCATAGGTTTCCTTTGCACGCGTGGTAGTGATTGTTGTGTTTCGATTTTGTATTTTCTAACGCTTTTAAAAGCTTCCCTTTCGTGAATAAAAATTCAGTTGATAGTCTGCGCTTGTGTTGTGTCTTCTTGTTCGCTTTGGTCCTCGTTTCTTTTTGCGCAGCTAAGTGTGAATGGTAAGCCGAAACCCTTTACAAGTTTAACAGCGGAACTGTATGTGGCTAGCTCCTGGTGTGAGCGTCTACGTATAGGGCTGGGGAAACTCGCGGTTAACGTGACCTGGCCGTCACCCACAACGAGGAAACGTCCGAGCATGCCCCACACCCGTGTTAGTAGAGGCTTCTAAGTTTTGTAACGTTCAAAAGCACTAATGAGAAAGTGTAATCGTAGAGACATTTTCTTTTCGGCACGGAGCAAGTTTGTGAATGGACTTCTTTCAACTGGGATTTGAAGCGCCTCGGAGTGGCCGGAGGCGACATTTCAAGCGGGCAGACGAAAGATGGACGGATCAATACCCTGTGAGCATTCTTTTACAGTTTTTTTCTGTCGTTGCAAGTGAAAGGCGGAAAAGCCATTTTACGACGCGTGGAAAATGGGCAAGAACGTGAATTAACAAGGTAAAAAGTGTTGCTGGTTAATGCCAGATCTTGTGGCGAAAAACAGCGCTTAAAGGGCAACTGCAGCACTTTTTTGAGAATTTCGCGATATTCAAGGATTCGAATCTAAATAGGCTTTACGTGAAGCATGCCAATTGTTTTTGCACTAGCATTTGAAGTAGTTACGTAATGGACGATTGAATTTTGCGCTGCTGCTCAATGCACTGGAGGTGTGCACGTAAGTTCAGCGTGACGTCACGGAAGGTCTGCCTTACATTACCACTGTCGTCAGCCACACCCTGCCCTGACTCGTTAGACGCTGCCAATCAACTCTCGGCAGGGTTTGCCTTTGATGGCGTTCCTTTTTGTCCTTCAAAGCAGGCGTTTGCGCGTTGGAAATGTATACCGATACCTTCGATGACGTCATCATGCGCCCCACCCCCCCCCCTCCCAACTTGGCGTTGTGCGCTGCGGAGAACCTTAAAGGTCGTCCGGATTTGAATCAGGGACTACTTCACTATTTCAAGCGCTAAACCAAAAAGACTTCGCATGCTTTACCTGCAAGTTTCACACATTCTATCATCTCAAGCTCGTGTATTTCTAAAACCTATGCAGTTTCCCTTTTAAATCAGAGGCGGCGGCAAACGCGTCGCATCCCCACACTTCTTTGTCTCGTGTAAGCGCTGCTTTTTTGCTGCGAAAATGCGGTATTTATTTTTCAAACATTTTGTATATGCCATCGCTCGAATGGCACCCTTAACACGATGTCACCCTTCGAACATTTCCAGCGTTTCTTTTTTCCTCCACTTGCGAACTTCGGCTGTATATTCACTTGTGGAATTAAAAAAAAAGGTGTTATCATCTATTGTACTTTTTTTTCTACAAGACAGGCGCTCCAATGACTAGCGCTCTTCCCGCTGCCACACTACTTCTCTGAGCGGCGCATTAGGTAGGCCACGGCTCGCAGTCAATGCCAGGTTAGAGGAAATAGCTGACACATTGCTTCCTAACGTCAGCAGCTGTATAGGTAAAAATAAAATGAACTTAAGTTTCAGAAGCACAGAGTGAAACAAATGTGTACTGAGCGAGCACGAAATGCTGCCGCAGGACTGAACTGGTGCCTTTAAACACTGCGGCTTTACCGCATAGACCCTTGGAAAGAGGGGCGGTGAAGGGACAAGACTCCCTGCTTCCTCTGCCTGCAATTGCTTCAAGAAATGTCAACTTCATGCTTCGCAATCCTTTCTTCATAATGGCAGACATTTCGCTTAATTGCCTATTTGCCATAGCAATGCAGGAAAAACAACATGTAGTGTTCGCCTGCCCTGAGCCTCACTACATGTATTGCCGAGAAAACGGCCCGGCTAAGACGGAGACCTCCGCGATAACATGCATAATAACTGTTCAGTTATTACAAAACTTTCGAAAAAGTCATAAGCCAAGCTTTAATTTCGACATCTGATGTCACGGTTACGTTATACTGACATGACACACTCGGCGAAGTCCTCCAGTGCTCACTGAGTAATTTTTGACTATCGCTACCAACATATATGCTTTGCCAAAATCAGACCTGTGAAATTACATGCGACACACTCAGCATGTTCCGCAAATGGGAAACAAGCACCCTGGTCATGCCGTGAAGCTCTTTTTTTTCGCCGTCATCCATTCGGCAATGAATGGGGAAGGAAAAAAAGAAAAATAATAAATAACGCTTAGGACATTTACAAATAAAGGGGACAAAAGGGAGAGGCGGCAAAAAGACATGGGGCAGAAATGTCCGCCATGTATCAATTCTGCTGACCGACAGTACCAGGAAGATACATGTCAGGCAAAAGGCGCGAAAAAAAATGTGTTGCGCCTGTCAGTCACACTGATAGCAAAATTGAATGTTGTTACAGGACCTTCAGCTGCGGTGTACTAAAACGTCTCTTGGCGCTGGCGGTATATTATACCCCTGTCACACGGCCAGTTTCAATGGCCATCGAGTCGAGAGCCATCGAGATTTTCGATCGCCATTGAACTCGAGGGAGTTGTGGAGCTGCTACACGGCAAATCTCAATGGCCATTGAAATCGTTCTCGTGTCTTACGCCAAGCTCGTGTGGCGCCACAATCGCTGCTTTCGGTTTCGCGCAAATAACAAAAATATATTGACGAAACTTAACTAAATGTTGAAATACACTTTCTTGCAGTCATAAGGCGCGTTCACACTTGTTCAAAAATCCGGCAAGCGAAGCGGATTCGCTCGCCGCAAAAACTAGGACCTGTTCTCATCTGTTGACGCCCGGGCGAGTTGGAACGGCCGCGCCGCTGCTGCTTCTCGCTTTGCGCACCACGTCGCCGCTCGCGACGTACACAGATACAGTGAGAAAAGAGCATAAATTTATGCTGTCTACGTACCACGAGCGTATGCACGCTTACGTACGCTAAACGCAGGCGCATTCTCACATTGAGTTCAGCGTATGCTAGCAGAGAGGCAAAAATAAACTTAGTCTCTAGTGGCGCCATCTGGTAGTCAAAACGGGAACCATTACTGTCAACAAACCGCCTCTCTTAGGCCTAACAGCGGCAGAATCGTCACTCTAAATAAAAAATAAAGCAAATTTATCACTTATACGTTTTCTTCTAGGCAAGATGAGACGAAGCGAAAGACCGGTGCCCCATTTATGACCAGTGAACGGACAGAAAAAGGCAGCAACAACGAGAATTCAGTCCGAAGCGAGGGGTCCGGCTTTGAAGGGCGCCGCCATGTTTGTTGTCGTTCGAAGCAATGCTAGCAACCTTGGGCAACGCTCGAAGGCCCTCGAAATCTCGATAGAGTTCCGGGCTGCTCCGTCGACTCGATAGACTATTGACTCGATGGCCATTCAAACTGGCCGTGTAGCAGCGCTCGATCGCCTTCGAGTCGATAGGCTATCGATTCGAGGGCCTTCGAAATGCCCGTGTGACAGGGGTATTAGTTTCAGAAATGGGGGCTACACCTTCCCACGCCATGGGCAAAATCATATGGAACTGAAACCATAAAAATCATGGGCGGTAATCTTTGGGGTAAGCTGCAAAAAAAAAAAAATCACTTGTTTCTCTAACCACAGAGCGCGTTGAAAAAAAAAAGAGAAAAAGAAAGCTCCACGATTTTTTGTTTAATTAAGGCTTGTGACACTTACAAACAGGCTCAGGTTTGCAACCGAGCCCGCTGTGTGCACCGCCATGCAGCGGAGCTTCCCAAGTGCACAGTCCACAGGCACTTGTACTCAGTTTTTAACCAGCGAGTGACCGGCGGTGGGAGTCGAACACCCCACCTACCGCAGCCGAGACGGGCGTCTTAGCCACTACGCCACGACTGCGGTGATTAATCCTTGACATATAAAAGCATTTTCCTCGGCGATAAGACATTTCCTCCTTTCCAGGCGTGACGTCAGACAAGCTAGCGCAGCGCCACCCGTGACCGCTTAAACCGGCTTACTGACGCTTCGTCCATGCGCGACGCTTTTCATGTTGTAGGCGGCCGTCACGTGGTGATAACTGGTGATGTGGTGCTCGTTCCGCCATTACTTCTGACCGTGGTCGTCATTTCGACTTCGCATTATTCGCCAACCTACCCGTCCATAACATCAAGACGATCTTTTACCACCAGATTTTCTAAGGTCGACGGCTTTCCTCGGCAACTGAAGGCTTCGCTTATAGCGCTGGTTCTCCCTTCACACTGGATTGAGCGCCTACCCTTGGGTCCTGCTTGGCCTACGCACTACACTTCGCAATGACTGTTCCACATGTGCAGCAGAGCTGACGTCTGTTGCCACTGCTCGTGTTCCTGGCAAATATTTCGAGCACTCGCCAAGCACACCTGTCGACGTTTCCAACAACGCCGGCCGTCTACGCAGCTCTGTGCGCATCACAGTCGGTCAGCCTGCAGGAAAAGGAGGTTCCTTTTCTGCGCAGTTTATTGAGTACGAGCAGACAGTACGGGGGGTTGGCTTGATGTGATTGCATTTGTTATCCTGTTGTTGTGTTCGTATTTCAAGCAGGAATGATATGTCATAGGTTTCCTTTGCACGCGTGGTAGTGATTGTTGTGTTTCGATTTTGTATTTTCTAACGCTTTTAAAAGCTTCCCTTTCGTGAATAAAAATTCAGTTGATAGTCTGCGCTTGTGTTGTGTCTTCTTGTTCGCTTTGGTCCTCGTTTCTTTTTGCGCAGCTAAGTGTGAATGGTAAGCCGAAACCCTTTACAAGTTTAACAGCGGAACTGTATGTGGCTAGCTCCTGGTGTGAGCGTCTACGTATAGGGCTGGGGAAACTCGCGGTTAACGTGACCTGGCCGTCACCCACAACGAGGAAACGTCCGAGCATGCCCCACACCCGTGTTAGTAGAGGCTTCTAAGTTTTGTAACGTTCAAAAGCACTAATGAGAAAGTGTAATCGTAGAGACATTTTCTTTTCGGCACGGAGCAAGTTTGTGAATGGACTTCTTTCAACTGGGATTTGAAGCGCCTCGGAGTGGCCGGAGGCGACATTTCAAGCGGGCAGACGAAAGATGGACGGATCAATACCCTGTGAGCATTCTTTTACAGTTTTTTTCTGTCGTTGCAAGTGAAAGGCGGAAAAGCCATTTTACGACGCGTGGAAAATGGGCAAGAACGTGAATTAACAAGGTAAAAAGTGTTGCTGGTTAATGCCAGATCTTGTGGCGAAAAACAGCGCTTAAAGGGCAACTGCAGCACTTTTTTGAGAATTTCGCGATATTCAAGGATTCGAATCTAAATAGGCTTTACGTGAAGCATGCCAATTGTTTTTGCACTAGCATTTGAAGTAGTTACGTAATGGACGATTGAATTTTGCGCTGCTGCTCAATGCACTGGAGGTGTGCACGTAAGTTCAGCGTGACGTCACGGAAGGTCTGCCTTACATTACCACTGTCGTCAGCCACACCCTGCCCTGACTCGTTAGACGCTGCCAATCAACTCTCGGCAGGGTTTGCCTTTGATGGCGTTCCTTTTTTTCCTTCAAAGCAGGCGTTTGCGCGTTGGAAATGTATACCGATACCTTCGATGACGTCATCATGCGCCCCCCCCCCCTCCCAACTTGGCGTTGTGCGCTGCGGAGAACCTTAAAGGTCGTCCGGATTTGAATCAGGGACTACTTCACTATTTCAAGCGCTAAACCAAAAAGACTTCGCATGCTTTACCTGCAAGTTTCACACATTCTATCATCTCAAGCTCGTGTATTTCTAAAACCTATGCAGTTTCCCTTTTAAATCAGAGGCGGCGGCAAACGCGTCGCATCCCCACACTTCTTTGTCTCGTGTAAGCGCTGCTTTTTTGCTGCGAAAATGCGGTATTTCTTTTTCAAACATTTTGTATATGCCATCGCTCGAATGGCACCCTTAACACGATGTCACCCTTCGAACATTTCCAGCGTTTCTTTTTTCCTCCACTTGCGAACTTCGGCTGTATATTCACTTGTGGAATTAAAAAAAAAGGTGTTATCATCTATTGTACTTTTTTTTCTACAAGACAGGCGCTCCAATGACTAGCGCTCTTCCCGCTGCCACACTACTTCTCTGAGCGGCGCATTAGGTAGGCCACGGCTCGCAGTCAATGCCAGGTTAGAGGAAATAGCTGACACATTGCTTCCTAACGTCAGCAGCTGTATAGGTAAAAATAAAATGAACTTAAGTTTCAGAAGCACAGAGTGAAACAAATGTGTACTGAGCGAGCACGAAATGCTGCCGCAGGACTGAACTGGTGCCTTTAAACACTGCGGCTTTACCGCATAGACCCTTGGAAAGAGGGGCGGTGAAGGGAAAAGACTCCCTGCTTCCTCTGCCTGCAATTGCTTCAAGAAATGTCAACTTCATGCTTCGCAATCCTTTCTTCATAATGGCAGACATTTCGCTTAATTGCCTATTTGCCATAGCAATGCAGGAAAAACAACATGTAGTGTTCGCCTGCCCTGAGCCTCACTACATGTATTGCCGAGAAAACGGCCCGGCTAAGACGGAGACCTCCGCGATAACATGCATAATAACTGTTCAGTTATTACAAAACTTTCGAAAAAGTCATAAGCCAAGCTTTAATTTCGACATCTGATGTCACGGTTACGTTATACTGACATGACACACTCGGCGAAGTCCTCCAGTGCTCACTGAGTAATTTTTGACTATCGCTACCAACATATATGCTTTGCCAAAATCAGACCTGTGAAATTACATGCGACACACTCAGCATGTTCCGCAAATGGGAAACAAGCACCCTGGTCATGCCGTGAAGCTCTTTTTTTTCGCCGTCATCCATTCGGCAATGAATGGGGAAGGAAAAAAAGAAAAATAATAAATAACGCTTAGGACATTTACAAATAAAGGGGACAAAAGGGAGAGGCGGCAAAAAGACATGGGGCAGAAATGTCCGCCATGTATCAATTCTGCTGACCGACAGTACCAGGAAGATACATGTCAGGCAAAAGGCGCGAAAAAAAATGTGTTGCGCCTGTCAGTCACACTGATAGCAAAATTGAATGTTGTTACAGGACCTTCAGCTGCGGTGTACTAAAACGTCTCTTGGCGCTGGCGGTATATTATACCCCTGTCACACGGCCAGTTTCAATGGCCATCGAGTCGAGAGCCATCGAGATTTTCGATCGCCATTGAACTCGAGGGAGTTGTGGAGCTGCTACACGGCAAATCTCAATGGCCATTGAAATCGTTCTCGTGTCTTACGCCAAGCTCGTGTGGCGCCACAATCGCTGCTTTCGGTTTCGCGCAAATAACAAAAATATATTGACGAAACTTAACTAAATGTTGAAATACACTTTCTTGCAGTCATAAGGCGCGTTCACACTTGTTCAAAAATCCGGCAAGCGAAGCGGATTCGCTCGCCGCAAAAACTAGGACCTGTTCTCATCTGTTGACGCCCGGGCGAGTTGGAACGGCCGCGCCGCTGCTGCTTCTCGCTTTGCGCACCACGTCGCCGCTCGCGACGTACACAGATACAGTGAGAAAAGAGCATAAATTTATGCTGTCTACGTACCACGAGCGTATGCACGCTTACGTACGCTAAACGCAGGCGCATTCTCACATTGAGTTCAGCGTATGCTAGCAGAGAGGCAAAAATAAACTTAGTCTCTAGTGGCGCCATCTGGTAGTCAAAACGGGAACCATTACTGTCAACAAACCGCCTCTCTTAGGCCTAACAGCGGCAGAATCGTCACTCTAAATAAAAAATAAAGCAAATTTATCACTTATACGTTTTCTTCTAGGCAAGATGAGACGAAGCGAAAGACCGGTGCCCCATTTATGACCAGTGAACGGACAGAAAAAGGCAGCAACAACGAGAATTCAGTCCGAAGCGAGGGGTCCGGCTTTGAAGGGCGCCGCCATGTTTGTTGTCGTTCGAAGCAATGCTAGCAACCTTGGGCAACGCTCGAAGGCCCTCGAAATCTCGATAGAGTTCCGGGCTGCTCCGTCGACTCGATAGACTATTGACTCGATGGCCATTCAAACTGGCCGTGTAGCAGCGCTCGATCGCCTTCGAGTCGATAGGCTATCGATTCGAGGGCCTTCGAAATGCCCGTGTGACAGGGGTATTAGTTTCAGAAATGGGGGCTACACCTTCCCACGCCATGGGCAAAATCATATGGAACTGAAACCATAAAAATCATGGGCGGTAATCTTTGGGGTAAGCTGCAAAAAAAAAAAAATCACTTGTTTCTCTAACCACAGAGCGCGTTGAAAAAAAAAAGAGAAAAAGAAAGCTCCACGATTTTTTGTTTAATTAAGGCTTGTGACACTTACAAACAGGCTCAGGTTTGCAACCGAGCCCGCTGTGTGCACCGCCATGCAGCGGAGCTTCCCAAGTGCACAGTCCACAGGCACTTGTACTCAGTTTTTAACCAGCGAGTGACCGGCGGTGGGAGTCGAACACCCCACCTCCCGCAGCCGAGACGGGCGTCTTAGCCACTACGCCACGACTGCTTTTTTTTTTTTTTTTTTTTTTTTTTTTTCTTTATTGCCGATTTTGACGTACAAATCAAGAGGTTACAAGAAATAAAACATGGCGGCCACACTTCGGCCGACACGACTTTAAAATTTTTTGAGCGACATTAATCCATCTAGTACAGTTATCCATTGTGGTGGATCAGGCAGTGCGTTGTACACATTTCTTAAGCGCACAACGCTCTCAATGAAATGTTCGCGAACCGGGCGAACAACCAAGTCCGCGTGTTCAAACTGCATTCGTGTTTTCCACACCGCGTGGAGGCCCAGGACCATAATGAGGTCATAAGGTATTTCCTCTGAGGGATTCACAGGCAAGAAACGTATGCCGTACGGATCGAGGGGTAACTGTTTTTTTAAAGTTCTTTGGAGTACATCCCAATGAAAGATCGGGTCCCAGCAGTCTAGAAATACGTGTTCTATTGTTTCGGGTTTCTTGCATAAAAAGCAGTCAGTGTTCCAGGGAATGAAGAGTCCTTTATCGTGAAGCCAGGTCTTAACTGGGAGGGTGTTTGTATGTAACTTGAAAAAGAACGATTTGGCGGAGGGTAGTATAGGCATTTTCTTCACTCTTTTTAGGACGTCCTGTCCCTACGCCACGACTGCGGTGATTAATCCTTGACATATAAAAGCATTTTCCTCGGCGATAAGACATTTCCTCCTTTCCAGGCGTGACGTCAGACAAGCTAGCGCAGCGCCACCCGTGACCGCTTAAACCGGCTTACTGACGCTTCGTCCATGCGCGACGCTTTTCATGTTGTAGGCGGCCGTCACGTGGTGATAACTGGTGATGTGGTGCTCGTTCCGCCATTACTTCTGACCGTGGTCGTCATTTCGACTTCGCATTATTCGCCAACCTACCCGTCCATAACATCAAGACGATCTTTTACCACCAGATTTTCTAAGGTCGACGGCTTTCCTCGGCAACTGAAGGCTTCGCTTATAGCGCTGGTTCTCCCTTCACACTGGATTGAGCGCCTACCCTTGGGTCCTGCTTGGCCTACGCACTACACTTCGCAATGACTGTTCCACATGTGCAGCAGAGCTGACGTCTGTTGCCACTGCTCGTGTTCCTGGCAAATATTTCGAGCACTCGCCAAGAACACCTGTCGACGTTTCCAACAACGCCGGCCGTCTACGCAGCTCTGTGCGCATCACAGTCGGTCAGCCTGCAGGAAAAGGAGGTTCCTTTTCTGCGCAGTTTATTGAGTACGAGCAGACAGTACGGGGGGTTGGCTTGATGTGATTGCATTTGTTATCCTGTTGTGTTCGTATTTCAAGCAGGAATGATATGTCATAGGTTTCCTTTGCACGCGTGGTAGTGATTGTTGTGTTTCGATTTTGTATTTTCTAACGCTTTTAAAAGCTTCCCTTTCGTGAATAAAAATTCAGTTGATAGTCTGCGCTTGTGTTGTGTCTTCTTGTTCGCTTTGGTCCTCGTTTCTTTTTGCGCAGCTAAGTGTGAATGGTAAGCCGAAACCCTTTACAAGTTTAACAGCGGAACTGTATGTGGCTAGCTCCTGGTGTGAGCGTCTACGTATAGGGCTGGGGAAACTCGCGGTTAACGTGACCTGGCCGTCACCCACAACGAGGAAACGTCCGAGCATGCCCCACACCCGTGTTAGTAGAGGCTTCTAAGTTTTGTAACGTTCAAAAGCACTAATGAGAAAGTGTAATCGTAGAGACATTTTCTTTTCGGCACGGAGCAAGTTTGTGAATGGACTTCTTTCAACTGGGATTTGAAGCGCCTCGGAGTGGCCGGAGGCGACATTTCAAGCGGGCAGACGAAAGATGGACGGATCAATACCCTGTGAGCATTCTTTTACAGTTTTTTTCTGTCGTTGCAAGTGAAAGGCGGAAAAGCCATTTTACGACGCGTGGAAAATGGGCAAGAACGTGAATTAACAAGGTAAAAAGTGTTGCTGGTTAATGCCAGATCTTGTGGCGAAAAACAGCGCTTAAAGGGCAACTGCAGCACTTTTTTGAGAATTTCGCGATATTCAAGGATTCGAATCTAAATAGGCTTTACGTGAAGCATGCCAATTGTTTTTGCACTAGCATTTGAAGTAGTTACGTAATGGACGATTGAATTTTGCGCTGCTGCTCAATGCACTGGAGGTGTGCACGTAAGTTCAGCGTGACGTCACGGAAGGTCTGCCTTACATTACCACTGTCGTCAGCCACACCCTGCCCTGACTCGTTAGACGCTGCCAATCAACTCTCGGCAGGGTTTGCCTTTGATGGCGTTCCTTTTTTTCCTTCAAAGCAGGCGTTTGCGCGTTGGAAATGTATACCGATACCTTCGATGACGTCATCATGCGCCCCCCCCCCCCCCCTCCCAACCTGGCGTTGTGCGCTGCGGAGAACCTTAAAGGTCGTCCGGATTTGAATCAGGGACTACTTCACTATTTCAAGCGCTAAACCAAAAAGACTTCGCATGCTTTACCTGCAAGTTTCACACATTCTATCATCTCAAGCTCGTGTATTTCTAAAACCTATGCAGTTTCCCTTTTAAATCAGAGGCGGCGGCAAACGCGTCGCATCCCCACACTTCTTTGTCTCGTGTAAGCGCTGCTTTTTTGCTGCGAAAATGCGGTATTTATTTTTCAAACATTTTGTATATGCCATCGCTCGAATGGCACCCTTAACACGATGTCACCCTTCGAACATTTCCAGCGTTTCTTTTTTCCTCCACTTGCGAACTTCGGCTGTATATTCACTTGTGGAATTAAAAAAAAAGGTGTTATCATCTATTGTACTTTTTTTTCTACAAGACAGGCGCTCCAATGACTAGCGCTCTTCCCGCTGCCACACTACTTCTCTGAGCGGCGCATTAGGTAGGCCACGGCTCGCAGTCAATGCCAGGTTAGAGGAAATAGCTGACACATTGCTTCCTAACGTCAGCAGCTGTATAGGTAAAAATAAAATGAACTTAAGTTTCAGAAGCACAGAGTGAAACAAATGTGTACTGAGCGAGCACGAAATGCTGCCGCAGGACTGAACTGGTGCCTTTAAACACTGCGGCTTTACCGCATAGACCCTTGGAAAGAGGGGCGGTGAAGGGACAAGACTCCCTGCTTCCTCTGCCTGCAATTGCTTCAAGAAATGTCAACTTCATGCTTCGCAATCCTTTCTTCATAATGGCAGACATTTCGCTTAATTGCCTATTTGCCATAGCAATGCAGGAAAAACAACATGTAGTGTTCGCCTGCCCTGAGCCTCACTACATGTATTGCCGAGAAAACGGCCCGGCTAAGACGGAGACCTCCGCGATAACATGCATAATAACTGTTCAGTTATTACAAAACTTTCGAAAAAGTCATAAGCCAAGCTTTAATTTCGACATCTGATGTCACGGTTACGTTATACTGACATGACACACTCGGCGAAGTCCTCCAGTGCTCACTGAGTAATTTTTGACTATCGCTACCAACATATATGCTTTGCCAAAATCAGACCTGTGAAATTACATGCGACACACTCAGCATGTTCCGCAAATGGGAAACAAGCACCCTGGTCATGCCGTGAAGCTCTTTTTTTTCGCCGTCATCCATTCGGCAATGAATGGGGAAGGAAAAAAAGAAAAATAATAAATAACGCTTAGGACATTTACAAATAAAGGGGACAAAAGGGAGAGGCGGCAAAAAGACATGGGGCAGAAATGTCCGCCATGTATCAATTCTGCTGACCGACAGTACCAGGAAGATACATGTCAGGCAAAAGGCGCGAAAAAAAATGTGTTGCGCCTGTCAGTCACACTGATAGCAAAATTGAATGTTGTTACAGGACCTTCAGCTGCGGTGTACTAAAACGTCTCTTGGCGCTGGCGGTATATTATACCCCTGTCACACGGCCAGTTTCAATGGCCATCGAGTCGAGAGCCATCGAGATTTTCGATCGCCATTGAACTCGAGGGAGTTGTGGAGCTGCTACACGGCAAATCTCAATGGCCATTGAAATCGTTCTCGTGTCTTACGCCAAGCTCGTGTGGCGCCACAATCGCTGCTTTCGGTTTCGCGCAAATAACAAAAATATATTGACGAAACTTAACTAAATGTTGAAATACACTTTCTTGCAGTCATAAGGCGCGTTCACACTTGTTCAAAAATCCGGCAAGCGAAGCGGATTCGCTCGCCGCAAAAACTAGGACCTGTTCTCATCTGTTGACGCCCGGGCGAGTTGGAACGGCCGCGCCGCTGCTGCTTCTCGCTTTGCGCACCACGTCGCCGCTCGCGACGTACACAGATACAGTGAGAAAAGAGCATAAATTTATGCTGTCTACGTACCACGAGCGTATGCACGCTTACGTACGCTAAACGCAGGCGCATTCTCACATTGAGTTCAGCGTATGCTAGCAGAGAGGCAAAAATAAACTTAGTCTCTAGTGGCGCCATCTGGTAGTCAAAACGGGAACCATTACTGTCAACAAACCGCCTCTCTTAGGCCTAACAGCGGCAGAATCGTCACTCTAAATAAAAAATAAAGCAAATTTATCACTTATACGTTTTCTTCTAGGCAAGATGAGACGAAGCGAAAGACCGGTGCCCCATTTATGACCAGTGAACGGACAGAAAAAGGCAGCAACAACGAGAATTCAGTCCGAAGCGAGGGGTCCGGCTTTGAAGGGCGCCGCCATGTTTGTTGTCGTTCGAAGCAATGCTAGCAACCTTGGGCAACGCTCGAAGGCCCTCGAAATCTCGATAGAGTTCCGGGCTGCTCCGTCGACTCGATAGACTATTGACTCGATGGCCATTCAAACTGGCCGTGTAGCAGCGCTCGATCGCCTTCGAGTCGATAGGCTATCGATTCGAGGGCCTTCGAAATGCCCGTGTGACAGGGGTATTAGTTTCAGAAATGGGGGCTACACCTTCCCACGCCATGGGCAAAATCATATGGAACTGAAACCATAAAAATCATGGGCGGTAATCTTTGGGGTAAGCTGCAAAAAAAAAAAAAATCACTTGTTTCTCTAACCACAGAGCGCGTTGAAAAAAAAAAGAGAAAAAGAAAGCTCCACGATTTTTTGTTTAATTAAGGCTTGTGACACTTACAAACAGGCTCAGGTTTGCAACCGAGCCCGCTGTGTGCACCGCCATGCAGCGGAGCTTCCCAAGTACACAGTCCACAGGCACTTGTACTCAGTTTTTAACCAGCGAGTGACCGGCGGTGGGAGTCGAACACCCCACCTCCCGCAGCCGAGACGGGCGTCTTAGCCACTACGCCACGACTGCTTTTTTTTTTTTTTTTTTTTCTTTATTGCCTGGCTTTGACACAGAAAATCAACAAACACAATAAACGCTTTGTACATACGCCTCATGGTCAGCCAGCATGATTCTGGCTTCGTCGAATTAAAATTCACGCAATGTACAGAGCGGCTCTAGTCTTGAGAGCCACTCTGGAGGGTCCGCAGCGGCTTTCTGAATGGCCAGAAACATATCCATACATTCGCGAAAGTAAATTCTGGCAGGTCTTGCGTCTCTGTCACAATGCCAGCCTGCCATTCTGGAGCGCCATATACAGTGGAGGCCTGTCAGCATTATTAAGTCAAAAGGCACCCCATCCTCATTGTCAACACACAAGTACCGGATGCCATACGGGTCTAGTGGAAATTCTTTCTTTAGGGTTCGCTGCAATACATCCCAAAAATAAACCCCTTCCCAACAGTGTAAAAATACATGGTCTATTGTTTCCGGCTTTCTGCAAATTAAACAGTGAGATCCCCAGGGTAAAAATAAATCCTTTCCCTCTAAAAATTTTTTAACCGGCAAGGTTCCGGTGTGCAGCTTAAAAAAGAAGGTTTTTGTTCCTGGCGGCACCTGCATTTTTTTCACTCTCTTCAAAACATCTTTGCCTTGGCCTCCACTGTACAATGCCCTGTACAAGGGCACTGGGAAAACAACATCGCACAAAGCATGGTACAGTTTCTTTCGTTTCACAATCGACAGAAAGTCATTTGAAAACCGCGCGGAAAGAAACCTTACACTGGCTACGATTTCCCGATAAAAACCGGTGACCCTACTGTAAATCTCAGCAGTGCCGACTATGTATTCTGGAAGCAGATGCCGCAGCCTAACTTGGCATACGGTACGCAAAAACGGGTCTCTGGTGTCCCGAAAGAACAAAAAACGATTGACCAGCTGTCTCAAAAACAAATGGCCCAGTCCCAGCCCGCCGTCTTGTACCCGTCGGAACAGGTTGGTCCGGCTGCAGCGCTCCCATTCAGACGACCAGATAAAAACGGCGAAAATTCGGTGCAGCTTTTGAATGCTTAGCCGTGAACAGTGCAACACCTGCATTACGTACCAGAGCCTGCTGATAAAGAACAAGTTGCAAACAGTGGCTCTGGCGAAAATCGACAAGGTTGTTCCTTTCCACTTATCTGCTCTCTCCCGTGTGTCTTTGACCTGTCCTGTCCAATACTGTTCGCTTTCACGATAAGCATCGAGCGGAACGCCCAAGTATTTATCTGGCGTCGTCGTCCAAGGCACACTGACAAACCGTTCAGGCGTAGATGCCCACCTTCCATGCCAAAGCCCGAGGCACTTTGACCAGTTAACCCCGCTTCCTGTAGCTTGGCTGAAATCGCGTACACATTGAACAGCCTCGCTTATGCCTCCCTCGTCAACGGCAAACACAGCTATGTCATCAGCGTACGCCAAGAGCTTTACTTCGGCTGCTTGTAAACTGAAACCGGTAATACTACTGTTTTTCAGTATTTTCAAACAAAGGGTCTCCACATAAATACAAAATAAAAGGCGGCTGAGGGGACAGCCCTGGCGCACCGAACGCTGCACGCTAATGGGGGCCCCCAGACTCTTGTTAACGATCAATCTCGTCGTGCAGTTCCGGTATGCCAGGGCCACACCCTCGCTGATAACAGAACCAACATTAACATGGCCTAATACAGCAAACAAAAGTTCATGGGCAACGCAGTCAAAAGCCTTTTCCAAATCGATCTGGAGAATAGCCACCTGACCATTAGTGTCATCACAGGTTTCCAAGACACTGCGCGCAACGTGAATGTTTGTAAAAATAGACCGCCCTTTAATACCGCAGGTCTGATGCGGACCAACTAATAAATGAATCACGGTCTGCAACCTTCGCGCCAGAACCTTCATGTAAATTTTGTACTCGACGTTAGTTAGTGCTATGGGTCGGTATGCTGTTACCAGTCGTAACCTGTCTATGTCGTCCGTTTTCGGAATCAGCACAGTATGGGACGAGCCATAGGACGGAGGCAGTGCTTTTACTTTATAGGCTTCATTAAAGATTACCTGCAAGACCGGGGAAATTACGTTTTTAAATTCTTTGTAGAATGCCGCGCTGAACCCGTCTGGTCCAGGCGACTTACCAGGGTTTAAACTGTCTATTGCTTGCTCGACTTCCAATTGAGTTATCTCCTGCTCTAATCTGTCTTTAGTTTCGTCGTCCAGACGCGGCATCTCGGCCAGAAACGCCTCCTTAAAAGTGATAACATCTACCGGATGCAATGCGAAGAGCGCCTGGTAATGCTCGAAAAAAGCTGCTTTGATATGATCGATGTCCGTTTTTGCAACACCTCTCCATTCTATTTCGTTTATGTGATTTCTTTCGGCACGGGCCTTTTCTAAACCAAGCGCTCGTTTCGTTGGCGCTTCCCCTGCTGCCATGTCTTCTGCCCTTGCCCTCACTAATGCTCCCCGATAACGTTCTTGTTCGATTAGCTCTAGCTTTTGTTTGGTTTTTCTTATATCCTCTATCCATTTACCAGGCGCTCGGCATTCCTGTTTTATCATCTTCTGAAGCAGTGCCTTAAGCTCCATTTCCTCTTTTTTTGCTTCATGACGTATACAGGTGGCTCTTTCTATTGCTTTTAATTTTAAAGTTTCTTTAGTGAGCTCCCACTGCTGCCAAATCCTCATGTTACTACTTGGTTCTATTTTTGCTATTTCTTCCCTTACAGCTCGGTTATAAAATTCGTCCTGGAGTAGCTTGTCATTTAACTTCCACATTTCCCATGAAAAACCATTCCCCTTCCTAATGAATCCTATGCAGCATTGAACCAAACAGTGGTCAGAAAATGAAACCGGCAGAACTACATAACTATTGCATTTAGGTACAGTTTCCGCGGATGCATAAATTCGGTCTAGCCGTGCGTGACTTGTGCCCTCGAATCGTGTGTACCTTACAGCACGCGTTCCTTCAAGACACTCTGCTACATCCTCGAGGTTGCAGTTCACAACCATTCGTAACAACACTTCAGTGCTTTTATCCCTGAAACCTCGGACGCTTGTCTTGTCGCGCGCACTAAGAACACAGTTGTAATCGCCCATAACAATCAGCTGTCTGTCCGTGCGAAGCCGTTCTTCGACGCTTTCAAAAAACGCGGCTCGGCCATCAACCACATTAGGTGCATACAGACAAACAATGCGCCAGTCGATGTTACAGAGCGAAAAATCGATGGACACGTATCGACCCGACAGGCACGAGTGATGACCGTGTACCTCTATGCCCGGCAACTTCTTAACAAAAAGAATACAGCCAGCCGATGTGCCTACAGCATGGCTAACGACGGCAAAATACCTAGACGTGAAACGTTGCACCATGCTCCCGGTCTCTTCCTCCCCGTCGACTTTGGTCTCCTGCACTGCCAGTATATCGATATCTTGCTCCGTTACAAGTCGGTACAGCTGGCTTTGTTTTCTTTTACCTGCCAGGCCTCTGACATTTAGGGTGGCAACTTTAAACGGAGTTGCAGAAGCCATTTTAACTTACGAAGAAGAGACCGAAAGCATGGTGCTTACCTCCCGCGCCTAGCATGTCGCTAGACGATGCCGTCGCCGCCGGTGTCATCCGGCGCGAGCACGTGCTCCTGGTCAGGCGGCGCCTTGCCGCCGCCACGCCTGTCATCCGGGACCTTTGGTCGCGGCCGCAGGCTGGGCCGTCGCGCTTGCGGCGTCTTTGCCGGCGGTTCCTCCACGCTGGGCTGTGCTGCCTTCTCCCCGTCGGCCTTGGTCTCGGCGTGCGAACGCTTCGCTGGGGTGGTCACGCCGGTGCTCATGCGGGCGTCGGTCTTCTCGTCGCGGCTCTCGCTGGCCGCCTTCGATTCCACGTCCACTGGTACTGGCGGGTTCGCTCTGTCCTTGGGTGCTTCCAGAGGCGTTAATGAAGGGTCACTAACTGGCGGCCCGCTCTCCTGTGAGACCACGGTGTCGGTGCCGCTACTCGCAACAGCTGGCTGAACCGCCGCCCCCTCCGTTTTGCCCGTGTCGTCGGCACCGCTCGCTGCTTCCTCTGCTTCGACGACGTCCATCAGTTCTGCGGAGTCGCTCGCTGCTACACGGCCGGTAGCCGACGCGTAGGTACGAACGCAGTCAGCCTCCGAGTGTCCATAGCGTCGGCATTTCGAACACCTGGGCACCTTGCAATCGCGGCGAACGTGCCCCGTGCCGCCGCAACGAAGGCACTGCATCGGCCGCCCGGGAACCACCACGAGAGCCAACTCGCCAGCGACTCGTACCTGGTGAGGCAGGTCGTCCACCTTCACGCCTGGCTTCAGTTTCAGGAGCACGGTCCTCGTGGTGGACCCCTTCTCTTTCATGCCGGCGACGCGCCAACGCTCCCGGGTGACCTCGGTCACGTTGCCGAACGCCGCGAATGCGGTACGGATGTCCTCGTCGGCGACGCCGTGTAGCATCCAGTGGAGGCGCAGCTTTACCTGATGGTCTTCTGGGTCAAAAACGATGCAGCGGCGTCCCTTCACTTCCAGCTCCTTCATGGCGGCCAGTTTCTTTGCGGCGTCAGCGCTGCTGAAGGTCACCGCCCACACATGGTTTATCTGGTACGCCCCCAACGCCACGACGTCGGGGAGCGCACCAACGTTGGCGAGGGCGTCTCTGAAGTCTTCGACCCTGTAGGGCCTCACACGCACGTCCCCGTGCAAAAAAACCGTGTTTAAAACAACACGTCCGGTGGGCAGGGTAGGCAGAACGATCTCGTAATCCTTATCTGCGTCGCTGGCAAGCCTGTTTCCGCGGCCGGCAACGGCCGCTATCGCCGCTCCGTGGGAGCCCATGATTCTGCGTCCGTCACGCTCGGTGGCTGGAAGTAGAATCCACTACGCCACGACTGCGGTGATTAATCCTTGACATATAAAAGCATTTTCCTCGGCGATAAGACATTTCCTCCTTTCCAGGCGTGACGTCAGACAAGCTAGCGCAGCGCCACCCGTGACCGCTTAAACCGGCTTACTGACGCTTCGTCCATGCGCGACGCTTTTCATGTTGTAGGCGGCCGTCACGTGGTGATAACTGGTGATGTGGTGCTCGTTCCGCCATTACTTCTGACCGTGGTCGTCATTTCGACTTCGCATTATTCGCCAACCTACCCGTCCATAACATCAAGACGATCTTTTACCACCAGATTTTCTAAGGTCGACGGCTTTCCTCGGCAACTGAAGGCTTCGCTTATAGCGCTGGTTCTCCCTTCACACTGGATTGAGCGCCTACCCTTGGGTCCTGCTTGGCCTACGCACTACACTTCGCAATGACTGTTCCACATGTGCAGCAGAGCTGACGTCTGTTGCCACTGCTCGTGTTCCTGGCAAATATTTCGAGCACTCGCCAAGCACACCTGTCGACGTTTCCAACAACGCCGGCCGTCTACGCAGCTCTGTGCGCATCACAGTCGGTCAGCCTGCAGGAAAAGGAGGTTCCTTTTCTGCGCAGTTTATTGAGTACGAGCAGACAGTACGGGGGGTTGGCTTGATGTGATTGCATTTGTTATCCTGTTGTTGTGTTCGTATTTCAAGCAGGAATGATATGTCATAGGTTTCCTTTGCACGCGTGGTAGTGATTGTTGTGTTTCGATTTTGTATTTTCTAACGCTTTTAAAAGCTTCCCTTTCGTGAATAAAAATTCAGTTGATAGTCTGCGCTTGTGTTGTGTCTTCTTGTTCGCTTTGGTCCTCGTTTCTTTTTGCGCAGCTAAGTGTGAATGGTAAGCCGAAACCCTTTACAAGTTTAACAGCGGAACTGTATGTGGCTAGCTCCTGGTGTGAGCGTCTACGTATAGGGCTGGGGAAACTCGCGGTTAACGTGACCTGGCCGTCACCCACAACGAGGAAACGTCCGAGCATGCCCCACACCCGTGTTAGTAGAGGCTTCTAAGTTTTGTAACGTTCAAAAGCACTAATGAGAAAGTGTAATCGTAGAGACATTTTCTTTTCGGCACGGAGCAAGTTTGTGAATGGACTTCTTTCAACTGGGATTTGAAGCGCCTCGGAGTGGCCGGAGGCGACATTTCAAGCGGGCAGACGAAAGATGGACGGATCAATACCCTGTGAGCATTCTTTTACAGTTTTTTTCTGTCGTTGCAAGTGAAAGGCGGAAAAGCCATTTTACGACGCGTGGAAAATGGGCAAGAACGTGAATTAACAAGGTAAAAAGTGTTGCTGGTTAATGCCAGATCTTGTGGCGAAAAACAGCGCTTAAAGGGCAACTGCAGCACTTTTTTGAGAATTTCGCGATATTCAAGGATTCGAATCTAAATAGGCTTTACGTGAAGCATGCCAATTGTTTTTGCACTAGCATTTGAAGTAGTTACGTAATGGACGATTGAATTTTGCGCTGCTGCTCAATGCACTGGAGGTGTGCACGTAAGTTCAGCGTGACGTCACGGAAGGTCTGCCTTACATTACCACTGTCGTCAGCCACACCCTGCCCTGACTCGTTAGACGCTGCCAATCAACTCTCGGCAGGGTTTGCCTTTGATGGCGTTCCTTTTTTTCCTTCAAAGCAGGCGTTTGCGCGTTGGAAATGTATACCGATACCTTCGATGACGTCATCATGCGCCCCACCCCCCCCCCCCCCTCCCAACTTGGCGTTGTGCGCTGCGGAGAACCTTAAAGGTCGTCCGGATTTGAATCAGGGACTACTTCACTATTTCAAGCGCTAAACCAAAAAGACTTCGCATGCTTTACCTGCAAGTTTCACACATTCTATCATCTCAAGCTCGTGTATTTCTAAAACCTATGCAGTTTCCCTTTTAAATCAGAGGCGGCGGCAAACGCGTCGCATCCCCACACTTCTTTGTCTCGTGTAAGCGCTGCTTTTTTGCTGCGAAAATGCGGTATTTATTTTTCAAACATTTTGTATATGCCATCGCTCGAATGGCACCCTTAACACGATGTCACCCTTCGAACATTTCCAGCGTTTCTTTTTTCCTCCACTTGCGAACTTCGGCTGTATATTCACTTGTGGAATTAAAAAAAAAGGTGTTATCATCTATTGTACTTTTTTTTCTACAAGACAGGCGCTCCAATGACATGCGCTCTTCCCGCTGCCACACTACTTCTCTGAGCGGCGCATTAGGTAGGCCACGGCTCGCAGTCAATGCCAGGTTAGAGGAAATAGCTGACACATTGCTTCCTAACGTCAGCAGCTGTATAGGTAAAAATAAAATGAACTTAAGTTTCAGAAGCACAGAGTGAAACAAATGTGTACTGAGCGAGCACGAAATGCTGCCGCAGGACTGAACTGGTGCCTTTAAACACTGCGGCTTTACCGCATAGACCCTTGGAAAGAGGGGCGGTGAAGGGACAAGACTCCCTGCTTCCTCTGCCTGCAATTGCTTCAAGAAATGTCAACTTCATGCTTCGCAATCCTTTCTTCATAATGGCAGACATTTCGCTTAATTGCCTATTTGCCATAGCAATGCAGGAAAAACAACATGTAGTGTTCGCCTGCCCTGAGCCTCACTACATGTATTGCCGAGAAAACGGCCCGGCTAAGACGGAGACCTCCGCGATAACATGCATAATAACTGTTCAGTTATTACAAAACTTTCGAAAAAGTCATAAGCCAAGCTTTAATTTCGACATCTGATGTCACGGTTACGTTATACTGACATGACACACTCGGCGAAGTCCTCCAGTGCTCACTGAGTAATTTTTGACTATCGCTACCAACATATATGCTTTGCCAAAATCAGACCTGTGAAATTACATGCGACACACTCAGCATGTTCCGCAAATGGGAAACAAGCACCCTGGTCATGCCGTGAAGCTCTTTTTTTTCGCCGTCATCCATTCGGCAATGAATGGGGAAGGAAAAAAAGAAAAATAATAAATAACGCTTAGGACATTTACAAATAAAGGGGACAAAAGGGAGAGGCGGCAAAAAGACATGGGGCAGAAATGTCCGCCATGTATCAATTCTGCTGACCGACAGTACCAGGAAGATACATGTCAGGCAAAAGGCGCGAAAAAAAATGTGTTGCGCCTGTCAGTCACACTGATAGCAAAATTGAATGTTGTTACAGGACCTTCAGCTGCGGTGTACTAAAACGTCTCTTGGCGCTGGCGGTATATTATACCCCTGTCACACGGCCAGTTTCAATGGCCATCGAGTCGAGAGCCATCGAGATTTTCGATCGCCATTGAACTCGAGGGAGTTGTGGAGCTGCTACACGGCAAATCTCAATGGCCATTGAAATCGTTCTCGTGTCTTACGCCAAGCTCGTGTGGCGCCACAATCGCTGCTTTCGGTTTCGCGCAAATAACAATAATATATTGACGAAACTTAACTAAATGTTGAAATACACTTTCTTGCAGTCATAAGGCGCGTTCACACTTGTTCAAAAATCCGGCAAGCGAAGCGGATTCGCTCGCCGCAAAAACTAGGACCTGTTCTCATCTGTTGACGCCCGGGCGAGTTGGAACGGCCGCGCCGCTGCTGCTTCTCGCTTTGCGCACCACGTCGCCGCTCGCGACGTACACAGATACAGTGAGAAAAGAGCATAAATTTATGCTGTCTACGTACCACGAGCGTATGCACGCTTACGTACGCTAAACGCAGGCGCATTCTCACATTGAGTTCAGCGTATGCTAGCAGAGAGGCAAAAATAAACTTAGTCTCTAGTGGCGCCATCTGGTAGTCAAAACGGGAACCATTACTGTCAACAAACCGCCTCTCTTAGGCCTAACAGCGGCAGAATCGTCACTCTAAATAAAAAATAAAGCAAATTTATCACTTATACGTTTTCTTCTAGGCAAGATGAGACGAAGCGAAAGACCGGTGCCCCATTTATGACCAGTGAACGGACAGAAAAAGGCAGCAACAACGAGAATTCAGTCCGAAGCGAGGGGTCCGGCTTTGAAGGGCGCCGCCATGTTTGTTGTCGTTCGAAGCAATGCTAGCAACCTTGGGCAACGCTCGAAGGCCCTCGAAATCTCGATAGAGTTCCGGGCTGCTCCGTCGACTCGATAGACTATTGACTCGATGGCCATTCAAACTGGCCGTGTAGCAGCGCTCGATCGCCTTCGAGTCGATAGGCTATCGATTCGAGGGCCTTCGAAATGCCCGTGTGACAGGGGTATTAGTTTCAGAAATGGGGGCTACACCTTCCCACGCCATGGGCAAAATCATATGGAACTGAAACCATAAAAATCATGGGCGGTAATCTTTGGGGTAAGCTGCAAAAAAAAAAAAATCACTTCTTTCTCTAACCACAGAGCGCGTTGAAAAAAAAAAGAGAAAAAGAAAGCTCCACGATTTTTTGTTTAATTAAGGCTTGTGACACTTACAAACAGGCTCAGGTTTGCAACCGAGCCCGCTGTGTGCACCGCCATGCAGCGGAGCTTCCCAAGTGCACAGTCCACAGGCACTTGTACTCAGTTTTTAACCAGCGAGTGACCGGCGGTGGGAGTCGAACACCCCACCTCCCGCAGCCGAGACGGGCGTCTTAGCCACTACGCCACGACTGCGGTGATTAATCCTTGACATATAAAAGCATTTTCCTCGGCGATAAGACATTTCCTCCTTTCCAGGCGTGACGTCAGACAAGCTAGCGCAGCGCCACCCGTGACCGCTTAAACCGGCTTACTGACGCTTCGTCCATGCGCGACGCTTTTCATGTTGTAGGCGGCCGTCACGTGGTGATAACTGGTGATGTGGTGCTCGTTCCGCCATTACTTCTGACCGTGGTCGTCATTTCGACTTCGCATTATTCGCCAACCTACCCGTCCATAACATCAAGACGATCTTTTACCACCAGATTTTCTAAGGTCGACGGCTTTCCTCGGCAACTGAAGGCTTCGCTTATAGCGCTGGTTCTCCCTTCACACTGGATTGAGCGCCTACCCTTGGGTCCTGCTTGGCCTACGCACTACACTTCGCAATGACTGTTCCACATGTGCAGCAGAGCTCACGTCTGTTGCCACTGCTCGTGTTCCTGGCAAATATTTCGAGCACTCGCCAAGCACACCTGTCGACGTTTCCAACAACGCCGGCCGTCTACGCAGCTCTGTGCGCATCACAGTCGGTCAGCCTGCAGGAAAAGGAGGTTCCTTTTCTGCGCAGTTTATTGAGTACGAGCAGACAGTACGGGGGGTTGGCTTGATGTGATTGCATTTGTTATCCTGTTGTTGTGTTCGTATTTCAAGCAGGAATGATATGTCATAGGTTTCCTTTGCACGCGTGGTAGTGATTGTTGTGTTTCGATTTTGTATTTCCTAACGCTTTTAAAAGCTTCCCTTTCGTGAATAAAAATTCAGTTGATAGTCTGCGCTTGTGTTGTGTCTTCTTGTTCGCTTTGGTCCTCGTTTCTTTTTGCGCAGCTAAGTGTGAATGGTAAGCCGAAACCCTTTACAAGTTTAACAGCGGAACTGTATGTGGCTAGCTCCTGGTGTGAGCGTCTACGTATAGGGCTGGGGAAACTCGCGGTTAACGTGACCTGGCCGTCACCCACAACGAGGAAACGTCCGAGCATGCCCCACACCCGTGTTAGTAGAGGCTTCTAAGTTTTGTAACGTTCAAAAGCACTAATGAGAAAGTGTAATCGTAGAGACATTTTCTTTTCGGCACGGAGCAAGTTTGTGAATGGACTTCTTTCAACTGGGATTTGAAGCGCCTCGGAGTGGCCGGAGGCGACATTTCAAGCGGGCAGACGAAAGATGGACGGATCAATACCCTGTGAGCATTCTTTTACAGTTTTTTTCTGTCGTTGCAAGTGAAAGGCGGAAAAGCCATTTTACGACGCGTGGAAAATGGGCAAGAACGTGAATTAACAAGGTAAAAAGTGTTGCTGGTTAATGCCAGATCTTGTGGCGAAAAACAGCGCTTAAAGGGCAACTGCAGCACTTTTTTGAGAATTTCGCGATATTCAAGGATTCGAATCTAAATAGGCTTTACGTGAAGCATGCCAATTGTTTTTGCACTAGCATTTGAAGTAGTTACGTAATGGACGATTGAATTTTGCGCTGCTGCTCAATGCACTGGAGGTGTGCACGTAAGTTCAGCGTGACGTCACGGAAGGTCTGCCTTACATTACCACTGTCGTCAGCCACACCCTGCCCTGACTCGTTAGACGCTGCCAATCAACTCTCGGCAGGGTTTGCCTTTGATGGCGTTCCTTTTTTTCCTTCAAAGCAGGCGTTTGCGCGTTGGAAATGTATACCGATACCTTCGATGACGTCATCATGCGCCCCCCCCCCCCCCCTCCCAACTTGGCGTTGTGCGCTGCGGAGAACCTTAAAGGTCGTCCGGATTTGAATCAGGGACTACTTCACTATTTCAAGCGCTAAACCAAAAAGACTTCGCATGCTTTACCTGCAAGTTTCACACATTCTATCATCTCAAGCTCGTGTATTTCTAAAACCTATGCAGTTTCCCTTTTAAATCAGAGGCGGCGGCAAACGCGTCGCATCCCCACACTTCTTTGTCTCGTGTAAGCGCTGCTTTTTTGCTGCGAAAATGCGGTATTTATTTTTCAAACATTTTGTATATGCCATCGCTCGAATGGCACCCTTAACACGATGTCACCCTTCGAACATTTCCAGCGTTTCTTTTTTCCTCCACTTGCGAACTTCGGCTGTATATTCACTTGTGGAATTAAAAAAAAAGGTGTTATCATCTATTGTACTTTTTTTTCTACAAGACAGGCGCTCCAATGACTAGCGCTCTTCCCGCTGCCACACTACTTCTCTGAGCGGCGCATTAGGTAGGCCACGGCTCGCAGTCAATGCCAGGTTAGAGGAAATAGCTGACACATTGCTTCCTAACGTCAGCAGCTGTATAGGTAAAAATAAAATGAACTTAAGTTTCAGAAGCACAGAGTGAAACAAATGTGTACTGAGCGAGCACGAAATGCTGCCGCAGGACTGAACTGGTGCCTTTAAACACTGCGGCTTTACCGCATAGACCCTTGGAAAGAGGGGCGGTGAAGGGACAAGACTCCCTGCTTCCTCTGCCTGCAATTGCTTCAAGAAATGTCAACTTCATGCTTCGCAATCCTTTCTTCATAATGGCAGACATTTCGCTTAATTGCCTATTTGCCATAGCAATGCAGGAAAAACAACATGTAGTGTTCGCCTGCCCTGAGCCTCACTACATGTATTGCCGAGAAAACGGCCCGGCTAAGACGGAGACCTCCGCGATAACATGCATAATAACTGTTCAGTTATTACAAAACTTTCGAAAAAGTCATAAGCCAAGCTTTAATTTCGACATCTGATGTCACGGTTACGTTATACTGACATGACACACTCGGCGAAGTCCTCCAGTGCTCACTGAGTAATTTTTGACTATCGCTACCAACATATATGCTTTGCCAAAATCAGACCTGTGAAATTACATGCGACACACTCAGCATGTTCCGCAAATGGGAAACAAGCACCCTGGTCATGCCGTGAAGCTCTTTTTTTTCGCCGTCATCCATTCGGCAATGAATGGGGAAGGAAAAAAAGAAAAATAATAAATAACGCTTAGGACATTTACAAATAAAGGGGACAAAAGGGAGAGGCGGCAAAAAGACATGGGGCAGAAATGTCCGCCATGTATCAATTCTGCTGACCGACAGTACCAGGAAGATACATGTCAGGCAAAAGGCGCGAAAAAAAATGTGTTGCGCCTGTCAGTCACACTGATAGCAAAATTGAATGTTGTTACAGGACCTTCAGCTGCGGTGTACTAAAACGTCTCTTGGCGCTGGCGGTATATTATACCCCTGTCACACGGCCAGTTTCAATGGCCATCGAGTCGAGAGCCATCGAGATTTTCGATCGCCATTGAACTCGAGGGAGTTGTGGAGCTGCTACACGGCAAATCTCAATGGCCATTGAAATCGTTCTCGTGTCTTACGCCAAGCTCGTGTGGCGCCACAATCGCTGCTTTCGGTTTCGCGCAAATAACAAAAATATATTGACGAAACTTAACTAAATGTTGAAATACACTTTCTTGCAGTCATAAGGCGCGTTCACACTTGTTCAAAAATCCGGCAAGCGAAGCGGATTCGCTCGCCGCAAAAACTAGGACCTGTTCTCATCTGTTGACGCCCGGGCGAGTTGGAACGGCCGCGCCGCTGCTGCTTCTCGCTTTGCGCACCACGTCGCCGCTCGCGACGTACACAGATACAGTGAGAAAAGAGCATAAATTTATGCTGTCTACGTACCACGAGCGTATGCACGCTTACGTACGCTAAACGCAGGCGCATTCTCACATTGAGTTCAGCGTATGCTAGCAGAGAGGCAAAAATAAACTTAGTCTCTAGTGGCGCCATCTGGTAGTCAAAACGGGAACCATTACTGTCAACAAACCGCCTCTCTTAGGCCTAACAGCGGCAGAATCGTCACTCTAAATAAAAAATAAAGCAAATTTATCACTTATACGTTTTCTTCTAGGCAAGATGAGACGAAGCGAAAGACCGGTGCCCCATTTATGACCAGTGAACGGACAGAAAAAGGCAGCAACAACGAGAATTCAGTCCGAAGCGAGGGGTCCGGCTTTGAAGGGCGCCGCCATGTTTGTTGTCGTTCGAAGCAATGCTAGCAACCTTGGGCAACGCTCGAAGGCCCTCGAAATCTCGATAGAGTTCCGGGCTGCTCCGTCGACTCGATAGACTATTGACTCGATGGCCATTCAAACTGGCCGTGTAGCAGCGCTCGATCGCCTTCGAGTCGATAGGCTATCGATTCGAGGGCCTTCGAAATGCCCGTGTGACAGGGGTATTAGTTTCAGAAATGGGGGCTACACCTTCCCACGCCATGGGCAAAATCATATGGAACTGAAACCATAAAAATCATGGGCGGTAATCTTTGGGGTAAGCTGCAAAAAAAAAAAAATCACTTCTTTCTCTAACCACAGAGCGCGTTGAAAAAAAAAAAGAGAAAAAGAAAGCTCCACGATTTTTTGTTTAATTAAGGCTTGTGACACTTACAAACAGGCTCAGGTTTGCAACCGAGCCCGCTGTGTGCACCGCCATGCAGCGGAGCTTCCCAAGTGCACAGTCCACAGGCACTTGTACTCAGTTTTTAACCAGCGAGTGACCGGCGGTGGGAGTCGAACACCCCACCTCCCGCAGCCGAGACGGGCGTCTTAGCCACTACGCCACGACTGCGGTGATTAATCCTTGACATATAAAAGCATTTTCCTCGGCGATAAGACATTTCCTCCTTTCCAGGCGTGACGTCAGACAAGCTAGCGCAGCGCCACCCGTGACCGCTTAAACCGGCTTACTGACGCTTCGTCCATGCGCGACGCTTTTCATGTTGTAGGCGGCCGTC
This sequence comes from Amblyomma mixtum, assembly GCF_055824585.1. NCBI lineage: Eukaryota > Metazoa > Arthropoda > Arachnida > Ixodida > Ixodidae > Amblyomma > Amblyomma mixtum. The sequence goes on along the minus strand of NC_143019.1, from coordinate 134,808,698 downwards.
ACGTGGTGATAACTGGTGATGTGGTGCTCGTTCCGCCATTACTTCTGACCGTGGTCGTCATTTCGACTTCGCATTATTCGCCAACCTACCCGTCCATAACATCAAGACGATCTTTTACCACCAGATTTTCTAAGGTCGACGGCTTTCCTCGGCAACTGAAGGCTTCGCTTATAGCGCTGGTTCTCCCTTCACACTGGATTGAGCGCCTACCCTTGGGTCCTGCTTGGCCTACGCACTACACTTCGCAATGACTGTTCCACATGTGCAGCAGAGCTCACGTCTGTTGCCACTGCTCGTGTTCCTGGCAAATATTTCGAGCACTCGCCAAGCACACCTGTCGACGTTTCCAACAACGCCGGCCGTCTACGCAGCTCTGTGCGCATCACAGTCGGTCAGCCTGCAGGAAAAGGAGGTTCCTTTTCTGCGCAGTTTATTGAGTACGAGCAGACAGTACGGGGGGTTGGCTTGATGTGATTGCATTTGTTATCCTGTTGTTGTGTTCGTATTTCAAGCAGGAATGATATGTCATAGGTTTCCTTTGCACGCGTGGTAGTGATTGTTGTGTTTCGATTTTGTATTTCCTAACGCTTTTAAAAGCTTCCCTTTCGTGAATAAAAATTCAGTTGATAGTCTGCGCTTGTGTTGTGTCTTCTTGTTCGCTTTGGTCCTCGTTTCTTTTTGCGCAGCTAAGTGTGAATGGTAAGCCGAAACCCTTTACAAGTTTAACAGCGGAACTGTATGTGGCTAGCTCCTGGTGTGAGCGTCTACGTATAGGGCTGGGGAAACTCGCGGTTAACGTGACCTGGCCGTCACCCACAACGAGGAAACGTCCGAGCATGCCCCACACCCGTGTTAGTAGAGGCTTCTAAGTTTTGTAACGTTCAAAAGCACTAATGAGAAAGTGTAATCGTAGAGACATTTTCTTTTCGGCACGGAGCAAGTTTGTGAATGGACTTCTTTCAACTGGGATTTGAAGCGCCTCGGAGTGGCCGGAGGCGACATTTCAAGCGGGCAGACGAAAGATGGACGGATCAATACCCTGTGAGCATTCTTTTACAGTTTTTTTCTGTCGTTGCAAGTGAAAGGCGGAAAAGCCATTTTACGACGCGTGGAAAATGGGCAAGAACGTGAATTAACAAGGTAAAAAGTGTTGCTGGTTAATGCCAGATCTTGTGGCGAAAAACAGCGCTTAAAGGGCAACTGCAGCACTTTTTTGAGAATTTCGCGATATTCAAGGATTCGAATCTAAATAGGCTTTACGTGAAGCATGCCAATTGTTTTTGCACTAGCATTTGAAGTAGTTACGTAATGGACGATTGAATTTTGCGCTGCTGCTCAATGCACTGGAGGTGTGCACGTAAGTTCAGCGTGACGTCACGGAAGGTCTGCCTTACATTACCACTGTCGTCAGCCACACCCTGCCCTGACTCGTTAGACGCTGCCAATCAACTCTCGGCAGGGTTTGCCTTTGATGGCGTTCCTTTTTTTCCTTCAAAGCAGGCGTTTGCGCGTTGGAAATGTATACCGATACCTTCGATGACGTCATCATGCGCCCCCCCCCCCCCCCTCCCAACTTGGCGTTGTGCGCTGCGGAGAACCTTAAAGGTCGTCCGGATTTGAATCAGGGACTACTTCACTATTTCAAGCGCTAAACCAAAAAGACTTCGCATGCTTTACCTGCAAGTTTCACACATTCTATCATCTCAAGCTCGTGTATTTCTAAAACCTATGCAGTTTCCCTTTTAAATCAGAGGCGGCGGCAAACGCGTCGCATCCCCACACTTCTTTGTCTCGTGTAAGCGCTGCTTTTTTGCTGCGAAAATGCGGTATTTATTTTTCAAACATTTTGTATATGCCATCGCTCGAATGGCACCCTTAACACGATGTCACCCTTCGAACATTTCCAGCGTTTCTTTTTTCCTCCACTTGCGAACTTCGGCTGTATATTCACTTGTGGAATTAAAAAAAAAGGTGTTATCATCTATTGTACTTTTTTTTCTACAAGACAGGCGCTCCAATGACTAGCGCTCTTCCCGCTGCCACACTACTTCTCTGAGCGGCGCATTAGGTAGGCCACGGCTCGCAGTCAATGCCAGGTTAGAGGAAATAGCTGACACATTGCTTCCTAACGTCAGCAGCTGTATAGGTAAAAATAAAATGAACTTAAGTTTCAGAAGCACAGAGTGAAACAAATGTGTACTGAGCGAGCACGAAATGCTGCCGCAGGACTGAACTGGTGCCTTTAAACACTGCGGCTTTACCGCATAGACCCTTGGAAAGAGGGGCGGTGAAGGGACAAGACTCCCTGCTTCCTCTGCCTGCAATTGCTTCAAGAAATGTCAACTTCATGCTTCGCAATCCTTTCTTCATAATGGCAGACATTTCGCTTAATTGCCTATTTGCCATAGCAATGCAGGAAAAACAACATGTAGTGTTCGCCTGCCCTGAGCCTCACTACATGTATTGCCGAGAAAACGGCCCGGCTAAGACGGAGACCTCCGCGATAACATGCATAATAACTGTTCAGTTATTACAAAACTTTCGAAAAAGTCATAAGCCAAGCTTTAATTTCGACATCTGATGTCACGGTTACGTTATACTGACATGACACACTCGGCGAAGTCCTCCAGTGCTCACTGAGTAATTTTTGACTATCGCTACCAACATATATGCTTTGCCAAAATCAGACCTGTGAAATTACATGCGACACACTCAGCATGTTCCGCAAATGGGAAACAAGCACCCTGGTCATGCCGTGAAGCTCTTTTTTTTCGCCGTCATCCATTCGGCAATGAATGGGGAAGGAAAAAAAGAAAAATAATAAATAACGCTTAGGACATTTACAAATAAAGGGGACAAAAGGGAGAGGCGGCAAAAAGACATGGGGCAGAAATGTCCGCCATGTATCAATTCTGCTGACCGACAGTACCAGGAAGATACATGTCAGGCAAAAGGCGCGAAAAAAAATGTGTTGCGCCTGTCAGTCACACTGATAGCAAAATTGAATGTTGTTACAGGACCTTCAGCTGCGGTGTACTAAAACGTCTCTTGGCGCTGGCGGTATATTATACCCCTGTCACACGGCCAGTTTCAATGGCCATCGAGTCGAGAGCCATCGAGATTTTCGATCGCCATTGAACTCGAGGGAGTTGTGGAGCTGCTACACGGCAAATCTCAATGGCCATTGAAATCGTTCTCGTGTCTTACGCCAAGCTCGTGTGGCGCCACAATCGCTGCTTTCGGTTTCGCGCAAATAACAAAAATATATTGACGAAACTTAACTAAATGTTGAAATACACTTTCTTGCAGTCATAAGGCGCGTTCACACTTGTTCAAAAATCCGGCAAGCGAAGCGGATTCGCTCGCCGCAAAAACTAGGACCTGTTCTCATCTGTTGACGCCCGGGCGAGTTGGAACGGCCGCGCCGCTGCTGCTTCTCGCTTTGCGCACCACGTCGCCGCTCGCGACGTACACAGATACAGTGAGAAAAGAGCATAAATTTATGCTGTCTACGTACCACGAGCGTATGCACGCTTACGTACGCTAAACGCAGGCGCATTCTCACATTGAGTTCAGCGTATGCTAGCAGAGAGGCAAAAATAAACTTAGTCTCTAGTGGCGCCATCTGGTAGTCAAAACGGGAACCATTACTGTCAACAAACCGCCTCTCTTAGGCCTAACAGCGGCAGAATCGTCACTCTAAATAAAAAATAAAGCAAATTTATCACTTATACGTTTTCTTCTAGGCAAGATGAGACGAAGCGAAAGACCGGTGCCCCATTTATGACCAGTGAACGGACAGAAAAAGGCAGCAACAACGAGAATTCAGTCCGAAGCGAGGGGTCCGGCTTTGAAGGGCGCCGCCATGTTTGTTGTCGTTCGAAGCAATGCTAGCAACCTTGGGCAACGCTCGAAGGCCCTCGAAATCTCGATAGAGTTCCGGGCTGCTCCGTCGACTCGATAGACTATTGACTCGATGGCCATTCAAACTGGCCGTGTAGCAGCGCTCGATCGCCTTCGAGTCGATAGGCTATCGATTCGAGGGCCTTCGAAATGCCCGTGTGACAGGGGTATTAGTTTCAGAAATGGGGGCTACACCTTCCCACGCCATGGGCAAAATCATATGGAACTGAAACCATAAAAATCATGGGCGGTAATCTTTGGGGTAAGCTGCAAAAAAAAAAAATCACTTCTTTCTCTAACCACAGAGCGCGTTGAAAAAAAAAAGAGAAAAAGAAAGCTCCACGATTTTTTGTTTAATTAAGGCTTGTGACACTTACAAACAGGCTCAGGTTTGCAACCGAGCCCGCTGTGTGCACCGCCATGCAGCGGAGCTTCCCAAGTGCGCAGTCCACAGGCACTTGTACTCAGTTTTTAACCAGCGAGTGACCGGCGGTGGGAGTCGAACACCCCACCTCCCGCAGCCGAGACGGGCGTCTTAGCCACTACGCCACGACTGCGGTGATTAATCCTTGACATATAAAAGCATTTTCCTCGGCGATAAGACATTTCCTCCTTTCCAGGCGTGACGTCAGACAAGCTAGCGCAGCGCCACCCGTGACCGCTTAAACCGGCTTACTGACGCTTCGTCCATGCGCGACGCTTTTCATGTTGTAGGCGGCCGTCACGTGGTGATAACTGGTGATGTGGTGCTCGTTCCGCCATTACTTCTGACCGTGGTCGTCATTTCGACTTCGCATTATTCGCCAACCTACCCGTCCATAACATCAAGACGATCTTTTACCACCAGATTTTCTAAGGTCGACGGCTTTCCTCGGCAACTGAAGGCTTCGCTTATAGCGCTGGTTCTCCCTTCACACTGGATTGAGCGCCTACCCTTGGGTCCTGCTTGGCCTACGCACTACACTTCGCAATGACTGTTCCACATGTGCAGCAGAGCTGACGTCTGTTGCCACTGCTCGTGTTCCTGGCAAATATTTCGAGCACTCGCCAAGCACACCTGTCGACGTTTCCAACAACGCCGGCCGTCTACGCAGCTCTGTGCGCATCACAGTCGGTCAGCCTGCAGGAAAAGGAGGTTCCTTTTCTGCGCAGTTTATTGAGTACGAGCAGACAGTACGGGGGGTTGGCTTGATGTGATTGCATTTGTTATCCTGTTGTTGTGTTCGTATTTCAAGCAGGAATGATATGTCATAGGTTTCCTTTGCACGCGTGGTAGTGATTGTTGTGTTTCGATTTTGTATTTTCTAACGCTTTTAAAAGCTTCCCTTTCGTGAATAAAAATTCAGTTGATAGTCTGCGCTTGTGTTGTGTCTTCTTGTTCGCTTTGGTCCTCGTTTCTTTTTGCGCAGCTAAGTGTGAATGGTAAGCCGAAACCCTTTACAAGTTTAACAGCGGAACTGTATGTGGCTAGCTCCTGGTGTGAGCGTCTACGTATAGGGCTGGGGAAACTCGCGGTTAACGTGACCTGGCCGTCACCCACAACGAGGAAACGTCCGAGCATGCCCCACACCCGTGTTAGTAGAGGCTTCTAAGTTTTGTAACGTTCAAAAGCACTAATGAGAAAGTGTAATCGTAGAGACATTTTCTTTTCGGCACGGAGCAAGTTTGTGAATGGACTTCTTTCAACTGGGATTTGAAGCGCCTCGGAGTGGCCGGAGGCGACATTTCAAGCGGGCAGACGAAAGATGGACGGATCAATACCCTGTGAGCATTCTTTTACAGTTTTTTTCTGTCGTTGCAAGTGAAAGGCGGAAAAGCCATTTTACGACGCGTGGAAAATGGGCAAGAACGTGAATTAACAAGGTAAAAAGTGTTGCTGGTTAATGCCAGATCTTGTGGCGAAAAACAGCGCTTAAAGGGCAACTGCAGCACTTTTTTGAGAATTTCGCGATATTCAAGGATTCGAATCTAAATAGGCTTTACGTGAAGCATGCCAATTGTTTTTGCACTAGCATTTGAAGTAGTTACGTAATGGACGATTGAATTTTGCGCTGCTGCTCAATGCACTGGAGGTGTGCACGTAAGTTCAGCGTGACGTCACGGAAGGTCTGCCTTACATTACCACTGTCGTCAGCCACAACCTGCCCTGACTCGTTAGACGCTGCCAATCAACTCTCGGCAGGGTTTGCCTTTGATGGCGTTCCTTTTTTTCCTTCAAAGCAGGCGTTTGCGCGTTGGAAATGTATACCGATACCTTCGATGACGTCATCATGCGCCCCACCCCCCCCCCCTCCCAACTTGGCGTTGTGCGCTGCGGAGAACCTTAAAGGTCGTCCGGATTTGAATCAGGGACTACTTCACTATTTCAAGCGCTAAACCAAAAAGACTTCGCATGCTTTACCTGCAAGTTTCACACATTCTATCATCTCAAGCTCGTGTATTTCTAAAACCTATGCAGTTTCCCTTTTAAATCAGAGGCGGCGGCAAACGCGTCGCATCCCCACACTTCTTTGTCTCGTGTAAGCGCTGCTTTTTTGCTGCGAAAATGCGGTATTTATTTTTCAAACATTTTGTATATGCCATCGCTCGAATGGCACCCTTAACACGATGTCACCCTTCGAACATTTCCAGCGTTTCTTTTTTCCTCCACTTGCGAACTTCGGCTGTATATTCACTTGTGGAATTAAAAAAAAAGGTGTTATCATCTATTGTACTTTTTTTTCTACAAGACAGGCGCTCCAATGACTAGCGCTCTTCCCGCTGCCACACTACTTCTCTGAGCGGCGCATTAGGTAGGCCACGGCTCGCAGTCAATGCCAGGTTAGAGGAAATAGCTGACACATTGCTTCCTAACGTCAGCAGCTGTATAGGTAAAAATAAAATGAACTTAAGTTTCAGAAGCACAGAGTGAAACAAATGTGTACTGAGCGAGCACGAAATGCTGCCGCAGGACTGAACTGGTGCCTTTAAACACTGCGGCTTTACCGCATAGACCCTTGGAAAGAGGGGCGGTGAAGGGACAAGACTCCCTGCTTCCTCTGCCTGCAATTGCTTCAAGAAATGTCAACTTCATGCTTCGCAATCCTTTCTTCATAATGGCAGACATTTCGCTTAATTGCCTATTTGCCATAGCAATGCAGGAAAAACAACATGTAGTGTTCGCCTGCCCTGAGCCTCACTACATGTATTGCCGAGAAAACGGCCCGGCTAAGACGGAGACCTCCGCGATAACATGCATAATAACTGTTCAGTTATTACAAAACTTTCGAAAAAGTCATAAGCCAAGCTTTAATTTCGACATCTGATGTCACGGTTACGTTATACTGACATGACACACTCGGCGAAGTCCTCCAGTGCTCACTGAGTAATTTTTGACTATCGCTACCAACATATATGCTTTGCCAAAATCAGACCTGTGAAATTACATGCGACACACTCAGCATGTTCCGCAAATGGGAAACAAGCACCCTGGTCATGCCGTGAAGCTCTTTTTTTTCGCCGTCATCCATTCGGCAATGAATGGGGAAGGAAAAAAAGAAAAATAATAAATAACGCTTAGGACATTTACAAATAAAGGGGACAAAAGGGAGAGGCGGCAAAAAGACATGGGGCAGAAATGTCCGCCATGTATCAATTCTGCTGACCGACAGTACCAGGAAGATACATGTCAGGCAAAAGGCGCGAAAAAAAATGTGTTGCGCCTGTCAGTCACACTGATAGCAAAATTGAATGTTGTAACAGGACCTTCAGCTGCGGTGTACTAAAACGTCTCTTGGCGCTGGCGGTATATTATACCCCTGTCACACGGCCAGTTTCAATGGCCATCGAGTCGAGTGCCATCGAGATTTTCGATCGCCATTGAACTCGAGGGAGTTGTGGAGCTGCTACACGGCAAATCTCAATGGCCATTGAAATCGTTCTCGTGTCTTACGCCAAGCTCGTGTGGCGCCACAATCGCTGCTTTCGGTTTCGCGCAAATAACAAAAATATATTGACGAAACTTAACTAAATGTTGAAATACACTTTCTTGCAGTCATAAGGCGCGTTCACACTTGTTCAAAAATCCGGCAAGCGAAGCGGATTCGCTCGCCGCAAAAACTAGGACCTGTTCTCATCTGTTGACGCCCGGGCGAGTTGGAACGGCCGCGCCGCTGCTGCTTCTCGCTTTGCGCACCACGTCGCCGCTCGCGACGTACACAGATACAGTGAGAAAAGAGCATAAATTTATGCTGTCTACGTACCACGAGCGTATGCACGCTTACGTACGCTAAACGCAGGCGCATTCTCACATTGAGTTCAGCGTATGCTAGCAGAGAGGCAAAAATAAACTTAGTCTCTAGTGGCGCCATCTGGTAGTCAAAACGGGAACCATTACTGTCAACAAACCGCCTCTCTTAGGCCTAACAGTGGCAGAATCGTCACTCTAAATAAAAAATAAAGCAAATTTATCACTTATACGTTTTCTTCTAGGCAAGATGAGACGAAGCAAAAGACCGGTGCCCCATTTATGACCAGTGAACGGACAGAAAAAGGCAGCAACAACGAGAATTCAGTCCGAAGCGAGGGGTCCGGCTTTGAAGGGCGCCGCCATGTTTGTTGTCGTTCGAAGCAATGCTAGCAACCTTGGGCAACGCTCGAAGGCCCTCGAAATCTCGATAGAGTTCCGGGCTGCTCCGTCGACTCGATAGACTATTGACTCGATGGCCATTCAAACTGGCCGTGTAGCAGCGCTCGATCGCCTTCGAGTCGATAGGCTATCGATTCGAGGGCCTTCGAAATGCCCGTGTGACAGGGGTATTAGTTTCAGAAATGGGGGCTACACCTTCCCACGCCATGGGCAAAATCATATGGAACTGAAACCATAAAAATCATGGGCGGTAATCTTTGGGGTAAGCTGCAAAAAAAAAAAAAATCACTTGTTTCTCTAACCACAGAGCGCGTTGAAAAAAAAAGAGAAAAAGAAAGCTCCACGATTTTTTGTTTAATTAAGGCTCTAGACACTTACAAACAGGCTCAGGTTTGCAACCGAGCCCGCTGTGTGCACCGCCATGCAGCGGAGCTTCCCAAGTGCACAGTCCACAGGCACTTGTACTCAGTTTTTAACCAGCGAGTGACCGGCGGTGGGAGTCGAACACCCCACCTCCCGCAGCCGAGACGGGCGTCTTAGCCACTACGCCACGACTGCGGTGATTAATCCTTGACTTATAAAAGCATTTTCCTCGGCGATAAGACATTTCCTCCTTTCCAGGCGTGACGTCAGACAAGCTAGCGCAGCGCCACCCGTGACCGCTTAAACCGGCTTACTGACGCTTCGTCCATGCGCGACGCTTTTCATGATGTAGGCGGCCGTCACGTGGTGATAACTGGTGATGTGGTGCTCGTTCCGCCATTACTTCTGACCGTGGTCGTCATTTCGACTTCGCATTATTCGCCAACCTACCCGTCCATAACATCAAGACGATCTTTTACCACCAGATTTTCTAAGGTCGACGGCTTTCCTCGGCAACTGAAGGCTTCGCTTATAGCGCTGGTTCTCCCTTCACACTGGATTGAGCGCCTACCCTTGGGTCCTGCTTGGCCTACGCACTACACTTCGCAATGACTGTTCCACATGTGCAGCAGAGCTGACGTCTGTTGCCACTGCTCGTGTTCCTGGCAAATATTTCGAGCACTCGCCAAGCACACCTGTCGACGTTTCCAACAACGCCGGCCGTCTACGCAGCTCTGTGCGCATCACAGTCGGTCAGCCTGCAGGAAAAGGAGGTTCCTTTTCTGCGCAGTTTATTGAGTACGAGCAGACAGTACGGGGGGTTGGCTTGATGTGATTGCATTTGTTATCCTGTTGTTGTGTTCGTATTTCAAGCAGGAATGATATGTCATAGGTTTCCTTTGCACGCGTGGTAGTGATTGTTGTGTTTCGATTTTGTATTTTCTAACGCTTTTAAAAGCTTCCCTTTCGTGAATAAAAATTCAGTTGATAGTCTGCGCTTGTGTTGTGTCTTCTTGTTCGCTTTGGTCCTCGTTTCTTTTTGCGCAGCTAAGTGTGAATGGTAAGCCGAAACCCTTTACAAGTTTAACAGCGGAACTGTATGTGGCTAGCTCCTGGTGTGAGCGTCTACGTATAGGGCTGGGGAAACTCGCGGTTAACGTGACCTGGCCGTCACCCACAACGAGGAAACGTCCGAGCATGCCCCACACCCGTGTTAGTAGAGGCTTCTAAGTTTTGTAACGTTCAAAAGCACTAATGAGAAAGTGTAATCGTAGAGACATTTTCTTTTCGGCACGGAGCAAGTTTGTGAATGGACTTCTTTCAACTGGGATTTGAAGCGCCTCGGAGTGGCCGGAGGCGACATTTCAAGCGGGCAGACGAAAGATGGACGGATCAATACCCTGTGAGCATTCTTTTACAGTTTTGTTCTGTCGTTGCAAGTGAAAGGCGGAAAAGCAATTTTACGACGCGTGGAAAATGGGCAAGAACGTGAATTAACAAGGTAAAAAGTGTTGCTGGTTAATGCCAGATCTTGTGGCGAAAAACAGCGCTTAAAGGGCAACTGCAGCACTTTTTTGAGAATTTCGCGATATTCAAGGATTCGAATCTAAATAGGCTTTACGTGAAGCATGCCAATTGTTTTTGCACTAGCATTTGAAGTAGTTACGTAATGGACGATTGAATTTTGCGCTGCTGCTCAATGCACTGGAGGTGTGCACGTAAGTTCAGCGTGACGTCACGGAAGGTCTGCCTTACATTACCACTGTCGTCAGCCACACCCTGCCCTGACTCGTTAGACGCTGCCAATCAACTCTCGGCAGGGTTTGCCTTTGATGGCGTTCCTTTTTTTCCTTCAAAGCAGGCGTTTGCGCGTTGGAAATGTATACCGATACCTTCGATGACGTCATCATGCGCCCCACCCCCCCCCCCCTCCCAACTTGGCGTTGTGCGCTGCGGAGAACCTTAAAGGTCGTCCGGATTTGAATCAGGGACTACTTCACTATTTCAAGCGCTAAACCAAAAAGACTTCGCATGCTTTACCTGCAAGTTTCACACATTCTATCATCTCAAGCTCGTGTATTTCTAAAACCTATGCAGTTTCCCTTTTAAATCAGAGGCGGCGGCAAACGCGTCGCATCCCCACACTTCTTTGTCTCGTGTAAGCGCTGCTTTTTTGCTGCGAAAATGCGGTATTTATTTTTCAAACATTTTGTATATGCCATCGCTCGAATGGCACCCTTAACACGATGTCACCCTTCGAACATTTCCAGCGTTTCTTTTTTCCTCCACTTGCGAACTTCGGCTGTATATTCACTTGTGGAATTAAAAAAAAGGTGTTATCATCTATTGTACTTTTTTTTCTACAAGACAGGCGCTCCAATGACTAGCGCTCTTCCCGCTGCCACACTACTTCTCTGAGCGGCGCATTAGGTAGGCCACGGCTCGCAGTCAATGCCAGGTTAGAGGAAATAGCTGACACATTGCTTCCTAACGTCAGCAGCTGTATAGGTAAAAATAAAATGAACTTAAGTTTCAGAAGCACAGAGTGAAACAAATGTGTACTGAGCGAGCACGAAATGCTGCCGCAGGACTGAACTGGTGCCTTTAAACACTGCGGCTTTACCGCATAGACCCTTGGAAAGAGGGGCGGTGAAGGGACAAGACTCCCTGCTTCCTCTGCCTGCAATTGCTTCAAGAAATGTCAACTTCATGCTTCGCAATCCTTTCTTCATAATGGCAGACATTTCGCTTAATTGCCTATTTGCCATAGCAATGCAGGAAAAACAACATGTAGTGTTCGCCTGCCCTGAGCCTCACTACATGTATTGCCGAGAAAACGGCCCGGCTAAGACGGAGACCTCCGCGATAACATGCATAATAACTGTTCAGTTATTACAAAACTTTCGAAAAAGTCATAAGCCAAGCTTTAATTTCGACATCTGATGTCACGGTTACGTTATACTGACATGACACACTCGGCGAAGTCCTCCAGTGCTCACTGAGTAATTTTTGACTATCGCTACCAACATATATGCTTTGCCAAAATCAGACCTGTGAAATTACATGCGACACACTCAGCATGTTCCGCAAATGGGAAACAAGCACCCTGGTCATGCCGTGAAGCTCTTTTTTTTCGCCGTCATCCATTCGGCAATGAATGGGGAAGGAAAAAAAGAAAAATAATAAATAACGCTTAGGACATTTACAAATAAAGGGGACAAAAGGGAGAGGCGGCAAAAAGACATGGGGCAGAAATGTCCGCCATGTATCAATTCTGCTGACCGACAGTACCAGGAAGATACATGTCAGGCAAAAGGCGCGAAAAAAAATGTGTTGCGCCTGTCAGTCACACTGATAGCAAAATTGAATGTTGTTACAGGACCTTCAGCTGCGGTGTACTAAAACGTCTCTTGGCGCTGGCGGTATATTATACCCCTGTCACACGGCCAGTTTCAATGGCCATCGAGTCGAGAGCCATCGAGATTTTCGATCGCCATTGAACTCGAGGGAGTTGTGGAGCTGCTACACGGCAAATCTCAATGGCCATTGAAATCGTTCTCGTGTCTTACGCCAAGCTCGTGTGGCGCCACAATCGCTGCTTTCGGTTTCGCGCAAATAACAAAAATATATTGACGAAACTTAACTAAATGTTGAAATACACTTTCTTGCAGTCATAAGGCGCGTTCACACTTGTTCAAAAATCCGGCAAGCGAAGCGGATTCGCTCGCCGCAAAAACTAGGACCTGTTCTCATCTGTTGACGCCCGGGCGAGTTGGAACGGCCGCGCCGCTGCTGCTTCTCGCTTTGCGCACCACGTCGCCGCTCGCGACGTACACAGATACAGTGAGAAAAGAGCATAAATTTATGCTGTCTACGTACCACGAGCGTATGCACGCTTACGTACGCTAAACGCAGGCGCATTCTCACATTGAGTTCAGCGTATGCTAGCAGAGAGGCAAAAATAAACTTAGTCTCTAGTGGCGCCATCTGGTAGTCAAAACGGGAACCATTACTGTCAACAAACCGCCTCTCTTAGGCCCAACAGCGGCAGAATCGTCACTCTAAATAAAAAATAAAGCAAATTTATCACTTATACGTTTTCTTCTAGGCAAGATGAGACGAAGCGAAAGACCGGTGCCCCATTTATGACCAGTGAACGGACAGAAAAAGGCAGCAACAACGAGAATTCAGTCCGAAGCGAGGGGTCCGGCTTTGAAGGGCGCCGCCATGTTTGTTGTCGTTCGAAGCAATGCTAGCAACCTTGGGCAACGCTCGAAGGCCCTCGAAATCTCGATAGAGTTCCGGGCTGCTCCGTCGACTCGATAGACTATTGACTCGATGGCCATTCAAACTGGCCGTGTAGCAGCGCTCGATCGCCTTCGAGTCGATAGGCTATCGATTCGAGGGCCTTCGAAATGCCCGTGTGACAGGGGTATTAGTTTCAGAAATGGGGGCTACACCTTCCCACGCCATGGGCAAAATCATATGGAACTGAAACCATAAAAATCATGGGCGGTAATCTTTGGGGTAAGCTGCAAAAAAAAAAAAATCACTTGTTTCTCTAACCACAGAGCGCGTTGAAAAAAAAAAGAGAAAAAGAAAGCTCCACGATTTTTTGTTTAATTAAGGCTTGTGACACTTACAAACAGGCTCAGGTTTGCAACCGAGCCCGCTGTGTGCACCGCCATGCAGCGGAGCTTCCCAAGTGCACAGTCCACAGGCACTTGTACTCAGTTTTTAACCAGCGAGTGACCGGCGGTGGGAGTCGAACACCCCACCTCCCGCAGCCGAGACGGGCGTCTTAGCCACTACGCCACGACTGCGGTGATTAATCCTTGACATATAAAAGCATTTTCCTCGGCGATAAGACATTTCCTCCTTTCCAGGCGTGACGTCAGACAAGCTAGCGCAGCGCCACCCGTGACCGCTTAAACCGGCTTACTGACGCTTCGTCCATGCGCGACGCTTTTCATGTTGTAGGCGGCCGTCACGTGGTGATAACTGGTGATGTGGTGCTCGTTCCGCCATTACTTCTGACCGTGGTCGTCATTTCGACTTCGCATTATTCGCCAACCTACCCGTCCATAACATCAAGACGATCTTTTACCACCAGATTTTCTAAGGTCGACGGCTTTCCTCGGCAACTGAAGGCTTCGCTTATAGCGCTGGTTCTCCCTTCACACTGGATTGAGCGCCTACCCTTGGGTCCTGCTTGGCCTACGCACTACACTTCGCAATGACTGTTCCACATGTGCAGCAGAGCTGACGTCTGTTGCCACTGCTCGTGTTCCTGGCAAATATTTCGAGCACTCGCCAAGCACACCTGTCGACGTTTCCAACAACGCCGGCCGTCTACGCAGCTCTGTGCGCATCACAGTCGGTCAGCCTGCAGGAAAAGGAGGTTCCTTTTCTGCGCAGTTTATTGAGTACGAGCAGACAGTACGGGGGGTTGGCTTGATGTGATTGCATTTGTTATCCTGTTGTTGTGTTCGTATTTCAAGCAGGAATGATATGTCATAGGTTTCCTTTGCACGCGTGGTAGTGATTGTTGTGTTTCGATTTTGTATTTTCTAACGCTTTTAAAAGCTTCCCTTTCGTGAATAAAAATTCAGTTGATAGTCTGCGCTTGTGTTGTGTCTTCTTGTTCGCTTTGGTCCTCGTTTCTTTTTGCGCAGCTAAGTGTGAATGGTAAGCCGAAACCCTTTACAAGTTTAACAGCGGAACTGTATGTGGCTAGCTCCTGGTGTGAGCGTCTACGTATAGGGCTGGGGAAACTCGCGGTTAACGTGACCTGGCCGTCACCCACAACGAGGAAACGTCCGAGCATGCCCCACACCCGTGTTAGTAGAGGCTTCTAAGTTTTGTAACGTTCAAAAGCACTAATGAGAAAGTGTAATCGTAGAGACATTTTCTTTTCGGCACGGAGCAAGTTTGTGAATGGACTTCTTTCAACTGGGATTTGAAGCGCCTCGGAGTGGCTGGAGGCGACATTTCAAGCGGGCAGACGAAAGATGGACGGATCAATACCCTGTGAGCATTCTTTTACAGTTTTTTTCTGTCGTTGCAAGTGAAAGGCGGAAAAGCCATTTTACGACGCGTGGAAAATGGGCAAGAACGTGAATTAACAAGGTAAAAAGTGTTGCTGGTTAATGCCAGATCTTGTGGCGAAAAACAGCGCTTAAAGGGCAACTGCAGCACTTTTTTGAGAATTTCGCGATATTCAAGGATTCGAATCTAAATAGGCTTTACGTGAAGCATGCCAATTGTTTTTGCACTAGCATTTGAAGTAGTTACGTAATGGACGATTGAATTTTGCGCTGCTGCTCAATGCACTGGAGGTGTGCACGTAAGTTCAGCGTGACGTCACGGAAGGTCTGCCTTACATTACCACTGTCGTCAGCCACACCCTGCCCTGACTCGTTAGACGCTGCCAATCAACTCTCGGCAGGGTTTGCCTTTGATGGCGTTCCTTTTTTTCCTTCAAAGCAGGCGTTTGCGCGTTGGAAATGTATACCGATACCTTCGATGACGTCATCATGCGCCCCACCCCCCCCCCCTCCCAACTTGGCGTTGTGCGCTGCGGAGAACCTTAAAGGTCGTCCGGATTTGAATCAGGGACTACTTCACTATTTCAAGCGCTAAACCAAAAAGACTTCGCATGCTTTACCTGCAAGTTTCACACATTCTATCATCTCAAGCTCGTGTATTTCTAAAACCTATGCAGTTTCCCTTTTAAATCAGAGGCGGCGGCAAACGCGTCGCATCCCCACACTTCTTTGTCTCGTGTAAGCGCTGCTTTTTTGCTGCGAAAATGCGGTATTTATTTTTCAAACATTTTGTATATGCCATCGCTCGAATGGCACCCTTAACACGATGTCACCCTTCGAACATTTCCAGCGTTTCTTTTTTCCTCCACTTGCGAACTTCGGCTGTATATTCACTTGTGGAATTAAAAAAAAAGGTGTTATCATCTATTGTACTTTTTTTTCTACAAGACAGGCGCTCCAATGACTAGCGCTCTTCCCGCTGCCACACTACTTCTCTGAGCGGCGCATTAGGTAGGCCACGGCTCGCAGTCAATGCCAGGTTAGAGGAAATAGCTGACACATTGCTTCCTAACGTCAGCAGCTGTATAGGTAAAAATAAAATGAACTTAAGTTTCAGAAGCACAGAGTGAAACAAATGTGTACTGAGCGAGCACGAAATGCTGCCGCAGGACTGAACTGGTGCCTTTAAACACTGCGGCTTTACCGCATAGACCCTTGGAAAGAGGGGCGGTGAAGGGACAAGACTCCCTGCTTCCTCTGCCTGCAATTGCTTCAAGAAATGTCAACTTCATGCTTCGCAATCCTTTCTTCATAATGGCAGACATTTCGCTTAATTGCCTATTTGCCATAGCAATGCAGGAAAAACAACATGTAGTGTTCGCCTGCCCTGAGCCTCACTACATGTATTGCCGAGAAAACGGCCCGGCTAAGACGGAGACCTCCGCGATAACATGAATAATAACTGTTCAGTTATTACAAAACTTTCGAAAAAGTCATAAGCCAAGCTTTAATTTCGACATCTGATGTCACGGTTACGTTATACTGACATGACACACTCGGCGAAGTCCTCCAGTGCTCACTGAGTAATTTTTGACTATCGCTACCAACATATATGCTTTGCCAAAATCAGACCTGTGAAATTACATGCGACACACTCAGCATGTTCCGCAAATGGGAAACAAGCACCCTGGTCATGCCGTGAAGCTCTTTTTTTTCGCCGTCATCCATTCGGCAATGAATGGGGAAGGAAAAAAAGAAAAATAATAAATAACGCTTAGGACATTTACAAATAAAGGGGACAAAAGGGAGAGGCGGCAAAAAGACATGGGGCAGAAATGTCCGCCATGTATCAATTCTGCTGACCGACAGTACCAGGAAGATACATGTCAGGCAAAAGGCGCGAAAAAAAATGTGTTGCGCCTGTCAGTCACACTGATAGCAAAATTGAATGTTGTTACAGGACCTTCAGCTGCGGTGTACTAAAACGTCTCTTGGCGCTGGCGGTATATTATACCCCTGTCACACGGCCAGTTTCAATGGCCATCGAGTCGAGAGCCATCGAGATTTTCGATCGCCATTGAACTCGAGGGAGTTGTGGAGCTGCTACACGGCAAATCTCAATGGCCATTGAAATCGTTCTCGTGTCTTACGCCAAGCTCGTGTGGCGCCACAATCGCTGCTTTCGGTTTCGCGCAAATAACAAAAATATATTGACGAAACTTAACTAAATGTTGAAATACACTTTCTTGCAGTCATAAGGCGCGTTCACACTTGTTCAAAAATCCGGCAAGCGAAGCGGATTCGCTCGCCGCAAAAACTAGGACCTGTTCTCATCTGTTGACGCCCGGGCGAGTTGGAACGGCCGCGCCGCTGCTGCTTCTCGCTTTGCGCACCACGTCGCCGCTCGCGACGTACACAGATACAGTGAGAAAAGAGCATAAATTTATGCTGTCTACGTACCACGAGCGTATGCACGCTTACGTACGCTAAACGCAGGCGCATTCTCACATTGAGTTCAGCGTATGCTAGCAGAGAGGCAAAAATAAACTTAGTCTCTAGTGGCGCCATCTGGTAGTCAAAACGGGAACCATTACTGTCAACAAACCGCCTCTCTTAGGCCTAACAGCGGCAGAATCGTCACTCTAAATAAAAAATAAAGCAAATTTATCACTTATACGTTTTCTTCTAGGCAAGATGAGACGAAGCGAAAGACCGGTGCCCCATTTATGACCAGTGAACGGACAGAAAAAGGCAGCAACAACGAGAATTCAGTCCGAAGCGAGGGGTCCGGCTTTGAAGGGCGCCGCCATGTTTGTTGTCGTTCGAAGCAATGCTAGCAACCTTGGGCAACGCTCGAAGGCCCTCGAAATCTCGATAGAGTTCCGGGCTGCTCCGTCGACTCGATAGACTATTGACTCGATGGCCATTCAAACTGGCCGTGTAGCAGCGCTCGATCGCCTTCGAGTCGATAGGCTATCGATTCGAGGGCCTTCGAAATGCCCGTGTGACAGGGGTATTAGTTTCAGAAATGGGGGCTACACCTTCCCACGCCATGGGCAAAATCATATGGAACTGAAACCATAAAAATCATGGGCGGTAATCTTTGGGGTAAGCTGCAAAAAAAAAAAATCACTTCTTTCTCTAACCACAGAGCGCGTTGAAAAAAAAAAGAGAAAAAGAAAGCTCCACGATTTTTTGTTTAATTAAGGCTTGTGACACTTACAAACAGGCTCAGGTTTGCAACCGAGCCCGCTGTGTGCACCGCCATGCAGCGGAGCTTCCCAAGTGCACAGTCCACAGGCACTTGTACTCAGTTTTTAACCAGCAAGTGACCGGCGGTGGGAGTCGAACACCCCACCTCCCGCAGCCGAGACGGGCGTCTTAGCCACTACGCCACGACTTTTTTTTTTTTTTTTTCTTTATTGCCTGGCTTTGACACAAAAAACTGGACAACACAAACAATCAACAAAAGACAATAACTATGTACACACGACTTGTGGTCCGCCAGCATAAATCTGGCTTCGTCCAATTAAAACTCACGCAACGTACAGAGCGGCTCTATACTTGAGAGCCACTCCGGAGGCTCCGCAGCGGCTTTCTGAATGGCCAGAAACATCTCCATACTTTCGCGAAAGTAAATTCTGGCAGGTCTTGCGTCACTGTCACAATGCCAGCCTGCCATTCTGGAGCGCCATATACAGTGGAGGCCTGTCAGCATTATTAAATCGAAAGGCACCCCATCCTCATTTTCAACACATAAGAACCGGATGCCATACGGGTCTAGTGGAAATTCTTTCTTTAATGTTCGCTGCAATACATCCCAAAAATAAACCCCTTCCCAACAGTGTAAAAATACATGGTCTATTGTTTCCGGCTTTCTGCAAATTAAACAGTGAGATCCCCAGGGTAAAAACAATTCCTTTCCCTCTAAAAATTTTTTAACGGGTAAGGTCCCGGTGTGCAACTTAAAAAAGAAGGTTTTTGTTCCAGGCGGCACCTGCATTTTTTTAACTCTCTTTAAAACATCCTTGCCTGGGCCTCCACTGTACAAGGCCCTGTACAAGGGCTCGGGGAAAACTACATCGCACAAAGCACGGTACAGTTTCTTTCGTTTCACACTGGACAGAAAGTCATTGGAAAATCGCGCGGAAAGAAACCTTACACTGGCTACGACTTCCCGGTAAAAACCGGTGACCCTACTATACACCTCAGCAGTTCCCACTATGTACTCTGGAAGTAGATGCCGCAGCCTAACTTGGCATACGGTACGCAAAAAAGGGTCCCTTGTGTCCCTAAAAAACAAAAAACGATTGACCAGCTGTCGCAAAAACAAACGGCCCAATCCCAACCCGCCGTGTTGTACCCGTCGGAACAGGTTGGTCCGGCTGCAGCGCTCCCATTCAGACGACCAGATAAAGACGGCGAAAATTCGGTGTAGCTTTTGAATACTTAACCGTGAGCAGTGCAACACCTGCATTACGTACCAGAGCCTGCTGATAAAGAACAGGTTGCAAACAGTGGCTCTGGCGAAAATCGACAAGGTCGTTCCTTTCCACTTATCAGCTCTCTCCCGTGTCTCTTTGACCTGTCCTGTCCAATAATGTTCACTGTCACGGTAAGCATCGAGCGGAACGCCCAAGTACTTATCTGGTGTTGTCGTCCACGGCACACTAGCAAACCTTTCAGGCGTAGATGCCCACCTTCCATGCCAAAGCCCGAGGCACTTCGACCAGTTAACCCCGCTGCCTGTAGCTTGGCTGAAATCGCGTACACATTGAACAGCCTCGCTTATGCCTCCCTCGTCAACGGCAAACACAGCAATGTCATCAGCGTACGCCAAGAGCTTCACTTCGGCTGCTTGTAATCTGAATCCGGTAATACTCCTGTTTTTCAGTATCTTTAAACAAAGGGTCTCCACATAAATACAAAATAAAAGGGGGCTGAGGGGACAGCCCTGGCGCACCGAACGCTGCATGCTAATGGGGGCCCCCAGACTCTTGTTAACGATCAATCTCGTCGTGCAGTTCCGGTATGCCAGGGCCACACCCTCGCGAATAACAGAACCAACGTTAACATGGCCTAACACTGCAAACAAAAGTTCATGGGCAACGCAGTCAAAAGCCTTTTCCAAATCGATCTGTAGAATCGCCACCTGACCATTAGTGTCATCACATGTTTCTAAGACACTGCGCGCAACGTGAATATTTGTGAAAATAGACCGCCCTTTAATGCCGCAGGTTTGATGCGGACCAACTAATAAATGAATCACGGTCTGCAGCCTTCGTGCCAAAACCTTCATGTGGATTTTGTACTCGACATTAGTGAGCGCTATGGGTCGGTATGCTGTTACCATTCGTAATCTGTCTATGTCATCCGTTTTCGGAATCAGCACAGTATGGGACGAGCCATAGGATGGAGGCAGTGATTTTAGTTTAAAGGCTTCATTAAAGATGACCGTCAAGACCGGGGAAATTACATGTTTAAATTCTTTGTAGAATGCCGCGCTGAACCCGTCCGGTCCAGGCGACTTACCTGGGTTTAAACTGGCCGCATTTGTTTTTCCAGTCCCGGACTACTTGCTGGCAGGTCTCGGCTTCCGCTCGGACAGGAAAAGCGTCATGGTCACATGACCTACTTGCCATAGGCTGCTTTCGAACTCGCCGCCAGAGCCGGGCTCCCCCTCGGTTACCGTACAAGGACGCTGTCATCTGCTAGCAGACGATGCAAGCCACGGCCACCACGACGCCGAAGCAACGCCGTGCGCTCGATCATGATACTGAGTCGATTTAAAGACTGTACTGTCAGCTTAGCGTAGGTGCATTACAGAACTCAGCTTCGGAGGTATGCTCGCCGCTACTGCTTGCGGCGAAGTTCGCACAAAGTAGCCCAACTCGTTGCGGATAGGCAGATAGACGAAAGCCTTCGCAAAAATGTTGACAACAAGCTCTATAGCTGCTCCAGTATACGAGTGGTTCACCTGCGATGCTTTCAGGTAAGCGTACAGACAGCATGTCGCAAAACAAGCGAACGAGAACCTCTTGACGACACGAGCAAACAATACGCGCTCGCAGCTTCGAACGCGCGTCCGTATGCGGTGGATTTCAAGAAAATAAACGAAGATGCAAGAACAAAAAGTCTTGCGATGGCTCAGAGAGCAGCTACGGAGCTCATTTGAAGGTTTAACGCATGATATCGACCTCCAGGAACACGAAAAGTACTCAAAATGCACACGGAGTCTAACTCAATATGGCTGCCAGCGCGGCGCGCAGCTGTCGTCTGCTGCCTTCTCAGCAGCCCGCGGACTGCCATAGGCTAAAAACGAACGCGTTGCTATGGCGATGCAGGCAGGTGGGCGGAGCTTTCGGGCTGCCCGAGAAAAACAAATACCGGACTCGAGTCCGCAAGTAGTCCCGGACAGTCCGGGACTGAAAAACAAATGCGCCCACTGTCTATTGCTTGCTCGACTTCCAGTTGAGTTATCTCCTGCTCTAATCTGTCTTTACTTTCGTCGTCCAGACGCGGCATCTCGGCTAGTAACGCCTCCTTAAATGTGATAACATCTACCGGATGCAATGCGAAGAGCGCCTGATAATGCTCGAAAAAAGCTGCTTTGATGTGATCTATGTCCGTTTTTGAAACACCTCTCCATTCTATTTCGTTTATGTGGTTTCTTTCGGCACGGGCCTTTTCTAAACCAAGCGCTCGTTTCGTTGGCGCTTCCCCTGCTGCCATGTCTTCTGCCCTTGCCCTCACCATCGCTCCCCGATAACGTTCTTCTTCGATAAGCTCTAGCTTTTGTTTGGTTTTTCTTATGTCTTCTATCCATTTACCAGGCGCTCGGCATTCCTGTTTTGTCATCTTCTGAAGCAGTGCCTTTAGCTCCATTTCCTGCTTTTTTTCCTCATGACGTATACAGGTGGCTCTTTCTATGGCTTTTAATTTTAAAGTTTCTTTAGTGAGCTCCCACTGCTGTCAAATCCTCATGTTGCTACTTGGTTCTATTTTTGCTATTTCTTCCTTTACAGCTCGGTTATAAAATTCGTCCTGAAGTAGCTTGTCGTTTAGCTTCCACATTTCCCACGAAAAACCATTCCCCTTCTTAACGATTCCTATGCAACATTGAACTAAACAGTGGTCAGAAAATGAAACCGGCAAAACTCCATAACTATTGCATTTAGGTACAGTATCAGCGGATGCATAAATGCGGTCTAGCCGTGCGTGACTTGAGCCCTCGAATCGTGTGTACTTTACAGCACGCGTTCCTTCAAGACACTCAGCCACATCCTCGAGGTTGCAGTTCACAATCATTCGCAACAACACTTGAGTGCTCTTATCTCGGAAATTTCGGACGCTTGTCTTGTCGCGCGCACTAAGGACGCAGTTGTAATCGCCCATAACAATGAGCTGCCTGTCCGTGCGAAGCCGTTCTTCGACAGTTTCAAAAAACGCTGCTCGGCCATCGACCGCATTAGGAGCGTACAGACAAACAATGCGCCAGTCTGTGTTGCACAGCGAAAAATCTATCGACACGTATCGACCCGACAAACACGAATGATGATCGTGTACCTCTAGCCACGGGAACTTCTTGACAAACAGAACACAACCAGCCGATGTGCCCACCGCATGGCTGACAACGGCAAAATATCTAGACGTGAAACGTCGCACCATGCTCCCGGTCTCTTCCTCACCATCGACTTTAGTTTCCTGCACTGCTAATATATCAATATCTTGCTCCGTTATAAGTCGGTACAGCTGGCTTTGTTTTCTTTTGCCTGCCAGGCCTCTGACATTTAAGGTGGCGACTTTGAACGGAGTTGCGCAAGCCATTTCAACTTAAGAAGAAGGGACCGAAAGCATGGTGCTTACCTCCCGCGCCTAGCATGTCGCTAGACGATGCCGTCGCCGCCGGTGTCATCCGGCGCGAGCACATGGACCTGGTCAGGCGGCGCCTTGCCGCCGCCACGCCTGTCATCCGGAACCTTCGGGCGCGGTCGCAGACTGAGTCGTCGTGCTTGGGGCGTCTTTGTCGGCGGTTCCTCCACGCTGGACTCTGCTGCCTTCTCCCCGTCGGCCTTGGTCTCGGTGTGCGGACGCTTCGCAGGGGTGGTCACGCCGGTGTTCACGCGGGCGTCGGCCTTCTCGTCGCTGTTCTCGCTGGCCGCCTTTGTTTCCGCTTCCACGTGCTCTGGGGGGCTCAGGTTATCTTTGGGCGTCTCCAGAGGCGTCAAAGGTTGGTCACAGATGGGCGACCCGCTCTCCTTTGCGCCAGCCGCGTCTGTGTTGCTGGTCGAAACCGCAGGCTCAACCCCCGCCGTTTTGCCCGTGTCGTCGATGCCGCTGGCTGCTTCCTCCGCCTCGACAACGTCCATGAGCTCTGCGGAGTCGCTCGCCGCTACACGCCCGGTAGCCGACGCGTAGGTGCGCAAGCAGTCGGCCTCGGAGTGACCGTAGCGTCGGCACTTCGAGCACCTGGGCACTTTGCAATCACGGCGCACGTGCCCCGCGCCGCCGCACCGCAGACACTGCATCGGCCGCCCGGGCACCACCACAAGAGCCAACTCGCCAGCAACTCGAACCTGGTGGGGCAGGTCGTCTACCTTAATGCCTGGCTTCATCTTTAGGAGCACGGTCCTCGTGGTGGACCCCTTCTCCTTCATTCCAGCGACGCGCCAACGCTCCCGGGTGACCTCGGTCACGTTGCCGAACGCCGCGAATGCCGTACGGATGTCCTCGTCGGCGACGCCGTGAAGCATCCAGTGCAGTCGCAGCTTGACCTGGTGGTCCTCTGGGTCAAAAACGATACAGCGGCGTCCCTTGACTTCCAGCTCCTTCATGGCGGCCAGTTTCTTTGCGGCGTCGGCGCTGCTGAAGGTCACAGCCCACACGTGGTTAATCTGGTACGCCCCCAACGCCACGACGTCGGGGAGCGCACCCACGTTAGCGAGGGCGTCTCTGAAGTCTTCGACCCTGTAGGGTCGCACACGCACGTCGCCGTGCAGAAAAACCGTGTTTAAAACAACACGTCCGGTGGGCAGGGTAGGCAGCACGATCTCGTAGTCCTTATCAGCGTCGCTGGCAAACCTGTTTCCGCGGCCGGCAACGGCCGCTATCGCCGCTCCGTGGGAGCCCATGATTCTGCGTCCGCCATGCTCGGTGGCTGGAAGTAGAATGACTACGCCACGACTGCGGTGATTAATCCTTGACATATAAAAGCATTTTCCTCGGCGATAAGACATTTCCTCCTTTCCAGGCGTGACGTCAGACAAGCTAGCGCAGCGCCACCCGTGACCGCTTAAACCGGCTTACTGACGCTTCGTCCATGCGCGACGCTTTTCATGTTGTAGGCGGCCGTCACGTGGTGATAACTGGTGATGTGGTGCTCGTTCCGCCATTACTTCTGACCGTGGTCGTCATTTCGACTTCGCATTATTCGCCAACCTACCCGTCCATAACATCAAGACGATCTTTTACCACCAGATTTTCTAAAGTCGACGGCTTTCCTCGGCAACTGAAGGCTTCGCTTATAGCGCTGGTTCTCCCTTCACACTGGATTGAGCGCCTACCCTTGGGTCCTGCTTGGCCTACGCACTACACTTCGCAATGACAGTTCCACATGTGCAGCAGAGCTGACGTCTGTTGCCACTGCTCGTGTTCCTGGCAAATATTTCGAGCACTCGCCAAGCACACCTGTCGACGTTTCCAACAACGCCGGCCGTCTACGCAGCTCTGTGCGCATCACAGTCGGTCAGCCTGCAGGAAAAGGAGGTTCCTTTTCTGCGCAGTTTATTGAGTACGAGCAGACAGTACGGGGGGTTGGCTTGATGTGATTGCATTTGTTATCCTGTTGTTGTGTTCGTATTTCAAGCAGGAATGATATGTCATAGGTTTCCTTTGCACGCGTGGTAGTGATTGTTGTGTTTCGATTTTGTATTTTCTAACGCTTTTAAAAGCTTCCCTTTCGTGAATAAAAATTCAGTTGATAGTCTGCGCTTGTGTTGTGTCTTCTTGTTCGCTTTGGTCCTCGTTTCTTTTTGCGCAGCTAAGTGTGAATGGTAAGCCGAAACCCTTTACAAGTTTAACAGCGGAACTGTATGTGGCTAGCTCCTGGTGTGAGCGTCTACGTATAGGGCTGGGGAAACTCGCGGTTAACGTGACCTGGCCGTCACCCACAACGAGGAAACGTCCGAGCATGCCCCACACCCGTGTTAGTAGAGGCTTCTAAGTTTTGTAACGTTCAAAAGCACTAATGAGAAAGTGTAATCGTAGAGACATTTTCTTTTCGGCACGGAGCAAGTTTGTGAATGGACTTCTTTCAACTGGGATTTGAAGCGCCTCGGAGTGGCCGGAGGCGACATTTCAAGCGGGCAGACGAAAGATGGACGGATCAATACCCTGTGAGCATTCTTTTACAGTTTTTTTCTGTCGTTGCAAGTGAAAGGCGGAAAAGCCATTTTACGACGCGTGGAAAATGGGCAAGAACGTGAATTAACAAGGTAAAAAGTGTTGCTGGTTAATGCCAGATCTTGTGGCGAAAAACAGCGCTTAAAGGGCAACTGCAGCACTTTTTTGAGAATTTCGCGATATTCAAGGATTCGAATCTAAATAGGCTTTACGTGAAGCATGCCAATTGTTTTTGCACTAGCATTTGAAGTAGTTACGTAATGGACGATTGAATTTTGCGCTGCTGCTCAATGCACTGGAGGTGTGCACGTAAGTTCAGCGTGACGTCACGGAAGGTCTGCCTTACATTACCACTGTCGTCAGCCACACCCTGCCCTGACTCGTTAGACGCTGCCAATCAACTCTCGGCAGGGTTTGCCTTTGATGGCGTTCCTTTTTTTCCTTCAAAGCAGGCGTTTGCGCGTTGGAAATGTATACCGATACCTTCGATGACGTCATCATGCGCCCCCCCCCCTCCCAACTTGGCGTTGTGCGCTGCGGAGAACCTTAAAGGTCGTCCGGATTTGAATCAGGGACTACTTCACTATTTCAAGCGCTAAACCAAAAAGACTTCGCATGCTTTACCTGCAAGTTTCACACATTCTATCATCTCAAGCTCGTGTATTTCTAAAACCTATGCAGTTTCCCTTTTAAATCAGAGGCGGCGGCAAACGCGTCGCATCCCCACACTTCTTTGTCTCGTGTAAGCGCTGCTTTTTTGCTGCGAAAATGCGGTATTTATTTTTCAAACATTTTGTATATGCCATCGCTCGAATGGCACCCTTAACACGATGTCACCCTTCGAACATTTCCAGCGTTTCTTTTTTCCTCCACTTGCGAACTTCGGCTGTATATTCACTTGTGGAATTAAAAAAAAAGGTGTTATCATCTATTGTACTTTTTTTTCTACAAGACAGGCGCTCCAATGACTAGCGCTCTTCCCGCTGCCACACTACTTCTCTGAGCGGCGCATTAGGTAGGCCACGGCTCGCAGTCAATGCCAGGTTAGAGAAAATAGCTGACACATTGCTTCCTAACGTCAGCAGCTGTATAGGTAAAAATAAAATGAACTTAAGTTTCAGAAGCACAGAGTGAAACAAATGTGTACTGAGCGAGCACGAAATGCTGCCGCAGGACTGAACTGGTGCCTTTAAACACTGCGGCTTTACCGCATAGACCCTTGGAAAGAGGGGCGGTGAAGGGACAAGACTCCCTGCTTCCTCTGCCTGCAATTGCTTCAAGAAATGTCAACTTCATGCTTCGCAATCCTTTCTTCATAATGGCAGACATTTCGCTTAATTGCCTATTTGCCATAGCAATGCAGGAAAAACAACATGTAGTGTTCGCCTGCCCTGAGCCTCACTACATGTATTGCCGAGAAAACGGCCCGGCTAAGACGGAGACCTCCGCGATAACATGCATAATAACTGTTCAGTTATTACAAAACTTTCGAAAAAGTCATAAGCCAAGCTTTAATTTCGACATCTGATGTCACGGTTACGTTATACTGACATGACACACTCGGCGAAGTCCTCCAGTGCTCACTGAGTAATTTTTGACTATCGCTACCAACATATATGCTTTGCCAAAATCAGACCTGTGAAATTACATGCGACACACTCAGCATGTTCCGCAAATGGGAAACAAGCACCCTGGTCATGCCGTGAAGCTCTTTTTTTTCGCCGTCATCCATTCGGCAATGAATGGGGAAGGAAAAAAAGAAAAATAATAAATAACGCTTAGGACATTTACAAATAAAGGGGACAAAAGGGAGAGGCGGCAAAAAGACATGGGGCAGAAATGTCCGCCATGTATCAATTCTGCTGACCGACAGTACCAGGAAGATACATGTCAGGCAAAAGGCGCGAAAAAAATGTGTTGCGCCTGTCAGTCACACTGATAGCAAAATTGAATGTTGTTACAGGACCTTCAGCTGCGGTGTACTAAAACGACTCTTGGCGCTGGCGGTATATTATACCCCTGTCACACGGCCAGTTTCAATGGCCATCGAGTCGAGAGCCATCGAGATTTTCGATCGCCATTGAACTCGAGGGAGTTGTGGAGCTGCTACACGGCAAATCTCAATGGCCATTGAAATCGTTCTCGTGTCTTACGCCAAGCTCGTGTGGCGCCACAATCGCTGCTTTCGGTTTCGCGCAAATAACAAAAATATATTGACGAAACTTAACTAAATGTTGAAATACACTTTCTTGCAGTCATAAGGCGCGTTCACACTTGTTCAAAAATCCGGCAAGCGAAGCGGATTCGCTCGCCGCAAAAACTAGGACCTGTTCTCATCTGTTGACTCCCGGGCGAGTTGGAACGGCCGCGCCGCTGCTGCTTCTCGCTTTGCGCACCACGTCGCCGCTCGCGACGTACACAGATACAGTGAGAAAAGAGCATAAATTTATGCTGTCTACGTACCACGAGCGTATGCACGCTTACGTACGCTAAACGCAGGCGCATTCTCACATTGAGTTCAGCGTATGCTAGCAGAGAGGCAAAAATAAACTTAGTCTCTAGTGGCGCCATCTGGCAGTCAAAACGGGAACCATTACTGTCAACAAACCGCCTCTCTTAGGCCTAACAGCGGCAGAATCGTCACTCTAAATAAAAAATAAAGCAAATTTATCACTTATACGTTTTCTTCTAGGCAAGATGAGACGAAGCGAAAGACCGGTGCCCCATTTATGACCAGTGAACGGACAGAAAAAGGCAGCAACAACGAGAATTCAGTCCGAAGCGAGGGGTCCGGCTTTGAAGGGCGCCGCCATGTTTGTTGTCGTTCGAAGCAATGCTAGCAACCTTGGGCAACGCTCGAAGGCCCTCGAAATCTCGATAGAGTTCCGGGCTGCTCCGTCGACTCGATAGACTATTGACTCGATGGCCATTCAAACTGGCCGTGTAGCAGCGCTCGATCGCCTTCGAGTCGATAGGCTATCGATTCGAGGGCCTTCGAAATGCCCGTGTGACAGGGGTATTAGTTTCAGAAATGGGGGCTACACCTTCCCACGCCATGGGCAAAATCATATGGAACTGAAACCATAAAAATCATGGGCGGTAATCTTTGGGGTAAGCTGCAAAAAAAAAAAAATCACTTGTTTCTCTAACCACAGAGCGCGTTGAAAAAAAAAAGAGAAAAAGAAAGCTCCACGATTTTTTGTTTAATTAAGGCTTGTGACACTTACAAACAGGCTCAGGTTTGCAACCGAACCCGCTGTGTGCACCGCCATGCAGCGGAGCTTCCCAAGTGCACAGTCCACAGGCACTTGTACTCAGTTTTTAACCAGCGAGTGACCGGCGGTGGGAGTCGAACACCCCACCTCCCGCAGCCGAGACGGGCGTCTTAGCCACTACGCCACGACTGCGGTGATTAATCCTTGACATATAAAAGCATTTTCCTCGGCGATAAGACATTTCCTCCTTTCCAGGCGTGACGTCAGACAAGCTAGCGCAGCGCCACCCGTGACCGCTTAAACCGGTTACTGACGCTTCGTCCATGCGCGACGCTTTTCATGTTGTAGGCGGCCGTCACGTGGTGATAACTGGTGATGTGGTGCTCGTTCCGCCATTACTTCTGACCGTGGTCGTCATTTCGACTTCGCAGTATTCGCCAACCTACCCGTCCATAACATCAAGACGATCTTTTACCACCAGATTTTCTAAGGTCGACGGCTTTCCTCGGCAACTGAAGGCTTCGCTTATAGCGCTGGTTCTCCCTTCACACTGGATTGAGCGCCTACCCTTGGGTCCTGCTTGGCCTACGCACTACACTTTGCAATGACTGTTCCACATGTGCAGCAGAGCTGACGTCTGTTGCCACTGCTCGTGTTCCTGGCAAATATTTCGAGCACTCGCCAAGCACACCTGTCGACGTTTCCAACAACGCCGGCCGTCTACGCAGCTCTGTGCGCATCACAGTCAGTCAGCCTGCAGGAAAAGGAGGTTCCTTTTCTGCGCAGTTTATTGAGTACGAGCAGACAGTACGGGGGGTTCGCTTGATGTGATTGCATTTGTTATCCTGTTGTTGTGTTCGTATTTCAAGCAGGAATGATATGTCATAGGTTTCCTTTGCACGCGTGGTAGTGATTGTTGTGTTTCGATTTTGTATTTTCTAACGCTTTTAAAAGCTTCCCTTTCGTGAATAAAAATTCAGTTGATAGTCTGCGCTTGTGTTGTGTCTTCTTGTTCGCTTTGGTCCTCGTTTCTTTTTGCGCAGCTAAGTGTGAATGGTAAGCCGAAACCCTTTACAACTTTAACAGCGGAACTGTATGTGGCTAGCTCCTGGTGTGAGCGTCTACGTATAGGGCTGGGGAAACTCGCGGTTAACGTGACCTGGCCGTCACCCACAACGAGAAAACGTCCGAGCATGCCCCACACCCGTGTTAGTAGAGGCTTCTAAGTTTTGTAACGTTCCAAAGCACTAATGAGAAAGTGTAATCGTAGAGACATTTTCTTTTCGGCACGGAGCAAGTTTGTGAATGGACTTCTTTCAACTGGGATTTGAAGCGCCTCGGAGTGGCCGGAGGCGACATTTCAAGCGGGCAGACGAAAGATGGACGGATCAATACCCTGTGAGCATTCTTTTACAGTTTTTTTCTGTCGTTGCAAGTGAAAGGCGGAAAAGCCATTTTACGACGCGTGGAAAATGGGCAAGAACGTGAATTAACAAGGTAAAAAGTGTTGCTGGTTAATGCCAGATCTTGTGGCGAAAAACAGCGCTTAAAGGGCAACTGCAGCACTTTTTTGAGAATTTCGCGATATTCAAGGCTTCGAATCTAAATAGGCTTTACGTGAAGCATGCCAATTGTTTTTGCACTAGCATTTGAAGTAGTTACGTAATGGACGATTGAATTTTGCGCTGCTGCTCAATGCACTGGAGGTGTGCACGTAAGTTCAGCGTGACGTCACGGAAGGTCTGCCTTACATTACCACTGTCGTCAGCCACACCCTGCCCTGACTCGTTAGACGCTGCCAATCAACTCTCGGCAGGGGTTGCCTTTGATGGCGTTCCTTTTTTTCCTTCAAAGCAGGCGTTTGCGCGTTGGAAATGTATACCGATACCTTCGATGACGTCATCATGCGCCCCCCCCCCCTCCCAACTTGGCGTTGTGCGCTGCGGAGAACCTTGAAGGTCGTCCGGATTTGAATCAGGGACTACTTCACTATTTCAAGCGCTAAACCAAAAAGACTTCGCATGCTTTACCTGCAAGTTTCACACATTCTATCATCTCAAGCTCGTGTATTTCTAAAACCTATGCAGTTTCCCTTTTAAATCAGAGGCGGCGGCAAACGCGTCGCATCCCCACACTTCTTTGTCTCGTGTAAGCGCTGCTTTTTTGCTGCGAAAATGCGGTATTTATTTTTCAAACATTTTGTATATGCCATCGCTCGAATGGCACCCTTAACACGATGTCACCCTTCGAACATTTCCAGCGTTTCTTTTTTCCTCCACTTGCGAACTTCGGCTGTATATTCACTTGTGGAATTAAAAAAAAAGGTGTTATCATCTATTGTACTTTTTTTTCTACAAGACAGGCGCTCCAATGACTAGCGCTCTTCCCGCTGCCACACTACTTCTCTGAGCGGCGCATTAGGTAGGCCACGGCTCGCAGTCAATGCCAGGTTAGAGAAAATAGCTGACACATTGCTTCCTAACGTCAGCAGCTGTATAGGTAAAAATAAAATGAACTTAAGTTTCAGAAGCACAGAGTGAAACAAATGTGTACTGAGCGAGCACGAAATGCTGCCGCAGGACTGAACTGGTGCCTTTAAACACTGCGGCTTTACCGCATAGACCCTTGGAAAGAGGGGCGGTGAAGGGACAAGACTCCCTGCTTCCTCTGCCTGCAATTGCTTCAAGAAATGTCAACTTCATGCTTCGCAATCCTTTCTTCATAATGGCAGACATTTCGCTTAATTGCCTATTTGCCATAGCAATGCAGGAAAAACAACATGTAGTGTTCGCCTGCCCTGAGCCTCACTACATGTATTGCCGAGAAAACGGCCCGGCTAAGACGGAGACCTCCGCGATAACATGCATAATAACTGTTCAGTTATTACAAAACTTTCGAAAAAGTCATAAGCCAAGCTTTAATTTCGACATCTGATGTCACGGTTACGTTATACTGACATGACACACTCGGCGAAGTCCTCCAGTGCTCACTGAGTAATTTTTGACTATCGCTACCAACATATATGCTTTGCCAAAATCAGACCTGTGAAATTACATGCGACACACTCAGCATGTTCCGCAAATGGGAAACAAGCACCCTGGTCATGCCGTGAAGCTCTTTTTTTTCGCCGTCATCCATTCGGCAATGAATGGGGAAGGAAAAAAAGAAAAATAATAAATAACGCTTAGGACATTTACAAATAAAGGGGACAAAAGGGAGAGGCGGCAAAAAGACATGGGGCAGAAATGTCCGCCATGTATCAATTCTGCTGACCGACAGTACCAGGAAGATACATGTCAGGCAAAAGGCGCGAAAAAAATGTGTTGCGCCTGTCAGTCACACTGATAGCAAAATTGAATGTTGTTACAGGACCTTCAGCTGCGGTGTACTAAAACGACTCTTGGCGCTGGCGGTATATTATACCCCTGTCACACGGCCAGTTTCAATGGCCATCGAGTCGAGAGCCATCGAGATTTTCGATCGCCATTGAACTCGAGGGAGTTGTGGAGCTGCTACACGGCAAATCTCAATGGCCATTGAAATCGTTCTCGTGTCTTACGCCAAGCTCGTGTGGCGCCACAATCGCTGCTTTCGGTTTCGCGCAAATAACAAAAATATATTGACGAAACTTAACTAAATGTTGAAATACACTTTCTTGCAGTCATAAGGCGCGTTCACACTTGTTCAAAAATCCGGCAAGCGAAGCGGATTCGCTCGCCGCAAAAACTAGGACCTGTTCTCATCTGTTGACTCCCGGGCGAGTTGGAACGGCCGCGCCGCTGCTGCTTCTCGCTTTGCGCACCACGTCGCCGCTCGCGACGTACACAGATACAGTGAGAAAAGAGCATAAATTTATGCTGTCTACGTACCACGAGCGTATGCACGCTTACGTACGCTAAACGCAGGCGCATTCTCACATTGAGTTCAGCGTATGCTAGCAGAGAGGCAAAAATAAACTTAGTCTCTAGTGGCGCCATCTGGCAGTCAAAACGGGAACCATTACTGTCAACAAACCGCCTCTCTTAGGCCTAACAGCGGCAGAATCGTCACTCTAAATAAAAAATAAAGCAAATTTATCACTTATACGTTTTCTTCTAGGCAAGATGAGACGAAGCGAAAGACCGGTGCCCCATTTATGACCAGTGAACGGACAGAAAAAGGCAGCAACAACGAGAATTCAGTCCGAAGCGAGGGGTCCGGCTTTGAAGGGCGCCGCCATGTTTGTTGTCGTTCGAAGCAATGCTAGCAACCTTGGGCAACGCTCGAAGGCCCTCGAAATCTCGATAGAGTTCCGGGCTGCTCCGTCGACTCGATAGACTATTGACTCGATGGCCATTCAAACTGGCCGTGTAGCAGCGCTCGATCGCCTTCGAGTCGATAGGCTATCGATTCGAGGGCCTTCGAAATGCCCGTGTGACAGGGGTATTAGTTTCAGAAATGGGGGCTACACCTTCCCACGCCATGGGCAAAATCATATGGAACTGAAACCATAAAAATCATGGGCGGTAATCTTTGGGGTAAGCTGCAAAAAAAAAAAAATCACTTGTTTCTCTAACCACAGAGCGCGTTGAAAAAAAAAAGAGAAAAAGAAAGCTCCACGATTTTTTGTTTAATTAAGGCTTGTGACACTTACAAACAGGCTCAGGTTTGCAACCGAACCCGCTGTGTGCACCGCCATGCAGCGGAGCTTCCCAAGTGCACAGTCCACAGGCACTTGTACTCAGTTTTTAACCAGCGAGTGACCGGCGGTGGGAGTCGAACACCCCACCTCCCGCAGCCGAGACGGGCGTCTTAGCCACTACGCCACGACTGCGGTGATTAATCCTTGACATATAAAAGCATTTTCCTCGGCGATAAGACATTTCCTCCTTTCCAGGCGTGACGTCAGACAAGCTAGCGCAGCGCCACCCGTGACCGCTTAAACCGGTTACTGACGCTTCGTCCATGCGCGACGCTTTTCATGTTGTAGGCGGCCGTCACGTGGTGATAACTGGTGATGTGGTGCTCGTTCCGCCATTACTTCTGACCGTGGTCGTCATTTCGACTTCGCATTATTCGCCAACCTACCCGTCCATAACATCAAGACGATCTTTTACCACCAGATTTTCTAAGGTCGACGGCTTTCCTCGGCAACTGAAGGCTTCGCTTATAGCGCTGGTTCTCCCTTCACACTGGATTGAGCGCCTACCCTTGGGTCCTGCTTGGCCTACGCACTACACTTTGCAATGACTGTTCCACATGTGCAGCAGAGCTGACGTCTGTTGCCACTGCTCGTGTTCCTGGCAAATATTTCGAGCACTCGCCAAGCACACCTGTCGACGTTTCCAACAACGCCGGCCGTCTACGCAGCTCTGTGCGCATCACAGTCGGTCAGCCTGCAGGAAAAGGAGGTTCCTTTTCTGCGCAGTTTATTGAGTACGAGCAGACAGTACGGGGGGTTCGCTTGATGTGATTGCATTTGTTATCCTGTTGTTGTGTTCGTATTTCAAGCAGGAATGATATGTCATAGGTTTCCTTTGCACGCGTGGTAGTGATTGTTGTGTTTCGATTTTGTATTTTCTAACGCTTTTAAAAGCTTCCCTTTCGTGAATAAAAATTCAGTTGATAGTCTGCGCTTGTGTTGTGTCTTCTTGTTCGCTTTGGTCCTCGTTTCTTTTTGCGCAGCTAAGTGTGAATGGTAAGCCGAAACCCTTTACAACTTTAACAGCGGAACTGTATGTGGCTAGCTCCTGGTGTGAGCGTCTACGTATAGGGCTGGGGAAACTCGCGGTTAACGTGACCTGGCCGTCACCCACAACGAGAAAACGTCCGAGCATGCCCCACACCCGTGTTAGTAGAGGCTTCTAAGTTTTGTAACGTTCAAAAGCACTAATGAGAAAGTGTAATCGTAGAGACATTTTCTTTTCGGCACGGAGCAAGTTTGTGAATGGACTTCTTTCAACTGGGATTTGAAGCGCCTCGGAGTGGCCGGAGGCGACATTTCAAGCGGGCAGACGAAAGATGGACGGATCAATACCCTGTGAGCATTCTTTTACAGTTTTTTTCTGTCGTTGCAAGTGAAAGGCGGAAAAGCCATTTTACGACGCGTGGAAAATGGGCAAGAACGTGAATTAACAAGGTAAAAAGTGTTGCTGGTTAATGCCAGATCTTGTGGCGAAAAACAGCGCTTAAAGGGCAACTGCAGCACTTTTTTGAGAATTTCGCGATATTCAAGGCTTCGAATCTAAATAGGCTTTACGTGAAGCATGCCAATTGTTTTTGCACTAGCATTTGAAGTAGTTACGTAATGGACGATTGAATTTTGCGCTGCTGCTCAATGCACTGGAGGTGTGCACGTAAGTTCAGCGTGACGTCACGGAAGGTCTGCCTTACATTACCACTGTCGTCAGCCACACCCTGCCCTGACTCGTTAGACGCTGCCAATCAACTCTCGGCAGGGGTTGCCTTTGATGGCGTTCCTTTTTTTCCTTCAAAGCAGGCGTTTGCGCGTTGGAAATGTATACCGATACCTTCGATGACGTCATCATGCGCCCCCCCCCCTCCCAACTTGGCGTTGTGCGCTGCGGAGAACCTTGAAGGTCGTCCGGATTTGAATCAGGGACTACTTCACTATTTCAAGCGCTAAACCAAAAAGACTTCGCATGCTTTACCTGCAAGTTTCACACATTCTATCATCTCAAGCTCGTGTATTTCTAAAACCTATGCAGTTTCCCTTTTAAATCAGAGGCGGCGGCAAACGCGTCGCATCCCCACACTTCTTTGTCTCGTGTAAGCGCTGCTTTTTTGCTGCGAAAATGCGGTATTTATTTTTCAAACATTTTGTATATGCCATCGCTCGAATGGCACCCTTAACACGATGTCACCCTTCGAACATTTCCAGCGTTTCTTTTTTCCTCCACTTGCGAACTTCGGCTGTATATTCACTTGTGGAATTAAAAAAAAAAGGTGTTATCATCTATTGTACTTTTTTTTCTACAAGACAGGCGCTCCAATGACTAGCGCTCTTCCCGCTGCCACACTACTTCTCTGAGCGGCGCATTAGGTAGGCCACGGCTCGCAGTCAATGCCAGGTTAGAGGAAATAGCTGACACATTGCTTCCTAACGTCAGCAGCTGTATAGGTAAAAATAAAATGAACTTAAGTTTCAGAAGCACAGAGTGAAACAAATGTGTACTGAGCGAGCACGAAATGCTGCCGCAGGACTGAACTGGTGCCTTTAAACACTGCGGCTTTACCGCATAGACCCTTGGAAAGAGGGGCGGTGAAGGGACAAGACTCCCTGCTTCCTCTGCCTGCAATTGCTTCAAGAAATGTCAACTTCATGCTTCGCAATCCTTTCTTCATAATGGCAGACATTTCGCTTAATTGCCTATTTGCCATAGCAATGCAGGAAAAACAACATGTAGTGTTCGCCTGCCCTGAGCCTCACTACATGTATTGCCGAGAAAACGGCCCGGCTAAGACGGAGACCTCCGCGATAACATGCATAATAACTGTTCAGTTATTACAAAACTTTCGAAAAAGTCATAAGCCAAGCTTTAATTTCGACATCTGATGTCACGGTTACGTTATACTGACATGACACACTCGGCGAAGTCATCCAGTGCTCACTGAGTAATTTTTGACTATCGCTACCAACATATATGCTTTGCCAAAATCAGACCTGTGAAATTACATGCGACACACTCAGCATGTTCCGCAAATGGGAAACAAGCACCCTGGTCATGCCGTGAAGCTCTTTTTTTTCGCCGTCATCCATTCGGCAATGAATGGGGAAGGAAAAAAAGAAAAATAATAAATAACGCTTAGGACATTTACAAATAAAGGGGACAAAAGGGAGAGGCGGCAAAAAGACATGGGGCAGAAATGTCCGCCATGTATCAATTCTGCTGACCGACAGTACCAGGAAGATACATGTCAGGCAAAAGGCGCGAAAAAAAATGTGTTGCGCCTGTCAGTCACACTGATAGCAAAATTGAATGTTGTTACAGGACCTTCAGCTGCGGTGTACTAAAACGTCTCTTGGCGCTGGCGGTATATTATACCCCTGTCCCACGGCCAGTTTCAATGGCCATCGAGTCGAGAGCCATCGAGATTTTCGATCGCCATTGAACTCGAGGGAGTTGTGGAGCTGCTACACGGCAAATCTCAATGGCCATTGAAATCGTTCTCGTGTCTTACGCCAAGCTCGTGTGGCGCCACAATCGCTGCTTTCGGTTTCGCGCAAATAACAAAAATATATTGACGAAACTTAACTAAATGTTGAAATACACTTTCTTGCAGTCATAAGGCGCGTTCACACTTGTTCAAAAATCCGGCAAGCGAAGCGGATTCGCTCGCCGCAAAAACTAGGACCTGTTCTCATCTGTTGACGCCCGGGCGAGTTGGAACGGCC
Organism: Amblyomma mixtum; assembly: GCF_055824585.1. NCBI lineage: Eukaryota > Metazoa > Arthropoda > Arachnida > Ixodida > Ixodidae > Amblyomma > Amblyomma mixtum. Next base: position 134,771,747 of record NC_143019.1, on the reverse strand, counting down.
GCGCCGCTGCTGCTTCTCGCTTTGCGCACCACGTCGCCGCTCGCGACGTACACAGATACAGTGAGAAAAGAGCATAAATTTATGCTGTCTACGTACCACGAGCGTATGCACGCTTACGTACGCTAAACGCAGGCGCATTCTCACATTGAGTTCAGCGTATGCTAGCAGAGAGGCAAAAATAAACTTAGTCTCTAGTGGCGCCATCTGGTAGTCAAAACGGGAACCATTACTGTCAACAAACCGCCTCTCTTAGTCCTAACAGCGGCAGAATCGTCACTCTAAATAAAAAATAAAGCAAATTTATCACTTATACGTTTTCTTCTAGGCAAGATGAGACGAAGCGAAAGACCGGTGCCCCATTTATGACCAGTGAACGGACAGAAAAAGGCAGCAACAACGAGAATTCAGTCCGAAGCGAGGGGTCCGGCTTTGAAGGGCGCCGCCATGTTTGTTGTCGTTCGAAGCAATGCTAGCAACCTTGGGCAACGCTCGAAGGCCCTCGAAATCTCGATAGAGTTCCGGGCTGCTCCGTCGACTCGATAGACTATTGACTCGATGGCCATTCAAACTGGCCGTGTAGCAGCGCTCGATCGCCTTCGAGTCGATAGGCTATCGATTCGAGGGCCTTCGAAATGCCCGTGTGACAGGGGTATTAGTTTCAGAAATGGGGGCTACACCTTCCCACGCCATGGGCAAAATCATATGGAACTGAAACCATAAAAATCATGGGCGGTAATCTTTGGGGTAAGCTGCAAAAAAAAAAATCACTTGTTTCTCTAACCACAGAGCGCGTTGAAAAAAAAAAGAGAAAAAGAAAGCTCCACGATTTTTTGTTTAATTAAGGCTTGTGACACTTACAAACAGGCTCAGGTTTGCAACCGAGCCCGCTGTGTGCACCGCCATGCAGCGGAGCTTCCCAAGTGCACAGTCCACAGGCACTTGTACTCAGTTTTTAACCAGCGAGTGACCGGCGGTGGGAGTCGAACACCCCACCTCCCGCAGCCGACACGGGCGTCTTAGCCACTACGCCACGACTGCGGTGATTAATCCTTGACATATAAAAGCATTTTCCTCGGCGATAAGACATTTCCTCCTTTCCAGGCGTGACGTCAGACAAGCTAGCGCAGCGCCACCCGTGACCGCTTAAACCGGCTTACTGACGCTTCGTCCATGCGCGACGCTTTTCATGTTGTAGGCGGCCGTCACGTGGTGATAACTGGTGATGTGGTGCTCGTTCCGCCATTACTTCTGACCGTGGTCGTCATTTCGACTTCGCATTATTCGCCAACCTACCCGTCCATAACATCAAGACGATCTTTTACCACCAGATTTTCTAAGGTCGACGGCTTTCCTCGGCAACTGAAGGCTTCGCTTATAGCGCTGGTTCTCCCTTCACACTGGATTGAGCGCCTACCCTTGGGTCCTGCTTGGCCTACGCACTACACTTCGCAATGACTGTTCCACATGTGCAGCAGAGCTGACGTCTGTTGCCACTGCTCGTGTTCCTGGCAAATATTTCGAGCACTCGCCAAGCACACCTGTCGACGTTTCCAACAACGCCGGCCGTCTACGCAGCTCTGTGCGCATCACAGTCGGTCAGCCTGCAGGAAAAGGAGGTTCCTTTTCTGCGCAGTTTATTGAGTACGAGCAGACAGTACGGGGGGTTGGCTTGATGTGATTGCATTTGTTATCCTGTTGTTGTGTTCGTATTTCAAGCAGGAATGATATGTCATAGGTTTCCTTTGCACGCGTGGTAGTGATTGTTGTGTTTCGATTTTGTATTTTCTAACGCTTTTAAAAGCTTCCCTTTCGTGAATAAAAATTCAGTTGATAGTCTGCGCTTGTGTTGTGTCTTCTTGTTCGCTTTGGTCCTCGTTTCTTTTTGCGCAGCTAAGTGTGAATGGTAAGCCGAAACCCTTTACAAGTTTAACAGCGGAACTGTATGTGGCTAGCTCCTGGTGTGAGCGTCTACGTATAGGGCTGGGGAAACTCGCGGTTAACGTGACCTGGCCGTCACCCACAACGAGGAAACGTCCGAGCATGCCCCACACCCGTGTTAGTAGAGGCTTCTAAGTTTTGTAACGTTCAAAAGCACTAATGAGAAAGTGTAATCGTAGAGACATTTTCTTTTCGGCACGGAGCAAGTTTGTGAATGGACTTCTTTCAACTGGGATTTGAAGCGCCTCGGAGTGGCCGGAGGCGACATTTCAAGCGGGCAGACGAAAGATGGACGGATCAATACCCTGTGAGCATTCTTTTACAGTTTTTTTCTGTCGTTGCAAGTGAAAGGCGGAAAAGCCATTTTACGACGCGTGGAAAATGGGCAAGAACGTGAATTAACAAGGTAAAAAGTGTTGCTGGTTAATGCCAGATCTTGTGGCGAAAAACAGCGCTTAAAGGGCAACTGCAGCACTTTTTTGAGAATTTCGCGATATTCAAGGATTCGAATCTAAATAGGCTTTACGTGAAGCATGCCAATTGTTTTTGCACTAGCATTTGAAATAGTTACGTAATGGACGATTGAATTTTGCGCTGCTGCTCAATGCACTGGAGGTGTGCACGTAAGTTCAGCGTGACGTCACGGAAGGTCTGCCTTACATTACCACTGTCGTCAGCCACACCCTGCCCTGACTCGTTAGACGCTGCCAATGAACTCTCGGCAGGGTTTGCCTTTGATGGCGTTCCTTTTTTTCCTTCAAAGCAGGCGTTTGCGCGTTGGAAATGTATACCGATACCTTCGATGACGTCATCATGCGCCCCACCCCCCCCCCCCTCCCAACTTGGCGTTGTGCGCTGCGGAGAACCTTAAAGGTCGTCCGGATTTGAATCAGGGACTACTTCACTATTTCAAGCGCTAAACCAAAAAGACTTCGCATGCTTTACCTGCAAGTTTCACACATTCTATCATCTCAAGCTCGTGTATTTCTAAAACCTATGCAGTTTCCCTTTTAAATCAGAGGCGGCGGCAAACGCGTCGCATCCCCACACTTCTTTGTCTCGTGTAAGCGCTGCTTTTTTGCTGCGAAAATGCGGTATTTATTTTTCAAACATTTTGTATATGCCATCGCTCGAATGGCACCCTTAACACGATGTCACCCTTCGAACATTTCCAGCGTTTCTTTTTTCCTCCACTTGCGAACTTCGGCTGTATATTCACTTGTGGAATTAAAAGAAAAGGTGTTATCATCTATTGTACTTTTTTTTCTACAAGACAGGCGCTCCAATGACTAGCGCTCTTCCCGCTGCCACACTACTTCTCTGAGCGGCGCATTAGGTAGGCCACGGCTCGCAGTCAATGCCAGGTTAGAGGAAATAGCTGACACATTGCTTCCTAACGTCAGCAGCTGTATAGGTAAAAATAAAATGAACTTAAGTTTCAGAAGTACAGAGTGAAACAAATGTGTACTGAGCGAGCACGAAATGCTGCCGCAGGACTGAACTGGTGCCTTTAAACACTGCGGCTTTACCGCATAGACCCTTGGAAAGAGGGGCGGTGAAGGGACAAGACTCCCTGCTTCCTCTGCCTGCAATTGCTTCAAGAAATGTCAACTTCATGCTTCGCAATCCTTTCTTCATAATGGCAGACATTTCGCTTAATTGCCTATTTGCCATAGCAATGCAGGAAAAACAACATGTAGTGTTCGCCTGCCCTGAGCCTCACTACATGTATTGCCGAGAAAACGGCCCGGCTAAGACGGAGACCTCCGCGATAACATGCATAATAACTGTTCAGTTATTACAAAACTTTCGAAAAAGTCATAAGCCAAGCTTTAATTTCGACATCTGATGTCACGGTTACGTTATACTGACATGACACACTCGGCGAAGTCCTCCAGTGCTCACTGAGTAATTTTTGACTATCGCTACCAACATATATGCTTTGCCAAAATCAGACCTGTGAAATTACATGCGACACACTCAGCATGTTCCGCAAATGGGAAACAAGCACCCTGGTCATGCCGTGAAGCTCTTTTTTTTCGCCGTCATCCATTCGGCAATGAATGGGGAAGGAAAAAAAGAAAAATAATAAATAACGCTTAGGACATTTACAAATAAAGGGGACAAAAGGGAGAGGCGGCAAAAAGACATGGGGCAGAAATGTCCGCCATGTATCAATTCTGCTGACCGACAGTACCAGGAAGATACATGTCAGGCAAAAGGCGCGAAAAAAAATGTGTTGCGCCTGTCAGTCACACTGATAGCAAAATTGAATGTTGTTACAGGACCTTCAGCTGCGGTGTACTAAAACGTCTCTTGGCGCTGGCGGTATATTATACCCCTGTCACACGGCCAGTTTCAATGGCCATCGAGTCGAGAGCCATCGAGATTTTCGATCGCCATTGAACTCGAGGGAGTTGTGGAGCTGCTACACGGCAAATCTCAATGGCCATTGAAATCGTTCTCGTGTCTTACGCCAAGCTCGTGTGGCGCCACAATCGCTGCTTTCGGTTTCGCGCAAATAACAAAAATATATTGACGAAACTTAACTAAATGTTGAAATACACTTTCTTGCAGTCATAAGGCGCGTTCACACTTGTTCAAAAATCCGGCAAGCGAAGCGGATTCGCTCGCCGCAAAAACTAGGACCTGTTCTCATCTGTTGACGCCCGGGCGAGTTGGAACGGCCGCGCCGCTGCTGCTTCTCGCTTTGCGCACCACGTCGCCGCTCGCGACGTACACAGATACAGTGAGAAAAGAGCATAAATTTATGCTGTCTACGTACTACGAGCGTATGCACGCTTACGTACGCTAAACGCAGGCGCATTCTCACATTGAGTTCAGCGTATGCTAGCAGAGAGGCAAAAATAAACTTAGTCTCTAGTGGCGCCATCTGGTAGTCAAAACGGGAACCATTACTGTCAACAAACCGCCTCTCTTAGGCCTAACAGCGGCAGAATCGTCACTCTAAATAAAAAATAAAGCAAATTTATCACTTATACGTTTTCTTCTAGGCAAGATGAGACGAAGCGAAAGACCGGTGCCCCATTTATGACCAGTGAACGGACAGAAAAAGGCAGCAACAACGAGAATTCAGTCCGAAGCGAGGGGTCCGGCTTTGAAGGGCGCCGCCATGTTTGTTGTCGTTCGAAGCAATGCTAGCAACCTTGGGCAACGCTCGAAGGCCCTCGAAATCTCGATAGAGTTCCGGGCTGCTCCGTCGACTCGATAGACTATTGACTCGATGGCCATTCAAACTGGCCGTGTAGCAGCGCTCGATCGCCTTCGAGTCGATAGGCTATCGATTCGAGGGCCTTCGAAATGCCCGTGTGACAGGGGTATTAGTTTCAGAAATGGGGGCTACACCTTCCCACGCCATGGGCAAAATCATATGGAACTGAAACCATAAAAATCATGGGCGGTAATCTTTGGGGTAAGCTGCAAAAAAAAAAAAATCACTTGTTTCTCTAACCACAGAGCGCGTTGAAAAAAAAAAGAGAAAAAGAAAGCTCCACGATTTTTTGTTTAATTAAGGCTTGTGACACTTACAAACAGGCTCAGGTTTGCAACCGAGCCCGCTGTGTGCACCGCCATGCAGCGGAGCTTCCCAAGTGCACAGTCCACAGGCACTTGTACTCAGTTTTTAACCAGCGAGTGACCGGCGGTGGGAGTCGAACACCCCACCTCCCGCAGCCGAGACGGGCGTCTTAGCCACTACGCCACGACTGCTTTTTTTTTTTTTTCTTTATTGCCTTCGAGAAAACAACACAAAAATTACATAAACCAAACTTTGAAAACCAGCAACCTGCCAGATCTTCCTGGCAGGCCATGTCAAGTTTAAAATTCTCTCAACAGAGTCAAATTTTCCATCCTGGGTAGCCAATCGGGTACACAAGCTTGCAGCTTCATCACTTCAACAAATCTACGTACATTTTCCCGAAAATACATGCGGGCTGGTCTCGCGTCAGAATCGCAGTAATACCCCGCCATTCTGGAGCGCCATATACTATGGAGGCCCCAGAGCATTACCTGATCAAACGGGAACCCGTCCTGGTTTTCAATTGCCAAATATCTGATACCGTAGGGATGAAGCGGGAGCTCTTTTTTAATTGTTCGTTGCAAAACGTCCCAAAAAAACACCCCCTCCCAACAGTGAAGAAACACATGGTCTATTGTTTCGGGACACTTGCAGATTAGGCAATGCGAACCCCACGGTAGGAATAAACCCCTTCCCTCTAAAAACCTTTTAACTGATAGTGTTTCTGTATGTAACTTGAAGAAGAAAGTTTTGGTTCCTGGCTGTACTTGCATTCTTTTTACTCTTTTCAGAACATCCCCTCCGTGGCCTCCATCGTACAAAGCTCTGTACATTGGCACTGGAAAAACAACATCACACAGATCTGCGTATAGCTTTTTCCGCTTCACATCACTTAAATATTCTCTCGAAAAACGCACAACAAGAAATTTAACGCTATCAGCAACTTCTCTGAAGTAACCGAAAGTTCTTGCGGAAAAATAATTTGTTCCCACAACAAAATCAGGCAAAACGCCGGTCAACCTTAGTTGACACATAGTTCTCAAAAAAGGGTCACGCACATCTCGAAAAAAGAAAAACCTGTTTACAAGCTGGCGCAGGAACAGATGTCCTAGCCCAAGGCCACCATCTTTCACACGTCTAAACAAATTCGTCCGTCGGCACCGTTCCCAGGTCGATGACCAAACAAAAACAGCTAAAATGCGATGTATCTTCTGTACATTTGCCCGGGAACAGTGCAACACTTGCATGACGTACCACAGTTTGCTTAAAAAGAACAAATTACACACCGTCGCTCTCGCAAAGATTGACAAATGTGCCCCCTTCCATCTATCTGATTTTTCCCGTAGTTCGTTCACTTGTTCTTTCCAATATGCATCACTGTCCCGGTAGCAGTTTAGTGGCACTCCTAGGTATTTTGGGGGGATAATTACCCAAGTCACATTTGCAAAAAGATCTGGGGTTGATGGCCAACCCCCATGCCAAAGTCCCTGGCACTTTGCCCAGTTCACTTTACTTCCGGTTGCCTTCCGGAAACTGTCAACTGACACAACAGCCTCCCGTATGCTCTGCTGATTCACAGCAAACACCGCTAGGTCATCCGCGTACGCAAGCAACTTGACTTCAGCTGCCTGCAACCTAAAACCTTGAACAGCCTCGTTCTTAATAATGCTCAAACATAGTGTCTCTATGTAAATGGCAAACAAAAGGGGACTGAGGGGGCAGCCCTGGCGTACCGAACGTTGCACCCGAATGGGGGCCCCCAGACTCTTGTTTATAATTAATCTCGTAGTGCAGCCGCGGTACGCCATGGCCACACCCTCTCGAATTACGGAACCTACATTCGCGTGGTCCAGAATACTGAGCAAAATTTCGTGGACGACACAGTCAAATGCTTTTTCGAGGTCTAGTTGGAGGATGGCCACACATTCATTAGTCAGATCACAACACTCCAGAACCGATCTTGCCGTGTGTATGTTAGTCATAATTGATCTCCCCTTTATCCCGCACGTTTGATGAGGGCCGACAATATCCTGGATTACTGACTGCAGCCTCCTTGCTATCACTTTCATTAATATTTTATAATCGACATTAGTCAAGGAAATTGGCCTGTAAGCTGTGACCTGCTGGAGCTTTTCCTCGTTATTTGTCTTGGGAATTAGAATAGTGTGAGATAACCCGTATGACAGCGGCAATCTGTTTATTTCGTAGGCTTCTTGGAACAACGCAGTCAATATTGGCGCTATTTCGTTCTTGAACCCCTTATAGAAAGCTGCACTTAAGCCGTCTGGCCCAGGCGACTTTCCCATATTTAAACTATCGATTGCTTTTTCGACCTCGAGTTCTGTGATTGGCATCTCTAATCTTTTCTTCGTGTCCTCGTCTAGTCGTGGCATAGCCATAAGAAACTTTTCTTTGAACAAGTTTATGTCGACCTCCTGTTTGTTAAAAAGCTGCTGATAATATTGGAAGAAGCCTTGTCTGATATGATCGTCATCTGACGATAGCATGCCGCCCCATGCAATCTTATCAATATGATTTTTCTCTGCATGAGCCTTTTCCAATGCCAGTGCTCTTTTCGAGGGCGTCTCGCCCATGTTCCAGCTTTCCGCCCTTGCCCTTACTAACGCTCCTTGGTATCTGTCTTCTTCCATCAACGCAAGCTGTTCTTTTATTTTCCTAATATCTTCTATCCATTTGCCGGGTGCCTTACATTCTTGCTCATGTAGTTTTTCGAGCAAAGCCTTTAGCTGGGTTTCTTTAATTTTCTCCTGATACCGCAGGCAACTGGACCTATCAATGGCCTTTATTTTAATCTGTTCTTTGCACATCTCCCATTGCTTCCAGATTTCGTACAATGTGCCCGGCCTTACTTTAATGAGTTCATTCAGTACAACCCGTCTAAAGGCTTCATCGCTGAGCAATTTGTTGTTAAATTTCCATAACTCCCAGCTAAATGCATTCCTTCGTTTTCTGGTGCCGAATACGCATTTCACTAAGCAGTGATCCGTGAATGTCATGGGCACAACTTGGTATTCATTACATACGGGAATCAAATCCAGCGACACGTAAATTCTGTCAAGGCGCGCGTGGCTCGAACCTTGGAAGTGCGTGTACTGCACGGCACGCGCTCCCCGCAGGTACTCAGCCACATCTTCCATATTCCACTCGCTTGTTAACTGGCACAACACATCAGTACTCTTGTCTCTGAAGCCGCGTGTGCTGGTTTTGTCCCGAGCATTCAGTACACAGTTGAAATCGCCCAGCATTACAACCTGCCTCTCCGTACTTAACTGCTGCATAACATTCTCAAAAAACACTGCTCTTTCCTCAACAATGTTAGGTGCATACACACAAATAATGCGCCACTCAGCATTGGAATATGCAAAATCGGCTACAACACACCGTCCTGACAGACATGAGTAGTGAGCCTGTACAATCAGTCCGGGCAGCTTTTTGACAAACAATACACACCCAGCCGATGTCCCTACCGCGTGGCTCACAATGGCGTAAAATCTAGCCGTGAAACGTTGCACCATGCTTCCGGTCTCTTCCTCCCCATCAACCTTTGTTTCTTGTACGGCAAGCACGTCGATATCATGGTCACTTAGCAGGCGGTGTACTTGGCTCTGCTTCTTTTTGGCTGCCAGTCCCCTGACATTTAACGTGGCTACACTCAAAGGGGTTTCAGGCGCCATTTCCATAAAGGGTGAATAGACCGAAAGCGTGGTGCTTACCTTCCTCGTCTAGCGCGCGGCTAGACGCCGTCGTTGGAACCGCCTCCGTCTGGTGCGAGCGGCTGAACCGGCAGCGGGGGCGCTTTGTCCGCTGCACGCCTCTCCGAAGAAAGGTTTGGCCGCGGACGTAGTGTGGACCGCCGGGGTTGGACTGTTTTTGCTGGCGGCTCGTCGACACCGGGGTCTGTTGCCTTGTCACCTTCGAGATCGGTCTGTGTGTGGGGTCGCTTGTCTGCGGCTGTGACGCTTGGCGAACGAGTACCGCTGGTGTCCGGGTGCTCCTCACCGTTATCCTGCTCCATGTCGTCTGCCGGCTGAGGTGACGTCTCTTCGTCTGACCTAGGGAGGTCAGGTGTAGCGTCACTCCTCCCCGCATCGCTGGCAGCTTTGATGTCTCGAGCGGAGTCTCCCGACGAGTCTGTCTCCCGTACCTGCGTACGCTCTTCTCCGGTTCCCTTTGCCGCCTCCTCTGCCTCGACTACGTCCATAGTGAGCTCCGCCGACCGCTCCCTCGTTCCAGGTCCCGCGGCCGAAGCGTACGTGAGCACACAGTCAGCCTCCTCATGTCCGTAGCGCCTACATTTTGAACACCGGGGCACCTTACATTCGCGGCGGACGTGTCCCGTGCCTCGACAGCGTAAGCACTGCATCGCCCGCCCAGGCACAACGACAAGGGCTAATTCCCCGGCGAATCGCAGCTGGTGCGGTAAGTCATCTACCTTGATGCCCGGCTTCAATTTCAGGAGCACCGTCCTCGTGGTGGACCCCTTCTCCTTGACGCCTTGAACTCGCCACCTCTCCCGGGTCACTTCGGTCACGTTCCCAAAAGCCGCAAAGGCCGTCCGGATGTCATCATCTGCAACGCCGTGCAACATCCAGTGGAGTCGCAGCTTCACTTGTTGGTCTTCGGGATCGATGATGAGGCAGCGGCGACCTTTAACTTCCAGTTCCTTGAACGCCGCCAGCTTCTTTGTTGCTTCTGTGCTGGTTAAGGTGACAGCCCACACATGGTTGATCTGATACGCCCCCAACGCCAAAACGTCGGGGAGCGCACCAACGTTGGCAAGGGCGTCGCGGAAATCCTCGACCCTGTATGGCCTAACCCGCACATCTCCGTGCAGAAAAAGCGTGTTAAAAACAACGCGTCCGGTGGGCAAAGTTGGCAGAATAATCTGATAGTCGCTATCTTCGTTGTCCTCGAGCCTGTTTCCGCGGCTGGAAAGGGCCGCTATCGCCGCTCCGCTGGAGCTCATGATCCTGCGTCCGTCACGCTCGGTGGCCGGAAGTAGAATGACTACGCCACGACTGCGGTGATTAATCCTTGACATATAAAAGCATTTTCCTCGGCGATAAGACATTTCCTCCTTTCCAGGCGTGACGTCAGACAAGCTAGCGCAGCGCCACCCGTGACCGCTTAAACCGGCTTACTGACGCTTCGTCCATGCGCGACGCTTTTCATGTTGTAGGCGGCCGTCACGTGGTGATAACTGGTGATGTGGTGCTCGTTCCGCCATTACTTCTGACCGTGGTCGTCATTTCGACTTCGCATTATTCGCCAACCTACCCGTCCATAACATCAAGACGATCTTTTACCACCAGATTTTCTAAGGTCGACGGCTTTCCTCGGCAACTGAAGGCTTCGCTTATAGCGCTGGTTCTCCCTTCACACTGGATTGAGCGCCTACCCTTGGGTCCTGCTTGGCCTACGCACTACACTTCGCAATGACTGTTCCACATGTGCAGCAGAGCTGACGTCTGTTGCCACTGCTCGTGTTCCTGGCAAATATTTCGAGCACTCGCCAAGCACACCTGTCGACGTTTCCAACAACGCCGGCCGTCTACGCAGCTCTGTGCGCATCACAGTCGGTCAGCCTGCAGGAAAAGGAGGTTCCTTTTCTGCGCAGTTTATTGAGTACGAGCAGACAGTACGGGGGGTTGGCTTGATGTGATTGCATTTGTTATCCTGTTGTTGTGTTCGTATTTCAAGCAGGAATGATATGTCATAGGTTTCCTTTGCACGCGTGGTAGTGATTGTTGTGTTTCGATTTTGTATTTTCTAACGCTTTTAAAAGCTTCCCTTTCGTGAATAAAAATTCAGTTGATAGTCTGCGCTTGTGTTGTGTCTTCTTGTTCGCTTTGGTCCTCGTTTCTTTTTGCGCAGCTAAGTGTGAATGGTAAGCCGAAACCCTTTACAAGTTTAACAGCGGAACTGTATGTGGCTAGCTCCTGGTGTGAGCGTCTACGTATAGGGCTGGGGAAACTCGCGGTTAACGTGACCTGGCCGTCACCCACAACGAGGAAACGTCCGAGCATGCCCCACACCCGTGTTAGTAGAGGCTTCTAAGTTTTGTAACGTTCAAAAGCACTAATGAGAAAGTGTAATCGTAGAGACATTTTCTTTTCGGCACGGAGCAAGTTTGTGAATGGACTTCTTTCAACTGGGATTTGAAGCGCCTCGGAGTGGCCGGAGGCGACATTTCAAGCGGGCAGACGAAAGATGGACGGATCAATACCCTGTGAGCATTCTTTTACAGTTTTTTTCTGTCGTTGCAAGTGAAAGGCGGAAAAGCCATTTTACGACGCGTGGAAAATGGGCAAGAACGTGAATTAACAAGGTAAAAAGTGTTGCTGGTTAATGCCAGATCTTGTGGCGAAAAACAGCGCTTAAAGGGCAACTGCAGCACTTTTTTGAGAATTTCGCGATATTCAAGGATTCGAATCTAAATAGGCTTTACGTGAAGCATGCCAATTGTTTTTGCACTAGCATTTGAAGTAGTTACGTAATGGACGATTGAATTTTGCGCTGCTGCTCAATGCACTGGAGGTGTGCACGTAAGTTCAGCGTGACGTCACGGAAGGTCTGCCTTACATTACCACTGTCGTCAGCCACACCCTGCCCTGACTCGTTAGACGCTGCCAATCAACTCTCGGCAGGGTTTGCCTTTGATGGCGTTCCTTTTTTTCCTTCAAAGCAGGCGTTTGCGCGTTGGAAATGTATACCGATACCTTCGATGACGTCATCATGCGCCCCCCCCCCCTCCCAACTTGGCGTTGTGCGCTGCGGAGAACCTTAAAGGTCGTCCGGATTTGAATCAGGGACTACTTCACTATTTCAAGCGCTAAACCAAAAAGACTTCGCATGCTTTACCTGCAAGTTTCACACATTCTATCATCTCAAGCTCGTGTATTTCTAAAACCTATGCAGTTTCCCTTTTAAATCAGAGGCGGCGGCAAACGCGTCGCATCCCCACACTTCTTTGTCTCGTGTAAGCGCTGCTTTTTTGCTGCGAAAATGCGGTATTTATTTTTCAAACATTTTGTATATGCCATCGCTCGAATGGCACCCTTAACACGATGTCACCCTTCGAACATTTCCAGCGTTTCTTTTTTCCTCCACTTGCGAACTTCGGCTGTATATTCACTTGTGGAATTAAAAAAAAAGGTGTTATCATCTATTGTACTTTTTTTTCTACAAGACAGGCGCTCCAATGACTAGCGCTCTTCCCGCTGCCACACTACTTCTCTGAGCGGCGCATTAGGTAGGCCACGGCTCGCAGTCAATGCCAGGTTAGAGGAAATAGCTGACACATTGCTTCCTAACGTCAGCAGCTGTATAGGTAAAAATAAAATGAACTTAAGTTTCAGAAGCACAGAGTGAAACAAATGTGTACTGAGCGAGCACGAAATGCTGCCGCAGGACTGAACTGGTGCCTTTAAACACTGCGGCTTTACCGCATAGACCCTTGGAAAGAGGGGCGGTGAAGGGACAAGACTCCCTGCTTCCTCTGCCTGGAATTGCTTCAAGAAATGTCAACTTCATGCTTCGCAATCCTTTCTTCATAATGGCAGACATTTCGCTTAATTGCCTATTTGCCATAGCAATGCAGGAAAAACAACATGTAGTGTTCGCCTGCCCTGAGCCTCACTACATGTATTGCCGAGAAAACGGCCCGGCTAAGACGGAGACCTCCGCGATAACATGCATAATAACTGTTCAGTTATTACAAAACTTTCGAAAAAGTCATAAGCCAAGCTTTAATTTCGACATCTGATGTCACGGTTACGTTATACTGACATGACACACTCGGCGAAGTCCTCCAGTGCTCACTGAGTAATTTTTGACTATCGCTACCAACATATATGCTTTGCCAAAATCAGACCTGTGAAATTACATGCGACACACTCAGCATGTTCCGCAAATGGGAAACAAGCACCCTGGTCATGCCGTGAAGCTCTTTTTTTTCGCCGTCATCCATTCGGCAATGAATGGGGAAGGAAAAAAAGAAAAATAATAAATAACGCTTAGGACATTTACAAATAAAGGGGACAAAAGGGAGAGGCGGCAAAAAGACATGGGGCAGAAATGTCCGCCATGTATCAGTTCTGCTGACCGACAGTACCAGGAAGATACATGTCAGGCAAAAGGCGCGAAAAAAAATGTGTTGCGCCTGTCAGTCACACTGATAGCAAAATTGAATGTTGTTACAGGACCTTCAGCTGCGGTGTACTAAAACGTCTCTTGGCGCTGGCGGTATATTATACCCCTGTCACACGGCCAGTTTCAATGGCCATCGAGTCGAGAGCCATCGAGATTTTCGATCGCCATTGAACTCGAGGGAGTTGTGGAGCTGCTACACGGCAAATCTCAATGGCCATTGAAATCGTTCTCGTGTCTTACGCCAAGCTCGTGTGGCGCCACAATCGCTGCTTTCGGTTTCGCGCAAATAACAAAAATATATTGACGAAACTTAACTAAATGTTGAAATACACTTTCTTGCAGTCATAAGGCGCGTTCACACTTGTTCAAAAATCCGGCAAGCGAAGCGGATTCGCTCGCCGCAAAAACTAGGACCTGTTCTCATCTGTTGACGCCCGGGCGAGTTGGAACGGCCGCGCCGCTGCTGCTTCTCGCTTTGCGCACCACGTCGCCGCTCGCGACGTACACAGATACAGTGAGAAAAGAGCATAAATTTATGCTGTCTACGTACCACGAGCGTATGCACGCTTACGTACGCTAAACGCAGGCGCATTCTCACATTGAGTTCAGCGTATGCTAGCAGAGAGGCAAAAATAAACTTAGTCTCTAGTGGCGCCATCTGGTAGTCAAAACGGGAACCATTACTGTCAACAAACCGCCTCTCTTAGGCCTAACAGCGGCAGAATCGTCACTCTAAATAAAAAATAAAGTGAAAGGGGGTTCGCGTACTAGTGACCTCAGCTATACAGTTCGCCAAACAGCTGAGCGGACGGCAGCAAAATCACAGTCAGTCTACACAGCCAGAGAGCTGGAGCCGCGCGCGCCGGCACACTTCGTCGTCAACTTCTTCGTCTGCCATCGAGGCAACCTGAGGCGCATTCATAATAGTTCAGGCGCGTTACTTGTAATTCACTACAATGGCCCCGGGATGGAAGAGGAGCCATCCTGGCGACCTATGGTGCTGGCAAGAGGAGCGGGTCGTAATAAGTCTTGAGGCGACTGACATGGACAAGCTCACGGCCGCGACGACGCAAGTCCGAAGAGGGTGTAAGCGGCTCTACAATATAATTAACAGGGGATGTTGATTCGACGACGCGGTAAGGGCCATGATGTTCTCTGCGAAATTTCGAAGACTGTCCTGGTGTAGTGGAGGGGACCCAAAGCCAAACTAATGAACCTGGAGAGAAAGCGTGCGCGGTTTGATGGGCATCGTGTTCATGCTTTCGGCGACCTTGGGAGTCCGAGGTGAAAGAACGGGCCAGTTGGCGACATTCCTCGGCGTGCTTGGCGAGTTCGGAAAGGGGCGTGCATTCGGAGGCGTCCGGAATGTACGGCAAAACCGTGTGCATTGTGGAGGACGGCTCACGGCCATACAACAGGTAGAAAGGGGAAAATCCGGTGGTTGACTGGGTGGCGGTATTGTATGCGTACGTCACAAAAGGCAGCACAGAGTCCCAGTTAGACTGATCTGACGAGACGTACATGGTGAGCATATCGCCGAGAGTGCGATTAAAGCGCTCAGTCAGCCCGTTAGTTTGAGGGTGGTAGGCAGTGGTGGTCCGATGAATGATGCGACACTCTCTGAGGAGGGCTTCCACCACGTCCGAAAGAAAGACACGGCCTCGATCACTGAGCAACTCGCGCGGCGCACCATGGCGGAGAACAAAATTGTGCAGCAGGAAGTGGGCAACGTCACGAGCAGTGGCAGCGGGTAGTGCGGCGGTCTCTGCATATCGGGTTAGGTGGTCGACGCCAACAATTATCCAGCGGTTCCCAGATAACGTGTAGGGCAGCGGGCCGTAGAGGTCGACGCCAACACGATCGAATGGGCGAGCCGGGCACGGCAATGGCTGCAAGGGGCCGCTCGTACGTGGCGCGGGAGACTTGCGTCGCTGACAGGCGATGCAGGAGCGGACGTATTGGCGAATGTACCCGTACATGCCCCGCCAATAATAACGCTGAGATATTCTTTGAAACGTCTTCAACACACCGGCGTGGGCACATTGTGGGTCAGCGTGAAACGAGGCACAGATCTCAGAACGTAAATGGCGAGGTATCGCGAGGAGCCACCGTCGACCATCTTGCGTGTAGTTACGGCGGTAGAGCAGGCCATCACGGAACGCAAAATGTGGTGCCTGGCGGCGTAGAGTGCGCGAAGGCACAGCAGTGTGAGCGTTGGTCACGACGTCGATGATCGACGCAAGCCACGGGTCTTTGCGCTGTTCCGCAAGCATATCAGAGGCGGTAAGAGGCGAGAGGACGGGTTCAGGCACGGATGAGCATGCAGCGGCGGTGGGCAGAGGAGATCGAGATAGAGCGTCGGCGTCCATGTGCCTACGGCCAGAGCGATATACAACGCGGATGTCGAACTCCTGAAGGCGGAGAGCCCACCTGGCGAGGCGGCCGGCCGGGTCTTTAAGAGACGACAACCAGCAAAGCGCGTGATGGTCCGTGACGACATCAAACTGGCGGCCGTACAGATAGGGTCGAAATTTCATGAGTGCCCAGACGATCGCTAAACATTCCTTCTCCGTAACGGAATAGTTGCATTCAGCCTTGCTGAGCACCCGACTCGCATACGCCACGACGTATTCCTCATAACCATCTTTCCGCTGAGTCAGGACAGCTCCGAGGCCGACGCCACTTGCGTCAGTATGCACCTCGGTAGGGGCTCTCGGATCGTAGTGGCGAAGTATGGGCGGCGAGGTAAGAAGACGGCGCAGTGTGGTGAACGCGTCTTCGCATTCGGGGGACCAAGCGGACAGGTGGTTGTCTGTTCCAAGCAGTTTCGTGAGTGGCGCAATGATCGACGCAAAATTGCGGACGAAGCGCCGAAAATAGGAGCACAGACCGATAAAGCTCCGAAGCTGCTTCATTGTTGTCGGCTTGGGAAACTCCGCAACAGCGCGAAGTTTGGCCGGGTCGGGGAGAACGCCTTCCTTAGATACAATGTGACCCAAGATGGTTAGCTGCCGGGCGCCGAAGTGACACTTCTTCAGATTAAGCTGTAGGCCGGCGTCGGTGAGGCAAGTCAGAACCTGCTGCAGGCGCGTGAGGTGAGTGGAAAAATCTACCAAAAAGACAACGATATCGTCCAAGTAACAGAGGCACGTATGCCACTTCAGCTTCCGTAAGACGTTATCCATCATTCTTTCGAATGTAGCTGGCGCGTTGCACAGGCCGAATGGCATAACGGTGAACTCGTAAAGGCCGTCGGGGGTAACGAATGCGGTCTTCTCACGGTCAGCGGCAGCCATCGGGACCTGCCAGTAGCCCGAACGCAAGTCAAGAGAGGAGAAGTATTCGGCGCCTTGGAGACAGTCAAGAGCGTCATCGATGCGGGGAAGCGGATAATTGTCTTTGTGGGTAATTTTGTTCAGTCGCCGGTAATCGACACAAAATCTGATAGAACCGTCTTTCTTCTTGACCAGCACCACCGGAGAAGACCAAGGGCTGTGAGAGGGACGGATGACGCCACGGTGCAGCATGTCTTCAACGTGCTCACTTATCACTTGACGCTCAGCCGCAGACACGCGATAGGGGCGCTGCCGAAAAGGCGGGTGGGAGCCGGTCTCAATGCGATGAGCCACGGTTGATGTACGGCCTAAAGGCTGATGGGCTGCATCGAAAGCGAAGCGGAAAGTGTGGAGAAGGGCTGAAAGCTGCTGACGGTAGGTGGACGGAAGAGTATCGTCGATGGCGGCGCGGAAAAGTTCGTCAGGCTCAGGTTCAGTAGCGAGCTCGGAATGCATGGCGTTTAGAGAGGGACCGCTGGCTGCCTCGTGGACATTAAGGGCAGAGAGAAGGCAGACAGGTTGAATGCAGCCAGGGGACTCACCAGGTAGCAGGGTAAGGGCACACGAGGATGGATTGTAGAGCAGCATCTTCGTGACACCCCGCCGAACATCGAGGACAGCAGAAGGTAGCGGCAGGTTCTTCCGGCGTACAAAGGAAGCAGACGGCGTAAATAAAACGGTGTCATCCGACGCGGCACGGCACGACAGGGAAACAAGGGCAGATGTTCCCGGCGCTACTTCAACATCTTCAGCGATAGTGACCTTGAGTGGCAAGGGGGCAGAGGTTTCAGTAGTAAGCTCGTCAAACAAAGGGGAAAATTCAACTTCAGCGCGGGCGCAATCGATGACGGCGTTGTTGTGTGACAGAAAGTCCCACCCGAGAATTATGTCATGTGAGCATGAGGACAGCACCAAAAATTCGACTGAATACAATATATCTTCAATGATGACTCGCGCTGTGCACGAGGCGAGAGGGGCAATGCACTGGTCACTAGCGGTGCGGAGCGAGAGACCCGTAAATGGCGTCGTGACTTTGCGCAAGCGGCGGCAGAGTTTTTCGTGAATCACTGATACTGAGGCACCCGTGTCGATAAGCGCATGTACCGGCAGTCCGTCGACGATGACCTGAAGAACGTTGCGTGGGGAAAACGGAGGCCTTGAGCTTTTCGAACAGCGCGCAGTTCTTGCCTCCGGAACTGCGGATCTTAGTTTCCCTCTTCAGCGGAGGGAGGGCGACGGCGCATTGGTGACAGTGAGCGACGGCGCGGTGATGGAGAACGTCGGGTCTCGTAAGCACGACGGTCGGGGGCGTACGCGTCTAGCGGCGAGGATGGAGAAGCCGAATAAAACATCTGGGATGGATGCACAGGGGTTGAGATGGTCGGCGATGCCACCATGCGACGGCGACAGTGGCGGGCGACATGTCCCGCGTACCCACAGGAGTAACAGATGGGTCGGTTATCCGATGTGCGCCAAGGGTTGTAAAGCCGCTGCGGAGACGGCGAAGAAACCGGGGCTGGTCGTAGAGACGGGGCGGGGCGCAGGACGGGCTGACGAGGTGGAACAGTCAGGGGCACGGAGCGCGCCGCTGCTTCTGCGTAGGTCATCCGGGCGGGTATAGGAGATGGTTGGGGATACTGAGCCTCGGCGTAGGTTAAGGGAACAACCGAAGGGACTGGATGTGCAGTAGGAATAGCCTCGGCAACTTCATGGCGGATGACCTCCTGCAATGGCGCCACCAGAGGAGTCGCAGCGTCGTGACTGGAGGGCATCAACGAGAGCTGACGCGCGACTTCCTCCCGAACAAACTGCTTTATCTGCGGTGACAGTTGCGCCGGGTCGGTGTCAGATGTGAGGGAAGCAAGCGATTCCTGCTGCGAGAGCGGAGAACGGGTGAGGATGCGTCGCTTCCGAAGTTCGTCAAAGTTCTGGCAATGAGTAATGACTTCGGTGACTGTGGTGGGATTGCGTGCCAGAAGCATCTGGAACGCATCGTCGTCGATTCCTTTCAAAATGTTCTCAATCTTGGCGCGCTCAGACATAGAGGCATCAACTCGTGTGCACAGGTTCACAACGTCCTCTATGTAGCTGGTGAAATTTTCACCAGGCAGCTGCGCCCGACTCCGCAGGCGTTGTTCCGCGCGCAGCTTGCGCACCGCAGGCCTGCCAAATACATCAGAAAAATTGGACTTGAAAGCTGACCACGTGGGGATGTCGGATTCGTGGTTTCTGAACCATAGGTTCGCAACGTCCGAAAGGTAGAAGATGACGTTGTTAAGTTTGAGTGCATCGTCCCACTTGTTATGGGTGCTCACCCGTTCGTACGATGCCAGCCAATCCTCGACGTCATCGTCGCCGGTGCCACTGAAGAAAGCGGGATCACGCTGCCGCAGCGCTCCAGCGCACAGAACGGTCGGGGTGGGTGGTGCAGGACTGGGCACGGAGTCCTTAGGCATTGTGAGCGGCGGGAGAAGACGGCTGCGAAGGTCCAGGGCGTCAGACGACCGCAACCTCCACCAAATGAAAGGGGGTTCGCGTACTAGTGACCTCAGCTATACAGTTCGCCAAACAGCTGAGCGGACGGCAGCAAAATCACAGTCAGTCTACACAGCCAGAGAGCTGGAGCCGCGCGCGCCGGCACACTTCGTCGTCAACTTCTTCGTCTGCCATCGAGGCAACCTGAGGCGCATTCATAATAGTTCAGGCGCGTTACTTGTAATTCACTACAAAAGCAAATTTATCACTTATACGTTTTCTTCTAGGCAAGATGAGACGAAGCGAAAGACCGGTGCCCCATTTATGACCAGTGAACGGACAGAAAAAGGCAGCAACAACGAGAATTCAGTCCGAAGCGAGGGGTCCGGCTTTGAAGGGCGCCGCCATGTTTGTTGTCGTTCGAAGCAATGCTAGCAACCTTGGGCAACGCTCGAAGGCCCTCGAAATCTCGATAGAGTTCCGGGCTGCTCCGTCGACTCGATAGACTATTGACTCGATGGCCATTCAAACTGGCCGTGTAGCAGCGCTCGATCGCCTTCGAGTCGATAGGCTATCGATTCGAGGGCCTTCGAAATGCCCGTGTGACAGGGGTATTAGTTTCAGAAATGGGGGCTACACCTTCCCACGCCATGGGCAAAATCATATGGAACTGAAACCATAAAAACCATAATCATCTTTGGGGTAAGCTGCAAAAAAAAAAAATCACTTGTTTCTCTAACCACAGAGCGCGTTGAAAAAAAAAAAGAGAAAAAGAAAGCTCCACGATTTTTTGTTTAATTAAGGCTTGTGACACTTACAAACAGGCTCAGGTTTGCAACCGAGCCCGCTGTGTGCACCGCCATGCAGCGGAGCTTCCCAAGTGCACAGTCCACAGGCACTTGTACTCAGTTTTTAACCAGCGAGTGACCGGCGGTGGGAGTCGAACACCCCACCTCCCGCAGCCGAGACGGGCGTCTTAGCCACTACGCCACGACTGCGGTGATTAATCCTTGACATATAAAAGCATTTTCCTCGGCGATAAGACATTTCCTCCTTTCCAGGCGTGACGTCAGACAAGCTAGCGCAGCGCCACCCGTGACCGCTTAAACCGGCTTACTGACGCTTCGTCCATGCGCGACGCTTTTCATGTTGTAGGCGGCCGTCACGTGGTGATAACTGGTGATGTGGTGCTCGTTCCGCCATTACTTCTGACCGTGGTCGTCATTTCGACTTCGCATTATTCGCCAACCTACCCGTCCATAACATCAAGACGATCTTTTACCACCAGATTTTCTAAGGTCGACGGCTTTCCTCGGCAACTGAAGGCTTCGCTTATAGCGCTGGTTCTCCCTTCACACTGGATTGAGCGCCTACCCTTGGGTCCTGCTTGGCCTACGCACTACACTTCGCAATGACTGTTCCACATGTGCAGCAGAGCTGACGTCTGTTGCCACTGCTCGTGTTCCTGGCAAATATTTCGAGCACTCGCCAAGCACACCTGTCGACGTTTCCAACAACGCCGGCCGTCTACGCAGCTCTGTGCGCATCATAGTCGGTCAGCCTGCAGGAAAAGGAGGTTCCTTTTCTGCGCAGTTTATTGAGTACGAGCAGACAGTACGGGGGGTTGGCTTGATGTGATTGCATTTGTTATCCTGTTGTTGTGTTCGTATTTCAAGCAGGAATGATATGTCATAGGTTTCCTTTGCACGCGTGGTAGTGATTGTTGTGTTTCGATTTTGTATTTTCTAACGCTTTTAAAAGCTTCCCTTTCGTGAATAAAAATTCAGTTGATAGTCTGCGCTTGTGTTGTGTCTTCTTGTTCGCTTTGGTCCTCGTTTCTTTTTGCGCAGCTAAGTGTGAATGGTAAGCCGAAACCCTTTACAAGTTTAACAGCGGAACTGTATGTGGCTAGCTCCTGGTGTGAGCGTCTACGTATAGGGCTGGGGAAACTCGCGGTTAACGTGACCTGGCCGTCACCCACAACGAGGAAACGTCCGAGCATGCCCCACACCCGTGTTAGTAGAGGCTTCTAAGTTTTGTAACGTTCAAAAGCACTAATGAGAAAGTGTAATCGTAGAGACATTTTCTTTTCGGCACGGAGCAAGTTTGTGAATGGACTTCTTTCAACTGGGATTTGAAGCGCCTCGGAGTGGCCGGAGGCGACATTTCAAGCGGGCAGACGAAAGATGGACGGATCAATACCCTGTGAGCATTCTTTTACAGTTTTTTTCTGTCGTTGCAAGTGAAAGGCGGAAAAGCCATTTTACGACGCGTGGAAAATGGGCAAGAACGTGAATTAACAAGGTAAAAAGTGTTGCTGGTTAATGCCAGATCTTGTGGCGAAAAAGAGCGCTTAAAGGGCAACTGCAGCACTTTTTTGAGAATTTCGCGATATTCAAGGATTCGAATCTAAATAGGCTTTACGTGAAGCATGCCAATTGTTTTTGCACTAGCATTTGAAGTAGTTACGTAATGGACGATTGAATTTTGCGCTGCTGCTCAATGCACTGGAGGTGTGCACGTAAGTTCAGCGTGACGTCACGGAAGGTCTGCCTTACATTACCACTGTCGTCAGCCACACCCTGCCCTGACTCGTTAGACGCTGCCAATCAACTCTCGGCAGGGTTTGCCTTTGATGGCGTTCCTTTTTTTCCTTCAAAGCAGGCGTTTGCGCGTTGGAAATGTATACCGATACCTTCGATGACGTCATCATGCGCCCCACCCCCCCCCCCCCTCCCAACTTGGCGTTGTGCGCTGCGGAGAACCTTAAAGGTCGTCCGGATTTGAATCAGGGACTACTTCACTATTTCAAGCGCTAAACCAAAAAGACTTCGCATGCTTTACCTGCAAGTTTCACACATTCTATCATCTCAAGCTCGTGTATTTCTAAAACCTATGCAGTTTCCCTTTTAAATCAGAGGCGGCGGCAAACGCGTCGCATCCCCACACTTCTTTGTCTCGTGTAAGCGCTGCTTTTTTGCTGCGAAAATGCGGTATTTATTTTTCAAACATTTTGTATATGCCATCGCTCGAATGGCACCCTTAACACGATGTCACCCTTCGAACATTTCCAGCGTTTCTTTTTTCCTCCACTTGCGAACTTCGGCTGTATATTCACTTGTGGAATTAAAAAAAAGGTGTTATCATCTATTGTACTTTTTTTTCTACAAGACAGGCGCTCCAATGACTAGCGCTCTTCCCGCTGCCACACTACTTCTCTGAGCGGCGCATTAGGTAGGCCACGGCTCGCAGTCAATGCCAGGTTAGAGGAAATAGCTGACACATTGCTTCCTAACGTCAGCAGCTGTATAGGTAAAAATAAAATGAACTTAAGTTTCAGAAGCACAGAGTGAAACAAATGTGTACTGAGCGAGCACGAAATGCTGCCGCAGGACTGAACTGGTGCCTTTAAACACTGCGGCTTTACCGCATAGACCCTTGGAAAGAGGGGCGGTGAAGGGACAAGACTCCCTGCTTCCTCTGCCTGCAATTGCTTCAAGAAATGTCAACTTCATGCTTCGCAATCCTTTCTTCATAATGGCAGACATTTCGCTTAATTGCCTATTTGCCATAGCAATGCAGGAAAAACAACATGTAGTGTTCGCCTGCCCTGAGCCTCACTACATGTATTGCCGAGAAAACGGCCCGGCTAAGACGGAGACCTCCGCGATAACATGCATAATAACTGTTCAGTTATTACAAAACTTTCGAAAAAGTCATAAGCCAAGCTTTAATTTCGACATCTGATGTCACGGTTACGTTATACTGACATGACACACTCGGCGAAGTCCTCCAGTGCTCACTGAGTAATTTTTGACTATCGCTACCAACATATATGCTTTGCCAAAATCAGACCTGTGAAATTACATGCGACACACTCAGCATGTTCCGCAAATGGGAAACAAGCACCCTGGTCATGCCGTGAAGCTCTTTTTTTCGCCGTCATCCATTCGGCAATGAATGGGGAAGGAAAAAAAGAAAAATAATAAATAACGCTTAGGACATTTACAAATAAAGGGGACAAAAGGGAGAGGCGGCAAAAAGACATGGGGCAGAAATGTCCGCCATGTATCATTCTGCTGACCGACAGTACCAGGAAGATACATGTCAGGCAAAAGGCGCGAAAAAAAATGTGTTGCGCCTGTCAGTCACACTGATAGCAAAATTGAATGTTGTTACAGGACCTTCAGCTGCGGTGTACTAAAACGTCTCTTGGCGCTGGCGGTATATTATACCCCTGTCACACGGCCAGTTTCAATGGCCATCGAGTCGAGAGCCATCGAGATTTTCGATCGCCATTGAACTCGAGGGAGTTGTGGAGCTGCTACACGGCAAATCTCAATGGCCATTGAAATCGTTCTCGTGTCTTACGCCAAGCTCGTGTGGCGCCACAATCGCTGCTTTCGGTTTCGCGCAAATAACAAAAATATATTGACGAAACTTAACTAAATGTTGAAATACACTTTCTTGCAGTCATAAGGCGCGTTCACACTTGTTCAAAAATCCGGCAAGCGAAGCGGATTCGCTCGCCGCAAAAACTAGGACCTGTTCTCATCTGTTGACGCCCGGGCGAGTTGGAACGGCCGCGCCGCTGCTGCTTCTCGCTTTGCGCACCACGTCGCCGCTCGCGACGTACACAGATACAGTGAGAAAAGAGCATAAATTTATGCTGTCTACGTACCACGAGCGTATGCACGCTTACGTACGCTAAACGCAGGCGCATTCTCACATTGAGTTCAGCGTATGCTAGCAGAGAGGCAAAAATAAACTTAGTCTCTAGTGGCGCCATCTGGTAGTCAAAACGGGAACCATTACTGTCAACAAACCGCCTCTCTTAGGCCTAACAGCGGCAGAATCGTCACTCTAAATAAAAAATAAAGCAAATTTATCACTTATACGTTTTCTTCTAGGCAAGATGAGACGAAGCGAAAGACCGGTGCCCCATTTATGACCAGTGAACGGACAGAAAAAGGCAGCAACAACGAGAATTCAGTCCGAAGCGAGGGGTCCGGCTTTGAAGGGCGCCGCCATGTTTGTTGTCGTTCGAAGCAATGCTAGCAACCTTGGGCAACGCTCGAAGGCCCTCGAAATCTCGATAGAGTTCCGGGCTGCTCCGTCGACTCGATAGACTATTGACTCGATGGCCATTCAAACTGGCCGTGTAGCAGCGCTCGATCGCCTTCGAGTCGATAGGCTATCGATTCGAGGGCCTTCGAAATGCCCGTGTGACAGGGGTATTAGTTTCAGAAATGGGGGCTACACCTTCCCACGCCATGGGCAAAATCATATGGAACTGAAACCATAAAAATCATGGGCGGTAATCTTTGGGGTAAGCTGCAAAAAAAAAAAAATCACTTGTTTCTCTAACCACAGAGCGCGTTGAAAAAAAAAGAGAAAAAGAAAGCTCCACGATTTTTTGTTTAATTAAGGCTTGTGACACTCACAAACAGGCTCAGGTTTGCAACCGAGCCCGCTGTGTGCACCGCCATGCAGCGGAGCTTCCCAAGTGCACAGTCCACAGGCACTTGTACTCAGTTTTTAACCAGCGAGTGACCGGCGGTGGGAGTCGAACACCCCACCTCCCGCAGCCGAGACGGGCGTCTTAGCCACTACGCCACGACTGCTTTTTTTTTTTTTCTTTATTGCCTTCGAGAAAACAACACAAAAATTACATAAACCAAACTTTGAAAACCAGCAACCTGCCAGATCTTCCTGGCAGGCCATGTCAAGTTTAAAATTCTCTCAACAGAGTCAAATTTTCCATCCTGGGTAGCCAATCGGGTACACAAGCTTGCAGCTTCATCACTTCAACAAATCTACGTACATTTTCCCGAAAATACATGCGGGCTGGTCTCGCGTCAGAATCGCAGTAATACCCCGCCATTCTGGAGCGCCATATACTATGGAGGCCCCAGAGCATTACCTGATCAAACGGGAACCCGTCCTGGTTTTCAATTGCCAAATATCTGATACCGTAGGGATGAAGCGGGAGCTCTTTTTTAATTGTTCGTTGCAAAACGTCCCAAAAAAACACCCCCTCCCAACAGTGAAGAAACACATGGTCTATTGTTTCGGGACACTTGCAGATTAGGCAATGCGAACCCCACGGTAGGAATAAACCCCTTCCCTCTAAAAACCTTTTAACTGATAGTGTTTCTGTATGTAACTTGAAGAAGAAAGTTTTGGTTCCTGGCTGTACTTGCATTCTTTTTACTCTTTTCAGAACATCCCCTCCGTGGCCTCCATCGTACAAAGCTCTGTACATTGGCACTGGAAAAACAACATCACACAGATCTGCGTATAGCTTTTTCCGCTTCACATCACTTAAATATTCTCTCGAAAAACGCACAACAAGAAATTTAACGCTATCAGCAACTTCTCTGAAGTAACCGAAAGTTCTTGCGGAAAAATAATTTGTTCCCACAACAAAATCAGGCAAAACGCCGGTCAACCTTAGTTGACACATAGTTCTCAAAAAAGGGTCACGCACATCTCGAAAAAAGAAAAACCTGTTTACAAGCTGGCGCAGGAACAGATGTCCTAGCCCAAGGCCACCATCTTTCACACGTCTAAACAAATTCGTCCGTCGGCACCGTTCCCAGGTCGATGACCAAACAAAAACAGCTAAAATGCGATGTATCTTCTGTACATTTGCCCGGGAACAGTGCAACACTTGCATGACGTACCACAGTTTGCTTAAAAAGAACAAATTACACACCGTCGCTCTCGCAAAGATTGACAAATGTGCCCCCTTCCATCTATCTGATTTTTCCCGTAGTTCGTTCACTTGTTCTTTCCAATATGCATCACTGTCCCGGTAGCAGTTTAGTGGCACTCCTAGGTATTTTGGGGGGATAATTACCCAAGTCACATTTGCAAAAAGATCTGGGGTTGATGGCCAACCCCCATGCCAAAGTCCCTGGCACTTTGCCCAGTTCACTTTACTTCCGGTTGCCTTCCGGAAACTGTCAACTGACACAACAGCCTCCCGTATGCTCTGCTGATTCACAGCAAACACCGCTAGGTCATCCGCGTACGCAAGCAACTTGACTTCAGCTGCCTGCAACCTAAAACCTTGAACAGCCTCGTTCTTAATAATGCTCAAACATAGTGTCTCTATGTAAATGGCAAACAAAAGGGGACTGAGGGGGCAGCCCTGGCGTACCGAACGTTGCACCCGAATGGGGGCCCCCAGACTCTTGTTTATAATTAATCTCGTAGTGCAGCCGCGGTACGCCATGGCCACACCCTCTCGAATTACGGAACCTACATTCGCGTGGTCCAGAATACTGAGCAAAATTTCGTGGACGACACAGTCAAATGCTTTTTCGAGGTCTAGTTGGAGGATGGCCACACATTCATTAGTCAGATCACAACACTCCAGAACCGATCTTGCCGTGTGTATGTTAGTCATAATTGATCTCCCCTTTATCCCGCACGTTTGATGAGGGCCGACAATATCCTGGATTACTGACTGCAGCCTCCTTGCTATCACTTTCATTAATATTTTATAATCGACATTAGTCAAGGAAATTGGCCTGTAAGCTGTGACCTGCTGGAGCTTTTCCTCGTTATTTGTCTTGGGAATTAGAATAGTGTGAGATAACCCGTATGACAGCGGCAATCTGTTTATTTCGTAGGCTTCTTGGAACAACGCAGTCAATATTGGCGCTATTTCGTTCTTGAACCCCTTATAGAAAGCTGCACTTAAGCCGTCTGGCCCAGGCGACTTTCCCATATTTAAACTATCGATTGCTTTTTCGACCTCGAGTTCTGTGATTGGCATCTCTAATCTTTTCTTCGTGTCCTCGTCTAGTCGTGGCATAGCCATAAGAAACTTTTCTTTGAACAAGTTTATGTCGACCTCCTGTTTGTTAAAAAGCTGCTGATAATATTGGAAGAAGCCTTGTCTGATATGATCGTCATCTGACGATAGCATGCCGCCCCATGCAATCTTATCAATATGATTTTTCTCTGCATGAGCCTTTTCCAATGCCAGTGCTCTTTTCGAGGGCGTCTCGCCCATGTTCCAGCTTTCCGCCCTTGCCCTTACTAACGCTCCTTGGTATCTGTCTTCTTCCATCAACGCAAGCTGTTCTTTTATTTTCCTAATATCTTCTATCCATTTGCCGGGTGCCTTACATTCTTGCTCATGTAGTTTTTCGAGCAAAGCCTTTAGCTGGGTTTCCTTAATTTTCTCCTGATACCGCAGGCAACTGGACCTATCAATGGCCTTTATTTTAATCTGTTCTTTGCACATCTCCCATTGCTTCCAGATTTCGTACAATGTGCCCGGCCTTACTTTAATGAGTTCATTCAGTACAACCCGTCTAAAGGCTTCATCGCTGAGCAATTTGTTGTTAAATTTCCATAACTCCCAGCTAAATGCATTCCTTCGTTTTCTGGTGCCGAATACGCATTTCACTAAGCAGTGATCCGTGAATGTCATGGGCACAACTTGGTATTCATTACATACGGGAATCAAATCCAGCGACACGTAAAGTCTGTCAAGGCGCGCGTGGCTCGAACCTTGGAAGTGCGTGTACTGCACGGCACGCGCTCCCCGCAGGTACTCAGCCACATCTTCCATATTCCACTCGCTTGTTAACTGGCACAACACATCAGTACTCTTGTCTCTGAAGCCGCGTGTGCTGGTTTTGTCCCGAGCATTCAGTACACAGTTGAAATCGCCCAGCATTACAACCTGCCTCTCCGTACTTAACTGCTGCATAACATTCTCAAAAAACACTGCTCTTTCCTCAACAATGTTAGGTGCATACACACAAATAATGCGCCACTCAGCATTGGAATATGCAAAATCGGCTACAACACACCGTCCTGACAGACATGAGTAGTGAGCCTGTACAATCAGTCCGGGCAGCTTTTTGACAAACAATACACACCCAGCCGATGTCCCTACCGCGTGGCTCACAATGGCGTAAAATCTAGCCGTGAAACGTTGCACCATGCTTCCGGTCTCTTCCTCCCCATCAACCTTTGTTTCTTGTACGGCAAGCACGTCGATATCATGGTCACTTAGCAGGCGGTGTACTTGGCTCTGCTTCTTTTTGGCTGCCAGTCCCCTGACATTTAACGTGGCTACACTCAAAGGGGTTTCAGGCGCCATTTCCATAAAGGGTGAATAGACCGAAAGCGTGGTGCTTACCTTCCTCGTCTAGCGCGCGGCTAGACGCCGTCGTTGGAACCGCCTCCGTCTGGTGCGAGCGGCTGAACCGGCAGCGGGGGCGCTTTGTCCGCTGCACGCCTCTCCGAAGAAAGGTTTGGCCGCGGACGTAGTGTGGACCGCCGGGGTTGGACTGTTTTTGCTGGCGGCTCGTCGACACCGGGGTCTGTTGCCTTGTCACCTTCGAGATCGGTCTGTGTGTGGGGTCGCTTGGCTGCGGCTGTGACGCTTGGCGAACGAGTACCGCTGGTGTCCGGGTGCTCCTCACCGTTATCCTGCTCCATGTCGTCTGCCGGCTGAGGTGACGTCTCTTCGTCTGACCTAGGGAGGTCAGGTGTAGCGTCACTCCTCCCCGCATCGCTGGCAGCTTTGATGTCTCGAGCGGAGTCTCCCGACGAGTCTGTCTCCCGTACCTGCGTACGCTCTTCTCCGGTTCCCTTTGCCGCCTCCTCTGCCTCGACTACGTCCATAGTGAGCTCCGCCGACCGCTCCCTCGTTCCAGGTCCCGCGGCCGAAGCGTACGTGAGCACACAGTCAGCCTCCTCATGTCCGTAGCGCCTACATTTTGAACACCGGGGCACCTTACATTCGCGGCGGACGTGTCCCGTGCCTCGACAGCGTAAGCACTGCATCGCCCGCCCAGGCACAACGACAAGGGCTAATTCCCCGGCGACTCGCAGCTGGTGCGGTAAGTCATCTACCTTGATGCCCGGCTTCAATTTCAGGAGCACCGTCCTCGTGGTGGACCCCTTCTCCTTGACGCCTTGAACTCGCCACCTCTCCCGGGTCACTTCGGTCACGTTCCCAAAAGCCGCAAAGGCCGTCCGGATGTCATCATCTGCAACGCCGTGCAACATCCAGTGGAGTCGCAGCTTCACTTGTTGGTCTTCGGGATCGATGATGAGGCAGCGGCGACCTTTAACTTCCAGTTCCTTGAACGCCGCCAGCTTCTTTGTTGCTTCTGTGCTGGTTAAGGTGACAGCCCACACATGGTTGATCTGATACGCCCCCAACGCCAAAACGTCGGGGAGCGCACCAACGTTGGCAAGGGCGTCGCGGAAATCCTCGACCCTGTATGGCCTAACCCGCACATCTCCGTGCAGAAAAAGCGTGTTAAAAACAACGCGTCCGGTGGGCAAAGTTGGCAGAATAATCTGATAGTCGCTATCTTCGTTGTCCTCGAGCCTGTTTCCGCGGCTGGAAAGGGCCGCTATCGCCGCTCCGCTGGAGCTCATGATCCTGCGTCCGTCACGCTCGGTGGCCGGAAGTAGAATCTACTACGCCACGACTGCGGTGATTAATCCTTGACATATAAAAGCATTTTCCTCGGCGATAAGACATTTCCTCCTTTCCAGGCGTGACGTCAGACAAGCTAGCGCAGCGCCACCCGTGACCGCTT
Organism: Amblyomma mixtum; assembly: GCF_055824585.1. Taxonomy (NCBI): domain Eukaryota; kingdom Metazoa; phylum Arthropoda; class Arachnida; order Ixodida; family Ixodidae; genus Amblyomma; species Amblyomma mixtum. Next base: position 134,741,706 of record NC_143019.1, on the reverse strand, counting down.
AAACCGGCTTACTGACGCTTCGTCCATGCGCGACGCTTTTCATGTTGTAGGCGGCCGTCACGTGGTGATAACTGGTGATGTGGTGCTCGTTCCGCCATTACTTCTGACCGTGGTCGTCATTTCGACTTCGCATTATTCGCCAACCTACCCGTCCATAACATCAAGACGATCTTTTACCACCAGATTTTCTAAGGTCGACGGCTTTCCTCGGCAACTGAAGGCTTCGCTTATAGCGCTGGTTCTCCCTTCACACTGGATTGAGCGCCTACCCTTGGGTCCTGCTTGGCCTACGCACTACACTTCGCAATGACTGTTCCACATGTGCAGCAGAGCTCACGTCTGTTGCCACTGCTCGTGTTCCTGGCAAATATTTCGAGCACTCGCCAAGCACACCTGTCGACGTTTCCAACAACGCCGGCCGTCTACGCAGCTCTGTGCGCATCACAGTCGGTCAGCCTGCAGGAAAAGGAGGTTCCTTTTCTGCGCAGTTTATTGAGTACGAGCAGACAGTACGGGGGGTTGGCTTGATGTGATTGCATTTGTTATCCTGTTGTTGTGTTCGTATTTCAAGCAGGAATGATATGTCATAGGTTTCCTTTGCACGCGTGGTAGTGATTGTTGTGTTTCGATTTTGTATTTTCTAACGCTTTTAAAAGCTTCCCTTTCGTGAATAAAAATTCAGTTGATAGTCTGCGCTTGTGTTGTGTCTTCTTGTTCGCTTTGGTCCTCGTTTCTTTTTGCGCAGCTAAGTGTGAATGGTAAGCCGAAACCCTTTACAAGTTTAACAGCGGAACTGTATGTGGCTAGCTCCTGGTGTGAGCGTCTACGTATAGGGCTGGGGAAACTCGCGGTTAACGTGACCTGGCCGTCACCCACAACGAGGAAACGTCCGAGCATGCCCCACACCCGTGTTAGTAGAGGCTTCTAAGTTTTGTAACGTTCAAAAGCACTAATGAGAAAGTGTAATCGTAGAGACATTTTCTTTTCGGCACGGAGCAAGTTTGTGAATGGACTTCTTTCAACTGGGATTTGAAGCGCCTCGGAGTGGCCGGAGGCGACATTTCAAGCGGGCAGACGAAAGATGGACGGATCAATACCCTGTGAGCATTCTTTTACAGTTTTTTTCTGTCGTTGCAAGTGAAAGGCGGAAAAGCCATTTTACGACGCGTGGAAAATGGGCAAGAACGTGAATTAACAAGGTAAAAAGTGTTGCTGGTTAATGCCAGATCTTGTGGCGAAAAACAGCGCTTAAAGGGCAACTGCAGCACTTTTTTGAGAATTTCGCGATATTCAAGGATTCGAATCTAAATAGGCTTTACGTGAAGCATGCCAATTGTTTTTGCACTAGCATTTGAAGTAGTTACGTAATGGACGATTGAATTTTGCGCTGCTGCTCAATGCACTGGAGGTGTGCACGTAAGTTCAGCGTGACGTCACGGAAGGTCTGCCTTACATTACCACTGTCGTCAGCCACACCCTGCCCTGACTCGTTAGACGCTGACAATCAACTCTCGGCAGGGTTTGCCTTTGATGGCGTTCCTTTTTTTCCTTCAAAGCAGGCGTTTGCGCGTTGGAAATGTATACCGATACCTTCGATGACGTCATCATGCGCCCCACCCCCCCCCCCCTCCCAACTTGGCGTTGTGCGCTGCGGAGAACCTTAAAGGTCGTCCGGATTTGAATCAGGGACTACTTCACTATTTCAAGCGCTAAACCAAAAAGACTTCGCATGCTTTACCTGCAAGTTTCACACATTCTATCATCTCAAGCTCGTGTATTTCTAAAACCTATGCAGTTTCCCTTTTAAATCAGAGGCGGCGGCAAACGCGTCGCATCCCCACACTTCTTTGTCTCGTGTAAGTGCTGCTTTTTTGCTGCGAAAATGCGGTATTTATTTTTCAAACATTTTGTATATGCCATCGCTCGAATGGCACCCTTAACACGATGTCACCCTTCGAACATTTCCAGCGTTTCTTTTTTCCTCCACTTGCGAACTTCGGCTGTATATTCACTTGTGGAATTAAAAAAAAAGGTGTTATCATCTATTGTACTTTTTTTTCTACAAGACAGGCGCTCCAATGACTAGCGCTCTTCCCGCTGCCACACTACTTCTCTGAGCGGCGCATTAGGTAGGCCACGGCTCGCAGTCAATGCCAGGTTAGAGGAAATAGCTGACACATTGCTTCCTAACGTCAGCAGCTGTATAGGTAAAAATAAAATGAACTTAAGTTTCAGAAGCACAGAGTGAAACAAATGTGTACTGAGCGAGCACGAAATGCTGCCGCAGGACTGAACTGGTGCCTTTAAACACTGCGGCTTTACCGCATAGACCCTTGGAAAGAGGGGCGGTGAAGGGACAAGACTCCCTGCTTCCTCTGCCTGCAATTGCTTCAAGAAATGTCAACTTCATGCTTCGCAATCCTTTCTTCATAATGGCAGACATTTCGCTTAATTGCCTATTTGCCATAGCAATGCAGGAAAAACAACATGTAGTGTTCGCCTGCCCTGAGCCTCACTACATGTATTGCCGAGAAAACGGCCCGGCTAAGACGGAGACCTCCGCGATAACATGCATAATAACTGTTCAGTTATTACAAAACTTTCGAAAAAGTCATAAGCCAAGCTTTAATTTCGACATCTGATGTCACGGTTACGTTATACTGACATGACACACTCGGCGAAGTCCTCCAGTGCTCACTGAGTAATTTTTGACTATCGCTACCAACATATATGCTTTGCCAAAATCAGACCTGTGAAATTACATGCGACACACTCAGCATGTTCCGCAAATGGGAAACAAGCACCCTGGTCATGCCGTGAAGCTCTTTTTTTTCGCCGTCATCCATTCGGCAATGAATGGGGAAGGAAAAAAAGAAAAATAATAAATAACGCTTAGGACATTTACAAATAAAGGGGACAAAAGGGAGAGGCGGCAAAAAGACATGGGGCAGAAATGTCCGCCATGTATCATTCTGCTGACCGACAGTACCAGGAAGATACATGTCAGGCAAAAGGCGCGAAAAAAAATGTGTTGCGCCTGTCAGTCACACTGATAGCAAAATTGAATGTTGTTACAGGACCTTCAGCTGCGGTGTACTAAAACGTCTCTTGGCGCTGGCGGTATATTATACCCCTGTCACACGGCCAGTTTCAATGGCCATCGAGTCGAGAGCCATCGAGATTTTCGATCGCCATTGAACTCGAGGGAGTTGTGGAGCTGCTACACGGCAAATCTCAATGGCCATTGAAATCGTTCTCGTGTCTTACGCCAAGCTCGTGTGGCGCCACAATCGCTGCTTTCGGTTTCGCGCAAATAACAAAAATATATTGACGAAACTTAACTAAATGTTGAAATACACTTTCTTGCAGTCATAAGGCGCGTTCACACTTGTTCAAAAATCCGGCAAGCGAAGCGGATTCGCTCGCCGCAAAAACTAGGACCTGTTCTCATCTGTTGACGCCCGGGCGAGTTGGAACGGCCGCGCCGCTGCTGCTTCTCGCTTTGCGCACCACGTCGCCGCTCGCGACGTACACAGATACAGTGAGAAAAGAGCATAAATTTATGCTGTCTACGTACCACGAGCGTATGCACGCTTACGTACGCTAAACGCAGGCGCATTCTCACATTGAGTTCAGCGTATGCTAGCAGAGAGGCAAAAATAAACTTAGTCTCTAGTGGCGCCATCTGGTAGTCAAAACGGGAACCATTACTGTCAACAAACCGCCTCTCTTAGGCCTAACAGCGGCAGAATCGTCACTCTAAATAAAAAATAAAGCAAATTTATCACTTATACGTTTTCTTCTAGGCAAGATGAGACGAAGCGAAAGACCGGTGCCCCATTTATGACCAGTGAACGGACAGAAAAAGGCAGCAACAACGAGAATTCAGTCCGAAGCGAGGGGTCCGGCTTTGAAGGGCGCCGCCATGTTTGTTGTCGTTCGAAGCAATGCTAGCAACCTTGGGCAACGCTCGAAGGCCCTCGAAATCTCGATAGAGTTCCGGGCTGCTCCGTCGACTCGATAGACTATTGACTCGATGGCCATTCAAACTGGCCGTGTAGCAGCGCTCGATCGCCTTCGAGTCGATAGGCTATCGATTCGAGGGCCTTCGAAATGCCCGTGTGACAGGGGTATTAGTTTCAGAAATGGGGGCTACACCTTCCCACGCCATGGGCAAAATCATATGGAACTGAAACCATAAAAATCATGGGCGGTAATCTTTGGGGTAAGCTGCAAAAAAAAAAATCACTTGTTTCTGTAACCACAGAGCGCGTTGAAAAAAAAAAAGAGAAAAAGAAAGCTCCACGATTTTTTGTTTAATTAAGGCTTGTGACACTTACAAACAGGCTCAGGTTTGCAACCGAGCCCGCTGTGTGCACCGCCATGCAGCGGAGCTTCCCAAGTGCACAGTCCACAGGCACTTGTACTCAGTTTTTAACCAGCGAGTGACCGGCGGTGGGAGTCGAACACCCCACCTCCCGCAGCCGAGACGGGCGTCTTAGCCACTACGCCACGACTGCGGTGATTAATCCTTGACATATAAAAGCATTTTCCTCGGCGATAAGACATTTCCTCCTTTCCAGGCGTGACGTCAGACAAGCTAGCGCAGCGCCACCCGTGACCGCTTAAACCGGCTTACTGACGCTTCGTCCATGCGCGACGCTTTTCATGTTGTAGGCGGCCGTCACGTGGTGATAACTGGTGATGTGGTGCTCGTTCCGCCATTACTTCTGACCGTGGTCGTCATTTCGACTTCGCATTATTCGCCAACCTACCCGTCCATAACATCAAGACGATCTTTTACCACCAGATTTTCTAAGGTCGACGGCTTTCCTCGGCAACTGAAGGCTTCGCTTATAGCGCTGGTTCTCCCTTCACACTGGATTGAGCGCCTACCCTTGGGTCCTGCTTGGCCTACGCACTACACTTCGCAATGACTGTTCCACATGTGCAGCAGAGCTGACGTCTGTTGCCACTGCTCGTGTTCCTGGCAAATATTTCGAGCACTCGCCAAGCACACCTGTCGACGTTTCCAACAACGCCGGCCGTCTACGCAGCTCTGTGCGCATCACAGTCGGTCAGCCTGCAGGAAAAGGAGGTTCCTTTTCTGCGCAGTTTATTGAGTACGAGCAGACAGTACGGGGGGTTGGCTTGATGTGATTGCATTTGTTATCCTGTTGTTGTGTTCGTATTTCAAGCAGGAATGATATGTCATAGGTTTCCTTTGCACGCGTGGTAGTGATTGTTGTGTTTCGATTTTGTATTTTCTAACGCTTTTAAAAGCTTCCCTTTCGTGAATAAAAATTCAGTTGATAGTCTGCGCTTGTGTTGTGTCTTCTTGTTCGCTTTGGTCCTCGTATCTTTTTGCGCAGCTAAGTGTGAATGGTAAGCCGAAACCCTTTACAAGTTTAACAGCGGAACTGTATGTGGCTAGCTCCTGGTGTGAGCGTCTACGTATAGGGCTGGGGAAACTCGCGGTTAACGTGACCTGGCCGTCACCCACAACGAGGAAACGTCCGAGCATGCCCCACACCCGTGTTAGTAGAGGCTTCTAAGTTTTGTAACGTTCAAAAGCACTAATGAGAAAGTGTAATCGTAGAGACATTTTCTTTTCGGCACGGAGCAAGTTTGTGAATGGACTTCTTTCAACTGGGATTTGAAGCGCCTCGGAGTGGCCGGAGGCGACATTTCAAGCGGGCAGACGAAAGATGGACGGATCAATACCCTGTGAGCATTCTTTTACAGTTTTTTTCTGTCGTTGCAAGTGAAAGGCGGAAAAGCCATTTTACGACGCGTGGAAAATGGGCAAGAACGTGAATTAACAAGGTAAAAAGTGTTGCTGGTTAACGCCAGATCTTGTGGCGAAAAACAGCGCTTAAAGGGCAACTGCAGCACTTTTTTGAGAATTTCGCGATATTCAAGGATTCGAATCTAAATAGGCTTTACGTGAAGCATGCCAATTGTTTTTGCACTAGCATTTGAAGTAGTTACGTAATGGACGATTGAATTTTGCGCTGCTGCTCAATGCACTGGAGGTGTGCACGTAAGTTCAGCGTGACGTCACGGAAGGTCTGCCTTACATTACCACTGTCGTCAGCCACACCCTGCCCTGACTCGTTAGACGCTGCCAATCAACTCTCGGCAGGGTTTGCCTTTGATGGCGTTCCTTTTTTTCCTTCAAAGCAGGCGTTTGCGCGTTGGAAATGTATACCGATACCTTCGATGACGTCATCATGCGCCCCACCCCCCCCCCCTCCCAACTTGGCGTTGTGCGGTGCGGAGAACCTTAAAGGTCGTCCGGATTTGAATCAGGGACTACTTCACTATTTCAAGCGCTAAACCAAAAAGACTTCGCATGCTTTACCTGCAAGTTTCACACATTCTATCATCTCAAGCTCGTGTATTTCTAAAACCTATGCAGTTTCCCTTTTAAATCAGAGGCGGCGGCAAACGCGTCGCATCCCCACACTTCTTTGTCTCGTGTAAGCGCTGCTTTTTTGCTGCGAAAATGCGGTATTTATTTTTCAAACATTTTGTATATGCCATCGCTCGAATGGCACCCTTAACACGATGTCACCCTTCGAACATTTCCAGCGTTTCTTTTTTCCTCCACTTGCGAACTTCGGCTGTATATTCACTTGTGGAATTAAAAAAAAAGGTGTTATCATCTATTGTACTTTTTTTTCTACAAGACAGGCGCTCCAATGACTAGCGCTCTTCCCGCTGCCACACTACTTCTCTGAGCGGCGCATTAGGTAGGCCACGGCTCGCAGTCAATGACAGGTTAGAGGAAATAGCTGACACATTGCTTCCTAACGTCAGCAGCTGTATAGGTAAAAATAAAATGAACTTAAGTTTCAGAAGCACAGAGTGAAACAAATGTGTACTGAGCGAGCACGAAATGCTGCCGCAGGACTGAACTGGTGCCTTTAAACACTGCGGCTTTACCGCATAGACCCTTGGAAAGAGGGGCGGTGAAGGGACAAGACTCCCTGCTTCCTCTGCCTGCAATTGCTTCAAGAAATGTCAACTTCATGCTTCGCAATCCTTTCTTCATAATGGCAGACATTTCGCTTAATTGCCTATTTGCCATAGCAATGCAGGAAAAACAACATGTAGTGTTCGCCTGCCCTGAGCCTCACTACATGTATTGCCGAGAAAACGGCCCGGCTAAGACGGAGACCTCCGCGATAACATGCATAATAACTGTTCAGTTATTACAAAACTTTCGAAAAAGTCATAAGCCAAGCTTTAATTTCGACATCTGATGTCACGGTTACGTTATACTGACATGACACACTCGGCGAAGTCCTCCAGTGCTCACTGAGTAATTTTTGACTATCGCTACCAACATATATGCTTTGCCAAAATCAGACCTGTGAAATTACATGCGACACACTCAGCATGTTCCGCAAATGGGAAACAAGCACCCTGGTCATGCCGTGAAGCTCTTTTTTTTCGCCGTCATCCATTCGGCAATGAATGGGGAAGGAAAAAAAGAAAAATAATAAATAACGCTTAGGACATTTACAAATAAAGGGGACAAAAGGGAGAGGCGGCAAAAAGACATGGGGCAGAAATGTCCGCCATGTATCAATTCTGCTGACCGACAGTACCAGGAAGATACATGTCAGGCAAAAGGCGCGAAAAAAAATGTGTTGCGCCTGTCAGTCACACTGATAGCAAAATTGAATGTTGTTACAGGACCTTCAGCTGCGGTGTACTAAAACGTCTCTTGGCGCTGGCGGTATATTATACCCCTGTCACACGGCCAGTTTCAATGGCCATCGAGTCGAGAGCCATCGAGATTTTCGATCGCCATTGAACTCGAGGGAGTTGTGGAGCTGCTACACGGCAAATCTCAATGGCCATTGAAATCGTTCTCGTGTCTTACGCCAAGCTCGTGTGGCGCCACAATCGCTGCTTTCGGTTTCGCGCAAATAACAAAAATATATTGACGAAACTTAACTAAATGTTGAAATACACTTTCTTGCAGTCATAAGGCGCGTTCACACTTGTTCAAAAATCCGGCAAGCGAAGCGGATTCGCTCGCCGCAAAAACTAGGACCTGTTCTCATCTGTTGACGCCCGGGCGAGTTGGAACGGCCGCGCCGCTGCTGCTTCTCGCTTTGCGCACCACGTCGCCGCTCGCGACGTACACAGATACAGTGAGAAAAGAGCATAAATTTATGCTGTCTACGTACCACGAGCGTATGCACGCTTACGTACGCTAAACGCAGGCGCATTCTCACATTGAGTTCAGCGTGTGCTAGCAGAGAGGCAAAAATAAACTTAGTCTCTAGTGGCGCCATCTGGTAGTCAAAACGGGAACCATTACTGTCAACAAACCGCCTCTCTTAGGCCTAACAGCGGCAGAATCATCACTCTAAATAAAAAATAAAGCAAATTTATCACTTATACGTTTTCTTCTAGGCAAGATGAGACGAAGCGAAAGACCGGTGCCCCATTTATGACCAGTGAACGGACAGAAAAAGGCAGCAACAACGAGAATTCAGTCCGAAGCGAGGGGTCCGGCTTTGAAGGGCGCCGCCATGTTTGTTGTCGTTCGAAGCAATGCTAGCAACCTTGGGCAACGCTCGAAGGCCCTCGAAATCTCGATAGAGTTCCGGGCTGCTCCGTCGACTCGATAGACTATTGACTCGATGGCCATTCAAACTGGCCGTGTAGCAGCGCTCGATCGCCTTCGAGTCGATAGGCTATCGATTCGAGGGCCTTCGAAATGCCCGTGTGACAGGGGTATTAGTTTCAGAAATGGGGGCTACACCTTCCCACGCCATGGGCAAAATCATATGGAACTGAAACCATAAAAATCATGGGCGGTAATCTTTGGGGTAAGCTGCAAAAAAAAAAAATCACTTGTTTCTCTAACCACTGAGCGCGTTGAAAAAAAAAAGAGAAAAAGAAAGCTCCACGATTTTTTGTTTAATTAAGGCTTGTGACACTTACAAACAGGCTCAGGTTTGCAACCGAGCCCGCTGTGTGCACCGCCATGCAGCGGAGCTTCCCAAGTGCACAGTCCACAGGCACTTGTACTCAGTTTTTAACCAGCGAGTGACCGGCGGTGGGAGTCGAACACCCCACCTCCCGCAGCCGAGACGGGCGTCTTAGCCACTACGCCACGACTGCGGTGATTAATCCTTGACATATAAAAGCATTTTCGTCGGCGATAAGACATTTCCTCCTTTCCAGGCGTGACGTCAGACAAGCTAGCGCAGCGCCACCCGTGACCGCTTAAACCGGCTTACTGACGCTTCGTCCATGCGCGACGCTTTTCATGTTGTAGGCGGCCGTCACGTGGTGATAACTGGTGATGTGGTGCTCGTTCCGCCATTACTTCTGACCGTGGTCGTCATTTCGACTTCGCATTATTCGCCAACCTACCCGTCCATAACATCAAGACGATCTTTTACCACCAGATTTTCTAAGGTCGACGGCTTTCCTCGGCAACTGAAGGCTTCGCTTATAGCGCTGGTTCTCCCTTCACACTGGATTGAGCGCCTACCCTTGGGTCCTGCTTGGCCTACGCACTACACTTCGCAATGACTGTTCCACATGTGCAGCAGAGCTGACGTCTGTTGCCACTGCTCGTGTTCCTGGCAAATATTTCGAGCACTCGCCAAGCACACCTGTCGACGTTTCCAACAACGCCGGCCGTCTACGCAGCTCTGTGCGCATCACAGTCGGTCAGCCTGCAGGAAAAGGAGGTTCCTTTTCTGCGCAGTTTATTGAGTACGAGCAGACAGTACGGGGGGTTGGCTTGATGTGATTGCATTTGTTATCCTGTTGTTGTGTTCGTATTTCAAGCAGGAATGATATGTCATAGGTTTCCTTTGCACGCGTGGTAGTGATTGTTGTGTTTCGATTTTGTATTTTCTAACGCTTTTAAAAGCTTCCCTTTCGTGAATAAAAATTCAGTTGATAGTCTGCGCTTGTGTTGTGTCTTCTTGTTCGCTTTGGTCCTCGTTTCTTTTTGCGCAGCTAAGTGTGAATGGTAAGCCGAAACCCTTTACAAGTTTAACAGCGGAACTGTATGTGGCTAGCTCCTGGTGTGAGCGTCTACGTATAGGGCTGGGGAAACTCGCGGTTAACGTGACCTGGCCGTCACCCACAACGAGGAAACGTCCGAGCATGCCCCACACCCGTGTTAGTAGAGGCTTCTAAGTTTTGTAACGTTCAAAAGCACTAATGAGAAAGTGTAATCGCAGAGACATTTTCTTTTCGGCACGGAGCAAGTTTGTGAATGGACTTCTTTCAACTGGGATTTGAAGCGCCTCGGAGTGGCCGGAGGCGACATTTCAAGCGGGCAGACGAAAGATGGACGGATCAATACCCTGTGAGCATTCTTTTACAGTTTTTTTCTGTCGTTGCAAGTGAAAGGCGGAAAAGCCATTTTACGACGCGTGGAAAATGGGCAAGAACGTGAATTAACAAGGTAAAAAGTGTTGCTGGTTAATGCCAGATCTTGTGGCGAAAAACAGCGCTTAAAGGGCAACTGCAGCACTTTTTTGAGAATTTCGCGATATTCAAGGATTCGAATCTAAATAGGCTTTACGTGAAGCATGCCAATTGTTTTTGCACTAGCATTTGAAGTAGTTACGTAATGGACGATTGAATTTTGCGCTGCTGCTCAATGCACTGGAGGTGTGCACGTAAGTTCAGCGTGACGTCACGGAAGGTCTGCCTTACATTACCACTGTCGTCAGCCACACCCTGCCCTGACTCGTTAGACGCTGCCAATCAACTCTCGGCAGGGTTTGCCTTTGATGGTGTTCCTTTTTTTCCTTCAAAGCAGGCGTTTGCGCGTTGGAAATGTATACCGATACCTTCGATGACGTCATCATGCGCCCCACCCCCCCCCTCCCAACTTGGCGTTGTGCGCTGCGGAGAACCTTAAAGGTCGTCCGGATTTGAATCAGGGACTACTTCACTATTTCAAGCGCTAAACCAAAAAGACTTCGCATGCTTTACCTGCAAGTTTCACACATTCTATCATCTCAAGCTCGTGTATTTCTAAAACCTATGCAGTTTCCCTTTTAAATCAGAGGCGGCGGCAAACGCGTCGCATCCCCACACTTCTTTGTCTCGTGTAAGCGCTGCTTTTTTGCTGCGAACATGCGGTATTTATTTTTCAAACATTTTGTATATGCCATCGCTCGAATGGCACCCTTAACACGATGTCACCCTTCGAACATTTCCAGCGTTTCTTTTTTCCTCCACTTGCGAACTTCGGCTGTATATTCACTTGTGGAATTAAAAAAAAAGGTGTTATCATCTATTGTACTTTTTTTTCTACAAGACAGGCGCTCCAATGACTAGCGCTCTTCCCGCTGCCACACTACTTCTCTGAGCGGCGCATTAGGTAGGCCACGGCTCGCAGTCAATGCCAGGTTAGAGGAAATAGCTGACACATTGCTTCCTAACGTCAGCAGCTGTATAGGTAAAAATAAAATGAACTTAAGTTTCAGAAGCACAGAGTGAAACAAATGTGTACTGAGCGAGCACGAAATGCTGCCGCAGGACTGAACTGGTGCCTTTAAACACTGCGGCTTTACCGCATAGACCCTTGGAAAGAGGGGCGGTGAAGGGACAAGACTCCCTGCTTCCTCTGCCTGCAATTGCTTCAAGAAATGTCAACTTCATGCTTCGCAATCCTTTCTTCATAATGGCAGACATTTCGCTTAATTGCCTATTTGCCATAGCAATGCAGGAAAAACAACATGTAGTGTTCGCCTGCCCTGAGCCTCACTACATGTATTGCCGAGAAAACGGCCCGGCTAAGACGGAGACCTCCGCGATAACATGCATAATAACTGTTCAGTTATTACAAAACTTTCGAAAAAGTCATAAGCCAAGCTTTAATTTCGACATCTGATGTCACGGTTACGTTATACTGACATGACACACTCGGCGAAGTCCTCCAGTGCTCACTGAGTAATTTTTGACTATCGCTACCAACATATATGCTTTGCCAAAATCAGACCTGTGAAATTACATGCGACACACTCAGCATGTTCCGCAAATGGGAAACAAGCACCCTGGTCATGCCGTGAAGCTCTTTTTTTTCGCCGTCATCCATTCGGCAATGAATGGGGAAGGAAAAAAAGAAAAATAATAAATAACGCTTAGGACATTTACAAATAAAGGGGACAAAAGGGAGAGGCGGCAAAAAGACATGGGGCAGAAATGTCCGCCATGTATCAATTCTGCTGACCGACAGTACCAGGAAGATACATGTCAGGCAAAAGGCGCGAAAAAAAATGTGTTGCGCCTGTCAGTCACACTGATAGCAAAATTGAATGTTGTTACAGGACCTTCAGCTGCGGTGTACTAAAACGTCTCTTGGCGCTGGCGGTATATTATACCCCTGTCACACGGCCAGTTTCAATGGCCATCGAGTCGAGAGCCATCGAGATTTTCGATCGCCATTGAACTCGAGGGAGTTGTGGAGCTGCTACACGGCAAATCTCAATGGCCATTGAAATCGTTCTCGTGTCTTACGCCAAGCTCGTGTGGCGCCACAATCGCTGCTTTCGGTTTCGCGCAATTAACAAAAATATATTGACGAAACTTAACTAAATGTTGAAATACACTTTCTTGCAGTCATAAGGCGCGTTCACACTTGTTCAAAAATCCGGCAAGCGAAGCGGATTCGCTCGCCGCAAAAACTAGGACCTGTTCTCATCTGTTGACGCCCGGGCGAGTTGGAACGGCCGCGCCGCTGCTGCTTCTCGCTTTGCGCACCACGTCGCCGCTCGCGACGTACACAGATACAGTGAGAAAAGAGCATAAATTTATGCTGTCTACGTACCACGAGCGTATGCACGCTTACGTACGCTAAACGCAGGCGCATTCTCACATTGAGTTCAGCGTATGCTAGCAGAGAGGCAAAAATAAACTTAGTCTCTAGTGGCGCCATCTGGTAGTCAAAACGGGAACCATTACTGTCAACAAACCGCCTCTCTTAGGCCTAACAGCGGCAGAATCGTCACTCTAAATAAAAAATAAAGCAAATTTATCACTTATACGTTTTCTTCTAGGCAAGATGAGACGAAGCGAAAGACCGGTGCCCCATTTATGACCAGTGAACGGACAGAAAAAGGCAGCAACAACGAGAATTCAGTCCGAAGCGAGGGGTCCGGCTTTGAAGGGCGCCGCCATGTTTGTTGTCGTTCGAAGCAATGCTAGCAACCTTGGGCAACGCTCGAAGGCCCTCGAAATCTCGATAGAGTTCCGGGCTGCTCCGTCGACTCGATAGACTATTGACTCGATGGCCATTCAAACTGGCCGTGTAGCAGCGCTCGATCGCCTTCGAGTCGATAGGCTATCGATTCGAGGGCCTTCGAAATGCCCGTGTGACAGGGGTATTAGTTTCAGAAATGGGGGCTACACCTTCCCACGCCATGGGCAAAATCATATGGAACTGAAACCATAAAAATCATGGGCGGTAATCTTTGGGGTAAGCTGCAAAAAAAAAAAAATCACTTGTTTCTCTAACCACAGAGCGCGTTGAAAAAAAAAAGAGAAAAAGAAAGCTCCACGATTTTTTGTTTAATTAAGGCTTGTGACACTTACAAACAGGCTCAGGTTTGCAACCGAGCCCGCTGTGTGCACCGCCATGCAGCGGAGCTTCCCAAGTGCACAGTCCACAGGCACTTGTACTCAGTTTTTAACCAGCGAGTGACCGGCGGTGGGAGTCGAACACCCCACCTCCCGCAGCCGAGACGGGCGTCTTAGCCACTACGCCACGACTGCGGTGATTAATCCTTGACATATAAAAGCATTTTCCTCGGCGATAAGACATTTCCTCCTTTCCAGGCGTGACGTCAGACAAGCTAGCGCAGCGCCACCCGTGACCGCTTAAACCGGCTTACTGACGCTTCGTCCATGCGCGACGCTTTTCATGTTGTAGGCGGCCGTCACGTGGTGATAACTGGTGATGTGGTGCTCGTTCCGCCATTACTTCTGACCGTGGTCGTCATTTCGACTTCGCATTATTCGCCAACCTACCCGTCCATAACATCAAGACGATCTTTTACCACCAGATTTTCTAAGGTCGACGGCTTTCCTCGGCAACTGAAGGCTTCGCTTATAGCGCTGGTTCTCCCTTCACACTGGATTGAGCGCCTACCCTTGGGTCCTGCTTGGCCTACGCACTACACTTCGCAATGACTGTTCCACATGTGCAGCAGAGCTCACGTCTGTTGCCACTGCTCGTGTTCCTGGCAAATATTTCGAGCACTCGCCAAGCACACCTGTCGACGTTTCCAACAACGCCGGCCGTCTACGCAGCTCTGTGCGCATCACAGTCGGTCAGCCTGCAGGAAAAGGAGGTTCCTTTTCTGCGCAGTTTATTGAGTACGAGCAGACAGTACGGGGGGTTGGCTTGATGTGATTGCATTTGTTATCCTGTTGTTGTGTTCGTATTTCAAGCAGGAATGATATGTCATAGGTTTCCTTTGCACGCGTGGTAGTGATTGTTGTGTTTCGATTTTGTATTTTCTAACGCTTTTAAAAGCTTCCCTTTCGTGAATAAAAATTCAGTTGATAGTCTGCGCTTGTGTTGTGTCTTCTTGTTCGCTTTGGTCCTCGTTTCTTTTTGCGCAGCTAAGTGTGAATGGTAAGCCGAAACCCTTTACAAGTTTAACAGCGGAACTGTATGTGGCTAGCTCCTGGTGTGAGCGTCTACGTATGGGGCTGGGGAAACTCGCGGTTAACGTGACCTGGCCGTCACCCACAACGAGGAAACGTCCGAGCATGCCCCACACCCGTGTTAGTAGAGGCTTCTAAGTTTTGTAACGTTCAAAAGCACTAATGAGAAAGTGTAATCGCAGAGACATTTTCTTTTCGGCACGGAGCAAGTTTGTGAATGGACTTCTTTCAACTGGGATTTGAAGCGCCTCGGAGTGGCCGGAGGCGACATTTCAAGCGGGCAGACGAAAGATGGACGGATCAATACCCTGTGAGCATTCTTTTACAGTTTTTTTCTGTCGTTGCAAGTGAAAGGCGGAAAAGCCATTTTACGACGCGTGGAAAATGGGCAAGAACGTGAATTAACAAGGTAAAAAGTGTTGCTGGTTAATGCCAGATCTTGTGGCGAAAAACAGCGCTTAAAGGGCAACTGCAGCACTTTTTTGAGAATTTCGCGATATTCAAGGATTCGAATCTAAATAGGCTTTACGTGAAGCATGCCAATTGTTTTTGCACTAGCATTTGAAGTAGTTACGTAATGGACGATTGAATTTTGCGCTGCTGCTCAATGCACTGGAGGTGTGCACGTAAGTTCAGCGTGACGTCACGGAAGGTCTGCCTTACATTACCACTGTCGTCAGCCACACCCTGCCCTGACTCGTTAGACGCTGCCAATCAACTCTCGGCAGGGTTTGCCTTTGATGGCGTTCCTTTTTTTCCTTCAAAGCAGGCGTTTGCGCGTTGGAAATGTATACCGATACCTTCGATGACGTCATCATGCGCCCCCCCCCCCTCCCAACTTGGCGTTGTGCGCTGCGGAGAACCTTAAAGGTCGTCCGGATTTGAATCAGGGACTACTTCACTATTTCAAGCGCTAAACCAAAAAGACTTCGCATGCTTTACCTGCAAGTTTCACACATTCTATCATCTCAAGCTCGTGTATTTCTAAAACCTATGCAGTTTCCCTTTTAAATCAGAGGCGGCGGCAAACGCGTCGCATCCCCACACTTCTTTGTCTCGTGTAAGCGCTGCTTTTTTTGCTGCGAAAATGCGGTATTTATTTTTCAAACATTTTGTATATGCCATCGCTCGAATGGCACCCTTAACACGATGTCACCCTTCGAACATTTCCAGCGTTTCTTTTTTCCTCCACTTGCGAACTTCGGCTGTATATTCACTTGTGGAATTAAAAAAAAAGGTGTTATCATCTATTGTACTTTTTTTTCTACAAGACAGGCGCTCCAATGACTAGCGCTCTTCCCGCTGCCACACTACTTCTCTGAGCGGCGCATTAGGTAGGCCACGGCTCGCAGTCAATGCCAGGTTAGAGGAAATAGCTGACACATTGCTTCCTAACGTCAGCAGCTGTATAGGTAAAAATAAAATGAACTTAAGTTTCAGAAGCACAGAGTGAAACAAATGTGTACTGAGCGAGCACGAAATGCTGCCGCAGGACTGAACTGGTGCCTTTAAACACTGCGGCTTTACCGCATAGACCCTTGGAAAGAGGGGCGGTGAAGGGACAAGACTCCCTGCTTCCTCTGCCTGCAATTGCTTCAAGAAATGTCAACTTCATGCTTCGCAATCCTTTCTTCATAATGGCAGACATTTCGCTTAATTGCCTATTTGCCATAGCAATGCAGGAAAAACAACATGTAGTGTTCGCCTGCCCTGAGCCTCACTACATGTATTGCCGAGAAAACGGCCCGGCTAAGACGGAGACCTCCGCGATAACATGCATAATAACTGTTCAGTTATTACAAAACTTTCGAAAAAGTCATAAGCCAAGCTTTAATTTCGACATCTGATGTCACGGTTACGTTATACTGACATGACACACTCGGCGAAGTCCTCCAGTGCTCACTGAGTAATTTTTGACTATCGCTACCAACATATATGCTTTGCCAAAATCAGACCTGTGAAATTACATGCGACACACTCAGCATGTTCCGCAAATGGGAAACAAGCACCCTGGTCATGCCGTGAAGCTCTTTTTTTTCGCCGTCATCCATTCGGCAATGAATGGGGAAGGAAAAAAAGAAAAATAATAAATAACGCTTAGGACATTTACAAATAAAGGGGACAAAAGGGAGAGGCGGCAAAAAGACATGGGGCAGAAATGTCCGCCATGTATCAATTCTGCTGACCGACAGTACCAGGAAGATACATGTCAGGCAAAAGGCGCGAAAAAAAATGTGTTGCGCCTGTCAGTCACACTGATAGCAAAATTGAATGTTGTTACAGGACCTTCAGCTGCGGTGTACTAAAACGTCTCTTGGCGCTGGCGGTATATTACACCCCTGTCACACGGCCAGTTTCAATGGCCATCGAGTCGAGAGCCATCGAGATTTTCGATCGCCATTGAACTCGAGGGAGTTGTGGAGCTGCTACACGGCAAATCTCAATGGCCATTGAAATCGTTCTCGTGTCTTACGCCAAGCTCGTGTGGCGCCACAATCGCTGCTTTCGGTTTCGCGCAAATAACAAAAATATATTGACGAAACTTAACTAAATGTTGAAATACACTTTCTTGCAGTCATAAGGCGCGTTCACACTTGTTCAAAAATCCGGCAAGCGAAGCGGATTCGCTCGCCGCAAAAACTAGGACCTGTTCTCATCTGTTGACGCCCGGGCGAGTTGGAACGGCCGCGCCGCTGCTGCTTCTCGCTTTGCGCACCACGTCGCCGCTCGCGACGTACACAGATACAGTGAGAAAAGAGCATAAATTTATGCTGTCTACGTACCACGAGCGTATGCACGCTTACGTACGCTAAACGCAGGCGCATTCTCACATTGAGTTCAGCGTATGCTAGCAGAGAGGCAAAAATAAACTTAGTCTCTAGTGGCGCCATCTGGTAGTCAAAACGGGAACCATTACTGTCAACAAACCGCCTCTCTTAGGCCTAACAGCGGCAGAATCGTCACTCTAAATAAAAAATAAAGCAAATTTATCACTTATACGTTTTCTTCTAGGCAAGATGAGACGAAGCGAAAGACCGGTGCCCCATTTATGACCAGTGAACGGACAGAAAAAGGCAGCAACAACGAGAATTCAGTCCGAAGCGAGGGGTCCGGCTTTGAAGGGCGCCGCCATGTTTGTTGTCGTTCGAAGCAATGCTAGCAACCTTGGGCAACGCTCGAAGGCCCTCGAAATCTCGATAGAGTTCCGAGCTGCTCCGTCGACTCGATAGACTATTGACTCGGTGGCCATTCAAACTGGCCGTGTAGCAGCGCTCGATCGCCTTCGAGTCGATAGGCTATCGATTCGAGGGCCTTCGAAATGCCCGTGTGACAGGGGTATTAGTTTCAGAAATGGGGGCTACACCTTCCCACGCCATGGGCAAAATCATATGGAACTGAAACCATAAAAATCATGGGCGGTAATCTTTGGGGTAAGCTGCAAAAAAAAAAAAATCACTTGTTTCTCTAACCACAGAGCGCGTTGAAAAAAAAAAGAGAAAAAGAAAGCTCCACGATTTTTTGTTTAATTAAGGCTTGTGACACTTACAAACAGGCTCAGGTTTGCAACCGAGCCCGCTGTGTGCACCGCCATGCAGCGGAGCTTCCCAAGTGCACAGTCCACAGGCACTTGTACTCAGTTTTTAACCAGCGAGTGACCGGCGGTGGTAGTCGAACACCCCACCTCCCGCAGCCGAGACGGGCGTCTTAGCCACTACGCCACGACTGCGGTGATTAATCCTTGACATATAAAAGCATTTTCCTCGGCGATAAGACATTTCCTCCTTTCCAGGCGTGACGTCAGACAAGCTAGCGCAGCGCCACCCGTGACCGCTTAAACCGGCTTACTGACGCTTCGTCCATGCGCGACGCTTTTCATGTTGTAGGCGGCCGTCACGTGGTGATAACTGGTGATGTGGTGCTCGTTCCGCCATTACTTCTGACCGTGGTCGTCATTTCGACTTCGCATTATTCGCCAACCTACCCGTCCATAACATCAAGACGATCTTTTACCACCAGATTTTCTAAGGTCGACGGCTTTCCTCGGCAACTGAAGGCTTCGCTTATAGCGCTGGTTCTCCCTTCACACTGGATTGAGCGCCTACCCTTGGGTCCTGCTTGGCCTACGCACTACACTTCGCAATGACTGTTCCACATGTGCAGCAGAGCTCACGTCTGTTGCCACTGCTCGTGTTCCTGGCAAATATTTCGAGCACTCGCCAAGCACACCTGTCGACGTTTCCAACAACGCCGGCCGTCTACGCAGCTCTGTGCGCATCACAGTCGGTCAGCCTGCAGGAAAAGGAGGTTCCTTTTCTGCGCAGTTTATTGAGTACGAGCAGACAGTACGGGGGGTTGGCTTGATGTGATTGCATTTGTTATCCTGTTGTTGTGTTCGTATTTCAAGCAGGAATGATATGTCATAGGTTTCCTTTGCACGCGTGGTAGTGATTGTTGTGTTTCGATTTTGTATTTTCTAACGCTTTTAAAAGCTTCCCTTTCGTGAATAAAAATTCAGTTGATAGTCTGCGCTTGTGTTGTGTCTTCTTGTTCGCTTTGGTCCTCGTTTCTTTTTGCGCAGCTAAGTGTGAATGGTAAGCCGAAACCCTTTACAAGTTTAACAGCGGAACTGTATGTGGCTAGCTCCTGGTGTGAGCGTCTACGTATAGGGCTGGGGAAACTCGCGGTTAACGTGACCTGGCCGTCACCCACAACGAGGAAACGTCCGAGCATGCCCCACACCCGTGTTAGTAGAGGCTTCTAAGTTTTGTAACGTTCAAAAGCACTAATGAGAAAGTGTAATCGTAGAGACATTTTCTTTTCGGCACGGAGCAAGTTTGTGAATGGACTTCTTTCAACTGGGATTTGAAGCGCCTCGGAGTGGCCGGAGGCGACATTTCAAGCGGGCAGACGAAAGATGGACGGATCAATACCCTGTGAGCATTCTTTTACAGTTTTTTTCTGTCGTTGCAAGTGAAAGGCGGAAAAGCCATTTTACGACGCGTGGAAAATGGGCAAGAACGTGAATTAACAAGGTAAAAAGTGTTGCTGGTTAATGCCAGATCTTGTGGCGAAAAACAGCGCTTAAAGGGCAACTGCAGCACTTTTTTGAGAATTTCGCGATATTCAAGGATTCGAATCTAAATAGGCTTTACGTGAAGCATGCCAATTGTTTTTGCACTAGCATTTGAAGTAGTTACGTAATGGACGATTGAATTTTGCGCTGCTGCTCAATGCACTGGAGGTGTGCACGTAAGTTCAGCGTGACGTCACGGAAGGTCTGCCTTACATTACCACTGTCGTCAGCCACACCCTGCCCTGACTCGTTAGACGCTGCCAATCAACTCTCGGCAGGGTTTGCCTTTGATGGCGTTCCTTTTTTTCCTTCAAAGCAGGCGTTTGCGCGTTGGAAATGTATACCGATACCTTCGATGACGTCATCATACGCCCCCCCCCCCCCTCCCAACTTGGCGTTGTGCGCTGCGGAGAACCTTAAAGGTCGTCCGGATTTGAATCAGGGACTACTTCACTATTTCAAGCGCTAAACCAAAAAGACTTCGCATGCTTTACCTGCAAGTTTCACACATTCTATCATCTCAAGCTCGTGTATTTCTAAAACCTATGCAGTTTCCCTTTTAAATCAGAGGCGGCGGCAAACGCGTCGCATCCCCACACTTCTTTGTCTCGTGTAAGCGCTGCTTTTTTGCTGCGAAAATGCGGTATTTATTTTTCAAACATTTTGTATATGCCATCGCTCGAATGGCACCCTTAACACGATGTCACCCTTCGAACATTTCCAGCGTTTCTTTTTTCCTCCACTTGCGAACTTCGGCTGTATATTCACTTGTGGAATTTAAAAAAAAGGTGTTATCATCTATTGTACTTTTTTTTCTACAAGACAGGCGCTCCAATGACTAGCGCTCTTCCCGCTGCCACACTACTTCTCTGAGCGGCGCATTAGGTAGGCCACGGCTCGCAGTCAATGCCAGGTTAGAGGAAATAGCTGACACATTGCTTCCTAACGTCAGCAGCTGTATAGGTAAAAATAAAATGAACTTAAGTTTCAGAAGCACAGAGTGAAACAAATGTGTACTGAGCGAGCACGAAATGCTGCCGCAGGACTGAACTGGTGCCTTTAAACACTGCGGCTTTACCGCATAGACCCTTGGAAAGAGGGGCGGTGAAGGGACAAGACTCCCTGCTTCCTCTGCCTGCAATTGCTTCAAGAAATGTCAACTTCATGCTTCGCAATCCTTTCTTCATAATGGCAGACATTTCGCTTAATTGCCTATTTGCCATAGCAATGCAGGAAAAACAACATGTAGTGTTCGCCTGCCCTGAGCCTCACTATTTGTATTGCCGAGAAAACGGCCCGGCTAAGACGGAGACCTCCGCGATAACATGCATAATAACTGTTCAGTTATTACAAAACTTTCGAAAAAGTCATAAGCCAAGCTTTAATTTCGACATCTGATGTCACGGTTACGTTATACTGACATGACACACTCGGCGAAGTCCTCCAGTGCTCACTGAGTAATTTTTGACTATCGCTACCAACATATATGCTTTGCCAAAATCAGACCTGTGAAATTACATGCGACACACTCAGCATGTTCCGCAAATGGGAAACAAGCACCCTGGTCATGCCGTGAAGCTCTTTTTTTTCGCCGTCATCCATTCGGCAATGAATGGGGAAGGAAAAAAAGAAAAATAATAAATAACGCTTAGGACATTTACAAATAAAGGGGACAAAAGGGAGAGGCGGCAAAAAGACATGGGGCAGAAATGTCCGCCATGTATCAATTCTGCTGACCGACAGTACCAGGAAGATACATGTCAGGCAAAAGGCGCGAAAAAAAATGTGTTGCGCCTGTCAGTCACACTGATAGCAAAATTGAATGTTGTTACAGGACCTTCAGCTGCGGTGTACTAAAACGTCTCTTGGCGCTGGCGGTATATTATACCCCTGTCACACGGCCAGTTTCAATGGCCATCGAGTCGAGAGCCATCGAGATTTTCGATCGCCATTGAACTCGAGGGAGTTGTGGAGCTGCTACACGGCAAATCTCAATGGCCATTGAAATCGTTCTCGTGTCTTACGCCAAGCTCGTGTGGCGCCACAATCGCTGCTTTCGGTTTCGCGCAAATAACAAAAATATATTGACGAAACTTAACTAAATGTTGAAATACACTTTCTTGCAGTCATAAGGCGCGTTCACACTTGTTCAAAAATCCGGCAAGCGAAGCGGATTCGCTCGCCGCAAAAACTAGGACCTGTTCTCATCTGTTGACGCCCGGGCGAGTTGGAACGGCCGCGCCGCTGCTGCTTCTCGCTTTGCGCACCACGTCGCCGCTCGCGACGTACACAGATACAGTGAGAAAAGAGCATAAATTTATGCTGTCTACGTACCACGAGCGTATGCACGCTTACGTACGCTAAACGCAGGCGCATTCTCACATTGAGTTCAGCGTATGCTAGCAGAGAGGCAAAAATAAACTTAGTCTCTAGTGGCGCCATCTGGTAGTCAAAACGGGAACCATTACTGTCAACAAACCGCCTCTCTTAGGCCTAACAGCGGCAGCATCGTCACTCTAAATAAAAAATAAAGCAAATTTATCACTTATACGTTTTCTTCTAGGCAAGATGAGACGAAGCGAAAGACCGGTGCCCCATTTATGACCAGTGAACGGACAGAAAAAGGCAGCAACAACGAGAATTCAGTCCGAAGCGAGGGGTCCGGCTTTGAAGGGCGCCGCCATGTTTGTTGTCGTTCGAAGCAATGCTAGCAACCTTGGGCAACGCTCGAAGGCCCTCGAAATCTCGATAGAGTTCCGGGCTGCTCCGTCGACTCGATAGACTATTGACTCGATGGCCATTCAAACTGGCCGTGTAGCAGCGCTCGATCGCCTTCGAGTCGATAGGCTATCGATTCGAGGGCCTTCGAAATGCCCGTGTGACAGGGGTATTAGTTTCAGAAATGGGGGCTACACCTTCCCACGCCATGGGCAAAATCATATGGAACTGAAACCATAAAAATCATGGGCGGTAATCTTTGGGGTAAGCTGCAAAAAAAAAAAAAATCACTTGTTTCTCTAACCACAGAGCGCGTTGAAAAAAAAAAGAGAAAAAGAAAGCTCCACGATTTTTTGTTTAATTAAGGCTTGTGACACTTACAAACAGGCTCAGGTTTGCAACCGAGCCCGCTGTGTGCACCGCCATGCAGCGGAGCTTCCCAAGTGCACAGTCCACAGGCACTTGTACTCAGTTTTTAACCAGCGAGTGACCGGCGGTGGGAGTCGAACACCCCACCTCCCGCAGCCGAGACGGGCGTCTTAGCCACTACGCCACGACTGCTTTTTTTTTTTTTTTTTTTTTCTTTATTGCCTGGCTTTCACACAGAAAATTGCACAAAACAAACTATCAACAAAAGACAAAAAACGCTATGTACACACCATACATGGTCAGCCAGCATGAGTCTGGCTTCGTCAATTTAAAATTCACTCAAAGTACAGAGTGGCTCTAGCCTTGAGAGCCACTCCGGAGGCTCCGCGGCGGCTTTCTGAATGGCGAGAAACATGTCCATGCTTTCGCGGAAATAAATTCTAGCAGGTCTTGCGTCTCTGTCACAATGGTAGCCAGCCATTCTGGAGCGCCATATACAGTGGAGGCCTGTAAGCATTATTAAGTCAAAAGGCACCCCATCCTCATTTTCAACACATAAGTACCGGATGCCATACGGGTCTAGTGGAAATTCTTTCTTTAAGGTTCGCTGCAAAACATCCCAAAAATAAACCCCTTCCCAACAGTGCAAAAATACATGGTCTATTGTTTCCGGCTTTCTGCAAATTAAACAGTTGGATCCCCAAGGTAAAAATAATTCCTTTCCTTCTAAAAATTTTTTAACCGGTAAGGTTCCGGTGTGCAGCTTAAAAAAGAAGGTTTTTGTTCCTGATGGCACCTGCATGTTTTTAACTCTCTTTAAAACATCTTTGCCTTGGCCTCCACTGTACAAGGCCCTGTACAAGGGCACGGGGAAAACAACATCGCACAAAGCATGGTAGAGTTTCTTTCTTTTCACAGTCGACAGAAAGTCGTTTGAAAACCGCGCGGAAAGAAACCTTACACTGGCAACGATTTCCCGGTAAAAACCGGTGACCCTACTGTAAACTTCAGCAGTTCCGACTATGTACTCTGGAAGCAGATGCCGCAGCCTAACTTGGCATACGGTACGCAAAAACGGGTCTCTTGTGTCCCGAAGAAACAAAAAACGATTGACCAGCTGTCTCAAAAACAAATGGCCCAGTCCCAGCCCGCCGTCTTGAACCCGTCGGAACAGGTTGGTTCGGCTGCAGCGCTCCCATTCAGACGACCAGACAAAGACGGCGAAAATTCTGTGCAGCTTTTGAATGCTTAACCGTGAACAGTGCAACACCTGCATGACGTACCAGAGCCTGCTGATAAAGAACAAGTTGCAAACAGTGGCTCTGGCGAAAATGGACAAGGTCGTTCCTTTCCACTTATCTGCTCTCTCCCGTATCTCTTTGACCTGTCCTGTCCAATACTTTTCACTGTTACGGTAAGCATCGAGCGGAACGCCCAAGTATTTATCTGGTGTCGTCGTCCAAGTCACACTGGCAAACCGTTCAGGCGTAGATGCCCACCTTCCATGCCAAAGCCCGAGGCACTTTGACCAGTTAACCCCGCTGCCTGTAGCTTGGCTGAAATCGCGTACACATTGAACAGCCTCGCTTATGCCTCCCTCGTCAACGGCAAACACAGCAATGTCATCTGCATACGCCAAGAGCTTCACTTCGGCTGCTTGTAATCTGAATCCGGTAATACTCCTGCTGTTCAGTATCTTTAAACAAAGGGTCTCCACATAAATACAAAATAAAAGAGGGCTGAGGGGACAGCCCTGGCGCACCGAACGCTGCACGCTAATGGGGGCCCCCAGACTCTTGTTAACGATCAATCTCGTCGTGCAGTTCCGGTATGCCAGGGCCACACCCTCGCGAATAACAGAACCAACGTTAACATGGCCTAATACTGCAAACAAAAGTTCATGGGCAACGCAGTCAAAAGCCTTTTCTAAATCTATCTGGAGTATAGCTACCTGATCATTAGTGTCATCACAGCATTCTAATACACTGCGCGCAACGTGAATATTTGTGAAAATGGACCGCCCTTTAATCCCGCAGGTCTGATGCGGACCAACTAATAAATGGATCACGGTCTGCAGCCTTCGCGCCAAAACCTTCATGTAAATTTTGTACTCGACGTTAGTGAGTGCTATGGGTCTATATGCTGCTACCAGTCGTAATCTGTCTGTGTCGTCCGTTTTCGGAATCAGCACAGTATGGGACGAGCCATAGGACGGAGGCAGTGATTTTAGTTTAAAGGCTTCATTAAAGATGACCGTCAACACCGGGGAAATTGCATGCTTAAATTCTTTGTAGAATGCCGCGCTGAACCCGTCCGGTCCAGGCGACTTACCAGGGTTTAAGCTGTCTATTGCTTGCTCAACTTCCAATTGAGTTATCGCCTGCTCTAATCTGTCTTTAGTTTCGTTGTCCAGGCGCGGCATCTCGGCCAGAAACGCCTCCCTAAATGTGACAACATCTACCGGATGCAATGCGAAGAGCGCCTGGTAATGCTCGAAAAAAGCTGCTTTTATATGATCGATGTCCGTTTTTGAAACACCTCTCCATTCTATTTCGTTTATGTGGTTTCTTTCGGCACGGGCTTTTTCTAACCCAAGCGCTCGTTTCGTTGGCGCTTCCCCTGAAGCCATATCTTCTGCCCTCGCCCTCACCAGCGCTCCCCGATAACGTTCTTCTTCGATAAGCTGTAACTTTTGTTTGGTTTTTCTTATGTCTTCTATCCATTTACCAGGCGCTCGGCATTCCTGTTTTATCATCTTTTGAAGCAGTGCCTTTAGCTCCATTTCCTCTTTTTTTGCTTCATGACGTATACAGGTGGCTCTTTCTATTGCTTTTAATTTTAAAGTTTCTTTAGTGAGCTCCCACAGCTGCCAAATCCTCATGTTGCTACTTGGTTCTATTTTTGCTATTTCTTCCCTTACAGCTCGGTTATAAAATTCGTCCTGGAGTAGCTTGTCATTTAACTTCCACATTTCCCATGAAAAACCATTCCCCTTCTTAATGAAACCTATGCAGCATTGAACCAAACAGTGGTCAGAAAATGAAACCGGCAGAACTACATAACTATTGCATTTAGGTACAGTTTCCGCGGATGCATAAATTCGGTCTAGCCGTGCGTGACTTGTGCCCTCGAATCGTGTGTACTTTACAGCACGCGCTCCTTCAAGACACTCAGCTACATCCTCGAGGTTGCAGTTGACAATCATTCGTAACAACACTTCGGTGCTTTTATCCCTGAAACCTCGGACGCTTGTCTTGTCGCGCGCACTAAGGACACAGTTGTAATCGCCCATAACAATGAGCTGCCTGTCCGTGCGAAGCCGTTCTTCGACGCTTTCAAAAAACGCGGCTCGGCCATCAACCACATTAGGTGCATACAGACAAACAATGCGCCAGTCGATGTTACAGAGCGAAAAATCGATGGACACGTATCGACCCGACAAGCACGAATGATGACCGTGTACCTCTATTCCCGGCAACTTCTTAACAAAAAGAATACAGCCAGCCGATGTGCCAACAGCATGGCTAACGACGGCAAAATACCTAGACGTGAAACGTCGCACCATGCTCCCGGTCTCTTCCTCACCATCGACTTTAGTCTCCTGCACTGCCAGTATATCAATATCTTGCTCCGTTATAACTCTGTACAGCTGGCTTTGTTTTCTTTTACCTGCCAGGCCTCTAACGTTTAGGGTGGCGACTTTAAACGGAGTTGCAGAAGCCATTTTAACTTAGGAAGAATAGACCGAAAGCATGGTGCTTACCTCTCGCGTCCAGCATGTCGCTAGACGATGCCGTCGCCGCCGGTGTCACCCGGCGCGAGCACGTGCCCCAGGTCAGGCGGCGCCTTGTCGCCGCCACGCTTGTCAGTCGGGATGTTCGGCCGCGGCCGCAGACTGGGCCGTCGCGCTTGCGGCGTCTTTGCCGGCGGTTCCTCCACGCTGGGCTCTGCTGCCTTCTCCCCGTCGGCCTTCGTCTCTGCGTGCGTACGCTTAGCTGGGGTGGTCACGCCGGTGCTCACGCGGGCGTCGGTCTTCTCGTCGCGGTTCTCGCTGGCCGCCTTTGTTTCCGCTTCCACGTGTTCTGGGGGGCTCGGGTTATCTTTCGGCATCTCCAGGGGCGTAAATGGTTGGTCACAGATGGGCGACCCGCTCTCCTTTACGCCAGGAGCGTCTGTGTTGCTGGTCGAAACAGCAGGCTCAACCCCCGCCGTTTTGCCCGTGTCGTCGATGCCGCTCGCTGCTTCCTCCGCTTCGACGACGTCCATGAGCTCGGCGGAGTCGCTCGCCGCTACACGCCCGGTAGCCGACGCGTAGGTGCGCACGCAGTCAGCCTCGGAGTGTCCGTAGCGTCGGCACTTCGAGCACCTGGGCACCTTGCAATCACGGCGCACGTGCCCCGCGCCGCCGCAGCGCAGACACTGCATCGGCCGCCCGGGCACCACCACGAGAGCCAACTCGCCAGCGACTCGTATCTGGTGAGGCAGGTCGTCCACCTTCACGCCTGGCTTCAGTTTCAGGAGCACGGTCCTCGTGGTGGAGCCCTTCTCCTTCATGCCCGCGACGCGCCAACGCTCCCGGGTTACCTCGGTCACATTGCCGAACGCCGCGAATGCAGTCCGGATGTCCTCGTCGGCGACGCCGTGTAGCATCCAGTGGAGGCGCAGCTTGACCTGGTGGTCCTCTGGGTCAAAAACGATGCAGCGGCGTCCCTTCACTTCCAGCTCCTTCATGGCGGCCAGTTTCTTTGCGGCGTCAGCGCTGCTGAAGGTCACCGCCCACACATGGTTTATCTGGTACGCCCCCAACGCCACGACGTCGGGGAGCGCACCAACGTTGGCGAGGGCGTCTCTGAAGTCTTCGACCCTGTAGGGCCTCACACGCACGTCCCCGTGCAAAAAAACCGTGTTTAAAACAACACGTCCGGTGGGCAGGGTAGGCAGAACGATCTCGTAATCCTTATCTGCGTCGCTGGCGAGCCTGTTTCCGCGGCCGGCACCGGCCGCTATCGCCGCTCCGTGGGAGCCCATGATTCTGCGTCCGTCACGCTCGGTGGCTGGAAGTAGAATGCACTACGCCACGACTGCGGTGATTAATCCTTGACATATAAAAGCATTTTCCTCGGCGATAAGACATTTCCTCCTTTCCAGGCGTGACGTCAGACAAGCTAGCGCAGCGCCACCCGTGACCGCTTAAACCGGCTTACTGACGCTTCGTCCATGCGCGACGCTTTTCATGTTGTAGGCGGCCGTCACGTGGTGATAACTGGTGATGTGGTGCTCGTTCCGCCATTACTTCTGACCGTGGTCGTCATTTCGACTTCGCATTATTCGCCAACCTACCCGTCCATAACATCAAGACGATCTTTTACCACCAGATTTTCTAAGGTCGACGGCTTTCCTCGGCAACTGAAGGCTTCGCTTACAGCGCTGGTTCTCCCTTCACACTGGATTGAGCGCCTACCCTTGGGTCCTGCTTGGCCTACGCACTACACTTCGCAATGACTGTTCCACATGTGCAGCAGAGCTGACGTCTGTTGCCACTGCTCGTGTTCCTGGCAAATATTTCGAGCACTCGCCAAGCACACCTGTCGACGTTTCCAACAACGCCGGCCGTCTACGCAGCTCTGTGCGCATCACAGTCGGTCAGCCTGCAGGAAAAGGAGGTTCCTTTTCTGCGCAGTTTATTGAGTACGAGCAGACAGTACGGGGGGTTGGCTTGATGTGATTGCATTTGTTATCCTGTTGTTGTGTTCGTATTTCAAGCAGGAATGATATGTCATAGGTTTCCTTTGCACGCGTGGTAGTGATTGTTGTGTTTCGATTTTGTATTTTCTAACGCTTTTAAAAGCTTCCCTTTCGTGAATAAAAATTCAGTTGATAGTCTGCGCTTGTGTTGTGTCTTCTTGTTCGCTTTGGTCCTCGTTTCTTTTCGCGCAGCTAAGTGTGAATGGTAAGCCTAAACCCTTTACAAGTTTAACAGCGGAACTGTATGTGGCTAGCTCCTGGTGTGAGCGTCTACGTGTAGGGCTGGGGAAACTCGCGGTTAACGTGACCTGGCCGTCACCCACAACGAGGAAACGTCCGAGCATGCCCCACACCCGTGTTAGTAGAGGCTTCTAAGTTTTGTAACGTTCAAAAGCACTAATGAGAAAGTGTAATCGTAGAGACATTTTCTTTTCGGCACGGAGCAAGTTTGTGAATGGACTTCTTTCAACTGGGATTTGAAGCGCCTCGGAGTGGCCGGAGGCGACATTTCAAGCGGGCAGACGAAAGATGGACGGATCAATACCCTGTGAGCATTCTTTTACAGTTTTTTTCTGTCGTTGCAAGTGAAAGGCGGAAAAGCCATTTTACGACGCGTGGAAAATGGGCAAGAACGTGAATTAACAAGGTAAAAAGTGTTGCTGGTTAATGCCAGATCTTGTGGCGAAAAACAGCGCTTAAAGGGCAACTGCAGCACTTTTTTGAGAATTTCGCGATATTCAAGGATTCGAATCTAAATAGGCTTTACGTGAAGCATGCCAATTGTTTTTGCACTAGCATTTGAAGTAGTTACGTAATGGACGATTGAATTTTGCGCTGCTGCTCAATGCACTGGAGGTGTGCACGTAAGTTCAGCGTGACGTCCACTGTCGTCAGCCACACCCTGCCCTGACTCGTTAGACGCTGCCAATCAACTCTCGGCAGGGTTTGCCTTTGATGGCGTTCCTTTTTTTCCTTCAAAGCAGGCGTTTGCGCGTTGGAAATGTATACCGATACCTTCGATGACGTCATCATGCGCCCCACCCCCCCCCCCCCCCCCCTCCCAACTTGGCGTTGTGCGCTGCGGAGAACCTTAAAGGTCGTCCGGATTTGAATCAGGGACTACTTCACTATTTCAAGCGCTAAACCAAAAAGACTTCGCATGCTTTACCTGCAAGTTTCACACATTCTATCATCTCAAGCTCGTGTATTTCTAAAACCTATGCAGTTTCCCTTTTAAATCAGAGGCGGCGGCAAACGCGTCGCATCCCCACACTTCTTTGTCTCGTGTAAGCGCTGCTTTTTTGCTGCGAAAATGCGGTATTTATTTTTCAAACATTTTGTATATGCCATCGCTCGAATGGCACCCTTAACACGATGTCACCCTTCGAACATTTCCAGCGTTTCTTTTTTCCTCCACTTGCGAACTTCGGCTGTATATTCACTTGTGGAGTTAAAAAAAAGGTGTTATCATCTATTGTACTTTTTTTTCTACAAGACAGGCGCTCCAATGACTAGCGCTCTTCCCGCTGCCACACTACTTCTCTGAGCGGCGCATTAGGTAGGCCACGGCTCGCAGTCAATGCCAGGTTAGAGGAAATAGCTGACACATTGCTTCCTAACGTCAGCAGCTGTATAGGTAAAAATAAAATGAACTTAAGTTTCAGAAGCACAGAGTGAAACAAATGTGTACTGAGCGAGCACGAAATGCTGCCGCAGGACTGAACTGGTGCCTTTAAACACTGCGGCTTTACCGCATAGACCCTTGGAAAGAGGGGCGGTGAAGGGACAAGACTCCCTGCTTCCTCTGCCTGCAATTGCTTCAAGAAATGTCAACTTCATGCTTCGCAATCCTTTCTTCATAATGGCAGACATTTCGCTTAATTGCCTATTTGCCATAGCAATGCAGGAAAAACAACATGTAGTGTTCGCCTGCCCTGAGCCTCACTACATGTATTGCCGAGAAAACGGCCCGGCTAAGACGGAGACCTCCGCGATAACATGCATAATAACTGTTCAGTTATTACAAAACTTTCGAAAAAGTCATAAGCCAAGCTTTAATTTCGACATCTGATGTCACGGTTACGTTATACTGACATGACACACTCGGCGAAGTCCTCCAGTGCTCACTGAGTAATTTTTGACTATCGCTACCAACATATATGCTTTGCCAAAATCAGACCTGTGAAATTACATGCGACACACTCAGCATGTTCCGCAAATGGGAAACAAGCACCCTGGTCATGCCGTGAAGCTCTTTTTTTTCGCCGTCATCCATTCGGCAATGAATGGGGAAGGAAAAAAAGAAAAATAATAAATAACGCTTAGGACATTTACAAATAAAGGGGACAAAAGGGAGAGGCGGCAAAAAGACATGGGGCAGAAATGTCCGCCATGTATCAATTCTGCTGACCGACAGTACCAGGAAGATACATGTCAGGCAAAAGGCGCGAAAAAAAATGTGTTGCGCCTGTCAGTCACACTGATAGCAAAATTGAATGTTGTTACAGGACCTTCAGCTGCGGTGTACTAAAACGTCTCTTGGCGCTGGTGGTATATTATACCCCTGTCACACGGCCAGTTTCAATGGCCATCGAGTCGAGAGCCATCGAGATTTTCGATCGCCATTGAACTCGAGGGAGTTGTGGAGCTGCTACACGGCAAATCTCAATGGCCATTGAAATCGTTCTCGTGTCTTACGCCAAGCTCGTGTGGCGCCACAATCGCTGCTTTCGGTTTCGCGCAAATAACAAAAATATATTGAAGAAACTTAACTAAATGTTGAAATACACTTTCTTGCAGTCATAAGGCGCGTTCACACTTGTTCAAAAATCCGGCAAGCGAAGCGGATTCGCTCGCCGCAAAAACTAGGACCTGTTCTCATCTGTTGACGCCCGGGCGAGTTGGAACGGCCGCGCCGCTGCTGCTTCTCGCTTTGCGCACCACGTCGCCGCTCGCGACGTACACAGATACAGTGAGAAAAGAGCATAAATTTATGCTGTCTACGTACCACGAGCGTATGCACGCTTACGTACGCTAAACGCAGGCGCATTCTCACATTGAGTTCAGCGTATGCTAGCAGAGAGGCAAAAATAAACTTAGTCTCTAGTGGCGCCATCTGGTAGTCAAAACGGGAACCATTACTGTCAACAAACCGCCTCTCTTAGGCCTAACAGCGGCAGAATCGTCACTCTAAATAAAAAATAAAGCAAATTTATCACTTATACGTTTTCTTCTAGGCAAGATGAGACGAAGCGAAAGACCGGTGCCCCATTTATGACCAGTGAACGGACAGAAAAAGGCAGCAACAACGAGAATTCAGTCCGAAGCGAGGGGTCCGGCTTTGAAGGGCGCCGCCATGTTTGTTGTTGTTCGAAGCAATGCTAGCAACCTTGGGCAACGCTCGAAAGCCCTCGAAATCTCGATAGAGTTCCGGGCTGCTCCGTCGACTCGATAGACTATTGACTCGATGGCCATTCAAACTGGCCGTGTAGCA
Organism: Amblyomma mixtum; assembly: GCF_055824585.1. NCBI lineage: Eukaryota > Metazoa > Arthropoda > Arachnida > Ixodida > Ixodidae > Amblyomma > Amblyomma mixtum. The sequence continues at coordinate 134,709,637 of NC_143019.1, read as the reverse complement.
GCGCTCGATCGCCTTCGAGTCGATAGGCTATCGATTCGAGGGCCTTCGAAATGCCCGTGTGACAGGGGTATTAGTTTCAGAAATGGGGGCTACACCTTCCCACGCCATGGGCAAAATCATATGGAACTGAAACCATAAAAATCATGGGCGGTAATCTTTGGGGTAAGCTGCAAAAAAAAAAATCACTTGTTTCTCTAACCACAGAGCGCGTTGAAAAAAAAAAGAGAAAAAGAAAGCTCCACGATTTTTTGTTTAATCAAGGCTTGTGACACTTACAAACAGGCTCAGGTTTGCAACCGAGCCCGCTGTGTGCACCGCCATGCAGCGGAGCTTCCCAAGTGCACAGTCCACAGGCACTTGTACTCAGTTTTTAACCAGCGAGTGACCGGCGGTGGGAGTCGAACACCCCACCTCCCGCAGCCGAGACGGGCGTCTTAGCCACTACGCCACGACTGCGGTGATTAATCCTTGACATATAAAAGCATTTTCCTCGGCGATAAGACATTTCCTCCTTTCCAGGCGTGACGTCAGACAAGCTAGCGCAGCGCCACCCGTGACCGCTTAAACCGGCTTACTGACGCTTCGTCCATGCGCGACGCTTTTCATGTTGTAGGCGGCCGTCACGTGGTGATAACTGGTGATGTGGTGCTCGTTCCGCCATTACTTCTGACCGTGGTCGTCATTTCGACTTCGCATTATTCGCCAACCTACCCGTCCATAACATCAAGACGATCTTTTACCACCAGATTTTCTAAGGTCGACGGCTTTCCTCGGCAACTGAAGGCTTCGCTTATAGCGCTGGTTCTCCCTTCACACTGGATTGAGCGCCTACCCTTGGGTCCTGCTTGGCCTACGCACTACACTTCGCAATGACTGTTCCACATGTGCAGCAGAGCTCACGTCTGTTGCCACTGCTCGTGTTCCTGGCAAATATTTCGAGCACTCGCCAAGCACACCTGTCGACGTTTCCAACAACGCCGGCCGTCTACGCAGCTCTGTGCGCATCACAGTCGGTCAGCCTGCAGGAAAAGGAGGTTCCTTTTCTGCGCAGTTTATTGAGTACGAGCAGACAGTACGGGGGGTTGGCTTGATGTGATTGCATTTGTTATCCTGTTGTTGTGTTCGTAGTTCAAGCAGGAATGATATGTCATAGGTTTCCTTTGCACGCGTGGTAGTGATTGTTGTGTTTCGATTTTGTATTTTCTAACGCTTTTAAAAGCTTCCCTTTCGTGAATAAAAATTCAGTTGATAGTCTGCGCTTGTGTTGTGTCTTCTTGTTCGCTTTGGTCCTCGTTTCTTTTTGCGCAGCTAAGTGTGAATGGTAAGCCGAAACCCTTTACAAGTTTAACAGCGGAACTGTATGTGGCTAGCTCCTGGTGTGAGCGTCTACGTATAGGGCTGGGGAAACTCGCGGTTAACGTGACCTGGCCGTCACCCACAACGAGGAAACGTCCGAGCATGCCCCACACCCGTGTTAGTAGAGGCTTCTAAGTTTTGTAACGTTCAAAAGCACTAATGAGAAAGTGTAATCGTAGAGACATTTTCTTTTCGGCACGGAGCAAGTTTGTGAATGGACTTCTTTCAACTGGGATTTGAAGCGCCTCGGAGTGGCCGGAGGCGACATTTCAAGCGGGCAGACGAAAGATGGACGGATCAATACCCTGTGAGCATTCTTTTACAGTTTTTTTCTGTCGTTGCAAGTGAAAGGCGGAAAAGCCATTTTACGACGCGTGGAAAATGGGCAAGAACGTGAATTAACAAGGTAAAAAGTGTTGCTGGTTAATGCCAGATCTTGTGGCGAAAAACAGCGCTTAAAGGGCAACTGCAGCACTTTTTTCAGAATTTCGCGATATTCAAGGATTCGAATCTAAATAGGCTTTACGTGAAGCATGCCAATTGTTTTTGCACTAGCATTTGAAGTAGTTACGTAATGGACGATTGAATTTTGCGCTGCTGCTCAATGCACTGGAGGTGTGCACGTAAGTTCAGCGTGACGTCACGGAAGGTCTGCCTTACATTACCACTGTCGTCAGCCACACCCTGCCCTGACTCGTTAGACGCTGCCAATCAACTCTCGGCAGGGTTTGCCTTTGATGGCGTTCCTTTTTTTCCTTCAAAGCAGGCGTTTGCGCGTTGGAAATGTATACCGATACCTTCGATGACGTCATCATGCGCCCCACCCCCCCCCCTCCCAACTTGGCGTTGTGCGCTGCGGAGAACCTTAAAGGTCGTCCGGATTTGAATCAGGGACTACTTCACTATTTCAAGCGCTAAACCAAAAAGACTTCGCATGCTTTACCTGCAAGTTTCACACATTCTATCATCTCAAGCTCGTGTATTTCTAAAACCTATGCAGTTTCCCTTTTAAATCAGAGGCGGCGGCAAACGCGTCGCATCCCCACACTTCTTTGTCTCGTGTAAGCGCTGCTTTTTTGCTGCGAAAATGCGGTATTTATTTTTCAAACATTTTGTATATGCCATCGCTCGAATGGCACCCTTAACACGATGTCACCCTTCGAACATTTCCAGCGTTTCTTTTTTCCTCCACTTGCGAACTTCGGCTGTATATTCACTTGTGGAATTAAAAAAAAGGTGTTATCATCTATTGTACTTTTTTTTCTACAAGACAGGCGCTCCAATGACTAGCGCTCTTCCCGCTGCCACACTACTTCTCTGAGCGGCGCATTAGGTAGGCCACGGCTCGCAGTCAATGCCAGGTTAGAGGAAATAGCTGACACATTGCTTCCTAACGTCAGCAGCTGTATAGGTAAAAATAAAATGAACTTAAGTTTCAGAAGCACAGAGTGAAACAAATGTGTACTGAGCGAGCACGAAATGCTGCCGCAGGACTGAACTGGTGCCTTTAAACACTGCGGCTTTACCGCATAGACCCTTGGAAAGAGGGGCGGTGAAGGGACAAGACTCCCTGCTTCCTCTGCCTGCAATTGCTTCAAGAAATGTCAACTTCATGCTTCGCAATCCTTTCTTCATAATGGCAGACATTTCGCTTAATTGCCTATTTGCCATAGCAATGCAGGAAAAAACACCTTGTAGTGTTCGCCTGCCCTGAGCCTCACTACATGTATTGCCGAGAAAACGGCCCGGCTAAGACGGAGACCTCCGCGATAACATGCATAATAACTGTTCAGTTATTACAAAACTTTCGAAAAAGTCATAAGCCAAGCTTTAATTTCGACATCTGATGTCACGGTTACGTTATACTGACATGACACACTCGGCGAAGTCCTCCAGTGCTCACTGAGTAATTTTTGACTATCGCTACCAACATATATGCTTTGCCAAAATCAGACCTGTGAAATTACATGCGACACACTCAGCATGTTCCGCAAATGGGAAACAAGCACCCTGGTCATGCCGTGAAGCTCTTTTTTTTCGCCGTCATCCATTCGGCAATGAATGGGGAAGGAAAAAAAGAAAAATAATAAATAACGCTTAGGACATTTACAAATAAAGGGGACAAAAGGGAGAGGCGGCAAAAAGACATGGGGCAGAAATGTCCGCCATGTATCAATTCTGCTGACCGACAGTACCAGGAAGATACATGTCAGGCAAAAGGCGCGAAAAAAAATGTGTTGCGCCTGTCAGTCACACTGATAGCAAAATTGAATGTTGTTACAGGACCTTCAGCTGCGGTGTACTAAAACGTCTCTTGGCGCTGGCGGTATATTATACCCTTGTCACACGGCCAGTTTCAATGGCCATCGAGTCGAGAGCCATCGAGATTTTCGATCGCCATTGAACTCGAGGGAGTTGTGGAGCTGCTACACGGCAAATCTCAATGGCCATTGAAATCGTTCTCGTGTCTTACGCCAAGCTCGTGTGGCGCCACAATCGCTGCTTTCGGTTTCGCGCAAATAACAAAAATATATTGACGAAACTTAACTAAATGTTGAAATACACTTTCTTGCAGTCATAAGGCGCGTTCACACTTGTTCAAAAATCCGGCAAGCGAAGCGGATTCGCTCGCCGCAAAAACTAGGACCTGTTCTCATCTGTTGACGCCCGGGCGAGTTGGAACGGCCGCGCCGCTGCTGCTTCTCGCTTTGCGCACCACGTCGCCGCTCGCGACGTACACAGATACAGTGAGAAAAGAGCATAAATTTATGCTGTCTACGTACCACGAGCGTATGCACGCTTACGTACGCTAAACGCAGGCGCATTCTCACATTGGGTTCAGCGTATGCTAGCAGAGAGGCAAAAATAAACTTAGTCTCTAGTGGCGCCATCTGGTAGTCAAAACGGGAACCATTACTGTCAACAAACCGCCTCTCTTAGGCCTAACAGCGGCAGAATCGTCACTCTAAATAAAAAATAAAGCAAATTTATCACTTATACGTTTTCTTCTAGGCAAGATGAGACGAAGCGAAAGACCGGTGCCCCATTTATGACCAGTGAACGGACAGAAAAAGGCAGCAACAACGAGAATTCAGTCCGAAGCGAGGGGTCCGGCTTTGAAGGGCGCCGCCATGTTTGTTGTCGTTCGAAGCAATGCTAGCAACCTTGGGCAACGCTCGAAGGCCCTCGAAATCTCGATAGAGTTCCGGGCTGCTCCGTCGACTCGATAGACTATTGACTCGATGGCCATTCAAACTGGCCGTGTAGCAGCGCTCGATCGCCTTCGAGTCGATAGGCTATCGATTCGAGGGCCTTCGAAATGCCCGTGTGACAGGGGTATTAGTTTCAGAAATGGGGGCTACACCTTCCCACGCCATGGGCAAAATCATATGGAACTGAAACCATAAAAATCATGGGCGGTAAACTTTGGGGTAAGCTGCAAAAAAAAAAAAAATAACTTGTTTCTCTAACCACAGAGCGCGTTGAAAAAAAAAGAGAAAAAGAAAGCTCCACGATTTTTTGTTTAATTAAGGCTTGTGACACTTACAAACAGGCTCAGGTTTGCAACCGAGCCCGCTGTGTGCACCGCCATGCAGCGGAGCTTCCCAAGTGCACAGTCCACAGGCACTTGCACTCAGTTTTTAACCAGCGAGTAACCGGCGGTGGGAGTCGAACACCCCACCTCCCGCAGCCGAGACGGGCGTCTCAGCCACTACGCCACGACTGCGGTGATTAATCCTTGACATATAAAAGCATTTTCCTCGGCGATAAGACATTTCCTCCTTTCCAGGCGTGACGTCAGACAAGCTAGCGCAGCGCCACCCGTGACCGCTTAAACCGGCTTACTGACGCTTCGTCCATGCGCGACGCTTTTCATGTTGTAGGCGGCCGTCACGTGGTGATAACTGGTGATGTGGTGCTCGTTCCGCCATTACTTCTGACCGTGGTCGTCATTTCGACTTCGCATTATTCGCCAACCTACCCGTCCATAACATCAAGACGATCTTTTACCACCAGATTTTCTAAGGTCGACGGCTTTCCTCGGCAACTGAAGGCTTCGCTTATAGCGCTGGTTCTCCCTTCACACTGGATTGAGCGCCTACCCTTGGGTCCTGCTTGGCCTACGCACTACACTTCGCAATGACTGTTCCACATGTGCAGCAGAGCTGACGTCTGTTGCCACTGCTCGTGTTCCTGGCAAATATTTCGAGCACTCGCCAAGCACACCTTTCGACGTTTCCAACAACGCCGGCCGTCTACGCAGCTCTGTGCGCATCACAGTCGGTCAGCCTGCAGTAAAAGGAGGTTCCTTTTCTGCGCAGTTTATTGAGTACGAGCAGACAGTACGGGGGGTTGGCTTGATGTGATTGCATTTGTTATCCTGTTGTTGTGTTCGTATTTCAAGCAGGAATGATATGTCATAGGTTTCCTTTGCACGCGTGGTAGTGATTGTTGTGTTTCGATTTTGTATTTTCTAACGCTTTTAAAAGCTTCCCTTTCGTGAATAAAAATTCAGTTGATAGTCTGCGCTTGTGTTGTGTCTTCTTGTTCGCTTTGGTCCTCGTTTCTTTTTGCGCAGCTAAGTGTGAATGGTAAGCCGAAACCCTTTACAAGTTTAACAGCGGAACTGTATGTGGCTAGCTCCTGGTGTGAGCGTCTACGTATAGGGCTGGGGAAACTCGCGGTTAACGTGACCTGGCCGTCACCCACAACGAGGAAACGTCCGAGCATGCCCCACACCCGTGTTAGTAGAGGCTTCTAAGTTTTGTAACGTTCAAAAGCACTAATGAGAAAGTGTAATCGTAGAGACATTTTCTTTTCGGCACGGAGCAAGTTTGTGAATGGACTTCTTTCAACTGGGATTTGAAGCGCCTCGGAGTGGCCGGAGGCGACATTTCAAGCGGGCAGACGAAAGATGGACGGATCAATACCCTGTGAGCATTCTTTTACAGTTTTTTTCTGTCGTTGCAAGTGAAAGGCGGAAAAGCCATTTTACGACGCGTGGAAAATGGGCAAGAACGTGAATTAACAAGGTAAAAAGTGTTGCTGGTTAATGCCAGATCTTGTGGCGAAAAACAGCGCTTAAAGGGCAACTGCAGCACTTTTTTGAGAATTTCGCGATATTCAAGGATTCGAATCTAAATAGGCTTTACGTGAAGCATGCCAACTGTTTTTGCACTAGCATTTGAAGTAGTTACGTAATGGACGATTGAATTTTGCGCTGCTGCTCAATGCACTGGAGGTGTGCACGTAAGTTCAGCGTGACGTCACGGAAGGTCTGCCTTACATTACCACTGTCGTCAGCCACACCCTGCCCTGACTCGTTAGACGCTGCCAATCAACTCTCGGCAGGGTTTGCCTTTGATGGCGTTCCTTTTTTTCCTTCAAAGCAGGCGTTTGCGCGTTGGAAATGTATACCGATACCTTCGATGACGTCATCATGCGCCCCACCCCCCTGCCAACTTGGCGTTGTGCGCTGCGGAGAACCTTAAAGGTCGTCCGGATTTGAATCAGGGACTACTTCACTATTTCAAGCGCTAAACCAAAAAGACTTCGCATGCTTTACCTGCAAGTTTCACACATTCTATCATCTCAAGCTCGTGTATTTCTAAAACCTATGCAGTTTCCCTTTTAAATCAGAGGCGGCGGCAAACGCGTCGCATCCCCACACTTCTTTGTCTCGTGTAAGCGCTGCTTTTTTGCTGCTAAAATGCGGTATTTATTTTTCAAACATTTTGTATATGCCATCGCTCGAATGGCACCCTTAACACGATGTCACCCTTCGAACATTTCCAGCGTTTCTTTTTTCCTCCACTTGCGAACTTCGGCTGTATATTCACTTGTGGAATTAAAAAAAAAGGTGTTATCATCTATTGTACTTTTTTTTCTACAAGACAGGCGCTCCAATGACTAGCGCTCTTCCCGCTGCCACACTACTTCTCTGAGCGGCGCATTAGGTAGGCCACGGCTCGCAGTCAATGCCAGGTTAGAGGAAATAGCTGACACATTGCTTCCTAACGTCAGCAGCTGTATAGGTAAAAATAAAATGAACTTAAGTTTCAGAAGCACAGAGTGAAACAAATGTGTACTGAGCGAGCACGAAATGCTGCCGCAGGACTGAACTGGTGCCTTTAAACACTGCGGCTTTACCGCATAGACCCTTGGAAAGAGGGGCGGTGAAGGGACAAGACTCCCTGCTTCCTCTGCCTGCAATTGCTTCAAGAAATGTCAACTTCATGCTTCGCAATCCTTTCTTCATAATGGCAGACATTTCGCTTAATTGCCTATTTGCCATAGCAATGCAGGAAAAACAACATGTAGTGTTCGCCTGCCCTGAGCCTCACTACATGTATTGCCGAGAAAACGGCCCGGCTAAGACGGAGACCTCCGCGATAACATGCATAATAACTGTTCAGTTATTACAAAACTTTCGAAAAAGTCATAAGCCAAGCTTTAATTTCGACATCTGATGTCACGGTTACGTTATACTGACATGACACACTCGGCGAAGTCCTCCAGTGCTCACTGAGTAATTTTTGACTATCGCTACCAACATATATGCTTTGCCAAAATCAGACCTGTGAAATTACATGCGACACACTCAGCATGTTCCGCAAATGGGAAACAAGCACCCTGGTCATGCCGTGAAGCGCTTTTTTTTCGCCGTCATCCATTCGGCAATGAATGGGGAAGGAAAAAAAGAAAAATAATAAATAACGCTTAGGACATTTACAAATAAAGGGGACAAAAGGGAGAGGCGGCAAAAAGACATGGGGCAGAAATGTCCGCCATGTATCAATTCTGCTGACCGACAGTACCAGGAAGATACATGTCAGGCAAAAGGCGCGAAAAAAAATGTGTTGCGCCTGTCAGTCACACTGATAGCAAAATTGAATGTTGTTACAGGACCTTCAGCTGCGGTGTACTAAAACGTCTCTTGGCGCTGGCGGTATATTATACCCCTGTCACACGGCCAGTTTCAATGGCCATCGAGTCGAGAGCCATCGAGATTTTCGATCGCCATTGAACTCGAGGGAGTTGTGGAGCTGCTACACGGCAAATCTCAATGGCCATTGAAATCGTTCTCGTGTCTTACGCCAAGCTCGTGTGGCGCCACAATCGCTGCTTTCGGTTTCGCGCAAATAACAAAAATATATTGACGAAACTTAACTAAATGTTGAAATACACTTTCTTGCAGTCATAAGGCGCGTTCACACTTGTTCAAAAATCCGGCAAGCGAAGCGGATTCGCTCGCCGCAAAAACTAGGACCTGTTCTCATCTGTTGACGCCCGGGCGAGTTGGAACGGCCGCGCCGCTGCTGCTTCTCGCTTTGCGCACCACGTCGCCGCTCGCGACGTACACAGATACAGTGAGAAAAGAGCATAAATTTATGCTGTCTACGTACCACGAGCGTATGCACGCTTACGTACGCTAAACGCAGGCGCATTCTCACATTGAGTTCAGCGTATGCTAGCAGAGAGGCAAAAATAAACTTAGTCTCTAGTGGCGCCATCTGGTAGTCAAAACGGGAACCATTACTGTCAACAAACCGCCTCTCTTAGGCCTAACAGCGGCAGAATCGTCACTCTAAATAAAAAATAAAGCAAATTTATCACTTATACGTTTTCTTCTAGGCAAGATGAGACGAAGCGAAAGACCGGTGCCCCATTTATGACCAGTGAACGGACAGAAAAAGGCAGCAACAACGAGAATTCAGTCCGAAGCGAGGGGTCCGGCTTTGAAGGGCGCCGCCATGTTTGTTGTCGTTCGAAGCAATGCTAGCAACCTTGGGCAACGCTCGAAGGCCCTCGAAATCTCGATAGAGTTCCGGGCTGCTCCGTCGACTCGATAGACTATTGACTCGATGGCCATTCAAACTGGCCGTGTAGCAGCGCTCGATCGCCTTCGAGTCGATAGGCTATCGATTCGAGGGCCTTCGAAATGCCCGTGTGACAGGGGTATTAGTTTCAGAAATGGGGGCTACACCTTCCCACGCCATGGGCAAAATCATATGGAACTGAAACCATAAAAATCATGGGCGGTAATCTTTGGGGTAAGCTGCAAAAAAAAAAAAATCACTTGTTTCTCTAACCACAGAGCGCGTTGAAAAAAAAAAGAGAAAAAGAAAGCTCCACGATTTTTTGTTTAATTAAGGCTTGTGACACTTACAAACAGGCTCAGGTTTGCAACCGAGCCCGCTGTGTGCACCGCCATGCAGCGGAGCTTCCCAAGTGCACAGTCCACAGGCACTTGTACTCAGTTTTTAACCAGCGAGTGACCGGCGGTGGGAGTCGAACACCCCACCTCCCGCAGCCGAGACGGGCGTCTTAGCCACTACGCCACGACTGCTTTTTTTTTTTCTTTATTGCCGATTTTGACGTACAAATCAGGAGGTTACAAGAAATAAAACATGGCGGCCACACTTCGGCCGACACGACTTTAAAATTTTTTGAGCGACATTAATCCATCTAGTACAGTTATCCATTGTGGTGGATCAGGCAGTGCGTTGTACACATTTCTTAAGCGCACAACGCTCTCAATGAAATGTTCGCGAACCGGGCGAACAACCAAGTCCGCGTGTTCAAACTGCATTCGTGTTTTCCACACCGCGTGGAGGCCCAGGACCATAATGAGGTCATAAGGTATTTCCTCTGAGGGATTCACAGGCAAGAAACGTATGCCGTACGGATCCAGGGGTAACTGTTTTTTTAAAGTTCTTTGGAGTACATCCCAATGAAAGATCGGGTCCCAGCAGTCTAGAAATACGTGTTCTATTGTTTCGGGTTTCTTGCATAAAAAGCAGTCAGTGTTCCAGGGAATGAAGAGTCCTTTATCGTGAAGCCAGGTCTTAACTGGGAGGGTGTTTGTATGTAACTTGAAAAAGAACGATTTGGCGGAGGGTAGTATAGGCATTTTCTTCACTCTTTTTAGGACGTCCTGTCCTGGGCCACCGCGATGTGGAGAACGGTACAAAGGTACAGGGAGCATGACATCTACAAGGTCTCTGTAGAGTTTTTTCTTTGTAACGGTTGACAGGTACTGCTGGGAAAAACGTACATTCAACAGCCTATACGATAAAACAACTTCATGCAGGTATCCAGTCACCCTTCCGCACATATTTTGCACAGACGAGGCTACGAATCCAGGCAGAAGTCTATACAGTCTTACTTGTATAACTGTGCGCAGGAAGATATCATTCTGATCTCGTAAAAAAACAAAGCGTGCCACAATTTGTCGCAGAAACAAGTGAGCCAGGCCAAGACCTCCTTTCTTTACAGGCAAAAACAAATTCGTTCGACTGGACCGCTCCCAAGTCGAGGCCCAAATAAAAATAGCAAAAACCCGATGCATTTTTTGAATGCTCATCCTCGCCGCACACAACACATTCATGACGTACCAGATTTTTGATATCAAAAAAAGGTTGCAGACAGTGGCTCTAGAAAGCATCGACAGTTGCTTGCCTTGCCACCCGTTCGCCTTTTCTTTAGCCATCAAGGCTTGATCCCTCCAGTACGGTTCAGGGTCGCGATAATTTCCGAGAGGCACACCAAGGTACTGCGTTGGCACCATTGACCAGGTGAGCCGACAAAAGGCTTCTGGTTTGTCCACCCAATCGCCATGCCAGAAGCCATGACTTTTATCCCAGTTTATCTGGGCTCCACTCGCATCACAAAACTTCTCGACGACATTAGTTGCCTCTCTAATGCTATCTTTGCTGGCGCAGAACACCGCGATGTCATCCGCGTACGCCAGAATTTTGACTTCGGCAGCCTGTAGTCTGTAACCTGTTATGCGCGCATTATGTTCCATCGCCAGACAGAGTGGCTCAAGATAAGCGGCAAACAGCAGTGGTGAAAGGGGGCATCCCTGCCTCACCGACGAGAGCACGCACAAGCTATCAGTGAGCTCACCGTTAACAATAATACGCGTTGTACATTTTTTGTACGCCATCGTGACGCCTTCCGTAATCACACTGCCCACATTCGTGTGTTCAAGTATGCAGAGCAATGCCTTGTGCGAGACACGGTCGAAGGCTTTTGCCAGGTCAAGCTGCATCATCGCGACGTGATCGCCCAGCGCATCGCAACACTCGAGCACGCTTCGAGCCACGTGCACATTCGTCGCGATAGTGCGGCCTTTAATGCCACAAGTCTGGTGTGGTCCAACCAACTTCTTAATAACACCTTGCAGTCGCTTTGCTAGAACTTTGGTGAATATTTTATAGTCGACGTTAGCAAGAGTTATTGGGCGATATGAGCCTGGCAACAAACGTTTCTGAGCATCATCACTCTTCGGGATTAGCACGATATGCGAGGTTGTGAAGGACAAGGGTAGTCTTTTCTGGTCATACGCTTCGCTAACAACGTGATAAAGAACTTGGGCAACCTCAGACCGGAAGGTTTTATAGAAAATGGCCCCTAAGCCATCCGGCCCAGGTGCTTTCCCGACTGCCAGCTCATTTATTGCGCATTCTATCTCACTTGGTGTGATTGGTTGTTCTAGCTGTGTCCTTACTTCTTCGTCAAGCTTTGGCATCAACGGAAGGAATTCTTTTTGGAAACAATCTTTAAGGTCCCGTGGATGGCTTAGAATTTCTTTAAAGTGCTCGGCAATCGCATGCTTAATTTCATTTCTGTTAGACGTGACGTTTTCACCTATAGCTAGTTGGCGGATTTCTTTTTGACATGCGTATCTTTTTTCATCTGAGAGAGCCCGCTTGGTTGGCATTTCTCCCGCCCACAGCTTCTCGGACCTTGATCTCACTACTGCCGCCTTGTACTTCTCCGAATCTATCCGTTCAAGTTCAGTTTTCACTTCCTTTATTCCTCTAACACACAGACCAGGTTCGACATTCTCCATACTAACAAAAAACTGCAGTTGCTGGCGAAGCTTTGTCTCTGCTTCTTTCTGATTGCGTCGAATTGCACTACTTCTTTCAATAGCCATTGTTTTTACTTTCTGCTTAAAATCTTCCCAACGAATGGCGTAACATTCTGGCTCGCTTGCAGTCAAATTTTTCAGTTCTTTCGTTACAGCGTCGACAAAAGCTTCGTCATCCAACAGCTGCGCATTCATTTTCCACAAGTCCCAGCTAAAGATTCGTTTCCTCTGCGTCTTTCCAAAGGCGGCCGTTACCAAGCAGTGATCGCTGTATGCGATGGGTTTCACTTCGTACTCGCTACACATTGGTATCAATTCGGCAGAGACATATAATCTGTCTAACCTTGCATGGCTGTCTTGCTGGAAGTGTGTAAACTGCGGACGAGTACCGCTGGCGAAAACGCTACCAATGTCTTCAAGGTCATATTCGTGCACAAGTGTATTAAGAAATTCTGCACTCTTGTCACGAACACGCGAATGTTTTGCGCGGTCATCAACATTGCGAACACAGTTAAAATCGCCTAGCAGTATTATCACTTTCTGACAGTTTAGGTACGCCTCAAGCCTTTCAAAGAATGCCCGCCGTTCCATGTCAATATTCGGCGCGTATACACAGATGACGCGACACTCCAATTCGCCAAAGACGATATCAGCGATTAAGAGGCGTCCACTGTCACATGAAAATACTGACTGCACGCAGATTCCAAAGTTGTTGCGTATGAATATGGCGCAACCACCTGATCCACCAATCGCGTGAGAAATACACACATCGAAATGAGCACGAAAATTGGACACCATTCGGTCGGTGAGCTCCTGGCTCTCAATTTTTGTCTCTTGGATTCCCACTATATGTAAGTCATTATCTAAGAGAAGGCGACTAAGCTGACATTGTCGTCGTCTTGCTCCAAGGCCCCGTACGTTTAACGTCGCTACCCGTAGCGCTCTTTCGATATTAACCGCCATGGCTACACGGTAGAATGGTGCCCATTACAATAGCCCAAGGGTCTGTGGTCATCATACTGTGGCGATAAGCGCGTCGAAGGCCAGGAAAAAAAAAATAAAACTCTAACCAACAAAAAAGGACAGTCCAAGTAAACTTGGCACCTCTTTCCAAGCCCGAACACGAAAAACGAACCGCTCATGATGAGGGCCATGGCGTTTACGGAAACCCCTCCCAACCCACCTTAGCTAGACAAACTAAATTTACGGGGGCGGTTTACCCGCCTGCCGCGAATCGACCGGAATGTTCGGTCGCGGCTTCAAGGTAGACCTCCGCATACCTGGGGCTTTGGTGGGTGGCTCGTCTCCGCCCCCGACTACGCCACGACTGCGGTGATTAATCCTTGACATATAAAAGCATTTTCCTCGGCGATAAGACATTTCCTCCTTTCCAGGCGTGACGTCAGACAAGCTAGCGCAGCGCCACCCGTGACCGCTTAAACCGGCTTACTGACGCTTCGTCCATGCGCGACGCTTTTCATGTTGTAGGCGGCCGTCACGTGGTGATAACTGGTGATGTGGTGCTCGTTCCGCCATTACTTCTGACCGTGGTCGTCATTTCGACTTCGCATTATTCGCCAACCTACCCGTCCATAACATCAAGACGATCTTTTACCACCAGATTTTCTAAGGTCGACGGCTTTCCTCGGCAACTGAAGGCTTCGCTTATAGCGCTGGTTCTCCCTTCACACTGGATTGAGCGCCTACCCTTGGGTCCTGCTTGGCCTACGCACTACACTTCGCAATGACTGTTCCACATGTGCAGCAGAGCTGACGTCTGTTGCCACTGCTCGTGTTCCTGGCAAATATTTCGAGCACTCGCCAAGCACACCTGTCGACGTTTCCAACAACGCCGGCCGTCTACGCAGCTCTGTGCGCATCACAGTCGGTCAGCCTGCAGGAAAAGGAGGTTCCTTTTCTGCGCAGTTTATTGAGTACGAGCAGACAGTACGGGGGGTTGGCTTGATGTGATTGCATTTGTTATCCTGTTGTTGTGTTCGTAATTCAAGCAGGAATGATATGTCATAGGTTTCCTTTGCACGCGTGGTAGTGATTGTTGTGTTTCGATTTTGTATTTTCTAACGCTTTTAAAAGCTTCCCTTTCGTGAATAAAAATTCAGTTGATAGTCTGCGCTTGTGTTGTGTCTTCTTGTTCGCTTTGGTCCTCGTTTCTTTTTGCGCAGCTAAGCGTGAATGGTAAGCCGAAACCCTTTACAAGTTTAACAGCGGAACTGTATGTGGCTAGCTCCTGGTGTGAGCGTCTACGTATAGGGCTGGGGAAACTCGCGGTTAACGTGACCTGGCCGTCACCCACAACGAGGAAACGTCCGAGCATGCCCCACACCCGTGTTAGTAGAGGCTTCTAAGTTTTGTAACGTTCAAAAGCACTAATGAGAAAGTGTAATCGTAGAGACATTTTCTTTTCGGCACGGAGCAAGTTTGTGAATGGACTTCTTTCAACTGGGATTTGAAGCGCCTCGGAGTGGCCGGAGGCGACATTTCAAGCGGGCAGACGAAAGATGGACGGATCAATACCCTGTGAGCATTCTTTTACAGTTTTTTTCTGTCGTTGCAAGTGAAAGGCGGAAAAGCCATTTTACGACGCGTGGAAAATGGGCAAGAACGTGAATTAACAAGGTAAAAAGTGTTGCTGGTTAATGCCAGATCTTGTGGCGAAAAACAGCGCTTAAAGGGCAACTGCAGCACTTTTTTGAGAATTTCGCGATATTCAAGGATTCGAATCTAAATAGGCTTTACGTGAAGCATGCCAATTGTTTTTGCACTAGCATTTGAAGTAGTTACGTAATGGACGATTGAATTTTGCGCTGCTGCTCAATGCACTGGAGGTGTGCACGTAAGTTCAGCGTGACGTCACGGAAGGTCTGCCTTACATTACCACTGTCGTCAGCCACACCCTGCCCTGACTCGTTAGACGCTGCCAATCAACTCTCGGCAGGGTTTGCCTTTGATGGCGTTCCTTTTTTTCCTTCAAAGCAGGCGTTTGCGCGTTGGAAATGTATACCGATACCTTCGATGACGTCATCATGCGCCCCACCCCCCCCCCCCCCCCCCCTCCCAACTTGGCGTTGTGCGCTGCGGAGAACCTTAAAGGTCGTCCGGATTTGAATCAGGGACTACTTCACTATTTCAAGCGCTAAACCAAAAAGACTTCGCATGCTTTACCTGCAAGTTTCACACATTCTATCATCTCAAGCTCGTGTATTTCTAAAACCTATGCAGTTTCCCTTTTAAATCAGAGGCGGCGGCAAACGCGTCGCATCCCCACACTTCTTTGTCTCGTGTAAGCGCTGCTTTTTTGCTGCGAAAATGCGGTATTTATTTTTCAAACATTTTGTATATGCCATCGCTCGAATGGCACCCTTAACACGATGTCACCCTTCGAACATTTCCAGCGTTTCTTTTTTCCTCCACTTGCGAACTTCGGCTGTATATTCACTTGTGGAATTAAAAAAAAAGGTGTTATCATCTATTGTACTTTTTTTTCTACAAGACAGGCGCTCCAATGACTAGCGCTCTTCCCGCTGCCACACTACTTCTCTGAGCGGCGCATTAGGTAGGCCACGGCTCGCAGTCAATGCCAGGTTAGAGGAAATAGCTGACACATTGCTTCCTAACGTCAGCAGCTGTATAGGTAAAAATAAAATGAACTTAAGTTTCAGAAGCACAGAGTGAAACAAATGTGTACTGAGCGAGCACGAAATGCTGCCGCAGGACTGAACTGGTGCCTTTAAACACTGCGGCTTTACCGCATAGACCCTTGGAAAGAGGGGCGGTGAAGGGACAAGACTCCCTGCTTCCTCTGCCTGCAATTGCTTCAAGAAATGTCAACTTCATGCTTCGCAATCCTTTCTTCATAATGGCAGACATTTCGCTTAATTGCCTATTTGCCATAGCAATGCAGGAAAAACAACATGTAGTGTTCGCCTGCCCTGAGCCTCACTACATGTATTGCCGAGAAAACGGCCCGGCTAAGACGGAGACCTCCGCGATAACATGCATAATAACTGTTCAGTTATTACAAAACTTTCGAAAAAGTCATAAGCCAAGCTTTAATTTCGACATCTGATGTCACGGTTACGTTATACTGACATGACACACTCGGCGAAGTCCTCCAGTGCTCACTGAGTAATTTTTGACTATCGCTACCAACATATATGCTTTGCCAAAATCAGACCTGTGAAATTACATGCGACACACTCAGCATGTTCCGCAAATGGGAAACAAGCACCCTGGTCATGCCGTGAAGCTCTTTTTTTTCGCCGTCATCCATTTGGCAATGAATGGGGAAGGAAAAAAAGAAAAATAATAAATAACGCTTAGGACATTTACAAATAAAGGGGACAAAAGGGAGAGGCGGCAAAAAGACATGGGGCAGAAATGTCCGCCATGTATCAATTCTGCTGACCGACAGTACCAGGAAGATACATGTCAGGCAAAAGGCGCGAAAAAAAATGTGTTGCGCCTGTCAGTCACACTGATAGCAAAATTGAATGTTGTTACAGGACCTTCAGCTGCGGTGTACTAAAACGTCTCTTGGCGCTGGCGGTATATTATACCCCTGTCACACGGCCAGTTTCAATGGCCATCGAGTCGAGAGCCATCGAGATTTTCGATCGCCATTGAACTCGAGGGAGTTGTGGAGCTGCTACACGGCAAATCTCAATGGCCATTGAAATCGTTCTCGTGTCTTACGCCAAGCTCGTGTGGCGCCACAATCGCTGCTTTCGGTTTCGCGCAAATAACAAAAATATATTGACGAAACTTAACTAAATGTTGAAATACACTTTCTTGCAGTCATAAGGCGCGTTCAAACTTGTTCAAAAATCCGGCAAGCGAAGCGGATTCGCTCGCCGCAAAAACTAGGACCTGTTCTCATCTGTTGACGCCCGGGCGAGTTGGAACGGCCGCGCCGCTGCTGCTTCTCGCTTTGCGCACCACGTCGCCGCTCGCGACGTACACAGATACAGTGAGAAAAGAGCATAAATTTATGCTGTCTACGTACCACGAGCGTATGCACGCTTACGTACGCTAAACGCAGGCGCATTCTCACATTGAGTTCAGCGTATGCTAGCAGAGAGGCAAAAATAAACTTAGTCTCTAGTGGCGCCATCTGGTAGTCAAAACGGGAACCATTACTGTCAACAAACCGCCTCTCTTAGGCCTAACAGCGGCAGAATCGTCACTCTAAATAAAAAATAAAGCAAATTTATCACTTATACGTTTTCTTCTAGGCAAGATGAGACGAAGCGAAAGACCGGTGCCCCATTTATGACCAGTGAACGGACAGAAAAAGGCAGCAACAACGAGAATTCAGTCCGAAGCGATGGGTCCGGCTTTGAAGGGCGCCGCCATGTTTGTTGTCGTTCGAAGCAATGCTAGCAACCTTGGGCAACGCTCGAAGGCCCTCGAAATCTCGATAGAGTTCCGGGCTGCTCCGTCGACTCGATAGACTATTGACTCGATGGCCATTCAAACTGGCCGTGTAGCAGCGCTCGATCGCCTTCGAGTCGATAGGCTATCGATTCGAGGGCCTTCGAAATGCCCGTGTGACAGGGGTATTAGTTTCAGAAATGGGGGCTACACCTTCCCACGCCATGGGCAAAATCATATGGAACTGAAACCATAAAAATCATGGGCGGTAATCTTTGGGGTAAGCTGCAAAAAAAAAAAAAATCACTTGTTTCTCTAACCACAGAGCGCGTTGAAAAAAAAAAGAGAAAAAGAAAGCTCCACGATTTTTTGTTTAATTAAGGCTTGTGACACTTACAAACAGGCTCAGGTTTGCAACCGAGCCCGCTGTGTGCACCGCCATGCAGCGGAGCTTCCCAAGTGCACAGTCCACAGGCACTTGTACTCATTTTTAACCAGCGAGTGACCGGCGGTGGGAGTCGAACACCCCACCTCCCGCAGCCGAGACGGGCGTCTTAGCCACTACGCCACGACTGCGGTGATTAATCCTTGACATATAAAAGCATTTTCCTCGGCGATAAGACATTTCCTCCTTTCCAGGCGTGACGTCAGACAAGCTAGCGCAGCGCCACCCGTGACCGCTTAAACCGGCTTACTGACGCTTCGTCCATGCGCGACGCTTTTCATGTTGTAGGCGGCCGTCACGTGGTGATAACTGGTGATGTGGTGCTCGTTCCGCCATTACTTCTGACCGTGGTCGTCATTTCGACTTCGCATTATTCGCCAACCTACCCGTCCATAACATCAAGACGATCTTTTACCACCAGATTTTCTAAGGTCGACGGCTTTCCTCGGCAACTGAAGGCTTCGCTTATAGCGCTGGTTCTCCCTTCACACTGGATTGAGCGCCTACCCTTGGGTCCTGCTTGGCCTACGCACTACACTTCGCAATGACTGTTCCACATGTGCAGCAGAGCTGACGTCTGTTGCCACTGCTCGTGTTCCTGGCAAATATTTCCAGCACTCGCCAAGCACACCTGTCGACGTTTCCAACAACGCCGGCCGTCTACGCAGCTCTGTGCGCATCACAGTCGGTCAGCCTGCAGGAAAAGGAGGTTCCTTTTCTGCGCAGTTTATTGAGTACGAGCAGACAGTACGGGGGGTTGGCTTGATGTGATTGCATTTGTTATCCTGTTGTTGTGTTCGTATTTCAAGCAGGAATGATATGTCATAGGTTTCCTTTGCACGCGTGGTAGTGATTGTTGTGTTTCGATTTTGTATTTTCTAACGCTTTTAAAAGCTTCCCTTTCGTGAATAAAAATTCAGTTGATAGTCTGCGCTTGTGTTGTGTCTTCTTGTTCGCTTTGGTCCTCGTTTCTTTTTGCGCAGCTAAGTGTGAATGGTAAGCCGAAACCCTTTACAAGTTTAACAGCGGAACTGTATGTGGCTAGCTCCTGGTGTGAGCGTCTGCGTATAGGGCTGGGGAAACTCGCGGTTAACGTGACCTGGCCGTCACCCACAACGAGGAAACGTCCGAGCATGCCCCACACCCGTGTTAGTAGAGGCTTCTAAGTTTTGTAACGTTCAAAAGCACTAATGAGAAAGTGTAATCGTAGAGACATTTTCTTTTCGGCACGGAGCAAGTTTGTGAATGGACTTCTTTCAACTGGGATTTGAAGCGCCTCGGAGTGGCCGGAGGCGACATTTCATGCGGGCAGACGAAAGATGGACGGATCAATACCCTGTGAGCATTCTTTTACAGTTTTTTTCTGTCGTTGCAAGTGAAAGGCGGAAAAGCCATTTTACGACGCGTGGAAAATGGGCAAGAACGTGAATTAACAAGGTAAAAAGTGTTGCTGGTTAATGCCAGATCTTGTGGCGAAAAACAGCGCTTAAAGGGCAACTGCAGCACTTTTTTGAGAATTTCGCGATATTCAAGGATTCGAATCTAAATAGGCTTTACGTGAAGCATGCCAATTGTTTTTGCACTAGCATTTGAAGTAGTTACGTAATGGACGATTGAATTTTGCGCTGCTGCTCAATGCACTGGAGGTGTGCACGTAAGTTCAGCGTGACGTCACGGAAGGTCTGCCTTACATTACCACTGTCGTCAGCCACACCCTGCCCTGACTCGTTAGACGCTGCCAATCAACTCTCGGCAGGGTTTGCCTTTGATGGCGTTCCTTTTTTTCCTTCAAAGCAGGCGTTTGCGCGTTGGAAATGTATACCGATACCTTCGATGACGTCATCATGCGCCCCACCCCCCCCCCCCCTCCCAACTTGGCGTTGTGCGCTGCGGAGAACCTTAAAGGTCGTCCGGATTTGAATCAGGGACTACTTCACTATTTCAAGCGCTAAACCAAAAAGACTTCGCATGCTTTACCTGCAAGTTTCACACATTCTATCATCTCAAGCTCGTGTATTTCTAAAACCTATGCAGTTTCCCTTTTAAATCAGAGGCGGCGGCAAACGCGTCGCATCCCCACACTTCTTTGTCTCGTGTAAGCGCTGCTTTTTTGCTGCGAAAATGCGGTATTTATTTTTCAAACATTTTGTATATGCCATCGCTCGAATGGCACCCTTAACACGATGTCACCCTTGGAACATTTCCAGCGTTTCTTTTTTCCTCCACTTGCGAACTTCGGCTGTATATTCACTTGTGGAATTAAAAAAAAAGGTGTTATCATCTATTGTACTTTTTTTTCTACAAGACAGGCGCTCCAATGACTAGCGCTCTTCCCGTTGCCACACTACTTCTCTGAGCGGCGCATTAGGTAGGCCACGGCTCGCAGTCAATGCCAGGTTAGAGGAAATAGCTGACACATTGCTTCCTAACGTCAGCAGCTGTATAGGTAAAAATAAAATGAACTTAAGTTTCAGAAGCACAGAGTGAAACAAATGTGTACTGAGCGAGCACGAAATGCTGCCGCAGGACTGAACTGGTGCCTTTAAACACTGCGGCTTTACCGCATAGACCCTTGGAAAGAGGGGCGGTGAAGGGACAAGACTCCCTGCTTCCTCTGCCTGCAATTGCTTCAAGAAATGTCAACTTCATGCTTCGCAATCCTTTCTTCATAATGGCAGACATTTCGCTTAATTGCCTATTTGCCATAGCAATGCAGGAAAAACAACATGTAGTGTTCGCCTGCCCTGAGCCTCACTACATGTATTGCCGAGAAAACGGCCCGGCTAAGACGGAGACCTCCGCGATAACATGCATAATAACTGTTCAGTTATTACAAAACTTTCGAAAAAGTCATAAGCCAAGCTTTAATTTCGACATCTGATGTCACGGTTACGTTATACTGACATGACACACTCGGCGAAGTCCTCCAGTGCTCACTGAGTAATTTTTGACTATCGCTACCAACATATATGCTTTGCCAAAATCAGACCTGTGAAATTACATGCGACACACTCAGCATGTTCCGCAAATGGGAAACAAGCACCCTGGTCATGCCGTGAAGCTCTTTTTTTTCGCCGTCATCCATTCGGCAATGAATGGGGAAGGAAAAAAAGAAAAATAATAAATAACGCTTAGGACATTTACAAATAAAGGGGACAAAAGGGAGAGGCGGCAAAAAGACATGGGGCACAAATGTCCGCCATGTATCAATTCTGCTGACCGACAGTACCAGGAAGATACATGTCAGGCAAAAGGCGCGAAAAAAAATGTGTTGCGCCTGTCAGTCACACTGATAGCAAAATTGAATGTTGTTACAGGACCTTCAGCTGCGGTGTACTAAAACGTCTCTTGGCGCTGGCGGTATATTATACCCCTGTCACACGGCCAGTTTCAATGGCCATCGAGTCGAGAGCCATCGAGATTTTCGATCGCCATTGAACTCGAGGGAGTTGTGGAGCTGCTACACGGCAAATCTCAATGGCCATTGTAATCGTTCTCGTGTCTTACGCCAAGCTCGTGTGGCGCCACAATCGCTGCTTTCGGTTTCGCGCAAATAACAAAAATATATTGACGAAACTTAACTAAATGTTGAAATACACTTTCTTGCAGTCATAAGGCGCGTTCACACTTGTTCAAAAATCCGGCAAGCGAAGCGGATTCGCTCGCCGCAAAAACTAGGACCTGTTCTCATCTGTTGACGCCCGGGCGAGTTGGAACGGCCGCGCCGCTGCTGCTTCTCGCTTTGCGCACCACGTCGCCGCTCGCGACGTACACAGATACAGTGAGAAAAGAGCATAAATTTATGCTGTCTACGTACCACGAGCGTATGCACGCTTACGTACGCTAAACGCAGGCGCATTCTCACATTGAGTTCAGCGTATGCTAGCAGACAGGCAAAAATAAACTTAGTCTCTAGTGGCGCCATCTGGTAGTCAAAACGGGAACCATTACTGTCAACAAACCGCCTCTCTTAGGCCTAACAGCGGCAGAATCGTCACTCTAAATAAAAAATAAAGCAAATTTATCACTTATACGTTTTCTTCTAGGCAAGATGAGACGAAGCGAAAGACCGGTGCCCCATTTATGACCAGTGAACGGACAGAAAAAGGCAGCAACAACGAGAATTCAGTCCGAAGCGAGGGGTCCGGCTTTGAAGGGCGCCGCCATGTTTGTTGTCGTTCGAAGCAATGCTAGCAACCTTGGGCAACGCTCGAAGGCCCTCGAAATCTCGATAGAGTTCCGGGCTGCTCCGTCGACTCGATAGACTATTGACTCGATGGCCATTCAAACTGGCCGTGTAGCAGCGCTCGATCGCCTTCGAGTCGATAGGCTATCGATTCGAGGGCCTTCGAAATGCCCGTGTGACAGGGGTAGTAGTTTCAGAAATGGGGGCTACACCTTCCCACGCCATGGGCAAAATCATATGGAACTGAAACCATAAAAATCATGGGCGGTAATCTTTGGGGTAAGCTGCAAAAAAAAAAAAATCACTTGTTTCTCTAACCACAGAGCGCGTTGAAAAAAAAAAAGAGAAAAAGAAAGCTCCTCGATTTTTTGTTTAATTAAGGCTTGTGACACTTACAAACAGGCTCAGGTTTGCAACCGAGCCCGCTGTGTGCACCGCCATGCAGCGGAGCTTCCCAAGTGCACAGTCCACAGGCACTTGTACTCAGTTTTTAACCAGCGAGTGACCGGCGGTGGGAGTCGAACACCCCACCTCCCGCAGCCGAGACGGGCGTCTTAGCCACTACGCCACGACTGCGGTGATTAATCCTTGACATATAAAAGCATTTTCCTCGGCGATAAGACATTTCCTCCTTTCCAGGCGTGACGTCAGACAAGCTAGCGCAGCGCCACCCGTGACCGCTTAAACCGGCTTACTGACGCTT
Organism: Amblyomma mixtum; assembly: GCF_055824585.1. Taxonomy (NCBI): domain Eukaryota; kingdom Metazoa; phylum Arthropoda; class Arachnida; order Ixodida; family Ixodidae; genus Amblyomma; species Amblyomma mixtum. The sequence continues at coordinate 134,686,674 of NC_143019.1, read as the reverse complement.
CGTCCATGCGCGACGCTTTTCATGTTGTAGGCGGCCGTCACGTGGTGATAACTGGTGATGTGGTGCTCGTTCCGCCATTACTTCTGACCGTGGTCGTCATTTCGACTTCGCATTATTCGCCAACCTACCCGTCCATAACATCAAGACGATCTTTTACCACCAGATTTTCTAAGGTCGACGGCTTTCCTCGGCAACTGAAGGCTTCGCTTATAGCGCTGGTTCTCCCTTCACACTGGATTGAGCGCCTACCCTTGGGTCCTGCTTGGCCTACGCACTACACTTCGCAATGACTGTTCCACATGTGCAGCAGAGCTGACGTCTGTTGCCACTGCTCGTGTTCCTGGCAAATATTTCGAGCACTCGCCAAGCACACCTGTCGACGTTTCCAACAACGCCGGCCGTCTACGCAGCTCTGTGCGCATCACAGTCGGTCAGCCTGCAGGAAAAGGAGGTTCCTTTTCTGCGCAGTTTATTGAGTACGAGCAGACAGTACGGGGGGTTGGCTTGATGTGATTGCATTTGTTATCCTGTTGTTGTGTTCGTATTTCAAGCAGGAATGATATGTCATAGGTTTCCTTTGCACGCGTGGTAGTGATTGTTGTGTTTCGATTTTGTATTTTCGAACGCTTTTAAAAGCTTCCCTTTCGTGAATAAAAATTCAGTTGATAGTCTGCGCTTGTGTTGTGTCTTCTTGTTCGCTTTGGTCCTCGTTTCTTTTTGCGCAGCTAAGTGTGAATGGTAAGCCGAAACCCTTTACAAGTTTAACAGCGGAACTGTATGTGGCTAGCTCCTGGTGTGAGCGTCTACGTATAGGGCTGGGGAAACTCGCGGTTAACGTGACCTGGCCGTCACCCACAACGAGGAAACGTCCGAGCATGCCCCACACCCGTGTTAGTAGAGGCTTCTAAGTTTTGTAACGTTCAAAAGCACTAATGAGAAAGTGTAATCGTAGAGACATTTTCTTTTCGGCACGGAGCAAGTTTGTGAATGGACTTCTTTCAACTGGGATTTGAAGCGCCTCGGAGTGGCCGGAGGCGACATTTCATGCGGGCAGACGAAAGATGGACGGATCAATACCCTGTGAGCATTCTTTTACAGTTTTTTTCTGTCGTTGCAAGTGAAAGGCGGAAAAGCCATTTTACGACGCGTGGAAAATGGGCAAGAACGTGAATTAACAAGGTAAAAAGTGTTGCTGGTTAATGCCAGATCTTGTGGCGAAAAACAGCGCTTAAAGGGCAACTGCAGCACTTTTTTGAGAATTTCGCGATATTCAAGGATTCGAATCTAAATAGGCTTTACGTGAAGCATGCCAATTGTTTTTGCACTAGCATTTGAAGTAGTTACGTAATGGACGATTGAATTTTGCGCTGCTGCTCAATGCACTGGAGGTGTGCACGTAAGTTCAGCGTGACGTCACGGAAGGTCTGCCTTACATTACCACTGTCGTCAGCCACACCCTGCCCTGACTCGTTAGACGCTGCCAATCAACTCTCGGCAGGGTTTGCCTTTGATGGCGTTCCTTTTTTTCCTTCAAAGCAGGCGTTTGCGCGTTGGAAATGTATACCGATACCTTCGATGACGTCATCATGCGCCCCACCCCCCCCCCCCCCCTCCCAACTTGGCGTTGTGCGCTGCGGAGAACCTTAAAGGTCGTCCGGATTTGAATCAGGGACTACTTCACTATTTCAAGCGCTAAACCAAAAAGACTTCGCATGCTTTACCTGCAAGTTTCACACATTCTATCATCTCAAGCTCGTGTATTTCTAAAACCTATGCAGTTTCCCTTTTAAATCAGAGGCGGCGGCAAACGCGTCGCATCCCCACACTTCTTTGTCTCGTGTAAGCGCTGCTTTTTTGCTGCGAAAATGCGGTATTTATTTTTCAAACATTTTGTATATGCCATCGCTCGAATGGCACCCTTAACACGATGTCACCCTTCGAACATTTCCAGCGTTTCTTTTTTCCTCCACTTGCGAACTTCGGCTGTATATTCACTTGTGGAATTAAAAAAAAAGGTGTTATCATCTATTGTACTTTTTTTTCTACAAGACAGGCGCTCCAATGACTAGCGCTCTTCCCGCTGCCACACTACTTCTCTGAGCGGCGCATTAGGTAGGCCACGGCTCGCAGTCAATGCCAGGTTAGAGGAAATAGCTGACACATTGCTTCCTAACGTCAGCAGCTGTATAGGTAAAAATAAAATGAACTTAAGTTTCAGAAGCACAGAGTGAAACAAATGTGTACTGAGCGAGCACGAAATGCTGCCGCAGGACTGAACTGGTGCCTTTAAACACTGCGGCTTTACCGCATAGACCCTTGGAAAGAGGGGCGGTGAAGGGACAAGACTCCCTGCTTCCTCTGCCTGCAATTGCTTCAAGAAATGTCAACTTCATGCTTCGCAATCCTTTCTTCATAATGGCAGACATTTCGCTTAATCGCCTATTTGCCATAGCAACGCAGGAAAAACAACATGTAGTGTTCGCCTGCCCTGAGCCTCACTACATGTATTGCCGAGAAAACGGCCCGGCTAAGACGGAGACCTCCGCGATAACATGCATAATAACTGTTCAGTTATTACAAAACTTTCGAAAAAGTCATAAGCCAAGCTTTAATTTCGACATCTGATGTCACGGTTACGTTATACTGACATGACACACTCGGCGAAGTCCTCCAGTGCTCACTGAGTAATTTTTGACTATCGCTACCAACATATATGCTTTGCCAAAATCAGACCTGTGAAATTACATGCGACACACTCAGCATGTTCCGCAAATGGGAAACAAGCACCCTGGTCATGCCGTGAAGCTCTTTTTTTTCGCCGTCATCCATTCGGCAATGAATGGGGAAGGAAAAAAAGAAAAATAATAAATAACGCTTAGGACATTTACAAATAAAGGGGACAAAAGGGAGAGGCGGCAAAAAGACATGGGGCAGAAATGTCCGCCATGTATCAATTCTGCTGACCGACAGTACCAGGAAGATACATGTCAGGCAAAAGGCGCGAAAAAAAATGTGTTGCGCCTGTCAGTCACACTGATAGCAAAATTGAATGTTGTTACAGGACCTTCAGCTGCGGTGTACTAAAACGTCTCTTGGCGCTGGCGGTATATTATACCCCTGTCACACGGCCAGTTTCAATGGCCATCGAGTCGAGAGCCATCGAGATTTTCGATCGCCATTGAACTCGAGGGAGTTGTGGAGCTGCTACACGGCAAATCTCAATGGCCATTGAAATCGTTCTCGTGTCTTACGCCAAGCTCGTGTGGCGCCACAATCGCTGCTTTCGGTTTCGCGCAAATAACAAAAATATATTGACGAAACTTAACTAAATGTTGAAATACACTTTCTTGCAGTCATAAGGCGCGTTCACACTTGTTCAAAAATCCGGCAAGCGAAGCGGATTCGCTCGCCGCAAAAACTAGGACCTGTTCTCATCTGTTGACGCCCGGGCGAGTTGGAACGGCCGCGCCGCTGCTGCTTCTCGCTTTGCGCACCACGTCGCCGCTCGCGACGTACACAGATACAGTGAGAAAAGAGCATAAATTTATGCTGTCTACGTACCACGAGCGTATGCACGCTTACGTACGCTAAACGCAGGCGCATTCTCACATTGAGTTCAGCGTATGCTAGCAGAGAGGCAAAAATAAACTTAGTCTCTAGTGGCGCCATCTGGTAGTCAAAACGGGAACCATTACTGTCAACAAACCGCCTCTCTTAGGCCTAACAGCGGCAGAATCGTCACTCTAAATAAAAAATAAAGCAAATTTATCACTTATACGTTTTCTTCTAGGCAAGATGAGACGAAGCGAAAGACCGGTGCCCCATTTATGACCAGTGAACGGACAGAAAAAGGCAGCAACAACGAGAATTCAGTCCGAAGCGAGGGGTCCGGCTTTGAAGGGCGCCGCCATGTTTGTTGTCGTTCGAAGCAATGCTAGCAACCTTGGGCAACGCTCGAAGGCCCTCGAAATCTCGATAGAGTTCCGGGCTGCTCCGTCGACTCGATAGACTATTGACTCGATGGCCATTCAAACTGGCCGTGTAGCAGCGCTCGATCGCCTTCGAGTCGATAGGCTATCGATTCGAGGGCCTTCGAAATGCCCGTGTGACAGGGGTATTAGTTTCAGAAATGGGGGCTACACCTTCCCACGCCATGGGCAAAATCATATGGAACTGAAACCATAAAAATCATGGGCGGTAATCTTTGGGGTAAGCTGCAAAAAAAAAAAATCACTTGTTTCTCTAACCACAGAGCGCGTTGAAAAAAAAAAAGAGAAAAAGAAAGCTCCACGATTTTTTGTTTAATTAAGGCTTGTGACACTTACAAACAGGCTCAGGTTTGCAACCGAGCCCGCTGTGTGCACCGCCATGCAGCGGAGCTTCCCAAGTGCACAGTCCACAGGCACTTGTACTCAGTTTTTAACCAGCGAGTGACCGGCGGTGGGAGTCGAACACCCCACCTCCCGCAGCCGAGACGGGCGTCTTAGCCACTACGCCACGACTGCGGTGATTAATCCTTGACATATAAAAGCATTTTCCTCGGCGATAAGACATTTCCTCCTTTCCAGGCGTGACGTCAGACAAGCTAGCGCAGCGCCACCCGTGACCGCTTAAACCGGCTTACTGACGCTTCGTCCATGCGCGACGCTTTTCATGTTGTAGGCGGCCGTCACGTGGTGATAACTGGTGATGTGGTGCTCGTTCCGCCATTACTTCTGACCGTGGTCGTCATTTCGACTTCGCATTATTCGCCAACCTACCCGTCTATAACATCAAGACGATCTTTTACCACCAGATTTTCTAAGGTCGACGGCTTTCCTCGGCAACTGAAGGCTTCGCTTATAGCGCTGGTTCTCCCTTCACACTGGATTGAGCGCCTACCCTTGGGTCCTGCTTGGCCTACGCACTACACTTCGCAATGACTGTTCCACATGTGCAGCAGAGCTGACGTCTGTTGCCACTGCTCGTGTTCCTGGCAAATATTTCGAGCACTCGCCAAGCACACCTGTCGACGTTTCCAACAACACCGGCCGTCTACGCAGCTCTGTGCGCATCACAGTCGGTCAGCCTGCAGGAAAAGGAGGTTCCTTTTCTGCGCAGTTTATTGAGTACGAGCAGACAGTACGGGGGGTTGGCTTGATGTGATTGCATTTGTTATCCTGTTGTTGTGTTCGTATTTCAAGCAGGAATGATATGTCATAGGTTTCCTTTGCACGCGTGGTAGTGATTGTTGTGTTTCGATTTTGTATTTTCTAACGCTTTTAAAAGCTTCCCTTTCGTGAATAAAAATTCAGTTGATAGTCTGCGCTTGTGTTGTGTCTTCTTGTTCGCTTTGGTCCTCGTTTCTTTTTGCGCAGCTAAGTGCGAATGGTAAGCCGAAACCCTTTACAAGTTTAACAGCGGAACTGTATGTGGCTAGCTCCTGGTGTGAGCGTCTACGTATAGGGCTGGGGAAACTCGCGGTTAACGTGACCTGGCCGTCACCCACAACGAGGAAACGTCCGAGCATGCCCCACACCCGTGTTAGTAGAGGCTTCTAAGTTTTGTAACGTTCAAAAGCACTAATGAGAAAGTGTAATCGTAGAGACATTTTCTTTTCGGCACGGAGCAAGTTTGTGAATGGACTTCTTTCAACTGGGATTTGAAGCGCCTCGGAGTGGCCGGAGGCGACATTTCAAGCGGGCAGACGAAAGATGGACGGATCAATACCCTGTGAGCATTCTTTTACAGTTTTTTTCTGTCGTTGCAAGTGAAAGGCGGAAAAGCCATTTTACGACGCGTGGAAAATGGGCAAGAACGTGAATTAACAAGGTAAAAAGTGTTGCTGGTTAATGCCAGATCTTGTGGCGAAAAACAGCGCTTAAAGGGCAACTGCAGCACTTTTTTGAGAATTTCGCGATATTCAAGGATTCGAATCTAAATAGGCTTTACGTGAAGCATGCCAATTGTTTTTGCACTAGCATTTGAAGTAGTTACGTAATGGACGATTGAATTTTGCGCTGCTGCTCAATGCACTGGAGGTGTGCACGTAAGTTCAGCGTGACGTCACGGAAGGTCTGCCTTACATTACCACTGTCGTCAGCCACACCCTGCCCTGACTCGTTAGACGCTGCCAATCAACTCTCGGCAGGGTTTGCCTTTGATGGCGTTCCTTTTTTTCCTTCAAAGCAGGCGTTTGCGCGTTGGAAATGTATACCGATACCTTCGATGACGTCATCATGCGCCCCACCCCCCCCCTCCCAACTTGGCGTTGTGCGCTGCGGAGAACCTTAAAGGTCGTCCGGATTTGAATCAGGGACTACTTCACTATTTCAAGCGCTAAACCAAAAAGACTTCGCATGCTTTACCTGCAAGTTTCACACATTCTATCATCTCAAGCTCGTGTATTTCTAAAACCTATGCAGTTTCCCTTTTAAATCAGAGGCGGCGGCAAACGCGTCGCATCCCCACACTTCTTTGTCTCGTGTAAGCGCTGCTTTTTTGCTGCGAAAATGCGGTATTTATTTTTCAAACATTTTGTATATGCCATCGCTCGAATGGCACCCTTAACACGATGTCACCCTTCGAACATTTCCAGCGTTTCTTTTTTCCTCCACTTGCGAACTTCGGCTGTATATTCACTTGTGGAATTAAAAAAAAAGGTGTTATCATCTATTGTACTTTTTTTTCTACAAGACAGGCGCTCCAATGACTAGCGCTCTTCCCGCTGCCACACTACTTCTCTGAGCGGCGCATTAGGTAGGCCACGGCTCGCAGTCAATGCCAGGTTAGAGGAAATAGCTGACACATTGCTTCCTAACGTCAGCAGCTGTATAGGTAAAAATAAAATGAACTTAAGTTTCAGAAGCACAGAGTGAAACAAATGTGTACTGAGCGAGCACGAAATGCTGCCGCAGGACTGAACTGGTGCCTTTAAACACTGCGGCTTTACCGCATAGACCCTTGGAAAGAGGGGCGGTGAAGGGACAAGACTCCCTGCTTCCTCTGCCTGCAATTGCTTCAAGAAATGTCAACTTCATGCTTCGCAATCCTTTCTTCATAATGGCAGACATTTCGCTTAATTGCCTATTTGCCATAGCAACGCAGGAAAAACAACATGTAGTGTTCGCCTGCCCTGAGCCTCACTACATGTATTGCCGAGAAAACGGCCCGGCTAAGACGGAGACCTCCGCGATAACATGCATAATAACTGTTCAGTTATTACAAAACTTTCGAAAAAGTCATAAGCCAAGCTTTAATTTCGACATCTGATGTCACGGTTACGTTATACTGACATGACACACTCGGCGAAGTCCTCCAGTGCTCACTGAGTAATTTTTGACAATCGCTACCAACATATATGCTTTGCCAAAATCAGACCTGTGAAATTACATGCGACACACTCAGCATGTTCCGCAAATGGGAAACAAGCACCCTGGTCATGCCGTGAAGCTCTTTTTTTTCGCCGTCATCCATTCGGCAATGAATGGGGAAGGAAAAAAAGAAAAATAATAAATAACGCTTAGGACATTTACAAATAAAGGGGACAAAAGGGAGAGGCGGCAAAAAGACATGGGGCAGAAATGTCCGCCATGTATCAATTCTGCTGACCGACAGTACCAGGAAGATACATGTCAGGCAAAAGGCGCGAAAAAAAATGTGTTGCGCCTGTCAGTCACACTGATAGCAAAATTGAATGTTGTTACAGGACCTTCAGCTGCGGTGTACTAAAACGTCTCTTGGCGCTGGCGGTATATTATACCCCTGTCACACGGCCAGTTTCAATGGCCATCGAGTCGAGAGCCATCGAGATTTTCGATCGCCATTGAACTCGAGGGAGTTGTGGAGCTGCTACACGGCAAATCTCAATGGCCATTGAAATCGTTCTCGTGTCTTACGCCAAGCTCGTGTGGCGCCACAATCGCTGCTTTCGGTTTCGCGCAAATAACAAAAATATATTGACGAAACTTAACTAAATGTTGAAATACACTTTCTTGCAGTCATAAGGCGCGTTCACACTTGTTCAAAAATCCGGCAAGCGAAGCGGATTCGCTCGCCGCAAAAACTAGGACCTGTTCTCATCTGTTGACGCCCGGGCGAGTTGGAACGGCCGCGCCGCTGCTGCTTCTCGCTTTGCGCACCACGTCGCCGCTCGCGACGTACACAGATACAGTGAGAAAAGAGCATAAATTTATGCTGTCTACGTACCACGAGCGTATGCACGCTTACGTACGCTAAACGCAGGCGCATTCTCACATTGAGTTCAGCGTATGCTAGCAGAGAGGCAAAAATAAACTTAGTCTCTAGTGGCGCCATCTGGTAGTCAAAACGGGAACCATTACTGTCAACAAACCGCCTCTCTTAGGCCTAACAGCGGCAGAATCGTCACTCTAAATAAAAAATAAAGCAAATTTATCACTTATACGTTTTCTTCTAGGCAAGATGAAACGAAGCGAAAGACCGGTGCCCCATTTATGACCAGTGAACGGACAGAAAAAGGCAGCAACAACGAGAATTCAGTCCGAAGCGAGGGGTCCGGCTTTGAAGGGCGCCGCCATGTTTGTTGTCGTTCGAAGCAATGCTAGCAACCTTGGGCAACGCTCGAAGGCCCTCGAAATCTCGATAGAGTTCCGGGCTGCTCCGTCGACTCGATAGACTATTGACTCGATGGCCATTCAAACTGGCCGTGTAGCAGCGCTCGATCGCCTTCGAGTGGATAGGCTATCGATTCGAGGGCCTTCGAAATGCCCGTGTGACAGGGGTATTAGTTTCAGAAATGGGGGCTACACCTTCCCACGCCATGGGCAAAATCATATGGAACTGAAACCATAAAAATCATGGGCGGTAATCTTTGGGGTAAGCTGCAAAAAAAAAAAAAAATCACTTGTTTCTCTAACCACAGAGCGCGTTGAAAAAAAAAGAGAAAAAGAAAGCTCCACGATTTTTTGTTTAATTAAGGCTTGTGACACTTACAAACAGGCTCAGGTTTGCAACCGAGCCCGCTGTGTGCACCGCCATGCAGCGGAGCTTCCCAAGTGCACAGTCCACAGGCACTTGTACTCAGTTTTTAACCAGCGAGTGACCGGCGGTGGGAGTCGAACACCCCACCTCCCGCAGCCGAGACGGGCGTCTTAGCCACTACGCCACGACTGCGGTGATTAATCCTTGACATATAAAAGCATTTTCCTCGGCGATAAGACATTTCCTCCTTTCCAGGCGTGACGTCAGACAAGCTAGCGCAGCGCCACCCGTGACCGCTTAAACCGGCTTACTGACGCTTCGTCCATGCGCGACGCTTTTCATGTTGTAGGCGGCCGTCACGTGGTGATAACTGGTGATGTGGTGCTCGTTCCGCCATTACTTCTGACCGTGGTCGTCATTTCGACTTCGCATTATTCGCCAACCTACCCGTCCATAACATCAAGACGATCTTTTACCACCAGATTTTCTAAGGTCGACGGCTTTCCTCGGCAACTGAAGGCTTCGCTTATAGCGCTGGTTCTCCCTTCACACTGGATTGAGCGCCTACCCTTGGGTCCTGCTTGGCCTACGCACTACACTTCGCAATGACTGTTCCACATGTGCAGCAGAGCTGACGTCTGTTGCCACTGCTCGTGTTCCTGGCAAATATTTCGAGCACTCGCCAAGCACACCTGTCGACGTTTCCAACAACGCCGGCCGTCTACGCAGCTCTGTGCGCATCACAGTCGGTCAGCCTGCAGGAAAAGGAGGTTCCTTTTCTGCGCAGTTTATTGAGTACGAGCAGACAGTACGGGGGGTTGGCTTGATGTGATTGCATTTGTTATCCTGTTGTTGTGTTCGTATTTCAAGCAGGAATGATATGTCATAGGTTTCCTTTGCACGCGTGGTAGTGATTGTTGTGTTTCGATTTTGTATTTTCTAACGCTTTTAAAAGCTTCCCTTTCGTGAATAAAAATTCAGTTGATAGTCTGCGCTTGTGTTGTGTCTTCTTGTTCGCTTTGGTCCTCGTTTCTTTTTGCGCAGCTAAGTGTGAATGGTAAGCCGAAACCCTTTACAAGTTTAACAGCGGAACTGTATGTGGCTAGCTCCTGGTGTGAGCGTCTACGTATAGGGCTGGGGAAACTCGCGGTTAACGTGACCTGGCCGTCACCCACAACGAGGAAACGTCCGAGCATGCCCCACACCCGTGTTAGTAGAGGCTTCTAAGTTTTGTAACGTTCAAAAGCACTAATGAGAAAGTGTAATCGTAGAGACATTTTCTTTTCGGCACGGAGCAAGTTTGTGAATGGACTTCTTTCAACTGGGATTTGAAGCGCCTCGGAGTGGCCGGAGGCGACATTTCAAGCGGGCAGACGAAAGATGGACGGATCAATACCCTGTGAGCATTCTTTTACAGTTTTTTTCTGTCGTTGCAAGTGAAAGGCGGAAAAGCCATTTTACGACGCGTGGAAAATGGGCAAGAACGTGAATTAACAAGGTAAAAAGTGTTGCTGGTTAATGCCAGATCTTGTGGCGAAAAACAGCGCTTAAAGGGCAACTGCAGCACTTTTTTGAGAATTTCGCGATATTCAAGGATTCGAATCTAAATAGGCTTTACGTGAAGCATGCCAATTGTTTTTGCACTAGCATTTGAAGTAGTTACGTAATGGACGATTGAATTTTGCGCTGCTGCTCAATGCACTGGAGGTGTGCACGTAAGTTCAGCGTGACGTCACGGAAGGTCTGCCTTACATTACCACTGTCCTCAGCCACACCCTGCCCTGACTCGTTAGACGCTGCCAATCAACTCTCGGCAGGGTTTGCCTTTGATGGCGTTCCTTTTTTTCCTTCAAAGCAGGCGTTTGCGCGTTGGAAATGTATACCGATACCTTCGATGACGTCATCATGCGCCCCACCCCCCCCCCTCCCAACTCGGCGTTGTGCGCTGCGGAGAACCTTAAAGGTCGTCCGGATTTGAATCAGGGACTACTTCACTATTTCAAGCGCTAAACCAAAAAGACTTCGCATGCTTTACCTGCAAGTTTCACACATTCTATCATCTCAAGCTCGTGTATTTCTAAAACCTATGCAGTTTCCCTTTTAAATCAGAGGCGGCGGCAAACGCGTCGCATCCCCACACTTCTTTGTCTCGTGTAAGCGCTGCTTTTTTGCTGCGAAAATGCGGTATTTATTTTTCAAACATTTTGTATATGCCATCGCTCGAATGGCACCCTTAACACGATGTCACCCTTCGAACATTTCCAGCGTTTCTTTTTTCCTCCACTTGCGAACTTCGGCTGTATATTCACTTGTGGAATTAAAAAAAAAGGTGTTATCATCTATTGTACTTTTTTTTCTACAAGACAGGCGCTCCAATGACTAGCGCTCTTCCCGCTGCCACACTACTTCTCTGAGCGGCGCATTAGGTAGGCCACGGCTCGCAGTCAATGCCAGGTTAGAGGAAATAGCTGACACATTGCTTCCTAACGTCAGCAGCTGTATAGGTAAAAATAAAATGAACTTAAGTTTCAGAAGCACAGAGTGAAACAAATGTGTACTGAGCGAGCACGAAATGCTGCCGCAGGACTGAACTGGTGCCTTTAAACACTGCGGCTTTACCGCATAGACCCTTGGAAAGAGGGGCGGTGAAGGGACAAGACTCCCTGCTTCCTCTGCCTGCAATTGCTTCAAGAAATGTCAACTTCATGCTTCGCAATCCTTTCTTCATAATGGCAGACATTTCGCTTAATTGCTTATTTGCCATAGCAATGCAGGAAAAACAACATGTAGTGTTCGCCTGCCCTGAGCCTCACTACATGTATTGCCGAGAAAACGGCCCGGCTAAGACGGAGACCTCCGCGATAACATGCATAATAACTGTTCAGTTATTACAAAACTTTCGAAAAAGTCATAAGCCAAGCTTTAATTTCGACATCTGATGTCACGGTTACGTTATACTGACATGACACACTCGGCGAAGTCCTCCAGTGCTCACTGAGTAATTTTTGACTATCGCTACCAACATATATGCTTTGCCAAAATCAGACCTGTGAAATTACATGCGACACACTCAGCATGTTCCGCAAATGGGAAACAAGCACCCTGGTCATGCCGTGAAGCTCTTTTTTTTCGCCGTCATCCATTCGGCAATGAATGGGGAAGGAAAAAAAGAAAAATAATAAATAACGCTTAGGACATTTACAAATAAAGGGGACAAAAGGGAGAGGCGGCAAAAAGACATGGGGCAGAAATGTCCGCCATGTATCAATTCTGCTGACCGACAGTACCAGGAAGATACATGTCAGGCAAAAGGCGCGAAAAAAAATGTGTTGCGCCTGTCAGTCACACTGATAGCAAAATTGAATGTTGTTACAGGACCTTCAGCTGCGGTGTACTAAAACGTCTCTTGGCGCTGGCGGTATATTATACCCCTGTCACACGGCCAGTTTCAATGGCCATCGAGTCGAGAGCCATCGAGATTTTCGATCGCCATTGAACTCGAGGGAGTTGTGGAGCTGCTACACGGCAAATCTCAATGGCCATTGAAATCGTTCTCGTGTCTTACGCCAAGCTCGTGTGGCGCCACAATCGCTGCTTTCGGTTTCGCGCAAATAACAAAAATATATTGACGAAACTTAACTAAATGTTGAAATACACTTTCTTGCAGTCATAAGGCGCGTTCACACTTGTTCAAAAATCCGGCAAGCGAAGCGGATTCGCTCGCCGCAAAAACTAGGACCTGTTCTCATCTGTTGACGCCCGGGCGAGTTGGAACGGCCGCGCCGCTGCTGCTTCTCGCTTTGCGCACCACGTCGCCGCTCGCGACGTACACAGATACAGTGAGAAAAGAGCATAAATTTATGCTGTCTACGTACCACGAGCGTATGCACGCTTACGTACGCTAAACGCAGGCGCATTCTCACATTGAGTTCAGCGTATGCTAGCAGAGAGGCAAAAATAAACTTAGTCTCTAGTGGCGCCATCTGGTAGTCAAAACGGGAACCATTACTGTCAACAAACCGCCTCTCTTAGGCCTAACAGCGGCAGAATCGTCACTCTAAATAAAAAATAAAGCAAATTTATCACTTAGACGTTTTCTTCTAGGCAAGATGAGACGAAGCGAAAGACCGGTGCCCCATTTATGACCAGTGAACGGACAGAAAAAGGCAGCAACAACGAGAATTCAGTCCGAAGCGAGGGGTCCGGCTTTGAAGGGCGCCGCCATGTTTGTTGTCGTTCGAAGCAATGCTAGCAACCTTGGGCAACGCTCGAAGGCCCTCGAAATCTCGATAGAGTTCCGGGCTGCTCCGTCGACTCGATAGACTATTGACTCGATGGCCATTCAAACTGGCCGTGTAGCAGCGCTCGATCGCCTTCGAGTCGATAGGCTATCGATTCGAGGGCCTTCGAAATGCCCGTGTGACAGGGGTATTAGTTTCAGAAATGGGGGCTACACCTTCCCACGCCATGGGCAAAATCATATGGAACTGAAACCATAAAAATCATGGGCGGTAATCTTTGGGGTAAGCTGCAAAAAAAAAAATCACTTGTTTCTCTAACCACAGAGCGCGTTGAAAAAAAAAAGAGAAAAAGAAAGCTCCACGATTTTTTGTTTAATTAAGGCTTGTGACACTTACAAACAGGCTCAGGTTTGCAACCGAGCCCGCTGTGTGCACCGCCATGCAGCGGAGCTTCCCAAGTGCACAGTCCACAGGCACTTGTACTCAGTTTTTAACCAGCGAGTGACCGGCGGTGGGAGTCGAACACCCCACCTCCCGCAGCCGAGACGGGCGTCTTAGCCACTACTTTTTTTTTTTTTTTTTTATTGCCTGCTTAGACACATACATCACAAGAAAACAAGAGAAGTATACACACACTTAATGGTACATGGCGTCGGTATGGGCTAAAACCATCAACCACACCTTGGCTGACGTAAGGCGCTAAAAGCGTTTCATATGGACTAGAGGCTCAATTCTCGGTACCCATTCAGGCACTTGTTTCAAAGTTTTGTAGGTTTCCAAGAATCTGCCTACAGACTCGCGAAAGTACTCCTGCGCCGGCCTTGCATCGATGTCAGCATGTCGGGCCGCCATGCAGGCCTTCCAAATACAGTGCAATCCCATGAGCATTACTGCGTCAAACGGTACACATTCTTCATTTTCCACTGCTAGGAAACGAATCCCACGGCGGTCAAGGGGCAGATCTTTTTTCAATGTTCTTTGAAGAATGTCCCAAAAGAACACTCCTCCCCAGCAGTCCAAAAAAACATGCTCGATAGTTTCTGGCTTTCTACATATAAAGCAATGATCACCCCATGGAACATACAATCCTTTCTCTGCCATCCAAGTTTTTACCTCCAACGTTCCGGTGTGCAGCCTGAAGAAAAAGGACTTGGCTCCCGGAGCTACATACATTCGCTTCACACGCTTTAAAACATCGCTGCCTGGATGGGTGCTGTACATTGTTCGATACAGTGGCACAGGAAAAACCAGGTCTGTAAGGTCCTTGTATAGCTGTATGCGTTTTACTTTTGCAAGATATTGGTAGGAAAATCGTGCGCTGAGGAAGTTACAGGAAACCGCAACCTCCTTCAGGAATCCAAAAACACCTCCTGGTATACACTCGGTAGATACCACAAAATCCGGTAAAAGTCTGCTCAATCTGATCTGTACTACAGTACGCAAAAAAGGGTCCTTCACATCTCGAAGGAAACAAAAACGGTTGACCACTTGCCTCAGGAATAAATGCGACAAGCCCAGGCCTCCTTGACTAACTCTCCGGAAGAGGTTGGTACGGCTTGTCCTCTCCCATGCCGACCCCCACACAAAGATGGCCAATACACGGTGCAACTTTTGTACATTGGCGCGTGAGCAGTGCAAAACACTTAGCACATACCACAGTTTGGTAACAAAAAACACATTGCACACAGTGCTGCGCGCAAACATAGACAAGTCCCCTCCTTTAACCTTCTCCGTTCTTTCACGCACTTCTGCAACTTGGCTCCGCCAGTAGGGCTCACTGTCGCGGTAAAACTCTAAAGGAGCACCTAGGTACCTCGCTGGTGTATCAGCCCATTGCATGTTGGCGAAAGTGCCTGGTTTCGTCGCCCAAGAACCGTGCCAAAATCCAAGGCACTTGCCCCAGTTAACAGCGCTGCCGCTGGCATCACAGAAACGCTTAACAATTTCCACCGTTTTCAAGATGCTCTCATTGTCAACGCAGAAAACCGCCACATCATCCGCGTATGCCAACAGTTTCACTTCGGTTAGCTGTAATTTAAAGCCTTTTACGTAGCTGGTGTCTATTATACTAAGGCAGAAGGGTTCGATATATAAGGCAAAAAGTAATGGTGAGAGGGGGCAACCCTGTCGCACGGATCGTTGCACCTCGATCGGTGCTCCTACCGATTTATTGATTACTAGGCGCGTTGTGCATCCGCTGTAAGCCATCGCGACACCCTCTGTGATAACTGCTCCCACGTTGACGTGTTGCAAAAGTGTAAACAAGATTTCATGTGGTACACGATCGAACGCTTTCTCCAAATCGAGCTGGAGCATTGCGACGTTCATGTTTAGTGCATCGCAGCACTCCAGCACGCATCTCGCCGTGTGAATGTTAGTGAATATTGACCGATCCCTTATACCGCAAGTCTGGTGTGGTCCAACAATCTCTTTTATAACCGTTTGAAGTCTTTTAGCCAGTACTTTCATATAGATCTTGTAGTCGACGTTCGTTAAGCTGATTGGACGATAGGACTTTACTTGCCTTAAAGCGATTGGATCCTCTGTTTTGGGGATGAGAACTGTATGCGTGGCCAGGAAAGAAGGCGGTAGGCGCTTCCGTTCATATGCGTCTTCTAAAAGGTGGGCTATTATAGGGGCTAATTCATTCTTGAAAGTCTTGTAGAATTCGGCGCCTAATCCATCTGGTCCTGGTGACCTCCCTCGTTTTAAGTCATCGATAGCCAACTCTATTTCAGCGACAGTAATCGGGCGCTCTAACACCTCTTTTGAGTTGTCATTAATCCTAGGCATTAAAGCCAGGAATTCTGTCCTGAAGATTTCTAAGTCTACCGCTCTAAGCGCAAATAGACCTTTGTAAAACAGGGTGAAAGCATTTTCGATGTCGCTCTGTTCGTTCAAAATAATGCCGTCTTGTTCAACTTCGGAAATCACATTCTTGCGGGCCCATTTTCTTTCCCTTGCCAGTGCTCTTTTAGTTGGTGCCTCACCGGTTATCTCTTTATCGGCTCTGGCTCGTACAAGCGCACCGCGGTATCGGTCGATATCAAACTGTTCGAGCTTATGTTTGAGCGAACAGATGTCAGCCTTGAACGTGCCTGGAGCTGAGTTTTCTTGATTTATTAGCATTTGCAGGCTCTTTCGTAAGTTCGTCTCATACTTATCATTCTCGTACTTTATAGCGCTAGCTCGTTCCAACGCTTTCATTTTAGTTTTTTGCTTGAAAGTCTCCCATTGTTCGCAAACCACTGTGGCTGTATCATCCTTAATTTCTTCAAGCATACTTGACACTTGTTCCTTGAAAACGTCGTCATCTAAAATCTTCGCGTTAAACTTCCATAACTCCCATGTGAATTTATTTTTATTTTCTTTCTTGTTCTTAATATCAAACCAGACAAGACAGTGGTCGCTGAATGACACAGACTGCACATGGTACTCTCGGCAAAGCGCTGTCAATTCGGCCGAAACGTACATTCTATCAAGCCGGGCGTGACTGGCTCCTTGGAAATGCGTAAAGCGAACGCAGTGGTCGTCTTCCAAGCATTCCGCTACGTCTTCCAGCCCAAATTCATCGATTAAGCTTCGAAGTTCTGCCGTGCTGGCGTCTCTGTACGGTGTATCGTTCGCTTTATCTCGCGCCGCTAAAACACAATTAAAGTCTCCCAAGAGTACTAGTTTCCGATCGACATCGCAATAATTTTTGAGTCCCTCAAACATCTGTCGTCTTTCCTCGAGTACATTAGGAGCATACAAGCATATCACCCGCCATAGCACTGAACCAAAACTAAAATCGCAAAGAACCATACGTCCTGCAATATCCGACCGTACGGCCTGCACCTCAAGCCCCAAATGTTGGCGCACAAAAAGAACACAGCCTGCGGATCTCCCAACCGCATGGCTCACACACGCGTAGTAATGTGACATGAAAGGCAGCACCATACTCTCGGTCTCAACATCTCCTTCAATTTTCGTCTCTTGTACGGCAATAATATCTAAATCTTTTTCCGTTGACAACCTATATAACTGCCGTTGCCTCCTCCTCGCACATAGCCCTCGGACATTGATTGTGGCGAATCGCAAAGCTCTATCTGGCAGCGCCATTGTAGTATGGAAGGAGACCAAGAGGATGGTGCTTACCGTTGACAAGAAGCATCCTCAGCGCCAGAACAAGCGCTCGTCCAGTCCCAAAACTTACAACTACGAGGCCGCCGGCGGCGGCGGCTGCGTCGGCGGCGTCGGCGGCGGCGTCGTCGCCCTCGTCGTCGTCCTCCGGTCTGGAGGGATGTTCGGCCGAGGTCGCAACGTCGACCGACGCACGGGAGCTGCTTTTGACGGTGGCTCTCCGTTGACGGGCGGGCCAGAAGATGTGTCATCTTCCTCGACGACTTCGTGCGAGCGTTTAGTCGCCGCGGCGGCGGTGCCCTCGTTTGATGTGTCCATGTTCTGCTCCCCCTCGCTGGCGCTTCCCATCGAGGTCGCGTTTATCTTCTCGTCCTGAACCAACCTCGCCGTCGATGGGTCTTCTGTTCTCTCAGGTGTGCCATTTTCTTCGAGGTTCGGAGTGCCTTGGCGTACTGTTTCGCCCGAGGCTTGCTCAGCCGGCTCATTTCCAGCCGTAGCTTTGTCTTCCGACTCCGCCTTGGCTGCTGCTTCAGCATCAGCTTCATCCATTAGGAGCTCCGAGTTATCGTCACTCCTCGCGGGCCCTGCGACGCTGGCGTAGGTACGCACGCACTCGGTCTCGTCGTGGCCAAAGCGACGACATAGCACACAGCGCGGTACCTTGCAGTCACGCCGTATGTGGCCTGTGCTCTGGCATCGCAAGCAGAGGGGTGCCCTGCCCGGCACCACGACAAGGGCCAGCTCACCAGCAATCCTAAGCTGATGCGGTATATCTTCCGGCTTCACACCGGCCTTGAGCTTCAAAGTCACTGTCCGGGTCGTCGAGCTCTTGTCAGACACACCATTCACCCTCCAACGCTCCTTGACCACATCTGTCGCTTTCCCGTACACTAGCAAAGCCGCCCGCACGTCGTCGTCGGGGACGGTGGGCAGCAGCCAGTGCAGTTTCAACCGTAGGTCCTGGTGAGACGGGTCGATGAGAACGCAGCGATGGTTCTTCACTTGCACTTCGTTGTTGGCGAGCAGTTTTTGCACACCTGCGTCACACTTGAAGGTAACTGCCCACACGTGATTCATTTGATACGCCCCCAAGGCCGTAACCTCGGGGAGCAGATTCAAATTCACCAGCGTATCCCTGAAGTCTTCCACTCGGTAGGGCCGTGCTCTCACGTCCGCATGCATAAAAACGGTATTCAAAACCAAACGCCCTGAAGGCAGACTAGGCAAAACAACACGATACTCATCATCCGATGCAGAAGAAAACCTGTTACCGCGGCCGGACACGGCCGCTGATACCGCTCCAACGGAGCCCATTTCACACGCGTCCGTTCGCTATCGCGGCCGGAAGTGGAATCACCCTTAGCCACTACGCCACGACTGCGGTGATTAATCCTTGACATATAAAACCATTTTCCTCGGCGATAAGACATTTCCTCCTTTCCAGGCGTGACGTCAGACAAGCTAGCGCAGCGCCACCCGTGACCGCTTAAACCGGCTTACTGACGCTTCGTCCATGCGCGACGCTTTTCATGTTGTAGGCGGCCGTCACGTGGTGATAACTGGTGATGTGGTGCTCGTTCCGCCATTACTTCTGACCGTGGTCGTCATTTCGACTTCGCATTATTCGCCAACCTACCCGTCCATAACATCAAGACGATCTTTTACCACCAGATTTTCTAAGGTCGACGGCTTTCCTCGGCAACTGAAGGCTTCGCTTATAGCGCTGGTTCTCCCTTCACACTGGATTGAGCGCCTACCCTTGGGTCCTGCTTGGCCTACGCACTACACTTCGCAATGACTGTTCCACATGTGCAGCAGAGCTGACGTCTGTTGCCACTGCTCGTGTTCCTGGCAAATATTTCGAGCACTCGCCAAGCACACCTGTCGACGTTTCCAACAACGCCGGCCGTCTACGCAGCTCTGTGCGCATCACAGTCGGTCAGCCTGCAGGAAAAGGAGGTTCCTTTTCTGCGCAGTTTATTGAGTACGAGCAGACAGTACGGGGGGTTGGCTTGATGTGATTGCATTTGTTATCCTGTTGTTGTGTTCGTATTCCAAGCAGGAATGATATGTCATAGGTTTCCTTTGCACGCGTGGTAGTGATTGTTGTGTTTCGATTTTGTATTTTCTAACGCTTTTAAAAGCTTCCCTTTCGTGAATAAAAATTCAGTTGATAGTCTGCGCTTGTGTTGTGTCTTGTTCGCTTTGGTCCTCGTTTCTTTTTGCGCAGCTAAGTGTGAATGGTAAGCCGAAACCCTTTACAAGTTTAACAGCGGAACTGTATGTGGCTAGCTCCTGGTGTGAGCGTCTACGTATAGGGCTGGGGAAACTCGCGGTTAACGTGACCTGGTCGTCACCCACAACGAGGAAACGTCCGAGCATGCCCCACACCCGTGTTAGTAGAGGCTTCTAAGTTTTGTAACGTTCAAAAGCACTAATGAGAAAGTGTAATCGTAGAGACATTTTCTTTTCGGCACGGAGCAAGTTTGTGAATGGACTTCTTTCAACTGGGATTTGAAGCGCCTCGGAGTGGCCGGAGGCGACATTTCAAGCGGGCAGACGAAAGATGGACGGATCAATACCCTGTGAGCATTCTTTTACAGTTTTTTTCTGTCGTTGCAAGTGAAAGGCGGAAAAGCCATTTTACGACGCGTGGAAAATGGGCAAGAACGTGAATTAACAAGGTAAAAAGTGTTGCTGGTTAATGCCAGATCTTGTGGCGAAAAACAGCGCTTAAAGGGCAACTGCAGCACTTTTTTGAGAATTTCGCGATATTCAAGGATTCGAATCTAAATAGGCTTTACGTGAAGCATGCCAATTGTTTTTGCACTAGCATTTGAAGTAGTTACGTAATGGACGATTGAATTTTGCGCTGCTGCTCAATGCACTGGAGGTGTGCACGTAAGTTCAGCGTGACGTCACGGAAGGTCTGCCTTACATTACCACTGTCGTCAGCCACACCCTGCCCTGACTCGTTAGACGCTGCCAATCAACTCTCGGCAGGGTTTGCCTTTGATGGCGTTCCTTTTTTTCCTTCAAAGCAGGCGTTTGCGCGTTGGAAATGTATACCGATACCTTCGATGACGTCATCATGCGCCCCACCCCCCCCCCCCCCTCCCAACTTGGCGTTGTGCGCTGCGGAGAACCTTAAAGGTCGTCCGGATTTGAATCAGGGACTACTTCACTATTTCAAGCGCTAAACCAAAAAGACTTCGCATGCTTTACCTGCAAGTTTCACACATTCTATCATCTCAAGCTCGTGTATTTCTAAAACCTATGCAGTTTCCCTTTTAAATCAGAGGCGGCGGCAAACGCGTCGCATCCCCACACTTCTTTGTCTCGTGTAAGCGCTGCTTTTTTGCTGCGAAAATGCGGTATTTATTTTTCAAACATTTTGTATATGCCATCGCTCGAATGGCACCCTTAACACGATGTCACCCTTCGAACATTTCCAGCGTTTCTTTTTTCCTCCACTTGCGAACTTCGGCTGTATATTCACTTGTGGAATTAAAAAAAAAGGTGTTATCATCTATTGTACTTTTTTTTCTACAAGACAGGCGCTCCAATGACTAGCGCTCTTCCCGCTGCCACACTACTTCTCTGAGCGGCGCATTAGGTAGGCCACGGCTCGCAGTCAATGCCAGGTTAGAGGAAATAGCTGACACATTGCTTCCTAACGTCAGCAGCTGTATAGGTAAAAATAAAATGAACTTAAGTTTCAGAAGCACAGAGTGAAACAAATGTGTACTGAGCGAGCACGAAATGCTGCCGCAGGACTGAACTGGTGCCTTTAAACACTGCGGCTTTACCGCATAGACCCTTGGAAAGAGGGGCGGTGAAGGGACAAGACTCCCTGCTTCCTCTGCCTGCAATTGCTTCAAGAAATGTCAACTTCATGCTTCGCAATCCTTTCTTCATAATGGCAGACATTTCGCTTAATTGCCTATTTGCCATAGCAATGCAGGAAAAACAACATGTAGTGTTCGCCTGCCCTGAGCCTCACTACATGTATTGCCGAGAAAACGGCCCGGCTAAGACGGAGACCTCCGCGATAACATGCATAATAACTGTTCAGTTATTACAAAACTTTCGAAGAAGTCATAAGCCAAGCTTTAATTTCGACATCTGATGTCACGGTTACGTTATACTGACATGACACACTCGGCGAAGTCCTCCAGTGCTCACTGAGTAATTTTTGACTATCGCTACCAACATATATGCTTTGCCAAAATCAGACCTGTGAAATTACATGCGACACACTCAGCATGTTCCGCAAATGGGAAACAAGCACCCTGGTCATGCCGTGAAGCTCTTTTTTTTCGCCGTCATCCATTCGGCAATGAATGGGGAAGGAAAAAAAGAAAAATAATAAATAACGCTTAGGACATTTACAAATAAAGGGGACAAAAGGGAGAGGCGGCAAAAAGACATGGGGCAGAAATGTCCGCCATGTATCAATTCTGCTGACCGACAGTACCAGGAAGATACATGTCAGGCAAAAGGCGCGAAAAAAAATGTGTTGCGCCTGTCAGTCACACTGATAGCAAAATTGAATGTTGTTACAGGACCTTCAGCTGCGGTGTACTAAAACGTCTCTTGGCGCTGGCGGTATATTATACCCCTGTCACACGGCCAGTTTCAATGGCCATCGAGTCGAGAGCCATCGAGATTTTCGATCGCCATTGAACTCGAGGGAGTTGTGGAGCTGCTACACGGCAAATCTCAATGGCCGTTGAAATCGTTCTCGTGTCTTACGCCAAGCTCGTGTGGCGCCACAATCGCTGCTTTCGGTTTCGCGCAAATAACAAAAATATATTGACGAAACTTAACTAAATGTTGAAATACACTTTCTTGCAGTCATAAGGCGCGTTCACACTTGTTCAAAAATCCGGCAAGCGAAGCGGATTCGCTCGCCGCAAAAACTAGGACCTGTTCTCATCTGTTGACGCCCGGGCGAGTTGGAACGGCCGCGCCGCTGCTGCTTCTCGCTTTGCGCACCACGTCGCCGCTCGCGACGTACACAGATACAGTGAGAAAAGAGCATAAATTTATGCTGTCTACGTACCACGAGCGTATGCACGCTTACGTACGCTAAACGCAGGCGCATTCTCACATTGAGTTCAGCGTATGCTAGCAGAGAGGCAAAAATAAACTTAGTCTCTAGTGGCGCCATCTGGTAGTCAAAACGGGAACCATTACTGTCAACAAACCGCCTCTCTTAGGCCTAACAGCGGCAGAATCGTCACTCTAAATAAAAAATAAAGCAAATTTATCACTTATACGTTTTCTTCTAGGCAAGATGAGACGAAGCGAAAGACCGGTGCCCCATTTATGACCAGTGAACGGACAGAAAAAGGCAGCAACAACGAGAATTCAGTCCGAAGCGAGGGGTCCGGCTTTGAAGGGCGCCGCCATGTTTGTTGTCGTTCGAAGCAATGCTAGCAACCTTGGGCAACGCTCGAAGGCCCTCGAAATCTCGATAGAGTTCCGGGCTGCTCCGTCGACTCGATAGACTATTGACTCGATGGCCATTCAAACTGGCCGTGTAGCAGCGCTCGATCGCCTTCGAGTCGATAGGCTATCGATTCGAGGGCCTTCGAAATGCCCGTGTGACAGGGGTATTAGTTTCAGAAATGGGGGCTACACCTTCCCACGCCATGGGCAAAATCATATGGAACTGAAACCATAAAAATCATGGGCGGTAATCTTTGGGGTAAGCTGCAAAAAAAAAAAAAATCACTTGTTTCTCTAACCACAGAGCGCGTTGAAAAAAAAAGAGAAAAAGAAAGCTCCACGATTTTTTGTTTAATTAAGGCTTGTGACACTTACAAACAGGCTCAGGTTTGCAACCGAGCCCGCTGTGTGCACCGCCATGCAGCGGAGCTTCCCAAGTGCACAGTCCACAGGCACTTGTACTCAGTTTTTAACCAGCGAGTGACCGGCGGTGGGAGTCGAACACCCCACCTCCCGCAGCCGAGACGGGCGTCTTAGCCACTACGCCACGACTGCGGTGATTAATCCTTGACATATAAAAGCATTTTCCTCGGCGATAAGACATTTCCTCCTTTCCAGGCGTGACGTCAGACAAGCTAGCGCAGCGCCACCCGTGACCGCTTAAACCGGCTTACTGACGCTTCGTCCATGCGCGACGCTTTTCATGTTGTAGGCGGCCGTCACGTGGTGATAACTGGTGATGTGGTGCTCGTTCCGCCATTACTTCTGACCGTGGTCGTCATTTCGACTTCGCATTATTCGCCAACCTACCCGTCCATAACATCAAGACGATCTTTTACCACCAGATTTTCTAAGGTCGACGGCTTTCCTCGGCAACTGAAGGCTTCGCTTATAGCGCTGGTTCTCCCTTCACACTGGATTGAGCGCCTACCCTTGGGTCCTGCTTGGCCTACGCACTACACTTCGCAATGACTGTTCCACATGTGCAGCAGAGCTGACGTCTGTTGCCACTGCTCGTGTTCCTGGCAAATATTTCGAGCACTCGCCAAGCACACCTGTCGACGTTTCCAACAACGCCGGCCGTCTACGCAGCTCTGTGCGCATCACAGTCGGTCAGCCTGCAGGAAAAGGAGGTTCCTTTTCTGCGCAGTTTATTGAGTACGAGCAGACAGTACGGGGGGTTGGCTTGATGTGATTGCATTTGTTATCCTGTTGTTGTGTTCGTATTTCAAGCAGGAATGATATGTCATAGGTTTCCTTTGCACGCGTGGTAGTGATTGTTGTGTTTCGATTTTGTATTTTCTAACGCTTTTAAAAGCTTCCCTTTCGTGAATAAAAATTCAGTTGATAGTCTGCGCTTGTGTTGTGTCTTCTTGTTCGCTTTGGTCCTCGTTTCTTTTTGCGCAGCTAAGTGTGAATGGTAAGCCGAAACCCTTTACAAGTTTAACAGCGGAACTGTATGTGGCTAGCTCCTGGTGTGAGCGTCTACGTATAGGGCTGGGGAAACTCGCGGTTAACGTGACCTGGCCGTCACCCACAACGAGGAAACGTCCGAGCATGCCCCACACCCGTGTTAGTAGAGGCTTCTAAGTTTTGTAACGTTCAAAAGCACTGAGAAAGTGTAATCGTAGAGACATTTTCTTTTCGGCACGGAGCAAGTTTGTGAATGGACTTCTTTCAACTGGGATTTGAAGCGCCTCGGAGTGGCCGGAGGCGACATTTCAAGCGGGCAGACGAAAGATGGACGGATCAATACCCTGTGAGCATTCTTTTACAGTTTTTTTCTGTCGTTGCAAGTGAAAGGCGGAAAAGCCATTTTACGACGCGTGGAAAATGGGCAAGAACGTGAATTAACAAGGTAAAAAGTGTTGCTGGTTAATGCCAGATCTTGTGGCGAAAAACAGCGCTTAAAGGGCAACTGCAGCACTTTTTTGAGAATTTCGCGATATTCAAGGATTCGAATCTAAATAGGCTTTACGTGAAGCATGCCAATTGTTTTTGCACTAGCATTTGAAGTAGTTACGTAATGGACGATTGAATTTTGCGCTGCTGCTCAATGCACTGGAGGTGTGCACGTAAGTTCAGCGTGACGTCACGGAAGGTCTGCCTTACATTACCACTGTCGTCAGCCACACCCTGCCCTGACTCGTTAGACGCTGCCAATCAACTCTCGGCAGGGTTTGCCTTTGATGGCGTTCCTTTTTTTCCTTCAAAGCAGGCGTTTGCGCGTTGGAAATGTATACCGATACCTTCGATGACGTCATCATGCGCCCCACCCCCCCCCCCCCCCTCCCAACTTGGCGTTGTGCGCTGCGGAGAACCTTAAAGGTCGTCCGGATTTGAATCAGGGACTACTTCACTATTTCAAGCGCTAAACCAAAAAGACTTCGCATGCTTTACCTGCAAGTTTCACACATTCTATCATCTCAAGCTCGTGTATTTCTAAAACCTATGCAGTTTCCCTTTTAAATCAGAGGCGGCGGCAAACGCGTCGCATCCCCACACTTCTTTGTCTCGTGTAAGCGCTGCTTTTTTGCTGCGAAAATGCGGTATTTATTTTTCAAACATTTTGTATATGCCATCGCTCGAATGGCACCCTTAACACGATGTCACCCTTCGAACATTTCCAGCGTTTCTTTTTTCCTCCACTTGCGAACTTCGGCTGTATATTCACTTGTGGAATTAAAAAAAAAGGTGTTATCATCTATTGTACTTTTTTTTCTACAAGACAGGCGCTCCAATGACTAGCGCTCTTCCCGCTGCCACACTACTTCTCTGAGCGGCGCATTAGGTAGGCCACGGCTCGCAGTCAATGCCAGGTTAGAGGAAATAGCTGACACATTGCTTCCTAACGTCAGCAGCTGTATAGGTAAAAATAAAATGAACTTAAGTTTCAGAAGCACAGAGTGAAACAAATGTGTACTGAGCGAGCACGAAATGCTGCCGCAGGACTGAACTGGTGCCTTTAAACACTGCGGCTTTACCGCATAGACCCTTGGAAAGAGGGGCGGTGAAGGGACAAGACTCCCTGCTTCCTCTGCCTGCAATTGCTTCAAGAAATGTCAACTTCATGCTTCGCAATCCTTTCTTCATAATGGCAGACATTTCGCTTAATTGCCTATTTGCCATAGCAATGCAGGAAAAACAACATGTAGTGTTCGCCTGCCCTGAGCCTCACTACATGTATTGCCGAGAAAACGGCCCGGCTAAGACGGAGACCTCCGCGATAACATGCATAATAACTGTTCAGTTATTACAAAACTTTCGAAAAAGTCATAAGCCAAGCTTTAATTTCGACATCTGATGTCACGGTTACGTTATACTGACATGACACACTCGGCGAAGTCCTCCAGTGCTCACTGAGTAATTTTTGACTATCGCTACCAACATATATGCTTTGCCAAAATCAGACCTGTGAAATTACATGCGACACACTCAGCATGTTCCGCAAATGGGAAACAAGCACCCTGGTCATGCCGTGAAGCTCTTTTTTTTCGCCGTCATCCATTCGGCAATGAATGGGGAAGGAAAAAAAGAAAAATAATAAATAACGCTTAGGACATTTACAAATAAAGGGGACAAAAGGGAGAGGCGGCAAAAAGACATGGGGCAGAAATGTCCGCCATGTATCAATTCTGCTGACCGACAGTACCAGGAAGATACATGTCAGGCAAAAGGCGCGAAAAAAAATGTGTTGCGCCTGTCAGTCACACTGATAGCAAAATTGAATGTTGTTACAGGACCTTCAGCTGCGGTGTACTAAAACGTCTCTTGGCGCTGGCGGTATATTATACCCCTGTCACACGGCCAGTTTCAATGGCCATCGAGTCGAGAGCCATCGAGATTTTCGATCGCCATTGAACTCGAGGGAGTTGTGGAGCTGCTACACGGCAAATCTCAATGGCCATTGAAATCGTTCTCGTGTCTTACGCCAAGCTCGTGTGGCGCCACAATCGCTGCTTTCGGTTTCGCGCAAATAACAAAAATATATTGACGAAACTTAACTAAATGTTGAAATACACTTTCTTGCAGTCATAAGGCGCGTTCACACTTGTTCAAAAATCCGGCAAGCGAAGCGGATTCGCTCGCCGCAAAAACTAGGACCTGTTCTCATCTGTTGACGCCCGGGCGAGTTGGAACGGCCGCGCCGCTGCTGCTTCTCGCTTTGCGCACCACGTCGCCGCTCGCGACGTACACAGATACAGTGAGAAAAGAGCATAAATTTATGCTGTCTACGTACCACGAGCGTATGCACGCTTACGTACGCTAAACGCAGGCGCATTCTCACATTGAGTTCAGCGTATGCTAGCAGAGAGGCAAAAATAAACTTAGTCTCTAGTGGCGCCATCTGGTAGTCAAAACGGGAACCATTACTGTCAACAAACCGCCTCTCTTAGGCCTAACAGCGGCAGAATCGTCACTCTAAATAAAAAATAAAGCAAATTTATCACTTATACGTTTTCTTCTAGGCAAGATGAGACGAAGCGAAAGACCGGTGCCCCATTTATGACCAGTGAACGGACAGAAAAAGGCAGCAACAACGAGAATTCAGTCCGAAGCGAGGGGTCCGGCTTTGAAGGGCGCCGCCATGTTTGTTGTCGTTCGAAGCAATGCTAGCAACCTTGGGCAACGCTCGAAGGCCCTCGAAATCTCGATAGAGTTCCGGGCTGCTCCGTCGACTCGATAGACTATTGACTCGATGGCCATTCAAACTGGCCGTGTAGCAGCGCTCGATCGCCTTCGAGTCGATAGGCTATCGATTCGAGGGCCTTCGAAATGCCCGTGTGACAGGGGTATTAGTTTCAGAAATGGGGGCTACACCTTCCCACGCCATGGGCAAAATCATATGGAACTGAAACCATAAAAATCATGGGCGGTAATCTTTGGGGTAAGCTGCAAAAAAAAAAAAAATCACTTGTTTCTCTAACCACAGAGCGCGTTGAAAAAAAAAGAGAAAAAGAAAGCTCCACGATTTTTTGTTTAATTAAGGCTTGTGACACTTACAAACAGGCTCAGGTTTGCAACCGAGCCCGCTGTGTGCACCGCCATGCAGCGGAGCTTCCCAAGTGCACAGTCCACAGGCACTTGTACTCAGTTTTTAACCAGCGAGTGACCGGCGGTGGGAGTCGAACACCCCACCTCCCGCAGCCGAGACGGGCGTCTTAGCCACTACGCCACGACTGCGGTGATTAATCCTTGACATATAAAAGCATTTTCCTCGGCGATAAGACATTTCCTCCTTTCCAGGCGTGACGTCAGACAAGCTAGCGCAGCGCCACCCGTGACCGCTTAAACCGGCTTACTGACGCTTCGTCCATGCGCGACGCTTTTCATGTTGTAGGCGGCCGTCACGTGGTGATAACTGGTGATGTGGTGCTCGTTCCGCCATTACTTCTGACCGTGGTCGTCATTTCGACTTCGCATTATTCGCCAACCTACCCGTCCATAACATCAAGACGATCTTTTACCACCAGATTTTCTAAGGTCGACGGCTTTCCTCGGCAACTGAAGGCTTCGCTTATAGCGCTGGTTCTCCCTTCACACTGGATTGAGCGCCTACCCTTGGGTCCTGCTTGGCCTACGCACTACACTTCGCAATGACTGTTCCACATGTGCAGCAGAGCTGACGTCTGTTGCCACTGCTCGTGTTCCTGGCAAATATTTCGAGCACTCGCCAAGCACACCTGTCGACGTTTCCAACAACGCCGGCCGTCTACGCAGCTCTGTGCGCATCACAGTCGGTCAGCCTGCAGGAAAAGGAGGTTCCTTTTCTGCGCAGTTTATTGAGTACGAGCAGACAGTACGGGGGGTTGGCTTGATGTGATTGCATTTGTTATCCTGTTGTTGTGTTCGTATTTCAAGCAGGAATGATATGTCATAGGTTTCCTTTGCACGCGTGGTAGTGATTGTTGTGTTTCGATTTTGTATTTTCTAACGCTTTTAAAAGCTTCCCTTTCGTGAATAAAAATTCAGTTGATAGTCTGCGCTTGTGTTGTGTCTTCTTGTTCGCTTTGGTCCTCGTTTCTTTTTGCGCAGCTAAGTGTGAATGGTAAGCCGAAACCCTTTACAAGTTTAACAGCGGAACTGTATGTGGCTAGCTCCTGGTGTGAGCGTCTACGTATAGGGCTGGGGAAACTCGCGGTTAACGTGACCTGGCCGTCACCCACAACGAGGAAACGTCCGAGCATGCCCCACACCCGTGTTAGTAGAGGCTTCTAAGTTTTGTAACGTTCAAAAGCACTAATGAGAAAGTGTAATCGTAGAGACATTTTCTTTTCGGCACGGAGCAAGTTTGTGAATGGACTTCTTTCAACTGGGATTTGAAGCGCCTCGGAGTGGCCGGAGGCGACATTTCAAGCGGGCAGACGAAAGATGGACGGATCAATACCCTGTGAGCATTCTTTTACAGTTTTTTTCTGTCGTTGCAAGTGAAAGGCGGAAAAGCCATTTTACGACGCGTGGAAAATGGGCAAGAACGTGAATTAACAAGGTAAAAAGTGTTGCTGGTTAATGCCAGATCTTGTGGCGAAAAACAGCGCTTAAAGGGCAACTGCAGCACTTTTTTGAGAATTTCGCGATATTCAAGGATTCGAATCTAAATAGGCTTTACGTGAAGCATGCCAATTGTTTTTGCACTAGCATTTGAAGTAGTTACGTAATGGACGATTGAATTTTGCGCTGCTGCTCAATGCACTGGAGGTGTGCACGTAAGTTCAGCGTGACGTCACGGAAGGTCTGCCTTACATTACCACTGTCGTCAGCCACACCCTGCCCTGACTCGTTAGACGCTGCCAATCAACTCTCGGCAGGGTTTGCCTTTGATGGCGTTCCTTTTTTTCCTTCAAAGCAGGCGTTTGCGCGTTGGAAATGTATACCGATACCTTCGATGACGTCATCATGCGCCCCACCCCCCCCCCCCCTCCCAACTTGGCGTTGTGCGCTGCGGAGAACCTTAAAGGTCGTCCGGATTTGAATCAGGGACTACTTCACTATTTCAAGCGCTAAACCAAAAAGACTTCGCATGCTTTACCTGCAAGTTTCACACATTCTATCATCTCAAGCTCGTGTATTTCTAAAACCTATGCAGTTTCCCTTTTAAATCAGAGGCGGCGGCAAACGCGTCGCATCCCCACACTTCTTTGTCTCGTGTAAGCGCTGCTTTTTTGCTGCGAAAATGCGGTATTTATTTTTCAAACATTTTGTATATGCCATCGCTCGAATGGCACCCTTAACACGATGTCACCCTTCGAACATTTCCAGCGTTTCTTTTTTCCTCCACTTGCGAACTTCGGCTGTATATTCACTTGTGGAATTAAAAAAAAAGGTGTTATCATCTATTGTACTTTTTTTTCTACAAGACAGGCGCTCCAATGACTAGCGCTCTTCCCGCTGCCACACTACTTCTCTGAGCGGCGCATTAGGTAGGCCACGGCTCGCAGTCAATGCCAGGTTAGAGGAAATAGCTGACACATTGCTTCCTAACGTCAGCAGCTGTATAGGTAAAAATAAAATGAACTTAAGTTTCAGAAGCACAGAGTGAAACAAATGTGTACTGAGCGAGCACGAAATGCTGCCGCAGGACTGAACTGGTGCCTTTAAACACTGCGGCTTTACCGCATAGACCCTTGGAAAGAGGGGCGGTGAAGGGACAAGACTCCCTGCTTCCTCTGCCTGCAATTGCTTCAAGAAATGTCAACTTCATGCTTCGCAATCCTTTCTTCATAATGGCAGACATTTCGCTTAATTGCCTATTTGCCATAGCAATGCAGGAAAAACAACATGTAGTGTTCGCCTGCCCTGAGCCTCACTACATGTATTGCCGAGAAAACGGCCCGGCTAAGACGGAGACCTCCGCGATAACATGCATAATAACTGTTCAGTTATTACAAAACTTTCGAAAAAGTCATAAGCCAAGCTTTAATTTCGACATCTGATGTCACGGTTACGTTATACTGACATGACACACTCGGCGAAGTCCTCCAGTGCTCACTGAGTAATTTTTGACTATCGCTACCAACATATATGCTTTGCCAAAATCAGACCTGTGAAATTACATGCGACACACTCAGCATGTTCCGCAAATGGGAAACAAGCACCCTGGTCATGCCGTGAAGCTCTTTTTTTTCGCCGTCATCCATTCGGCAATGAATGGGGAAGGAAAAAAAGAAAAATAATAAATAACGCTTAGGACATTTACAAATAAAGGGGACAAAAGGGAGAGGCGGCAAAAAGACATGGGGCAGAAATGTCCGCCATGTATCAATTCTGCTGACCGACAGTACCAGGAAGATACATGTCAGGCAAAAGGCGCGAAAAAAAATGTGTTGCGCCTGTCAGTCACACTGATAGCAAAATTGAATGTTGTTACAGGACCTTCAGCTGCGGTGTACTAAAACGTCTCTTGGCGCTGGCGGTATATTATACCCCTGTCACACGGCCAGTTTCAATGGCCATCGAGTCGAGAGCCATCGAGATTTTCGATCGCCATTGAACTCGAGGGAGTTGTGGAGCTGCTACACGGCAAATCTCAATGGCCATTGAAATCGTTCTCGTGTCTTACGCCAAGCTCGTGTGGCGCCACAATCGCTGCTTTCGGTTTCGCGCAAATAACAAAAATATATTGACGAAACTTAACTAAATGTTGAAATACACTTTCTTGCAGTCATAAGGCGCGTTCACACTTGTTCAAAAATCCGGCAAGCGAAGCGGATTCGCTCGCCGCAAAAACTAGGACCTGTTCTCATCTGTTGACGCCCGGGCGAGTTGGAACGGCCGCGCCGCTGCTGCTTCTCGCTTTGCGCACCACGTCGCCGCTCGCGACGTACACAGATACAGTGAGAAAAGAGCATAAATTTATGCTGTCTACGTACCACGAGCGTATGCACGCTTACGTACGCTAAACGCAGGCGCATTCTCACATTGAGTTCAGCGTATGCTAGCAGAGAGGCAAAAATAAACTTAGTCTCTAGTGGCGCCATCTGGTAGTCAAAACGGGAACCATTACTGTCAACAAACCGCCTCTCTTAGGCCTAACAGCGGCAGAATCGTCACTCTAAATAAAAAATAAAGCAAATTTATCACTTATACGTTTTCTTCTAGGCAAGATGAGACGAAGCGAAAGACCGGTGCCCCATTTATGACCAGTGAACGGACAGAAAAAGGCAGCAACAACGAGAATTCAGTCCGAAGCGAGGGGTCCGGCTTTGAAGGGCGCCGCCATGTTTGTTGTCGTTCGAAGCAATGCTAGCAACCTTGGGCAACGCTCGAAGGCCCTCGAAATCTCGATAGAGTTCCGGGCTGCTCCGTCGACTCGATAGACTATTGACTCGATGGCCATTCAAACTGGCCGTGTAGCAGCGCTCGATCGCCTTCGAGTCGATAGGCTATCGATTCGAGGGCCTTCGAAATGCCCGTGTGACAGGGGTATTAGTTTCAGAAATGGGGGCTACACCTTCCCACGCCATGGGCAAAATCATATGGAACTGAAACCATAAAAATCATGGGCGGTAATCTTTGGGGTAAGCTGCAAAAAAAAAAAATCACTTGTTTCTCTAACCACAGAGCGCGTTGAAAAAAAAAAAGAGAAAAAGAAAGCTCCACGATTTTTTGTTTAATTAAGGCTTGTGACACTTACAAACAGGCTCAGGTTTGCAACCGAGCCCGCTGTGTGCACCGCCATGCAGCGGAGCTTCCCAAGTGCACAGTCCACAGGCACTTGTACTCAGTTTTTAACCAGCGAGTGACCGGCGGTGGGAGTCGAACACCCCACCTCCCGCAGCCGAGACGGGCGTCTTAGCCACTACGCCACGACTGCGGTGATTAATCCTTGACATATAAAAGCATTTTCCTCGGCGATAAGACATTTCCTCCTTTCCAGGCGTGACGTTAGACAAGCTAGCGCAGCGCCACCCGTGACCGCTTAAACCGGCTTACTGACGCTTCGTCCATGCGCGACGCTTTTCATGTTGTAGGCGGCCGTCACGTGGTGATAACTGGTGATGTGGTGCTCGTTCCGCCATTACTTCTGACCGTGGTCGTCATTTCGACTTCGCATTATTCGCCAACCTACCCGTCCATAACATCAAGACGATCTTTTACCACCAGATTTTCTAAGGTCGACGGCTTTCCTCGGCAACTGAAGGCTTCGCTTATAGCGCTGGTTCTCCCTTCACACTGGATTGAGCGCCTACCCTTGGGTCCTGCTTGGCCTACGCACTACACTTCGCAATGACTGTTCCACATGTGCAGCAGAGCTGACGTCTGTTGCCACTGCTCGTGTTCCTGGCAAATATTTCGAGCACTCGCCAAGCACACCTGTCGACGTTTCCAACAACGCCGGCCGTCTACGCAGCTCTGTGCGCATCACAGTCGGTCAGCCTGCAGGAAAAGGAGGTTCCTTTTCTGCGCAGTTTATTGAGTACGAGCAGACAGTACGGGGGGTTGGCTTGATGTGATTGCATTTGTTATCCTGTTGTTGTGTTCGTATTTCAAGCAGGAATGATATGTCATAGGTTTCCTTTGCACGCGTGGTAGTGATTGTTGTGTTTCGATTTTGTATTTTCTAACGCTTTTAAAAGCTTCCCTTTCGTGAATAAAAATTCAGTTGATAGTCTGCGCTTGTGTTGTGTCTTCTTGTTCGCTTTGGTCCTCGTTTCTTTTTGCGCAGCTAAGTGTGAATGGTAAGCCGAAACCCTTTACAAGTTTAACAGCGGAACTGTATGTGGCTAGCTCCTGGTGTGAGCGTCTACGTATAGGGCTGGGGAAACTCGCGGTTAACGTGACCTGGCCGTCACCCACAACGAGGAAACGTCCGAGCATGCCCCACACCCGTGTTAGTAGAGGCTTCTAAGTTTTGTAACGTTCAAAAGCACTAATGAGAAAGTGTAATCGTAGAGACATTTTCTTTTCGGCACGGAGCAAGTTTGTGAATGGACTTCTTTCAACTGGGATTTGAAGCGCCTCGGAGTGGCCGGAGGCGACATTTCAAGCGGGCAGACGAAAGATGGACGGATCAATACCCTGTGAGCATTCTTTTACAGTTTTTTTCTGTCGTTGCAAGTGAAAGGCGGAAAAGCCATTTTACGACGCGTGGAAAATGGGCAAGAACGTGAATTAACAAGGTAAAAAGTGTTGCTGGTTAATGCCAGATCTTGTGGCGAAAAACAGCGCTTAAAGGGCAACTGCAGCACTTTTTTGAGAATTTCGCGATATTCAAGGATTCGAATCTAAATAGGCTTTACGTGAAGCATGCCAATTGTTTTTGCACTAGCATTGGAAGTAGTTACGTAATGGACGATTGAATTTTGCGCTGCTGCTCAATGCACTGGAGGTGTGCACGTAAGTTCAGCGTGACGTCACGGAAGGTCTGCCTTACATTACCACTGTCGTCAGCCACACCCTGCCCTGACTCGTTAGACGCTGCCAATCAACTCTCGGCAGGGTTTGCCTTTGATGGCGTTCCTTTTTTTCCTTCAAAGCAGGCGTTTGCGCGTTGGAAATGTATACCGATACCTTCGATGACGTCATCATGCGCCCCACCCCCCCCCCCCCTCCCAACTTGGCGTTGTGCGCTGCGGAGAACCTTAAAGGTCGTCCGGATTTGAATCAGGGACTACTTCACTATTTCAAGCGCTAAACCAAAAAGACTTCGCATGCTTTACCTGCAAGTTTCACACATTCTATCATCTCAAGCTCGTGTATTTCTAAAACCTATGCAGTTTCCCTTTTAAATCAGAGGCGGCGGCAAACGCGTCGCATCCCCACACTTCTTTGTCTCGTGTAAGCGCTGCTTTTTTGCTGCGAAAATGCGGTATTTATTTTTCAAACATTTTGTATATGCCA
Source organism: Amblyomma mixtum (assembly GCF_055824585.1). Classification (NCBI taxonomy): domain Eukaryota; kingdom Metazoa; phylum Arthropoda; class Arachnida; order Ixodida; family Ixodidae; genus Amblyomma; species Amblyomma mixtum. Next base: position 134,652,076 of record NC_143019.1, on the reverse strand, counting down.
TCGCTCGAATGGCACCCTTAACACGATGTCACCCTTCGAACATTTCCAGCGTTTCTTTTTTCCTCCACTTGCGAACTTCGGCTGTATATTCACTTGTGGAATTAAAAAAAAAGGTGTTATCATCTATTGTACTTTTTTTTCTACAAGACAGGCGCTCCAATGACTAGCGCTCTTCCCGCTGCCACACTACTTCTCTGAGCGGCGCATTAGGTAGGCCACGGCTCGCAGTCAATGCCAGGTTAGAGGAAATAGCTGACACATTGCTTCCTAACGTCAGCAGCTGTATAGGTAAAAATAAAATGAACTTAAGTTTCAGAAGCACAGAGTGAAACAAATGTGTACTGAGCGAGCACGAAATGCTGCCGCAGGACTGAACTGGTGCCTTTAAACACTGCGGCTTTACCGCATAGACCCTTGGAAAGAGGGGCGGTGAAGGGACAAGACTCCCTGCTTCCTCTGCCTGCAATTGCTTCAAGAAATGTCAACTTCATGCTTCGCAATCCTTTCTTCATAATGGCAGACATTTCGCTTAATTGCCTATTTGCCATAGCAATGCAGGAAAAACAACATGTAGTGTTCGCCTGCCCTGAGCCTCACTACATGTATTGCCGAGAAAACGGCCCGGCTAAGACGGAGACCTCCGCGATAACATGCATAATAACTGTTCAGTTATTACAAAACTTTCGAAAAAGTCATAAGCCAAGCTTTAATTTCGACATCTGATGTCACGGTTACGTTATACTGACATGACACACTCGGCGAAGTCCTCCAGTGCTCACTGAGTAATTTTTGACTATCGCTACCAACATATATGCTTTGCCAAAATCAGACCTGTGAAATTACATGCGACACACTCAGCATGTTCCGCAAATGGGAAACAAGCACCCTGGTCATGCCGTGAAGCTCTTTTTTTTCGCCGTCATCCATTCGGCAATGAATGGGGAAGGAAAAAAAGAAAAATAATAAATAACGCTTAGGACATTTACAAATAAAGGGGACAAAAGGGAGAGGCGGCAAAAAGACATGGGGCAGAAATGTCCGCCATGTATCAATTCTGCTGACCGACAGTACCAGGAAGATACATGTCAGGCAAAAGGCGCGAAAAAAAATGTGTTGCGCCTGTCAGTCACACTGATAGCAAAATTGAATGTTGTTACAGGACCTTCAGCTGCGGTGTACTAAAACGTCTCTTGGCGCTGGCGGTATATTATACCCCTGTCACACGGCCAGTTTCAATGGCCATCGAGTCGAGAGCCATCGAGATTTTCGATCGCCATTGAACTCGAGGGAGTTGTGGAGCTGCTACACGGCAAATCTCAATGGCCATTGAAATCGTTCTCGTGTCTTACGCCAAGCTCGTGTGGCGCCACAATCGCTGCTTTCGGTTTCGCGCAAATAACAAAAATATATTGACGAAACTTAACTAAATGTTGAAATACACTTTCTTGCAGTCATAAGGCGCGTTCACACTTGTTCAAAAATCCGGCAAGCGAAGCGGATTCGCTCGCCGCAAAAACTAGGACCTGTTCTCATCTGTTGACGCCCGGGCGAGTTGGAACGGCCGCGCCGCTGCTGCTTCTCGCTTTGCGCACCACGTCGCCGCTCGCGACGTACACAGATACAGTGAGAAAAGAGCATAAATTTATGCTGTCTACGTACCACGAGCGTATGCACGCTTACGTACGCTAAACGCAGGCGCATTCTCACATTGAGTTCAGCGTATGCTAGCAGAGAGGCAAAAATAAACTTAGTCTCTAGTGGCGCCATCTGGTAGTCAAAACGGGAACCATTACTGTCAACAAACCGCCTCTCTTAGGCCTAACAGCGGCAGAATCGTCACTCTAAATAAAAAATAAAGCAAATTTATCACTTATACGTTTTCTTCTAGGCAAGATGAGACGAAGCGAAAGACCGGTGCCCCATTTATGACCAGTGAACGGACAGAAAAAGGCAGCAACAACGAGAATTCAGTCCGAAGCGAGGGGTCCGGCTTTGAAGGGCGCCGCCATGTTTGTTGTCGTTCGAAGCAATGCTAGCAACCTTGGGCAACGCTCGAAGGCCCTCGAAATCTCGATAGAGTTCCGGGCTGCTCCGTCGACTCGATAGACTATTGACTCGATGGCCATTCAAACTGGCCGTGTAGCAGCGCTCGATCGCCTTCGAGTCGATAGGCTATCGATTCGAGGGCCTTCGAAATGCCCGTGCGACAGGGGTATTAGTTTCAGAAATGGGGGCTACACCTTCCCACGCCATGGGCAAAATCATATGGAACTGAAACCATAAAAATCATGGGCGGTAATCTTTGGGGTAAGCTGCAAAAAAAAAAAAATCACTTGTTTCTCTAACCACAGAGCGCGTTGAAAAAAAAAAGAGAAAAAGAAAGCTCCACGATTTTTTGTTTAATTAAGGCTTGTGACACTTACAAACAGGCTCAGGTTTGCAACCGAGCCCGCTGTGTGCACCGCCATGCAGCGGAGCTTCCCAAGTGCACAGTCCACAGGCACTTGTACTCAGTTTTTAACCAGCGAGTGACCGGCGGTGGGAGTCGAACACCCCACCTCCCGCAGCCGAGACGGGCGTCTTAGCCACTACGCCACGACTGCGGTGATTAATCCTTGACATATAAAAGCATTTTCCTCGGCGATAAGACATTTCCTCCTTTCCAGGCGTGACGTTAGACAAGCTAGCGCAGCGCCACCCGTGACCGCTTAAACCGGCTTACTGACGCTTCGTCCATGCGCGACGCTTTTCATGTTGTAGGCGGCCGTCACGTGGTGATAACTGGTGATGTGGTGCTCGTTCCGCCATTACTTCTGACCGTGGTCGTCATTTCGACTTCGCATTATTCGCCAACCTACCCGTCCATAACATCAAGACGATCTTTTACCACCAGATTTTCTAAGGTCGACGGCTTTCCTCGGCAACTGAAGGCTTCGCTTATAGCGCTGGTTCTCCCTTCACACTGGATTGAGCGCCTACCCTTGGGTCCTGCTTGGCCTACGCACTACACTTCGCAATGACTGTTCCACATGTGCAGCAGAGCTGACGTCTGTTGCCACTGCTCGTGTTCCTGGCAAATATTTCGAGCACTCGCCAAGCACACCTGTCGACGTTTCCAACAACGCCGGCCGTCTACGCAGCTCTGTGCGCATCACAGTCGGTCAGCCTGCAGGAAAAGGAGGTTCCTTTTCTGCGCAGTTTATTGAGTACGAGCAGACAGTACGGGGGGTTGGCTTGATGTGATTGCATTTGTTATCCTGTTGTTGTGTTCGTATTTCAAGCAGGAATGATATGTCATAGGTTTCCTTTGCACGCGTGGTAGTGATTGTTGTGTTTCGATTTTGTATTTTCTAACGCTTTTAAAAGCTTCCCTTCCGTGAATAAAAATTCAGTTGATAGTCTGCGCTTGTGTTGTGTCTTCTTGTTCGCTTTGGTCCTCGTTTCTTTTTGCGCAGCTAAGTGTGAATGGTAAGCCGAAACCCTTTACAAGTTTAACAGCGGAACTGTATGTGGCTAGCTCCTGGTGTGAGCGTCTACGTATAGGGCTGGGGAAACTCGCGGTTAACGTGACCTGGCCGTCACCCACAACGAGGAAACGTCCGAGCATGCCCCACACCCGTGTTAGTAGAGGCTTCTAAGTTTTGTAACGTTCAAAAGCACTAATGAGAAAGTGTAATCGTAGAGACATTTTCTTTTCGGCACGGAGCAAGTTTGTGAATGGACTTCTTTCAACTGGGATTTGAAGCGCCTCGGAGTGGCCGGAGGCGACATTTCAAGCGGGCAGACGAAAGATGGACGGATCAATACCCTGTGAGCATTCTTTTACAGTTTTTTTCTGTCGTTGCAAGTGAAAGGCGGAAAAGCCATTTTACGACGCGTGGAAAATGGGCAAGAACGTGAATTAACAAGGTAAAAAGTGTTGCTGGTTAATGCCAGATCTTGTGGCGAAAAACAGCGCTTAAAGGGCAACTGCAGCACTTTTTTGAGAATTTCGCGATATTCAAGGATTCGAATCTAAATAGGCTTTACGTGAAGCATGCCAATTGTTTTTGCACTAGCATTTGAAGTAGTTACGTAATGGACGATTGAATTTTGCGCTGCTGCTCAATGCACTGGAGGTGTGCACGTAAGTTCAGCGTGACGTCACGGAAGGTCTGCCTTACATTACCACTGTCGTCAGCCACACCCTGCCCTGACTCGTTAGACGCTGCCAATCAACTCTCGGCAGGGTTTGCCTTTGATGGCGTTCCTTTTTTTCCTTCAAAGCAGGCGTTTGCGCGTTGGAAATGTATACCGATACCTTCGATGACGTCATCATGCGCCCCACCCCCCCCCCCTCCCAACTTGGCGTTGTGCGCTGCGGAGAACCTTAAAGGTCGTCCGGATTTGAATCAGGGACTACTTCACTATTTCAAGCGCTAAACCAAAAAGACTTCGCATGCTTTACCTGCAAGTTTCACACATTCTATCATCTCAAGCTCGTGTATTTCTAAAACCTATGCAGTTTCCCTTTTAAATCAGAGGCGGCGGCAAACGCGTCGCATCCCCACACTTCTTTGTCTCGTGTAAGCGCTGCTTTTTTGCTGCGAAAATGCGGTATTTATTTTTCAAACATTTTGTATATGCCATCGCTCGAATGGCACCCTTAACACGATGTCACCCTTCGAACATTTCCAGCGTTTCTTTTTTCCTCCACTTGCGAACTTCGGCTGTATATTCACTTGTGGAATTAAAAAAAAAGGTGTTATCATCTATTGTACTTTTTTTTCTACAAGACAGGCGCTCCAATGACTAGCGCTCTTCCCGCTGCCACACTACTTCTCTGAGCGGCGCATTAGGTAGGCCACGGCTCGCAGTCAATGCCAGGTTAGAGGAAATAGCTGACACATTGCTTCCTAACGTCAGCAGCTGTATAGGTAAAAATAAAATGAACTTAAGTTTCAGAAGCACAGAGTGAAACAAATGTGTACTGAGCGAGCACGAAATGCTGCCGCAGGACTGAACTGGTGCCTTTAAACACTGCGGCTTTACCGCATAGACCCTTGGAAAGAGGGGCGGTGAAGGGACAAGACTCCCTGCTTCCTCTGCCTGCAATTGCTTCAAGAAATGTCAACTTCATGCTTCGCAATCCTTTCTTCATAATGGCAGACATTTCGCTTAATTGCCTATTTGCCATAGCAATGCAGGAAAAACAACATGTAGTGTTCGCCTGCCCTGAGCCTCACTACATGTATTGCCGAGAAAACGGCCCGGCTAAGACGGAGACCTCCGCGATAACATGCATAATAACTGTTCAGTTATTACAAAACTTTCGAAAAAGTCATAAGCCAAGCTTTAATTTCGACATCTGATGTCACGGTTACGTTATACTGACATGACACACTCGGCGAAGTCCTCCAGTGCTCACTGAGTAATTTTTGACTATCGCTACCAACATATATGCTTTGCCAAAATCAGACCTGTGAAATTACATGCGACACACTCAGCATGTTCCGCAAATGGGAAACAAGCACCCTGGTCATGCCGTGAAGCTCTTTTTTTTCGCCGTCATCCATTCGGCAATGAATGGGGAAGGAAAAAAAGAAAAATAATAAATAACGCTTAGGACATTTACAAATAAAGGGGACAAAAGGGAGAGGCGGCAAAAAGACATGGGGCAGAAATGTCCGCCATGTATCAATTCTGCTGACCGACAGTACCAGGAAGATACATGTCAGGCAAAAGGCGCGAAAAAAAATGTGTTGCGCCTGTCAGTCACACTGATAGCAAAATTGAATGTTGTTACAGGACCTTCAGCTGCGGTGTACTAAAACGTCTCTTGGCGCTGGCGGTATATTATACCCCTGTCACACGGCCAGTTTCAATGGCCATCGAGTCGAGAGCCATCGAGATTTTCGATCGCCATTGAACTCGAGGGAGTTGTGGAGCTGCTACACGGCAAATCTCAATGGCCATTGAAATCGTTCTCGTGTCTTACGCCAAGCTCGTGTGGCGCCACAATCGCTGCTTTCGGTTTCGCGCAAATAACAAAAATATATTGACGAAACTTAACTAAATGTTGAAAGACACTTTCTTGCAGTCATAAGGCGCGTTCACACTTGTTCAAAAATCCGGCAAGCGAAGCGGATTCGCTCGCCGCAAAAACTAGGACCTGTTCTCATCTGTTGACGCCCGGGCGAGTTGGAACGGCCGCGCCGCTGCTGCTTCTCGCTTTGCGCACCACGTCGCCGCTCGCGACGTACACAGATACAGTGAGAAAAGAGCATAAATTTATGCTGTCTACGTACCACGAGCGTATGCACGCTTACGTACGCTAAACGCAGGCGCATTCTCACATTGAGTTCAGCGTATGCTAGCAGAGAGGCAAAAATAAACTTAGTCTCTAGTGGCGCCATCTGGTAGTCAAAACGGGAACCATTACTGTCAACAAACCGCCTCTCTTAGGCCTAACAGCGGCAGAATCGTCACTCTAAATAAAAAATAAAGCAAATTTATCACTTATACGTTTTCTTCTAGGCAAGATGAGACGAAGCGAAAGACCGGTGCCCCATTTATGACCAGTGAACGGACAGAAAAAGGCAGCAACAACGAGAATTCAGTCCGAAGCGAGGGGTCCGGCTTTGAAGGGCGCCGCCATGTTTGTTGTCGTTCAAAGCAATGCTAGCAACCTTGGGCAACGCTCGAAGGCCCTCGAAATCTCGATAGAGTTCCGGGCTGCTCCGTCGACTCGATAGACTATTGACTCGATGGCCATTCAAACTGGCCGTGTAGCAGCGCTCGATCGCCTTCGAGTCGATAGGCTATCGATTCGAGGGCCTTCGAAATGCCCGTGTGACAGGGGTATTAGTTTCAGAAATGGGGGCTACACCTTCCCACGCCATGGGCAAAATCATATGGAACTGAAACCATAAAAATCATGGGCGGTAATCTTTGGGGTAAGCTGCAAAAAAAAAAATCACTTGTTTCTCTAACCACAGAGCGCGTTGAAAAAAAAAAAGAGAAAAAGAAAGCTCCACGATTTTTTGTTTAATTAAGGCTTGTGACACTTACAAACAGGCTCAGGTTTGCAACCGAGCCCGCTGTGTGCACCGCCATGCAGCGGAGCTTCCCAAGTGCACAGTCCACAGGCACTTGTACTCAGTTTTTAACCAGCGAGTGACCGGCGGTGGGAGTCGAACACCCCACCTCCCGCAGCCGAGACGGGCGTCTTAGCCACTACGCCACGACTGCTTTTTTTTTTTTTTTCTTTATTGCCTGGCTTTGACACAAAAAACTGGACAACACAAACAATCAACAAAAGACAATAACTATGTACACACGACTTGTGGTCAGCCAGCATAAATCTGGCTTCGTCCAATTAAAATTCACGCAACGTACAGAGCGGCTCTAGTCTTGAGAGCCACTCCGGAGGCTCCGCAGCGGCTTTCTGAATGGCCAGAAACATCTCCATACTTTCGCGAAAGTAAATTCTGGCAGGTCTTGCGTCACTGTCACAATGCCAGCCTGCCATTCTGGAGCGCCATATACAGTGGAGGCCTGTCAGCATTATTAAATCGAAAGGCACCCCATCCTCATTTTCAACACATAAGAACCGGATGCCATACGGGTTTAGTGGAAATTCTTTCTTTAAGGTTCGCTGCAATACATCCCAAAAATAAACCCCTTCCCAACAGTGTAAAAATACATGGTCTATTGTTTCCGGCTTTCTGCAAATTAAACAGTGAGATCCCCAGGGTAAAAACAATTCCTTTCCCTCTAAAAATTTTTTAACCGGTAAGGTCCCGGTGTGCAACTTAAAAAAGAAGGTTTTTGTTCCAGGCGGCACCTGCATTTTTTTTACTCTCTTTAAAACATCTTTGCCTGGGCCTCCACTGTACAAGGCCCTGTACAAGGGCTCGGGGAAAACTACATCGCACAAGACACGGTACAGTTTCTTTCGTTTCACACTGGCCAGAAAGTCATTTGAAAACCGCGCGGAAAGAAACCTTACACTGGCTACGACTTCCCGGTAAAAACCGGTGACCCTACTATACACCTCAGCAGTTCCGACTATGTACTCTGGAAGTAGATGCCGCAGCCTAACTTGGCATACGGTACGCAAAAAAGGGTCTCTTGTGTCCCTAAAAAACAAAAAACGATTGACCAGCTGTCGCAAAAACAAATGGCCCAAACCCAACCCGCCGTCTTGTACCCGTCGGAACAGGTTGGTCCGGCTGCAGCGCTCCCATTCAGACGACCAGATAAAGACGGCGAAAATTCGGTGTAGCTTTTGAATACTTAACCGTGAACAGTGCAACACCTGCATTACATACCAGAGCCTGCTGATAAAGAACAGGTTGCAAACAGTGGCTCTGGCGAAAATCGACAAGGTCGTTCCTTTCCACTTATCAGCTCTCTCCCGTGTCTCTTTGACCTGTCCTGTCCAATAATGTTCACTGTCACGGTAAGCATCGAGCGGAACGCCCAAGTACTTATCTGGCGTTGTCGTCCAAGGCACGCTGGCAAACCGCTCAGGCGTAGATGCCCACCCGCCATGCCACAGCCCAAGGCACTTCGACCAGTTAACCCCGCTGCCTGTAGCTTGGCTGAAATCGCGTACACATTGAACAGCCTCGCTTATGCCTCTCTTGTCAACGGCAAACACAGCAATATCATCAGCGTACGCCAAGAGCTTTACTTCGGCTGCTTGTAAAGTAAATCCGTTAATACTCCTGTTTTTCAGAATCTTTAAACAAAGGGTCTCCACATAAATACAAAATAAAAGAGGGCTGAGGGGACAGCCCTGGCGCACCGAACGCTGCACGCTAATGGGGGCCCCCAGACTCTTGTTAACGATCAATCTCGTCGTGCAGTTCCGGTATGCCAGGGCCACACCCTCGCGGATAACAGAACCAACATTAACATGGTCTAATACTGAAAACAAAAGTTCATGGGCAACACAGTCAAAAGCCTTTTCCAAATCGATCTGTAGAATAGCCACCTGACCATTAGTGTCATCACATGTTTCTAATACACTGCGCGCAACGTGAATATTTGTGAAAATAGACCGCCCTTTAATGCCGCAGGTTTGATGCGGACCAACTAATAAATGAATCACGGTCTGCAGCCTTCGTGCCAAAACCTTCATGTAAATTTTGTACTCGGCGTTAGTGAGTGCTATGGGTCGGTATGCTGTTACCAATCGTAATCTGTCTATGTCGTCCGTCTTGGGAATAAGCAGAGTATGGGACGACCCATAGGACGGAGGCAGTGCTTTTACTTTATAGGCTTCATTAAAGATTACCTGCAAGACCGGGGAAATTACATTTTTAAATTCTTTGTAGAATGCCGCGCTGAACCCGTCCGGTCCAGGCGACTTACCTGGGTTTAAACTGTCTATTGCTTGCTCAACTTCCCCTTGACTTATCTTCTGCTCTAATCTGTCTTTAGTTTCGTCGTCCAGACGCGGCATCTCGGCTAGAAACGAATCCTTAAATGCGATAACATCTACCGGATGCAATGCGAAGAGCGCCTGGTAATGCTCGAAAAAAGCTGCTTTGATATGATCGATGTCTGTTTTTGAAACACCTCCCCATTCTATTTCATGAATGTGATTTCTTTCGGCACGGGCTTTTTCCAAACCAAGCGCTCGTTTCGTTGGCGCTTCCCCTGCAGCCATGTCTTCTGCCCTTGCCCTCACCAGCGCTCCCCGATAACGGTCTTCCTCGATTAGCTCTAGCTTTTGTTTGGTTTTTCTTATGTCGTCCATCCATTTACCAGGCGCTAAGCATTCCTGTTTTAGCATCTTCTGAAGCAGTGCCTTTAGCTCCATTTCCTGTTGTTTTGCTTCATGACGTATACAGGTGGCTCTTTCTATGGCTTTTAATTTTAAACTTTCTTTAGTGAGCTCCCACTGCTGCCAAATCCTCATATTGCTACTTGGTTCTATTTTTGCTATTTCTTCCCTTACAGCCCGGTTATAAAATTCGTCTTGAAGTAGCTTGTCATTTAACTTCCACATTTCCCACGTAAAACCATTCCCCTTCTTAATGATTCCTATACAGCATTGAACCAAACAGTGGTCAGAAAAAGAAACCGGCATTACTTCATAACTATTGCATTTAGGTATAGTATCCGCAGATGCATAAATGCGGTCTAGCCGTGCGTGACTTGTGCCCTCGAATCGTGTGTATCTTACAGCACGCGCACCTTCAAGACACTCTGCCACATCCTCGAGGTTGCAGTTCACAATCATTCGTAACAACACTTCAGTGCTTTTGTCTCGGAAACCTCGGACGCTTGTCTTGTCGCGCGCACTAAGGACACAGTTGTAATCGCCCATGACAATCAGCTGTCTGTGTGTGCAAAGCCGTTCTCCGACACTTTCAAAAAACGATGCTCGGCCATCAACCGCATTCGGGGCGTACAGGCAAACAATGCGCCAGTCAGTGTTACAGAGCGAGAAATCAATGGACACGTATCTGCCCGTCATGCACGAATGGTGACCGTGCACCTCTAGCCCAGGTAACTTCCTAACGAAAAGAACACAACCCGCCGATGTGCCCACAGCGTGGCTAACGACGGCAAAATATCTAGACGTGAAACGTCGCACCATGCTCCCGGTCTCTTCCTCACCGTCGACTTTCGTCTCCTGCACTGCCAGTATATCGATATCTTGCTCCGTTATGAGTCGGTACAGCTGGCTTTGTTTTCTTTTACCTGCCAGGCCTCTGACGTTGAGGGTGGCGACTTTAAACGGAGTTGCAGAAGCCATTTTAACTTAGGAAGAAGAGACCGAAAGCACGGTGCTTACCTCCCGCGCCTAGCATGTCGCTAGACGCTGCCGTCGCCGCCGGTGTCATCCGGCGCGAGCACGTGCTCCTGGTCAGGAGGCGCCTTGTCGCCGCCACGCTTCTCAACCGGGACCTTTGGGCGCGGCCGCAGATTGGGCCGTCGTGCTTGCGGCGTCTTTGTCGGTGGTTCCTCGACGCTGGGCTCTGTTGCCTTGTCCCCGTCGGGCTTCGTCTCGGCGTGCGGACGCTTCGCAGGGGTAGTGATACCAGTAGCCATCCGCGCGTCGGCCTTCTCGTCGTGGTCTCCGCTCGCCGCCTTCGATACCACATCCACTGGCACTGGCGGGTTCGCTCTGTCCTTGGGTGTCTCCAGAGGCGTTAATGACGGGTCACTAACTGACGGCCCGCTCTCCTGTGAGACCACGGTGTCGGTGCCGCTACTCGCAACAGCTGGCTGAACCGCCGCCCCCTCCGTTTTGCCCGTGTCGTCGGCACCGCTCGCTGCTTCCTCTGCTTCGACGACGTCCATCAGTTCTGCGGAGTCGCTCGCTGCTACATGCCCGGTAGCTGACGCGTAGGTACGAACGCAGTCAGCCTCCGAGTGTCCATAGCGTCGGCATTTCGAACACCTGGGCACCTTGCAATCGCGGCGAACGTGCCCCGTGCCGCCGCAACGAAGGCACTGCATCGGCCGCCCCGGAACTACCACGAGAGCCAACTCGCCAGCGACTCGTACCTGGTGAGGCAGGTCGTCCACCTTCACGCCTGGCTTCAGTTTCAGGAGCACGGTCCTCGTGGTGGAGCCCTTCTCCTTCATGCCCGCGACGCGCCAACGCTCCCGGGTTACCTCGGTCACATTGCCGAACGCCGCGAATGCAGTCCGGATGTCCTCGTCGGCGACGCCGTGTAGCATCCAGTGGAGGCGCAGCTTGACCTGGTGGTCTTCTGGGTCAAAAACGATGCAGCGGCGTCCCTTCACTTCCAGCTCCTTCATGGCGGCCAGTTTCTTTGCGGCGTCAGCGCTGCTGAAGGTCACCGCCCACACATGGTTTATCTGGTACGCCCCCAACGCCACGACGTCGGGGAGCGCACCAACGTTATCGAGGGCGTCTCTGAAGTCTTCGACCCTGTAGGGCCTCACACGCACGTCCCCGTGCAAAAAAACCGTGTTTAAAACAACACGTCCGGTGGGCAGGGTAGGCAGAACGATCTCGTAATCCTTATCTGCGTCGCTGGAAAACCTGTTTCCGCGGCCGGCACCGGCCGCTATCGCCGCTCCATGGGAGCCCATGATTCTGCGTCCGTCACGCTCGGTGGCTGGAAGTAGAATGCCACTACGCCACGACTGCGGTGATTAATCCTTGACATATAAAAGCATTTTCCTCGGCGATAAGACATTTCCTCCTTTCCAGGCGTGACGTCAGACAAGCTAGCGCAGCGCCACCCGTGACCGCTTAAACCGGCTTACTGACGCTTCGTCCATGCGCGACGCTTTTCATGTTGTAGGCGGCCGTCACGTGGTGATAACTGGTGATGTGGTGCTCGTTCCGCCATTACTTCTGACCGTGGTCGTCATTTCGACTTCGCATTATTCGCCAACCTACCCGTCCATAACATCAAGACGATCTTTTACCACCAGATTTTCTAAGGTCGACGGCTTTCCTCGGCAACTGAAGGCTTCGCTTATAGCGCTGGTTCTCCCTTCACACTGGATTGAGCGCCTACCCTTGGGTCCTGCTTGGCCTACGCACTACACTTCGCAATGACTGTTCCACATGTGCAGCAGAGCTGACGTCTGTTGCCACTGCTCGTGTTCCTGGCAAATATTTCGAGCACTCGCCAAGCACACCTGTCGACGTTTCCAACAACGCCGGCCATCTACGCAGCTCTGTGCGCATCACAGTCGGTCAGCCTGCAGGAAAAGGAGGTTCCTTTTCTGCGCAGTTTATTGAGTACGAGCAGACAGTACGGGGGGTTGGCTTGATGTGATTGCATTTGTTATCCTGTTGTTGTGTTCGTATTTCAAGCAGGAATGATATGTCATAGGTTTCCTTTGCACGCGTGGTAGTGATTGTTGTGTTTCGATTTTGTATTTTCTAACGCTTTTAAAAGCTTCCCTTTCGTGAATAAAAATTCAGTTGATAGTCTGCGCTTGTGTTGTGTCTTCTTGTTCGCTTTGGTCCTCGTTTCTTTTTGCGCAGCTGAGTGTGAATGGTAAGCCGAAACCCTTTACAAGTTTAACAGCGGAACTGTATGTGGCTAGCTCCTGGTGTGAGCGTCTACGTATAGGGCTGGGGAAACTCGCGGTTAACGTGACCTGGCCGTCACCCACAACGAGGAAACGTCCGAGCATGCCCCACACCCGTGTTAGTAGAGGCTTCTAAGTTTTGTAACGTTCAAAAGCACTAATGAGAAAGTAAAATCGTAGAGACATTTTCTTTTCGGCACGGAGCAAGTTTGTGAATGGACTTCTTTCAACTGGGATTTGAAGCGCCTCGGAGTGGCCGGAGGCGACATTTCAAGCGGGCAGACGAAAGATGGACGGATCAATACCCTGTGAGCATTCTTTTACAGTTTTTTTCTGTCGTTGCAAGTGAAAGGCGGAAAAGGCATTTTACGACGCGTGGAAAATGGGCAAGAACGTGAATTAACAAGGTAAAAAGTGTTGCTGGTTAATGCCAGATCTTGTGGCGAAAAACAGCGCTTAAAGGGCAACTGCAGCACTTTTTTGAGAATTTCGCGATATTCAAGGATTCGAATCTAAATAGGCTTTACGTGAAGCATGCCAATTGTTTTTGCACTAGCATTTGAAGTAGTTACGTAATGGACGATTGAATTTTGCGCTGCTGCTCAATGCACTGGAGGTGTGCACGTAAGTTCAGCGTGACGTCACGGAAGGTCTGCCTTACATTACCACTGTCGTCAGCCACACCCTGCCCTGACTCGTTAGACGCTGCCAATCAACTCTCGGCAGGGTTTGCCTTTGATGGCGTTCCTTTTTTTCCTTCAAAGCAGGCGTTTGCGCGTTGGAAATGTATACCGATACCTTCGATGACGTCATCATGCGCCCCACCCCCCCCCCTCCCAACTTGGCGTTGTGCGCTGCGGAGAACCTTAAAGGTCGTCCGGATTTGAATCAGGGACTACTTCACTATTTCAAGCGCTAAACCAAAAAGACTTCGCATGCTTTACCTGCAAGTTTCACACATTCTATCATCTCAAGCTCGTGTATTTCTAAAACCTATGCAGTTTCCCTTTTAAATCAGAGGCGGCGGCAAACGCGTCGCATCCCCACACTTCTTTGTCTCGTGTAAGCGCTGCTTTTTTGCTGCGAAAATGCGGTATTTATTTTTCAAACATTTTGTATATGCCATCGCTCGAATGGCACCCTTAACACGATGTCACCCTTCGAACATTTCCAGCGTTTCTTTTTTCCTCCACTTGCGAACTTCGGCTGTATATTCACTTGTGGAATTAAAAAAAAAGGTGTTATCATCTATTGTACTTTTTTTTCTACAAGACAGGCGCTCCAATGACTAGCGCTCTTCCCGCTGCCACACTACTTCTCTGAGCGGCGCATTAGGTAGGCCACGGCTCGCAGTCAATGCCAGGTTAGAGGAAATAGCTGACACATTGCTTCCTAACGTCAGCAGCTGTATAGGTAAAAATAAAATGAACTTAAGTTTCAGAAGCACAGAGTGAAACAAATGTGTACTGAGCGAGCACGAAATGCTGCCGCAGGACTGAACTGGTGCCTTTAAACACTGCGGCTTTACCGCATAGACCCTTGGAAAGAGGGGCGGTGAAGGGACAAGACTCCCTGCTTCCTCTGCCTGCAATTGCTTCAAGAAATGTCAACTTCATGCTTCGCAATCCTTTCTTCATAATGGCAGACATTTCGCTTAATTGCCTATTTGCCATAGCAATGCAGGAAAAACAACATGTAGTGTTCGCCTGCCCTGAGCCTCACTACATGTATTGCCGAGAAAACGGCCCGGCTAAGACGGAGACCTCCGCGATAACATGCATAATAACTGTTCAGTTATTACAAAACTTTCGAAAAAGTCATAAGCCAAGCTTTAATTTCGACATCTGATGTCACGGTTACGTTATACTGACATGACACACTCGGCGAAGTCCTCCAGTGCTCACTGAGTAATTTTTGACTATCGCTACCAACATATATGCTTTGCCAAAATCAGACCTGTGAAATTACATGCGACACACACAGCATGTTCCGCAAATGGGAAACAAGCACCCTGGTCATGCCGTGAAGCTCTTTTTTTTCGCCGTCATCCATTCGGCAATGAATGGGGAAGGAAAAAAAGAAAAATAATAAATAACGCTTAGGACATTTACAAATAAAGGGGACAAAAGGGAGAGGCGGCAAAAAGACATGGGGCAGAAATGTCCGCCATGTATCAATTCTGCTGACCGACAGTACCAGGAAGATACATGTCAGGCAAAAGGCGCGAAAAAAAATGTGTTGCGCCTGTCAGTCACACTGATAGCAAAATTGAATGTTGTTACAGGACCTTCAGCTGCGGTGTACTAAAACGTCTCTTGGCGCTGGCGGTATATTATACCCCTGTCACACGGCCAGTTTCAATGGCCATCGAGTCGAGAGCCATCGAGATTTTCGATCGCCATTGAACTCGAGGGAGTTGTGGAGCTGCTACACGGCAAATCTCAATGGCCATTGAAATCGTTCTCGTGTCTTACGCCAAGCTCGTGTGGCGCCACAATCGCTGCTTTCGGTTTCGCGCAAATAACAAAAATATATTGACGAAACTTAACTAAATGTTGAAAGACACTTTCTTGCAGTCATAAGGCGCGTTCACACTTGTTCAAAAATCCGGCAAGCGAAGCGGATTCGCTCGCCGCAAAAACTAGGACCTGTTCTCATCTGTTGACGCCCGGGAGAGTTGGAACGGCCGCGCCGCTGCTGCTTCTCGCTTTGCGCACCACGTCGCCGCTCGCGACGTACACAGATACAGTGAGAAAAGAGCATAAATTTATGCTGTCTACGTACCACGAGCGTATGCACGCTTACGTACGCTAAACGCAGGCGCATTCTCACATTGAGTTCAGCGTATGCTAGCAGAGAGGCAAAAATAAACTTAGTCTCTAGTGGCGCCATCTGGTAGTCAAAACGGGAACCATTACTGTCAACAAACCGCCTCTCTTAGGCCTAACAGCGGCAGAATCGTCACTCTAAATAAAAAATAAAGCAAATTTATCACTTATACGTTTTCTTCTAGGCAAGATGAGACGAAGCGAAAGACCGGTGCCCCATTTATGACCAGTGAACGGACAGAAAAAGGCAGCAACAACGAGAATTCAGTCCGAAGCGAGGGGTCCGGCTTTGAAGGGCGCCGCCATGTTTGTTGTCGTTCGAAGCAATGCTAGCAACCTTGGGCAACGCTCGAAGGCCCTCGAAATCTCGATAGAGTTCCGGGCTGCTCCGTCGACTCGATAGACTATTGACTCGATGGCCATTCAAACTGGCCGTGTAGCAGCGCTCGATCGCCTTCGAGTCGATAGGCTATCGATTCGAGGGCCTTCGAAATGCCCGTGTGACAGGGGTATTAGTTTCAGAAATGGGGGCTACACCTTCCCACGCCATGGGCAAAATCATATGGAACTGAAACCATAAAAATCATGGGCGGTAATCTTTGGGGTAAGCTGCAAAAAAAAAAATCACTTGTTTCTCTAACCACAGAGCGCGTTGAAAAAAAAAAGAGAAAAAGAAAGCTCCACGATTTTTTGTTTAATTAAGGCTTGTGACACTTACAAACAGGCTCAGGTTTGCAACCGAGCCCGCTGTGTGCACCGCCATGCAGCGGAGCTTCCCAAGTGCACAGTCCACAGGCACTTGTCCTCAGTTTT
Organism: Amblyomma mixtum; assembly: GCF_055824585.1. Taxonomy (NCBI): domain Eukaryota; kingdom Metazoa; phylum Arthropoda; class Arachnida; order Ixodida; family Ixodidae; genus Amblyomma; species Amblyomma mixtum. The sequence goes on along the minus strand of NC_143019.1, from coordinate 134,635,415 downwards.
TAACCAGCGAGTGACCGGCGGTGGGAGTCGAACACCCCACCTCCCGCAGCCGAGACGGGCGTCTTAGCCACTACGCCACGACTGCGGTGATTAATCCTTGACATATAAAAGCATTTTCCTCGGCGATAAGACATTTCCTCCTTTCCAGGCGTGACGTCAGACAAGCTAGCGCAGCGCCACCCGTGACCGCTTAAACCGGCTTACTGACGCTTCGTCCATGCGCGACGCTTTTCATGTTGTAGGCGGCCGTCACGTGGTGATAACTGGTGATGTGGTGCTCGTTCCGCCATTACTTCTGACCGTGGTCGTCATTTCGACTTCGCATTATTCGCCAACCTACCCGTCCATAACATCAAGACGATCTTTTACCACCAGATTTTCTAAGGTCGACGGCTTTCCTCGGCAACTGAAGGCTTCGCTTATAGCGCTGGTTCTCCCTTCACACTGGATTGAGCGCCTACCCTTGGGTCCTGCTTGGCCTACGCACTACACTTCGCAATGACTGTTCCACATGTGCAGCAGAGCTCACGTCTGTTGCCACTGCTCGTGTTCCTGGCAAATATTTCGAGCACTCGCCAAGCACACCTGTCGACGTTTCCAACAACGCCGGCCGTCTACGCAGCTCTGTGCGCATCACAGTCGGTCAGCCTGCAGGAAAAGGAGGTTCCTTTTCTGCGCAGTTTATTGAGTACGAGCAGACAGTACGGGGGGTTGGCTTGATGTGATTGCATTTGTTATCCTGTTGTTGTGTTCGTATTTCAAGCAGGAATGATATGTCATAGGTTTCCTTTGCACGCGTGGTAGTGATTGTTGTGTTTCGATTTTGTATTTTCTAACGCTTTTAAAAGCTTCCCTTTCGTGAATAAAAATTCAGTTGATAGTCTGCGCTTGTGTTGTGTCTTCTTGTTCGCTTTGGTCCTCGTTTCTTTTTGCGCAGCTAAGTGTGAATGGTAAGCCGAAACCCTTTACAAGTTTAACAGCGGAACTGTATGTGGCTAGCTCCTGGTGTGAGCGTCTACGTATAGGGCTGGGGAAACTCGCGGTTAACGTGACCTGGCCGTCACCCACAACGAGGAAACGTCCGAGCATGCCCCACACCCGTGTTAGTAGAGGCTTCTAAGTTTTGTAACGTTCAAAAGCACTAATGAGAAAGTGTAATCGTAGAGACATTTTCTTTTCGGCACGGAGCAAGTTTGTGAATGGACTTCTTTCAACTGGGATTTGAAGCGCCTCGGAGTGGCCGGAGGCGACATTTCAAGCGGGCAGACGAAAGATGGACGGATCAATACCCTGTGAGCATTCTTTTACAGTTTTTTTCTGTCGTTGCAAGTGAAAGGCGGAAAAGCCATTTTACGACGCGTGGAAAATGGGCAAGAACGTGAATTAACAAGGTAAAAAGTGTTGCTGGTTAATGCCAGATCTTGTGGCGAAAAACAGCGCTTAAAGGGCAACTGCAGCACTTTTTTGAGAATTTCGCGACATCCAAGGATTCGAATCTAAATAGGCTTTACGTGAAGCATGCCAATTGTTTTTGCACTAGCATTTGAAGTAGTTACGTAATGGACGATTGAATTTTGCGCTGCTGCTCAATGCACTGGAGGTGTGCACGTAAGTTCAGCGTGACGTCACGGAAGGTCTGCCTTACATTACCACTGTCGTCAGCCACACCCTGCCCTGACTCGTTAGACGCTGCCAATCAACTCTCGGCAGGGTTTGCCTTTGATGGCGTTCCTTTTTTTCCTTCAAAGCAGGCGTTTGCGCGTTGGAAATGTATACCGATACCTTCGATGACGTCATCATGCGCCCCACCCCCCCCCCCCCCTCCCAACTTGGCGTTGTGCGCTGCGGAGAACCTTAAAGGTCGTCCGGATTTGAATCAGGGACTACTTCACTATTTCAAGCGCTAAACCAAAAAGACTTCGCATGCTTTACCTGCAAGTTTCACACATTCTATCATCTCAAGCTCGTGTATTTCTAAAACCTATGCAGTTTCCCTTTTAAATCAGAGGCGGCGGCAAACGCGTCGCATCCCCACACTTCTTTGTCTCGTGTAAGCGCTGCTTTTTTGCTGCGAAAATGCGGTATTTATTTTTCAAACATTTTGTATATGCCATCGCTCGAATGGCACCCTTAACACGATGTCACCCTTCGAACATTTCCAGCGTTTCTTTTTTCCTCCACTTGCGAACTTCGGCTGTATATTCACTTGTGGAATTAAAAAAAAAGGTGTTATCATCTATTGTACTTTTTTTTCTACAAGACAGGCGCTCCAATGACTAGCGCTCTTCCCGCTGCCACACTACTTCTCTGAGCGGCGCATTAGGTAGGCCACGGCTCGCAGTCAATGCCAGGTTAGAGGAAATAGCTGACACATTGCTTCCTAACGTCAGCAGCTGTATAGGTAAAAATAAAATGAACTTAAGTTTCAGAAGCGCAGAGTGAAACAAATGTGTACTGAGCGAGCACGAAATGCTGCCGCAGGACTGAACTGGTGCCTTTAAACACTGCGGCTTTACCGCATAGACCCTTGGAAAGAGGGGCGGTGAAGGGACAAGACTCCCTGCTTCCTCTGCCTGCAATTGCTTCAAGAAATGTCAACTTCATGCTTCGCAATCCTTTCTTCATAATGGCAGACATTTCGCTTAATTGCCTATTTGCCATAGCAATGCAGGAAAAACAACATGTAGTGTTCGCCTGCCCTGAGCCTCACTACATGTATTGCCGAGAAAACGGCCCGGCTAAGACGGAGACCTCCGCGATAACATGCATAATAACTGTTCAGTTATTACAAAACTTTCGAAAAAGTCATAAGCCAAGCTTTAATTTCGACATCTGATGTCACGGTTACGTTATACTGACATGACACACTCGGCGAAGTCCTCCAGTGCTCACTGAGTAATTTTTGACTATCGCTACCAACATATATGCTTTGCCAAAATCAGACCTGTGAAATTACATGCGACACACTCAGCATGTTCCGCAAATGGGAAACAAGCACCCTGGTCATGCCGTGAAGCTCTTTTTTTTCGCCGTCATCCATTCGGCAATGAATGGGGAAGGAAAAAAAGAAAAATAATAAATAACGCTTAGGACATTTACAAATAAAGGGGACAAAAGGGAGAGGCGGCAAAAAGACATGGGGCAGAAATGTCCGCCATGTATCAATTCTGCTGACCGACAGTACCAGGAAGATACATGTCAGGCAAAAGGCGCGAAAAAAAATGTGTTGCGCCTGTCAGTCACACTGATAGCAAAATTGAATGTTGTTACAGGACCTTCAGCTGCGGTGTACTAAAACGTCTCTTGGCGCTGGCGGTATATTATACCCCTGTCACACGGCCAGTTTCAATGGCCATCGAGTCGAGAGCCATCGAGATTTTCGATCGCCATTGAACTCGAGGGAGTTGTGGAGCTGCTACACGGCAAATCTCAATGGCCATTGAAATCGTTCTCGTGTCTTACGCCAAGCTCGTGTGGCGCCACAATCGCTGCTTTCGGTTTCGCGCAAATAACAAAAATATATTGACGAAACTTAACTAAATGTTGAAATACACTTTCTTGCAGTCATAAGGCGCGTTCACACTTGTTCAAAAATCCGGCAAGCGAAGCGGATTCGCTCGCCGCAAAAACTAGGACCTGTTCTCATCTGTTGACGCCCGGGCGAGTTGGAACGGCCGCGCCGCTGCTGCTTCTCGCTTTGCGCACCACGTCGCCGCTCGCGACGTACACAGATACAGTGAGAAAAGAGCATAAATTTATGCTGTCTACGTACCACGAGCGTATGCACGCTTACGTACGCTAAACGCAGGCGCATTCTCACATTGAGTTCAGCGTATGCTAGCAGAGAGGCAAAAATAAACTTAGTCTCTAGTGGCGCCATCTGGTAGTCAAAACGGGAACCATTACTGTCAACAAACCGCCTCTCTTAGGCCTAACAGCGGCAGAATCGTCACTCTAAATAAAAAATAAAGCAAATTTATCACTTATACGTTTTCTTCTAGGCAAGATGAGACGAAGCGAAAGACCGGTGCCCCATTTATGACCAGTGAACGGACAGAAAAAGGCAGCAACAACGAGAATTCAGTCCGAAGCGAGGGGTCCGGCTTTGAAGGGCGCCGCCATGTTTGTTGTCGTTCGAAGCAATGCTAGCAACCTTGGGCAACGCTCGAAGGCCCTCGAAATCTCGATAGAGTTCCGGGCTGCTCCGTCGACTCGATAGACTATTGACTCGATGGCCATTCAAACTGGCCGTGTAGCAGCGCTCGATCGCCTTCGAGTCGATAGGCTATCGATTCGAGGGCCTTCGAAATGCCCGTGTGACAGGGGTATTAGTTTCAGAAATGGGGGCTACACCTTCCCACGCCATGGGCAAAATCATATGGAACTGAAACCATAAAAATCATGGGCGGTAATCTTTGGGGTAAGCTGCAAAAAAAAAAAAATCACTTGTTTCTCTAACCACAGAGCGCGTTGAAAAAAAAAAAAGAGAAAAAGAAAGCTCCACGATTTTTTGTTTAATTAAGGCTTGTGACACTTACAAACAGGCTCAGGTTTGCAATCGAGCCCGCTGTGTGCACCGCCATGCAGCGGAGCTTCCCAAGTGCACAGTCCACAGGCACTTGTACTCAGTTTTTAACCAGCGAGTGACCGGCGGTGGGAGTCGAACACCCCACCTCCCGCAGCCGAGACGGGCGTCTTAGCCACTACGCCACGACTGCGGTGATTAATCCTTGACATATAAAAGCATTTTCCTCGGCGATAAGACATTTCCTCCTTTCCAGGCGTGACGTCAGACAAGCTAGCGCAGCGCCACCCGTGACCGCTTAAACCGGCTTACTGACGCTTCGTCCATGCGCGACGCTTTTCATGTTGTAGGCGGCCGTCACGTGGTGATAACTGGTGATGTGGTGCTCGTTCCGCCATTACTTCTGACCGTGGTCGTCATTTCGACTTCGCATTATTCGCCAACCTACCCGTCCATAACATCAAGACGATCTTTTACCACCAGATTTTCTAAGGTCGACGGCTTTCCTCGGCAACTGAAGGCTTCGCTTATAGCGCTGGTTCTCCCTTCACACTGGATTGAGCGCCTACCCTTGGGTCCTGCTTGGCCTACGCACTACACTTCGCAATGACTGTTCCACATGTGCAGCAGAGCTGACGTCTGTTGCCACTGCTCGTGTTCCTGGCAAATATTTCGAGCACTCGCCAAGCACACCTGTCGACGTTTCCAACAACGCCGGCCGTCTACGCAGCTCTGTGCGCATCACAGTCGGTCAGCCTGCAGGAAAAGGAGGTTCCTTTTCTGCGCAGTTTATTGAGTACGAGCAGACAGTACGGGGGGTTGGCTTGATGTGATTGCATTTGTTATCCTGTTGTTGTGTTCGTATTTCAAGCAGGAATGATATGTCATAGGTTTCCTTTGCACGCGTGGTAGTGATTGTTGTGTTTCGATTTTGTATTTTCTAACGCTTTTAAAAGCTTCCCTTTCGTGAATAAAAATTCAGTTGATAGTCTGCGCTTGTGTTGTGTCTTCTTGTTCGCTTTGGTCCTCGTTTCTTTTTGCGCAGCTAAGTGTGAATGGTAAGCCGAAACCCTTTACAAGTTTAACAGCGGAACTGTATGTGGCTAGCTCCTGGTGTGAGCGTCTACGTATAGGGCTGGGGAAACTCGCGGTTAACGTGACCTGGCCGTCACCCACAACGAGGAAACGTCCGAGCATGCCCCACACCCGTGTTAGTAGAGGCTTCTAAGTTTTGTAAAGTTCAAAAGCACTAATGAGAAAGTGTAATCGTAGAGACATTTTCTTTTCGGCACGGAGCAAGTTTGTGAATGGACTTCTTTCAACTGGGATTTGAAGCGCCTCGGAGTGGCCGGAGGCGACATTTCAAGCGGGCAGACGAAAGATGGACGGATCAATACCCTGTGAGCATTCTTTTACAGTTTTTTTCTGTCGTTGCAAGTGAAAGGCGGAAAAGCCATTTTACGACGCGTGGAAAATGGGCAAGAACGTGAATTAACAAGGTAAAAAGTGTTGCTGGTTAATGCCAGATCTTGTGGCGAAAAACAGCGCTTAAAGGGCAACTGCAGCACTTTTTTGAGAATTTCGCGATATTCAAGGATTCGAATCTAAATAGGCTTTACGTGAAGCATGCCAATTGTTTTTGCACTAGCATTTGAAGTAGTTACGTAATGGACGATTGAATTTTGCGCTGCTGCTCAATGCACTGGAGGTGCATTGAGCAGCACTTGTTGTGTTATCTTCTTGTCCTTGTCTTTTTGTGCCCAGTACCCCCCCTTGTATTCACCACTGGAGGTGTGCACGTAAGTTCAGCGTGACGTCACGGAAGGTCTGCCTTACATTACCACTGTCGTCAGCCACACCCTGCCCTGACTCGTTAGACGCTGCCAATCAACTCTCGGCAGGGTTTGCCTTTGATGGCGTTCCTTTTTTTCCTTCAAAGCAGGCGTTTGCGCGTTGGAAATGTATACCGATACCTTCGATGACGTCATCATGCGCCCCCCCCCCCTCCCAACTTGGCGTTGTGCGCTGCGGAGAACCTTAAAGGTCGTCCGGATTTGAATCAGGGACTACTTCACTATTTCAAGCGCTAAACCAAAAAGACTTCGCATGCTTTACCTGCAAGTTTCACACATTCTATCATCTCAAGCTCGTGTATTTCTAAAACCTATGCAGTTTCCCTTTTAAATCAGAGGCGGCGGCAAACGCGTCGCATCCCCACACTTCTTTGTCTCGTGTAAGCGCTGCTTTTTTGCTGCGAAAATGCGGTATTTATTTTTCAAACATTTTGTATATGCCATCGCTCGAATGGCACCCTTAACACGATGTCACCCTTCGAACATTTCCAGCGTTTCTTTTTTCCTCCACTTGCGAACTTCGGCTGTATATTCACTTGTGGAATTAAAAAAAAAGGTGTTATCATCTATTGTACTTTTTTTTCTACAAGACAGGCGCTCCAATGACTAGCGCTCTTCCCGCTGCCACACTACTTCTCTGAGCGGCGCATTAGGTAGGCCACGGCTCGCAGTCAATGCCAGGTTAGAGGAAATAGCTGACACATTGCTTCCTAACGTCAGCAGCTGTATAGGTAAAAATAAAATGAACTTAAGTTTCAGAAGCACAGAGTGAAACAAATGTGTACTGAGCGAGCACGAAATGCTGCCGCAGGACTGAACTGGTGCCTTTAAACACTGCGGCTTTACCGCATAGACCCTTGGAAAGAGGGGCGGTGAAGGGACAAGACTTCCTGCTTCCTCTGCCTGCAATTGCTTCAAGAAATGTCATCTTCATGCTTCGCAATCCTTTCTTCATAATGGCAGACATTTCGCTTAATTGCCTATTTGCCATAGCAATGCAGGAAAAACAACATGTAGTGTTCGCCTGCCCTGAGCCTCACTACATGTATTGCCGAGAAAACGGCCCGGCTAAGACGGAGACCTCCGCGATAACATGCATAATAACTGTTCAGTTATTACAAAACTTTCGAAAAAGTCATAAGCCAAGCTTTAATTTCGACATCTGATGTCACGGTTACGTTATACTGACATGACACACTCGGCGAAGTCCTCCAGTGCTCACTGAGTAATTTTTGACTATCGCTACCAACATATATGCTTTGCCAAAATCAGACCTGTGAAATTACATGCGACACACTCAGCATGTTCCGCAAATGGGAAACAAGCACCCTGGTCATGCCGTGAAGCTCTTTTTTTTCGCCGTCATCCATTCGGCAATGAATGGGGAAGGAAAAAAAGAAAAATAATAAATAACGCTTAGGACATTTACAAATAAAGGGGACAAAAGGGAGAGGCGGCAAAAAGACATGGGGCAGAAATGTCCGCCATGTATCAATTCTGCTGACCGACAGTACCAGGAAGATACATGTCAGGCAAAAGGCGCGAAAAAAAATGTGTTGCGCCTGTCAGTCACACTGATAGCAAAATTGAATGTTGTTACAGGACCTTCAGCTGCGGTGTACTAAAACGTCTCTTGGCGCTGGCGGTATATTATACCCCTGTCACACGGCCAGTTTCAATGGCCATCGAGTCGAGAGCCATCGAGATTTTCGATCGCCATTGAACTCGAGGGAGTTGTGGAGCTGCTACACGGCAAATCTCAATGGCCATTGAAATCGTTCTCGTGTCTTACGCCAAGCTCGTGTGGCGCCACAATCGCTGCTTTCGGTTTCGCGCAAATAACAAAAATATATTGACGAAACTTAACTAAATGTTGAAATACACTTTCTTGCAGTCATAAGGCGCGTTCACACTTGTTCAAAAATCCGGCAAGCGAAGCGGATTCGCTCGCCGCAAAAACTAGGACCTGTTCTCATCTGTTGACGCCCGGGCGAGTTGGAACGGCCGCGCCGCTGCTGCTTCTCGCTTTGCGCACCACGTCGCCGCTCGCGACGTACACAGATACAGTGAGAAAAGAGCATAAATTTATGCTGTCTACGTACCACGAGCGTATGCACGCTTACGTACGCTAAACGCAGGCGCATTCTCACATTGAGTTCAGCGTATGCTAGCAGAGAGGCAAAAATAAACTTAGTCTCTAGTGGCGCCATCTGGTAGTCAAAACGGGAACCATTACTGTCAACAAACCGCCTCTCTTAGGCCTAACAGCGGCAGAATCGTCACTCTAAATAAAAAATAAAGCAAATTTATCACTTATACGTTTTCTTCTAGGCAAGATGAGACGAAGCGAAAGACCGGTGCCCCATTTATGACCAGTGAACGGACAGAAAAAGGCAGCAACAACGAGAATTCAGTCCGAAGCGAGGGGTCCGGCTTTGAAGGGCGCCGCCATGTTTGTTGTCGTTCGAAGCAATGCTAGCAACCTTGGGCAACGCTCGAAGGCCCTCGAAATCTCGATAGAGTTCCGGGCTGCTCCGTCGACTCGATAGACTATTGACTCGATGGCCATTCAAACTGGCCGTGTAGCAGCGCTCGATCGCCTTCGAGTCGATAGGCTATCGATTCGAGGGCCTTCGAAATGCCCGTGTGACAGGGGTATTAGTTTCAGAAATGGGGGCTACACCTTCCCACGCCATGGGCAAAATCATATGGAACTGAAACCATAAAAATCATGGGCGGTAATCTTTGGGGTAAGCTGCAAAAAAAAAAAAATCACTTGTTTCTCTAACCACAGAGCGCGTTGAAAAAAAAAAGAGAAAAAGAAAGCTCCACGATTTTTTGTTTAATTAAGGCTTGTGACACTTACAAACAGGCTCAGGTTTGCAACCGAGCCCGCTGTGTGCACCGCCATGCAGCGGAGCTTCCCAAGTGCACAGTCCACAGGCACTTGTACTCAGTTTTTAACCAGCGAGTGACCGGCGGTGGGAGTCGAACACCCCACCTCCCGCAGCCGAGACGGGCGTCTTAGCCACTACGCCACGACTGCTTTTTTTTTTTCTTTATTGCCTGGCTTTGACACACAAACTGGACAACACAAACAATCAACAAAAGACAATAACTATGTACACACTACTTGTGGTCAGCCAGCATAAATCTGGCTTCGTCCAATTAAAATTCACGCATCGTACAGAGCGGCTCTACTCTTGAGAGCCACTCCGGAGGCTCCGCAGCGGCTTTCTGAATGGCGAGAAACATGTCCATGCTTTCGCGGAAATAAATTCTAGCAGGTCTTGCGTCTCTGTCACAATGGTAGCCTGCCATTCTGGAGCGCCATATACAGTGGAGGCCTGTCAGCATTATTAAATCGAAAGGCACCCCATCCTCATTTTCAACACATAAGAACTGGATGCCATACGGGTCTAGTGGAAATTCTTTCTTTAATGTTCGCTGCAATACATCCCAAAAATAAACCCCTTCCCAACAGTGTAAAAATACATGGTCTATTGTTTCCGGCTTTCTGCAAATTAAACAGTTAGATCCCCAAGGTAAAAATAATTCCTTTCCTTCTAAAAATTTTTTAACCGGTAAGGTTCCGGTGTGCAGCTTAAAAAAGAAGGTTTTCGTTCCTGATGGCACCTGCATATTTTTAACTCTCTTTAAAACATCTTTGCCTTGGCCTCCACTGTACAAGGCCCTGTACAAGGGCACCGGGAAAACTACATCGCACAAAGCACGGTAGAGTTTCTTTCTTTTCACAGTCGACAGAAAGTCATTTGAAAACCGCGCGGAAAGAAACCTTACACTGGCAACGATTTCCCGGTAAAAACCGGTGACCCTACTGTAAACCTCAGCAGTTCCGACTATGTATTCTGGAAGCAGATGCCGCAGCCTAACTTGGCATACGGTACGCAAAAACGGGTCTCTTGTGTCCCGAAGAAACAAAAAACGATTGACCAGCTGTCTCAAAAACAAATGGCCCAGTCCCAGCCCGCCTTCTTGAACCCGTCGGAACAGGTTGGTCCGGCTGCAGCGCTCCCATTCAGACGACCAGACAAAGACGGCGAAAATTCGGTGCAGCTTTTGAATGCTTAGCCGTGAACAGTGCAACACCTGCATTACGTACCAGAGCCTGCTGATAAAGAACAAGTTGCAAACAGTGGCTCTGGCGAAAATGGACAAGGTCGTTCCTTTCCACTTATCAGCTCTCTCCCGTATCTCTTTAATCTGTCCTGTCCAATACTGTTCACTGTCACGGTAAGCAGCAAGTGGAACGCCCAAGTATTTATCTGGCGTTGTCGTCCAAGGCACGCTGGCAAACCGCTCAGGCGTAGATGCCCACCCGCCATGCCACAGCCCGAGGCACTTCGACCAGTTAACCCCGCTTCCTGTAGCTTGGCTGAAATCTCGTACACACTGAACAGCCTCGCTTATGCTTCCCTCGTCAACGGAAAACACAGCAATGTCATCTGCATACGCCAAGAGCTTTACTTCGGCTGCTTGTAAAGTGAATCCGTTAATACTATTGTTTTTCAGAATCTTTAAACAAAGGGTCTCCACATAAATACAAAATAAAAGGGGGCTGAGGGGACAGCCCTGGCGCACCGAACGCTGCACGCTAATGGGGGCCCCCAGACTCTTGTTCACTATCAATCTCGTCGTGCAGTTCCGGTATGCCAGGGCCACACCCTCGCGGATAACAGAACCAACATTAACATGGCCTAATACTGAAAACAAAAGTTCATGGGCAACGCAGTCAAAAGCCTTTTCCAAATCGATCTGAAGAATAGCCACCTGACCATCAGTGTCATCACAGGTTTCTAAGACACTGCGCGCAACGTGTATATTTGTAAAAATAGACCGCCCTTTAATCCCGCAGGTCTGATGCGGACCAACTAATAAATGAATCACGGTCTGCAACCTTCGTGCCAAAATCTTCATGTAAATTTTGTACTCGACGTTAGTGAGTGCTATGGGTCGGTATGCTGTTACCAATCGTAATCTGTCTATGTCGTCCGTCTTGGGAATAAGCACAGTATGGGACGACCCATAGGACGGAGGCAGTGCTTTTACTTCATAGGCTTCATTAAAGATTACCTGCAAGACCGGGGAAATTACATTTTTAAATTCTTTGTAGAAAGCCGCGCTGAACCCGTCCGGTCCAGGCGACTTACCAGGGTTTAAACTATCTATTGCCTGCTCAACTTCCAATTGAGTTATCGCCTGCTCTAATCTCTCTTTAGTTTCGTCGTCCAGGCGCGGCATCTCGGCCAGAAACGCCTCCTTAAATGTGACAACATCTACCGGATGCAATGCGAAGAGCGCCTGATAATGCTCGAAAAAAGCTGCTTTGATATGATCGATGTCCGTTTTTGAAACACCTCTCCATTCTATTTCGTTTATGTGGTTTCTTTCGGCACGGGCTTTTTCTAAACCAAGCGCTCGTTTCGTTGGCGCTTCCCCTGCAGCCATGTCTTCTGCCCTTGCCCTCACCAGCGCTCCCCGATAACGTTCTTCTTCGATAAGCTGTAACTTTTGTTTGGTTTTTCTTATGTCTTCTATCCATGTACCAGGCGCTCGGCATTCCTGTTTTATCATCTTCTGAAGCAGTGCCTTTAGCTCCATTTCCTCTTTTTTTTCTTCATGACGTATACAGGTGGCTCTTTCTATTGCTTTTAATTTTAAAGTTTCTTTAGTGAGCTCCCACTGCTGCCAAATCCTCATGTTGCTACTTGGTTCTATTTTTGCTATTTCTTCCCTTACAGCTTGGTTATAAAATTCGTCCTGAAGTAGTTTGTCGTTTAACTTCCACATTTCCCACGAAAAAACATTCCCCTTCTTAACGATTCCTATGCAACATTGAACTAAACAGTGGTCAGAAAATGAAACCGGCACTACTCCATAACTATTGCATTTAGGTACAGTATCCGCGGATGCATAAATGCGGTCTAGCCGTGCGTGACTTGAGCCCTCGAATCGTGTGTACTTTACAGCACGCGCTCCTTCAAGACACTCAGCGACATCCTCGAGGTTGCAGTTCACAATCACTCGCAACAACACTTGAGTGCTCTTATCTCGGAAATTTCGGACACTTGTCTTGTCGCGCGCGCTAAGAACACAGTTATAATCGCCCATAACAATCAGCTGTCTGTCCATGCGAAGCCGTTCTTGGACACTTTCAAAAAACGTGGCTCGGCCATCAACCGAATTAGGAGCGTACAGGCAAACAATGCGCCAGTCAGTGTTGCACAGTGAAAAATCTATGGACACGTATCGACCCGACAAACACGAATAATGACCGTGTACCTCTAGCCCCGGCAACTTCTTGACAAACAGAATACAACCTGCCGATGTGCCCACCGCATGGCTGACAACGGCAAAATATCTAGACGTGAAACGCCGCACCATGCTCCCGGTCTCTTCCTCACCATCGACTTTAGTTTCCTGCACTGCTAATATATCAATGTCTTGCTCCGTTATAAGTCGGTACAGCTGGCTTTGTTTTCTTTTGCCTGCCAGGCCTCTGACATTTAAAGTGGCGACTTCGAACGGAGTTGCGGAAGCCATTTCAACTTAAGAAGAAGGGACCGAAAGCATGGTGCTTACCTCCCGCGCCTAGCATGTCGCTAGACGATGCCGTCGCCGCCGGTGTCATCCGGCGCGAGCACATGGACCTGGTCAGGCGGCGCCTTGCCGCCGCCACGCATGTCATCCGGAACCTTCGGGCGCGGTCGCAGACTGGGTCGTCGTGCTTGGGGCGTCTTTGTCGGCGGTTCCTCCACGCTGGACTCCGCTGCCTTCTCCCCGTCGGCCTTGGTCTCGGTGTGCGGACGCTTCGCAGGGGTGGTCACGCCGGTGTTCACGCGGGCTTCGGCCTTCTCGTCGCGGTTCTCGCTGGCCGCCTTTGTTTCCACGTCCACGTGCTCTGGCGGGCTCGGGTTTTCTTTGGGCGTCTCCACAGGCGTCGAAGAGAGGTCACTAGTTAGCGACGCGCTCTCCTGTGCGCCAGCCGCGTCGGCGTTGCTGCTCGAGACAGCTGGTTCAACCCCCGCCGTTTTGCCCGTGTCGTCGATGCCGCTGGCTGCTTCCTCCGCCTCGACGACATCCATGAGCTCTGCGGAGTCGCTCGCCGCTACACGCCCTGTAGCCGACGCGTAGGTGCGCACGCAGTCAGCCTCGGAGTGTCCATAGCGACGGCACTTCGAGCACCTGGGCACCTTACAATCACGGCGCACGTGCCCCGTGCCGCTGCAGCGCAGGCACTGCATCGGCCGCCCTGGCACCACCACGAGAGCCAACTCGCCAGCGACTCGTACCTGGTGGGGCAGGTCATCCACCTTCACGCCTGGCTTCAGTTTGAGGAGCACGGTCCTCGTGGTGGACCCCTTCTCCTTCATGCCGGCGACGCGCCAACGCTCCCGGGTGACTTCGGTCACGTTGCCGAACGCCGCGAATGCCGTACGGATGTCCTCGTCGGCGACGCCGTGAAGCATCCAGTGCAGTCGCAGCTTGACCTGGTGGTTCTCTGGGTCAAAAACGATGCAGCGGCGTCCCTTGACTTCCAGCTCCTTCATGGCGGCCAGTTTCTTTGCGGCGTCAGCGCTGCTGAAGGTCACCGCCCACACGTGGTTTATCTGGTACGCCCCCAACGCCACGACGTCGGGGAGCGCACCAACGTTGGCGAGGGCGTCCCTGAAGTCTTCGACCCTGTAGGGTCGCACACGCACGTCGCCGTGCAGAAAAACCGTGTTTAAAACAACACGTCCGGTGGGCAGGGTAGGCAGAACGATCTCGTATTCCTTATCAGCTTCGCTGGAAAACCTGTTTCCGCGGCCGGCAACGGCCGCTATCGCCGCTCCGTGGGAGCCCATGATTCTGCGTCCGTCACGCTCGGTGGCTGGAAGTAGAATGCACTACGCCACGACTGCGGTGATTAATCCTTGACATATAAAAGCATTTTCCTCGGCGATAAGACATTTCCTCCTTTCCAGGCGTGACGTCAGACAAGCTAGCGCAGCGCCACCCGTGACCGCTTAAACCGGCTTACTGACGCTTCGTCCATGCGCGACGCTTTTCATGTTGTAGGCGGCCGTCACGTGGTGATAACTGGTGATGTGGTGCTCGTTCCGCCATTACTTCTGACCGTGGTCGTCATTTCGACTTCGCATTATTCGCCAACCTACCCGTCCATAACATCAAGACGATCTTTTACCACCAGATTTTCTAAGGTCGACGGCTTTCCTCGGCAACTGAAGGCTTCGCTTATAGCGCTGGTTCTCCCTTCACACTGGATTGAGCGCCTACCCTTGGGTCCTGCTTGGCCTACGCACTACACTTCGCAATGACTGTTCCACATGTGCAGCAGAGCTGACGTCTGTTGCCACTGCTCGTGTTCCTGGCAAATATTTCGAGCACTCGCCAAGCACACCTGTCGACGTTTCCAACAACGCCGGCCGTCTACGCAGCTCTGTGCGCATCACAGTCGGTCAGCCTGCAGGAAAAGGAGGTTCCTTTTCTGCGCAGTTTATTGAGTACGAGCAGACAGTACGGGGGGTTGGCTTGATGTGATTGCATTTGTTATCCTGTTGTTGTGTTCGTATTTCAAGCAGGAATGATATGTCATAGGTTTCCTTTGCACGCGTGGTAGTGATTGTTGTGTTTCGCTTTTGTATTTTCTAACGCTTTTAAAAGCTTCCCTTTCGTGAATAAAAATTCAGTTGATAGTCTGCGCTTGCGTTGTGTCTTCTTGTTCGCTTTGGTCCTCGTTTCTTTTTGCGCAGCTAAGTGTGAATGGTAAGCCGAAACCCTTTACAAGTTTAACAGCGGAACTGTATGTGGCTAGCTCCTGGTGTGAGCGTCTACGTATAGGGCTGGGGAAACTCGCGGTTAACGTGACCTGGCCGTCACCCACAACGAGGAAACGTCCGAGCATGCCCCACACCCGTGTTAGTAGAGGCTTCTAAGTTTTGTAACGTTCAAAAGCACTAATGAGAAAGTGTAATCGTAGAGACATTTTCTTTTCGGCACGGAGCAAGTTTGTGAATGGACTTCTTTCAACTGGGATTTGAAGCGCCTCGGAGTGGCCGGAGGCGACATTTCAAGCGGGCAGACGAAAGATGGACGGATCAATACCCTGTGAGCATTCTTTTACAGTTTTTTTCTGTCGTTGCAAGTGAAAGGCGGAAAAGCCATTTTACGACGCGTGGAAAATGGGCAAGAACGTGAATTAACAAGGTAAAAAGTGTTGCTGGTTAATGCCAGATCTTGTGGCGAAAAACAGCGCTTAAAGGGCAACTGCAGCACTTTTTTGAGAATTTCGCGATATTCAAGGATTCGAATCTAAATAGGCTTTACGTGAAGCATGCCAATTGTTTTTGCACTAGCATTTGAAGTAGTTACGTAATGGACGATTGAATTTTGCGCTGCTGCTCAATGCACTGGAGGTGTGCACGTAAGTTCAGCGTGACGTCACGGAAGGTCTGCCTTACATTACCACTGTCGTCAGCCACACCCTGCCCTGACTCGTTAGACGCTGCCAATCAACTCTCGGCAGGGTTTGCCTTTGATGGCGTTCCTTTTTTTCCTTCAAAGCAGGCGTTTGCGCGTTGGAAATGTATACCGATACCTTCGATGACGTCATCATGCGCCCCCCCCCCCTCCCAACTTGGCGTTGTGCGCTGCGGAGAACCTTAAAGGTCGTCCGGATTTGAATCAGGGACTACTTCACTATTTCAAGCGCTAAACCAAAAAGACTTCGCATGCTTTACCTGCAAGTTTCACACATTCTATCATCTCAAGCTCGTGTATTTCTAAAACCTATGCAGTTTCCCTTTTAAATCAGAGGCGGCGGCAAACGCGTCGCATCCCCACACTTCTTTGTCTCGTGTAAGCGCTGCTTTTTTGCTGCGAAAATGCGGTATTTATTTTTCAAACATTTTGTATATGCCATCGCTCGAATGGCACCCTTAACACGATGTCACCCTTCGAACATTTCCAGCGTTTCTTTTTTCCTCCAATTGCGAACTTCGGCTGTATATTCACTTGTGGAATTAAAAAAAAAGGTGTTATCATCTATTGTACTTTTTTTTCTACAAGACACGCGCTCCAATGACTAGCGCTCTTCCCGCTGCCACACTACTTCTCTGAGCGGCGCATTAGGTAGGCCACGGCTCGCAGTCAATGCCAGGTTAGAGGAAATAGCTGACACATTGCTTCCTAACGTCAGCAGCTGTATAGGTAAAAATAAAATGAACTTAAGTTTCAGAAGCACAGAGTGAAACAAATGTGTACTGAGCGAGCACGAAATGCTGCCGCAGGACTGAACTGGTGCCTTTAAACACTGCGGCTTTACCGCATAGACCCTTGGAAAGAGGGGCGGTGAAGGGACAAGACTCCCTGCTTCCTCTGCCTGCAATTGCTTCAAGAAATGTCAACTTCATGCTTCGCAATCCTTTCTTCATAATGGCAGACATTTCGCTTAATTGCCTATTTGCCATAGCAATGCAGGAAAAACAACATGTAGTGTTCGCCTGCCCTGAGCCTCACTACATGTATTGCCGAGAAAACGGCCCGGCTAAGACGGAGACCTCCGCGATAACATGCATAATAACTGTTCAGTTATTACAAAACTTTCGAAAAAGTCATAAGCCAAGCTTTAATTTCGACATCTGATGTCACGGTTACGTTATACTGACATGACACACTCGGCGAAGTCCTCCAGTGCTCACTGAGTAATTTTTGACTATCGCTACCAACATATATGCTTTGCCAAAATCAGACCTGTGAAATTACATGCGACACACTCAGCATGTTCCGCAAATGGGAAACAAGCACCCTGGTCATGCCGTGAAGCTCTTTTTTTTCGCCGTCATCCATTCGGCAATGAATGGGGAAGGAAAAAAAGAAAAATAATAAATAACGCTTAGGACATTTACAAATAAAGGGGACAAAAGGGAGAGGCGGCAAAAAGACATGGGGCAGAAATGTCCGCCATGTATCAATTCTGCTGACCGACAGTACCAGGAAGATACATGTCAGGCAAAAGGCGCGAAAAAAAATGTGTTGCGCCTGTCAGTCACACTGATAGCAAAATTGAATGTTGTTACAGGACCTTCAGCTGCGGTGTACTAAAACGTCTCTTGGCGCTGGCGGTATATTATACCCCTGTCACACGGCCAGTTTCAATGGCCATCGAGTCGAGAGCCATCGAGATTTTCGATCGCCATTGAACTCGAGGGAGTTGTGGAGCTGCTACACGGCAAATCTCAATGGCCATTGAAATCGTTCTCGTGTCTTACGCCAAGCTCGTGTGGCGCCACAATCGCTGCTTTCGGTTTCGCGCAAATAACAAAAATATATTGACGAAACTTAACTAAATGTTGAAATACACTTTCTTGCAGTCATAAGGCGCGTTCACACTTGTTCAAAAATCCGGCAAGCGAAGCGGATTCGCTCGCCGCAAAAACTAGGACCTGTTCTCATCTGTTGACGCCCGGGCGAGTTGGAACGGCCGCGCCGCTGCTGCTTCTCGCTTTGCGCACCACGTCGCCGCTCGCGACGTACACAGATACAGTGAGAAAAGAGCATAAATTTATGCTGTCTACGTACCACGAGCGTATGCACGCTTACGTACGCTAAACGCAGGCGCATTCTCACATTGAGTTCAGCGTATGCTAGCAGAGAGGCAAAAATAAACTTAGTCTCTAGTGGCGCCATCTGGTAGTCAAAACGGGAACCATTACTGTCAACAAACCGCCTCTCTTAGGCCTAACAGCGGCAGAATCGTCACTCTAAATAAAAAATAAAGCAAATTTATCACTTATACGTTTTCTTCTAGGCAAGATGAGACGAAGCGAAAGACCGGTGCCCCATTTATGACCAGTGAACGGACAGAAAAAGGCAGCAACAACGAGAATTCAGTCCGAAGCGAGGGGTCCGGCTTTGAAGGGCGCCGCCATGTTTGTTGTCGTTCGAAGCAATGCTAGCAACCTTGGGCAACGCTCGAAGGCCCTCGAAATCTCGATAGAGTTCCGGGCTGCTCCGTCGACTCGATAGACTATTGACTCGATGGCCACTCAAACTGGCCGTGTAGCAGCGCTCGATCGCCTTCGAGTCGATAGGCTATCGATTCGAGGGCCTTCGAAATGCCCGTGTGACAGGGGTGTTAGTTTCAGAAATGGGGGCTACACCTTCCCACGCCATGGGCAAAATCATATGGAACTGAAACCATAAAAATCATGGGCGGTAATCTTTGGGGTAAGCTGCAAAAAAAAAAAAAATCACTTGTTTCTCTAACCACAGAGCGCGTTGAAAAAAAAAAAAAGAGAAAAAGAAAGCTCCACGATTTTTTGTTTAATTAAGGCTTGTGACACTTACAAACAGGCTCTGGTTTGCAACCGAGCCCGCTGTGTGCACCGCCATGCAGCGGAGCTTCCCAAGTGCACAGTCCACAGGCACTTGTACTCAGTTTTTAACCAGCGAGTGACCGGCGGTGGGAGTCGAACACCCCACCTCCCGCAGCCGAGACGGGCGTCTTAGCCACTACGCCACGACTGCGGTGATTAATCCTTGACATATAAAAGCATTTTCCTCGGCGATAAGACATTTCCTCCTTTCCAGGCGTGACGTCAGACAAGCTAGCGCAGCGCCACCCGTGACCGCTTAAACCGGCTTACTGACGCTTCGTCCATGCGCGACGCTTTTCATGTTGTAGGCGGCCGTCACGTGGTGATAACTGGTGATGTGGTGCTCGTTCCGCCATTACTTCTGACCGTGGTCGTCATTTCGACTTCGCATTATTCGCCAACCTACCCGTCCATAACATCAAGACGATCTTTTACCACCAGATTTTCTAAGGTCGACGGCTTTCCTCGGCAACTGAAGGCTTCGCTTATAGCGCTGGTTCTCCCTTCACACTGGATTGAGCGCCTACCCTTGGGTCCTGCTTGGCCTACGCACTACACTTCGCAATGACTGTTCCACATGTGCAGCAGAGCTGACGTCTGTTGCCACTGCTCGTGTTCCTGGCAAATATTTCGAGCACTCGCCAAGCACACCTGTCGACGTTTCCAACAACGCCGGCCGTCTACGCAGCTCTGTGCGCATCACAGTCGGTCAGCCTGCAGGAAAAGGAGGTTCCTTTTCTGCGCAGTTTATTGAGTACGAGCAGACAGTACGGGGGGTTGGCTTGATGTGATTGCATTTGTTATCCTGTTGTTGTGTTCGTATTTCAAGCAGGAATGATATGTCATAGGTTTCCTTTGCACGCGTGGTAGTGATTGTTGTGTTTCGATTTTGTATTTTCTAACGCTTTTAAAAGCTTCCCTTTCGTGAATAAAAATTCAGTTGATAGTCTGCGCTTGCGTTGTGTCTTCTTGTTCGCTTTGGTCCTCGTTTCTTTTTGCGCAGCTAAGTGTGAATGGTAAGCCGAAACCCTTTACAAGTTTAACAGCGGAACTGTATGTGGCTAGCTCCTGGTGTGAGCGTCTACGTATAGGGCTGGGGAAACTCGCGGTTAACGTGACCTGGCCGTCACCCACAACGAGGAAACGTCCGAGCATGCCCCACACCCGTGTTAGTAGAGGCTTCTAAGTTTTGTAACGTTCAAAAGCACTAATGAGAAAGTGTAATCGTAGAGACATTTTCTTTTCGGCACGGAGCAAGTTTGTGAATGGACTTCTTTCAACTGGGATTTGAAGCGCCTCGGAGTGGCCGGAGGCGACATTTCAAGCGGGCAGACGAAAGATGGACGGATCAATACCCTGTGAGCATTCTTTTACAGTTTTTTTCTGTCGTTGCAAGTGAAAGGCGGAAAAGCCATTTTACGACGCGTGGAAAATGGGCAAGAACGTGAATTAACAAGGTAAAAAGTGTTGCTGGTTAATGCCAGATCTTGTGGCGAAAAACAGCGCTTAAAGGGCAACTGCAGCACTTTTTTGAGAATTTCGCGATATTCAAGGATTCGAATCTAAATAGGCTTTACGTGAAGCATGCCAATTGTTTTTGCACTAGCATTTGAAGTAGTTACGTAATGGACGATTGAATTTTGCGCTGCTGCTCAATGCACTGGAGGTGTGCACGTAAGTTCAGCGTGACGTCACGGAAGGTCTGCCTTACATTACCACTGTCGTCAGCCACACCCTGCCCTGACTCGTTAGACGCTGCCAATCAACTCTCGGCAGGGTTTGCCTTTGATGGCGTTCCTTTTTTTCCTTCAAAGCAGGCGTTTGCGCGTTGGAAATGTATACCGATACCTTCGATGACGTCATCATGCGCCCCACCCCCCCCCCCCTCCCAACTTGGCGTTGTGCGCTGCGGAGAACCTTAAAGGTCGTCCGGATTTGAATCAGGGACTACTTCACTATTTCAAGCGCTAAACCAAAAAGACTTCGCATGCTTTACCTGCAAGTTTCACACATTCTATCATCTCAAGCTCGTGTATTTCTAAAACCTATGCAGTTTCCCTTTTAAATCAGAGGCGGCGGCAAACGCGTCGCATCCCCACACTTCTTTGTCTCGTGTAAGCGCTGCTTTTTTGCTGCGAAAATGCGGTATTTATTTTTCAAACATTTTGTATATGCCATCGCTCGAATGGCACCCTTAACACGATGTCACCCTTCGAACATTTCCAGCGTTTCTTTTTTCCTCCACTTGCGAACTTGGGCTGTATATTCACTTGTGGAATTAAAAAAAAGGTGTTATCATCTATTGTACTTTTTTTTCTACAAGACAGGCGCTCCAATGACTAGCGCTCTTCCCGCTGCCACACTACTTCTCTGAGCGGCGCATTAGGTAGGCCACGGCTCGCAGTCAATGCCAGGTTAGAGGAAATAGCTGACACATTGCTTCCTAACGTCAGCAGCTGTATAGGTAAAAATAAAATGAACTTAAGTTTCAGAAGCACAGAGTGAAACAAATGTGTACTGAGCGAGCACGAAATGCTGCCGCAGGACTGAACTGGTGCCTTTAAACACTGCGGCTTTACCGCATAGACCCTTGGAAAGAGGGGCGGTGAAGGGACAAGACTCCCTGCTTCCTCTGCCTGCAATTGCTTCAAGAAATGTCAACTTCATGCTTCGCAATCCTTTCTTCATAATGGCAGACATTTCGCTTAATTGCCTATTTGCCATAGCAATGCAGGAAAAACAACATGTAGTGTTCGCCTGCCCTGAGCCTCACTACATGTATTGCCGAGAAAACGGCCCGGCTAAGACGGAGACCTCCGCGATAACATGCATAATAACTGTTCAGTTATTACAAAACTTTCGAAAAAGTCATAAGCCAAGCTTTAATTTCGACATCTGATGTCACGGTTACGTTATACTGACATGACACACTCGGCGAAGTCCTCCAGTGCTCACTGAGTAATTTTTGACTATCGCTACCAACATATATGCTTTGCCAAAATCAGACCTGTGAAATTACATGCGACACACTCAGCATGTTCCGCAAATGGGAAACAAGCACCCTGGTCATGCCGTGAAGCTCTTTTTTTTCGCCGTCATCCATTCGGCAATGAATGGGGAAGGAAAAAAAGAAAAATAATAAATAACGCTTAGGACATTTACAAATAAAGGGGACAAAAGGGAGAGGCGGCAAAAAGACATGGGGCAGAAATGTCCGCCATGTATCAATTCTGCTGACCGACAGTACCAGGAAGATACATGTCAGGCAAAAGGCGCGAAAAAAAATGTGTTGCGCCTGTCAGTCACACTGATAGCAAAATTGAATGTTGTTACAGGACCTTCAGCTGCGGTGTACTAAAACGTCTCTTGGCGCTGGCGGTATATTATACCCCTGTCACACGGCCAGTTTCAATGGCCATCGAGTCGAGAGCCATCGAGATTTTCGATCGCCATTGAACTCGAGGGAGTTGTGGAGCTGCTACACGGCAAATCTCAATGGCCATTGAAATCGTTCTCGTGTCTTACGCCAAGCTCGTGTGGCGCCACAATCGCTGCTTTCGGTTTCGCGCAAATAACAAAAATATATTGACGAAACTTAACTAAATGTTGAAATACACTTTCTTGCAGTCATAAGGCGCGTTCACACTTGTTCAAAAATCCGGCAAGCGAAGCGGATTCGCTCGCCGCAAAAACTAGGACCTGTTCTCATCTGTTGACGCCCGGGCGAGTTGGAACGGCCGCGCCGCTGCTGCTTCTCGCTTTGCGCACCACGTCGCCGCTCGCGACGTACACAGATACAGTGAGAAAAGAGCATAAATTTATGCTGTCTACGTACCACGAGCGTATGCACGCTTACGTACGCTAAACGCAGGCGCATTCTCACATTGAGTTCAGCGTATGCTAGCAGAGAGGCAAAAATAAACTTAGTCTCTAGTGGCGCCATCTGGTAGTCAAAACGGGAACCATTACTGTCAACAAACCGCCTCTCTTAGGCCTAACAGCGGCAGAATCGTCACTCTAAATAAAAAATAAAGCAAATTTATCACTTATACGTTTTCTTCTAGGCAAGATGAGACGAAGCGAAAGACCGGTGCCCCATTTATGACCAGTGAACGGACAGAAAAAGGCAGCAACAACGAGAATTCAGTCCGAAGCGAGGGGTCCGGCTTTGAAGGGCGCCGCCATGTTTGTTGTCGTTCGAAGCAATGCTAGCAACCTTGGGCAACGCTCGAAGGCCCTCGAAATCTCGATAGAGTTCCGGGCTGCTCCGTCGACTCGATAGACTATTGACTCGATGGCCATTCAAACTGGCCGTGTAGCAGCGCTCGATCGCCTTCGAGTCGATAGGCTATCGATTCGAGGGCCTTCGAAATGCCCGTGTGACAGGGGTATTAGTTTCAGAAATGGGGGCTACACCTTCCCACGCCATGGGCAAAATCATATGGAACTGAAACCATAAAAATCATGGGCGGTAATCTTTGGGGTAAGCTGCAAAAAAAAAAAATCACTTGTTTCTCTAACCACAGAGCGCGTTGAAAAAAAAAAAGAGAAAAAGAAAGCTCCACGATTTTTTGTTTAATTAAGGCTTGTGACACTTACAAACAGGCTCAGGTTTGCAACCGAGCCCGCTGTGTGCACCGCCATGCAGCGGAGCTTCCCAAGTGCACAGTCCACAGGCACTTGTACTCAGTTTTTAACCAGCGAGTGACCGGCGGTGGGAGTCGAACACCCCACCTCCCGCAGCCGAGACGGGCGTCTTAGCCACTACGCCACGACTGCGGCGATTAATCCTTGACATATAAAAGCATTTTCCTCGGCGATAAGACATTTCCTCCTTTCCAGGCGTGACGTCAGACAAGCTAGCGCAGCGCCACCCGTGACCGCTTAAACCGGCTTACTGACGCTTCGTCCATGCGCGACGCTTTTCATGTTGTAGGCGGCCGTCACGTGGTGATAACTGGTGATGTGGTGCTCGTTCCGCCATTACTTCTGACCGTGGTCGTCATTTCGACTTCGCATTATTCGCCAACCTACCCGTCCATAACATCAAGACGATCTTTTACCACCAGATTTTCTAAGGTCGACGGCTTTCCTCGGCAACTGAAGGCTTCGCTTATAGCGCTGGTTCTCCCTTCACACTGGATTGAGCGCCTACCCTTGGGTCCTGCTTGGCCTACGCACTACACTTCGCAATGACTGTTCCACATGTGCAGCAGAGCTGACGTCTGTTGCCACTGCTCGTGTTCCTGGCAAATATTTCGAGCACTCGCCAAGCACACCTGTCGACGTTTCCAACAACGCCGGCCGTCTACGCAGCTCTGTGCGCATCACAGTCGGTCAGCCTGCAGGAAAAGGAGGTTCCTTTTCTGCGCAGTTTATTGAGTACGAGCAGACAGTACGGGGGGTTGGCTTGATGTGATTGCATTTGTTATCCTGTTGTTGTGTTCGTATTTCAAGCAGGAATGATATGTCATAGGTTTCCTTTGCACGCGTGGTAGTGATTGTTGTGTTTCGATTTTGTATTTTCTAACGCTTTTAAAAGCTTCCCTTTCGTGAATAAAAATTCAGTTGATAGTCTGCGCTTGTGTTGTGTCTTCTTGTTCGCTTTGGTCCTCGTTTCTTTTTGCGCAGCTAAGTGTGAATGGTAAGCCGAAACCCTTTACAAGTTTAACAGCGGAACTGTATGTGGCTAGCTCCTGGTGTGAGCGTCTACGTATAGGGCTGGGGAAACTCGCGGTTAACGTGACCTGGCCGTCACCCACAACGAGGAAACGTCCGAGCATGCCCCACACCCGTGTTAGTAGAGGCTTCTAAGTTTTGTAACGTTCAAAAGCACTAATGAGAAAGTGTAATCGTAGAGACATTTTCTTTTCGGCACGGAGCAAGTTTGTGAATGGACTTCTTTCAACTGGGATTTGAAGCGCCTAGGAGTGGCCGGAGGCGACATTTCAAGCGGGCAGACGAAAGATGGACGGATCAATACCCTGTGAGCATTCTTTTACAGTTTTTTTCTGTCGTTGCAAGTGAAAGGCGGAAAAGCCATTTTACGACGCGTGGAAAATGGGCAAGAACGTGAATTAACAAGGTAAAAAGTGTTGCTGGTTAATGCCAGATCTTGTGGCGAAAAACAGCGCTTAAAGGGCAACTGCAGCACTTTTTTGAGAATTTCGCGATATTCAAGGATTCGAATCTAAATAGGCTTTACGTGAAGCATGCCAATTGTTTTTGCACTAGCATTTGAAGTAGTTACGTAATGGACGATTGAATTTTGCGCTGCTGCTCAATGCACTGGAGGTGTGCACGTAAGTTCAGCGTGACGTCACGGAAGGTCTGCCTTACATTACCACTGTCGTCAGCCACACCCTGCCCTGACTCGTTAGACGCTGCCAATCAACTCTCGGCAGGGTTTGCCTTTGATGGCGTTCCTTTTTTTCCTTCAAAGCAGGCGTTTGCGCGTTGGAAATGTATACCGATACCTTCGATGACGTCATCATGCGCCCCACCCCCCCCCCCCTCCCAACTTGGCGTTGTGCGCTGCGGAGAACCTTAAAGGTCGTCCGGATTTGAATCAGGGACTACTTCACTATTTCAAGCGCTAAACCAAAAAGACTTCGCATGCTTTACCTGCAAGTTTCACACATTCTATCATCTCAAGCTCGTGTATTTCTAAAACCTATGCAGTTTCCCTTTTAAATCAGAGGCGGCGGCAAACGCGTCGCATCCCCACACTTCTTTGTCTCGTGTAAGCGCTGCTTTTTTGCTGCGAAAATGCGGTATTTATTTTTCAAACATTTTGTATATGCCATCGCTCGAATGGCACCCTTAACACGATGTCACCCTTCGAACATTTCCAGCGTTTCTTTTTTCCTCCACTTGCGAACTTCGGCTGTATATTCACTTGTGGAATTAAAAAAAAAGGTGTTATCATCTATTGTACTTTTTTTTCTACAAGACAGGCGCTCCAATGACTAGCGCTCTTCCCGCTGCCACACTACTTCTCTGAGCGGCGCATTAGGTAGGCCACGGCTCGCAGTCAATGCCAGGTTAGAGGAAATAGCTGACACATTGCTTCCTAACGTCAGCAGCTGTATAGGTAAAAATAAAATGAACTTAAGTTTCAGAAGCACAGAGTGAAACAAATGTGTACTGAGCGGGCACGAAATGCTGCCGCAGGACTGAACTGGTGCCTTTAAACACTGCGGCTTTACCGCATAGACCCTTGGAAAGAGGGGCGGTGAAGGGACAAGACTCCCTGCTTCCTCTGCCTGCAATTGCTTCAAGAAATGTCAACTTCATGCTTCGCAATCCTTTCTTCATAATGGCAGACATTTCGCTTAATTGCCTATTTGCCATAGCAATGCAGGAAAAACAACATGTAGTGTTCGCCTGCCCTGAGCCTCACTACATGTATTGCCGAGAAAACGGCCCGGCTAAGACGGAGACCTCCGCGATAACATGCATAATAACTGTTCAGTTATTACAAAACTTTCGAAAAAGTCATAAGCCAAGCTTTAATTTCGACATCTGATGTCACGGTTACGTTATACTGACATGACACACTCGGCGAAGTCCTCCAGTGCTCACTGAGTAATTTTTGACTATCGCTACCAACATATATGCTTTGCCAAAATCAGACCTGTGAAATTACATGCGACACACTCAGCATGTTCCGCAAATGGGAAACAAGCACCCTGGTCATGCCGTGAAGCTCTTTTTTTTCGCCGTCATCCATTCGGCAATGAATGGGGAAGGAAAAAAAGAAAAATAATAAATAACGCTTAGGACATTTACAAATAAAGGGGACAAAAGGGAGAGGCGGCAAAAAGACATGGGGCAGAAATGTCCGCCATGTATCAATTCTGCTGACCGACAGTACCAGGAAGATACATGTCAGGCAAAAGGCGCGAAAAAAAATGTGTTGCGCCTGTCAGTCACACTGATAGCAAAATTGAATGTTGTTACAGGACCTTCAGCTGCGGTGTACTAAAACGTCTCTTGGCGCTGGCGGTATATTATACCCCTGTCACACGGCCAGTTTCAATGGCCATCGAGTCGAGAGCCATCGAGATTTTCGATCGCCATTGAACTCGAGGGAGTTGTGGAGCTGCTACACGGCAAATCTCAATGGCCATTGAAATCGTTCTCGTGTCTTACGCCAAGCTCGTGTGGCGCCACAATCGCTGCTTTCGGTTTCGCGCAAATAACAAAAATATATTGACGAAACTTAACTAAATGTTGAAATACACTTTCTTGCAGTCATAAGGCGCGTTCACACTTGTTCAAAAATCCGGCAAGCGAAGCGGATTCGCTCGCCGCAAAAACTAGGACCTGTTCTCATCTGTTGACGCCCGGGCGAGTTGGAACGGCCGCGCCGCTGCTGCTTCTCGCTTTGCGCACCACGTCGCCGCTCGCGACGTACACAGATACAGTGAGAAAAGAGCATAAATTTATGCTGTCTACGTACCACGAGCGTATGCACGCTTACGTACGCTAAACGCAGGCGCATTCTCACATTGAGTTCAGCGTATGCTAGCAGAGAGGCAAAAATAAACTTAGTCTCTAGTGGCGCCATCTGGTAGTCAAAACGGGAACCATTACTGTCAACAAACCGCCTCTCTTAGGCCTAACAGCGGCAGAATCGTCACTCTAAATAAAAAATAAAGCAAATTTATCACTTATACGTTTTCTTCTAGGCAAGATGAAACGAAGCGAAAGACCGGTGCCCCATTTATGACCAGTGAACGGACAGAAAAAGGCAGCAACAACGAGAATTCAGTCCGAAGCGAGGGGTCCGGCTTTGAAGGGCGCCGCCATGTTTGTTGTCGTTCGAAGCAATGCTAGCAACCTTGGGCAACGCTCGAAGGCCCTCGAAATCTCGATAGAGTTCCGGGCTGCTCCGTCGACTCGATAGACTATTGACTCGATGGCCATTCAAACTGGCCGTGTAGCAGCGCTCGATCGCCTTCGAGTCGATAGGCTATCGATTCGAGGGCCTTCGAAATGCCCGTGTGACAGGGGTATTAGTTTCAGAAATGGGGGCTACACCTTCCCACGCCATGGGCAAAATCATATGGAACTGAAACCATAAAAATCATGGGCGGTAATCTTTGGGGTAAGCTGCAAAAAAAAAAAAATCACTTGTTTCTCTAACCACAGAGCGCGTTGAAAAAAAAAAAGAGAAAAAGAAAGCTCCACGATTTTTTGTTTAATTAAGGCTTGTGACACTTACAAACAGGCTCAGGTTTGCAACCGAGCCCGCTGTGTGCACCGCCATGCAGCGGAGCTTCCCAAGTGCACAGTCCACAGGCACTTGTACTCAGTTTTTAACCAGCGAGTGACCGGCGGTGGGAGTCGAACACCCCACCTCCCGCAGCCGAGACGGGCGTCTTAGCCACTACGCCACGACTGCGGTGATTAATCCTTGACATATAAAAGCATTTTCCTCGGCGATAAGACATTTCCTCCTTTCCAGGCGTGACGTCAGACAAGCTAGCGCAGCGCCACCCGTGACCGCTTAAACCGGCTTACTGACGCTTCGTCCATGCGCGACGCTTTTCATGTTGTAGGCGGCCGTCACGTGGTGATAACTGGTGATGTGGTGCTCGTTCCGCCATTACTTCTGACCGTGGTCGTCATTTCGACTTCGCATTATTCGCCAACCTACCCGTCCATAACATCAAGACGATCTTTTACCACCAGATTTTCTAAGGTCGACGGCTTTCCTCGGCAACTGAAGGCTTCGCTTATAGCGCTGGTTCTCCCTTCACACTGGATTGAGCGCCTACCCTTGGGTCCTGCTTGGCCTACGCACTACACTTCGCAATGACTGTTCCACATGTGCAGCAGAGCTGACGTCTGTTGCCACTGCTCGTGTTCCTGGCAAATATTTCGAGCACTCGCCAAGCACACCTGTCGACGTTTCCAACAACGCCGGCCGTCTACGCAGCTCTGTGCGCATCACAGTCGGTCAGCCTGCAGGAAAAGGAGGTTCCTTTTCTGCGCAGTTTATTGAGTACGAGCAGACAGTACGGGGGGTTGGCTTGATGTGATTGCATTTGTTATCCTGTTGTTGTGTTCGTATTTCAAGCAGGAATGATATGTCATAGGTTTCCTTTGCACGCGTGGTAGTGATTGTTGTGTTTCGATTTTGTATTTTCTAACGCTTTTAAAAGCTTCCCTTTCGTGAATAAAAATTCAGTTGATAGTCTGCGCTTGTGTTGTGTCTTCTTGTTCGCTTTGGTCCTCGTTTCTTTTTGCGCAGCTAAGTGTGAATGGTAAGCCGAAACCCTTTACAAGTTTAACAGCGGAACTGTATGTGGCTAGCTCCTGGTGTGAGCGTCTACGTATAGGGCTGGGGAAACTCGCGGTTAACGTGACCTGGCCGTCACCCACAACGAGGAAACGTCCGAGCATGCCCCACACCCGTGTTAGTAGAGGCTTCTAAGTTTTGTAACGTTCAAAAGCACTAATGAGAAAGTGTAATCGTAGAGACATTTTCTTTTCGGCACGGAGCAAGTTTGTGAATGGACTTCTTTCAACTGGGATTTGAAGCGCCTCGGAGTGGCCGGAGGCGACATTTCAAGCGGGCAGACGAAAGATGGACGGATCAATACCCTGTGAGCATTCTTTTACAGTTTTTTTCTGTCGTTGCAAGTGAAAGGCGGAAAAGCCATTTTACGACGCGTGGAAAATGGGCAAGAACGTGAATTAACAAGGTAAAAAGTGTTGCTGGTTAATGCCAGATCTTGTGGCGAAAAACAGCGCTTAAAGGGCAACTGCAGCACTTTTTTGAGAATTTCGCGATATTCAAGGATTCGAATCTAAATAGGCTTTACGTGAAGCATGCCAATTGTTTTTGCACTAGCATTTGAAGTAGTTACGTAATGGACGATTGAATTTTGCGCTGCTGCTCAATGCACTGGAGGTGTGCACGTAAGTTCAGCGTGACGTCACGGAAGGTCTGCCTTACATTACCACTGTCGTCAGCCACACCCTGCCCTGACTCGTTAGACGCTGCCAATCAACTCTCGGCAGGGTTTGCCTTTGATGGCGTTCCTTTTTTTCCTTCAAAGCAGGCGTTTGCGCGTTGGAAATGTATACCGATACCTTCGATGACGTCATCATGCGCCCCCCCCCTCCCAACTTGGCGTTGTGCGCTGCGGAGAACCTTAAAGGTCGTCCGGATTTGAATCAGGGACTACTTCACTATTTCAAGCGCTAAACCAAAAAGACTTCGCATGCTTTACCTGCAAGTTTCACACATTCTATCATCTCAAGCTCGTGTATTTCTAAAACCTATGCAGTTTCCCTTTTAAATCAGAGGCGGCGGCAAACGCGTCGCATCCCCACACTTCTTTGTCTCGTGTAAGCGCTGCTTTTTTGCTGCGAAAATGCGGTATTTATTTTTCAAACATTTTGTATATGCCATCGCTCGAATGGCACCCTTAACACGATGTCACCCTTCGAACATTTCCAGCGTTTCTTTTTTCCTCCACTTGCGAACTTCGGCTGTATATTCACTTGTGGAATTAAAAAAAAAGGTGTTATCATCTATTGTACTTTTTTTTCTACAAGACAGGCGCTCCAATGACTAGCGCTCTTCCCGCTGCCACACTACTTCTCTGAGCGGCGCATTAGGTAGGCCACGGCTCGCAGTCAATGCCAGGTTAGAGGAAATAGCTGACACATTGCTTCCTAACGTCAGCAGCTGTATAGGTAAAAATAAAATGAACTTAAGTTTCAGAAGCACAGAGTGAAACAAATGTGTACTGAGCGAGCACGAAATGCTGCCGCAGGACTGAACTGGTGCCTTTAAACACTGCGGCTTTACCGCATAGACCCTTGGAAAGAGGGGCGGTGAAGGGACAAGACTCCCTGCTTCCTCTGCCTGCAATTGCTTCAAGAAATGTCAACTTCATGCTTCGCAATCCTTTCTTCATAATGGCAGACATTTCGCTTAATTGCCTATTTGCCATAGCAATGCAGGAAAAACAACATGTAGTGTTCGCCTGCCCTGAGCCTCACTACATGTATTGCCGAGAAAACGGCCCGGCTAAGACGGAGACCTCCGCGATAACATGCATAATAACTGTTCAGTTATTACAAAACTTTCGAAAAAGTCATAAGCCAAGCTTTAATTTCGACATCTGATGTCACGGTTACGTTATACTGACATGACACACTCGGCGAAGTCCTCCAGTGCTCACTGAGTAATTTTTGACTATCGCTACCAACATATATGCTTTGCCAAAATCAGACCTGTGAAATTACATGCGACACACTCAGCATGTTCCGCAAATGGGAAACAAGCACCCTGGTCATGCCGTGAAGCTCTTTTTTTTCGCCGTCATCCATTCGGCAATGAATGGGGAAGGAAAAAAAGAAAAATAATAAATAACGCTTAGGACATTTACAAATAAAGGGGACAAAAGGGAGAGGCGGCAAAAAGACATGGGGCAGAAATGTCCGCCATGTATCAATTCTGCTGACCGACAGTACCAGGAAGATACATGTCAGGCAAAAGGCGCGAAAAAAAATGTGTTGCGCCTGTCAGTCACACTGATAGCAAAATTGAATGTTGTTACAGGACCTTCAGCTGCGGTGTACTAAAACGTCTCTTGGCGCTGGCGGTATATTATACCCCTGTCACACGGCCAGTTTCAATGGCCATCGAGTCGAGAGCCATCGAGATTTTCGATCGCCATTGAACTCGAGGGAGTTGTGGAGCTGCTACACGGCAAATCTCAATGGCCATTGAAATCGTTCTCGTGTCTTACGCCAAGCTCGTGTGGCGCCACAATCGCTGCTTTCGGTTTCGCGCAAATAACAAAAATATATTGACGAAACTTAACTAAATGTTGAAATACACTTTCTTGCAGTCATAAGGCGCGTTCACACTTGTTCAAAAATCCGGCAAGCGAAGCGGATTCGCTCGCCGCAAAAACTAGGACCTGTTCTCATCTGTTGACGCCCGGGCGAGTTGGAACGGCCGCGCCGCTGCTGCTTCTCGCTTTGCGCACCACGTCGCCGCTCGCGACGTACACAGATACAGTGAGAAAAGAGCATAAATTTATGCTGTCTACGTACCACGAGCGTATGCACGCTTACGTACGCTAAACGCAGGCGCATTCTCACATTGAGTTCAGCGTATGCTAGCAGAGAGGCAAAAATAAACTTAGTCTCTAGTGGCGCCATCTGGTAGTCAAAACGGGAACCATTACTGTCAACAAACCGCCTCTCTTAGGCCTAACAGCGGCAGAATCGTCACTCTAAATAAAAAATAAAGCAAATTTATCACTTATACGTTTTCTTCTAGGCAAGATGAGACGAAGCGAAAGACCGGTGCCCCATTTATGACCAGTGAACGGACAGAAAAAGGCAGCAACAACGAGAATTCAGTCCGAAGCGAGGGGTCCGGCTTTGAAGGGCGCCGCCATGTTTGTTGTCGTTCGAAGCAATGCTAGCAACCTTGGGCAACGCTCGAAGGCCCTCGAAATCTCGATAGAGTTCCGGGCTGCTCCGTCGACTCGATAGACTATTGACTCGATGGCCATTCAAACTGGCCGTGTAGCAGCGCTCGATCGCCTTCGAGTCGATAGGCTATCGATTCGAGGGCCTTCGAAATGCCCGTGTGACAGGGGTATTAGTTTCAGAAATGGGGGCTACACCTTCCCACGCCATGGGCAAAATCATATGGAACTGAAACCATAAAAATCATGGGCGGTAATCTTTGGGGTAAGCTGCAAAAAAAAAAAAAATCACTTGTTTCTCTAACCACAGAGCGCGTTGAAAAAAAAAAAGAGAAAAAGAAAGCTCCACGATGTTTTGTTTAATTAAGGCTTGTGACACTTACAAACAGGCTCAGGTTTGCAACCGAGCCCGCTGTGTGCACCGCCATGCAGCGGAGCTTCCCAAGTGCACAGTCCACAGGCACTTGTACTCAGTTTTTAACCAGCGAGTGACCGGCGGTGGGAGTCGAACACCCCACCTCCCGCAGCCGAGACGGGCGTCTTAGCCACTACGCCACGACTGCGGTGATTAATCCTTGACATATAAAAGCATTTTCCTCGGCGATAAGACATTTCCTCCTTTCCAGGCGTGACGTCAGACAAGCTAGCGCAGCGCCACCCGTGACCGCTTAAACCGGCTTACTGACGCTTCGTCCATGCGCGACGCTTTTCATGTTGTAGGCTGCCGTCACGTGGTGATAACTGGTGATGTGGTGCTCGTTCCGCCATTACTTCTGACCGTGGTCGTCATTTCGACTTCGCATTATTCGCCAACCTACCCGTCCATAACATCAAGACGATCTTTTACCACCAGATTTTCTAAGGTCGACGGCTTTCCTCGGCAACTGAAGGCTTCGCTTATAGCGCTGGTTCTCCCTTCACACTGGATTGAGCGCCTACCCTTGGGTCCTGCTTGGCCTACGCACTACACTTCGCAATGACTGTTCCACATGTGCAGCAGAGCTGACGTCTGTTGCCACTGCTCGTGTTCCTGGCAAATATTTCGAGCACTCGCCAAGCACACCTGTCGACGTTTCCAACAACGCCGGCCGTCTACGCAGCTCTGTGCGCATCACAGTCGGTCAGCCTGCAGGAAAAGGAGGTTCCTTTTCTGCGCAGTTTATTGAGTACGAGCAGACAGTACGGGGGGTTGGCTTGATGTGATTGCATTTGTTATCCTGTTGTTGTGTTCGTATTTCAAGCAGGAATGATATGTCATAGGTTTCCTTTGCACGCGTGGTAGTGATTGTTGTGTTTCGATTTTGTATTTTCTAACGCTTTTAAAAGCTTCCCTTTCGTGAATAAAAATTCAGTTGATAGTCTGCGCTTGTGTTGTGTCTTCTTGTTCGCTTTGGTCCTCGTTTCTTTTTGCGCAGCTAAGTGTGAATGGTAAGCCGAAACCCTTTACAAGTTTAACAGCGGAACTGTATGTGGCTAGCTCCTGGTGTGAGCGTCTACGTATAGGGCTGGGGAAACTCGCGGTTAACGTGACCTGGCCGTCACCCACAACGAGGAAACGTCCGAGCATGCCCCACACCCGTGTTAGTAGAGGCTTCTAAGTTTTGTAACGTTCAAAAGCACTAATGAGAAAGTGTAATCGTAGAGACATTTTCTTTTCGGCACGGAGCAAGTTTGTGAATGGACTTCTTTCAACTGGGATTTGAAGCGCCTCGGAGTGGCCGGAGGCGACATTTCAAGCGGGCAGACGAAAGATGGACGGATCAATACCCTGTGAGCATTCTTTTACAGTTTTTTTCTGTCGTTGCAAGTGAAAGGCGGAAAAGCCATTTTACGACGCGTGGAAAATGGGCAAGAACGTGAATTAACAAGGTAAAAAGTGTTGCTGGTTAATGCCAGATCTTGTGGCGAAAAACAGCGCTTAAAGGGCAACTGCAGCACTTTTTTGAGAATTTCGCGATATTCAAGGATTCGAATCTAAATAGGCTTTACGTGAAGCATGCCAATTGTTTTTGCACTAGCATTTGAAGTAGTTACGTAATGGACGATTGAATTTTGCGCTGCTGCTCAATGCACTGGAGGTGTGCACGTAAGTTCAGCGTGACGTCACGGAAGGTCTGCCTTACATTACCACTGTCGTCAGCCACACCCTGCCCTGACACGTTAGACGCTGCCAATCAACTCTCGGCAGGGTTTGCCTTTGATGGCGTTCCTTTTTTTCCTTCAAAGCAGGCGTTTGCGCGTTGGAAATGTATACCGATACCTTCGATGACGTCATCATGCGCCCCCCCCCCCTCCCAACTTGGCGTTGTGCGCTGCGGAGAACCTTAAAGGTCGTCCGGATTTGAATCAGGGACTACTTCACTATTTCAAGCGCTAAACCAAAAAGACTTCGCATGCTTTACCTGCAAGTTTCACACATTCTATCATCTCAAGCTCGTGTATTTCTAAAACCTAGGCAGTTTCCCTTTTAAATCAGAGGCGGCGGCAAACGCGTCGCATCCCCACACTTATTTGTCTCGTGTAAGCGCTGCTTTTTTGCTGCGAAAATGCGGTATTTATTTTTCAAACATTTTGTATATGCCATCGCTCGAATGGCACCCTTAACACGATGTCACCCTTCGAACATTTCCAGCGTTTCTTTTTTCCTCCACTTGCGAACTTCGGCTGTATATTCACTTGTGGAATTAAAAAAAAAGGTGTTATCATCTATTGTACTTTTTTTTCTACAAGACAGGCGCTCCAATGACTAGCGCTCTTCCCGCTGCCACACTACTTCTCTGAGCGGCGCATTAGGTAGGCCACGGCTCGCAGTCAATGCCAGGTTAGAGGAAATAGCTGACACATTGCTTCCTAACGTCAGCAGCTGTATAGGTAAAAATAAAATGAACTTAAGTTTCAGAAGCACAGAGTGAAACAAATGTGTACTGAGCGAGCACGAAATGCTGCCGCAGGACTGAACTGGTGCCTTTAAACACTGCGGCTTTACCGCATAGACCCTTGGAAAGAGGGGCGGTGAAGGGACAAGACTCCCTGCTTCCTCTGCCTGCAATTGCTTCAAGAAATGTCAACTTCATGCTTCGCAATCCTTTCTTCATAATGGCACACATTTCGCTTAATTGCCTATTTGCCATAGCAATGCAGGAAAAACAACATGTAGTGTTCGCCTGCCCTGAGCCTCACTACATGTATTGCCGAGAAAACGGCCCGGCTAAGACGGAGACCTCCGCGATAACATGCATAATAACTGTTCAGTTATTACAAAACTTTCGAAAAAGTCATAAGCCAAGCTTTAATTTCGACATCTGATGTCACGGTTACGTTATACTGACATGACACACTCGGCGAAGTCCTCCAGTGCTCACTGAGTAATTTTTGACTATCGCTACCAACATATATGCTTTGCCAAAATCAGACCTGTGAAATTACATGCGACACACTC
This sequence comes from Amblyomma mixtum, assembly GCF_055824585.1. Taxonomy (NCBI): domain Eukaryota; kingdom Metazoa; phylum Arthropoda; class Arachnida; order Ixodida; family Ixodidae; genus Amblyomma; species Amblyomma mixtum. The sequence continues at coordinate 134,599,728 of NC_143019.1, read as the reverse complement.
AGCATGTTCCGCAAATGGGAAACAAGCACCCTGGTCATGCCGTGAAGCTCTTTTTTTTCGCCGTCATCCATTCGGCAATGAATGGGGAAGGAAAAAAAGAAAAATAATAAATAACGCTTAGGACATTTACAAATAAAGGGGACAAAAGGGAGAGGCGGCAAAAAGACATGGGGCAGAAATGTCCGCCATGTATCAATTCTGCTGACCGACAGTACCAGGAAGATACATGTCAGGCAAAAGGCGCAAAAAAAAATGTGTTGCGCCTGTCAGTCACACTGATAGCAAAATTGAATGTTGTTACAGGACCTTCAGCTGCGGTGTACTAAAACGTCTCTTGGCGCTGGCGGTATATTATACCCCTGTCACACGGCCAGTTTCAATGGCCATCGAGTCGAGAGCCATCGAGATTTTCGATCGCCATTGAACTCGAGGGAGTTGTGGAGCTGCTACACGGCAAATCTCAATGGCCATTGAAATCGTTCTCGTGTCTTACGCCAAGCTCGTGTGGCGCCACAATCGCTGCTTTCGGTTTCGCGCAAATAACAAAAATATATTGACGAAACTTAACTAAATGTTGAAATACACTTTCTTGCAGTCATAAGGCGCGTTCACACTTGTTCAAAAATCCGGCAAGCGAAGCGGATTCGCTCGCCGCAAAAACTAGGACCTGTTCTCATCTGTTGACGCCCGGGCGAGTTGGAACGGCCGCGCCGCTGCTGCTTCTCGCTTTGCGCACCACGTCGCCGCTCGCGACGTACACAGATACAGTGAGAAAAGAGCATAAATTTATGCTGTCTACGTACCACGAGCGTATGCACGCTTACGTACGCTAAACGCAGGCGCATTCTCACATTGAGTTCAGCGTATGCTAGCAGAGAGGCAAAAATAAACTTAGTCTCTAGTGGCGCCATCTGGTAGTCAAAACGGGAACCATTACTGTCAACAAACCGCCTCTCTTAGGCCTAACAGCGGCAGAATCGTCACTCTAAATAAAAAATAAAGCAAATTTATCACTTATACGTTTTCTTCTAGGCAAGATGAGACGAAGCGAAAGACCGCTGCCCCATTTATGACCAGTGAACGGACAGAAAAAGGCAGCAACAACGAGAATTCAGTCCGAAGCGAGGGGTCCGGCTTTGAAGGGCGCCGCCATGTTTGTTGTCGTTCGAAGCAATGCTAGCAACCTTGGGCAACGCTCGAAGGCCCTCGAAATCTCGATAGAGTTCCGGGCTGCTCCGTCGACTCGATAGACTATTGACTCGATGGCCATTCAAACTGGCCGTGTAGCAGCGCTCGATCGCCTTCGAGTCGATAGGCTATCGATTCGAGGGCCTTCGAAATGCCCGTGTGACAGGGGTATTAGTTTCAGAAATGGGGGCTACACCTTCCCACGCCATGGGCAAAATCATATGGAACTGAAACCATAAAAATCATGGGCGGTAATCTTTGGGGTAAGCTGCAAAAAAAAAAAAATCACTTGTTTCTCTAACCACAGAGCGCGTTGAAAAAAAAAAGAGAAAAAGAAAGCTCCACGATTTTTTGTTTAATTAAGGCTTGTGACACTTACAAACAGGCTCAGGTTTGCAACCGAGCCCGCTGTGTGCACCGCCATGCAGCGGAGCTTCCCAAGTGCACAGTCCACAGGCACTTGTACTCAGTTTTTAACCAGCGAGTGACCGGCGGTGGGAGTCGAACACCCCACCTCCCGCAGCCGAGACGGGCGTCTTAGCCACTACGCCACGACTGCTTTTTTTTTTTTTTTTCTTTATTGCCTGGCTTTGACACACAAACTGGACAACACAAACAATCAACAAAAGACAATAACTATGTACACACTACTTGTGGTCAGCCAGCATAAATCTGGCTTCGTCCAATTAAAATTCACGCAACGTACAGAGCGGCTCTACTCTTGAGAGCCACTCCGGAGGCTCCGCAGCGGCTTTCTGAATGGCGAGAAACATGTCCATGCTTTCGCGGAAATAAATTCTAGCAGGTCTTGCGTCTCTGTCACAATGGTAGCCTGCCATTCTGGAGCGCCATATACAGTGGAGGCCTGTCAGCATTATTAAATCGAAAGGCACCCCATCCTCATTTTCAACACATAAGAACCGGATGCCATACGGGTCTAGTGGAAATTCTTTCTTTAATGTTCGCTGCAATACATCCCAAAAATAAACCCCTTCCCAACAGTGTAAAAATACATGGTCTATTGTTTCCGGCTTTCTGCAAATTAAACAGTTAGATCCCCAAGGTAAAAATAATTCCTTTCCTTCTAAAAATTTTTTAACCGGTAAGGTTCCGGTGTGCAGCTTAAAAAAGAAGGTTTTCGTTCCTGATGGCACCTGCATATTTTTAACTCTCTTTAAAACATCTTTGCCTTGGCCTCCACTGTACAAGGCCCTGTACAAGGGCACCGGGAAAACTACATCGCACAAAGCACGGTAGAGTTTCTTTCTTTTCACAGTCGACAGAAAGTCATTTGAAAACCGCGCGGAAAGAAACCTTACACTGGCAACGATTTCCCGGTAAAAACCGGTGACCCTACTGTAAACCTCAGCAGTTCCGACTATGTACTCTGGAAGCAGATGCCGCAGCCTAACTTGGCATACGGTACGCAAAAACGGGTCTCTTGTGTCCCGAAGAAACAAAAAACGATTGACCAGCTGTCTCAAAAACAAATGGCCCAGTCCCAGCCCGCCTTCTTGAACCCGTCGGAACAGGTTGGTCCGGCTGCAGCGCTCCCATTCAGACGACCAGACAAAGACGGCGAAAATTCGGTGCAGCTTTTGAATGCTTAGCCGTGAACAGTGCAACACCTGCATTACGTACCAGAGCCTGCTGATAAAGAACAAGTTGCAAACAGTGGCTCTGGCGAAAATGGACAAGGTCGTTCCTTTCCACTTATCCGCTCTCTCCCGTATCTCTTTAATCTGTCCTGTCCAATACTGTTCACTGTCACGGTAAGCAGCAAGTGGAACGCCCAAGTATTTATCTGGCGTTGTCGTCCAAGGCACGCTGGCAAACCGCTCAGGCGTAGATGCCCACCCGCCATGCCACAGCCCGAGGCACTTCGACCAGTTAACCCCGCTTCCTGTAGCTTGGCTGAAATCTCGTACACACTGAACAGCCTCGCTTATGCTTCCCTCGTCAACGGAAAACACAGCAATGTCATCTGCATACGCCAAGAGCTTTACTTCGGCTGCTTGTAAAGGGAATCCGTTAATACTATTGTTTTTCAGAATCTTTAAACAAAGGGTCTCCACATAAATACAAAATAAAAGGGGGCTGAGGGGACAGCCCTGGCGCACCGAACGCTGCACGCTAATGGGGGCCCCCAGACTCTTGTTAACTATCAATCTCGTCGTGCAGTTCCGGTATGCCAGGGCCACACCCTCGCGGATAACAGAACCAACATTAACATGGCCTAATACTGAAAACAAAAGTTCATGGGCAACGCAGTCAAAAGCCTTTTCCAAATCGATCTGAAGAATAGCCACCTGACCATCAGTGTCATCACAGGTTTCTAAGACACTGCGCGCAACGTGTATATTTGTAAAAATAGACCGCCCTTTAATCCCGCAGGTCTGATGCGGACCAACTAATAAATGAATCACGGTCTGCAACCTTCGTGCCAAAATCTTCATGTAAATTTTGTACTCGACGTTAGTGAGTGCTATGGGTCGGTATGCTGTTACCAATCGTAATCTGTCTATGTCGTCCGTCTTGGGAATAAGCACAGTATGGGACGACCCATAGGACGGAGGCAGTGCTTTTACTTTATAGGCTTCATTAAAGATTACCTGCAAGACCGGGGAAATTACATTTTTAAATTCTTTGTAGAATGCCGCGCTGAACCCGTCCGGTCCAGGCGACTTACCAGGGTTTAAACTATCTATTGCCTGCTCAACTTCCAATTGAGTTATCGCCTGCTCTAATCTGTCTTTAGTTTCGTCGTCCAGGCGCGGCATCTCGGCCAGAAACGCCTCCTTAAATGTGACAACATCTACCGGATGCAATGCGAAGAGCGCCTGATAATGCTCGAAAAAAGCTGCTTTGATATGATCGATGTCCGTTTTTGAAACACCTCTCCATTCTATTTCGTTTATGACTACGCCACGACTGCGGTGATTAATCCTTGACATATAAAAGCATTTTCCTCGGCGATAAGACATTTCCTCCTTTCCAGGCGTGACGTCAGACAAGCTAGCGCAGCGCCACCCGTGACCGCTTAAACCGGCTTACTGACGCTTCGTCCATGCGCGACGCTTTTCATGTTGTAGGCGGCCGTCACGTGGTGATAACTGGTGATGTGGTGCTCGTTCCGCCATTACTTCTGACCGTGGTCGTCATTTCGACTTCGCATTATTCGCCAACCTACCCGTCCATAACATCAAGACGATCTTTTACCACCAGATTTTCTAAGGTCGACGGCTTTCCTCGGCAACTGAAGGCTTCGCTTATAGCGCTGGTTCTCCCTTCACACTGGATTGAGCGCCTACCCTTGGGTCCTGCTTGGCCTACGCACTACACTTCGCAATGACTGTTCCACATGTGCAGCAGAGCTGACGTCTGTTGCCACTGCTCGTGTTCCTGGCAAATATTTCGAGCACTCGCCAAGCACACCTGTCGACGTTTCCAACAACGCCGGCCGTCTACGCAGCTCTGTGCGCATCACAGTCGGTCAGCCTGCAGGAAAAGGAGGTTCCTTTTCTGCGCAGTTTATTGAGTACGAGCAGACAGTACGGGGGGTTGGCTTGATGTGATTGCATTTGTTATCCTGTTGTTGTGTTCGTATTTCAAGCAGGAATGATATGTCATAGGTTTCCTTTGCACGCGTGGTAGTGATTGTTGTGTTTCGATTTTGTATTTTCTAACGCTTTTAAAAGCTTCCCTTTCGTGAATAAAAATTCAGTTGATAGTCTGCGCTTGTGTTGTGTCTTCTTGTTCGCTTTGGTCCTCGTTTCTTTTTGCGCAGCTAAGTGTGAATGGTAAGCCGAAACCCTTTACAAGTTTAACAGCGGAACTGTATGTGGCTAGCTCCTGGTGTGAGCGTCTACGTATAGGGCTGGGGAAACTCGCGGTTAACGTGACCTGGCCGTCACCCACAACGAGGAAACGTCCGAGCATGCCCCACACCCGTGTTAGTAGAGGCTTCTAAGTTTTGTAACGTTCAAAAGCACTAATGAGAAAGTGTAATCGTAGAGACATTTTCTTTTCGGCACGGAGCAAGTTTGTGAATGGACTTCTTTCAACTGGGATTTGAAGCGCCTCGGAGTGGCCGGAGGCGACATTTCAAGCGGGCAGACGAAAGATGGACGGATCAATACCCTGTGAGCATTCTTTTACAGTTTTTTTCTGTCGTTGCAAGTGAAAGGCGGAAAAGCCATTTTACGACGCGTGGAAAATGGGCAAGAACGTGAATTAACAAGGTAAAAAGTGTTGCTGGTTAATGCCAGATCTTGTGGCGAAAAACAGCGCTTAAAGGGCAACTGCAGCACTTTTTTGAGAATTTCGCGATATTCAAGGATTCGAATCTAAATAGGCTTTACGTGAAGCATGCCAATTGTTTTTGCACTAGCATTTGAAGTAGTTACGTAATGGACGATTGAATTTTGCGCTGCTGCTCAATGCACTGGAGGTGTGCACGTAAGTTCAGCGTGACGTCACGGAAGGTCTGCCTTACATTACCACTGTCGTCAGCCACACCCTGCCCTGACTCGTTAGACGCTGCCAATCAACTCTCGGCAGGGTTTGCCTTTGATGGCGTTCCTTTTTTTTCTTCAAAGCAGGCGTTTGCGCGTTGGAAATGTATACCGATACCTTCGATGACGTCATCATGCGCCCCCCCCCCCCCCTCCCAACTTGGCGTTGTGCGCTGCGGAGAACCTTAAAGGTCGTCCGGATTTGAATCAGGGACTACTTCACTATTTCAAGCGCTAAACCAAAAAGACTTCGCATGCTTTACCTGCAAGTTTCACACATTCTATCATCTCAAGCTCGTGTATTTCTAAAACCTATGCAGTTTCCCTTTTAAATCAGAGGCGGCGGCAAACGCGTCGCATCCCCACACTTCTTTGTCTCGTGTAAGCGCTGCTTTTTTGCTGCGAAAATGCGGTATTTATTTTTCAAACATTTTGTATATGCCATCGCTCGAATGGCACCCTTAACACGATGTCACCCTTCGAACATTTCCAGCGTTTCTTTTTTCCTCCACTTGCGAACTTCGGCTGTATATTCACTTGTGGAATTAAAAAAAAGGTGTTATCATCTATTGTACTTTTTTTTCTACAAGACAGGCGCTCCAATGACTAGCGCTCTTCCCGCTGCCACACTACTTCTCTGAGCGGCGCATTAGGTAGGCCACGGCTCGCAGTCAATGCCAGGCTAGAGGAAATAGCTGACACATTGCTTCCTAACGTCAGCAGCTGTATAGGTAAAAATAAAATGAACTTAAGTTTCAGAAGCACAGAGTGAAACAAATGTGTACTGAGCGAGCACGAAATGCTGCCGCAGGACTGAACTGGTGCCTTTAAACACTGCGGCTTTACCGCATAGACCCTTGGAAAGAGGGGCGGTGAAGGGACAAGACTCCCTGCTTCCTCTGCCTGCAATTGCTTCAAGAAATGTCAACTTCATGCTTCGCAATCCTTTCTTCATAATGGCAGACATTTCGCTTAATTGCCTATTTGCCATAGCAATGCAGGAAAAACAACATGTAGTGTTCGCCTGCCCTGAGCCTCACTACATGTATTGCCGAGAAAACGGCCCGGCTAAGACGGAGACCTCCGCGATAACATGCATAATAACTGTTCAGTTATTACAAAACTTTCGAAAAAGTCATAAGCCAAGCTTTAATTTCGACATCTGATGTCACGGTTACGTTATACTGACATGACACACTCGGCGAAGTCCTCCAGTGCTCACTGAGTAATTTTTGACTATCGCTACCAACATATATGCTTTGCCAAAATCAGACCTGTGAAATTACATGCGACACACTCAGCATGTTCCGCAAATGGGAAACAAGCACCCTGGTCATGCCGTGAAGCTCTTTTTTTTCGCCGTCATCCATTCGGCAATGAATGGGGAAGGAAAAAAAGAAAAATAATAAATAACGCTTAGGACATTTACAAATAAAGGGGACAAAAGGGAGAGGCGGCAAAAAGACATGGGGCAGAAATGTCCGCCATGTATCAATTCTGCTGACCGACAGTACCAGGAAGATACATGTCAGGCAAAAGGCGCGAAAAAAAATGTGTTGCGCCTGTCAGTCACACTGATAGCAAAATTGAATGTTGTTACAGGACCTTCAGCTGCGGTGTACTAAAACGTCTCTTGGCGCTGGCGGTATATTATACCCCTGTCACACGGCCAGTTTCAATGGCCATCGAGTCGAGAGCCATCGAGATTTTCGATCGCCATTGAACTCGAGGGAGTTGTGGAGCTGCTACACGGCAAATCTCAATGGCCATTGAAATCGTTCTCGTGTCTTACGCCAAGCTCGTGTGGCGCCACAATCGCTGCTTTCGGTTTCGCGCAAATAACAAAAATATATTGACGAAACTTAACTAAATGTTGAAATACACTTTCTTGCAGTCATAAGGCGCGTTCACACTTGTTCAAAAATCCGGCAAGCGAAGCGGATTCGCTCGCCGCAAAAACTAGGACCTGTTCTCATCTGTTGACACCCGGGCGAGTTGGAACGGCCGCGCCGCTGCTGCTTCTCGCTTTGCGCACCACGTCGCCGCTCGCGACGTACACAGATACAGTGAGAAAAGAGCATAAATTTATGCTGTCTACGTACCACGAGCGTATGCACGCTTACGTACGCTAAACGCAGGCGCATTCTCACATTGAGTTCAGCGTATGCTAGCAGAGAGGCAAAAATAAACTTAGTCTCTAGTGGCGCCATCTGGTAGTCAAAACGGGAACCATTACTGTCAACAAACCGCCTCTCTTAGGCCTAACAGCGGCAGAATCGTCACTCTAAATAAAAAATAAAGCAAATTTATCACTTATACGTTTTCTTCTAGGCAAGATGAGACGAAGCGAAAGACCGGTGCCCCATTTATGACCAGTGAACGGACAGAAAAAGGCAGCAACAACGAGAATTCAGTCCGAAGCGAGGGGTCCGGCTTTGAAGGGCGCCGCCATGTTTGTTGTCGTTCGAAGCAATGCTAGCAACCTTGGGCAACGCTCGAAGGCCCTCGAAATCTCGATAGAGTTCCGGGCTGCTCCGTCGACTCGATAGACTATTGACTCGATGGCCATTCAAACTGGCCGTGTAGCAGCGCTCGATCGCCTTCGAGTCGATAGGCTATCGATTCGAGGGCCTTCGAAATGCCCGTGTGACAGGGGTATTAGTTTCAGAAATGGGGGCTACACCTTCCCACGCCATGGGCAAAATCATATGGAACTGAAACCATAAAAATCATGGGCGGTAATCTTTGGGGTAAGCTGCAAAAAAAAAAAATCACTTGTTTCTCTAACCACAGAGCGCGTTGAAAAAAAAAAGAGAAAAAGAAAGCTCCACGATTTTTTGTTTAATTAAGGCTTGTGACACTTACAAACAGGCTCAGGTTTGCAACCGAGCCCGCTGTGTGCACCGCCATGCAGCGGAGCTTCCCAAGTGCACAGTCCACAGGCACTTGTACTCAGTTTTTAACCAGCGAGTGACCGGCGGTGGGAGTCGAACACCCCACCTCCCGCAGCCGAGACGGGCGTCTTAGCCACTACGCCACGACTGCTTTTTTTTTTCTCTTTATTGCCACTATGCCACGACTGCGGTGATTAATCCTTGACATATAAAAGCATTTTCCTCGGCGATAAGACATTTCCTCCTTTCCAGGCGTGACGTCAGACAAGCTAGCGCAGCGCCACCCGTGACCGCTTAAACCGGCTTACTGACGCTTCGTCCATGCGCGACGCTTTTCATGTTGTAGGCGGCCGTCACGTGGTGATAACTGGTGATGTGGTGCTCGTTCCGCCATTACTTCTGACCGTGGTCGTCATTTCGACTTCGCATTATTCGCCAACCTACCCGTCCATAACATCAAGACGATCTTTTACCACCAGATTTTCTAAGGTCGACGGCTTTCCTCGGCAACTGAAGGCTTCGCTTATAGCGCTGGTTCTCCCTTCACACTGGATTGAGCGCCTACCCTTGGGTCCTGCTTGGCCTACGCACTACACTTCGCAATGACTGTTCCACATGTGCAGCAGAGCTGACGTCTGTTGCCACTGCTCGTGTTCCTGGCAAATATTTCGAGCACTCGCCAAGCACACCTGTCGACGTTTCCAACAACGCCGGCCGTCTACGCAGCTCTGTGCGCATCACAGTCGGTCAGCCTGCAGGAAAAGGAGGTTCCTTTTCTGCGCAGTTTATTGAGTACGAGCAGACAGTACGGGGGGTTGGCTTGATGTGATTGCATTTGTTATCCTGTTGTTGTGTTCGTATTTCAAGCAGGAATGATATGTCATAGGTTTCCTTTGCACGCGTGGTAGTGATTGTTGTGTTTCGATTTTGTATTTTCTAACGCTTTTAAAAGCTTCCCTTTCGTGAATAAAAATTCAGTTGATAGTCTGCACTTGTGTTGTGTCTTCTTGTTCGCTTTGGTCCTCGTTTCTTTTTGCGCAGCTAAGTGTGAATGGCAAGCCGAAACCCTTTACAAGTTTAACAGCGGAACTGTATGTGGCTAGCTCCTGGTGTGAGCGTCTACGTATAGGGCTGGGGAAACTCGCGGTTAACGTGACCTGGCCGTCACCCACAACGAGGAAACGTCCGAGCATGCCCCACACCCGTGTTAGTAGAGGCTTCTAAGTTTTGTAACGTTCAAAAGCACTAATGAGAAAGTGTAATCGTAGAGACATTTTCTTTTCGGCACGGAGCAAGTTTGTGAATGGACTTCTTTCAACTGGGATTTGAAGCGCCTCGGAGTGGCCGGAGGCGACATTTCAAGCGGGCAGACGAAAGATGGACGGATCAATACCCTGTGAGCATTCTTTTACAGTTTTTTTCTGTCGTTGCAAGTGAAAGGCGGAAAAGCCATTTTACGACGCGTGGAAAATGGGCAAGAACGTGAATTAACAAGGTAAAAAGTGTTGCTGGTTAATGCCAGATCTTGTGGCGAAAAACAGCGCTTAAAGGGCAACTGCAGCACTTTTTTGAGAATTTCGCGATATTCAAGGATTCGAATCTAAATAGGCTTTACGTGAAGCATGCCAATTGTTTTTGCACTAGCATTTGAAGTAGTTACGTAATGGACGATTGAATTTTGCGCTGCTGCTCAATGCACTGGAGGTGTGCACGTAAGTTCAGCGTGGCGTCACGGAAGGTCTGCCTTACATTACCACTGTCGTCAGCCACACCCTGCCCTGACTCGTTAGACGCTGCCAATCAACTCTCGGCAGGGTTTGCCTTTGATGGCGTTCCTTTTTTTCCTTCAAAGCAGGCGTTTGCGCGTTGGAAATGTATACCGATACCTTCGATGACGTCATCATGCGCCCCCCCCCCCCCCCTCCCAACTTGGCGTTGTGCGCTGCGGAGAACCTTAAAGGTCGTCCGGATTTGAATCAGGGACTACTTCACTATTTCAAGCGCTAAACCAAAAAGACTTCGCATGCTTTACCTGCAAGTTTCACACATTCTATCATCTCAAGCTCGTGTATTTCTAAAACCTATGCAGTTTCCCTTTTAAATCAGAGGCGGCGGCAAACGCGTCGCATCCCCACACTTCTTTGTCTCGTGTAAGCGCTGCTTTTTTGCTGCGAAAATGCGGTATTTATTTTTCAAACATTTTGTATATGCCATCGCTCGAATGGCACCCTTAACACGATGTCACCCTTCGAACATTTCCAGCGTTTCTTTTTTCCTCCACTTGCGAACTTCGGCTGTATATTCACTTGTGGAATTAAAAAAAAAGGTGTTATCATCTATTGTACTTTTTTTTCTACAAGACAGGCGCTCCAATGACTAGCGCTCTTCCCGCTGCCACACTACTTCTCTGAGCGGCGCATTAGGTAGGCCACGGCTCGCAGTCAATGCCAGGTTAGAGGAAATAGCTGACACATTGCTTCCCAACGTCAGCAGCTGTATAGGTAAAAATAAAATGAACTTAAGTTTCAGAAGCACAGAGTGAAACAAATGTGTACTGAGCGAGCACGAAATGCTGCCGCAGGACTGAACTGGTGCCTTTAAACACTGCGGCTTTACCGCATAGACCCTTGGAAAGAGGGGCGGTGAAGGGACAAGACTCCCTGCTTCCTCTGCCTGCAATTGCTTCAAGAAATGTCAACTTCATGCTTCGCAATCCTTTCTTCATAATGGCAGACATTTCGCTTAATTGCCTATTTGCCATAGCAATGCAGGAAAAACAACATGTAGTGTTCGCCTGCCCTGAGCCTCACTACATGTATTGCCGAGAAAACGGCCCGGCTAAGACGGAGACCTCCGCGATAACATGCATAATAACTGTTCAGTTATTACAAAACTTTCGAAAAAGTCATAAGCCAAGCTTTAATTTCGACATCTGATGTCACGGTTACGTTATACTGACATGACACACTCGGCGAAGTCCTCCAGTGCTCACTGAGTAATTTTTGACTATCGCTACCAACATATATGCTTTGCCAAAATCAGACCTGTGAAATTACATGCGACACACTCAGCATGTTCCGCAAATGGGAAACAAGCACCCTGGTCATGCCGTGAAGCTCTTTTTTTTCGCCGTCATCCATTCGGCAATGAATGGGGAAGGAAAAAAAGAAAAATAATAAATAACGCTTAGGACATTTACAAATAAAGGGGACAAAAGGGAGAGGCGGCAAAAAGACATGGGGCAGAAATGTCCGCCATGTATCAATTCTGCTGACCGACAGTACCAGGAAGATACATGTCAGGCAAAAGGCGCGAAAAAAAATGTGTTGCGCCTGTCAGTCACACTGATAGCAAAATTGAATGTTGTTACAGGACCTTCAGCTGCGGTGTACTAAAACGTCTCTTGGCGCTGGCGGTATATTATACCCCTGTCACACGGCCAGTTTCAATGGCCATCGAGTCGAGAGCCATCGAGATTTTCGATCGCCATTGAACTCGAGGGAGTTGTGGAGCTGCTACACGGCAAATCTCAATGGCCATTGAAATCGTTCTCGTGTCTTACGCCAAGCTCGTGTGGCGCCACAATCGCTGCTTTCGGTTTCGCGCAAATAACAAAAATATATTGACGAAACTTAACTAAATGTTGAAATACACTTTCTTGCAGTCATAAGGCGCGTTCACACTTGTTCAAAAATCCGGCAAGCGAAGCGGATTCGCTCGCCGCAAAAACTAGGACCTGTTCTCATCTGTTGACGCCCGGGCGAGTTGGAACGGCCGCGCCGCTGCTGCTTCTCGCTTTGCGCACCACGTCGCCGCTCGCGACGTACACAGATACAGTGAGAAAAGAGCATAAATTTATGCTGTCTACGTACCACGAGCGTATGCACGCTTACGTACGCTAAACGCAGGCGCATTCTCACATTGAGTTCAGCGTATGCTAGCAGAGAGGCAAAAATAAACTTAGTCTCTAGTGGCGCCATCTGGTAGTCAAAACGGGAACCATTACTGTCAACAAACCGCCTCTCTTAGGCCTAACAGCGGCAGAATCGTCACTCTAAATAAAAAATAAAGCAAATTTATCACTTATACGTTTTCTCCTAGGCAAGATGAGACGAAGCGAAAGACCGGTGCCCCATTTATGACCAGTGAACGGAGAGAAAAAGGCAGCAACAACGAGAATTCAGTCCGAAGCGAGGGGTCCGGCTTTGAAGGGCGCCGCCATGTTTGTTGTCGTTCGAAGCAATGCTAGCAACCTTGGGCAACGCTCGAAGGCCCTCGAAATCTCGATAGAGTTCCGGGCTGCTCCGTCGACTCGATAGACTATTGACTCGATGGCCATTCAAACTGGCCGTGTAGCAGCGCTCGATCGCCTTCGAGTCGATAGGCTATCGATTCGAGGGCCTTCGAAATGCCCGTGTGACAGGGGTATTAGTTTCAGAAATGGGGGCTACACCTTCCCACGCCATGGGCAAAATCATATGGAACTGAAACCATAAAAATCATGGGCGGTAATCTTTGGGGTAAGCTGCAAAAAAAAAAAATCACTTGTTTCTCTAACCACAGAGCGCGTTGAAAAAAAAAAAAGAGAAAAAGAAAGCTCCACGATTTTTTGTTTAATTAAGGCTTGTGACACTTACAAACAGGCTCAGGTTTGCAACCGAGCCCGCTGTGTGCACCGCCATGCAGCGGAGCTTCCCAAGTGCACAGTCCACAGGCACTTGTACTCAGTTTTTAACCAGCGAGTGACCGGCGGTGGGAGTCGAACACCCCACCTCCCGCAGCCGAGACGGGCGTCTTAGCCACTACGCCACGACTGCGGTGATTAATCCTTGACATATAAAAGCATTTTCCTCGGCGATAAGACATTTCCTCCTTTCCAGGCGTGACGTCAGACAAGCTAGCGCAGCGCCACCCGTGACCGCTTAAACCGGCTTACTGACGCTTCGTCCATGCGCGACGCTTTTCATGTTGTAGGCGGCCGTCACGTGGTGATAACTGGTGATGTGGTGCTCGTTCCGCCATTACTTCTGACCGTGGTCGTCATTTCGACTTCGCATTATTCGCCAACCTACCCGTCCATAACATCAAGACGATCTTTTACCACCAGATTTTCTAAGGTCGACGGCTTTCCTCGGCAACTGAAGGCTTCGCTTATAGCGCTGGTTCTCCCTTCACACTGGATTGAGCGCCTACCCTTGGGTCCTGCTTGGCCTACGCACTACACTTCGCAATGACTGTTCCACATGTGCAGCAGAGCTGACGTCTGTTGCCACTGCTCGTGTTCCTGGCAAATATTTCGAGCACTCGCCAAGCACACCTGTCGACGTTTCCAACAACGCCGGCCGTCTACGCAGCTCTGTGCGCATCACAGTCGGTCAGCCTGCAGGAAAAGGAGGTTCTCTTCTGCGCAGTTTATTGAGTACGAGCAGACAGTACGGGGGGTTGGCTTGATGTGATTGCATTTGTTATCCTGTTGTTGTGTTCGTATTTCAAGCAGGAATGATATGTCATAGGTTTCCTTTGCACGCGTGGTAGTGATTGTTGTGTTTCGATTTTGTATTTTCTAACGCTTTTAAAAGCTTCCCTTTCGTGAATAAAAATTCAGTTGATAGTCTGCGCTTGTGTTGTGTCTTCTTGTTCGCTTTGGTCCTCGTTTCTTTTTGCGCAGCTAAGTGTGAATGGTAAGCCGAAACCCTTTACAAGTTTAACAGCGGAACTGTATGTGGCTAGCTCCTGGTGTGAGCGTCTACGTATAGGGCTGGGGAAACTCGCGGTTAACGTGACCTGGCCGTCACCCACAACGAGGAAACGTCCGAGCATGCCCCACACCCGTGTTAGTAGAGGCTTCTAAGTTTTGTAACGTTCAAAAGCACTAATGAGAAAGTGTAATCGTAGATACATTTTCTTTTCGGCACGGAGCAAGTTTGTGAATGGACTTCTTTCAACTGGGATTTGAAGCGCCTCGGAGTGGCCGGAGGCGACATTTCAAGCGGGCAGACGAAAGATGGACGGATCAATACCCTGTGAGCATTCTTTTACAGTTTTTTTCTGTCGTTGCAAGTGAAAGGCGGAAAAGCCATTTTACGACGCGTGGAAAATGGGCAAGAACGTGAATTAACAAGGTAAAAAGTGTTGCTGGTTAATGCTGATCTTGTGGCGAAAAACAGCGCTTAAAGGGCAACTGCAGCACTTTTTTGAGAATTTCGCGATATTCAAGGATTCGAATCTAAATAGGCTTTACGTGAAGCATGCCAATTGTTTTTGCACTAGCATTTGAAGTAGTTACGTAATGGACGATTGAATTTTGCGCTGCTGCTCAATGCACTGGAGGTGTGCACGTAAGTTCAGCGTGACGTCACGGAAGGTCTGCCTTACATTACCACTGTCGTCAGCCACACCCTGCCCTGACTCGTTAGACGCTGCCAATCAACTCTCGGCAGGGTTTGCCTTTGATGGCGTTCCTTTTTTTCCTTCAAAGCAGGCGTTTGCGCGTTGGAAATGTATACCGATACCTTCGATGACGTCATCATGCGCCCCCCCCCCTCCCAACTTGGCGTTGTGCGCTGCGGAGAACCTTAAAGGTCGTCCGGATTTGAATCAGGGACTACTTCACTATTTCAAGCGCTAAACCAAAAAGACTTCGCATGCTTTACCTGCAAGTTTCACACATTCTATCATCTCAAGCTCGTGTATTTCTAAAACCTATGCAGTTTCCCTTTTAAATCAGAGACGGCGGCAAACGCGTCGCATCCCCACACTTCTTTGTCTCGTGTAAGCGCTGCTTTTTTGCTGCGAAAATGCGGTATTTATTTTTCAAACATTTTGTATATGCCATCGCTCGAATGGCACCCTTAACACGATGTCACCCTTCGAACATTTCCAGCGTTTCTTTTTTCCTCCACTTGCGAACTTCGGCTGTATATTCACTTGTGGAATTAAAAAAAAGGTGTTATCATCTATTGTACTTTTTTTTCTACAAGACAGGCGCTCCAATGACTAGCGCTCTTCCCGCTGCCACACTACTTCTCTGAGCGGCGCATTAGGTAGGCCACGGCTCGCAGTCAATGCCAGGTTAGAGGAAATAGCTGACACATTGCTTCCTAACGTCAGCAGCTGTATAGGTAAAAATAAAATGAACTTAAGTTTCAGAAGCACAGAGTGAAACAAATGTGTACTGAGCGAGCACGAAATGCTGCCGCAGGACTGAACTGGTGCCTTTAAACACTGCGGCTTTACCGCATAGACCCTTGGAAAGAGGGGCGGTGAAGGGACAAGACTCCCTGCTTCCTCTGCCTGCAATTGCTTCAAGAAATGTCAACTTCATGCTTCGCAATCCTTTCTTCATAATGGCAGACATTTCGCTTAATTGCCTATTTGCCATAGCAATGCAGGAAAAACAACATGTAGTGTTCGCCTGCCCTGAGCCTCACTACATGTATTGCCGAGAAAACGGCCCGGCTAAGACGGAGACCTCCGCGATAACATGCATAATAACTGTTCAGTTATTACAAAACTTTCGAAAAAGTCATAAGCCAAGCTTTAATTTCGACATCTGATGTCACGGTTACGTTATACTGACATGACACACTCGGCGAAGTCCTCCAGTGCTCACTGAGTAATTTTTGACTATCGCTACCAACATATATGCTTTGCCAAAATCAGACCTGTGAAATTACATGCGACACACTCAGCATGTTCCGCAAATGGGAAACAAGCACCCTGGTCATGCCGTGAAGCTCTTTTTTTTCGCCGTCATCCATTCGGCAATGAATGGGGAAGGAAAAAAAGAAAAATAATAAATAACGCTTAGGACATTTACAAATAAAGGGGACAAAAGGGAGAGGCGGCAAAAAGACATGGGGCAGAAATGTCCGCCATGTATCAATTCTGCTGACCGACAGTACCAGGAAGATACATGTCAGGCAAAAGGCGCGAAAAAAAATGTGTTGCGCCTGTCAGTCACACTGATAGCAAAATTGAATGTTGTTACAGGACCTTCAGCTGCGGTGTACTAAAACGTCTCTTGGCGCTGGCGGTATATTATACCCCTGTCACACGGCCAGTTTCAATGGCCATCGAGTCGAGAGCCATCGAGATTTTCGATCGCCATTGAACTCGAGGGAGTTGTGGAGCTGCTACACGGCAAATCTCAATGGCCATTGAAATCGTTCTCGTGTCTTACGCCAAGCTCGTGTGGCGCCACAATCGCTGCTTTCGGTTTCGCGCAAATAACAAAAATATATTGACGAAACTTAACTAAATGTTGAAATACACTTTCTTGCAGTCATAAGGCGCGTTCACACTTGTTCAAAAATCCGGCAAGCGAAGCGGATTCGCTCGCCGCAAAAACTAGGACCTGTTCTCATCTGTTGACGCCCGGGCGAGTTGGAACGGCCGCGCCGCTGCTGCTTCTCGCTTTGCGCACCACGTCGCCGCTCGCGACGTACACAGATACAGTGAGAAAAGAGCATAAATTTATGCTGTCTACGTACCACGAGCGTATGCACGCTTACGTACGCTAAACGCAGGCGCATTCTCACATTGAGTTCAGCGTATGCTAGCAGAGAGGCAAAAATAAACTTAGTCTCTAGTGGCGCCATCTGGTAGTCAAAACGGGAACCATTACTGTCAACAAACCGCCTCTCTTAGGCCTAACAGCGGCAGAATCGTCACTCTAAATAAAAAATAAAGCAAATTTATCACTTATACGTTTTCTTCTAGGCAAGATGAGACGAAGCGAAAGACCGGTGCCCCATTTATGACCAGTGAACGGACAGAAAAAGGCAGCAACAACGAGAATTCAGTCCGAAGCGAGGGGTCCGGCTTTGAAGGGCGCCGCCATGTTTGTTGTCGTTCGAAGCAATGCTAGCAACCTTGGGCAACGCTCGAAGGCCCTCGAAATCTCGATAGAGTTCCGGGCTGCTCCGTCGACTCGATAGACTATTGACTCGATGGCCATTCAAACTGGCCGTGTAGCAGCGCTCGATCGCCTTCGAGTCGATAGGCTATCGATTCGAGGGCCTTCGAAATGCCCGTGTGACAGGGGTATTAGTTTCAGAAATGGGGGCTACACCTTCCCACGCCATGGGCAAAATCATATGGAACTGAAACCATAAAAATCATGGGCGGTAATCTTTGGGGTAAGCTGCAAAAAAAAAAAATCACTTGTTTCTCTAACCACAGAGCGCGTTGAAAAAAAAAAGAGAAAAAGAAAGCTCCACGATTTTTTGTTTAATTAAGGCTTGTGACACTTACAAACAGGCTCAGGTTTGCAACCGAGCCCGCTGTGTGCACCGCCATGCAGCGGAGCTTCCCAAGTGCACAGTCCACAGGCACTTGTACTCAGTTTTTAACCAGCGAGTGACCGGCGGTGGGAGTCGAACACCCCACCTCCCGCAGCCGAGACGGGCGTCTTAGCCACTACGCCACGACTGCGGTGACTAATCCTTGACATATAAAAGCATTTTCCTCGGCGATAAGACATTTCCTCCTTTCCAGGCGTGACGTCAGACAAGCTAGCGCAGCGCCACCCGTGACCGCTTAAACCGGCTTACTGACGCTTCGTCCATGCGCGACGCTTTTCATGTTGTAGGCGGCCGTCACGTGGTGATAACTGGTGATGTGGTGCTCGTTCCGCCATTACTTCTGACCGTGGTCGTCATTTCGACTTCGCATTATTCGCCAACCTACCCGTCCATAACATCAAGACGATCTTTTACCACCAGATTTTCTAAGGTCGACGGCTTTCCTCGGCAACTGAAGGCTTCGCTTATAGCGCTGGTTCTCCCTTCACACTGGATTGAGCGCCTACCCTTGGGTCCTGCTTGGCCTACGCACTACACTTCGCAATGACTGTTCCACATGTGCAGCAGAGCTGACGTCTGTTGCCACTGCTCGTGTTCCTGGCAAATATTTCGAGCACTCGCCAAGCACACCTGTCGACGTTTCCAACAACGCCGGCCGTCTACGCAGCTCTGTGCGCATCACAGTCGGTCAGCCTGCAGGAAAAGGAGGTGCCTTTTCTGCGCAGTTTATTGAGTACGAGCAGACAGTACGGGGGGTTGGCTTGATGTGATTGCATTTGTTATCCTGTTGTTGTGTTCGTATTTCAAGCAGGAATGATATGTCATAGGTTTCCTTTGCACGCGTGGTAGTGATTGTTGTGTTTCGATTTTGTATTTTCTAACGCTTTTAAAAGCTTCCCTTTCGTGAATAAAAATTCAGTTGATAGTCTGCGCTTGTGTTGTGTCTTCTTGTTCGCTTTGGTCCTCGTTTCTTTTTGCGCAGCTAAGTGTGAATGGTAAGCCGAAACCCTTTACAAGTTTAACAGCGGAACTGTATGTGGCTAGCTCCTGGTGTGAGCGTCTACGTATAGGGCTGGGGAAACTCGCGGTTAACGTGACCTGGCCGTCACCCACAACGAGGAAACGTCCGAGCATGCCCCACACCCGTGTTAGTAGAGGCTTCTAAGTTTTGTAACGTTCAAAAGCACTAATGAGAAAGTGTAATCGTAGAGACATTTTCTTTTCGGCACGGAGCAAGTTTGTGAATGGACTTCTTTCAACTGGGATTTGAAGCGCCTCGGAGTGGCCGGAGGCGACATTTCAAGCGGGCAGACGAAAGATGGACGGATCAATACCCTGTGAGCATTCTTTTACAGTTTTTTTCTGTCGTTGCAAGTGAAAGGCGGAAAAGCCATTTTACGACGCGTGGAAAATGGGCAAGAACGTGAATTAACAAGGTAAAAAGTGTTGCTGGTTAATGCCAGATCTTGTGGCGAAAAACAACGCTTAAAGGGCAACTGCAGCACTTTTTTGAGAATTTCGCGATATTCAAGGATTCGAATCTAAATAGGCTTTACGTGAAGCATGCCAATTGTTTTTGCACTAGCATTTGAAGTAGTTACGTAATGGACGATTGAATTTTGCGCTGCTGCTCAATGCACTGGAGGTGTGCACGTAAGTTCAGCGTGACGTCACGGAAGGTCTGCCTTACATTACCACTGTCGTCAGCCACACCCTGCCCTGACTCGTTAGACGCTGCCAATCAACTCTCGGCAGGGTTTGCCTTTGATGGCGTTCCTTTTTTTCCTTCAAAGCAGGCGTTTGCGCGTTGGAAATGTATACCGATACCTTCGATGACGTCATCATGCGCCCCCCCCCCCCTCCCAACTTGGCGTTGTGCGCTGCGGAGAACCTTAAAGGTCGTCCGGATTTGAATCAGGGACTACTTCACTATTTCACGCGCTAAACCAAAAAGACTTCGCATGCTTTACCTGCAAGTTTCACACATTCTATCATCTCAAGCTCGTGTATTTCTAAAACCTATGCAGTTTCCCTTTTAAATCAGAGGCGGCGGCAAACGCGTCGCATCCCCACACTTCTTTGTCTCGTGTAAGCGCTGCTTTTTTGCTGCGAAAATGCGGTATTTATTTTTCAAACATTTTGTATATGCCATCGCTCGAATGGCACCCTTAACACGATGTCACCCTTCGAACATTTCCAGCGTTTCTTTTTTCCTCCACTTGCGAACTTCGGCTGTATATTCACTTGTGGAATTAAAAAAAAGGTGTTATCATCTATTGTACTTTTTTTTCTACAAGACAGGCGCTCCAATGACTAGCGCTCTTCCCGCTGCCACACTACTTCTCTGAGCGGCGCATTAGGTAGGCCACGGCTCGCAGTCAATGCCAGGTTAGAGGAAATAGCTGACACATTGCTTCCTAACGTCAGCAGCTGTATAGGTAAAAATAAAATGAACTTAAGTTTCAGAAGCACAGAGTGAAACAAATGTGTACTGAGCGAGCACGAAATGCTGCCGCAGGACTGAACTGGTGCCTTTAAACACTGCGGCTTTACCGCATAGACCCTTGGAAAGAGGGGCGGTGAAGGGACAAGACTCCCTGCTTCCTCTGCCTGCAATTGCTTCAAGAAATGTCAACTTCATGCTTCGCAATCCTTTCTTCATAATGGCAGACATTTCGCTTAATTGCCTATTTGCCATAGCAATGCAGGAAAAACAACATGTAGTGTTCGCCTGCCCTGAGCCTCACTACATGTATTGCCGAGAAAACGGCCAGGCTAAGACGGAGACCTCCGCGATAACATGCATAATAACTGTTCAGTTATTACAAAACTTTCGAAAAAGTCATAAGCCAAGCTTTAATTTCGACATCTGATGTCACGGTTACGTTATACTGACATGACACACTCGGCGAAGTCCTCCAGTGCTCACTGAGTAATTTTTGACTATCGCTACCAACATATATGCTTTGCCAAAATCAGACCTGTGAAATTACATGCGACACACTCAGCATGTTCCGCAAATGGGAAACAAGCACCCTGGTCATGCCGTGAAGCTCTTTTTTTTCGCCGTCATCCATTCGGCAATGAATGGGGAAGGAAAAAAAGAAAAATAATAAATAACGCTTAGGACATTTACAAATAAAGGGGACAAAAGGGAGAGGCGGCAAAAAGACATGGGGCAGAAATGTCCGCCATGTATCAATTCTGCTGACCGACAGTACCAGGAAGATACATGTCAGGCAAAAGGCGCGAAAAAAAATGTGTTGCGCCTGTCAGTCACACTGATAGCAAAATTGAATGTTGTTACAGGACCTTCAGCTGCGGTGTACTAAAACGTCTCTTGGCGCTGGCGGTATATTATACCCCTGTCACACGGCCAGTTTCAATGGCCATCGAGTCGAGAGCCATCGAGATTTTCGATCGCCATTGAACTCGAGGGAGTTGTGGAGCTGCTACACGGCAAATCTCAATGGCCATTGAAATCGTTCTCGTGTCTTACGCCAAGCTCGTGTGGCGCCACAATCGCTGCTTTCGGTTTCGCGCAAATAACAAAAATATATTGACGAAACTTAACTAAATGTTGAAATACACTTTCTTGCAGTCATAAGGCGCGTTCACACTTGTTCAAAAATCCGGCAAGCGAAGCGGATTCGCTCGCCGCAAAAACTAGGACCTGTTCTCATCTGTTGACGCCCGGGCGAGTTGGAACGGCCGCGCCGCTGCTGCTTCTCGCTTTGCGCACCACGTCGCCGCTCGCGACGTACACAGATACAGTGAGAAAAGAGCATAAATTTATGCTGTCTACGTACCACGAGCGTATGCACGCTTACGTACGCTAAACGCAGGCGCATTCTCACATTGAGTTCAGCGTATGCTAGCAGAGAGGCAAAAATAAACTTAGTCTCTAGTGGCGCCATCTGGTAGTCAAAACGGGAACCATTACTGTCAACAAACCGCCTCTCTTAGGCCTAACAGCGGCAGAATCGTCACTCTAAATAAAAAATAAAGCAAATCTATCACTTATACGTTTTCTTCTAGGCAAGATGAGACGAAGCGAACGACCGGTGCCCCATTTATGACCAGTGAACGGACAGAAAAAGGCAGCAACAACGAGAATTCAGTCCGAAGCGAGGGGTCCGGCTTTGAAGGGCGCCGCCATGTTTGTTGTCGTTCGAAGCAATGCTAGCAACCTTGGGCAACGCTCGAAGGCCCTCGAAATCTCGATAGAGTTCCGGGCTGCTCCGTCGACTCGATAGACTATTGACTCGATGGCCATTCAAACTGGCCGTGTAGCAGCGCTCGATCGCCTTCGAGTCGATAGGCTATCGATTCGAGGGCCTTCGAAATGCCCGTGTGACAGGGGTATTAGTTTCAGAAATGGGGGCTACACCTTCCCACGCCATGGGCAAAATCATATGGAACTGAAACCATAAAAATCATGGGCGGTAATCTTTGGGGTAAGCTGCAAAAAAAAAAAAATCACTTGTTTCTCTAACCACAGAGCGCGTTGAAAAAAAAAAGAGAAAAAGAAAGCTCCACGATTTTTTGTTTAATTAAGGCTTGTGACACTTACAAACAGGCTCAGGTTTGCAACCGAGCCCGCTGTGTGCACCGCCATGCAGCGGAGCTTCCCAAGTGCACAGTCCACAGGCACTTGTACTCAGTTTTTAACCAGCGAGTGACCGGCGGTGGGAGTCGAACACCCCACCTCCCGCAGCCGAGACGGGCGTCTTAGCCACTACGCCACGACTGCGGTGATTAATCCTTGACATATAAAAGCATTTTCCTCGGCGATAAGACATTTCCTCCTTTCCAGGCGTGACGTCAGACAAGCTAGCGCAGCACCACCCGTGACCGCTTAAACCGGCTTACTGACGCTTCGTCCATGCGCGACGCTTTTCATGTTGTAGGCGGCCGTCACGTGGTGATAACTGGTGATGTGGTGTTCGTTCCGCCATTACTTCTGACCGTGGTCGTCATTTCGACTTCGCATTATTCGCCAACCTACCCGTCCATAACATCAAGACGATCTTTTACCACCAGATTTAAGGTCGACGGCTTTCCTCGGCAACTGAAGGCTTCGCTTATAGCGCTGGTTCTCCCTTCACACTGGATTGAGCGCCTACCCTTGGGTCCTGCTTGGCCTACGCACTACACTTCGCAATGACTGTTCCACATGTGCAGCAGAGCTGACGTCTGTTGCCACTGCTCGTGTTCCTGGCAAATATTTCGAGCACTCGCCAAGCACACCTGTCGACGTTTCCAACAACGCCGGCCGTCTACGCAGCTCTGTGCGCATCACAGTCGGTCAGCCTGCAGGAAAAGGAGGTTCCTTTTCTGCGCAGTTTATTGAGTACGAGCAGACAGTACGGGGGGTTGGCTTGATGTGATTGCATTTGTTATCCTGTTGTTGTGTTCGTATTTCAAGCAGGAATGATATGTCATAGGTTTCCTTTGCACGCGTGGTAGTGATTGTTGTGTTTCGATTTTGTATTTTCTAACGCTTTTAAAAGCTTCCCTTTCGTGAATAAAAATTCAGTTGATAGTCTGCGCTTGTGTTGTGTCTTCTTGTTCGCTTTGGTCCTCGTTTCTTTTTGCGCAGCTAAGTGTGAATGGTAAGCCGAAACCCTTTACAAGTTTAACAGCGGAACTGTATGTGGCTAGCTCCTGGTGTGAGCGTCTACGTATAGGGCTGGGGAAGCTCGCGGTTAACGTGACCTGGCCGTCACCCACAACGAGGAAACGTCCGAGCATGCCCCACACCCGTGTTAGTAGAGGCTTCTAAGTTTTGTAACGTTCAAAAGCACTAATGAGAAAGTGTAATCGTAGAGACATTTTCTTTTCGGCACGGAGCAAGTTTGTGAATGGACTTCTTTCAACTGGGATTTGAAGCGCCTCGGAGTGGCCGGAGGCGACATTTCAAGCGGGCAGACGAAAGATGGACGGATCAATACCCTGTGAGCATTCTTTTACAGTTTTTTTCTGTCGTTGCAAGTGAAAGGCGGAAAAGCCATTTTACGACGCGTGGAAAATGGGCAAGAACGTGAATTAACAAGGTAAAAAGTGTTGCTGGTTAATGCCAGATCTTGTGGCGAAAAACAGCGCTTAAAGGGCAACTGCAGCACTTTTTTGAGAATTTCGCGATATTCAAGGATTCGAATCTAAATAGGCTTTACGTGAAGCATGCCAATTGTTTTTGCACTAGCATTTGAAGTAGTTACGTAATGGACGATTGAATTTTGCGCTGCTGCTCAATGCACTGGAGGTGTGCACGTAAGTTCAGCGTGACGTCACGGAAGGTCTGCCTTACATTACCACCGTCGTCAGCCACACCCTGCCCTGACTCGTTAGACGCTGCCAATCAACTCTCGGCAGGGTTTGCCTTTGATGGCGTTCCTTTTTTTCCTTCAAAGCATGCGTTTGCGCGTTGGAAATGTATACCGATACCTTCGATGACGTCATCATGCGCCCCCCCCCCCCTCCCAACTTGGCGTTGTGCGCTGCGGAGAACCTTAAAGGTCGTCCGGATTTGAATCAGGGACTACTTCACTATTTCAAGCGCTAAACCAAAAAGACTTCGCATGCTTTACCTGCAAGTTTCACACATTCTATCATCTCAAGCTCGTGTATTTCTAAAACCTATGCAGTTTCCCTTTTAAATCAGAGGCGGCGGCAAACGCGTCGCATCCCCACACTTCTTTGTCTCGTGTAAGCGCTGCTTTTTTGCTGCGAAAATGCGGTATTTATTTTTCAAACATTTTGTATATGCCATCGCTCGAATGGCACCCTTAACACGATGTCACCCTTCGAACATTTCCAGCGTTTCTTTTTTCCTCCACTTGCGAACTTCGGCTGTATATTCACTTGTGGAATTAAAAAAAAAGGTGTTATCATCTATTGTACTTTTTTTTCTACAAGACAGGCGCTCCAATGACTAGCGCTCTTCCCGCTGCCACACTACTTCTCTGAGCGGCGCATTAGGTAGGCCACGGCTCGCAGTCAATGCCAGGTTAGAGGAAATAGCTGACACATTGCTTCCTAACGTCAGCAGCTGTATAGGTAAAAATAAAATGAACTTAAGTTTCAGAAGCACAGAGTGAAACAAATGTGTACTGAGCGAGCACGAAATGCTGCCGCAGGACTGAACTGGTGCCTTTAAACACTGCGGCTTTACCGCATAGACCCTTGGAAAGAGGGGCGGTGAAGGGACAAGACTCCCTGCTTCCTCTGCCTGCAATTGCTTCAAGAAATGTCAACTTCATGCTTCGCAATCCTTTCTTCATAATGGCAGACATTTCGCTTAATTGCCTATTTGCCATAGCAATGCAGGAAAAACAACATGTAGTGTTCGCCTGCCCTGAGCCTCACTACATGTATTGCCGAGAAAACGGCCCGGCTAAGACGGAGACCTCCGCGATAACATGCATAATAACTGTTCAGTTATTACAAAACTTTCGAAAAAGTCATAAGCCAAGCTTTAATTTCGACATCTGATGTCACGGTTACGTTATACTGACATGACACACTCGGCGAAGTCCTCCAGTGCTCACTGAGTAATTTTTGACTATCGCTACCAACATATATGCTTTGCCAAAATCAGACCTGTGAAATTACATGCGACACACTCAGCATGTTCCGCAAATGGGAAACAAGCACCCTGGTCATGCCGTGAAGCTCTTTTTTTTCGCCGTCATCCATTCGGCAATGAATGGGGAAGGAAAAAAAGAAAAAATAATAAATAACGCTTAGGACATTTACAAATAAAGGGGACAAAAGGGAGAGGCGGCAAAAAGACATGGGGCAGAAATGTCCGCCATGTATCAATTCTGCTGACCGACAGTACCAGGAAGATACATGTCAGGCAAAAGGCGCGAAAAAAAATGTGTTGCGCCTGTCAGTCACACTGATAGCAAAATTGAATGTTGTTACAGGACCTTCAGCTGCGGTGTACTAAAACGTCTCTTGGCGCTGGCGGTATATTATACCCCTGTCACACGGCCAGTTTCAATGGCCATCGAGTCGAGAGCCATCGAGATTTTCGATCGCCATTGAACTCGAGGGAGTTGTGGAGCTGCTACACGGCAAATCTCAATGGCCATTGAAATCGTTCTCGTGTCTTACGCCAAGCTCGTGTGGCGCCACAATCGCTGCTTTCGGTTTCGCGCAAATAACAAAAATATATTGACGAAACTTAACTAAATGTTGAAATACACTTTCTTGCAGTCATAAGGCGCGTTCACACTTGTTCAAAAATCCGGCAAGCGAAGCGGATTCGCTCGCCGCAAAAACTAGGACCTGTTCTCATCTGTTGACGCCCGGGCGAGTTGGAACGGCCGCGCCGCTGCTGCTTCTCGCTTTGCGCACCACGTCGCCGCTCGCGACGTACACAGATACAGTGAGAAAAGAGCATAAATTTATGCTGTCTACGTACCACGAGCGTATGCACGCTTACGTACGCTAAACGCAGGCGCATTCTCACATTGAGTTCAGCGTATGCTAGCAGAGAGGCAAAAATAAACTTAGTCTCTAGTGGCGCCATCTGGTAGTCAAAACGGGAACCATTACTGTCAACAAACCGCCTCTCTTAGGCCTAACAGCGGCAGAATCGTCACTCTAAATAAAAAATAAAGCAAATTTATCACTTATACGTTTTCTTCTAGGCAAGATGAGACGAAGCGAAAGACCGGTGCCCCATTTATGACCAGTGAACGGACAGAAAAAGGCAGCAACAACGAGAATTCAGTCCGAAGCGAGGGGTCCGGCTTTGAAGGGCGCCGCCATGTTTGTTGTCGTTCGAAGCAATGCTAGCAACCTTGGGCAACGCTCGAAGGCCCTCGAAATCTCGATAGAGTTCCGGGCTGCTCCGTCGACTCGATAGACTATTGACTCGATGGCCATTCAAACTGGCCGTGTAGCAGCGCTCGATCGCCTTCGAGTCGATAGGCTATCGATTCGAGGGACTTCGAAATGCCCGTGTGACAGGGGTATTAGTTTCAGAAATGGGGGCTACACCTTCCCACGCCATGGGCAAAATCATATGGAACTGAAACCATAAAAATCATGGGCGGTAATCTTTGGGGTAAGCTGCAAAAAAAAAAAAATCACTTGTTTCTCTAACCACAGAGCGCGTTGAAAAAAAAAAGAGAAAAAGAAAGCTCCACGATTTTTTGTTTAATTAAGGCTTGTGACACTTACAAACAGGCTCAGGTTTGCAACCGAGCCCGCTGTGTGCACCGCCATGCAGCGGAGCTTCCCAAGTGCACAGTCCACAGGCACTTGTACTCAGTTTTTAACCAGCGAGTGACCGGCGGTGGGAGTCGAACACCCCACCTCCCGCAGCCGAGACGGGCGTCTTAGCCACTACGCAACGACTGCGGTGATTAATCCTTGACATATAAAAGCATTTTCCTCGGCGATAAGACATTTCCTCCTTTCCAGGCGTGACGTCAGACAAGCTAGCGCAGCGCCACCCGTGACCGCTTAAACCGGCTTACTGACGCTTCGTCCATGCGCGACGCTTTTCATGTTGTAGGCGGCCGTCACGTGGTGATAACTGGTGATGTGGTGCTCGTTCCGCCATTACTTCTGACCGTGGTCGTCATTTCGACTTCGCATTATTCGCCAACCTACCCGTCCATAACATCAAGACGATCTTTTACCACCAGATTTTCTAAGGTCGACGGCTTTCCTCGGCAACTGAAGGCTTCGCTTATAGCGCTGGTTCTCCCTTCACACTGGATTGAGCGCCTACCCTTGGGTCCTGCTTGGCCTACGCACTACACTTCGCAATGACTGTTCCACATGTGCAGCAGAGCTGACGTCTGTTGCCACTGCTCGTGTTCCTGGCAAATATTTCGAGCACTCGCCAAGCACACCTGTCGACGTTTCCAACAACGCCGGCCGTCTACGCAGCTCTGTGCGCATCACAGTCGGTCAGCCTGCAGGAAAAGGAGGTTCCTTTTCTGCGCAGTTTATTGAGTACGAGCAGACAGTACGGGGGGTTGGCTTGATGTGATTGCATTTGTTATCCTGTTGTTGTGTTCGTATTTCAAGCAGGAATGATATGTCATAGGTTTCCTTTGCACGCGTGGTAGTGATTGTTGTGTTTCGATTTTGTATTTTCTAACGCTTTTAAAAGCTTCCCTTTCGTGAATAAAAATTCAGTTGATAGTCTGCGCTTGTGTTGTGTCTTCTTGTTCGCTTTGGTCCTCGTTTCTTTTTGCGCAGCTAAGTGTGAATGGTAAGCCGAAACCCTTTACAAGTTTAACAGCGGAACTGTATGTGGCTAGCTCCTGGTGTGAGCGTCTACGTATAGGGCTGGGGAAACTCGCGGTTAACGTGACCTGGCCGTCACCCACAACGAGGAAACGTCCGAGCATGCCCCACACCCGTGTTAGTAGAGGCTTCTAAGTTTTGTAACGTTCAAAAGCACTAATGAGAAAGTGTAATCGTAGAGACATTTTCTTTTCGGCACGGAGCAAGTTTGTGAATGGACTTCTTTCAACTGGGATTTGAAGCGCCTCGGAGTGGCCGGAGGCGACATTTCAAGCGGGCAGACGAAAGATGGACGGATCAATACCCTGTGAGCATTCTTTTACAGTTTTTTTCTGTCGTTGCAAGTGAAAGGCGGAAAAGCCATTTTACGACGCGTGGAAAATGGGCAAGAACGTGAATTAACAAGGTAAAAAGTGTTGCTGGTTAATGCCAGATCTTGTGGCGAAAAACAGCGCTTAAAGGGCAGCTGCAGCACTTTTTTGAGAATTTCGCGATATTCAAGGATTCGAATCTAAATAGGCTTTACGTGAAGCATGCCAATTGTTTTTGCACTAGCATTTGAAGTAGTTACGTAATGGACGATTGAATTTTGCGCTGCTGCTCAATGCACTGGAGGTGTGCACGTAAGTTCAGCGTGACGTCACGGAAGGTCTGCCTTACATTACCACTGTCGTCAGCCACACCCTGCCCTGACTCGTTAGACGCTGCCAATCAACTCTCGGCAGGGTTTGCCTTTGATGGCGTTCCTTTTTTTCCTTCAAAGCAGGCGTTTGCGCGTTGGAAAT
The DNA here is from genome assembly GCF_055824585.1 of Amblyomma mixtum. NCBI lineage: Eukaryota > Metazoa > Arthropoda > Arachnida > Ixodida > Ixodidae > Amblyomma > Amblyomma mixtum. The sequence continues at coordinate 134,570,767 of NC_143019.1, read as the reverse complement.
GTATACCGATACCTTCGATGACGTCATCATGCGCCCCCCCCCCTCCCAACTTGGCGTTGTGCGCTGCGGAGAACCTTAAAGGTCGTCCGGATTTGAATCAGGGACTACTTCACTATTTCAAGCGCTAAACCAAAAAGACTTCGCATGCTTTACCTGCAAGTTTCACACATTCTATCATCTCAAGCTCGTGTATTTCTAAAACCTATGCAGTTTCCCTTTTAAATCAGAGGCGGCGGCAAACGCGTCGCATCCCCACACTTCTTTGTCTCGTGTAAGCGCTGCTTTTTTGCTGCGAAAATGCGGTATTTATTTTTCAAACATTTTGTATATGCCATCGCTCGAATGGCACCCTTAACACGATGTCACCCTTCGAACATTTCCAGCGTTTCTTTTTTCCTCCACTTGCGAACTTCGGCTGTATATTCACTTGTGGAATTAAAAAAAAAGGTGTTATCATCTATTGTACTTTTTTTTCTACAAGACAGGCGCTCCAATGACTAGCGCTCTTCCCGCTGCCACACTACTTCTCTGAGCGGCGCATTAGGTAGGCCACGGCTCGCAGTCAATGCCAGGTTAGAGGAAATAGCTGACACATTGCTTCCTAACGTCAGCAGCTGTATAGGTAAAAATAAAATGAACTTAAGTTTCAGAAGCACAGAGTGAAACAAATGTGTACTGAGCGAGCACGAAATGCTGCCGCAGGACTGAACTGGTGCCTTTAAACACTGCGGCTTTACCGCATAGACCCTTGGAAAGAGGGGCGGTGAAGGGACAAGACTCCCTGCTTCCTCTGCCTGCAATTGCTTCAAGAAATGTCAACTTCATGCTTCGCAATCCTTTCTTCATAATGGCAGACATTTCGCTTAATTGCCTATTTGCCATAGCAATGCAGGAAAAACAACATGTAGTGTTCGCCTGCCCTGAGCCTCACTACATGTATTGCCGAGAAAACGGCCCGGCTAAGACGGAGACCTCCGCGATAACATGCATAATAACTGTTCAGTTATTACAAAACTTTCGAAAAAGTCATAAGCCAAGCTTTAATTTCGACATCTGATGTCACGGTTACGTTATACTGACATGACACACTCGGCGAAGTCCTCCAGTGCTCACTGAGTAATTTTTGACTATCGCTACCAACATATATGCTTTGCCAAAATCAGACCTGTGAAATTACATGCGACACACTCAGCATGTTCCGCAAATGGGAAACAAGCACCCTGGTCATGCCGTGAAGCTCTTTTTTTTCGCCGTCATCCATTCGGCAATGAATGGGGAAGGAAAAAAAGAAAAATAATAAATAACGCTTAGGACATTTACAAATAAAGGGGACAAAAGGGAGAGGCGGCAAAAAGACATGGGGCAGAAATGTCCGCCATGTATCAATTCTGCTGACCGACAGTACCAGGAAGATACATGTCAGGCAAAAGGCGCGAAAAAAAATGTGTTGCGCCTGTCAGTCACACTGATAGCAAAATTGAATGTTGTTACAGGACCTTCAGCTGCGGTGTACTAAAACGTCTCTTGGCGCTGGCGGTATATTATACCCCTGTCACACGGCCAGTTTCAATGGCCATCGAGTCGAGAGCCATCGAGATTTTCGATCGCCATTGAACTCGAGGGAGTTGTGGAGCTGCTACACGGCAAATCTCAATGGCCATTGAAATCGTTCTCGTGTCTTACGCCAAGCTCGTGTGGCGCCACAATCGCTGCTTTCGGTTTCGCGCAAATAACAAAAATATATTGACGAAACTTAACTAAATGTTGAAATACACTTTCTTGCAGTCATAAGGCGCGTTCACACTTGTTCGAAAATCCGGCAAGCGAAGCGGATTCGCTCGCCGCAAAAACTAGGACCTGTTCTCATCTGTTGACGCCCGGGCGAGTTGGAACGGCCGCGCCGCTGCTGCTTCTCGCTTTGCGCACCACGTCGCCGCTCGCGACGTACACAGATACAGTGAGAAAAGAGCATAAATTTATGCTGTCTACGTACCACGAGCGTATGCACGCTTACGTACGCTAAACGCAGGCGCATTCTCGCATTGAGTTCAGCGTATGCTAGCAGAGAGGCAAAAATAAACTTAGTCTCTAGTGGCGCCATCTGGTAGTCAAAACGGGAACCATTACTGTCAACAAACCGCCTCTCTTAGGCCTAACAGCGGCAGAATCGTCACTCTAAATAAAAAATAAAGCAAATTTATCACTTATACGTTTTCTTCTAGGCAAGATGAGACGAAGCGAAAGACCGGTGCCCCATTTATGACCAGTGAACGGACAGAAAAAGGCAGCAACAACGAGAATTCAGTCCGAAGCGAGGGGTCCGGCTTTGAAGGGCGCCGCCATGTTTGTTGTCGTTCGAAGCAATGCTAGCAACCTTGGGCAACGCTCGAAGGCCCTCGAAATCTCGATAGAGTTCCGGGCTGCTCCGTCGACTCGATAGACTATTGACTCGATGGCCATTCAAACTGGCCGTGTAGCAGCGCTCGATCGCCTTCGAGTCGATAGGCTATCGATTCGAGGGCCTTCGAAATGCCCGTGTGACAGGGGTATTAGTTTCAGAAATGGGGGCTACACCTTCCCACGCCATGGGCAAAATCATATGGAACTGAAACCATAAAAATCATGGGCGGTAATCTTTGGGGTAAGCTGCAAAAAAAAAAAAATCACTTGTTTCTCTAACCACAGAGCGCGTTGAAAAAAAAAAGAGAAAAAGAAAGCTCCACGATTTTTTGTTCAATTAAGGCTTGTGACACTTACAAACAGGCTCAGGTTTGCAACCGAGCCCGCTGTGTGCACCGCCATGCAGCGGAGCTTCCCAAGTGCACAGTCCACAGGCACTTGTACTCAGTTTTTAACCAGCGAGTGACCGGCGGTGGGAGTCGAACACCCCACCTCCCGCAGCCGAGACGGGCGTCTTAGCCACTACGCCACGACTGCTTTTTTTTTTTTTTCTTTATTGCCTGGCTTTGACACAAAAAACTGGACAACACAAACTATCAACAAAAGACAATAACTATGTACACACGACTTGTGGTCAGCCAGCATAAATCTGGCTTCGTCCAATTAAAATTCACGCAACGTACAGAGCGGCTCTAGTCTTGAGATCCACTCCGGAGGCTCCGAAGCGGCTTTCTGAATGGCCAGAAACATCTCCATACTTTCGCGAAAGTAAATTCTGGCAGGTCTTGCGTCACTGTCACAATGCCAGCCTGCCATTCTGGAGCGCCATATACAGTGGAGGCCTGTCAGCATTATTAAATCGAAAGGCACCCCATCCTCATTTTCAACACATAAGAACCGGATGCCATACGGGTCTAGTGGAAATTCTTTCTTTAATGTTCGCTGCAATACATCCCAAAAATAAACCCCTTCCCAACAGTGTAAAAATACATGGTCTATTGTTTCCGGCTTTCTGCAAATTAAACAGTGAGATCCCCAGGGTAAAAACAATTCCTTTCCCTCTAAAAATTTTTTAACCGGTAAGGTCCCGGTGTGCAACTTAAAAAAGAAGGTTTTTGTTCCAGGCGGCACCTGCATTTTTTTAACTCTGTTTAAAACATCTTTGCCTGGGCCTCCACTGTACAAGGCCCTGTACAAGGGCTCGGGGAAAACTACATCGCACAAGGCACGGTACAGTTTCTTTCGTTTCACACTGGACAGAAAGTCATTGGAAAATCGCGCGGAAAGAAACCTTACACTGGCTACGACTTCCCGGTAAAAACCGGTGACCCTACTATACACCTCAGCAGTTCCGACTATGTACTCTGGAAGTAGATGCCGCAGCCTGACTTGGCATACGGTACGCAAAAAAGGGTCTCTTGTGTCCCTAAAAAACAAAAAACGATTGACCAGCTGTCGCAAAAACAAATGGCCCAATCCCAACCCGCCGTCTGGTACCCGTCGGAACAGGTTGGTTCGGCTGCAGCGCTCCCATTCAGACGACCAGATAAAGACGGCGAAAATTCGGTGTAGCTTTTGAATACTTAACCGTGAACAGTGCAACACCTGCATGACATACCAGAGCCTGCTGATAAAGAACAGGTTGCAAACAGTGGCTCTGGCGAAAATCGACAAGGTCGTTCCTTTCCACTTCTCAGCTCTCTCCCGTGTCTCTTTGACCTGTCCTGTCCAATAATGTTCACTGTCACGGTAAGCATCGAGCGGAACGCCCAAGTACTTATCTGGTGTCGTCGTCCAAGGCACGCTAGCAAACCGTGCGGGCGTAGATGCCCACCTTCCATGCCAAAGCCCGAGGCACTTCGACCAGTTAACCCCGCTGCCTGTAGCTTGGCTGAAATCCCGTACACATTGAACAGCCTCGCTTATTCCTCTCTTGTCAACGGCAAACACAGCAATGTCATCAGCGTACGCCAAGAGCTTCACTTCGGCTGCTTGTAATCTGAATCCGGTAATACTCCTGTTTTCCAGTATCTTTAAACAAAGGGTCTCCACATAAATACAAAATAAAAGGGGGCTGAGGGGACAGCCCTGGCGCACCGAACGCTGCACGCTAATGGGGGCCCCCAGACTCTTGTTAACGATCAATCTCGTCGTGCAGTTCCGGTATGCCAGGGCCACACCCTCGCGAATAACAGAACCAACGTTAACATGGCCTAATACTGCAAACAAAAGTTCATGGGCAACGCAGTCAAAAGCCTTTTCTAAATCTATCTGGAGTATAGCTACCTGATCATTAGTGTCATCACAGCATTCTAATACACTGCGCGCAACGTGGATATTAGTAAAAATGGACCGCCCTTTAATCCCGCAGGTCTGATGCGGACCAACTAATAAATGGATCACGGTCTGCAACCTTCGTGCCAAAACCTTCATGTAAATTTTGTACTCGACGTTAGTGAGTGCTATGGGTCGATATGCTGCTACCAGTCGTAATCTGTCTGTGTCGTCCGTTTTCGGAATCAGCACAGTATGGGACGAGCCATAGGACGGAGGCAGTGATTTTAGTTTAAAGGCTTCATTAAAGATGACCGTCAAGACCGGGGAAATTTCATGCTTAAATTCTTTGTAGAATGCCGCGCTGAACCCGTCCGGTCCAGGCGACTTACCAGGGTTTAAGCTGTCTATTGCTTGCTCAACTTCCAATTGAGTTATCGCCTGCTCTAATCTGTCTTTAGTTTCGTCGTCCAGGCGCGGCATCTCGGCCAGAAACGCCTCCTTAAAAGTGACAACGTCTACCGTATGCAATGCGAAGAGCGCCTGGTAATGGGCGAAAAAGGCTGCTTTGATATGATCGATGTCTGATTTTGAAACACCCCTTCATTCTATTTCGTTAATGTGGTTTCTTTCGGCACGGGCTTTTTCTAAACCAAGCGCTCGTTTCGTTGGCGCTTCCCCTGCGGCCACGTCTTCTGCCCTTGCCCTCACCAGCGCTCCCCGATAACGTTCCTCTTCGATAAGCTGTAACTTTTGTTTGGTTTTTCTTATGTCTTCTATCCATTTACCAGGCGCTCGGCATTCTTGTTTGATCATCTTCTGAAGCAGTGCCTTTAGCTCCATTTCCTCTTTTTTTGCTTCATGACGTATACAGGTGGCTCTTTCTATTGCTTTTAATTTTAAAGTTTCTTTAGTGAGCTCCCACTGCTGCGAAATCCTCATGTTGCTACTTGGTTCTATTTTTGCTATTTCTTCCCTTACAGCTCGGTTATAAAATTCGTCCTGGAGTAGCTTGTCATTTAACTTCCACATTTCCCATGAAAAACCATTCCCCTTCCTAATGTATCCTATGCAGCATTGAACCAAACAGTGGTCAGAAAATGAAACCGGCAGAACTACATAACTATTGCATTTAGGGACAGTTTCCGCGGATGCATAAATTCGGTCTAGCCGTGCGTGACTTGTGCCCTCGAATCGTGTGTACCTTACAGCACGCGTTCCTTCAAGACACTCTGCTACATCCTCGAGGTTGCAGTTCACAATCATTCGTAACAACACTTCGGTGCTTTTATCCCTGAAACCTCGGACGCTTGTCTTGTCACGCGCGCTAAGGACACAGTTGTAATCGCCCATAACAATCAGCTGCCTGTCCGTGCGAAGCCGTTCTTCGACGCTTTCAAAAAACGCGGCTCGGCCATCAACCACATTAGGTGCATACAGACAAACAATGCGCCAGTCGATGTTACAGAGCGAAAAATCGATGGACACGTATCGACCCGACAGGCACGAATGATGACCGTGTACTTCTATTCCCGGTAACTTCTTAACAAAAAGAATACAGCCAGCCGATGTGCCTACAGCATGGCTAACGACAGCAAAATACCTAGACGTGAAACGTCGCACCATGCTCCCGGTCTCCTCCTCCCCGTCGACTTTGGTCTCCTGCACTGCCAGTATATCGATATCTTGCTCCGTTATAAGTCTGTACAGCTGGCTTTGTTTTCTTTTACCTGCCAGGCCTCTAACGTTTAGGGTGGCGACTTTAAACGGAGTTGCAGAAGCCATTTTAACTTAGGAAGAGGAGACCGAAAGCATGGTGCTTACCTCTCGCGTCCAGCATGTCGCTAGACGATGCCGTCGCCGCCGGTGTCACCCGGCGCGAGCACGTGCTCCTGGTCAGGAGGCGCCTTGTCGCCGCCACGCTTGTCAGTCGGGACCTTTGGGCGCGGCCGCAGGCTGGGCCGTCGCGCTTGCGGCGTCTTTGCCGGCGGTTCCTCCACGCTGGGCTCTGCTGCCTTCTCCCCGTTGGCCTTGGTCTCGGCGTGCGAACGCTTCGCAGGTGTAGTCACGCCGACGTTCACGCGGGAGTCGGCCTTGTCGTCGTGGCTTTCGCTGGCCGCCTTGCGTTCCACGTCCACGTGCACGGGCGGGCTCGCTCCATCGTTGGGCGTTTCCACTGGCGTCGAAGGCGAGTCAGCAGCTGGCGACCCGCTCTCCTGTGCGACAGCCGTGTCGGTGTTGCTACTTGCAACAGCTGGCTGAACCGCCACCCCGTCCGTTTTGCCCGCGTCGTCGATACCGCTCGCTGCTTCCTCCGCTTCGACGATGTCCATGAGCTCTGCGGAGTCGCTTGCCGCTACATGGCCGGTTGCCGACGCGTAGGTGCGCACGCAGTCAGCCTCGGAGTGTCCATAGCGACGGCACTTTGAGCACCTGGGCACCTTGCAATCACGGCGCACGTGCCCCGTCCCGCCGCAGCGCAGGCACTGCATCGGCCGCCCGGGCACCACCACGAGAGCCAACTCGCCGGCGACACGAACCTGGTGGGGTAGGTCATCCACCTTCATGCCAGGCTTCATCTTTAGCAGCACGGTCCTCGTGGTGGACCCCTTCTCCTTCATGCCGGCGACGCGCCACCGCTCCCGGGTGACCTCGGTCACGTTGCCGAACGCCGCGAAAGCTGTCCGGATGTCCTCGTCGGCGACGCCGTGCAACATCCAGTGCAGGGGAAGCTTCACCTGGTGGTCTTCTGGGTCGAAGACGATGCAGCGGCGACCCTTAACCTCGAGCTCCTTCATGGCGGCCAGTTTCTTTGCGGCATCCCCACTGCTGAAGGTTACCGCCCAAACGTGGTTAATCTGGTACGCCCCCAACGCCACGACGTCGGGGAGCGCACCCACGTTAGCGAGGGCGTCTCTGAAGTCTTCGACCCTGTAGGGTCGCACACGCACGTCGCCGTGCAGAAAAACCGTGTTTAAAACAACACGTCCGGTGGGCAGGGTAGGCAGAACGATCTCGTAGTCCTTATCAGCGTCGCTGGCAAACCTGTTTCCGCGGCCGGCAACGGCCGCTATCGCCGCTCCGTGGGAGCCCATGATTCTGCGTCCGTCACGCTCGGTGGCTGGAAGTAGAATGCTACGCCACGACTGCGGTGATTAATCCTTGACATATAAAAGCATTTTCCTCGGCGATAAGACATTTCCTCCTTTCCAGGCGTGACGTCAGACAAGCTAGCGCAGCGCCACCCGTGACCGCTTAAACCGGCTTACTGACGCTTCGTCCATGCGCGACGCTTTTCATGTTGTAGGCGGCCGTCACGTGGTGATAACTGGTGATGTGGTGCTCGTTCCGCCATTACTTCTGACCGTGGTCGTCATTTCGACTTCGCATTATTCGCCAACCTACCCGTCCATAACATCAAGACGATCTTTTACCACCAGATTTTCTAAGGTCGACGGCTTTCCTCGGCAACTGAAGGCTTCGCTTATAGCGCTGGTTCTCCCTTCACACTGGATTGAGCGCCTACCCTTGGGTCCTGCTTGGCCTACGCACTACACTTCGCAATGACTGTTCCACATGTGCAGCAGAGCTGACGTCTGTTGCCACTGCTCGTGTTCCTGGCAAATATTTCGAGCACTCGCCAAGCACACCTGTCGACGTTTCCAACAACGCCGGCCGTCTACGCAGCTCTGTGCGCATCACAGTCGGTCAGCCTGCAGGAAAAGGAGGTTCCTTTTCTGCGCAGTTTATTGAGTACGAGCAGACAGTACGGGGGGTTGGCTTGATGTGATTGCATTTGTTATCCTGTTGTTGTGTTCGTATTTCAAGCAGGAATGATATGTCATAGGTTTCCTTTGCACGCGTGGTAGTGATTGTTGTGTTTCGATTTTGTATTTTCTAACGCTTTTAAAAGCTTCCCTTTCGTGAATAAAAATTCAGTTGATAGTCTGCGCTTGTGTTGTGTCTTCTTGTTCGCTTTGGTCCTCGTTTCTTTTTGCGCAGCTAAGTGTGAATGGTAAGCCGAAACCCTTTACAAGTTTAACAGCGGAACTGTATGTGGCTAGCTCCTGGTGTGAGCGTCTACGTATAGGGCTGGGGAAACTCGCGGTTAACGTGACCTGGCCGTCACCCACAACGAGGAAACGTCCGAGCATGCCCCACACCCGTGTTAGTAGAGGCTTCTAAGTTTTGTAACGTTCAAAAGCACTAATGAGAAAGTGTAATCGTAGAGACATTTTCTTTTCGGCACGGAGCAAGTTTGTGAATGGACTTCTTTCAACTGGGATTTGAAGCGCCTCGGAGTGGCCGGAGGCGACATTTCAAGCGGGCAGACGAAAGATGGACGGATCAATACCCTGTGAGCATTCTTTTACAGTTTTTTTCTGTCGTTGCAAGTGAAAGGCGGAAAAGCCATTTTACGACGCGTGGAAAATGGGCAAGAACGTGAATTTATTTACAGACTTTACAAGGCTGTTACCTTGTCTTTTCTTTGTGGCGCAGGTTAGTTATTGCTCTTCCTTACGTAGTGACGATAGATTTCTTGTAGTCCTCCCGTGCCCACGCATGTGTTTGAATATTGCCTACAACTGTTTCTGTTCCTGCATGCTGGTGTTGTGCGGGGATATCGAGGTAAACCCTGGTCCCCCACTGGAGGAAACTTATCTCAGAATTATTGATGGGCAACAGGCCATTAGGGCTGACATTGCAGACATCAAAGCATGCCTTGAACGCACTGAAGAAATCGTGTCTGGTTTTGGTAGGCGTCTGATTAACCTTGAAGTAAGCATCAATGAGTTGCAATCAAATGGGGCGGGGACGGAGCAACTAAACGCTTTCACAGCTAATGTTAGAGATATCCTGAGGAACCAGCACGAAATATTTCCCAATTTTGAAGACCGTGATCGTAAATCTAACCTTGTTGTTTTTGGGATTTCAGAGCTCGAAAACGAATCTGAACTTGAATTGCGTAATGCAATAATCAACGATGTTTTCAAGCATAGATTGGGAGTGACCTGTTCTTCTATTGCAAAAATTCAAAGACTAGGAAAGGGTTCGTTGGCAAGGCCGGTTATTTTAAGTTTTCACAACTATGCAGACAAACAAGAAGTTTTGCGAAATGCTTGGAAGCTGAAAGGAACTGGAATAAGTTTGCAGAACGATTACACCGCTGACACACAGCGCAAACGCAAGCAGCTGTGGGAAAGCGCTAGAGCAGATAAGGCAGCCGGGAAAAAGGTGTCACTGAAACACGATAAGCTCCGAATTGATGGCAAAGTTTACACGTGGGATGAAAAGACAGGCTCTCGCCGTTTGGTTCCTGATTTGTGCAGTGCGCTTTCCCAAAGCTAGCAACGAAAGTCACACCAGCTCCGTCTGATTTCTCTGAATGCTAGAAGTATAGTTAATAAGGTGAATGAACTTGAGCACGTGTTATTGCAGTATGATCCGCACATCTGCGTGCTAACTGAAACCTGGTTGCACGATATGATTAGAGATGATGAGATTATACCACCAGGATATAAAATGCAAAGAAGAGATAGGGCTTCCCGTGGTGGGGGAGTAGCGATCATTCTAAAAAACAGTATCGATGTCTTTGAAATCGACCAGTTGGAAGACCATGAAAGTTTGTGTTTGAAGGTTTCTATTTGGGGGAACACGTTTGTTCTTTGTGCAGTTTATCGTGCGCCGGACTCGGATGATTTGTTTTTGTGCAAGCTATACGATTATTTGCTGAAATTTCGTGGTAAGAATATAATTATTACCGGTGACTTTAATTTGCCGTCTGTTAACTGGAATGACTTGAACTATGGCCTCTCTTCGTCTAATGATTTCATTTTAGATATGATGTTCTCGCTCAATCTTGAACAGATTGTGAATGACTGTACACGGGGATCAGCGATCTTGGACCTGTTGTTTGTGAGCGAGTCGTTCAGTAATGGCACTGTTCACGTAGAGCGCGGCATCTCCGACCACAAATTAATATGCTTTTGCGGGAAAATCACTGGTGATAAGACCGAAAAAACCGTTAAAGTGATCAGCTTCAGAGATTTTAGCAGAGCTGATGATGTCGCGATTCTTGATTATTTGGAATGTCACCTTAGCTCTGTTACCAGTGATGTTGAGGGTTGTTGGACACAATTCTGCAATGCAGTTATGTTTTGTATTGACAAATTTGTTCCGCTCAAGAAAGTCGTTAAACGCAGTGAAAATCCTTGGATTAATCGAGAGATAATTCATGTTAAACGGAAACTTAAAAGACTTAGGAAACAGCACAGGACAGGAACTCCACTGTTTGAGTCATTAAAAAGCAAGATGACAGACAAAGTAAGAGAAGCCAGAAATAGCTTTTTCAAAAACAGGCTTGAAGAGTTCATGAGGTCGGACCCATCAAAGTTCTGGCGCCATTTGAATCCTTCCAGGCACGAAATCACGAAGATAAAAATTGACGAGGTGACTATAACAGACGCTAATGAGATTGCAACACATTTTAACAATTACTTCCAGAGTGTCTTCACGAAGCTAGATGATTTTAAACCTCAGTGTGTTTGTAGTAATGATTATTCTTCTGTTTGTAGTAACGAACTGATAATTAGTCGCGAAGGAGTTTTAGCAATGTTACTTAAACTTAACACAAAAAAATCTTCCGGACCCGATGGTGTTCCGAATTCATTTCTTAAACGCTACGCGGAACAAATATCTCAATACTTAACTGATATGTTTAACTTGTCTTTGACAACAGGTGTTATACCGTCTGATTGGCGTAAGGCTCGAGTTGTCCCTATTCTTAAGAAAGGTGACTGCCAACTAGTTACCAATTATCGCCCTGTTTCATTGACGAACAATTGCTGTAAGTTGTTAGAGCATGCTATTTTTTGTTATATTGTAAAATTTTTAGAGGACCGTAATATTTTGACAGCTTACCAACATGGTTTTAGGAGAGGGATGTCTACTGTTACCCAACTTTTATCTGTAGTGCATGAATTTTCAAGAGTCCTGGATGCTTCCGGACAAACAGATGTCTTATTTTTTGACTTTAGTAAAGCATTTGACAAGGTGCCTCACGGAAAATTATTGTTTAAACTTCAATCGATTGGACTTCCCTCTTTTATAATTCAGTGGGTGCATGCCTATCTTACAGATAGGCAGCAATTTGTAGCAATCCAGGACTCTTGTTCTGACATGCTGCATGTGACTTCAGGGGTTCCTCAAGGCAGTGTCTTGGGACCCCTGTTATTTTTAATCTATGTGAATGACCTAGTGGATATTGTTGAAAAGGATGTAGAGGTGAGGCTGTTTGCCGATGATTGTATAATTTTTAAAGAGGTAGTAAGTGATTCTGACCACTTGTCACTTCAAAAAACTGTGCTAGCAATTGCAGACTGGTGTGAGCGCTGGGGCATGGATATTAACCCAAACAAAACCGTATTATTAAGAATCACAAGAAAAAAAGCACCCAGAATTCACAGTTATATACTTCACAATCATCCCATTTTAGAAGTAGAAAGCTATAAGTACCTCGGAGTAACCCTCACGAACAAACTTACTTGGTCCACTCATATAGCTGACATCTGCTCATCAGCAGTAAAGAAGTTATGGTTTATTAAAAGAAAACTCAGAAACTCTCCCGTGAGTACCAGAATCACTGCATACAAGGCTTGTGTTAGGTCCCGACTTGAATATGCGGCAGCAGTGTGGGACCCGCATAACAAGAAAGACATTGCTCAACTGGAGCGTGTTCAGCGAAAAGCAGTTCGTTTTATTTATGGGAAATATAGAAGGATAGACTCTCCAACTGCATTAATTCGAAAGAGTAATTTACAGTTCTTGGCAATAAGAAGAAAAGTTACCCGTCTAGTACTGCTTCATAATTACATGTCTGGAAATTTGAAGGCAGATCTTCCTGATTGCGTGAAGCTGGCGAGCACTAGGAGAACACGTCATGTACATGAGCAGTCATTAGCACCAATTTTTGCACGAACTAGTGGGTTTAAGAACAGTTTTTTTCCGAACACTGTCGCGGAGTGGAATGGCCTTCCTTCGGGTCTATGTAAGTCTAGAAATTTTGAGAAGGAGCTCAAGAACTTATTGTATGGCTCCTAGTATCTTGTTTGATGACTCTGGATTTGTGTCCTGTTTACTGACTCGCGGTTTTGTAGCTGATGCTCTTTTAGAAATTTTTTTAGTTGTATGCCCCTCCTGCTTGGGCCAACTCTGGCTTGCAGTATACTGAAATAAATAAATAAATATTCACTTGTGGAATTAAAAAAAAAGGTGTTATCATCTATTGTACTTTTTTTTCTACAAGACAGGCGCTCCAATGACTAGCGCTCTTCCCGCTGCCACACTACTTCTCTGAGCGGCGCATTAGGTAGGCCACGGCTCGCAGTCAATGCCAGGTTAGAGGAAATAGCTGACACATTGCTTCCTAACGTCAGCAGCTGTATAGGTAAAAATAAAATGAACTTAAGTTTCAGAAGCACAGAGTGAAACAAATGTGTACTGAGCGAGCACGAAATGCTGCCGCAGGACTGAACTGGTGCCTTTAAACACTGCGGCTTTACCGCATAGACCCTTGGAAAGAGGGGCGGTGAAGGGACAAGACTCCCTGCTTCCTCTGCCTGCAATTGCTTCAAGAAATGTCAACTTCATGCTTCGCAATCCTTTCTTCATAATGGCAGACATTTCGCTTAATTGCCTATTTGCCATAGCAATGCAGGAAAAACAACATGTAGTGTTCGCCTGCCCTGAGCCTCACTACATGTATTGCCGAGAAAACGGCCCGGCTAAGACGGAGACCTCCGCGATAACATGCATAATAACTGTTCAGTTATTACAAAACTTTCGAAAAAGTCATAAGCCAAGCTTTAATTTCGACATCTGATGTCACGGTTACGTTATACTGACATGACACACTCGGCGAAGTCCTCCAGTGCTCACTGAGTAATTTTTGACTATCGCTACCAACATATATGCTTTGCCAAAATCAGACCTGTGAAATTACATGCGACACACTCAGCATGTTCCGCAAATGGGAAACAAGCACCCTGGTCATGCCGTGAAGCTCTTTTTTTTCGCCGTCATCCATTCGGCAATGAATGGGGAAGGAAAAAAAGAAAAATAATAAATAACGCTTAGGACATTTACAAATAAAGGGGACAAAAGGGAGAGGCGGCAAAAAGACATGGGGCAGAAATGTCCGCCATGTATCAATTCTGCTGACCGACAGTACCAGGAAGATACATGTCAGGCAAAAGGCGCGAAAAAAAATGTGTTGCGCCTGTCAGTCACACTGATAGCAAAATTGAATGTTGTTACAGGACCTTCAGCTGCGGTGTACTAAAACGTCTCTTGGCGCTGGCGGTATATTATACCCCTGTCACACGGCCAGTTTCAATGGCCATCGAGTCGAGAGCCATCGAGATTTTCGATCGCCATTGAACTCGAGGGAGTTGTGGAGCTGCTACACGGCAAATCTCAATGGCCATTGAAATCGTTCTCGTGTCTTACGCCAAGCTCGTGTGGCGCCACAATCGCTGCTTTCGGTTTCGCGCAAATAACAAAAATATATTGACGAAACTTAACTAAATGTTGAAATACACTTTCTTGCAGTCATAAGGCGCGTTCACACTTGTTCAAAAATCCGGCAAGCGAAGCGGATTCGCTCGCCGCAAAAACTAGGACCTGTTCTCATCTGTTGACGCCCGGGCGAGTTGGAACGGCCGCGCCGCTGCTGCTTCTCGCTTTGCGCACCACGTCGCCGCTCGCGACGTACACAGATACAGTGAGAAAAGAGCATAAATTTATGCTGTCTACGTACCACGAGCGTATGCACGCTTACGTACGCTAAACGCAGGCGCATTCTCACATTGAGTTCAGCGTATGCTAGCAGAGAGGCAAAAATAAACTTAGTCTCTAGTGGCGCCATCTGGTAGTCAAAACGGGAACCATTACTGTCAACATACCGCCTCTCTTAGGCCTAACAGCGGCAGAATCGTCACTCTAAATAAAAATAAAGCAAATTTATCACTTATACGTTTTCTTCTAGGCAAGATGAGACGAAGCGAAAGACCGGTGCCCCATTTATGACCAGTGAACGGACAGAAAAAGGCAGCAACAACGAGAATTCAGTCCGAAGCGAGGGGTCCGGCTTTGAAGGGCGCCGCCATGTTTGTTGTCGTTCGAAGCAATGCTAGCAACCTTGGGCAACGCTCGAAGGCCCTCGAAATCTCGATAGAGTTCCGGGCTGCTCCGTCGACTCGATAGACTATTGACTCGATGGCCATTCAAATTGGCCGTGTAGCAGCGCTCGATCGCCTTCGAGTCGATAGGCTATCGATTCGAGGGCCTTCGAAATGCCCGTGTGACAGGGGTATTAGTTTCAGAAATGGGGGCTACACCTTCCCACGCCATGGGCAAAATCATATGGAACTGAAACCATAAAAATCATGGGCGGTAATCTTTGGGGTAAGCTGCAAAAAAAAAAAAACGATGTTTCTCTAACCACAGAGCGCGTTGAAAAAAAAAAGAGAAAAAGAAAGCTCCACGATTTTTTGTTTAATTAAGGCTTGTGACACTTACAAACAGGCTCAGGTTTGCAACCGAGCCCGCTGTGTGCACCGCCATGCAGCGGAGCTTCCCAAGTGCACAGTCCACAGGCACTTGTACTCAGTTTTTAACCAGCGAGTGACCGGCGGTGGGAGTCGAACACCCCACCTCCCGCAGCCGAGACGGGCGTCTTAGCCACTACGCCACGACTGCGGTGATTAATCCTTGACATATAAAAGCATTTTCCTCGGCGATAAGACATTTCCTCCTTTCCAGGCGTGACGTCAGACAAGCTAGCGCAGCGCCACCCGTGACCGCTTAAACCGGCTTACTGACGCTTCGTCCATGCGCGACGCTTTTCATGTTGTAGGCGGCCGTCACGTGGTGATAACTGGTGATGTGGTGCTCGTTCCGCCATTACTTCTGACCGTGGTCGTCATTTCGACTTCGCATTATTCGCCAACCTACCCGTCCATAACATCAAGACGATCTTTTACCACCAGATTTTCTACGGTCGACGGCTTTCCTCGGCAACTGAAGGCTTCGCTTATAGCGCTGGTTCTCCCTTCACACTGGATTGAGCGCCTACCCGTGGGTCCTGCTTGGCCTACGCACTACACTTCGCAATGACTGTTCCACATGTGCAGCAGAGCTGACGTCTGTTGCCACTGCTCGTGTTCCTGGCAAATATTTCGAGCACTCGCCAAGCACACCTGTCGACGTTTCCAACAACGCCGGCCGTCTACGCAGCTCTGTGCGCATCACAGTCGGTCAGCCTGCAGGAAAAGGAGGTTCCTTTTCTGCGCAGTTTATTGAGTACGAGCAGACAGTACGGGGGGTTGGCTTGATGTGATTGCATTTGTTATCCTGTTGTTGTGTTCGTATTTCAAGCAGGAATGATATGTCATAGGTTTCCTTTGCACGCGTGGTAGTGATTGTTGTGTTTCGATTTTGTATTTTCTAACGCTTTTAAAAGCTTCCCTTTCGTGAATAAAAATTCAGTTGATAGTCTGCGCTTGTGTTGTGTCTTCTTGTTCGCTTTGGTCCTCGTTTCTTTTTGCGCAGCTAAGTGTGAATGGTAAGCCGAAACCCTTTACAAGTTTAACAGCGGAACTGTATGTGGCTAGCTCCTGGTGTGAGCGTCTACGTATAGGGCTGGGGAAACTCGCGGTTAACGTGACCTGGCCGTCACCCACAACGAGGAAACGTCCGAGCATGCCCCACACCCGTGTTAGTAGAGGCTTCTAAGTTTTGTAACGTTCAAAAGCACTAATGAGAAAGTGTAATCGTAGAGACATTTTCTTTTCGGCACGGAGCAAGTTTGTGAATGGACTTCTTTCAACTGGGATTTGAAGCGCCTCGGAGTGGCCGGAGGCGACATTTCAAGCGGGCAGACGAAAGATGGACGGATCAATACCCTGTGAGCATTCTTTTACAGTTTTTTTCTGTCGTTGCAAGTGAAAGGCGGAAAAGCCATTTTACGACGCGTGGAAAATGGGCAAGAACGTGAATTAACAAGGTAAAAAGTGTTGCTGGTTAATGCCAGATCTTGTGGCGAAAAACAGCGCTTAAAGGGCAACTGCAGCACTTTTTTGAGAATTTCGCGATATTCAAGGATTCGAATCTAAATAGGCTTTACGTGAAGCATGCCAATTGTTTTTGCACTAGCATTTGAAGTAGTTACGTAATGGACGATTGAATTTTGCGCTGCTGCTCAATGCACTGGAGGTGTGCACGTAAGTTCAGCGTGACGTCACGGAAGGTCTGCCTTACATTACCACTGTCGTCAGCCACACCCTGCCCTGACTCGTTAGACGCTGCCAATCAACTCTCGGCAGGGTTTGCCTTTGATGGCGTTCCTTTTTTTCCTTCAAAGCAGGCGTTTGCGCGTTGGAAATGTATACCGATACCTTCGATGACGTCATCATGCGCCCCCCCCCCCCCCCCCTCCCAACTTGGCGTTGTGCGCTGCGGAGAACCTTAAAGGTCGTCCGGATTTGAATCAGGGACTACTTCACTATTTCAAGCGCTAAACCAAAAAGACTTCGCATGCTTTACCTGCAAGTTTCACACATTCTATCATCTCAAGCTCGTGTATTTCTAAAACCTATGCAGTTTCCCTTTTAAATCAGAGGCGGCGGCAAACGCGTCGCATCCCCACACTTCTTTGTCTCGTGTAAGCGCTGCTTTTTTGCTGCGAAAATGCGGTATTTATTTTTCAAACATTTTGTATATGCCATCGCTCGAATGGCACCCTTAACACGATGTCACCCTTCGAACATTTCCAGCGTTTCTTTTTTCCTCCACTTGCGAACTTCGGCTGTATATTCACTTGTGGAATTAAAAAAAAAGGTGTTATCATCTATTGTACTTTTTTTTCTACAAGACAGGCGCTCCAATGACTAGCGCTCTTCCCGCTGCCACACTACTTCTCTGAGCGGCGCATTAGGTAGGCCACGGCTCGCAGTCAATGCCAGGTTAGAGGAAATAGCTGACACATTGCTTCCTAACGTCAGCAGCTGTATAGGTAAAAATAAAATGAACTTAAGTTTCAGAAGCACAGAGTGAAACAAATGTGTACTGAGCGAGCACGAAATGCTGCCGCAGGACTGAACTGGTGCCTTTAAACACTGCGGCTTTACCGCATAGACCCTTGGAAAGAGGGGCGGTGAAGGGACAAGACTCCCTGCTTCCTCTGCCTGCAATTGCTTCAAGAAATGTCAACTTCATGCTTCGCAATCCTTTCTTCATAATGGCAGACATTTCGCTTAATTGCCTATTTGCCATAGCAATGCAGGAAAAACAACATGTAGTGTTCGCCTGCCCTGAGCCTCACTACATGTATTGCCGAGAAAACGGCCCGGCTAAGACGGAGACCTCCGCGATAACATGCATAATAACTGTTCAGTTATTACAAAACTTTCGAAAAAGTCATAAGCCAAGCTTTAATTTCGACATCTGATGTCACGGTTACGTTATACTGACATGACACACTCGGCGAAGTCCTCCAGTGCTCACTGAG
Organism: Amblyomma mixtum; assembly: GCF_055824585.1. Lineage (NCBI taxonomy): Eukaryota > Metazoa > Arthropoda > Arachnida > Ixodida > Ixodidae > Amblyomma > Amblyomma mixtum. Next base: position 134,552,526 of record NC_143019.1, on the reverse strand, counting down.
TAATTTTTGACTATCGCTACCAACATATATGCTTTGCCAAAATCAGACCTGTGAAATTACATGCGACACACTCAGCATGTTCCGCAAATGGGAAACAAGCACCCTGGTCATGCCGTGAAGCTCTTTTTTTTCGCCGTCATCCATTCGGCAATGAATGGGGAAGGAAAAAAAGAAAAATAATAAATAACGCTTAGGACATTTACAAATAAAGGGGACAAAAGGGAGAGGCGGCAAAAAGACATGGGGCAGAAATGTCCGCCATGTATCAATTCTGCTGACCGACAGTACCAGGAAGATACATGTCAGGCAAAAGGCGCGAAAAAAAATGTGTTGCGCCTGTCAGTCACACTGATAGCAAAATTGAATGTTGTTACAGGACCTTCAGCTGCGGTGTACTAAAACGTCTCTTGGCGCTGGCGGTATATTATACCCCTGTCACACGGCCAGTTTCAATGGCCATCGAGTCGAGAGCCATCGAGATTTTCGATCGCCATTGAACTCGAGGGAGTTGTGGAGCTGCTACACGGCAAATCTCAATGGCCATTGAAATCGTTCTCGTGTCTTACGCCAAGCTCGTGTGGCGCCACAATCGCTGCTTTCGGTTTCGCGCAAATAACAAAAATATATTGACGAAACTTAACTAAATGTTGAAATACACTTTCTTGCAGTCATAAGGCGCGTTCACACTTGTTCAAAAATCCGGCAAGCGAAGCGGATTCGCTCGCCGCAAAAACTAGGACCTGTTCTCATCTGTTCACGCCCGGGCGAGTTGGAACGGCCGCGCCGCTGCTGCTTCTCGCTTTGCGCACCACGTCGCCGCTCGCGACGTACACAGATACAGTGAGAAAAGAGCATAAATTTATGCTGTCTACGTACCACGAGCGTATGCACGCTTACGTACGCTAAACGCAGGCGCATTATCACATTGAGTTCAGCGTATGCTAGCAGAGAGGCAAAAATAAACTTAGTCTCTAGTGGCGCCATCTGGTAGTCAAAACGGGAACCATTACTGTCAACAAACCGCCTCTCTTAGGCCTAACAGCGGCAGAATCGTCACTCTAAATAAAAAATAAAGCAAATTTATCACTTATACGTTTTCTTCTAGGCAAGATGAGACGAAGCGAAAGACCGGTGCCCCATTTATGACCAGTGAACGGACAGAAAAAGGCAGCAACAACGAGAATTCAGTCCGAAGCGAGGGGTCCGGCTTTGAAGGGCGCCGCCATGTTTGTTGTCGTTCGAAGAAATGCTAGCAACCTTGGGCAACGCTCGAAGGCCCTCGAAATCTCGATAGAGTTCCGGGCTGCTCCGTCGACTCGATAGACTATTGACTCGATGGCCATTCAAACTGGCCGTGTAGCAGCGCTCGATCGCCTTCGAGTCGATAGGCTATCGATTCGAGGGCCTTCGAAATGCCCGTGTGACAGGGGTATTAGTTTCAGAAATGGGGGCTACACCTTCCCACGCCATGGGCAAAATCATATGGAACTGAAACCATAAAAATCATGGGCGGTAATCTTTGGGGTAAGCTGCAAAAAAAAAAAATCACTTGTTTCTCTAACCACAGAGCGCGTTGAAAAAAAAAGAGAAAAAGAAAGCTCCACGATTTTTTGTTTAATTAAGGCTTGTGACACTTACAAACAGGCTCAGGTTTGCAACCGAGCCCGCTGTGTGCACCGCCATGCAGCGGAGCTTCCCAAGTGCACAGTCCACAGGCACTTGTACTCAGTTTTTAACCAGCGAGTGACCGGCGGTGGGAGTCGAACACCCCACCTCCCGCAGCCGAGACGGGCGTCTTAGCCACTACGCCACGACTGCTTTTTTTTTTTTTCTTTATTGCCTGGCTTTGACACAAAAAAACTGGACAACACAAACAATCAACAAAAGACAATAACTATGTACACACGACTTGTGGTCAGCCAGCATAAATCTGGCTTCGTCCAATTAAAATTCACGCAACGTACAGAGCGGCTCTATACTTGAGAGCCACTCCGGAGGCTCCGCAGCGGCTTTCTGAATGGCCAGAAACATCTCCATACTTTCTCAAAAGTAAATTCTGGCAGGTCTTGCGTCACTGTCACAATGCCAGCCTGCCATTCTGGAGCGCCATATACAGTGGAGGCCTGTCAACATTATTAAATCGAAAGGCACCCCATCCTCATTTTCAACACATAAGAACCGGATGCCATAAGGGTCTAGTGGAAATTCTTTCTTTAATGTTCGCTGCAATACATCCCAAAAATAAACCCCTTCCCAACAGTGTAAAAATACATGGTCTATTGTTTCCGGCTTTCTGCAAATTAAACAGTGAGATCCCCAGGGTAAAAACAATTCCTTTCCCTCTAAAAATTTTTTAACCGGTAAGGTCCCGGTGTGCAACTTAAAAAAGAAGGTTTTTGTTCCAGGCGGCACCTGCATTGTTTTTACTCTCTTTAAAACATCTTTGCCTGGGCCTCCACTGTACACGGCCCTGTACAAGGGCTCGGGGAAAACTACATCGCACAAGGCACGGTACAGTTTCTTTCGTTTCACACTGGCCAGAAAGTCATTTGAAAACCGCGCGGAAAGAAACCTTACACTGGCTACGACTTCCCGGTAAAAACCGGTGACCCTACTATACACCTCAGCAGTTCCGACTATGTACTCTGGAAGTAGATGCCGCAGCCTAACTTGGCATACGGTACGCAAAAAAGGGTCTCTTGTGTCCCTAAAAAACAAAAAACGATTGACCAGCTGTCGCAAAAACAAATGGCCCAATCCCAACCCGCCGTCTTGTACCCGTCGAAACAGGTTGGTCCGGCTGCAGCGCTCCCATTCGGACGACCAGATAAAGACGGCGAAAATTCGGTGTAGCTTTTGAATACTTAACCGTGAACAGTGCAACACCTGCATTACATACCAGAGCCTGCTGATAAAGAACAGGTTGCAAACAGTGGCTCTGGCGAAAATCGACAAGGTCGTTCCTTTCCACTTATCAGCTCTCTCCCGTGTCTCTTTGACCTGTCCTGTCCAATAATCTTCACTGTCACGGTAAGCATCGAGCGGAACGCCCAAGTACTTATCTGGCGGTGTCGTCCAAGGCACGCTGGCAAACCGCTCAGGCGTAGATGCCCACCCGCCATGCCACAGCCCAAGGCACTTCGACCAGTTAACCCCGCTGCCTGTAGCTTGGCTGAAATCGCGTACACATTGAACAGCCTCGCTTATGCCTCTCTTGTCAACGGCAAACACAGCAATATCATCAGCGTACGCCAAGAGCTTTACTTCGGCTGCTTGTAAAGTAAATCCGTTAATACTCCTGTTTTTCAGAATCTTTAAACAAAGGGTCTCCACATAAATACAAAATAAAAGAGGGCTGAGGGGACAGCCCTGGCGCACCGAACGCTGCACGCTAATGGGGGCCCCCAGACTCTTGTTAACGATCAATCTCGTCGTGCAGTTCCGGTATGCCAGGGCCACACCCTCGCGGATAACAGAACCAACATTAACATGGTCTAATACTGAAAACAAAAGTTCATGGGCAACACAGTCAAAAGCCTTTTCCAAATCGATCTGTAGAATAGCCACCTGACCATTAGTGTCATCACATGTTTCTAAGACACTGCGCGCAACGTGAATAATTGTGAAAATAGACCGCCCTTTAACGCCGCAGGTTTGATGCGGACCAACTAATAAATGAATCACGGTCTGCAGCCTTCGTGCCAAAACCTTCATGTAAATTTTGTACTCGGCGTTAGTGAGTGCTATGGGTCGGTATGCTGTTACCAATCGTAATCTGTCTATGTCGTCCGTCTTGGGAATAAGCACAGTATGGGACGACCCATAGGACGGAGGCAGTGCTTTTACTTTATAGGCTTCATTAAAGATTACCTGCAAGACCGGGGAAATTACATTTTTAAATTCTTTGTAGAATGCCGCGCTGAACCCGTCCGTTCCAGGCGACTTACCTGGGTTTAAACTGTCTATTGCTTGCTCAACTTCCCCTTGACTTATCTTCTGCTCTAATCTGTCTTTAGTTTCGTCGTCCAGACGCGGCATCTCGGCTAGAAACGAATCCTTAAATGCGATAACATCTACCGGCTGCAATGCGAAGAGCGCCTGGTAATGCTCGAAAAAAGCTGCTTTGATATGAACGATGTCTGTATTTGAAACACCTCCCCATTCTATTTCATGAATGTGATTTCTTTCCGCACGGGCTTTTTCCAAACCAAGCGCTCGTTTCGTTGGCGCTTCCCCTGCAGCCATGTCTTCTGCCCTTGCCCTCACCAATGCTCCCCGATAACGTTCTTGTTCTATCAGCTCTAGCTTTTGTTTGGTTTTTCTTATATCCTCTATCCATTTACCAGGCGCTCGGCATTCCTGTTTTATCATCTTCTGAAGCAGTGCCTTTAGCTCCATTTCCTCTTTTTTTGCTTTTTGACGTATACAGGTGGCTCTATCTATTGCTTTTAATTTTAAAGTTTCTTTAGTGAGCTCCCACTGCTGCCAAATCCTCATGTTACTACTTGGTTCTATTTTTGCTATTTCTTCCCTTACAGTTCGGTTATAAAATTCGTCCTGCAGTAGCTTGTCATTTAACTTCCACATTTCCCACGTAAAACCATTCCCCTTCTTAACGATTCCTATGCAGCACAGAACCAAACAATGATCAGAAAAAGAAACCGGCAGTACTCCATAACTATTGCATTTAGGTAAAATTTCCGCTGATGCATAAATGCGGTCTAGCCGTGCGTGACTTGTGCCCTCGAATCGTGTGTACCTAACAGCACGCGTTCCTTCAAGACACTCTGCTACATCCTCGAGGTTGCAGTTCACAATCATTCGTAACAACACTTCGGTGCTTTTATCTCGGAAACCTCGGACGCTTGTCTTGTCGCGCGCACTAAGGACACAGTTGTAGTCGCCCATAACAATCAGGTGTCTGTCCGTGCGAAGCCGTTCTTCGACGCTTTCAAAAAACGCGGCTCGGCCATCAACCACATTAGGTGCATACAGACAAACAATACGCCAGTCGATGTTACAGAGCGAAAAATCGATGGACACGTATCTACCCGACAGGCACGAATGATGACCGTGTACTTCTATCCCCGGCAACTTCTTAACAAAAAGAATACAGCCAGCCGATGTGCCTACAGCATGGCTAACGACGGCAAAATACCTAGACGTGAAACGTTGCACCATGCTCCCGGTCTCTTCCTCCCCGTCGACTTTGGTCTCCTGCACTGCCAGTATATCGATATCTTGCTCCGTTACAAGTCGGTACAGCTGGCTTTGTTTTCTTTTACCTGCCAGGCCTCTGACATTTAGGGTGGCAACTTTAAACGGAGTTGCAGAAGCCATTTTAACTTACGAAGAAGAGACCGAAAGCATGGTGCTTACCTCCCTCGCCTAGCATGTCGCTAGACGATGCCGTCGCCGCCGGTGTCATCCGGCGCGAGCACGTGCTCCTGGTCAGGCGGCGCCTTTTCGCCGCCACGCTTGTCAGTCGGGACCTTTGGTCGCGGCCGCAGGCTGGGCCGTCGCGCTTGGGGCGTCTTTGCCGGCGGTTCCTCCACGCTGGGCTGTGCTGCCTTCTCCCCGTCAGCCTTGGTCTCGGCGTGCGAACGCTTCGCTGGGGTGGTCACGCCGGTGCTCATGCGGGCATCGGTCTTCTCGTCGCGGCTCTCGCTGGCCGCCTTCGATTCCACGTCCACTGGTACTGGCGGGTTCGCTCTGTCCTTGGGTGCCTCCAGAGGCGTTAATGAAGGGTCACTAACTGGCGGCCCGCTCTCCTGTGAGACCACGGTGTCGGTGCCGCTACTCGCAACAGCTGGCTGAACCGCCGCCCCCTCCGTTTTGCCCGTGTCGTCGGCACCGCTCGCTGCTTCCTCTGCTTCGACGACGTCCATCAGTTCTGCGGAGTCGCTCGCTGCTACACGGCCGGTAGCCGACGCGTAGGTACGAACGCAGTCAGCCTCCGAGTGTCCATAGCGTCGGCATTTCGAACACCTGGGCACCTTGCAATCGCGGCGAACGTGTCCCGTGCCGCCGCAACGAAGGCACTGCATCGGCCGCCCGGGAACCACCACGAGAGCCAACTCGCCAGCGACTCGTACCTGGTGAGGCAGGTCGTCCACCTTCACGCCTGGCTTCAGTTTCAGGAGCACGGTCCTCGTGGTGGACCCCTTCTCTTTCATGCCGGCGACGCGCCAACGCTCCCGGGTGACCTCGGTCACGTTGCCGAACGCCGCGAATGCGGTACGGATGTCCTCGTCGGCGACGCCGTGTAGCATCCAGTGGAGGCGCAGCTTTACCTGATGGTCTTCTGGGTCAAAAACGATGCAGCGGCGACCCTTCACTTCCAGCTCCTTCATGGCGGCCAGTTTCTTTGCGGCGTCAGCGCTGCTGAAGGTCACCGCCCACACATGGTTTATCTGGTACGCCCCCAACGCCACGACGTCGGGGAGCGCACCAACGTTGGCGAGGGCGTCTCTGAAGTCTTCGACCCTGTAGGGCCTCACACGCACGTCCCCGTGCAAAAAAACCGTGTTTAAAACAACACGTCCGGTGGGCAGGGTAGGCAGAACGATCTCGTAATCCTTATCTGCGTCGCTGGCAAACCTGTTTCCGCGGCCGGCAACGGCCGCTATCGCCGCTCCGTGGGAGCCCATGATTCTGCGTCCGTCACGCTCGGTGGCTGGAAGTAGAATGACTACGCCACGACTGCGGTGATTAATCCTTGACATATAAATATATCATTTTCCTCGGCGATAAGACATTTCCTCCTTTCCAGGCGTGACGTCAGACAAGCTAGCGCAGCGCCACCCGTGACCGCTTAAACCGGCTTACTGACGCTTCGTCCATGCGCGACGCTTTTCATGTTGTAGGCGGCCGTCACGTGGTGATAACTGGTGATGTGGTGCTCGTTCCGCCATTACTTCTGACCGTGGTCGTCATTTCGACTTCGCATTATTCGCCAACCTACCCGTCCATAACATCAAGACGATCTTTTACCACCAGATTTTCTAAGGTCGACGGCTTTCCTCGGCAACTGAAGGCTTCGCTTATAGCGCTGGTTCTCCCTTCACACTGGATTGAGCGCCTACCCTTGGGTCCTGCTTGGCCTACGCACTACACTTCGCAATGACTGTTCCACATGTGCAGCAGAGCTCACGTCTGTTGCCACTGCTCGTGTTCCTGGCAAATATTTCGAGCACTCGCCAAGCACACCTGTCGACGTTTCCAACAACGCCGGCCGTCTACGCAGCTCTGTGCGCATCACAGTCGGTCAGCCTGCAGGAAAAGGAGGTTCCTTTTCTGCGCAGTTTATTGAGTACGAGCAGACAGTACGGGGGGTTGGCTTGATGTGATTGCATTTGTTATCCTGTTGTTGTGTTCGTATTTCAAGCAGGAATGATATGTCATAGGTTTCCTTTGCACGCGTGGTAGTGATTGTTGTGTTTCGATTTTGTATTTTCTAACGCTTTTAAAAGCTTCCCTTTCGTGAATAAAAATTCAGTTGATAGTCTGCGCTTGTGTTGTGTCTTCTTGTTCGCTTTGGTCCTCGTTTCTTTTTGCGCAGCTAAGTGTGAATGGTAAGCCGAAACCCTTTACAAGTTTAACAGCGGAACTGTATGTGGCTAGCTCCTGGTGTGAGCGTCTACGTATAGGGCTGGGGAAACTCGCGGTTAACGTGACCTGGCCGTCACCCACAACGAGGAAACGTCCGAGCATGCCCCACACCCGTGTTAGTAGAGGCTTCTAAGTTTTGTAACGTTCAAAAGCACTAATGAGAAAGTGTAATCGTAGAGACATTTTCTTTTCGGCACGGAGCAAGTTTGTGAATGGACTTCATTCAACTGGGATTTGAAGCGCCTCGGAGTGGCCGGAGGCGACATTTCAAGTGGGCAGACGAAAGATGGACGGATCAATACCCTGTGAGCATTCTTTTACAGTTTTTTTCTGTCGTTGCAAGTGAAAGGCGGAAAAGCCATTTTACGACGCGTGGAAAATGGGCAAGAACGTGAATTAACAAGGTAAAAAGTGTTGCTGGTTAATGCCAGATCTTGTGGCGAAAAACAGCGCTTAAAGGGCAACTGCAGCACTTTTTTGAGAATTTCGCGATATTCAAGGATTCGAATCTAAATAGGCTTTACGTGAAGCATGCCAATTGTTTTTGCACTAGCATTTGAAGTAGTTACGTAATGGACGATTGAATTTTGCGCTGCTGCTCAATGCACTGGAGGTGTGCACGTAAGTTCAGCGTGACGTCACGGAAGGTCTGCCTTACATTACCACTGTCGTCAGCCACACCCTGCCCTGACTCGTTAGACGCTGCCAATCAACTCTCGGCAGGGTTTGCCTTTGATGGCGTTCCTTTTTTTCCTTCAAAGCAGGCGTTTGCGCGTTGGAAATGTATACCGATACCTTCGATGACGTCATCATGCGCCCCCCCCCCCCTCCCAACTTGGCGTTGTGCGCTGCGGAGAACCTTAAAGGTCGTCCGGATTTGAATCAGGGACTACTTCACTATTTCAAGCGCTAAACCAAAAAGACTTCGCATGCTTTACCTGCAAGTTTCACACATTCTATCATCTCAAGCTCGTGTATTTCTAAAACCTATGCAGTTTCCCTTTTAAATCAGAGGCGGCGGCAAACGCGTCGCATCCCCACACTTCATTGTCTCGTGTAAGCGCTGCTTTTTTGCTGCGAAAATGCGGTATTTATTTTTCAAACATTTTGTATATGCCATCGCTCGAATGGCACCCTTAACACGATGTCACCCTTCGAACATTTCCAGCGTTTCTTTTTTCCTCCACTTGCGAACTTCGGCTGTATATTCACTTGTGGAATTAAAAAAAAAGGTGTTATCATCTATTGTACTTTTTTTTCTACAAGACAGGCGCTCCAATGACTAGCGCTCTTCCCGCTGCCACACTACTTCTCTGAGCGGCGCATTAGGTAGGCCACGGCTCGCAGTCAATGCCAGGTTAGAGGAAATAGCTGACACATTGCTTCCTAACGTCAGCAGCTGTATAGGTAAAAATAAAATGAACTTAAGTTTCAGAAGCACAGAGTGAAACAAATGTGTACTGAGCGAGCACGAAATGCTGCCGCAGGACTGAACTGGTGCCTTTAAACACTGCGGCTTTACCGCATAGACCCTTGGAAAGAGGGGCGGTGAAGGGACAAGACTCCCTGCTTCCTCTGCCTGCAATTGCTTCAAGAAATGTCAACTTCATGCTTCGCAATCCTTTCTTCATAATGGCAGACATTTCGCTTAATTGCCTATTTGCCATAGCAATGCAGGAAAAACAACATGTAGTGTTCGCCTGCCCTGAGCCTCACTACATGTATTGCCGAGAAAACGGCCCGGCTAAGACGGAGACCTCCGCGATAACATGCATAATAACTGTTCAGTTATTACAAAACTTTCGAAAAAGTCATAAGCCAAGCTTTAATTTCGACATCTGATGTCACGGTTACGTTATACTGACATGACACAATCGGCGAAGTCCTCCAGTGCTCACTGAGTAATTTTTGACTATCGCTACCAACATATATGCTTTGCCAAAATCAGACCTGTGAAATTACATGCGACACACTCAGCATGTTCCGCAAATGGGAAACAAGCACCCTGGTCATGCCGTGAAGCTCTTTTTTTTCGCCGTCATCCATTCGGCAATGAATGGGGAAGGAAAAAAAGAAAAATAATAAATAACGCTTAGGACATTTACAAATAAAGGGGACAAAAGGGAGAGGCGGCAAAAAGACATGGGGCAGAAATGTCCGCCATGTATCAATTCTGCTGACCGACAGTACCAGGAAGATACATGTCAGGCAAAAGGCGCGAAAAAAAATGTGTTGCGCCTGTCAGTCACACTGATAGCAAAATTGAATGTTGTTACAGGACCTTCAGCTGCGGTGTACTAAAACGTCTCTTGGCGCTGGCGGTATATTATACCCCTGTCACACGGCCAGTTTCAATGGCCATCGAGTCGAGAGCCATCGAGATTTTCGATCGCCATTGAACTCGAGGGAGTTGTGGAGCTGCTACACGGCAAATCTCAATGGCCATTGAAATCGTTCTCGTGTCTTACGCCAAGCTCGTGTGGCGCCACAATCGCTGCTTTCGGTTTCGCGCAAATAACAAAAATATATTGACGAAACTTAACTAAATGTTGAAATACACTTTCTTGCAGTCATAAGGCGCGTTCACACTTGTTCAAAAATCCGGCAAGCGAAGCGGATTCGCTCGCCGCAAAAACTAGGACCTGTTCTCATCTGTTGACGCCCGGGCGAGTTGGAACGGCCGCGCCGCTGCTGCTTCTCGCTTTGCGCACCACGTCGCCGCTCGCGACGTACACAGATACAGTGAGAAAAGAGCATAAATTTATGCTGTCTACGTACCACGAGCGTATGCACGCTTACGTACGCTAAACGCAGGCGCATTCTCACATTGAGTTCAGCGTATGCTAGCAGAGAGGCAAAAATAAACTTAGTCTCTAGTGGCGCCATCTGGTAGTCAAAACGGGAACCATTACTGTCAACAAACCGCCTCTCTTAGGCCTAACAGCGGCAGAATCGTCACTCTAAATAAAAAATAAAGCAAAGTTATCACTTATACGTTTTCTTCTAGGCAAGATGAGACGAAGCGAAAGACCGGTGCCCCATTTATGACCAGTGAACGGACAGAAAAAGGCAGCAACAACGAGAATTCAGTCCGAAGCGAGGGGTCCGGCTTTGAAGGGCGCCGCCATGTTTGTTGTCGTTCGAAGCAATGCTAGCAACCTTGGGCAACGCTCGAAGGCCCTCGAAATCTCGATAGAGTTCCGGGCTGCTCCGTCGACTCGATAGACTATTGACTCGATGGCCATTCAAACTGGCCGTGTAGCAGCGCTCGATCGCCTTCGAGTCGATAGGCTATCGATTCGAGGGCCTTCGAAATGCCCGTGTGACAGGGGTATTAGTTTCAGAAATGGGGGCTACACCTTCCCACGCCATGGGCAAAATCATATGGAACTGAAACCATAAAAATCATGGGCGGTAATCTTTGGGGTAAGCTGCAAAAAAAAAAAAATCACTTGTTTCTCTAACCACAGAGCGCGTTGAAAAAAAAAAGAGAAAAAGAAAGCTCCACGATTTTTTGTTTAATTAAGGCTTGTGGCACTTACAAACAGGCTCAGGTTTGCAACCGAGCCCGCTGTGTGCACCGCCATGCAGCGGAGCTTCCCAAGTGCACAGTCCACAGGCACTTGTACTCAGTTTTTAACCAGCGAGTGACCGGCGGTGGGAGTCGAACACCCCACCTCCCGCAGCCGAGACGGGCGTCTTAGCCACTACGCCACGACTGCGGTGATTAATCCTTGACATATAAAAGCATTTTCCTCGGCGATAAGACATTTCCTCCTTTCCAGGCGTGACGTCAGACAAGCTAGCGCAGCGCCACCCGTGACCGCTTAAACCGGCTTACTGACGCTTCGTCCATGCGCGACGCTTTTCATGTTGTAGGCGGCCGTCACGTGGTGATAACTGGTGATGTGGTGCTCGTTCCGCCATTACTTCTGACCGTGGTCGTCATTTCGACTTCGCATTATTCGCCAACCTACCCGTCCATAACATCAAGACGATCTTTTACCACCAGATTTTCTAAGGTCGACGGCTTTCCTCGGCAACTGAAGGCTTCGCTTATAGCGCTGGTTCTCCCTTCACACTGGATTGAGCGCCTACCCTTGGGTCCTGCTTGGCCTACGCACTACACTTCGCAATGACTGTTCCACATGTGCAGCAGAGCTGACGTCTGTTGCCACTGCTCGTGTTCCTGGCAAATATTTCGAGCACTCGCCAAGCACACCTGTCGACGTTTCCAACAACGCCGGCCGTCTACGCAGCTCTGTGCGCATCACAGTCGGTCAGCCTGCAGGAAAAGGAGGTTCCTTTTCTGCGCAGTTTATTGAGTACGAGCAGACAGTACGGGGGGTTGGCTTGATGTGATTGCATTTGTTATCCTGTTGTTGTGTTCGTATTTCAAGCAGGAATGATATGTCATAGGTTTCCTTTGCACGCGTGGTAGTGATTGTTGTGTTTCGATTTTGTATTTTCTAACGCTTTTAAAAGCTTCCCTTTCGTGAATAAAAATTCAGTTGATAGTCTGCGCTTGTGTTGTGTCTTCTTGTTCGCTTTGGTCCTCGTTTCTTTTTGCGCAGCTAAGTGTGAATGGTAAGCCGAAACCCTTTACAAGTTTAACAGCGGAACTGTATGTGGCTAGCTCCTGGTGTGAGCGTCTACGTATAGGGCTGGGGAAACTCGCGGTTAACGTGACCTGGCCGTCACCCACAACGAGGAAACGTCCGAGCATGCCCCACACCCGTGTTAGTAGAGGCTTCTAAGTTTTGTAACGTTCAAAAGCACTAATGAGAAAGTGTAATCGTAGAGACATTTTCTTTTCGGCACGGAGCAAGTTTGTGAATGGACTTCTTTCGACTGGGATTTGAAGCGCCTCGGAGTGGCCGGAGGCGACATTTCAAGCGGGCAGACGAAAGATGGACGGATCAATACCCTGTGAGCATTCTTTTACAGTTTTTTTCTGTCGTTGCAAGTGAAAGGCGGAAAAGCCATTTTACGACGCGTGGAAAATGGGCAAGAACGTGAATTAACAAGGTAAAAAGTGTTGCTGGTTAATGCCAGATCTTGTGGCGAAAAACAGCGCTTAAAGGGCAACTGCAGCACTTTTTTGAGAATTTCGCGATATTCAAGGATTCGAATCTAAATAGGCTTTACGTGAAGCATGCCAATTGTTTTTGCACTAGCATTTGAAGTAGTTACGTAATGGACGATTGAATTTTGCGCTGCTGCTCAATGCACTGGAGGTGTGCACGTAAGTTCAGCGTGACGTCACGGAAGGTCTGCCTTACATTACCACTGTCGTCAGCCACACCCTGCCCTGACTCGTTAGACGCTGCCAATCAACTCTCGGCAGGGTTTGCCTTTGATGGCGTTCCTTTTTTTCCTTCAAAGCAGGCGTTTGCGCGTTGGAAATGTATACCGATACCTTCGATGACGTCATCATGCGCCCCCCCCCCCTCCCAACTTGGCGTTGTGCGCTGCGGAGAACCTTAAAGGTCGTCCGGATTTGAATCAGGGACTACTTCACTATTTCAAGCGCTAAACCAAAAAGACTTCGCATGCTTTACCTGCAAGTTTCACACATTCTATCATCTCAAGCTCGTGTATTTCTAAAACCTATGCAGTTTCCCTTTTAAATCAGAGGCGGCGGCAAACGCGTCGCATCCCCACACTTCTTTGTCTCGTGTAAGCGCTGCTTTTTTGCTGCGAAAATGCGGTATTTATTTTTCAAACATTTTGTATATGCCATCGCTCGAATGGCACCCTTAACACGATGTCACCCTTCGAACATTTCCAGCGTTTCTTTTTTCCTCCACTTGCGAACTTCGGCTGTATATTCACTTGTGGAATTAAAAAAAAAGGTGTTATCATCTATTGTACTTTTTTTTCTACAAGACAGGCGCTCCAATGACTAGCGCTCTTCCCGCTGCCACACTACTTCTCTGAGCGGCGCATTAGGTAGGCCACGGCTCGCAGTCAATGCCAGGTTAGAGGAAATAGCTGACACATTGCTTCCTAACGTCAGCAGCTGTATAGGTAAAAATAAAATGAACTTAAGTTTCAGAAGCACAGAGTGAAACAAATGTGTACTGAGCGAGCACGAAATGCTGCCGCAGGACTGAACTGGTGCCTTTAAACACTGCGGCTTTACCGCATAGACCCTTGGAAAGAGGGGCGGTGAAGGGACAAGACTCCCTGCTTCCTCTGCCTGCAATTGCTTCAAGAAATGTCAACTTCATGCTTCGCAATCCTTTCTTCATAATGGCAGACATTTCGCTTAATTGCCTATTTGCCATAGCAATGCAGGAAAAACAACATGTAGTGTTCGCCTGCCCTGAGCCTCACTACATGTATTGCCGAGAAAACGGCCCGGCTAAGACGGAGACCTCCGCGATAACATGCATAATAACTGTTCAGTTATTACAAAACTTTCGAAAAAGTCATAAGCCAAGCTTTAATTTCGACATCTGATGTCACGGTTACGTTATACTGACATGACACACTCGGCGAAGTCCTCCAGTGCTCACTGAGTAATTTTTGACTATCGCTACCAACATATATGCTTTGCCAAAATCAGACCTGTGAAATTACATGCGACACACTCAGCATGTTCCGCAAATGGGAAACAAGCACCCTGGTCATGCCGTGAAGCTCTTTTTTTTCGCCGTCATCCATTCGGCAATGAATGGGGAAGGAAAAAAAGAAAAATAATAAATAACGCTTAGGACATTTACAAATAAAGGGGACAAAAGGGAGAGGCGGCAAAAAGACATGGGGCAGAAATGTCCGCCATGTATCAATTCTGCTGACCGACAGTACCAGGAAGATACATGTCAGGCAAAAGGCGCGAAAAAAAATGTGTTGCGCCTGTCAGTCACACTGATAGCAAAATTGAATGTTGTTACAGGACCTTCAGCTGCGGTGTACTAAAACGTCTCTTGGCGCTGGCGGTATATTATACCCCTGTCACACGGCCAGTTTCAATGGCCATCGAGTCGAGAGCCATCGAGATTTTCGATCGCCATTGAACTCGAGGGAGTTGTGGAGCTGCTACACGGCAAATCTCAATGGCCATTGAAATCGTTCTCGTGTCTTACGCCAAGCTCGTGTGGCGCCACAATCGCTGCTTTCGGTTTCGCGCAAATAACAAAAATATATTGACGAAACTTAACTAAATGTTGAAATACACTTTCTTGCAGTCATAAGGCGCGTTCACACTTGTTCAAAAATCCGGCAAGCGAAGCGGATTCGCTCGCCGCAAAAACTAGGACCTGTTCTCATCTGTTGACGCCCGGGCGAGTTGGAACGGCCGCGCCGCTGCTGCTTCTCGCTTTGCGCACCACGTCGCCGCTCGCGACGTACACAGGTACAGTGAGAAAAGAGCATAAATTTATGCTGTCTACGTACCACGAGCGTATGCACGCTTACGTACGCTAAACGCAGGCGCATTCTCACATTGAGTTCAGCGTATGCTAGCAGAGAGGCAAAAATAAACTTAGTCTCTAGTGGCGCCATCTGGTAGTCAAAACGGGAACCATTACTGTCAGCAAACCGCCTCTCTTAGGCCTAACAGCGGCAGAATCGTCACTCTAAATAAAAAATAAAGCAAATTTATCACTTATACGTTTTCTTCTAGGCAAGATGAGACGAAGCGAAAGACCGGTGCCCCATTTATGACCAGTGAACGGACAGAAAAAGGCAGCAACAACGAGAATTCAGTCCGAAGCGAGGGGTCCGGCTTTGAAGGGCGCCGCCATGTTTGTTGTCGTTCGAAGCAATGCTAGCAACCTTGGGCAACGCTCGAAGGCCCTCGAAATCTCGATAGAGTTCCGGGCTGCTCCGTCGACTCGATAGACTATTGACTCGATGGCCGTTCAAACTGGCCGTGTAGCAGCGCTCGATCGCCTTCGAGTCGATAGGCTATCGATTCGAGGGCCTTCGAAATGCCCGTGTGACAGGGGTATTAGTTTCAGAAATGGGGGCTACACCTTCCCACGCCATGGGCAAAATCATATGGAACTGAAACCATAAAAATCATGGGCGGTAATCTTTGGGGTAAGCTGCAAAAAAAAAAAATCACTTGTTTCTCTAACCACAGAGCGCGTTGAAAAAAAAAAGAGAAAAAGAAAGCTCCACGATTTTTTGTTTAATTAAGGCTTGTGACACTTACAAACAGGCTCAGGTTTGCAACCGAGCCCGCTGTGTGCACCGCCATGCAGCGGAGCTTCCCAAGTGCACAGTCCACAGGCACTTGTACTCAGTTTTTAACCAGCGAGTGACCGGCGGTGGGAGTCGAACACCCCACCTCCCGCAGCCGAGACGGGCGTCTTAGCCACTACGCCACGACTGCGGTGATTAATCCTTGACATATAAAAGCATTTTCCTCGGCGATAAGACATTTCCTCCTTTCCAGGCGTGACGTCAGACAAGCTAGCGCAGCGCCACCTGTGACCGCTTAAACCGGCTTACTGACGCTTCGTCCATGCGCGACGCTTTTCATGTTGTAGGCGGCCGTCACGTGGTGATAACTGGTGATGTGGTGCTCGTTCCGCCATTACTTCTGACCGTGGTCGTCATTTCGACTTCGCATTATTCGCCAACCTACCCGTCCATAACATCAAGACGATCTTTTACCACCAGATTTTCTAAGGTCGACGGCTTTCCTCGGCAACTGAAGGCTTCGCTTATAGCGCTGGTTCTCCCTTCACACTGGATTGAGCGCCTACCCTTGGGTCCTGCTTGGCCTACGCACTACACTTCGCAATGACTGTTCCACATGTGCAGCAGAGCTGACGTCTGTTGCCACTGCTCGTGTTCCTGGCAAATATTTCGAGCACTCGCCAAGCACACCTGTCGACGTTTCCAACAACGCCGGCCGTCTACGCAGCTCTGTGCGCATCACAGTCGGTCAGCCTGCAGGAAAAGGAGGTTCCTTTTCTGCGCAGTTTATTGAGTACGAGCAGACAGTACGGGGGGTTGGCTTGATGTGATTGCATTTGTTATCCTGTTGTTGTGTTCGTATTTCAAGCAGGAATGATATGTCATAGGTTTCCTTTGCACGCGTGGTAGTGATTGTTGTGTTTCGATTTTGTATTTTCTAACGCTTTTAAAAGCTTCCCTTTCGTGAATAAAAATTCAGTTGATAGTCTGCGCTTGTGTTGTGTCTTCTTGTTCGCTTTGGTCCTCGTTTCTTTTTGCGCAGCTAAGTGTGAATGGTAAGCCGAAACCCTTTACAAGTTTAACAGCGGAACTGTATGTGGCTAGCTCCTGGTGTGAGCGTCTACGTATAGGGCTGGGGAAACTCGCGGTTAACGTGACCTGGCCGTCACCCACAACGAGGAAACGTCCGAGCATGCCCCACACCCGTGTTAGTAGAGGCTTCTAAGTTTTGTAACGTTCAAAAGCACTAATGAGAAAGTGTAATCGTAGAGACATTTTCTTTTCGGCACGGAGCAAGTTTGTGAATGGACTTCTTTCAACTGGGATTTGAAGCGCCTCGGAGTGGCCGGAGGCGACATTTCAAGCGGGCAGACGAAAGATGGACGGATCAATACCCTGTGAGCATTCTTTTACAGTTTTTTTCTGTCGTTGCAAGTGAAAGGCGGAAAAGCCATTTTACGACGCGTGGAAAATGGGCAAGAACGTGAATTAACAAGGTAAAAAGTGTTGCTGGTTAATGCCAGATCTTGTGGCGAAAAACAGCGCTTAAAGGGCAACTGCAGCACTTTTTTGAGAATTTCGCGATATTCAAGGATTCGAATCTAAACAGGCTTTACGTGAAGCATGCCAATTGTTTTTGCACTAGCATTTGAAGTAGTTACGTAATGGACGATTGAATTTTGCGCTGCTGCTCAATGCACTGGAGGTGTGCACGTAAGTTCAGCGTGACGTCACGGAAGGTCTGCCTTACATTACCACTGTCGTCAGCCACACCCTGCCCTGACTCGTTAGACGCTGCCAATCAACTCTCGGCAGGGTTTGCCTTTGATGGCGTTCCTTTTTTTCCTTCAAAGCAGGCGTTTGCGCGTTGGAAATGTATACCGATACCTTCGATGACGTCATCATGCGCCCCCCCCCCCCCCTCCCAACTTGGCGTTGTGCGCTGCGGAGGACCTTAAAGGTCGTCCGGATTTGAATCAGGGACTACTTCACTATTTCAAGCGCTAAACCAAAAAGACTTCGCATGCTTTACCTGCAAGTTTCACACATTCTATCATCTCAAGCTCGTGTATTTCTAAAACCTATGCAGTTTCCCTTTTAAATCAGAGGCGGCGGCAAACGCGTCGCATCCCCACACTTCTTTGTCTCGTGTAAGCGCTGCTTTTTTGCTGCGAAAATGCGGTATATATTTTTCAAACATTTTGTATATGCCATCGCTCGAATGGCACCCTTAACACGATGTCACCCTTCGAACATTTCCAGCGTTTCTTTTTTCCTCCACTTGCGAACTTCGGCTGTATATTCACTTGTGGAATTAAAAAAAAAGGTGTTATCATCTATTGTACTTTTTTTTCTACAAGACAGGCGCTCCAATGACTAGCGCTCTTCCCGCTGCCACACTACTTCTCTGAGCGGCGCATTAGGTAGGCCACGGCTCGCAGTCAATGCCAGGTTAGAGGAAATAGCTGACACATTGCTTCCTAACGTCAGCAGCTGTATAGGTAAAAATAAAATGAACTTAAGTTTCAGAAGCACAGAGTGAAACAAATGTGTACTGAGCGAGCACGAAATGCTGCCGCAGGACTGAACTGGTGCCTTTAAACACTGCGGCTTTACCGCATAGACCCTTGGAAAGAGGGGCGGTGAAGGGACAAGACTCCCTGCTTCCTCTGCCTGCAATTGCTTCAAGAAATGTCAACTTCATGCTTCGCAATCCTTTCTTTATAATGGCAGACATTTCGCTTAATTGCCTATTTGCCATAGCAATGCAGGAAAAACAACATGTAGTGTTCGCCTGCCCTGAGCCTCACTACATGTATTGCCGAGAAAACGGCCCGGCTAAGACGGAGACCTCCGCGATAACATGCATAATAACTGTTCAGTTATTACAAAACTTTCGAAAAAGTCATAAGCCAAGCTTTAATTTCGACATCTGATGTCACGGTTACGTTATACTGACATGACACACTCGGCGAAGTCCTCCAGTGCTCACTGAGTAATTTTTGACTATCGCTACCAACATATATGCTTTGCCAAAATCAGACCTGTGAAATTACATGCGACACACTCAGCATGTTCCGCAAATGGGAAACAAGCACCCTGGTCATGCCGTGAAGCTCTTTTTTTTCGCCGTCATCCATTCGGCAATGAATGGGGAAGGAAAAAAAGAAAAATAATAAATAACGCTTAGGACATTTACAAATAAAGGGGACAAAAGGGAGAGGCGGCAAAAAGACATGGGGCAGAAATGTCCGCCATGTATCAATTCTGCTGACCGACAGTACCAGGAAGATACATGTCAGGCAAAAGGCGCGAAAAAAAATGTGTTGCGCCTGTCAGTCACACTGATAGCAAAATTGAATGTTGTTACAGGACCTTCAGCTGCGGTGTACTAAAACGTCTCTTGGCGCTGGCGGTATATTATACCCCTGTCACACGGCCAGTTTCAATGGCCATCGAGTCGAGAGCCATCGAGATTTTCGATCGCCATTGAACTCGAGGGAGTTGTGGAGCTGCTACACGGCAAATCTCAATGGCCATTGAAATCGTTCTCGTGTCTTACGCCAAGCTCGTGTGGCGCCACAATCGCTGCTTTCGGTTTCGCGCAAATAACAAAAATATATTGACGAAACTTAACTAAATGTTGAAATACACTTTCTTGCAGTCATAAGGCGCGTTCACACTTGTTCAAAAATCCGGCAAGCGAAGCGGATTCGCTCGCCGCAAAAACTAGGACCTGTTCTCATCTGTTGACGCCCGGGCGAGTTGGAACGGCCGCGCCGCTGCTGCTTCTCGCTTTGCGCACCACGTCGCCGCTCGCGACGTACACAGATACAGTGAGAAAAGAGCATAAATTTATGCTGTCTACGTACCACGAGCGTATGCACGCTTACGTACGCTAAACGCAGGCGCATTCTCACATTGAGTTCAGCGTATGCTAGCAGAGAGGCAAAAATAAACTTAGTCTCTAGTGGCGCCATCTGGTAGTCAAAACGGGAACCATTACTGTCAACAAACCGCCTCTCTTAGGCCTAACAGCGGCAGAATCGTCACTCTAAATAAAAAATAAAGCAAATTTATCACTTATACGTTTTCTTCTAGGCAAGATGAGACGAAGCGAAAGACCGGTGCCCCATTTATGACCAGTGAACGGACAGAAAAAGGCAGCAACAACGAGAATTCAGTCCGAAGCGAGGGGTCCGGCTTTGAAGGGCGCCGCCATGTTTGTTGTCGTTCGAAGCAATGCTAGCAACCTTGGGCAACGCTCGAAGGCCCTCGAAATCTCGATAGAGTTCCGGGCTGCTCCGTCGACTCGATAGACTATTGACTCGATGGCCATTCAAACTGGCCGTGTAGCAGCGCTCGATCGCCTTCGAGTCGATAGGCTATCGATTCGAGGGCCTTCGAAATGCCCGTGTGACAGGGGTATTAGTTTCAGAAATGGGGGCTACACCTTCCCACGCCATGGGCAAAATCATATGGAACTGAAACCATAAAAATCATGGGCGGTAATCTTTGGGGTAAGCTGCAAAAAAAAAAAAATCACTTGTTTCTCTAACCACAGAGCGCGTTGAAAAAAAAAAGAGAAAAAGAAAGCTCCACGATTTTTTGTTTAATTAAGGCTTGTGACACTTACAAACAGGCTCAGGTTTGCAACCGAGCCCGCTGTGTGCACCGCCATGCAGCGGAGCTTCCCAAGTGCACAGTCCACAGGCACTTGTACTCAGTTTTTAACCAGCGAGTGACCGGTGGTGGGAGTCGAACACCCCACCTCCCGCCGCCGAGACGGGCGTCTTAGCCACTACGCCACGACTGCGGTGATTAATCCTTGACATATAAAAGCATTTTCCTCGGCGATAAGACATTTCCTCCTTTCCAGGCGTGACGTCAGACAAGCTAGCGCAGCGCCACCCGTGACCGCTTAAACCGGCTTACTGACGCTTCGTCCATGCGCGACGCTTTTCATGTTGTAGGCGGCCGTCACGTGGTGATAACTGGTGATGTGGTGCTCGTTCCGCCATTACTTCTGACCGTGGTCGTCATTTCGACTTCGCATTATTCGCCAACCTACCCGTCCATAACATCAAGACGATCTTTTACCACCAGATTTTCTAAGGTCGACGGCTTTCCTCGGCAACTGAAGGCTTCGCTTATAGCGCTGGTTCTCCCTTCACACTGGATTGAGCGCCTACCCTTGGGTCCTGCTTGGCCTACGCACTACACTTCGCAATGACTGTTCCACATGTGCAGCAGAGCTGACGTCTGTTGCCACTGCTCGTGTTCCTGGCAAATATTTCGAGCACTCGCCAAGCACACCTGTCGACGTTTCCAACAACGCCGGCCGTCTACGCAGCTCTGTGCGCATCACAGTCGGTCAGCCTGCAGGAAAAGGAGGTTCCTTTTCTGCGCAGTTTATTGAGTACGAGCAGACAGTACGGGGGGTTGGCTTGATGTGATTGCATTTGTTATCCTGTTGTTGTGTTCGTATTTCAAGCAGGAATGATATGTCATAGGTTTCCTTTGCACGAGTGGTAGTGATTGTTGTGTTTCGATTTTGTATTTTCTAACGCTTTTAAAAGCTTCCCTTTCGTGAATAAAAATTCAGTTGATAGTCTGCGCTTGTGTTGTGTCTTCTTGTTCGCTTTGGTCCTCGTTTCTTTTTGCGCAGCTAAGTGTGAATGGTAAGCCGAAACCCTTTACAAGTTTAACAGCGGAACTGTATGTGGCTAGCTCCTGGTGTGAGCGTCTACGTATAGGGCTGGGGAAACTCGCGGTTAACGTGACCTGGCCGTCACCCACAACGAGGAAACGTCCGAGCATGCCCCACACCCGTGTTAGTAGAGGCTTCTAAGTTTTGTAACGTTCAAAAGCACTAATGAGAAAGTGTAATCGTAGAGACATTTTCTTTTCGGCACGGAGCAAGTTTGTGAATGGACTTCTTTCAACTGGGATTTGAAGCGCCTCGGAGTGGCCGGAGGCGACATTTCAAGCGGGCAGACGAAAGATGGACGGATCAATACCCTGTGAGCATTCTTTTACAGTTTTTTTCTGTCGTTGCAAGTGAAAGGCGGAAAAGCCATTTTACGACGCGTGGAAAATGGGCAAGAACGTGAATTAACAAGGTAAAAAGTGTTGCTGGTTAATGCCAGATCTTGTGGCGAAAAACAGCGCTTAAAGGGCACTTGCAGCACTTTTTTGAGAATTTCGCGATATTCAAGGATTCGAATCTAAATAGGCTTTACGTGAAGCATGCCAATTGTTTTTGCACTAGCATTTGAAGTAGTTACGTAATGGACGATTGAATTTTGCGCTGCTGCTCAATGCACTGGAGGTGTGCACGTAAGTTCAGCGTGACGTCACGGAAGGTCTGCCTTACATTACCACTGTCGTCAGCCACACCCTGCCCTGACTCGTTAGACGCTGCCAATCAACTCTCGGCAGGGTTTGCCTTTGATGGCGTTCCTTTTTTTCCTTCAAAGCAGGCGTTTGCGCGTTGGAAATGTATACCGATACCTTCGATGACGTCATCATGCGCCCCCCCCCCCCTCCCAACTTGGCGTTGTGCGCTGCGGAGAACCTTAAAGGTCGTCCGGATTTGAATCAGGGACTACTTCACTATTTCAAGCGCTAAACCAAAAAGACTTCGCATGCTTTACCTGCAAGTTTCACACATTCTATCATCTCAAGCTCGTGTATTTCTAAAACCTATGCAGTTTCCCTTTTAAATCAGAGGCGGCGGCAAACGCGTCGCATCCCCACACTTCTTTGTCTCGTGTAAGCGCTGCTTTTTTGCTGCGAAAATGCGGTATTTATTTTTCAAACATTTTGTATATGCCATCGCTCGAATGGCACCCTTAACACAATGTCACCCTTCGAACATTTCCAGCGTTTCTTTTTTCCTCCACTTGCGAACTTCGGCTGTATATTCACTTGTGGAATTAAAAAAAAAGGTGTTATCATCTATTGTACTTTTTTTTCTACAAGACAGGCGCTCCAATGACTAGCGCTCTTCCCGCTGCCACACTACTTCTCTGAGCGGCGCATTAGGTAGGCCACGGCTCGCAGTCAATGCCAGGTTAGAGGAAATAGCTGACACATTGCTTCCTAACGTCAGCAGCTGTATAGGTAAAAATAAAATGAACTTAAGTTTCAGAAGCACAGAGTGAAACAAATGTGTACTGAGCGAGCACGAAATGCTGCCGCAGGACTGAACTGGTGCCTTTAAACACTGCGGCTTTACCGCATAGACCCTTGGAAAGAGGGGCGGTGAAGGGACAAGACTCCCTGCTTCCTCTGCCTGCAATTGCTTCAAGAAATATCAACTTCATGCTTCGCAATCCTTTCTTCATAATGGCAGACATTTCGCTTAATTGCCTATTTGCCATAGCAATGCAGGAAAAACAACATGTAGTGTTCGCCTGCCCTGAGCCTCACTACATGTATTGCCGAGAAAACGGCCCGGCTAAGACGGAGACCTCCGCGATAACATGCATAATAACTGTTCAGTTATTACAAAACTTTCGAAAAAGTCATAAGCCAAGCTTTAATTTCGACATCTGATGTCACGGTTACGTTATACTGACATGACACACTCGGCGAAGTCCTCCAGTGCTCACTGAGTAATTTTTGACTATCGCTACCAACATATATGCTTTGCCAAAATCAGACCTGTGAAATTACATGCGACACACTCAGCATGTTCCGCAAATGGGAAACAAGCACCCTGGTCATGCCGTGAAGCTCTTTTTTTTTCGCCGTCATCCATTCGGCAATGAATGGGGAAGGAAAAAAAGAAAAATAATAAATAACGCTTAGGACATTTACAAATAAAGGGGACAAAAGGGAGAGGCGGCAAAAAGACATGGGGCAGAAATGTCCGCCATGTATCAATTCTGCTGACCGACAGTACCAGGAAGATACATGTCAGGCAAAAGGCGCGAAAAAAAATGTGTTGCGCCTGTCAGTCACACTGATAGCAAAATTGAATGTTGTTACAGGACCTTCAGCTGCGGTGTACTAAAACGTCTCTTGGCGCTGGCGGTATATTATACCCCTGTCACACGGCCAGTTTCAATGGCCATCGAGTCGAGAGCCATCGAGATTTTCGATCGCCATTGAACTCGAGGGAGTTGTGGAGCTGCTACACGGCAAATCTCAATGGCCATTGAAATCGTTCTCGTGTCTTACGCCAAGCTCGTGTGGCGCCACAATCGCTGCTTTCGGTTTCGCGCAAATAACAAAAATATATTGACGAAACTTAACTAAATGTTGAAATACACTTTCTTGCAGTCATAAGGCGCGTTCACACTTGTTCAAAAATCCGGCAAGCGAAGCGGATTCGCTCGCCGCAAAAACTAGGACCTGTTCTCATCTGTTGACGCCCGGGCGAGTTGGAACGGCCGCGCCGCTGCTGCTTCTCGCTTTGCGCACCACGTCGCCGCTCGCGACGTACACAGATACAGTGAGAAAAGAGCATAAATTTATGCTGTCTACGTACCACGAGCGTATGCACGCTTACGTACGCTAAACGCAGGCGCATTCTCACATTGAGTTCAGCGTATGCTAGCAGAGAGGCAAAAATAAACTTAGTCTCTAGTGGCGCCATCTGGTAGTCAAAACGGGAACCATTACTGTCAACAAACCGCCTCTCTTAGGCCTAACAGCGGCAGAATCGTCACTCTAAATAAAAAATAAAGCAAATTTATCACTTATACGTTTTCTTCTAGGCAAGATGAGACGAAGCGAAAGACCGGTGCCCCATTTATGACCAGTGAACGGACAGAAAAAGGCAGCAACAACGAGAATTCAGTCCGAAGCGAGGGGTCCGGCTTTGAAGGGCGCCGCCATGTTTGTTGTCGTTCGAAGCAATGCTAGCAACCTTGGGCAACGCTCGAAGGCCCTCGAAATCTCGATAGAGTTCCGGGCTGCTCCGTCGACTCGATAGACTATTGACTCGATGGCCATTCAAACTGGCCGTGTAGCAGCGCTCGATCGCCTTCGAGTCGATAGGCTATCGATTCGAGGGCCTTCGAAATGCCCGTGTGACAGGGGTATTAGTTTCAGAAATGGGGGCTACACCTTCCCACGCCATGGGCAAAATCATATGGAACTGAAACCATAAAAATCATGGGCGGTAATCTTTGGGGTAAGCTGCAAAAAAAAAAAAATCACTTGTTTCTCTAACCACAGAGCGCGTTGAAAAAAAAAAGAGAAAAAGAAAGCTCCACGATTTTTTGTTTAATTAAGGCTTGTGACACTTACAAACAGGCTCAGGTTTGCAACCGAGCCCGCTGTGTGCACCGCCATGCAGCGGAGCTTCCCAAGTGCACAGTCCACAGGCACTTGTACTCAGTTTTTAACCAGCGAGTGACCGGCGGTGGGAGTCGAACACCCCACCTCCCGCAGCCGAGACGGGCGTCTTAGCCACTACGCCACGACTGCGGTGATTAATCCTTGACATATAAAAGCATTTTCCTCGGCGATAAGACATTTCCTCCTTTCCAGGCGTGACGTCAGACAAGCTAGCGCAGCGCCACCCGTGACCGCTTAAACCGGCTTACTGACGCTTCGTCCATGCGCGACGCTTTTCATGTTGTAGGCGGCCGTCACGTGGTGATAACTGGTGATGTGGTGCTCGTTCCGCCATTACTTCTGACCGTGGTCGTCATTTCGACTTCGCATTATTCGCCAACCTACCCGTCCATAACATCAAGACGATCTTTTACCACCAGATTTTCTAAGGTCGACGGCTTTCCTCGGCAACTGAAGGCTTCGCTTATAGCGCTGGTTCTCCCTTCACACTGGATTGAGCGCCTACCCTTGGGTCCTGCTTGGCCTACGCACTACACTTCGCAATGACTGTTCCACATGTGCAGCAGAGCTGACGTCTGTTGCCACTGCTCGTGTTCCTGGCAAATATTTCGAGCACTCGCCAAGCACACCCGTCGACGTTTCCAACAACGCCGGCCGTCTACGCAGCTCTGTGCGCATCACAGTCGGTCAGCCTGCAGGAAAAGGAGGTTCCTTTTCTGCGCAGTTTATTGAGTACGAGCAGACAGTACGGGGGGTTGGCTTGATGTGATTGCATTTGTTATCCTGTTGTTGTGTTCGTATTTCAAGCAGGAATGATATGTCATAGGTTTCCTTCGCACGCGTGGTAGTGATTGTTGTGTTTCGATTTTGTATTTTCTAACGCTTTTAAAAGCTTCCCTTTCGTGAATAAAAATTCAGTTGATAGTCTGCGCTTGTGTTGTGTCTTCTTGTTCGCTTTGGTCCTCGTTTCTTTTTGCGCAGCTAAGTGTGAATGGTAAGCCGAAACCCTTTACAAGTTTAACAGCGGAACTGTATGTGGCTAGCTCCTGGTGTGAGCGTCTACGTATAGGGCTGGGGAAACTCGCGGTTAACGTGACCTGGCCGTCACCCACAACGAGGAAACGTCCGAGCATGCCCCACACCCGTGTTAGTAGAGGCTTCTAAGTTTTGTAACGTTCAAAAGCACTAATGAGAAAGTGTAATCGTAGAGACATTTTCTTTTCGGCACGGAGCAAGTTTGTGAATGTTCTTCTTTCAACTGGGATTTGAAGCGCCTCGGAGTGGCCGGAGGCGACATTTCAAGCGGGCAGACGAAAGATGGACGGATCAATACCCTGTGAGCATTCTTTTACAGTTTTTTTCTGTCGTTGCAAGTGAAAGGCGGAAAAGCCATTTTACGACGCGTGGAAAATGGGCAAGAACGTGAATTAACAAGGTAAAAAGTGTTGCTGGTTAATGCCAGATCTTGTGGCGAAAAACAGCGCTTAAAGGGCAACTGCAGCACTTTTTTGAGAATTTCGCGATATTCAAGGATTCGAATCTAAATAGGCTTTACGTGAAGCATGCCAATTGTTTTTGCACTAGCATTTGAAGTAGTTACGTAATGGACGATTGAATTTTGCGCTGCTGCTCAATGCACTGGAGGTGTGCACGTAAGTTCAGCGTGACGTCACGGAAGGTCTGCCTTACATTACCACTGTCGTCAGCCACACCCTGCCCTGACTCGTTAGACGCTGCCAATCAACTCTCGGCAGGGTTTGCCTTTGATGGCGTTCCTTTTTTTCCTTCAAAGCAGGCGTTTGCGCGTTGGAAATGTATACCGATACCTTCGATGACGTCATCATGCGCCCCCCCCCCCTCCCAACTTGGCGTTGTGCGCTGCGGAGAACCTTAAAGGTCGTCCGGATTTGAATCAGGGACTACTTCACTATTTCAAGCGCTAAACCAAAAAGACTTCGCATGCTTTACCTGCAAGTTTCACACATTCTATCATCTCAAGCTCGTGTATTTCTAAAACCTATGCAGTTTCCCTTTTAAATCAGAGGCGGCGGCAAACGCGTCGCATCCCCACACTTCTTTGTCTCGTGTAAGCGCTGCTTTTTTGCTGCGAAAATGCGGTATTTATTTTTCAAACATTTTGTATATGCCATCGCTCGAATGGCACCCTTAACACGATGTCACCCTTCGAACATTTCCAGCGTTTCTTTTTTCCTCCACTTGCGAACTTCGGCTGTATATTCACTTGTGGAATTAAAAAAAAAAGGTGTTATCATCTATTGTACTTTTTTTTCTACAAGACAGGCGCTCCAATGACTAGCGCTCTTCCCGCTGCCACACTACTTCTCTAAGCGGCGCATTAGGTAGGCCACGGCTCGCAGTCAATGCCAGGTTAGAGGAAATAGCTGACACATTGCTTCCTAACGTCAGCAGCTGTATAGGTAAAAATAAAATGAACTTAAGTTTCAGAAGCACAGAGTGAAACAAATGTGTACTGAGCGAGCACGAAATGCTGCCGCAGGACTGAACTGGTGCCTTTAAACACTGCGGCTTTACCGCATAGACCCTTGGAAAGAGGGGCGGTGAAGGGACAAGACTCTTTGCTTCCTCTGCCTGCAATTGCTTCAAGAAATGTCAACTTCATGCTTCGCAATCCTTTCTTCATAATGGCAGACATTTCGCTTAATTGCCTATTTGCCATAGCAATGCAGGAAAAACAACATGTAGTGTTCGCCTGCCCTGAGCCTCACTACATGTATTGCCGAGAAAACGGCCCGGCTAAGACGGAGACCTCCGCGATAACATGCATAATAACTGTTCAGTTATTACAAAACTTTCGAAAAAGTCATAAGCCAAGCTTTAATTTCGACATCTGATGTCACGGTTACGTTATACTGACATGACACACTCGGCGAAGTCCTCCAGTGCTCACTGAGTAATTTTTGACTATCGCTACCAACATATATGCTTTGCCAAAATCAGACCTGTGAAATTACATGCGACACACTCAGCATGTTCCGCAAATGGGAAACAAGCACCCTGGTCATGCCGTGAAGCTCTTTTTTTTCGCCGTCATCCATTCGGCAATGAATGGGGAAGGAAAAAAAGAAAAATAATAAATAACGCTTAGGACATTTACAAATAAAGGGGACAAAAGGGAGAGGCGGCAAAAAGACATGGGGCAGAAACGTCCGCCATGTATCAATTCTGCTGACCGACAGTACCAGGAAGATACATGTCAGGCAAAAGGCGCGAAAAAAAATGTGTTGCGCCTGTCAGTCACACTGATAGCAAAATTGAATGTTGTTACAGGACCTTCAGCTGCGGTGTACTAAAACGTCTCTTGGCGCTGGCGGTATATTATACCCCTGTCACACGGCCAGTTTCAATGGCCATCGAGTCGAGAGCCATCGAGATTTTCGATCGCCATTGAACTCGAGGGAGTTGTGGAGCTGCTACACGGCAAATCTCAATGGCCATTGAAATCGTTCTCGTGTCTTACGCCAAACTCGTGTGGCGCCACAATCGCTGCCTTCGGTTTCGCGCAAATAACAAAAATATATTGACGAAACTTAACTAAATGTTGAAATACACTTTCTTGCAGTCATAAGGCGCGTTCACACTTGTTCAAAAATCCGGCAAGCGAAGCGGATTCGCTCGCCGCAAAAACTAGGACCTGTTCTCATCTGTTGACGCCCGGGCGAGTTGGAACGGCCGCGCCGCTGCTGCTTCTCGCTTTGCGCACCACGTCGCCGCTCGCGACGTACACAGATACAGTGAGAAAAGAGCATAAATTTATGCTGTCTACGTACCACGAGCGTATGCACGCTTACGTACGCTAAACGCAGGCGCATTCTCACATTGAGTTCAGCGTATGCTAGCAGAGAGGCAAAAATAAACTTAGTCTCTAGTGGCGCCATCTGGTAGTCAAAACGGGAACCATTACTGTCAACAAACCGCCTCTCTTAGGCCTAACAGCGGCAGAATCGTCACTCTAAATAAAAAATAAAGCAAATTTATCACTTATACGTTTTCTTCTAGGCAAGATGAGACGAAGCGAAAGACCGGTGCCCCATTTATGACCAGTGAACGGACAGAAAAAGGCAGCAACAACGAGAATTCAGTCCGAAGCGAGGGGTCCGGCTTTGAAGGGCGCCGCCATGTTTGTTGTCGTTCGAAGCAATGCTAGCAACCTTGGGCAACGCTCGAAGGCCCTCGAAATCTCGATAGAGTTCCGGGCTGCTCCGTCGACTCGATAGACTATTGACTCGATGGCCATTCAAACTGGCCGTGTAGCAGCGCTCGATCGCCTTCGAGTCGATAGGCTATCGATTCGAGGGCCTTCGAAATGCCCGTGTGACAGGGGTATTAGTTTCAGAAATGGGGGCTACACCTTCCCACGCCATGGGCAAAATCATATGGAACTGAAACCATAAAAATCATGGGCGGTAATCTTTGGGGTAAGCTGCAAAAAAAAAAAAAAATCACTTGTTTCTCTAACCACAGAGTGCGTTGAAAAAAAAAAGAGAAAAAGAAAGCTCCACGATTTTTTGTTTAATTAAGGCTTGTGACACTTACAAACAGGCTCAGGTTTGCAACCGAGCCCGCTGTGTGCACCGCCATGCAGCGGAGCTTCCCAAGTGCACAGTCCACAGGCACTTGTACTCAGTTTTTAACCAGCGAGTGACCGGCGGTGGGAGTCGAACACCCCACCTCCCGCAGCCGAGACGGGCGTCTTAGCCACTACGCCACGACTGCTGTGATTAATCCTTGACATATAAAAGCATTTTCCTCGGCGATAAGACATTTCCTCCTTTCCAGGCGTGACGTCAGACAAGCTAGCGCAGCGCCACCCGTGACCGCTTAAACCGGCTTTCTGACGCTTCGTCCATGCGCGACGCTTTTCATGTTGTAGGCGGCCGTCACGTGGTGATAACTGGTGATGTGGTGCTCGTTCCGCCATTACTTCTGACCGTGGTCGTCATTTCGACTTCGCATTATTCGCCAACCTACCCGTCCATAACATCAAGACGATCTTTTACCACCAGATTTTCTAAGGTCGACGGCTTTCCTCGGCAACTGAAGGCTTCGCTTATAGCGCTGGTTCTCCCTTCACACTGGATTGAGCGCCTACCCTTGGGTCCTGCTTGGCCTACGCACTACACTTCGCAATGACTGTTCCACATGTGCAGCAGAGCTGACGTCTGTTGCCACTGCTCGTGTTCCTGGCAAATATTTCGAGCACTCGCCAAGCACACCTGTCGACGTTTCCAACAACTCCGGCCGTCTACGCAGCTCTGTGCGCATCACAGTCGGTCAGCCTGCAGGAAAAGGAGGTTCCTTTTCTGCGCAGTTTATTGAGTACGAGCAGACAGTACGGGGGGTTGGCTTGATGTGATTGCATTTGTTATCCTGTTGTTGTGTTCGTATTTCAAGCAGGAATGATATGTCATAGGTTTCCTTTGCACGCGTGGTAGTGATTGTTGTGTTTCGATTTTGTATTTTCTAACGCTTTTAAAAGCTTCCCTTTCGTGAATAAAAATTCAGTTGATAGTCTGCGCTTGTGTTGTGTCTTCTTGTTCGCTTTGGTCCTCGTTTCTTTTTGCGCAGCTAAGTGTGAATAGTAAGCCGAAACCCTTTACAAGTTTAACAGCGGAACTGTATGTGGCTAGCTCCTGGTGTGAGCGTCTACGTATAGGGCTGGGGAAACTCGCGGTTAACGTGACCTGGCCGTCACCCACAACGAGGAAACGTCCGAGCATGCCCCACACCCGTGTTAGTAGAGGCTTCTAAGTTTTGTAACGTTCAAAAGCACTAATGAGAAAGTGTAATCGTAGAGACATTTTCTTTTCGGCACAGAGCAAGTTTGTGAATGGACTTCTTTCAACTGGGATTTGAAGCGCCTCGGAGTGGCCGGAGGCGACATTTCAAGCGGGCAGACGAAAGATGGACGGATCAATACCCTGTGAGCATTCTTTTACAGTTTTTTTCTGTCGTTGCAAGTGAAAGGCGGAAAAGCCATTTTACGACGCGTGGAAAATGGGCAAGAACGTGAATTAAAAGGTAAAAAGTGTTGCTGGTTAATGCCAGATCTTGTGGCGAAAAACAGCGCTTAAAGGGCAACTGCAGCACTTTTTTGAGAATTTCGCGATATTCAAGGATTCGAATCTAAATAGGCTTTACGTGAAGCATGCCAATTGTTTTTGCACTAGCATTTGAAGTAGTTACGTAATGGACGATTGAATTTTGCGCTGCTGCTCAATGCACTGGAGGTGTGCACGTAAGTTCAGCGTGACGTCACGGAAGGTCTGCCTTACATTACCACTGTCGTCAGCCACACCCTGCCCTGACTCGTTAGACGCTGCCAATCAACTCTCGGCAGGGTTTGCCTTTGATGGCGTTCCTTTTTTTCCTTCAAAGCAGGCGTTTGCGCGTTGGAAATGTATACCGATACCTTCGATGACGTCATCATGCACCCCCCCCCCCCTCCCAACTTGGCGTTGTGCGCTGCGGAGAACCTTAAAGGTCGTCCGGATTTGAATCAGGGACTACTTCACTATTTCAAGCGCTAAACCAAAAAGACTTCGCATGCTTTACCTGCAAGTTTCACACATTCTATCATCTCAAGCTCGTGTATTTCTAAAACCTATGCAGTTTCCCTTTTAAATCAGAGGCGGCGGCAAACGCGTCGCATCCCCACACTTCTTTGTCTCGTGTAAGCGCTGCTTTTTTGCTGCGAAAATGCGGTATTTATTTTTCAAACATTTTGTATATGCCATCGCTCGAATGGCACCCTTAACACGATGTCACCCTTCGAACATTTCCAGCGTTTCTTTTTTCCTCCACTTGCGAACTTCGGCTGTATATTCACTTGTGGAATTAAAAAAAAGGTGTTATCATCTATTGTACTTTTTTTTCTACAAGACAGGCGCTCCAATGACTAGCGCTCTTCCCGCTGCCACACTACTTCTCTGAGCGGCGCATTAGGTAGGCCACGGCTCGCAGTCAATGCCAGGTTAGAGGAAATAGCTGACACATTGCTTCCTAACGTCAGCAGCTGTATAGGTAAAAATAAAATGAACTTAAGTTTCAGAAGCACAGAGTGAAACAAATGTGTACTGAGCGAGCACGAAATGCTGCCGCAGGACTGAACTGGTGCCTTTAAACACTGCGGCTTTACCGCATAGACCCTTGGAAAGAGGGGCGGTGAAGGGACAAGACTCCCTGCTTCCTCTGCCTGCAATTGCTTCAAGAAATGTCAACTTCATGCTTCGCAATCCTTTCTTCATAATGGCAGACATTTCGCTTAATTGCCTATTTGCCATAGCAATGCAGGAAAAACAACATGTAGTGTTCGCCTGCCCTGAGCCTCACTACATGTATTGCCGAGAAAACGGCCCGGCTAAGACGGAGACCTCCGCGATAACATGCATAATAACTGTTCAGTTATTACAAAACTTTCGAAAAAGTCATAAGCCAAGCTTTAATTTCGACATCTGATGTCACGGTTACGTTATACTGACATGACACACTCGGCGAAGTCCTCCAGTGCTCACTGAGTAATTTTTGACTATCGCTACCAACATATATGCTTTGCCAAAATCAGACCTGTGAAATTAAATGCGACACACTCAGCATGTTCCGCAAATGGGAAACAAGCACCCTGGTCATGCCGTGAAGCTCTTTTTTTTCGCCGTCATCCATTCGGCAATGAATGGGGAGGGAAAAAAAGAAAAATAATAAATAACGCTTAGGACATTTACAAATAAAGGGGACAAAAGGGAGAGGCGGCAAAAAGACATGGGGCAGAAATGTCCGCCATGTATCAATTCTGCTGACCGACAGTACCAGGAAGATACATGTCAGGCAAAAGGCGCGAAAAAAAATGTGTTGCGCCTGTCAGTCACACTGATAGCAAAATTGAATGTTGTTACAGGACCTTCAGCTGCGGTGTACTAAAACGTCTCTTGGCGCTGGCGGTATATTATACCCCTGTCACACGGCCAGTTTCAATGGCCATCGAGTCGAGAGCCATCGAGATTTTCGATCGCCATTGAACTCGAGGGAGTTGTGGAGCTGCTACACGGCAAATCTCAATGGCCATTGAAATCGTTCTCGTGTCTTACGCCAAGCTCGTGTGGCGCCACAATCGCTGCTTTCGGTTTCGCGCAAATAACAAAAATATATTGACGAAACTTAACTAAATGTTGAAATACACTTTCTTGCAGTCATAAGGCGCGTTCACACTTGTTCAAAAATCCGGCAAGCGAAGCGGATTCGCTCGCCGCAAAAACTAGGACCTGTTCTCATCTGTTGACGCCCGGGCGAGTTGGAACGGCCGCGCCGCTGCTGCTTCTCGCTTTGCGCACCACGTCGCCGCTCGCGACGTACACAGATACAGTGAGAAAAGAGCATAAATTTATGCTGTCTACGTACCACGAGCGTATGCACGCTTACGTACGCTAAACGCAGGCGCATTCTCACATTGAGTTCAGCGTATGCTAGCAGAGAGGCAAAAATAAACTTAGTCTCTAGTGGCGCCATCTGGTAGTCAAAACGGGAACCATTACTGTCAACAAACCGCCTCTCTTAGGCCTAACAGCGGCAGAATCGTCACTCTAAATAAAAAATAAAGCAAATTTATCACTTATACGTTTTCTTCTAGGCAAGATGAGACGAAGCGAAAGACCGGTGCCTCATTTATGACCAGTGAACGGACAGAAAAAGGCAGCAACAACGAGAATTCAGTCCGAAGCGAGGGGTCCGGCTTTGAAGGGCGCCGCCATGTTTGTTGTCGTTCGAAGCAATGCTAGCAACCTTGGGCAACGCTCGAAGGCCCTCGAAATCTCGATAGAGTTCCGGGCTGCTCCGTCGACTCGATAGACTATTGACTCGATGGCCATTCAAACTGGCCGTGTAGCAGCGCTCGATCGCCTTCGAGTCGATAGGCTATCGATTCGAGGGCCTTCGAAATGCCCGTGTGACAGGGGTATTAGTTTCAGAAATGGGGGCTACACCTTCCCACGCCATGGGCAAAATCATATGGAACTGAAACCATAAAAATCATGGGCGGTAATCTTTGGGGTAAGCTGCAAAAAAAAAAAATCACTTGTTTCTCTAACCACAGAGCGCGTTGAAAAAAAAAAGAGAAAAAGAAAGCTCCACGATTTTTTGTTTAATTAAGGCTTGTGACACTTACAAACAGGCTCAGGTTTGCAACCGAGCCCGCTGTGTGCACCGCCATGCAGCGGAGCTTCCCAAGTGCACAGTGCACAGGCACTTGTACTCAGTTTTTAACCAGCGAGTGACCGGCGGTGGGAGTCGAACACCCCACCTCCCGCAGCCGAGACGGGCGTCTTAGCCACTACGCCACGACTGCGGTGATTAATCCTTGACATATAAAAGCATTTTCCTCGGCGATAAGACATTTCCTCCTTTCCAGGCGTGACGTCAGACAAGCTAGCGCAGCGCCACCCGTGACCGCTTAAACCGGCTTACTGACGCTTCGTCCATGCGCGACGCTTTTCATGTTGTAGGCGGCCGTCACGTGGTGATAACTGGTGATGTGGTGCTCGTTCCGCCATTACTTCTGACCGTGGTCGTCATTTCGACTTCGCATTATTCGCCAACCTACCCGTCCATAACATCAAGACGATCTTTTACCACCAGATTTTCTAAGGTCGACGGCTTTCCTCGGCAACTGAAGGCTTCGCTTATAGCGCTGGTTCTCCCTTCACACTGGATTGAGCGCCTACCCTTGGGTCCTGCTTGGCCTACGCACTACACTTCGCAATGACTGTTCCACATGTGCAGCAGAGCTGACGTCTGTTGCCACTGCTCGTGTTCCTGGCAAATATTTCGAGCACTCGCCAAGCACACCTGTCGACGTTTCCAACAACGCCGGCCGTCTACGCAGCTCTGTGCGCATCACAGTCGGTCAGCCTGCAGGAAAAGGAGGTTCCTTTTCTGCGCAGTTTATTGAGTACGAGCAGACAGTACGGGGGGTTGGCTTGATGTGATTGCATTTGTTATCCTGTTGTTGTGTTCGTATTTCAAGCAGGAATGATATGTCATAGGTTTCCTTTGCACGCGTGGTAGTGATTGTTGTGTTTCGATTTTGTATTTTCTAACGCTTTTAAAAGCTTCCCTTTCGTGAATAAAAATTCAGTTGATAGTCTGCGCTTGTGTTGTGTCTTCTTGTTCGCTTTGGTCCTCGTTTCTTTTTGCGCAGCTAAGTGTGAATGGTAAGCCGAAACCCTTTACAAGTTTAACAGCGGAACTGTATGTGGCTAGCTCCTGGTGTGAGCCATATGTATCAGCAGCGCGAACACCACACAGGAAGAAGAAGGAGAAGAAGGTAAGAAGGTAAAGAGCGCTGAACTTCCAACTTTTATTTGAGCAAAAATTGAACCCGCACTTTTATACACATACCAGGTAAAATCCCACCAGGGGGTAATCAAGGCGTTCCATCGAATTGGGACCAACACGATGTCCAGGGCATCAAAATGATAACTACTATCACACTATTCAAAGACTTCCATGAAAAGCACGAATGACATGCGGAAAAAACAAGACAATGTAAAAACAGGGCTGAGTGTGCGCGAATGGAAAAATGGAAAAACATGGTTGAGGGCGCGAATTTTGCTAAAACCATGAGAAGGCAAGAACACGGTAAAAAGGTAAAAAACAGGGTTGAGTGTGCGCAAATGGAAAAAATGGAAAAACAGGGTTGAGGGCGCGAATTTTGCTAAAAGAAACAAAGAAAAAAAAAACATGAGAAGGCGAGACACGGTAACAACGTAAGCGATGCGAAGGGATGAGCGCCAACAATTAACACGGCTAGAACTAAAATGCAGGGTGCCCCTAAAAACCAGGTAAAATCAGGTAAAACCAGAGAGAAAGGTGATTTCTTTTTCAGCCCATCCCATCCTACCCATCCTACCCATAAGCCCATCCTACCCTACGATTCAGCCCATTCAAAACTTGTAAAAAGGAACATAGTGAAGTCAACTTTTAAGAACGCACTCACAAAATCGTGTCACCACAGGTTACAGGACAGTTTTTCGAGCCAAGTGCTGAGGCTGAAGCAATCAGGATACCCGCAATCTCTCCTTTCGTCTGTTGCAAAAAAAGTCCTGATAAGTATGAAGCATGAATGTGAAGCCCCGGATGATACGCGACAGCGGAACAAAAGGGTCGCCGTTCTGCCATACCTGCACCAAATCTCGCATAATCTGAAGAAAATTGGCAGAAAAGCAGGCGTAGACGTAGTCTTTTCAGCCCCTCTGCGCCTGTCAAGCCTGTGCAACAAAGTTAATAAAAAGAAAAAGAATAGTGGCTGTACAACCAGGCACCGAGATCCTTTTGTACCTTGTGCGGAGGGTGTTGTATACTCTATACCTTTAGCTTGCGGTAAGGCGTACATAGGCCAAACAGGAAGATGCTTAAACGAAAGGTTAATGGAACATAGGAACGATCTAACTGGGGCGCCGTTGAGGAACCTGCCCGCCCATTGCAGCGTATGTGACAGCCAAAAGAAGTGCATTCCTCATTTTAAGAAAGCAACCGTCTTAAAGAAACATAAAAACCAATTAACACGCGAAATCATTGAAGCTACCTACATCTCAGGGCTCAAAGAAGGTTGCGTAAGCACCCCTTCCATCTCATTATCTGAAAAAGAAATCACCTTTCTCTCTGGTTTTACCTGATTTTACCTGGTTTTTAGGGGCACCCTGCATTTTAGTTCTAGCCGTGTTAATTGTTGGCGCTCATCCCTTCGCATCGCTTACGTTGTTACCGTGTCTCGCCTTCTCATGTTTTTTTTCTTTGTTTCTTTTAGCAAAATTCGCGCCCTCAACCCTGTTTTTCCATTTTTTCCATTTGCGCACACTCAACCCTGTTTTTTACCTTTTTACCGTGTTCTTGCCTTCTCATGGTTTTAGCAAAATTCGCGCCCTCAACCCTGTTTTTCCATTTTTCCATTCGCGCACACTCAGCCCTGTTTTTACATTGTCTTGTTTTTTCCGCATGTCATTCGTGCTTTTCATGGAAGTCTTTGAATAGTGTGATAGTAGTTATCATTTTGATGCCCTGGACATCGTGTTGGTCCCAATTCGATGGAACGCCTTGATTACCCCCTGGTGGGATTTTACCTGGTATGTGTATAAAAGTGCGGGTTCAATTTTTGCTCAAATAAAAGTTGGAAGTTCAGCGCTCTTTACCTTCTTACCTTCTTCTCCTTCTTCTTCCTGTGTGGTGTTCGCGCTGCTGATACATATGGATCGCAACCAACTAGCCCGACAGATCGTGTTATTCTGGTGTGAGCGTCTACGTATAGGGCTGGGGAAACTCGCGGTTAACGTGACCTGGCCGTCACCCACAACGAGGAAACGTCCGAGCATGCCCCACACCCGTGTTAGTAGAGGCTTCTAAGTTTTGTAACGTTCAAAAGCACTAATGAGAAAGTGTAATCGTAGAGACATTTTCTTTTCGGCACGGAGCAAGTTTGTGAATGGACTTCTTTCAACTGGGATTTGAAGCGCCTCGGAGTGGCCGGAGGCGACATTTCAAGCGGGCAGACGAAAGATGGACGGATCAATACCCTGTGAGCATTCTTTTACAGTTTTTTTCTGTCGTTGCAAGTGAAAGGCGGAAAAGCCATTTTACGACGCGTGGAAAATGGGCAAGAACGTGAATTAACAAGGTAAAAAGTGTTGCTGGTTAATGCCAGATCTTGTGGCGAAAAACAGCGCTTAAAGGGCAACTGCAGCACTTTTTTGAGAATTTCGCGATATTCAAGGATTCGAATCTAAATAGGCTTTACGTGAAGCATGCCAATTGTTTTTGCACTAGCATTTGAAGTAGTTACGTAATGGACGATTGAATTTTGCGCTGCTGCTCAATGCACTGGAGGTGTGCACGTAAGTTCAGCGTGACGTCACGGAAGGTCTGCCTTACATTACCACTGTCGTCAGCCACACCCTGCCCTGACTCGTTAGACGCTGCCAATCAACTCTCGGCAGGGTTTGCCTTTGATGGCGTTCCTTTTTTTCCTTCAAAGCAGGCGTTTGCGCGTTGGAAATGTATACCGATACCTTCGATGACGTCATCATGCGCCCCCCCCCCCCCCCTCCCAACTTGGCGTTGTGCGCTGCGGAGAACCTTAAAGGTCGTCCGGATTTGAATCAGGGACTACTTCACTATTTCAAGCGCTAAACCAAAAAGACTTCGCATGCTTTACCTGCAAGTTTCACACATTCTATCATCTCAAGCTCGTGTATTTCTAAAACCTATGCAGTTTCCCTTTTAAATCAGAGGCGGCGGCAAACGCGTCGCATCCCCACACTTCTTTGTCTCGTGTAAGCGCTGCTTTTTTGCTGCGAAAATGCGGTATTTATTTTTCAAACATTTTGTATATGCCATCGCTCGAATGGCACCCTTAACACGATGTCACCCTTCGAACATTTCCAGCGTTTCTTTTTTCCTCCACTTGCGAACTTCGGCTGTATATTCACTTGTGGAATTAAAAAAAAAGGTGTTATCATCTATTGTACTTTTTTTTCTACAAGACAGGCGCTCCAATGACTAGCGCTCTTCCCGCTGCCACACTACTTCTCTGAGCGGCGCATTAGGTAGGCCACGGCTCGCAGTCAATGCCAGGTTAGAGGAAATAGCTGACACATTGCTTCCTAACGTCAGCAGCTGTATAGGTAAAAATAAAATGAACTTAAGTTTCAGAAGCACAGAGTGAAACAAATGTGTACTGAGCGAGCACGAAATGCTGCCGCAGGACTGAACTGGTGCCTTTAAACACTGCGGCTTTACCGCATAGACCCTTGGAAAGAGGGGCGGTGAAGGGACAAGACTCCCTGCTTCCTCTGCCTGCAATTGCTTCAAGAAATGTCAACTTCATGCTTCGCAATCCTTTCTTCATAATGGCAGACATTTCGCTTAATTGCCTATTTGCCATAGCAATGCAGGAAAAACAACATGTAGTGTTCGCCTGCCCTGAGCCTCACTACATGTATTGCCGAGAAAACGGCCCGGCTAAGACGGAGACCTCCGCGATAACATGCATAATAACTGTTCAGTTATTACAAAACTTTCGAAAAAGTCATAAGCCAAGCTTTAATTTCGACATCTGATGTCACGGTTACGTTATACTGACATGACACACTCGGCGAAGTCCTCCAGTGCTCACTGAGTAATTTTTGACTATCTCTACCAACATATATGCTTTGCCAAAATCAGACCTGTGAAATTACATGCGACACACTCAGCATGTTCCGCAAATGGGAAACAAGCACCCTGGTCATGCCGTGAAGCTCTTTTTTTTCGCCGTCATCCATTCGGCAATGAATGGGGAAGGAAAAAAAGAAAAATAATAAATAACGCTTAGGACATTTACAAATAAAGGGGACAAAAGGGAGAGGCGGCAAAAAGACATGGGGCAGAAATGTCCGCCATGTATCAATTCTGCTGACCGACAGTACCAGGAAGATACATGTCAGGCAAAAGGCGCGAAAAAAAATGTGTTGCGCCTGTCAGTCACACTGATAGCAAAATTGAATGTTGTTACAGGACCTTCAGCTGCGGTGTACTAAAACGTCTCTTGGCGCTGGCGGTATATTATACCCCTGTCACACGGCCAGTTTCAATGGCCATCGAGTCGAGAGCCATCGAGATTTTCGATCGCCATTGAACTCGAGGGAGTTTTGGAGCTGCTACACGGCAAATCTCAATGGCCATTGAAATCGTTCTCGTGTCTTACGCCAAGCTCGTGTGGCGCCACAATCGCTGCTTTCGGTTTCGCGCAAATAACAAAAATATATTGACGAAACTTAACTAAATGTTGAAATACACTTTCTTGCAGTCATAAGGCGCGTTCACACTTGTTCAAAAATCCGGCAAGCGAAGCGGATTCGCTCGCCGCAAAAACTAGGACCTGTTCTCATCTGTTGACGCCCGGGCGAGTTGGAACGGCCGCGCCGCTGCTGCTTCTCGCTTTGCGCACCACGTCGCCGCTCGCGACGTACACAGATACAGTGAGAAAAGAGCATAAATTTATGCTGTCTACGTACCACGAGCGTATGCACGCTTACGTACGCTAAACGCAGGCGCATTCTCACATTGAGTTCAGCGTATACTAGCAGAGAGGCAAAAATAAACTTAGTCTCTAGTGGCGCCATCTGGTAGTCAAAACGGGAACCATTACTGTCAACAAACCGCCTCTCTTAGGCCTAACAGCGGCAGAATCGTCACTCTAAATAAAAAATAAAGCAAATTTATCACTTATACGTTTTCTTCTAGGCAAGATGAGACGAAGCGAAAGACCGGTGCCCCATTTATGACCAGTGAACGGACAGAAAAAGGCAGCAACAACGAGAATTCAGTCCGAAGCTAGGGGTCCGGCTTTGAAGGGCGCCGCCATGTTTGTTGTCGTTCGAAGCAATGCTAGCAACCTTGGGCAACGCTCGAAGGCCCTCGAAATCTCGATAGAGTTCCGGGCTGCTCCGTCGACTCGATAGACTATTGACTCGATGGCCATTCAAACTGGCCGTGTAGCAGCGCTCGATCGCCTTCGAGTCGATAGGCTATCGATTCGAGGGCCTTCGAAATGCCCGTGTGACAGGGGTATTAGTTTCAGAAATGGGGGCTACACCTTCCCACGCCATGGGCAAAATCATATGGAACTGAAACCATAAAAATCATGGGCGGTAATCTTTGGGGTAAGCTGCAAAAAAAAAAAATCACTTGTTTCTCTAACCACAGAGCGCGTTGAAAAAAAAAAGAGAAAAAGAAAGCTCCACGATTTTTTGTTTAATTAAGGCTTGTGACACTTACAAACAGGCTCAGGTTTGCAACCGAGCCCGCTGTGTGCACCGCCATGCAGCGGAGCTTCCCAAGTGCACAGTCCACAGGCACTTGTACTCAGTTTTTAACCAGCGAGTGACCGGCGGTGGGAGTCGAACACCCCACCTCCCGCAGCCGAGACGGGCGTCTTAGCCACTACGCCACGACTGCGGTGATTAATCCTTGACATATAAAAGCATTTTCCTCGGCGATAAGACATTTCCTCCTTTCCAGGCGTGACGTCAGACAAGCTA
Source organism: Amblyomma mixtum (assembly GCF_055824585.1). Lineage (NCBI taxonomy): Eukaryota > Metazoa > Arthropoda > Arachnida > Ixodida > Ixodidae > Amblyomma > Amblyomma mixtum. The sequence continues at coordinate 134,511,346 of NC_143019.1, read as the reverse complement.
GCGCAGCGCCACCCGTGACCGCTTAAACCGGCTTACTGACGCTTCGTCCATGCGCGACGCTTTTCATGTTGTAGGCGGCCGTCACGTGGTGATAACTGGTGATGTGGTGCTCGTTCCGCCATTACTTCTGACCGTGGTCGTCATTTCGACTTCGCATTATTCGCCAACCTACCCGTCCATAACATCAAGACGATCTTTTACCACCAGATTTTCTAAGGTCGACGGCTTTCCTCGGCAACTGAAGGCTTCGCTTATAGCGCTGGTTCTCCCTTCACACTGGATTGAGCGCCTACCCTTGGGTCCTGCTTGGCCTACGCACTACACTTCGCAATGACTGTTCCACATGTGCAGCAGAGCTGACGTCTGTTGCCACTGCTCGTGTTCCTGGCAAATATTTCGAGCACTCGCCAAGCACACCTGTCGACGTTTCCAACAACGCCGGCCGTCTACGCAGCTCTGTGCGCATCACAGTCGGTCAGCCTGCAGGAAAAGGAGGTTCCTTTTCTGCGCAGTTTATTGAGTACGAGCAGACAGTACGGGGGGTTGGCTTGATGTGATTGCATTTGTTATCCTGTTGTTGTGTTCGTATTTCAAGCAGGAATGATATGTCATAGGTTTCCTTTGCACGCGTGGTAGTGATTGTTGTGTTTCGATTTTGTATTTTCTAACGCTTTTAAAAGCTTCCCTTTCGTGAATAAAAATTCAGTTGATAGTCTGCGCTTGTGTTGTGTCTTCTTGTTCGCTTTGGTCCTCGTTTCTTTTTGCGCAGCTAAGTGTGAATGGTAAGCCGAAACCCTTTACAAGTTTAACAGCGGAACTGTATGTGGCTAGCTCCTGGTGTGAGCGTCTACGTATAGGGCTGGGGAAACTCGCGGTTAACGTGACCTGGCCGTCACCCACAACGAGGAAACGTCCGAGCATGCCCCACACCCGTGTTAGTAGAGGCTTCTAAGTTTTGTAACGTTCAAAAGCACTAATGAGAAAGTGTAATCGTAGAGACATTTTCTTTTCGGCACGGAGCAAGTTTGTGAATGGACTTCTTTCAACTGGGATTTGAAGCGCCTCGGAGTGGCCGGAGGCGACATTTCAAGCGGGCAGACGAAAGATGGACGGATCAATACCCTGTGAGCATTCTTTTACAGTTTTTTTCTGTCGTTGCAAGTGAAAGGCGGAAAAGCCATTTTACGACGCGTGGAAAATTGGCAAGAACGTGAATTAACAAGGTAAAAAGTGTTGCTGGTTAATGCCAGATCTTGTGGCGAAAAACAGCGCTTAAAGGGCAACTGCAGCACTTTTTTGAGAATTTCGCGATATTCAAGGATTCGAATCTAAATAGGCTTTACGTGAAGCATGCCAATTGTTTTTGCACTAGCATTTGAAGTAGTTACGTAATGGACGATTGAATTTTGCGCTGCTGCTCAATGCACTGGAGGTGTGCACGTAAGTTCAGCGTGACGTCACGGAAGGTCTGCCTTACATTACCACTGTCGTCAGCCACACCCTGCCCTGACTCGTTAGACGCTGCCAATCAACTCTCGGCAGGGTTTGCCTTTGATGGCGTTCCTTTTTTTCCTTCAAAGCAGGCGTTTGCGCGTTGGAAATGTATACCGATACCTTCGATGACGTCATCATGCGCCCCCCCCCCCCCCTCCCAACTTGGCGTTGTGCGCTGCGGAGAACCTTAAAGGTCGTCCGGATTTGAATCAGGGACTACTTCACTATTTCAAGCGCTAAACCAAAAAGACTTCGCATGCTTTACCTGCAAGTTTCACACATTCTATCATCTCAAGCTCGTGTATTTCTAAAACCTATGCAGTTTCCCTTTTAAATCAGAGGCGGCGGCAAACGCGTCGCATCCCCACACTTCTTTGTCTCGTGTAAGCGCTGCTTTTTTGCTGCGAAAATGCGGTATTTATTTTTCAAACATTTTGTATATGCCATCGCTCGAATGGCACCCTTAACACGATGTCACCCTTCGAACATTTCCAGCGTTTCTTTTTTCCTCCACTTGCGAACTTCGGCTGTATATTCACTTGTGGAATTAAAAAAAAAGGTGTTATCATCTATTGTACTTTTTTTTCTACAAGACAGGCGCTCCAATGACTAGCGCTCTTCCCGCTGCCACACTACTTCTCTGAGCGGCGCATTAGGTAGGCCACGGCTCGCAGTCAATGCCAGGTTAGAGGAAATAGCTGACACATTGCTTCCTAACGTCAGCAGCTGTATAGGTAAAAATAAAATGAACTTAAGTTTCAGAAGCACAGAGTGAAACAAATGTGTACTGAGCGAGCACGAAATGCTGCCGCAGGACTGAACTGGTGCCTTTAAACACTGCGGCTTTACCGCATAGACCCTTGGAAAGAGGGGCGGTGAAGGGACAAGACTCCCTGCTTCCTCTGCCTGCAATTGCTTCAAGAAATGTCAACTTCATGCTTCGCAATCCTTTCTTCATAATGGCTGACATTTCGCTTAATTGCCTATTTGCCATAGCAATACAGGAAAAACAACATGTAGTGTTCGCCTGCCCTGAGCCTCACTACATGTATTGCCGAGAAAACGGCCCGGCTAAGACGGAGACCTCCGCGATAACATGCATAATAACTGTTCAGTTATTACAAAACTTTCGAAAAAGTCATAAGCCAAGCTTTAATTTCGACATCTGATGTCACGGTTACGTTATACTGACATGACACACTCGGCGAAGTCCTCCAGGGCTCACTGAGTAATTTTTGACTATCGCTACCAACATATATGCTTTGCCAAAATCAGACCTGTGAAATTACATGCGACACACTCAGATTGTTCCGCAAATGGGAAACAAGCACCCTGGTCATGCCGTGAAGCTCTTTTTTTTCGCCGTCATCCATTCGGCAATGAATGGGGAAGGAAAAAAAGAAAAATAATAAATAACGCTTAGGACATTTACAAATAAAGGGGACAAAAGGGAGAGGCGGCAAAAAGACATGGGGCAGAAATGTCCGCCATGTATCAATTCTGCTGACCGACAGTACCAGGAAGATACATGTCAGGCAAAAGGCGCGAAAAAAAATGTGTTGCGCCTGTCAGTCACACTGATAGCAAAATTGAATGTTGTTACAGGACCTTCAGCTGCGGTGTACTAAAACGTCTCTTGGCGCTGGCGGTATATTATACCCCTGTCACACGGCCAGTTTTAATGGCCATCGAGTCGAGAGCCATCGAGATTTTCGATCGCCATTGAACTCGAGGGAGTTGTGGAGCTGCTACACGGCAAATCTCAATGGCCATTGAAATCGTTCTCGTGTCTTACGCCAAGCTCGTGTGGCGCCACAATCGCTGCTTTCGGTTTCGCGCAAATAACAAAAATATATTGACGAAACTTAACTAAATGTTGAAATACACTTTCTTGCAGTCATAAGGCGCGTTCACACTTGTTTAAAAATCCGGCAAGCGAAGCGGATTCGCTCGCCGCAAAAACTAGGACCTGTTCTCATCTGTTGACGCCCGGGCGAGTTGGAACGGCCGCGCCGCTGCTGCTTCTCGCTTTGCGCACCACGTCGCCGCTCGCGACGTACACAGATACAGTGAGAAAAGAGCATAAATTTATGCTGTCTACGTACCACGAGCGTATGCACGCTTACGTACGCTAAACGCAGGCGCATTCTCACATTGAGTTCAGCGTATGCTAGCAGAGAGGCAAAAATAAACTTAGTCTCTAGTGGCGCCATCTGGTAGTCAAAACGGGAACCATTACTGTCAACAAACCGCCTCTCTTAGGCCTAACAGCGGCAGAATCGTCACTCTAAATAAAAAATAAAGCAAATTTATCACTTATACGTTTTCTTCTAGGCAAGATGAGACGAAGCGAAAGACCGGTGCCCCATTTATGACCAGTGAACGGACAGAAAAAGGCAGCAACAACGAGAATTCAGTCCGAAGCGAGGGGTCCGGCTTTGAAGGGCGCCGCCATGTTTGTTGTCGTTCGAAGCAATGCTAGCAACCTTGGGCAACGCTCGAAGGCCCTCGAAATCTCGATAGAGTTCCGGGCTGCTCCGTCGACTCGATAGACTATTGACTCGATGGCCATTCAAACTGGCCGTGTAGCAGCGCTCGATCGCCTTCGAGTCGATAGGCTATCGATTCGAGGGCCTTCGAAATGCCCGTGTGACAGGGGTATTAGTTTCAGAAATGGGGGCTACACCTTCCCACGCCATGGGCAAAATCATATGGAACTGAAACCATAAAAATCATGGGCGGTAATCTTTGGGGTAAGCTGCAAAAAAAAAAATCACTTGTTTCTCTAACCACAGAGCGCGTTGAAAAAAAAAAAAGAGAAAAAGAAAGCTCCACGATTTTCTGTTTAATTAAGGCTTGTGACACTTACAAACAGGCTCAGGTTTGCAACCGAGCCCGCTGTGTGCACCGCCATGCAGCGGAGCTTCCCAAGTGCACAGTCCACAGGCACTTGTACTCAGTTTTTAACCAGCGAGTGACCGGCGGTGGGAGTCGAACACCCCACCTCCCGCCGCCGAGACGGGCGTCTTAGCCACTACGCCACGACTGCGGTGATTAATCCTTGACATATAAAAGCATTTTCCTCGGCGATAAGACATTTCCTCCTTTCCAGGCGTGACGTCAGACAAGCTAGCGCAGCGCCACCCGTGACCGCTTAAACCGGCTTACTGACGCTTCGTCCATGCGCGACGCTTTTCATGTTGTAGGCGGCCGTCACGTGGTGATAACTGGTGATGTGGTGCTCGTTCCGCCATTACTTCTGACCGTGGTCGTCATTTCGACTTCGCATTATTCGCCAACCTACCCGTCCATAACATCAAGACGATCTTTTACCACCAGATTTTCTAAGGTCGACGGCTTTCCTCGGCAACTGAAGGCTTCGCTTATAGCGCTGGTTCTCCCTTCACACTGGATTGAGCGCCTACCCTTGGGTCCTGCTTGGCCTACGCACTACACTTCGCAATGACTGTTCCACATGTGCAGCAGAGCTGACGTCTGTTGCCACTGCTCGTGTTCCTGGCAAATATTTCGAGCACTCGCCAAGCACACCTGTCGACGTTTCCAACAACGCCGGCCGTCTACGCAGCTCTGTGCGCATCACAGTCGGTCAGCCTGCAGGAAAAGGAGGTTCCTTTTCTGCGCAGTTTATTGAGTACGAGCAGACAGTACGGGGGGTTGGCTTGATGTGATTGCATTTGTTATCCTGTTGTTGTGTTCGTATTTCAAGCAGGAATGATATGTCATAGGTTTCCTTTGCACGCGTGGTAGTGATTGTTGTGTTTCGATTTTGTATTTTCTAACGCTTTTAAAAGCTTCCCTTTCGTGAATAAAAATTCAGTTGATAGTCTGCGCTTGTGTTGTGTCTTCTTGTTCGCTTTGGTCCTCGTTTCTTTTTGCGCAGCTAAGTGTGAATGGTAAGCCGAAACCCTTTACAAGTTTAACAGCGGAACTGTATGTGGCTAGCTCCTGGTGTGAGCGTCTACGTATAGGGCTGGGGAAACTCGCGGTTAACGTGACCTGGCCGTCACCCACAACGAGGAAACGTCCGAGCATGCCCCACACCCGTGTTAGTAGAGGCTTCTAAGTTTTGTAACGTTCAAAAGCACTAATGAGAAAGTGTAATCGTAGAGACATTTTCTTTTCGGCACGGAGCAAGTTTGTGAATGGACTTCTTTCAACTGGGATTTGAAGCGCCTCGGAGTGGCCGGAGGCGACATTTCAAGCGGGCAGACGAAAGATGGACGGATCAATACCCTGTGAGCATTCTTTTACAGTTTTTTTCTGTCGTTGCAAGTGAAAGGCGGAAAAGCCATTTTACGACGCGTGGAAAATGGGCAAGAACGTGAATTAACAAGGTAAAAAGTGTTGCTGGTTAATGCCAGATCTTGTGGCGAAAAACAGCGCTTAAAGGGCAACTGCAGCACTTTTTTGAGAATTTCGCGATATTCAAGGATTCGAATCTAAATAGGCTTTACGTGAAGCATGCCAATTGTTTTTGCACTAGCATTTGAAGTAGTTACGTAATGGACGATTGAATTTTGCGCTGCTGCTCAATGCACTGGAGGTGTGCACGTAAGTTCAGCGTGACGTCACGGAAGGTCTGCCTTACATTACCACTGTCGTCAGCCACACCCTGCCCTGACTCGTTAGACGCTGCCAATCAACTCTCGGCAGGGTTTGCCTTTGATGGCGTTCCTTTTTTTCCTTCAAAGCAGGCGTTTGCGCGTTGGAAATGTATACCGATACCTTCGATGACGTCATCATGCGCCCCCCCCCCTCCCAACTTGGCGTTGTGCGCTGCGGAGAACCTTAAAGGTCGTCCGGATTTGAATCAGGGACTACTTCACTATTTCAAGCGCTAAACCAAAAAGACTTCGCATGCTTTACCTGCAAGTTTCACACATTCTATCATCTCAAGCTCGTGTATTTCTAAAACCTATGCAGTTTCCCTTTTAAATCAGAGGCGGCGGCAAACGCGTCGCATCCCCACACTTCTTTGTCTCGTGTAAGCGCTGCTTTTTTGCTGCGAAAATGCGGTATTTATTTTTCAAACATTTTGTATATGCCATCGCTCGAATGGCACCCTTAACACGATGTCACCCTTCGAACATTTCCAGCGTTTCTTTTTTCCTCCACTTGCGAACTTCGGCTGTATATTCACTTGTGGAATTAAAAAAAAAGGTGTTATCATCTATTGTACTTTTTTTTCTACAAGACAGGCGCTCCAATGACTAGCGCTCTTCCCGCTGCCACACTACTTCTCTGAGCGGCGCATTAGGTAGGCCACGGCTCGCAGTCAATGCCAGGTTAGAGGAAATAGCTGACACATTGCTTCCTAACGTCAGCAGCTGTATAGGTAAAAATAAAATGAACTTAAGTTTCAGAAGCACAGAGTGAAACAAATGTGTACTGAGCGAGCACGAAATGCTGCCGCAGGACTGAACTGGTGCCTTTAAACACTGCGGCTTTACCGCATAGACCCTTGGAAAGAGGGGCGGTGAAGGGACAAGACTCCCTGCTTCCTCTGCCTGCAATTGCTTCAAGAAATATCAACTTCATGCTTCGCAATCCTTTCTTCATAATGGCAGACATTTCGCTTAATTGCCTATTTGCCATAGCAATGCAGGAAAAACAACATGTAGTGTTCGCCTGCCTTGAGCCTCACTACATGTATTGCCGAGAAAACGGCCCGGCTAAGACGGAGACCTCCGCGATAACATGCATAATAACTGTTCAGTTATTACAAAACTTTCGAAAAAGTCATAAGCCAAGCTTTAATTTCGACATCTGATGTCACGGTTACGTTATACTGACATGACACACTCGGCGAAGTCCTCCAGTGCTCACTGAGTAATTTTTGACTATCGCTACCAACATATATGCTTTGCCAAAATCAGACCTGTGAAATTACATGCGACACACTCAGCATGTTCCGCAAATGGGAAACAAGCACCCTGGTCATGCCGTGAAGCTCTTTTTTTTCGCCGTCATCCATTCGGCAATGAATGGGGAAGGAAAAAAAGAAAAATAATAAATAACGCTTAGGACATTTACAAATAAAGGGGACAAAAGGGAGAGGCGGCAAAAAGACATGGGGCAGAAATGTCCGCCATGTATCAATTCTGCTGACCGACAGTACCAGGAAGATACATGTCAGGCAAAAGGCGCGAAAAAAAATGTGTTGCGCCTGTCAGTCACACTGATAGCAAAATTGAATGTTGTTACAGGACCTTCAGCTGCGGTGTACTAAAACGTCTCTTGGCGCTGGCGGTATATTATACCCCTGTCACACGGCCAGTTTCAATGGCCATCGAGTCGAGAGCCATCGAGATTTTCGATCGCCATTGAACTCGAGGGAGTTGTGGAGCTGCTACACGGCAAATCTCAATGGCCATTGAAATCGTTCTCGTGTCTTACGCCAAGCTCGTGTGGCGCCACAATCGCTGCTTTCGGTTTCGCGCAAATAACAAAAATATATTGACGAAACTTAACTAAATGTTGAAATACACTTTCTTGCAGTCATAAGGCGCGTTCACACTTGTTCAAAAATCCGGCAAGCGAAGCGGATTCGCTCGCCGCAAAAACTAGGACCTGTTCTCATCTGTTGACGCCCGGGCGAGTTGGAACGGCCGCGCCGCTGCTGCTTCTCGCTTTGCGCACCACGTCGCCGCTCGCGACGTACACAGATACAGTGAGAAAAGAGCATAAATTTATGCTGTCTACGTACCACGAGCGTATGCACGCTTACGTACGCTAAACGCAGGCGCATTCTCACATTGAGTTCAGCGTATGCTAGCAGAGAGGCAAAAATAAACTTAGTCTCTAGTGGCGCCATCTGGTAGTCAAAACGGGAACCATTACTGTCAACAAACCGCCTCTCTTAGGCCTAACAGCGGCAGAATCGTCACTCTAAATAAAAAATAAAGCAAATTTATCACTTATACGTTTTCTTCTAGGCAAGATGAGACGAAGCGAAAGACCGCTGCCCCATTTATGACCAGTGAACGGACAGAAAAAGGCAGCAACAACGAGAATTCAGTCCGAAGCGAGGGGTCCGGCTTTGAAGGGCGCCGCCATGTTTGTTGTCGTTCGAAGCAATGCTAGCAACCTTGGGCAACGCTCGAAGGCCCTCGAAATCTCGATAGAGTTCCGGGCTGCTCCGTCGACTCGATAGACTATTGACTCGATGGCCATTCAAACTGGCCGTGTAGCAGCGCTCGATCGCCTTCGAGTCGATAGGCTATCGATTCGAGGGCCTTCGAAATGCCCGTGTGACAGGGGTATTAGTTTCAGAAATGGGGGCTACACCTTCCCACGCCATGGGCAAAATCATATGGAACTGAAACCATAAAAATCATGGGCGGTAATCTTTGGGGTAAGCTGCAAAAAAAAAAAATCACTTGTTTCTCTAACCACAGAGCGCGTTGAAAAAAAAAAGAGAAAAAGAAAGCTCCACGATTTTTTGTTTAATTAAGGCTTGTGACACTTACAAACAGGCTCAGGTTTGCAACCGAGCCCGCTGTGTGCACCACCATGCAGCGGAGCTTCCCAAGTGCACAGTCCACAGGCACTTGTACTCAGTTTTTAACCAGCGAGTGACCGGCGGTGGGAGTCGAACACCCCACCTCCCGCAGCCGAGACGGGCGTCTTAGCCACTACGCCACGACTGCGGTGATTAATCCTTGACATATAAAAGCATTTTCCTCGGCGATAAGACATTTCCTCCTTTCCAGGCGTGACGTCAGACAAGCTAGCGCAGCGCCACCCGTGACCGCTTAAACCGGCTTACTGACGCTTCGTCCATGCGCGACGCTTTTCATGTTGTAGGCGGCCGTCACGTGGTGATAACTGGTGATGTGGTGCTCGTTCCGCCATTACTTCTGACCGTGGTCGTCATTTCGACTTCGCATTATTCGCCAACCTACCCGTCCATAACATCAAGACGATCTTTTACCACCAGATTTTGTAAGGTCGACGGCTTTCCTCGGCAACTGAAGGCTTCGCTTATAGCGCTGGTTCTCCCTTCACACTGGATTGAGCGCCTACCCTTGGGTCCTGCTTGGCCTACGCACTACACTTCGCAATGACTGTTCCACATGTGCAGCAGAGCTGACGTCTGTTGCCACTGCTCGTGTTCCTGGCAAATATTTCGAGCACTCGCCAAGCACACCTGTCGACGTTTCCAACAACGCCGGCCGTCTACGCAGCTCTGTGCGCATCACAGTCGGTCAGCCTGGAGGAAAAGGAGGTTCCTTTTCTGCGCAGTTTATTGAGTACGAGCAGACAGTACGGGGGGTTGGCTTGATGTGATTGCATTTGTTATCCTGTTGTTGTGTTCGTATTTCAAGCAGGAATGATATGTCATAGGTTTCCTTTGCACACGTGGTAGTGATTGTTGTGTTTCGATTTTGTATTTTCTAACGCTTTTAAAAGCTTCCCTTTCGTGAATAAAAATTCAGTTGATAGTCTGCGCTTGTGTTGTGTCTTCTTGTTCGCTTTGGTCCTCGTTTCTTTTTGCGCAGCTAAGTGTGAATGGTAAGCCGAAACCCTTTACAAGTTTAACAGCGGAACTGTATGTGGCTAGCTCCTGGTGTGAGCGTCTACGTATAGGGCTGGGGAAACTCGCGGTTAACGTGACCTGGCCGTCACCCACAACGAGGAAACGTCCGAGCATGCCCCACACCCGTGTTAGTAGAGGCTTCTAAGTTTTGTAACGTTCAAAAGCACTAATGAGAAAGTGTAATCGTAGAGACATTTTCTTTTCGGCACGGAGCAAGTTTGTGAATGGACTTCTTTCAACTGGGATTTGAAGCGCCTCGGAGTGGCCGGAGGCGACATTTCAAGCGGGCAGACGAAAGATGGACGGATCAATACCCTGTGAGCATTCTTTTACAGTTTTTTTCTGTCGTTGCAAGTGAAAGGCGGAAAAGCCATTTTACGACGCGTGGAAAATGGGCAAGAACGTGAATTAACAAGGTAAAAAGTGTTGCTGGTTAATGCCAGATCTTGTGGCGAAAAACAGCGCTTAAAGGGCAACTGCAGCACTTTTTTGAGAATTTCGCGATATTCAAGGATTCGAATCTAAATAGGCTTTACGTGAAGCATGCCAATTGTTTTTGCACTAGCATTTGAAGTAGTTACGTAATGGACGATTGAATTTTGCGCTGCTGCTCAATGCACTGGAGGTGTGCACGTAAGTTCAGCGTGACGTCACGGAAGGTCTGCCTTACATTACCACTGTCGTCAGCCACACCCTGCCCTGACTCGTTAGACGCTGCCAATCAACTCTCGGCAGGGTTTGCCTTTGATGGCGTTCCTTTTTTTCCTTCAAAGCAGGCGTTTGCGCGTTGGAAATGTATACCGATACCTTCGATGACGTCATCATGCGCCCCCCCCCCCCCTCCCAACTTGGCGTTGTGCGCTGCGGAGAACCTTAAAGGTCGTCCGGATTTGAATCAGGGACTACTTCACTATTTCAAGCGCTAAACCAAAAAGACTTCGCATGCTTTACCTGCAAGTTTCACACATTCTATCATCTCAAGCTCGTGTATTTCTAAAACCTATGCAGTTTCCCTTTTAAATCAGAGGCGGCGGCAAACGCGTCGCATCCCCACACTTCTTTGTCTCGTGTAAGCGCTGCTTTTTTGCTGCGAAAATGCGGTATTTATTTTTCAAACATTTTGTATATGCCATCGCTCGAATGGCACCCTTAACACGATGTCACCCTTCGAACATTTCCAGCGTTTCTTTTTTCCTCCACTTGCGAACTTCGGCTGTATATTCACTTGTGGAATTAAAAAAAAAGGTGTTATCATCTATTGTACTTTTTTTTCTACAAGACAGGCGCTCCAATGACTAGCGCTCTTCCCGCTGCCACACTACTTCTCTGAGCGGCGCATTAGGTAGGCGACGGCTCGCAGTCAATGCCAGGTTAGAGGAAATAGCTGACACATTGCTTCCTAACGTCAGCAGCTGTATAGGTAAAAATAAAATGAACTTAAGTTTCAGAAGCACAGAGTGAAACAAATGTGTACTGAGCGAGCACGAAATGCTGCCGCAGGACTGAACTGGTGCCTTTAAACACTGCGGCTTTACCGCATAGACCCTTGGAAAGAGGGGCGGTGAAGGGACAAGACTCCCTGCTTCCTCTGCCTGCAATTGCTTCAAGAAATGTCAACTTCATGCTTCGCAATCCTTTCTTCATAATGGCAGACATTTCGCTTAATTGCCTATTTGCCATAGCAATGCAGGAAAAACAACATGTAGTGTTCGCCTGCCCTGAGCCTCACTACATGTATTGCCGAGAAAACGGCCCGGCTAAGACGGAGACCTCCGCGATAACATGCATAATAACTGTTCAGTTATTACAAAACTTTCGAAAAAGTCATAAGCCAAGCTTTAATTTCGACATCTGATGTCACGGTTACGTTATACTGACATGACACACTCGGCGAAGTCCTCCAGTGCTCACTGAGTAATTTTTGACTATCGCTACCAACATATATGCTTTGCCAAAATCAGACCTGTGAAATTACATGCGACACACTCAGCATGTTCCGCAAATGGGAAACAAGCACCCTGGTCATGCCGTGAAGCTCTTTTTTTTCGCCGTCATCCATTCGGCAATGAATGGGGAAGGAAAAAAAGAAAAATAATAAATAACGCTTAGGACATTTACAAATAAAGGGGACAAAAGGGAGAGGCGGCAAAAAGACATGGGGCAGAAATGTCCGCCATGTATCAATTCTGCTGACCGACAGTACCAGGAAGATACATGTCAGGCAAAAGGCGCGAAAAAAAATGTGTTGCGCCTGTCAGTCACACTGATAGCAAAATTGAATGTTGTTACAGGACCTTCAGCTGCGGTGTACTAAAACCTCTCTTGGCGCTGGCGGTATATTATACCCCTGTCACACGGCCAGTTTCAATGGCCATCGAGTCGAGAGCCATCGAGATTTTCGATCGCCATTGAACTCGAGGGAGTTGTGGAGCTGCTACACGGCAAATCTCAATGGCCATTGAAATCGTTCTCGTGTCTTACGCCAAGCTCGTGTGGCGCCACAATCGCTGCTTTCGGTTTCGCGCAAATAACAAAAATATATTGACGAAACTTAACTAAATGTTGAAATACACTTTCTTGCAGTAATAAGGCGCGTTCACACTTGTTCAAAAATCCGGCAAGCGAAGCGGATTCGCTCGCCGCAAAAACTAGGACCTGTTCTCATCTGTTGACGCCCGGGCGAGTTGGAACGGCCGCGCCGCTGCTGCTTCTCGCTTTGCGCACCACGTCGCCGCTCGCGACGTACACAGATACAGTGAGAAAAGAGCATAAATTTATGCTGTCTACGTACCACGAGCGTATGCACGCTTACGTACGCTAAACGCAGGCGCATTCTCACATTGAGTTCAGCGTATGCTAGCAGAGAGGCAAAAATAAACTTAGTCTCTAGTGGCGCCATCTGGTAGTCAAAACGGGAACCATTACTGTCAACAAACCGCCTCTCTTAGGCCTAACAGCGGCAGAATCGTCACTCTAAATAAAAAATAAAGCAAATTTATCACTTATACGTTTTCTTCTAGGCAAGATGAGACGAAGCGAAAGACCGGTGCCCCATTTATGACCAGTGAACGGACAGAAAAAGGCAGCAACAACGAGAATTCAGTCCGAAGCGAGGGGTCCGGCTTTGAAGGGCGCCGCCATGTTTGTTGTCGTTCGAAGCAATGCTAGCAACCTTGGGCAACGCTCGAAGGCCCTCGAAATCTCGATAGAGTTCCGGGCTGCTCCGTCGACTCGATAGACTATTGACTCGATGGCCATTCAAACTGGCCGTGTAGCAGCGCTCGATCGCCTTCGAGTCGATAGGCTATCGATTCGAGGGCCTTCGAAATGCCCGTGTGACAGGGGTATTAGTTTCAGAAATGGGGGCTACACCTTCCCACGCCATGGGCAAAATCATATGGAACTGAAACCATAAAAATCATGGGCGGTAATCTTTGGGGTAAGCTGCAAAAAAAAAAAAAATCACTTGTTTCTCTAACCACAGAGCGCGTTGAAAAAAAAAAGAGAAAAAGAAAGCTCCACGATTTTTTGTTTAATTAAGGCTTGTGACACTTACAAACAGGCTCAGGTTTGCAACCGAGCCCGCTGTGTGCACCGCCATGCAGCGGAGCTTCCCAAGTGCACAGTCCACAGGCACTTGTACTCAGTTTTTAACCAGCGAGTGACCGGCGGTGGGAGTCGAACACCCCACCTCCCGCAGCCGAGACGGGCGTCTTAGCCACTACGCCACGACTGCGGTGATTAATCCTTGACATATAAAAGCATTTTCCTCGGCGATAAGACATTTCCTCCTTTCCAGGCGTGACGTCAGACAAGCTAGCGCAGCGCCACCCGTGACCGCTTAAACCGGCTTACTGACGCTTCGTCCATGCGCGACGCTTTTCATGTTGTAGGCGGCCGTCACGTGGTGATAACTGGTGATGTGGTGCTCGTTCCGCCATTACTTCTGACCGTGGTCGTCATTTCGACTTCGCATTATTCGCCAACCTACCCGTCCATAACATCAAGACGATCTTTTACCACCAGATTTTCTAAGGTCGACGGCTTTCCTCGGCAACTGAAGGCTTCGCTTATAGCGCTGGTTCTCCCTTCACACTGGATTGAGCGCCTACCCTTGGGTCCTGCTTGGCCTACGCACTACACTTCGCAATGACTGTTCCACATGTGCAGCAGAGCTGACGTCTGTTGCCACTGCTCGTGTTCCTGGCAAATATTTCGAGCACTCGCCAAGCACACCTGTCGACGTTTCCAACAACGCCGGCCGTCTACGCAGCTCTGTGCGCATCACAGTCGGTCAGCCTGGAGGAAAAGGAGGTTCCTTTTCTGCGCAGTTTATTGAGTACGAGCAGACAGTACGGGGGGTTGGCTTGATGTGATTGCATTTGTTATCCTGTTGTTGTGTTCGTATTTCAAGCAGGAATGATATGTCATAGGTTTCCTTTGCACACGTGGTAGTGATTGTTGTGTTTCGATTTTGTATTTTCTAACGCTTTTAAAAGCTTCCCTTTCGTGAATAAAAATTCAGTTGATAGTCTGCGCTTGTGTTGTGTCTTCTTGTTCGCTTTGGTCCTCGTTTCTTTTTGCGCAGCTAAGTGTGAATGGTAAGCCGAAACCCTTTACAAGTTTAACAGCGGAACTGTATGTGGCTAGCTCCTGGTGTGAGCGTCTACGTATAGGGCTGGGGAAACTCGCGGTTAACGTGACCTGGCCGTCACCCACAACGAGGAAACGTCCGAGCATGCCCCACACCCGTGTTAGTAGAGGCTTCTAAGTTTTGTAACGTTCAAAAGCACTAATGAGAAAGTGTAATCGTAGAGACATTTTCTTTTCGGCACGGAGCAAGTTTGTGAATGGACTTCTTTCAACTGGGATTTGAAGCGCCTCGGAGTGGCCGGAGGCGACATTTCAAGCGGGCAGACGAAAGATGGACGGATCAATACCCTGTGAGCATTCTTTTACAGTTTTTTTCTGTCGTTGCAAGTGAAAGGCGGAAAAGCCATTTTACGACGCGTGGAAAATGGGCAAGAACGTGAATTAACAAGGTAAAAAGTGTTGCTGGTTAATGCCAGATCTTGTGGCGAAAAACAGCGCTTAAAGGGCAACTGCAGCACTTTTTTGAGAATTTCGCGATATTCAAGGATTCGAATCTAAATAGGCTTTACGTGAAGCATGCCAATTGTTTTTGCACTAGCATTTGAAGTAGTTACGTAATGGACGATTGAATTTTGCGCTGCTGCTCAATGCACTGGAGGTGTGCACGTAAGTTCAGCGTGACGTCACGGAAGGTCTGCCTTACATTACCACTGTCGTCAGCCACACCCTGCCCTGACTCGTTAGACGCTGCCAATCAACTCTCGGCAGGGTTTGCCTTTGATGGCGTTCCTTTTTTTCCTTCAAAGCAGGCGTTTGCGCGTTGGAAATGTATACCGATACCTTCGATGACGTCATCATGCGCCCCCCCCCCCCTCCCAACTTGGCGTTGTGCGCTGCGGAGAACCTTAAAGGTCGTCCGGATTTGAATCAGGGACTACTTCACTATTTCAAGCGCTAAACCAAAAAGACTTCGCATGCTTTACCTGCAAGTTTCACACATTCTATCATCTCAAGCTCGTGTATTTCTAAAACCTATGCAGTTTCCCTTTTAAATCAGAGGCGGCGGCAAACGCGTCGCATCCCCACACTTCTTTGTCTCGTGTAAGCGCTGCTTTTTTGCTGCGAAAATGCGGTATTTATTTTTCAAACATTTTGTATATGCCATCGCTCGAATGGCACCCTTAACACGATGTCACCTTTCGAACATTTCCAGCGTTTCTTTTTTCCTCCACTTGCGAACTTCGGCTGTATATTCACTTGTGGAATTAAAAAAAAAGGTGTTATCATCTATTGTACTTTTTTTTTCTACAAGACAGGCGCTCCAATGACTAGCGCTCTTCCCGCTGCCACACTACTTCTCTGAGCGGCGCATTAGGTAGGCCACGGCTCGCAGTCAATGCCAGGTTAGAGGAAATAGCTGACACATTGCTTCCTAACGTCAGCAGCTGTATAGGTAAAAATAAAATGAACTTAAGTTTCAGAAGCACAGAGTGAAACAAATGTGTACTGAGCGAGCACGAAATGCTGCCGCAGGACTGAACTGGTGCCTTTAAACACTGCGGCTTTACCGCATAGACCCTTGGAAAGAGGGGCGGTGAAGGGACAAGACTCCCTGCTTCCTCTGCCTGCAATTGCTTCAAGAAATGTCAACTTCATGCTTCGCAATCCTTTCTTCATAATGGCAGACATTTCGCTTAATTGCCTATTTGCCATAGCAATGCAGGAAAAACAACATGTAGTGTTCGCCTGCCCTGAGCCTCACTACATGTATTGCCGAGAAAACGGCCCGGCTAAGACGGAGACCTCCGCGATAACATGCATAATAACTGTTCAGTTATTACAAAACTTTCGAAAAAGTCATAAGCCAAGCTTTAATTTCGACATCTGATGTCACGGTTACGTTATACTGACATGACACACTCGGCGAAGTCCTCCAGTGCTCACTGAGTAATTTTTGACTATCGCTACCAACATATATGCTTTGCCAAAATCAGACCTGTGAAATTACATGCGACACACTCAGCATGTTCCGCAAATGGGAAACAAGCACCCTGGTCATGCCGTGAAGCTCTTTTTTTTCGCCGTCATCCATTCGGCAATGAATGGGGAAGGAAAAAAAGAAAAATAATAAATAACGCTTAGGACATTTACAAATAAAGGGGACAAAAGGGAGAGGCGGCAAAAAGACATGGGGCAGAAATGTCCGCCATGTATCAATTCTGCTGACCGACAGTACCAGGAAGATACATGTCAGGCAAAAGGCGCGAAAAAAAATGTGTTGCGCCTGTCAGTCACACTGATAGCAAAATTGAATGTTGTTACAGGACCTTCAGCTGCGGTGTACTAAAACGTCTCTTGGCGCTGGCGGTATATTATACCCCTGTCACACGGCCAGTTTCAATGGCCATCGAGTCGAGAGCCATCGAGATTTTCGATCGCCATTGAACTCGAGGGAGTTGTGGAGCTGCTACACGGCAAATCTCAATGGCCATTGAAATCGTTCTCGTGTCTTACGCCAAGCTCGTGTGGCGCCACAATCGCTGCTTTCGGTTTCGCGCAAATAACAAAAATATATTGACGAAACTTAACTAAATGTTGAAATACACTTTCTTGCAGTCATAAGGCGCGTTCACACTTGTTCAAAAATCCGGCAAGCGAAGCGGATTCGCTCGCCGCAAAAACTAGGACCTGTTCTCATCTGTTGACGCCCGGGCGAGTTGGAACGGCCGCGCCGCTGCTGCTTCTCGCTTTGCGCACCACGTCGCCGCTCGCGACGTACACAGATACAGTGAGAAAAGAGCATAAATTTATGCTGTCTACGTACCACGAGCGTATGCACGCTTACGTACGCTAAACGCAGGCGCATTCTCACATTGAGTTCAGCGTATGCTAGCAGAGAGGCAAAAATAAACTTAGTCTCTAGTGGCGCCATCTGGTAGTCAAAACGGGAACCATTACTGTCAACAAACCGCCTCTCTTAGGCCTAACAGCGGCAGAATCGTCACTCTAAATAAAAAATAAAGCAAATTTATCACTTATACGTTTTCTTCTAGGCAAGATGAGACGAAGCGAAAGACCGGTGCCCCATTTATGACCAGTGAACGGACAGAAAAAGGCAGCAACAACGAGAATTCAGTCCGAAGCGAGGGGTCCGGCCTTGAAGGGCGCCGCCATGTTTGTTGTCCTTCGAAGCAATGCTAGCAACCTTGGGCAACGCTCGAAGGCCCTCGAAATCTCGATAGAGTTCCGGGCTGCTCCGTCGACTCGATAGACTATTGACTCGATGGCCATTCAAACTGGCCGTGTAGCAGCGCTCGATCGCCTTCGAGTCGATATGCTATCGATTCGAGGGCCTTCGAAATGCCCGTGTGACAGGGGTATTAGTTTCAGAAATGGGGGCTACACCTTCCCACGCCATGGGCAAAATCATATGGAACTGAAACCATAAAAATCATGGGCGGTAATCTTTGGGGTAAGCTGCAAAAAAAAAAAAAATCACTTGTTTCTCTAACCACAGAGCGCGTTGAAAAAAAAAAAAGAGAAAAAGAAAGCTCCACGATTTTTTGTTTAATTAAGGCTTGTGACACTTACAAACAGGCTCAGGTTTGCAACCGAGCCCGCTGTGTGCACCGCCATGCAGCGGAGCTTCCCAAGTGCACAGTCCACAGGCACTTGTACTCAGTTTTTAACCAGCGAGTGACCGGCGGTGGGAGTCGAACACCCCACCTCCCGCAGCCGAGACGGGCGTCTTAGCCACTACGCCACGACTGCTTTTTTTTTTCTTTATTGCCTGGCTTTGACACAAAAAACTGGACAACACAAACAATCAACAAAAGACAATAACTATGTACACACGACTTGTGGTCCGCCAGCATAAATCTGGCTTCGTCCAATTAAAACTCACGCAACGTACAGAGCGGCTCTATACTTGAGAGCCACTCCGGAGGCTCCGCAGCGGCTTTCTGAATGGCCAGAAACATCTCCATACTTTCGCGAAAGTAAATTCTGGCAGGTCTTGCGTCACTGTCACAATGCCAGCCTGCCATTCTGGAGCGCCATATACAGTGGAGGCCTGTCAGGATTATTAAATCGAAAGGCACCCCATCCTCATTTTCAACACATAAGAACCGGATGCCATACGGGTCTAGTGGAAATTCTTTCTTTAATGTTCGCTGCAATACATCCCAAAAATAAACCCCTTCCCAACAGTGTAAAAATACATGGTCTATTGTTTCCGGCTTTCTTCAAATTAAACAGTGAGATCCCCAGGGTAAAAACAATTCCTTTCCCTCTAAAAATTTTTTAACGGGTAAGGTCCCGGTGTGCAACTTAAAAAAGAAGGTTTTTGTTCCAGGCGGCACCTGCATTTTTTTAACTCTCTTTAAAACATCCTTGCCTGGGCCTCCACTGTACAAGGCCCTGTACAAGGGCTCGGGGAAAACTACATCGCACAAGGCACGGTACAGTTTCTTTCGTTTCACACTGGACAGAAAGTCATTGGAAAATCGCGCGGAAAGAAACCTTACACTGGCTACGACTTCCCGGTAAAAACCGGTGACCCTACTATACACCTCAGCAGTTCCGACTATGTACTCTGGAAGTAGATGCCGCAGCCTAACTTGGCATACGGTACGCAAAAAAGGGTCCCTTGTGTCCCTAAAAAACAAAAAACGATTGACCAGCTGTCGCAAAAACAAATGGCCCAATCCCAACCCGCCGTGTTGTACCCGTCGGAACAGGTTGGTCCGGCTGCAGCGCTCCCATTCAGACGACCAGATAAAGACGGCGAAAATTCGGTGTAGCTTTTGAATACTTAACCGTGAGCAGTGCAACACCTGCATTACGTACCAGAGCCTGCTGATAAAGAACAGGTTGCAAACAGTGGCTCTGGCGAAAATCGACAAGGTCGTTCCTTTCCACTTATCAGCTCTCTCCCGTGTCTCTTTGACCTGTCCTGTCCAATAATGTTCACTGTCACGGTAAGCATCGAGCGGAACGCCCAAGTACTTATCTGGTGTTGTCGTCCACGGCACACTAGCAAACCTTTCAGGCGTAGATGCCCACCTTCCATGCCAAAGCCCGAGGCACTTCGACCAGTTAACCCCGCTGCCTGTAGCTTGGCTGAAATCGCGTACACATTGAACAGCCTCGCTTATGCCTCCCTCGTCAACGGCAAACACAGCAATGTCATCAGCGTACGCCAAGAGCTTCACTTCGGCTGCTTGTAATCTGAATCCGGTAATACTCCTGTTTTTCAGTATCTTTAAACAAAGGGTCTCCACATAAATACAAAATAAAAGGGGGCTGAGGGGACAGCCCTGGCGCACCGAACGCTGCACGCTAATGGGGGCCCCCAGACTCTTGTTAACGATCAATCTCGTCGTGCAGTTCCGGTATGCCAGGGCCACACCCTCGCGAATAACAGAACCAACGTTAACATGGCCTAACACTGCAAACAAAAGTTCATGGGCAACGCAGTCAAAAGCCTTTTCCAAATCGATCTGTAGAATCGCCACCTGACCATTAGTGTCATCACATGTTTCTAAGACACTGCGCGCAACGTGAATATTTGTGAAAATAGACCGCCCTTTAATGCCGCAGGTTTGATGCGGACCAACTAATAAATGAATCACGGTCTGCAGCCTTCGTGCCAAAACCTTCATGTAGATTTTGTACTCGACATTAGTGAGCGCTATGGGTCGGTATGCTGTTACCATTCGTAATCTGTCTATGTCATCCGTTTTCGGAATCAGCACAGTATGGGACGAGCCATAGGACGGAGGCAGTGATTTTAGTTTAAAGGCTTCATTAAAGATGACCGTCAAGACCGGGGAAATTACATGTTTAAATTCTTTGTAGAATGCCGCGCTGAACCCGTCCGGTCCAGGCGACTTACCTGGGTTTAAACTGTCTATTGCTTGCTCGACTTCCAATTGAGTTATCTCCTGCTCTAATCTGTCTTTACTTTCGTCGTCCAGACGCGGCATCTCGGCTAGTAACGCCTCCTTAAATGTGATAACATCTACCGGATGCAATGCGAAGAGCGCCTGATAATGCTCGAAAAAAGCTGCTTTGATGTGATCTATGTCCGTTTTTGAAACACCTCTCCATTCTATTTCGTTTATGTGGTTTCTTTCGGCACGGGCCTTTTCTAAACCAAGCGCTCGTTTCGTTGGCGCTTCCCCTGCTGCCATGTCTTCTGCCCTTGCCCTCACCAGCGCTCCCCGATAACGTTCTTCTTCGATAAGCTCTAGCTTTTGTTTGGTTTTTCTTATGTCTTCTATCCATTTACCAGGCGCTCGGCATTCCTGTTTTGTCATCTTCTGAAGCAGTGCCTTTAGCTCCATTTCCTGCTTTTTTTCCTCATGACGTATACAGGTGGCTCTTTCTATGGCTTTTAATTTTAAAGTTTCTTTAGTGAGCTCCCACTGCTGCCAAATCCTCATGTTGCTACTTGGTTCTATTTTTGCTATTTCTTCCTTTACAGCTCGGTTATAAAATTCGTCCTGAAGTAGCTTGTCGTTTAGCTTCCACATTTCCCACGAAAAACCATTCCCCTTCTTAACGATTCCTATGCAACATTGAACTAAACAGTGGTCAGAAAATGAAACCGGCAAAACTCCATAACTATTGCATTTAGGTACAGTATCAGCGGATGCATAAATGCGGTCTAGCCGTGCGTGACTTGAGCCCTCGAATCGTGTGTACTTTACAGCACGCGTTCCTTCAAGACACTCAGCCACATCCTCGAGGTTGCAGTTCACAATCATTCGCAACAACACTTGAGTGCTCTTATCTCGGAAATTTCGGACGCTTGTCTTGTCGCGCGCACTAAGGACGCAGTTGTAATCGCCCATAACAATGAGCTGCCTGTCCGTGCGAAGCCGTTCTTCGACAGTTTCAAAAAACGCTGCTCGGCCATCGACCGCATTAGGAGCGTACAGACAAACAATGCGCCAGTCAATGTTGCACAGCGAAAAATCTATCGACACGTATCGACCCGACAAACACGAATGATGATCGTGTACCTCTAGCCACGGCAACTTCTTGACAAACAGAACACAACCAGCCGATGTGCCCACCGCATGGCTGACAACGGCAAAATATCTAGACGTGAAACGCCGCACCATGCTCCCGGTCTCTTCCTCACCATCGACTTTAGTTTCCTGCACTGCTAAGATATCAATATCTTGCTCCGTTATAAGTCGGTACAGCTGGCTTTGTTTTCTTTTGCCTGCCAGGCCTCTGACATTTAAGGTGGCGACTTTGAACGGAGTTGCGCAAGCCATTTCAACTTAAGAAGAAGGGACCGAAAGCATGGTGCTTACCTCCCGCGCCTAGCATGTCGCTAGACGATGCCGTCGCCGCCGGTGTCATCCGGCGCGAGCACATGGACCTGGTCAGGCGGCGCCTTGCCGCCGCCACGCCTGTCATCCGGATCCTTCGGGCGCGGTCGCAGACTGAGTCGTCGTGCTTGGGGCGTCTTTGTCGGCGGTTCCTCCACGCTGGACTCTGCTGCCTTCTCCCCGTCGGCCTTGGTCTCGGTGTGCGGACGCTTCGCAGGGGTGGTCACGCCGGTGTTCACGCGGGCGTCGGCCTTCTCGTCGCTGTTCTCGCTGGCCGCCTTTGTTTCCACTTCCACGTGCTCTGGGGGGCTCAGGTTATCTTTGGGCGTCTCCAGAGGCGTCAAAGGTTGGTCACAGATGGGCGACCCGCTCTCCTTTGCGCCAGCCGCGTCTGTGTTGCTGGTCGAAACCGCAGGCTCAACCCCCGCCGTTTTGCCCGTGTCGTCGATGCCGCTGGCTGCTTCCTCCGCCTCGACAACGTCCATGAGCTCTGCGGAGTCGCTCGCCGCTACACGCCCGGTAGCCGACGCGTAGGTGCGCACGCAGTCGGCCTCGGAGTGACCGTAGCGTCGGCACTTCGAGCACCTGGGCACTTTGCAATCACGGCGCACGTGCCCCGCGCCGCCGCACCGCAGACACTGCATCGGCCGCCCGGGCACCACCACAAGAGCCAACTCGCCAGCAACTCGAACCTGGTGGGGCAGGTCGTCTACCTTAATGCCTGGCTTCATCTTTAGGAGCACGGTCCTCGTGGTGGACCCCTTCTCCTTCATTCCAGCGACGCGCCAACGCTCCCGGGTGACCTCGGTCACGTCGCCGAACGCCGCGAATGCCGTACGGATGTCCTCGTCGGCGACGCCGTGAAGCATCCAGTGCAGTCGCAGCTTGACCTGGTGGTCCTCTGGGTCAAAAACGATACAGCGGCGTCCCTTGACTTCCAGCTCCTTCATGGCGGCCAGTTTCTTTGCGGCGTCGGCGCTGCTGAAGGTCACAGCCCACACGTGGTTAATCTGGTACGCCCCCAACGCCACGACGTCGGGGAGCGCACCCACGTTAGCGAGGGCGTCTCTGAAGTCTTCGACCCTGTAGGGTCGCACACGCACGTCGCCGTGCAGAAAAACCATGTTTAAAACAACACGTCCGGTGGGCAGGGTAGGCAGCACGATCTCGTAGTCCTTATCAGCGTCGCTGGCAAACCTGTTTCCGCGGCCGGCAACGGCCGCTATCGCCGCTCCGTGGGAGCCCATGATTCTGCGTCCGTCACGCTCGGTGGCTGGAAGTAGAATGACTACGCCACGACTGCGGTGATTAATCCTTGACATATAAAAGCATTTTCCTCGGCGATAAGACATTTCCTCCTTTCCAGGCGTGACGTCAGACAAGCTAGCGCAGCGCCACCCGTGACCGCTTAAACCGGCTTACTGACGCTTCGTCCATGCGCGACGCTTTTCATGTTGTAGGCGGCCGTCACGTGGTGATAACTGGTGATGTGGTGCTCGTTCCGCCATTACTTCTGACCGTGGTCGTCATTTCGACTTCGCATTATTCGCCAACCTACCCGTCCATAACATCAAGACGATCTTTTACCACCAGATTTTCTAAGGTCGACGGCTTTCCTCGGCAACTGAAGGCTTCGCTTATAGCGCTGGTTCTCCCTTCACACTGGATTGAGCGCCTACCCTTGGGTCCTGCTTGGCCTACGCACTACACTTCGCAATGACTGTTCCACATGTGCAGCAGAGCTCACGTCTGTTGCCACTGCTCGTGTTCCTGGCAAATATTTCGAGCACTCGCCAAGCACACCTGTCGACGTTTCCAACAACGCCGGCCGTCTACGCAGCTCTGTGCGCATCACAGTCGGTCAGCCTGCAGGAAAAGGAGGTTCCTTTTCTGCGCAGTTTATTGAGTACGAGCAGACAGTACGGGGGGTTGGCTTGATGTGATTGCATTTGTTATCCTGTTGTTGTGTTCGTATTTCAAGCAGGAATGATATGTCATAGGTTTCCTTTGCACGCGTGGTAGTGATTGTTGTGTTTCGATTTTGTATTTTCTAACGCTTTTAAAAGCTTCCCTTTCGTGAATAAAAATTCAGTTGATAGTCTGCGCTTGTGTTGTGTCTTCTTGTTCGCTTTGGTCCTCGTTTCTTTTTGCGCAGCTAAGTGTGAATGGTAAGCCGAAACCCTTTACAAGTTTAACAGCGGAACTGTATGTGGCTAGCTCCTGGTGTGAGCGTCTACGTATAGGGCTGGGGAAACTCGCGGTTAACGTGACCTGGCCGTCACCCACAACGAGGAAACGTCCGAGCATGCCCCACACCCGTGTTAGTAGAGGCTTCTAAGTTTTGTAACGTTCAAAAGCACTAATGAGAAAGTGTAATCGTAGAGACATTTTCTTTTCGGCACGGAGCAAGTTTGTGAATGGACTTCTTTCAACTGGGATTTGAAGCGCCTCGGAGTGGCCGGAGGCGACATTTCAAGCGGGCAGACGAAAGATGGACGGATCAATACCCTGTGAGCATTCTTTTACAGTTTTTTTCTGTCGTTGCAAGTGAAAGGCGGAAAAGCCATTTTACGACGCGTGGAAAATGGGCAAGAACGTGAATTAACAAGGTAAAAAGTGTTGCTGGTTAATGCCAGATCTTGTGGCGAAAAACAGCGCTTAAAGGGCAACTGCAGCACTTTTTTGAGAATTTCGCGATATTCAAGGATTCGAATCTAAATAGGCTTTACGTGAAGCATGCCAATTGTTTTTGCACTAGCATTTGAAGTAGTTACGTAATGGACGATTGAATTTTGCGCTGCTGCTCAATGCACTGGAGGTGTGCACGTAAGTTCAGCGTGACGTCACGGAAGGTCTGCCTTACATTACCACTGTCGTCAGCCACACCCTGCCCTGACTCGTTAGACGCTGCCAATCAACTCTCGGCAGGGTTTGCCTTTGATGGCGTTCCTTTTTTTCCTTCAAAGCAGGCGTTTGCGCGTTGGAAATGTATACCGATACCTTCGATGACGTCATCATGCGCCCCCCCCCCTCCCAACTTGGCGTTGTGCGCTGCGGAGAACCTTAAAGGTCGTCCGGATTTGAATCAGGGACTACTTCACTATTTCAAGCGCTAAACCAAAAAGACTTCGCATGCTTTACCTGCAAGTTTCACACATTCTATCATCTCAAGCTCGTGTATTTCTAAAACCTATGCAGTTTCCCTTTTAAATCAGAGGCGGCGGCAAACGCGTCGCATCCCCACACTTCTTTGTCTCGTGTAAGCGCTGCTTTTTTGCTGCGAAAATGCGGTATTTATTTTTCAAACATTTTGTATATGCCATCGCTCGAATGGCACCCTTAACACGATGTCACCTTTCGAACATTTCCAGCGTTTCTTTTTTCCTCCACTTGCGAACTTCGGCTGTATATTCACTTGTGGAATTAAAAAAAAAGGTGTTATCATCTATTGTACTTTTTTTTTCTACAAGACAGGCGCTCCAATGACTAGCGCTCTTCCCGCTGCCACACTACTTCTCTGAGCGGCGCATTAGGTAGGCCACGGCTCGCAGTCAATGCCAGGTTAGAGGAAATAGCTGACACATTGCTTCCTAACGTCAGCAGCTGTATAGGTAAAAATAAAATGAACTTAAGTTTCAGAAGCACAGAGTGAAACAAATGTGTACTGAGCGAGCACGAAATGCTGCCGCAGGACTGAACTGGTGCCTTTAAACACTGCGGCTTTACCGCATAGACCCTTGGAAAGAGGGGCGGTGAAGGGACAAGACTCCCTGCTTCCTCTGCCTGCAATTGCTTCAAGAAATGTCAACTTCATGCTTCGCAATCCTTTCTTCATAATGGCAGACATTTCGCTTAATTGCCTATTTGCCATAGCAATGCAGGAAAAACAACATGTAGTGTTCGCCTGCCCTGAGCCTCACTACATGTATTGCCGAGAAAACGGCCCGGCTAAGACGGAGACCTCCGCGATAACATGCATAATAACTGTTCAGTTATTACAAAACTTTCGAAAAAGTCATAAGCCAAGCTTTAATTTCGACATCTGATGTCACGGTTACGTTATACTGACATGACACACTCGGCGAAGTCCTCCAGTGCTCACTGAGTAATTTTTGACTATCGCTACCAACATATATGCTTTGCCAAAATCAGACCTGTGAAATTACATGCGACACACTCAGCATGTTCCGCAAATGGGAAACAAGCACCCTGGTCATGCCGTGAAGCTCTTTTTTTTCGCCGTCATCCATTCGGCAATGAATGGGGAAGGAAAAAAAGAAAAATAATAAATAACGCTTAGGACATTTACAAATAAAGGGGACAAAAGGGAGAGGCGGCAAAAAGACATGGGGCAGAAATGTCCGCCATGTATCAATTCTGCTGACCGACAGTACCAGGAAGATACATGTCAGGCAAAAGGCGCGAAAAAAAATGTGTTGCGCCTGTCAGTCACACTGATAGCAAAATTGAATGTTGTTACAGGACCTTCAGCTGCGGTGTACTAAAACGTCTCTTGGCGCTGGCGGTATATTATACCCCTGTCACACGGCCAGTTTCAATGGCCATCGAGTCGAGAGCCATCGAGATTTTCGATCGCCATTGAACTCGAGGGAGTTGTGGAGCTGCTACACGGCAAATCTCAATGGCCATTGAAATCGTTCTCGTGTCTTACGCCAAGCTCGTGTGGCGCCACAATCGCTGCTTTCGGTTTCGCGCAAATAACAAAAATATATTGACGAAACTTAACTAAATGTTGAAATACACTTTCTTGCAGTCATAAGGCGCGTTCACACTTGTTCAAAAATCCGGCAAGCGAAGCGGATTCGCTCGCCGCAAAAACTAGGACCTGTTCTCATCTGTTGACGCCCGGGCGAGTTGGAACGGCCGCGCCGCTGCTGCTTCTCGCTTTGCGCACCACGTCGCCGCTCGCGACGTACACAGATACAGTGAGAAAAGAGCATAAATTTATGCTGTCTACGTACCACGAGCGTATGCACGCTTACGTACGCTAAACGCAGGCGCATTCTCACATTGAGTTCAGCGTATGCTAGCAGAGAGGCAAAAATAAACTTAGTCTCTAGTGGCGCCATCTGGTAGTCAAAACGGGAACCATTACTGTCAACAAACCGCCTCTCTTAGGCCTAACAGCGGCAGAATCGTCACTCTAAATAAAAAATAAAGCAAATTTATCACTTATACGTTTTCTTCTAGGCAAGATGAGACGAAGCGAAAGACCGGTGCCCCATTTATGACCAGTGAACGGACAGAAAAAGGCAGCAACAACGAGAATTCAGTCCGAAGCGAGGGGTCCGGCTTTGAAGGGCGCCGCCATGTTTGTTGTCGTTCGAAGCAATGCTAGCAACCTTGGGCAACGCTCGAAGGCCCTCGAAATCTCGATAGAGTTCCGGGCTGCTCCGTCGACTCGATAGACTATTGACTCGATGGCCATTCAAACTGGCCGTGTAGCAGCGCTCGATCGCCTTCGAGTCGATAGGCTATCGATTCGAGGGCCTTCGAAATGCCCGTGTGACAGGGGTATTAGTTTCAGAAATGGGGGCTACACCTTCCCACGCCATGGGCAAAATCATATGGAACTGAAACCATAAAAATCATGGGCGGTAATCTTTGGGGTAAGCTGCAAAAAAAAAAAAATCACTTGTTTCTCTAACCACAGAGCGCGTTGAAAAAAAAAAGAGAAAAAGAAAGCTCCACGATTTTTTGTTTAATTAAGGCTTGTGACACTTACAAACAGGCTCAGGTTTGCAACCGAGCCCGCTGTGTGCACCGCCATGCAGCGGAGCTTCCCAAGTGCACAGTCCACAGGCACTTGTACTCAGTTTTTAACCAGCGAGTGACCGGCGGTGGGAGTCGAACACCCCACCTCCCGCAGCCGAGACGGGCGTCTTAGCCACTACGCCACGACTGCTTTTTTTTTTTTCTTTATTGCCTGGCTTTGACACAAAAAACTGGACAACACAAACAATCAACAAAAGACAATAACTATGTACACACGACTTGTGGTCCGCCAGCATAAATCTGGCTTCGTCCAATTAAAACTCACGCAACGTACAGAGCGGCTCTATACTTGAGAGCCACTCCGGAGGCTCCGCAGCGGCTTTCTGAATGGCCAGAAACATCTCCATACTTTCGCGAAAGTAAATTCTGGCAGGTCTTGCGTCACTGTCACAATGCCAGCCTGCCATTCTGGAGCGCCATATACAGTGGAGGCCTGTCAGCATTATTAAATCGAAAGGCACCCCATCCTCATTTTCAACACATAAGAACCGGATGCCATACGGGTCTAGTGGAAATTCTTTCTTTAATGTTCGCTGCAATACATCCCAAAAATAAACCCCTTCCCAACAGTGTAAAAATACATGGTCTATTGTTTCCGGCTTTCTTCAAATTAAACAGTGAGATCCCCAGGGTAAAAACAATTCCTTTCCCTCTAAAAATTTTTTAACGGGTAAGGTCCCGGTGTGCAACTTAAAAAAGAAGGTTTTTGTTCCAGGCGGCACCTGCATTTTTTTAACTCTCTTTAAAACATCCTTGCCTGGGCCTCCACTGTACAAGGCCCTGTACAAGGGCTCGGGGAAAACTACATCGCACAAGGCACGGTACAGTTTCTTTCGTTTCACACTGGACAGAAAGTCATTGGAAAATCGCGCGGAAAGAAACCTTACACTGGCTACGACTTCCCGGTAAAAACCGGTGACCCTACTATACACCTCAGCAGTTCCGACTATGTACTCTGGAAGTAGATGCCGCAGCCTAACTTGGCATACGGTACGCAAAAAAGGGTCCCTTGTGTCCCTAAAAAACAAAAAACGATTGACCAGCTGTCGCAAAAACAAATGGCCCAATCCCAACCCGCCGTGTTGTACCCGTCGGAACAGGTTGGTCCGGCTGCAGCGCTCCCATTCAGACGACCAGATAAAGACGGCGAAAATTCGGTGTAGCTTTTGAATACTTAACCGTGAGCAGTGCAACACCTGCATTACGTACCAGAGCCTGCTGATAAAGAACAGGTTGCAAACAGTGGCTCTGGCGAAAATCGACAAGGTCGTTCCTTTCCACTTATCAGCTCTCTCCCGTGTCTCTTTGACCTGTCCTGTCCAATAATGTTCACTGTCACGGTAAGCATCGAGCGGAACGCCCAAGTACTTATCTGGTGTTGTCGTCCACGGCACACTAGCAAACCTTTCAGGCGTAGATGCCCACCTTCCATGCCAAAGCCCGAGGCACTTCGACCAGTTAACCCCGCTGCCTGTAGCTTGGCTGAAATCGCGTACACATTGAACAGCCTCGCTTATGCCTCCCTCGTCAACGGCAAACACAGCAATGTCATCAGCGTACGCCAAGAGCTTCACTTCGGCTGCTTGTAATCTGAATCCGGTAATACTCCTGTTTTTCAGTATCTTTAAACAAAGGGTCTCCACATAAATACAAAATAAAAGGGGGCTGAGGGGACAGCCCTGGCGCACCGAACGCTGCACGCTAATGGGGGCCCCCAGACTCTTGTTAACGATCAATCTCGTCGTGCAGTTCCGGTATGCCAGGGCCACACCCTCGCGAATAACAGAACCAACGTTAACATGGCCTAACACTGCAAACAAAAGTTCATGGGCAACGCAGTCAAAAGCCTTTTCCAAATCGATCTGTAGAATCGCCACCTGACCATTAGTGTCATCACATGTTTCTAAGACACTGCGCGCAACGTGAATATTTGTGAAAATAGACCGCCCTTTAATGCCGCAGGTTTGATGCGGACCAACTAATAAATGAATCACGGTCTGCAGCCTTCGTGCCAAAACCTTCATGTAGATTTTGTACTCGACATTAGTGAGCGCTATGGGTCGGTATGCTGTTACCATTCGTAATCTGTCTATGTCATCCGTTTTCGGAATCAGCACAGTATGGGACGAGCCATAGGACGGAGGCAGTGATTTTAGTTTAAAGGCTTCATTAAAGATGACCGTCAAGACCGGGGAAATTACATGTTTAAATTCTTTGTAGAATGCCGCGCTGAACCCGTCCGGTCCAGGCGACTTACCTGGGTTTAAACTGTCTATTGCTTGCTCGACTTCCAATTGAGTTATCTCCTGCTCTAATCTGTCTTTACTTTCGTCGTCCAGACGCGGCATCTCGGCTAGTAACGCCTCCTTAAATGTGATAACATCTACCGGATGCAATGCGAAGAGCGCCTGATAATGCTCGAAAAAAGCTGCTTTGATGTGATCTATGTCCGTTTTTGAAACACCTCTCCATTCTATTTCGTTTATGTGGTTTCTTTCGGCACGGGCCTTTTCTAAACCAAGCGCTCGTTTCGTTGGCGCTTCCCCTGCTGCCATGTCTTCTGCCCTTGCCCTCACCAGCGCTCCCCGATAACGTTCTTCTTCGATAAGCTCTAGCTTTTGTTTGGTTTTTCTTATGTCTTCTATCCATTTACCAGGCGCTCGGCATTCCTGTTTTGTCATCTTCTGAAGCAGTGCCTTTAGCTCCATTTCCTGCTTTTTTTCCTCATGACGTATACAGGTGGCTCTTTCTATGGCTTTTAATTTTAAAGTTTCTTTAGTGAGCTCCCACTGCTGCCAAATCCTCATGTTGCTACTTGGTTCTATTTTTGCTATTTCTTCCTTTACAGCTCGGTTATAAAATTCGTCCTGAAGTAGCTTGTCGTTTAGCTTCCACATTTCCCACGAAAAACCATTCCCCTTCTTAACGATTCCTATGCAACATTGAACTAAACAGTGGTCAGAAAATGAAACCGGCAAAACTCCATAACTATTGCATTTAGGTACAGTATCAGCGGATGCATAAATGCGGTCTAGCCGTGCGTGACTTGAGCCCTCGAATCGTGTGTACTTTACAGCACGCGTTCCTTCAAGACACTCAGCCACATCCTCGAGGTTGCAGTTCACAATCATTCGCAACAACACTTGAGTGCTCTTATCTCGGAAATTTCGGACGCTTGTCTTGTCGCGCGCACTAAGGACGCAGTTGTAATCGCCCATAACAATGAGCTGCCTGTCCGTGCGAAGCCGTTCTTCGACAGTTTCAAAAAACGCTGCTCGGCCATCGACCGCATTAGGAGCGTACAGACAAACAATGCGCCAGTCAGTGTTGCACAGCGAAAAATCTATCGACACGTATCGACCCGACAAACACGAATGATGATCGTGTACCTCTAGCCACGGCAACTTCTTGACAAACAGAACACAACCAGCCGATGTGCCCACCGCATGGCTGACAACGGCAAAATATCTAGACGTGAAACGTCGCACCATGCTCCCGGTCTCTTCCTCACCATCGACTTTAGTTTCCTGCACTGCTAATATATCAATATCTTGCTCCGTTATAAGTCGGTACAGCTGGCTTTGTTTTCTTTTGCCTGCCAGGCCTCTGACATTTAAGGTGGCGACTTTGAACGGAGTTGCGCAAGCCATTTCAACTTAAGAAGAAGGGACCGAAAGCATGGTGCTTACCTCCCGCGCCTAGCATGTCGCTAGACGATGCCGTCGCCGCCGGTGTCATCCGGCGCGAGCACATGGACCTGGTCAGGCGGCGCCTTGCCGCCGCCACGCCTGTCATCCGGAACCTTCGGGCGCGGTCGCAGACTGAGTCGTCGTGCTTGGGGCGTCTTTGTCGGCGGTTCCTCCACGCTGGACTCTGCTGCCTTCTCCCCGTCGGCCTTGGTCTCGGTGTGCGGACGCTTCGCAGGGGTGGTCACGCCGGTGTTCACGCGGGCGTCGGCCTTCTCGTCGCTGTTCTCGCTGGCCGCCTTTGTTTCCGCTTCCACGTGCTCTGGGGGGCTCAGGTTATCTTTGGGCGTCTCCAGAGGCGTCAAAGGTTGGTCACAGATGGGCGACCCGCTCTCCTTTGCGCCAGCCGCGTCTGTGTTGCTGGTCGAAACCGCAGGCTCAACCCCCGCCGTTTTGCCCGTGTCGTCGATGCCGCTGGCTGCTTCCTCCGCCTCGACAACGTCCATGAGCTCTGCGGAGTCGCTCGCCGCTACACGCCCGGTAGCCGACGTGTAGGTGCGCACGCAATCGGCCTCGGAGTGACCGTAGCGTCGGCACTTCGAGCACCTGGGCACTTTGCAATCACGGCGCACGTGCCCCGCGCCGCCGCACCGCAGACACTGCATCGGCCGCCCGGGCACCACCACAAGAGCCAACTCGCCAGCAACTCGAACCTGGTGGGGCAGGTCGTCTACCTTAATGCCTGGCTTCATCTTTAGGAGCACGGTCCTCGTGGTGGACCCCTTCTCCTTCATTCCAGCGACGCGCCAACGCTCCCGGGTGACCTCGGTCACGTTGCCGAACGCCGCGAATGCCGTACGGATGTCCTCGTCGGCGACGCCGTGAAGCATCCAGTGCAGTCGCAGCTTGACCTGGTGGTCCTCTGGGTCAAAAACGATACAGCGGCGTCTCTTGACTTCCAGCTCCTTCATGGCGGCCAGTTTCTTTGCGGCGTCGGCGCTGCTGAAGGTCACAGCCCACACGTGGTTAATCTGGTACGCCCCCAACGCCACGACGTCGGGGAGCGCACCCACGTTAGCGAGGGCGTCTCTGAAGTCTTCGACCCTGTAGGGTCGCACACGCACGTCGCCGTGCAGAAAAACCGTGTTTAAAACAACACGTCCGGTGGGCAGGGTAGGCAGCACGATCTCGTAGTCCTTATCAGCGTCGCTGGCAAACCTGTTTCCGCGGCCGGCAACGGCCGCTATCGCCGCTCCGTGGGAGCCCATGATTCTGCGTCCGTCACGCTCGGTGGCTGGAAGTAGAATGACTACGCCACGACTGCGGTGATTAATCCTTGACATATAAAAGCATTTTCCTCGGCGATAAGACATTTCCTCCTTTCCAGGCGTGACGTCAGACAAGCTAGCGCAGCGCCACCCGTGACCGCTTAAACCGGCTTACTGACGCTTCGTCCATGCGCGACGCTTTTCATGTTGTAGGCGGCCGTCACGTGGTGATAACTGGTGATGTGGTGCTCGTTCCGCCATTACTTCTGACCGTGGTCGTCATTTCGACTTCGCATTATTCGCCAACCTACCCGTCCATAACATCAAGACGATCTTTTACCACCAGATTTTCTAAGGTCGACGGCTTTCCTCGGCAACTGAAGGCTTCGCTTATAGCGCTGGTTCTCCCTTCACACTGGATTGAGCGCCTACCCTTGGGTCCTGCTTGGCCTACGCACTACACTTCGCAATGACTGTTCCACATGTGCAGCAGAGCTCACGTCTGTTGCCACTGCTCGTGTTCCTGGCAAATATTTCGAGCACTCGCCAAGCACACCTGTCGACGTTTCCAACAACGCCGGCCGTCTACGCAGCTCTGTGCGCATCACAGTCGGTCAGCCTGCAGGAAAAGGAGGTTCCTTTTCTGCGCAGTTTATTGAGTACGAGCAGACAGTACGGGGGGTTGGCTTGATGTGATTGCATTTGTTATCCTGTTGTTGTGTTCGTATTTCAAGCAGGAATGATATGTCATAGGTTTCCTTTGCACGCGTGGTAGTGATTGTTGTGTTTCGATTTTGTATTTTCTAACGCTTTTAAAAGCTTCCCTTTCGTGAATAAAAATTCAGTTGATAGTCTGCGCTTGTGTTGTGTCTTCTTGTTCGCTTTGGTCCTCGTTTCTTTTTGCGCAGCTAAGTGTGAATGGTAAGCCGAAACCCTTTACAAGTTTAACAGCGGAACTGTATGTGGCTAGCTCCTGGTGTGAGCGTCTACGTATAGGGCTGGGGAAACTCGCGGTTAACGTGACCTGGCCGTCACCCACAACGAGGAAACGTCCGAGCATGCCCCACACCCGTGTTAGTAGAGGCTTCTAAGTTTTGTAACGTTCAAAAGCACTAATGAGAAAGTGTAATCGTAGAGACATTTTCTTTTCGGCACGGAGCAAGTTTGTGAATGGACTTCTTTCAACTGGGATTTGAAGCGCCTCGGAGTGGCCGGAGGCGACATTTCAAGCGGGCAGACGAAAGATGGACGGATCAATACCCTGTGAGCATTCTTTTACAGTTTTTTTCTGTCGTTGCAAGTGAAAGGCGGAAAAGCCATTTTACGACGCGTGGAAAATGGGCAAGAACGTGAATTAACAAGGTAAAAAGTGTTGCTGGTTAATGCCAGATCTTGTGGCGAAAAACAGCGCTTAAAGGGCAACTGCAGCACTTTTTTGAGAATTTCGCGATATTCAAGGATTCGAATCTAAATAGGCTTTACGTGAAGCATGCCAATTGTTTTTGCACTAGCATTTGAAGTAGTTACGTAATGGACGATTGAATTTTGCGCTGCTGCTCAATGCACTGGAGGTGTGCACGTAAGTTCAGCGTGACGTCACGGAAGGTCTGCCTTACATTACCACTGTCGTCAGCCACACCCTGCCCTGACTCGTTAGACGCTGCCAATCAACTCTCGGCAGGGTTTGCCTTTGATGGCGTTCCTTTTTTCCCTTCAAAGCAGGCGTTTGCGCGTTGGAAATGTATACCGATACCTTCGATGACGTCATCATGCGCCCCCCCCCCCCCCTCCCAACTTGGCGTTGTGCGCTGCGGAGAACCTTAAAGGTCGTCCGGATTTGAATCAGGGACTACTTCACTATTTCAAGCGCTAAACCAAAAAGACTTCGCATGCTTTACCTGCAAGTTTCACACATTCTATCATCTCAAGCTCGTGTATTTCTAAAACCTATGCAGTTTCCCTTTTAAATCAGAGGCGGCGGCAAACGCGTCGCATCCCCACACTTCTTTGTCTCGTGTAAGCGCTGCTTTTTTGCTGCGAAAATGCGGTATTTATTTTTCAAACATTTTGTATATGCCATCGCTCGAATGGCACCCTTAACACGATGTCACCCTTCGAACATTTCCAGCGTTTCTTTTTTCCTCCACTTGCGAACTTCGGCTGTATATTCACTTGTGGAATTAAAAAAAAAGGTGTTATCATCTATTGTACTTTTTTTTCTACAAGACAGGCGCTCCAATGACTAGCGCTCTTCCCGCTGCCACACTACTTCTCTGAGCGGCGCATTAGGTAGGCCACGGCTCGCAGTCAATGCCAGGTTAGAGGAAATAGCTGACACATTGCTTCCTAACGTCAGCAGCTGTATAGGTAAAAATAAAATGAACTTAAGTTTCAGAAGCACAGAGTGAAACAAATGTGTACTGAGCGAGCACGAAATGCTGCCGCAGGACTGAACTGGTGCCTTTAAACACTGCGGCTTTACCGCATAGACCCTTGGAAAGAGGGGCGGTGAAGGGACAAGACTCCCTGCTTCCTCTGCCTGCAATTGCTTCAAGAAATGTCAACTTCATGCTTCGCAATCCTTTCTTCATAATGGCAGACATTTCGCTTAATTGCCTATTTGCCATAGCAATGCAGGAAAAACAACATGTAGTGTTCGCCTGCCCTGAGCCTCACTACATGTATTGCCGAGAAAACGGCCCGGCTAAGACGGAGACCTCCGCGATAACATGCATAATAACTGTTCAGTTATTACAAAACTTTCGAAAAAGTCATAAGCCAAGCTTTAATTTCGACATCTGATGTCACGGTTACGTTATACTGACATGACACACTCGGCGAAGTCCTCCAGTGCTCACTGAGTAATTTTTGACTATCGCTACCAACATATATGCTTTGCCAAAATCAGACCTGTGAAATTACATGCGACACACTCAGCATGTTCCGCAAATGGGAAACAAGCACCCTGGTCATGCCGTGAAGCTCTTTTTTTTCGCCGTCATCCATTCGGCAATGAATGGGGAAGGAAAAAAAGAAAAATAATAAATAACGCTTAGGACATTTACAAATAAAGGGGACAAAAGGGAGAGGCGGCAAAAAGACATGGGGCAGAAATGTCCGCCATGTATCAATTCTGCTGACCGACAGTACCAGGAAGATACATGTCAGGCAAAAGGCGCGAAAAAAAATGTGTTGCGCCTGTCAGTCACACTGATAGCAAAATTGAATGTTGTTACAGGACCTTCAGCTGCGGTGTACTAAAACGTCTCTTGGCGCTGGCGGTATATTATACCCCTGTCACACGGCCAGTTTCAATGGCCATCGAGTCGAGAGCCATCGAGATTTTCGATCGCCATTGAACTCGAGGGAGTTGTGGAGCTGCTACACGGCAAATCTCAATGGCCATTGAAATCGTTCTCGTGTCTTACGCCAAGCTCGTGTGGCGCCACAATCGCTGCTTTCGGTTTCGCGCAAATAACAAAAATATATTGACGAAACTTAACTAAATGTTGAAATACACTTTCTTGCAGTCATAAGGCGCGTTCACACTTGTTCAAAAATCCGGCAAGCGAAGCGGATTCGCTCGCCGCAAAAACTAGGACCTGTTCTCATCTGTTGACGCCCGGGCGAGTTGGAACGGCCGCGCCGCTGCTGCTTCTCGCTTTGCGCACCACGTCGCCGCTCGCGACGTACACAGATACAGTGAGAAAAGAGCATAAATTTATGCTGTCTACGTACCACGAGCGTATGCACGCTTACGTACGCTAAACGCAGGCGCATTCTCACATTGAGTTCAGCGTATGCTAGCAGAGGCAAAAATAAACTTAGTCTCTAGTGGCGCCATCTGGTAGTCAAAACGGGAACCATTACTGTCAACAAACCGCCTCTCTTAGGCCTAACAGCGGCAGAATCGTCACTCTAAATAAAAAATAAAGCAAATTTATCACTTATACGTTTTCTTCTAGGCAAGATGAGACGAAGCGAAAGACCGGTGCCCCATTTATGACCAGTGAACGGACAGAAAAAGGCAGCAACAACGAGAATTCAGTCCAAAGCGAGGGGTCCGGCTTTGAAGGGCGCCGCCATGTTTGTTGTCGTTCGAAGCAATGCTAGCAACCTTGGGCAACGCTCGAAGGCCCTCGAAATCTCGATAGAGTTCCGGGCTGCTCCGTCGACTCGATAGACTATTGACTCGATGGCCATTCAAACTGGCCGTGTAGCAGCGCTCGATCGCCTTCGAGTCGATAGGCTATCGATTCGAGGGCCTTCGAAATGCCCGTGTGACAGGGGTATTAGTTTCAGAAATGGGGGCTACACCTTCCCTCGCCATGGGCAAAATCATATGGAACTGAAACCATAAAAATCATGGGCGGTAATCTTTGGGGTAAGCTGCAAAAAAAAAATCACTTGTTTCTCTAACCACAGAGCGCGTTGAAAAAAAAAGAGAAAAAGAAAGCTCCACGATTTTTTGTTTAATTAAGGCTTGTGACACTTACAAACAGGCTCAGGTTTGCAACCGAGCCCGCTGTGTGCACCGCCATGCAGCGAAGCTTCCCAAGTGCACAGTCCACAGGCACTTGTACTCAGTTTTTAACCAGCGAGTGACCGGCGGTGGGAGTCGAACACCCCACCTCCCGCAGCCGAGACGGGCGTCTTAGCCACTACGCCACGACTGCGGTGATTAATCCTTGACATATAAAAGCATTTTCCTCGGCGATAAGACATTTCCTCCTTTCCAGGCGTGACGTCAGACAAGCTAGCGCAGCGCCACCCGTGACCGCTTAAACCGGCTTACTGACGCTTCGTCCATGCGCGACGCTTTTCATGTTGTAGGCGGCCGTCACGTGGTGATAACTGGTGATGTGGTGCTCGTTCCGCCATTACTTCTGACCGTGGTCGTCATTTCGACTTCGCATTATTCGCCAACCTACCCGTCCATAACATCAAGACGATCTTTTACCACCAGATTTTCTAAGGTCGACGGCTTTCCTCGGCAACTGAAGGCTTCGCTTATAGCGCTGGTTCTCCCTTCACACTGGATTGAGCGCCTACCCTTGGGTCCTGCTTGGCCTACGCACTACACTTCGCAATGACTGTTCCACATGTGCAGCAGAGCTCACGTCTGTTGCCACTGCTCGTGTTCCTGGCAAATATTTCGAGCACTCGCCAAGCACACCTGTCGACGTTTCCAACAACGCCGGCCGTCTACGCAGCTCTGTGCGCATCACAGTCGGTCAGCCTGCAGGAAAAGGAGGTTCCTTTTCTGCGCAGTTTATTGAGTACGAGCAGACAGTACGGGGGGTTGGCTTGATGTGATTGCATTTGTTATCCTGTTGTTGTGTTCGTATTTCAAGCAGGAATGATATGTCATAGGTTTCCTTTGCACGCGTGGTAGTGATTGTTGTGTTTCGATTTTGTATTTTCTAACGCTTTTAAAAGCTTCCCTTTCGTGAATAAAAATTCAGTTGATAGTCTGCGCTTGTGTTGTGTCTTCTTGTTCGCTTTGGTCCTCGTTTCTTTTTGCGCAGCTAAGTGTGAATGGTAAGCCGAAACCCTTTACAAGTTTAACAGCGGAACTGTATGTGGCTAGCTCCTGGTGTGAGCGTCTACGTATAGGGCTGGGGAAACTCGCGGTTAACGTGACCTGGCCGTCACCCACAACGAGGAAACGTCCGAGCATGCCCCACACCCGTGTTAGTAGAGGCTTCTAAGTTTTGTAACGTTCAAAAGCACTAATGAGAAAGTGTAATCGTAGAGACATTTTCTTTTCGGCACGGAGCAAGTTTGTGAATGGACTTCTTTCAACTGGGATTTGAAGCGCCTCGGAGTGGCCGGAGGCGACATTTCAAGCGGGCAGACGAAAGATGGACGGATCAATACCCTGTGAGCATTCTTTTACAGTTTTTTTCTGTCGTTGCAAGTGAAAGGCGGAAAAGCCATTTTACGACGCGTGGAAAATGGGCAAGAACGTGAATTAACAAGGTAAAAAGTGTTGCTGGTTAATGCCAGATCTTGTGGCGAAAAACAGCGCTTAAAGGGCAACTGCAGCACTTTTTTGAGAATTTCGCGATATTCAAGGATTCGAATCTAAATAGGCTTTACGTGAAGCATGCCAATTGTTTTTGCACTAGCATTTGAAGTAGTTACGTAATGGACGATTGAATTTTGCGCTGCTGCTCAATGCACTGGAGGTGTGCACGTAAGTTCAGCGTGACGTCACGGAAGGTCTGCCTTACATTACCACTGTCGTCAGCCACACCCTGCCCTGACTCGTTAGACGCTGCCAATCAACTCTCGGCAGGGTTTGCCTTTGATGGCGTTCCTTTTTTTCCTTCAAAGCAGGCGTTTGCGCGTTGGAAATGTATACCGATACCTTCGATGACGTCATCATGCGCCCCCCCCCTCCCAACTTGGCGTTGTGCGCTGCGGAGAACCTTAAAGGTCGTCCGGATTTGAATCAGGGACTACTTCACTATTTCAAGCGCTAAACCAAAAAGACTTCGCATGCTTTACCTGCAAGTTTCACACATTCTATCATCTCAAGCTCGTGTATTTCTAAAACCTATGCAGTTTCCCTTTTAAATCAGAGGCGGCGGCAAACGCGTCGCATCCCCACACTTCTTTGTCTCGTGTAAGCGCTGCTTTTTTGCTGCGAAAATGCGGTATTTATTTTTCAAACATTTTTTATATGCCATCGCTCGAATGGCACCCTTAACACGATGTCACCCTTCGAACATTTCCAGCGTTTCTTTTTTCCTCCACTTGCGAACTTCGGCTGTATATTCACTTGTGGAATTAAAAAAAAAGGTGTTATCATCTATTGTACTTTTTTTTCTACAAGACAGGCGCTCCAATGACTAGCGCTCTTCCCGCTGCCACACTACTTCTCTGAGCGGCGCATTAGGTAGGCAACGGCTCGCAGTCAATGCCAGGTTAGAGGAAATAGCTGACACATTGCTTCCTAACGTCAGCAGCTGTATAGGTAAAAATAAAATGAACTTAAGTTTCAGAAGCACAGAGTGAAACAAATGTGTACTGAGCGAGCACGAAATGCTGCCGCAGGACTGAACTGGTGCCTTTAAACACTGCGGCTTTACCGCATAGACCCTTGGAAAGAGGGGCGGTGAAGGGACAAGACTCCCTGCTTCCTCTGCCTGCAATTGCTTCAAGAAATGTCAACTTCATGCTTCGCAATCCTTTCTTCATAATGGCAGACATTTCGCTTAATTGCCTATTTGACATAGCAATGCAGGAAAAACAACATGTAGTGTTCGCCTGCCCTGAGCCTCACTACATGTATTGCCGAGAAAACGGCCCGGCTAAGACGGAGACCTCCGCGATAACATGCATAATAACTGTTCAGTTATTACAAAACTTTCGAAAAAGTCATAAGCCAAGCTTTAATTTCGACATCTGATGTCACGGTTACGTTATACTGACATGACACACTCGGCGAAGTCCTCCAGTGCTCACTGAGTAATTTTTGACTATCGCTACCAACATATATGCTTTGCCAAAATCAGACCTGTGAAATTACATGCGACACACTCAGCATGTTCCGCAAATGGGAAACAAGCACCCTGGTCATGCCGTGAAGCTCTTTTTTTTCGCCGTCATCCATTCGGCAATGAATGGGGAAGGAAAAAAAGAAAAATAATAAATAACGCTTAGGACATTTACAAATAAAGGGGACAAAAGGGAGAGGCGGCAAAAAGACATGGGGCAGAAATGTCCGCCATGTATCAATTCTGCTGACCGACAGTACCAGGAAGATACATGTCAGGCAAAAGGCGCGAAAAAAAATGTGTTGCGCCTGTCAGTCACACTGATAGCAAAATTGAATGTTGTTACAGGACCTTCAGCTGCGGTGTACTAAAACGTCTCTTGGCGCTGGCGGTATATTATACCCCTGTCACACGGCCAGTTTCAATGGCCATCGA
The DNA here is from genome assembly GCF_055824585.1 of Amblyomma mixtum. Taxonomy (NCBI): domain Eukaryota; kingdom Metazoa; phylum Arthropoda; class Arachnida; order Ixodida; family Ixodidae; genus Amblyomma; species Amblyomma mixtum. The sequence goes on along the minus strand of NC_143019.1, from coordinate 134,470,663 downwards.
GTCGAGAGCCATCGAGATTTTCGATCGCCATTGAACTCGAGGGAGTTGTGGAGCTGCTACACGGCAAATCTCAATGGCCATTGAAATCGTTCTCGTGTCTTACGCCAAGCTCGTGTGGCGCCACAATCGCTGCTTTCGGTTTCGCGCAAATAACAAAAATATATTGACGAAACTTAACTAAATGTTGAAATACACTTTCTTGCAGTCATAAGGCGCGTTCACACTTGTTCAAAAATCCGGCAAGCGAAGCGGATTCGCTCGCCGCAAAAACTAGGACCTGTTCTCATCTGTTGACGCCCGGGCGAGTTGGAACGGCCGCGCCGCTGCTGCTTCTCGCTTTGCGCACCACGTCGCCGCTCGCGACGTACACAGATACAGTGAGAAAAGAGCATAAATTTATGCTGTCTACGTACCACGAGCGTATGCACGCTTACGTACGCTAAACGCAGGCGCATTCTCACATTGAGTTCAGCGTATGCTAGCAGAGAGGGAAAAATAAACTTAGTCTCTAGTGGCGCCATCTGGTAGTCAAAACGGGAACCATTACTGTCAACAAACCGCCTCTCTTAGGCCTAACAGCGGCAGAATCGTCACTCTAAATAAAAAATAAAGCAAATTTATCACTTATACGTTTTCTTCTAGGCAAGATGAGACGAAGCGAAAGACCGGTGCCCCATTTATGACCAGTGAACGGACAGAAAAAGGCAGCAACAACGAGAATTCAGTCCGAAGCGAGGGGTCCGGCTTTGAAGGGCGCCGCCATGTTTGTTGTCGTTCGAAGCAATGCTAGCAACCTTGGGCAACGCTCGAAGGCCCTCGAAATCTCGATAGAGTTCCGGGCTGCTCCGTCGACTCGATAGACTATTGACTCGATGGCCATTCAAACTGGCCGTGTAGCAGCGCTCGATCGCCTTCGAGTCGATAGGCTATCGATTCGAGGGCCTTCGAAATGCCCGTGTGACAGGGGTATTAGTTTCAGAAATGGGGGCTACACCTTCCCACGCCATGGGCAAAATCATATGGAACTGAAACCATAAAAATCATGGGCGGTAATCTTTGGGGTAAGCTGCAAAAAAAAAAAATCACTTGTTTCTCTAACCACAGAGCGCGTTGAAAAAAAAAAGAGAAAAAGAAAGCTCAACGATTTTTTGTTTAATTAAGGCTTGTGACACTTACAAACAGGCTCAGGTTTGCAACCGAGCCCGCTGTGTGCACCGCCATGCAGCGGAGCTTCCCAAGTGCACAGTCCACAGGCACTTGTACTCAGTTTTTAACCAGCGAGTGACCGGCGGTGGGAGTCGAACACCCCACCTCCCGCAGCCGAGACGGGCGTCTTAGCCACTACGCCACGACTGCGGTGATTAATCCTTGACATATAAAAGCATTTTCCTCGGCGATAAGACATTTCCTCCTTTCCAGGCGTGACGTCAGACAAGCTAGCGCAGCGCCACCCGTGACCGCTTAAACCGGCTTACTGACGCTTCGTCCATGCGCGACGCTTTTCATGTTGTAGGCGGCCGTCACGTGGTGATAACTGGTGATGTGGTGCTCGTTCCGCCATTACTTCTGACCGTGGTCGTCATTTCGACTTCGCATTATTCGCCAACCTACCCGTCCATAACATCAAGACGATCTTTTACCACCAGATTTTCTAAGGTCGACGGCTTTCCTCGGCAACTGAAGGCTTCGCTTATAGCGCTGGTTCTCCCTTCACACTGGATTGAGCGCCTACCCTTGGGTCCTGCTTGGCCTACGCACTACACTTCGCAATGACTGTTCCACATGTGCAGCAGAGCTCACGTCTGTTGCCACTGCTCGTGTTCCTGGCAAATATTTCGAGCACTCGCCAAGCACACCTGTCGACGTTTCCAACAACGCCGGCCGTCTACGCAGCTCTGTGCGCATCACAGTCGGTCAGCCTGCAGGAAAAGGAGGTTCCTTTTCTGCGCAGTTTATTGAGTACGAGCAGACAGTACGGGGGGTTGGCTTGATGTGATTGCATTTGTTATCCTGTTGTTGTGTTCGTATTTCAAGCAGGAATGATATGTCATAGGTTTCCTTTGCACGCGTGGTAGTGATTGTTGTGTTTCGATTTTGTATTTTCTAACGCTTTTAAAAGCTTCCCTTTCGTGAATAAAAATTCAGTTGATAGTCTGCGCTTGTGTTGTGTCTTCTTGTTCGCTTTGGTCCTCGTTTCTTTATGCGCAGCTAAGTGTGAATGGTAAGCCGAAACCCTTTACAAGTTTAACAGCGGAACTGTATGTGGCTAGCTCCTGGTGTGAGCGTCTACGTATAGGGCTGGGGAAACTCGCGGTTAACGTGACCTGGCCGTCACCCACAACGAGGAAACGTACGAGCATGCCCCACACCCGTGTTAGTAGAGGCTTCTAAGTTTTGTAACGTTCAAAAGCACTAATGAGAAAGTGTAATCGTAGAGACATTTTCTTTTCGGCACGGAGCAAGTTTGTGAATGGACTTCTTTCAACTGGGATTTGAAGCGCTTCGGAGTGGCCGGAGGCGACATTTCAAGCGGGCAGACGAAAGATGGACGGATCAATACCCTGTGAGCATTCTTTTACAGTTTTTTTCTGTCGTTGCAAGTGAAAGGCGGAAAAGCCATTTTACGACGCGTGGAAAATGGGCAAGAACGTGAATTAACAAGGTAAAAAGTGTTGCTGGTTAATGCCAGATCTTGTGGCGAAAAACAGCGCTTAAAGGGCAACTGCAGCACTTTTTTGAGAATTTCGCGATATTCAAGAATTCGAATCTACATAGGCTTTACGTGAAGCATGCCAATTGTTTTTGCACTAGCATTTGAAGTAGTTACGTAATGGACGATTGAATTTTGCGCTGCTGCTCAATGCACTGGAGGTGTGCACGTAAGTTCAGCGTGACGTCACGGAAGGTCTACCTTACATTACCACTGTCGTCAGCCACACCCTGCCCTGACTCGTTAGACGCTGCCAATCAACTCTCGGCAGGGTTTGCCTTTGATGGCGTTCCTTTTTTTCCTTCAAAGCAGGCGTTTGCGCGTTGGAAATGTATACCGATACCTTCGATGACGTCATCATGCGCCCCCCCCCCCCCCTCCCAACTTGGCGTTGTGCGCTGCGGAGAACCTTAAAGGTCGTCCGGATTTGAATCAGGGACTACTTCACTATTTCAAGCGCTAAACCAAAAAGACTTCGCATGCTTTACCTGCAAGTTTCACACATTCTATCATCTCAAGCTCGTGTATTTCTAAAACCTATGCAGTTTCCCTTTTAAATCAGAGGCGGCGGCAAACGCGTCGCATCCCCACACTTCTTTGTCTCGTGTAAGCGCTGCTTTTTTGCTGCGAAAATGCGGTATTTATTTTTCAAACATTTTGTATATGCCATCGCTCGAATGGCACCCTTAACACGATGTCACCCTTCGAACATTTCCAGCGTTTCTTTTTTCCTCCACTTGCGAACTTCGGCTGTATATTCACTTATGGAATTAAAAAAAAAGGTGTTATCATCTATTGTACTTTTTTTTCTACAAGACAGGCGCTCCAATGACTAGCGCTCTTCCCGCTGCCACACTACTTCTCTGAGCGGCGCATTAGGTAGGCCACGGCTCGCAGTCAATGCCAGGTTAGAGGAAATAGCTGACACATTGCTTCCTAACGTCAGCAGCTGTATAGGTAAAAATAAAATGAACTTAAGTTTCAGAAGCACAGAGTGAAACAAATGTGTACTGAGCGAGCACGAAATGCTGCCGCAGGACTGAACTGGTGCCTTTAAACACTGCGGCTTTACCGCATAGACCCTTGGAAAGAGGGGCGGTGAAGGGACAAGACTCCCTGCTTCCTCTGCCTGCAATTGCTTCAAGAAATGTCAACTTCATGCTTCGCAATCCTTTCTTCATAATGGCAGACATTTCGCTTAATTGCCTATTTGCCATAGCAATGCAGGAAAAACAACATGTAGTGTTCGCCTGCCCTGAGCCTCACTACATGTATTGCCGAGAAAACGGCCCGGCTAAGACGGAGACCTCCGCGATAACATGCATAATAACTGTTCAGTTATTACAAAACTTTCGAAAAAGTCATAAGCCAAGCTTTAATTTCGACATCTGATGTCACGGTTACGTTATACTGACATGACACACTCGGCGAAGTCCTCCAGTGCTCACTGAGTAATTTTTGACTATCGCTACCAACATATATGCTTTGCCAAAATCAGACCTGTGAAATTACATGCGACACACTCAGCATGTTCCGCAAAAGGGAAACAAGCACCCTGGTCATGCCGTGAAGCTCTTTTTTTTCGCCGTCATCCATTCGGCAATGAATGGGGAAGGAAAAAAAGAAAAATAATAAATAACGCTTAGGACATTTACAAATAAAGGGGACAAAAGGGAGAGGCGGCAAAAAGACATGGGGCAGAAATGTCCGCCATGTATCAATTCTGCTGACCGACAGTACCAGGAAGATACATGTCAGGCAAAAGGCGCGAAAAAAAATGTGTTGCGCCTGTCAGTCACACTGATAGCAAAATTGAATGTTGTTACAGGACCTTCAGCTGCGGTGTACTAAAACGTCTCTTGGCGCTGGCGGTATATTATACCCCTGTCACACGGCCAGTTTCAATGGCCATCGAGTCGAGAGCCATCGAGATTTTCGATCGCCATTGAACTCGAGGGAGTTGTGGAGCTGCTACACGGCAAATCTCAATGGCCATTGAAATCGTTCTCGTGTCTTACGCCAAGCTCGTGTGGCGCCACAATCGCTGCTTTCGGTTTCGCGCAAATAACAAAAATATATTGACGAAACTTAACTAAATGTTGAAATACACTTTCTTGCAGTCATAAGGCGCGTTCACACTTGTTCAAAAATCCGGCAAGCGAAGCGGATTCGCTCGCCGCAAAAACTAGGACCTGTTCTCATCTGTTGACGCCCGGGCGAGTTGGAACGGCCGCGCCGCTGCTGCTTCTCGCTTTGCGCACCACGTCGCCGCTCGCGACGTACACAGATACAGTGAGAAAAGAGCATAAATTTATGCTGTCTACGTACCACGAGCGTATGCACGCTTACGTACGCTAAACGCAGGCGCATTCTCACATTGAGTTCAGCGTATGCTAGCAGAGAGGCAAAAATAAACTTAGACTCTAGTGGCGCCATCTGGTAGTCAAAACGGGAACCATTACTGTCAACAAACCGCCTCTCTTAGGCCTAACAGCGGCAGAATCGTCACTCTAAATAAAAAATAAAGCAAATTTATCACTTATACGTTTTCTTCTAGGCAAGATGAGACGAAGCGAAAGACCGGTGCCCCATTTATGACCAGTGAACGGACAGAAAAAGGCAGCAACAACGAGAATTCAGTCCGAAGCGAGGGGTCCGGCTTTGAAGGGCGCCGCCATGTTTGTTGTCGTTCGAAGCAATGCTAGCAACCTTGGGCAACGCTCGAAGGCCCTCGAAATCTCGATAGAGTTCCGGGCTGCTCCGTCGACTCGATAGACTATTGACTCGATGGCCATTCAAACTGGCCGTGTAGCAGCGCTCGATCGCCTTCGAGTCGATAGGCTATCGATTCGAGGGCCTTCGAAATGCCCGTGTGACAGGGGTATTAGTTTCAGAAATGGGGGCTACACCTTCCCACGCCATGGGCAAAATCATATGGAACTGAAACCATAAAAATCATGGGCGGTAATCTTTGGGGTAAGCTGCAAAAAAAAAAATCACTTGTTTCTCTAACCACAGAGCGCGTTGAAAAAAAAAAGAGAAAAAGAAAGCTCCACGATTTTTTGTTTAATTAAGGCTTGTGACACTTACAAACAGGCTCAGGTTTGCAACCGAGCCCGCTGTGTGCACCGCCATGCAGCGGAGCTTCCCAAGTGCACAGTCCACAGGCACTTGTAGTCAGTTTTTAACCAGCGAGTGACCGGCGGTGGGAGTCGAACACCCCACCTCCCGCAGCCGAGACGGGCGTCTTAGCCACTACGCCACGACTGCGGTGATTAATCCTTGACATATAAAAGCATTTTCCTCGGCGATAAGACATTTCCTCCTTTCCAGGCGTGACGTCAGACAAGCTAGCGCAGCGCCACCCGTGACCGCTTAAACCGGCTTACTGACGCTTCGTCCATGCGCGACGCTTTTCATGTTGTAGGCGGCCGTCACGTGGTGATAACTGGTGATGTGGTGCTCGTTCCGCCATTACTTCTGACCGTGGTCGTCATTTCGACTTCGCATTATTCGCCAACCTACCCGTCCATAACATCAAGACGATCTTTTACCACCAGATTTTCTAAGGTCGACGGCTTTCCTCGGCAACTGAAGGCTTCGCTTATAGCGCTGGTTCTCCCTTCACACTGGATTGAGCGCCTACCCTTGGGTCCTGCTTGGCCTACGCACTACACTTCGCAATGACTGTTCCACATGTGCAGCAGAGCTGACGTCTGTTGCCACTGCTCGTGTTCCTGGCAAATATTTCGAGCACTCGCCAAGCACACCTGTCGACGTTTCCAACAACGCCGGCCGTCTACGCAGCTCTGTGCGCATCACAGTCGGTCAGCCTGCAGGAAAAGGAGGTTCCTTTTCTGCGCAGTTTAATGAGTACGAGCAGACAGTACGGGGGGTTGGCTTGATGTGATTGCATTTGTTATCCTGTTGTTGTGTTCGTATTTCAAGCAGGAATGATATGTCATAGGTTTCCTTTGCACGCGTGGTAGTGATTGTTGTGTTTCGATTTTGTATTTTCTAACGCTTTTAAAAGCTTCCCTTTCGTGAATAAAAATTCAGTTGATAGTCTGCGCTTGTGTTGTGTCTTCTTGTTCGCTTTGGTCCTCGTTTCTTTTTGCGCAGCTAAGTGTGAATGGTAAGCCGAAACCATTTACAAGTTTAACAGCGGAACTGTATGTGGCTAGCTCCTGGTGTGAGCGTCTACGTATAGGGCTGGGGAAACTCGCGGTTAACGTGACCTGGCCGTCACCCACAACGAGGAAACGTCCGAGCATGCCCCACACCCGTGTTAGTAGAGGCTTCTAAGTTTTGTAACGTTCAAAAGCACTAATGAGAAAGTGTAATCGTAGAGACATTTTCTTTTCGGCACGGAGCAAGTTTGTGAATGGACTTCTTTCAACTGGGATTTGAAGCGCCTCGGAGTGGCCGGAGGCGACATTTCAAGCGGGCAGACGAAAGATGGACGGATCAATACCCTGTGAGCATTCTTTTACAGTTTTTTTCTGTCGTTGCAAGTGAAAGGCGGAAAAGCCATTTTACGACGCGTGGAAAATGGGCAAGAACGTGAATTAACAAGGTAAAAAGTGTTGCTGGTTAATGCCAGATCTTGTGGCGAAAAACAGCGCTTAAAGGGCAACTGCAGCACTTTTTTGAGAATTTCGCGATATTCAAGGATTCGAATCTAAATAGGCTTTACGTGAAGCATGCCAATTGTTTTTGCACTAGCATTTGAAGTAGTTACGTAATGGACGATTGAATTTTGCGCTGCTGCTCAATGCACTGGAGGTGTGCACGTAAGTTCAGCGTGACGTCACGGAAGGTCTGCCTTACATTACCACTGTCGTCAGCCACACCCTGCCCTGACTCGTTAGACGCTGCCAATCAACTCTCGGCAGGGTTTGCCTTTGATGGCGTTCCTTTTTTTCCTTCAAAGCAGGCGTTTGCGCGTTGGAAATGTATACCGATACCTTCGATGACGTCATCATGCGCCCCCCCCCCCCCTCCCAACTTGGCGTTGTGCGCTGCGGAGAACCTTAAAGGTCGTCCGGATTTGAATCAGGGACTACTTCACTATTTCAAGCGCTAAACCAAAAAGACTTCGCATGCTTTACCTGCAAGTTTCACACATTCTATCATCTCAAGCTCGTGTATTTCTAAAACCTATGCAGTTTCCCTTTTAAATCAGAGGCGGCGGCAAACGCGTCGCATCCCCACACTTCTTTGTCTCGTGTAAGCGCTGCTTTTTTGCTGCGAAAATGCGGTATTTATTTTTCAAACATTTTGTATATGCCATCGCTCGAATGGCACCCTTAACACGATGTCACCCTTCGAACATTTCCAGCGTTTCTTTTTTCCTCCACTTGCGAACTTCGGCTGTATATTCACTTGTGGAATTAAAAAAAAAGGTGTTATCATCTATTGTACTTTTTTTTCTACAAGACAGGCGCTCCAATGACTAGCGCTCTTCCCGCTGCCACACTACTTCTCTGAGCGGCGCATTAGGTAGGCCACGGCTCGCAGTCAATGCCAGGTTAGAGGAAATAGCTGACACATTGCTTCCTAACGTCAGCAGCTGTATAGGTAAAAATAAAATGAACTTAAGTTTCAGAAGCACAGAGTGAAACAAATGTGTACTGAGCGAGCACGAAATGCTGCCGCAGGACTGAACTGGTGCCTTTAAACACTGCGGCTTTACCGCATAGACCCTTGGAAAGAGGGGCGGTGAAGGGACAAGACTCCCTGCTTCCTCTGCCTGCAATTGCTTCAAGAAATGTCAACTTCATGCTTCGCAATCCTTTCTTCATAATGGCAGACATTTCGCTTAATTGCCTATTTGCCATAGCAATGCAGGAAAAACAACATGTAGTGTTCGCCTGCCCTGAGCCTCACTACATGTATTGCCGAGAAAACGGCCCGGCTAAGACGGAGACCTCCGCGATAAAATGCATAATAACTGTTCAGTTATTACAAAACTTTCGAAAAAGTCATAAGCCAAGCTTTAATTTCGACATCTGATGTCACGGTTACGTTATACTGACATGACACACTCGGCGAAGTCCTCCAGTGCTCACTGAGTAATTTTTGACTATCGCTACCAACATATATGCTTTGCCAAAATCAGACCTGTGAAATTACATGCGACACACTCAGCATGTTCCGCAAATGGGAAACAAGCACCCTGGTCATGCCGTGAAGCTCTTTTTTTTCGCCGTCATCCATTCGGCAATGAATGGGGAAGGAAAAAAAGAAAAATAATAAATAACGCTTAGGACATTTACAAATAAAGGGGACAAAAGGGAGAGGCGGCAAAAAGACATGGGGCAGAAATGTCCGCCATGTATCAATTCTGCTGACCGACAGTACCAGGAAGATACATGTCAGGCAAAAGGCGCGAAAAAAAATGTGTTGCGCCTGTCAGTCACACTGATAGCAAAATTGAATGTTGTTACAGGACCTTCAGCTGCGGTGTACTAAAACGTCTCTTGGCGCTGGCGGTATATTATACCCCTGTCACACGGCCAGTTTCAATGGCCATCGAGTCGAGAGCCATCGAGATTTTCGATCGCCATTGAACTCGAGGGAGTTGTGGAGCTGCTACACGGCAAATCTCAATGGCCATTGAAATCGTTCTCGTGTCTTACGCCAAGCTCGTGTGGCGCCACAATCGCTGCTTTCGGTTTCGCGCAAATAACAAAAATATATTGACGAAACTTAACTAAATGTTGAAATACACTTTCTTGCAGTCATAAGGCGCGTTCACACTTGTTCAAAAATCCGGCAAGCGAAGCGGATTCGCTCGCCGCAAAAACTAGGACCTTGTCTCATCTGTTGACGCCCGGGCGAGTTGGAACGGCCGCCCCGCTGCTGCTTCTCGCTTTGCGCACCACGTCGCCGCTCGCGACGTACACAGATACAGTGAGAAAAGAGCATAAATTTATGCTGTCTACGTACCACGAGCGTATGCACGCTTACGTACGCTAAACGCAGGCGCATTCTCACATTGAGTTCAGCGTATGCTAGCAGAGAGGCAAAAATAAACTTAGTCTCTAGTGGCGCCATCTGGTAGTCAAAACGGGAACCATTACTGTCAACAAACCGCCTCTCTTAGGCCTAACAGCGGCAGAATCGTCACTCTAAATAAAAAATAAAGCAAATTTATCACTTATACGTTTTCTTCTAGGCAAGATGAGACGAAGCGAAAGACCGGTGCCCCATTTATGACCAGTGAACGGACAGAAAAAGGCAGCAACAACGAGAATTCAGTCCGAAGCGAGGGGTCCGGCTTTGAAGGGCGCCGCCATGTTTGTTGTCGTTCGAAGCAATGCTAGCAACCTTGGGCAACGCTCGAAGGCCCTCGAAATCTCGATAGAGTTCCGGGCTGCTCCGTCGACTCGATAGACTATTGACTCGATGGCCATTCAAACTGGCCGTGTAGCAGCGCTCGATCGCCTTCGAGTCGATAGGCTATCGATTCGAGGGCCTTCGAAATGCCCGTGTGACAGGGGTATTAGTTTCAGAAATGGGGGCTACACCTTCCCACGCCATGGGCAAAATCATATGGAACTGAAACCATAAAAATCATGGGCGGTAATCTTTGGGGTAAGCTGCAAAAAAAAAAAAAATCACTTGTTTCTCTAACCACAGAGCGCGTTGAAAAAAAAAAAAGAGAAAAAGAAAGCTCCACGATTTTTTGTTTAATTAAGGCTTGTGACACTTACAAACAGGCTCAGGTTTGCAACCGAGCCCGCTGTGTGCACCGCCATGCAGCGGAGCTTCCCAAGTGCACAGTCCACAGGCACTTGTACTCAGTTTTTAACCAGCGAGTGACCGGCGGTGGGAGTCGAACACCCCACCTCCCGCAGCCGAGACGGGCGTCTTAGCCACTACGCCACGACTGCGGTGATTAATCCTTGACATATAAAAGCATTTTCCTCGGCGATAAGACATTTCCTCCTTTCCAGGCGTGACGTCAGACAAGCTAGCGCAGCGCCACCCGTGACCGCTTAAACCGGCTTACTGACGCTTCGTCCATGCGCGACGCTTTTCATGTTGTAGGCGGCCGTCACGTGGTGATAACTGGTGATGTGGTGCTCGTTCCGCCATTACTTCTGACCGTGGTCGTCATTTCGACTTCGCATTATTCGCCAACCTACCCGTCCATAACATCAAGACGATCTTTTACCACCAGATTTTCTAAGGTCGACGGCTTTCCTCGGCAACTGAAGGCTTCGCTTATAGCGCTGGTTCTCCCTTCACACTGGATTGAGCGCCTACCCTTGGGTCCTGCTTGGCCTACGCACTACACTTCGCAATGACTGTTCCACATGTGCAGCAGAGCTGACGTCTGTTGCCACTGCTCGTGTTCCTGGCAAATATTTCGAGCACTCGCCAAGCACACCTGTCGACGTTTCCAACAACGCCGGCCGTCTACGCAGCTCTGTGCGCATCACAGTCGGTCAGCCTGCAGGAAAAGGAGGTTCCTTTTCTGCGCAGTTTATTGAGTACGAGCAGACAGTACGGGGGGTTGGCTTGATGTGATTGCATTTGTTATCCTGTTGTTGTGTTCGTATTTCAAGCAGGAATGATATGTCATAGGTTTCCTTTGCACGCGTGGTAGTGATTGTTGTGTTTCGATTTTGTATTTTCTAACGCTTTTAAAAGCTTCCCTTTCGTGAATAAAAATTCAGTTGATAGTCTGCGCTTGTGTTGTGTCTTCTTGTTCGCTTTGGTCCTCGTTTCTTTTTGCGCAGCTAAGTGTGAATGGTAAGCCGAAACCCTTTACAAGTTTAACAGCGGAACTGTATGTGGCTAGCTCCTGGTGTGAGCGTCTACGTATAGGGCTGGGGAAACTCGCGGTTAACGTGACCTGGCCGTCACCCACAACGAGGAAACGTCCGAGCATGCCCCACACCCGTGTTAGTAGAGGCTTCTAAGTTTTGTAACGTTCAAAAGCACTAATGAGAAAGTGTAATCGTAGAGACATTTTCTTTTCGGCAAGGAGCAAGTTTGTGAATGGACTTCTTTCAACTGGGATTTGAAGCGCCTCGGAGTGGCCGGAGGCGACATTTCAAGCGGGCAGACGAAAGATGGACGGATCAATACCCTGTGAGCATTCTTTTACAGTTTTTTTCTGTCGTTGCAAGTGAAAGGCGGAAAAGCCATTTTACGACGCGTGGAAAATGGGCAAGAACGTGAATTAACAAGGTAAAAAGTGTTGCTGGTTAATGCCAGATCTTGTGGCGAAAAACAGCGCTTAAAGGGCAACTGCAGCACTTTTTTGAGAATTTCGCGATATTCAAGGATTCGAATCTAAATAGGCTTTACGTGAAGCATGCCAATTGTTTTTGCACTAGCATTTGAAGTAGTTACGTAATGGACGATTGAATTTTGCGCTGCTGCTCAATGCACTGGAGGTGTGCACGTAAGTTCAGCGTGACGTCACGGAAGGTCTGCCTTACATTACCACTGTCGTCAGCCACACCCTGCCCTGACTCGTTAGACGCTGCCAATCAACTCTCGGCAGGGTTTGCCTTTGATGGCGTTCCTTTTTTTCCTTCAAAGCAGGCGTTTGCGCGTTGGAAATGTATACCGATACCTTCGATGACGTCATCATGCGCCCCCCCCCCCTCCCAACTTGGCGTTGTGCGCTGCGGAGAACCTTAAAGGTCGTCCGGATTTGAATCAGGGACTACTTCACTATTTCAAGCGCTAAACCAAAAAGACTTCGCATGCTTTACCTGCAAGTTTCACACATTCTATCATCTCAAGCTCGTGTATTTCTAAAACCTATGCAGTTTCCCTTTTAAATCAGAGGCGGCGGCAAACGCGTCGCATCCCCACACTTCTTTGTCTCGTGTAAGCGCTGCTTTTTTGCTGCGAAAATGCGGTATTTATTTTTCAAACATTTTGTATATGCCATCGCTCGAATGGCACCCTTAACCACGGTGTCGAACCGGCATTTTTTCGGGTCCGGTTCGGGTTCGGGTTCACGCCTTTCGGGTTCAGTTCCGGGTTCGGCTCCAAAGGGCCATTCTGTTCCGGTTCGAACCGGTTCGGACCGTATCGAACCGGTTCAAACGGGTTCAAACGGGTTCAGGACAAAAAAAAAGTTTGAATGCAGATAGGTTTCAGTCAACCTTGCTATGCGTTTTCTTTTTTTCTGGCACATCGGTATACAAAATAAAAAAATGCAAATGTTTGTTTACCAGAACATCAAAACTGGGCTACTTCGTAAGGGCTCATGCTTAAGTAGCACAGTAAGCAGGACACAAGGAAGACAGGAGACGACACAGACGCTGACTAACAACTGGTTATTACATTCTCGGAAAAGTATATGAAGGCGAAGGCCACAGTGAACAATCCAAAAAAACAGAAGAACGAAGATTAAAACTAAAATTCAAAAATTCATACTACGCATGCACATCATAGTCGAGTCATGACATCTTTTTCAACGAAATTCGAAGATTTCATAGTAGACAGCACTCCCCTATCCCCTGTACCTCACACAGTTGCCAGGAAAGCCTGACTCCTTATCTACGAAATTGATGGATGGTGAAGCAACACGCTCATCTGCTTCCTTCCTAACCATGAAGGCCTCCACCATCTCGCTGCAAATTCGATCACGGTGATTAAACAGGAGACTTGTCTTTCTAAGTGGGGAAGCAGTGGGCATCACAGATGGGCGAAAAAGTAGCGGTGTCGTGCAACTTGGCTTGCATTACCACGAGTGCGACGATTGCTTCCCTCAGTAGAGTAGACAAAGGTCCTGTTTAATAGCCCTGTTTGCATTTGTAAGACTTCACGTAAGACCTCGCGTTCTCCTCTTGAGACATGACGGTGATAGTACACAAGCGGCGACCGGAACGCAGCTCCAGGGGGAAGCGTGGAAAGAGGATACGGGGAATCCAAGGTGCCCCTCCACCACGTGTAAGGGAAGACTTCACGCAAGACTTTTATTCTTGCCCTCTGCCAGAGACGTGTTCCAAGCGAACAGCCCCAAGCGATGGCGATGGGAATCTTCAGGTGAAAGAAAATGAAGTCGCAGCCGGAGAGGCGACCACGACGAAGGCGAATAAATTGATGATTTGAACAGCGCGAACTACAAGGGACAAGAAAAGAAGGGACACAGGACGAGCGCTGACTCGCAACTAAAAGGTTTATTCACTGAAACCTTCTTATATGAAGAAACAATCAAAGGGAAAAAACAACATAAAAAAACTAAAAACCATGAAACGCAACATTCGTCAGGTGCTCCCGAGAAAATTCATCTCCCTATCGCAAAGGAAAACAGATGGTTTGCTGACGCAATTCAGTTGATCCCCTGCGATGTGAAAAGCCTCGACAACTTCTCGTGTCGTCTGATCACTGTGGGTGTATAGTACACGTGTTTGATTGAATAATGCAGTGCATTTTTTCTTTTTCTTTTTCATGACTTTACATTCTAGACAGTGTTTGACCAAATGTGAAAGGTCATCACCATTGTTTAAGTTGTTCCTGTGCTCTTGCAGGCGCTTGTTAAGGCAACGCCCTGTCTGACCAATGTAACGCGATCTACAGGAAAGGGGCACACTATATACAACACATGTTTTACAGGCCACAAACTTATCCCTGTGCGCAACGCCACATCCTTCTTTTTTCTTCTTGGCCTCTTTCTTTCTTTCAATGGCAGGGCATATCTGCTTGAGCTTGACGGGGGCTGAAAGAAACACGCCAACTTTGTACCTACTTGCTACGTTCTTTAGTCCGTGGGAGACGCGGTGAACATATGGCAAAACGGCAAATTTCTTCTTTTCAGGCTGGGTGACTGTCGTAAGCGGAGTGGCCTGACGCTTTAATGACTGAATTAAACGTGAACACGCCCCTGCTATCATCTGGTCTTGATATCCACAAACTTAACCCTAGACAACTGGGTCTGGAAGCTATCTTGAATGACGTGATGACAGGATTTGGTCAAAGCACTTCGCAAGCAGGAACTGATTATGCTATTTTTTACCAATTTGGAATGACCGGAGTGGGAATTAAGAAGTGTCTTTGACGACCTCGGGTTATACTTCCAGCAAACATGGTTCTGCTCGAAATGCAGCCGCAGGTCTAAAAACTGCAGTTCGTCGTTAACTGGTGCCTCAAAAGTGAACTGTAACCCCGACCCACACTCCCTGAACACTTTTAGAATGTCAACCATTCGAGCCCGAAAACGCCCACGTTCTACAAAAATAAGATAGTCATCGACATATCTGACGGTCTTGAGATGTAGGCCAGACAGGTTCTTTTCCAGATCCCTGTCAACGTACAACAGAAAAATGTCACTTAAGACAGGGGCGACGCTGGACCCGATGCACACTCCTGATTTCTGCGCAAATAGCTTGCCTTGCCACCCTATGAAAGTGGAATGCAAATAAAACCGTAGCAATTCTAGGAAGTTTTTCACAGACATCCCACATTGTGTTACGAACGCCACTTCGTCATTATCTTCTGTAATGTACCTTTTCACACGCTTTAACAGGCAGTCATGTGGAAGGCTATAATACAGGTCTGTGACATCGATACTGAAGGCTGCACAGGCACTCGGCTTGTTCTCCTTTAAGAAGGACACGAGGGCGTCGGAGTTGGGGATCTTGAGAGGGTCGAATGCATCCAAGGACGAAAGATGCCGTTGCAGAAATTTTGACACGTGGTGTTGCCATGTGCTCCTTTCCAATACAATCGCTCTGAAGGGTACGTCAACTTTATGTGTCTTCGCGGTGAAAAAGATGTCCAGGTGCAATTTCTTGCACTGCCCAACCTGCTTGGCCAAGCGTTCGAGGCCGAGAGTGCTTAGAAGGGAGACGCCTTGCTCCTTGACCTTGGCCTCTTTCAGCGGAGACATCTCGAAGTTCTTCATGACCGCGGCCAGGGCTTTTTCTTGGAATTGGCTTTCAGAAAAGATGGTAAAACAGCCTTCCTTGTCAGACAACAGGACCCTTAGGTCCTTTGAACACATCCACTTCGCTATGGTGCCGACTGGATTGCGTTTGGCTGCGTCTTGGTGCGCTTGGTGTTCAAATCATGAATATCTACCAACTCGCCCAACTGAACGTTTTGCTAAACGAATAAATTGCTCACAATGCTTGCACTTCATAGAATGTTTGTTACTTTTCCTGGGGCGCTATCAAAGGCAACCTTTGTGTCAACAGAATTTTGTGCGCCCTTGATAGAGTGATAAAGAGTGGTTAATCTGACGTGCACCATTTTTCCACCAACTTGTTTCAGCCATTTATTTTCAAAACTACAAACAACCCCTTTCTGGCAGCTGTGCTTAATAGGCGACTATGTGCTCGCCTGTCTTTTCTGGATATGCTCGCGAGAAAGTTTTGTGCTGATTCATTCTGTTTTCTCACTCTTCGCTTTTACTTACCTGTACGGCCTCTCCAAAGGAAGATGACAAATGTTGCGATCGGTCATTACTTCCTCTACCCGTACATCTACAGCCTTACCTAGACTTTCTTGACACAAGCGTATCATCAGCGGATGTACTGTGCAGTCCACTTCAATGACCGCAGATATAAGAACGCTCGCTTATTACGAGCGTGTGTGGTGCTTCAGTGAAAATATCCATAAGGGCAACGGAAATTCGTCGCAGACAGAGCGAACAAATTGGCCACACCACTCGGTTATAGCGAACGAGGTGGCGCGGTGAACTACCCCGAAGTGTTTAGAGGTCATTCTTCCGCTAAGCACGCAGATGAAAGAGCGCCTGTCAACCTTCACGACACCGCCCCGGAAAGAACATGTCAACCCAGGAATGGAATTAAAAGGCGGCACTGGCGGGAGTAGCGCTAAGCGGAAAGTCTGGCGTCCGGTAACACTGTAAACGGCAAAGTAAACACGGTAAGGATATTCTATAACTCTCTATTGAAATATAAAGTAACCGCCGGCCAAACCCACGTCGATTGCCTACGAGGGCAATCATTGCCTACGCGTTCGCCAGCTCGGCAAAGCATCCCGAATGGAAGAAGCGCGGTGTGCGTGAGAAAGGGGCATCGTCGAAAGCGAAGCTGCTGGCCATGGTTGTGGATCAACTAACAGCAACGATTTCAGAATTCTGAAATCCTTGCTGGCCGTGCCGGTCACGTGGTATGCATAGCCTGCACGTCTCCATCTTTTGCGCCGCTACTATGTGCAGGCATTGTCATTCATACAGCGGACAGTGCAACGGATGCATTCTGCGCCACAAGCGCTGCGCTACTTCGTCGCTGCATCAACCCAGGAACGATAGAATAAGCGTGAAAACACGCGTGACCAGGCGCCTGCAGATGTCTGGCAACGCTTCGTGGATCCATAGCCGACCAGATGTTTCCTACGTTACTGAGGACCACAAAATCGCAGAAGCTCCTGCTCTGACGGAGACGTTGAACACCAAGTGCGAGCTCTCCCTACTGCCAGGAATCTCAATTATGTGGCCGACCTGCCACCAGTTGCCATGCACACTTCTTCCATGATGTGCACCGTCCCTAAATTTGATAGTGGGCAGCATGGTCTCGACGAGGATTAACTGACCGCCCTAGATAGCCTGGAAAGAGCCGCGACAAGTTCTGCTTTGCACAGGTAGGCACGCATAACGCAGTTTTATAAGAAATAAACGCCATTTTTAGCGGCCTTAGTATTTTTGGCTGTTGTAAGAAGAATCCCCTTGCTACGAACATCAGATATATTGAACGGAACCCGCGTGACCGTCAGGTTCGTTACAAGTGGGCCCGACTGTAGATTCAATCGGTCGCAAAAACCTCTTTCGCGCTTCAGACATGGACCTTACATGTTAGGGCGTACCTTCGCGCCAAAGGGACGTTTTTGCCGTGGTCAGTGCATTTCTACCTGTGCGAGCAACGAGAAACAATTTGAGCAAAAAAAATGATATTTTTGTCGCGATGCTGTGTTCGTTTGGGACATACTTAAGCAGTCTCTTAAAAAACCCATTGACATCATACATTTGATCATAACATTTACGGCTGCGATGAAAAACGGCGGAATTCCGTGCGAACTCTTCGTGTACATAAAACTGTTTAGCGTGTGGAAAACCCGCATGATGGATGAACACGCAGAACCGCTGCGTTCAACGAGGTCACTGTTCAGACAACAGTGCACTTTAACGCAGGAGGAATATGCTGCGCAAGTTCAACCTCCTGACTGGTTCCCCTTTCTTGACGTGTGCACCGTCTGGAATTTTCATGTGGGGGCGGAGAACGGGAGTTATGCTGGCGTGAGGCCTTATGCCGAGAGCGCTGAATTAGACGCGGTCAAGTAAGGCACGAGGAGGGTCAGAGAGGTTCCAAACATTCCATGCAACAACGATAAAAAACAGAGTTTTCTGTTGCGCCGAAATTGGTATGAATCCCACTCAGAGTGAGAGGTTAGAGTATGCATACTCTTTTAGTTGTTCTTTTTACTGAGTTAGCACTATAGCCTGCTTTCCCAAAAATAACCGCGCTGTGTGCGTGCGTGCGTGTGTGTGTGTGTGTGTGTGCGTGTGCGTGTGCGTGTGTGTGTGTGTGCGCGCGTGCGTGCGTGCGTGTGTGTGTGTGTGCGTGCGTGCGTGCGTGCGTGCGTGTGTGTGTGTGTGTGTGTGTGTGTGTGTGTGTGTGTGTGTGTGTGTGTGTGTGTGTGAGGGGGGGGTGAGTGCAGCCCCCATCCTTGATGCACACTCCGGTGGACGCACACCCGGGCATTCACTGGTAAAAATGCACCTTCAAAAACTTTCACCCATCTCCCCACCCCTCATCACCCACCTGTACCCTCTATAGCCAAGGCAGATTGTTGTAAAGGCTCAACGTATTCAGTCGCCCAAGCGGTCTACGAAAAAAAAAGCCAACAATCATAAGCCTGTCGTGTCAGACACTAAGAACCGGAAGTATGACAGCAAGAATTAGATATAAGTCGCCAGACAGAGAATTCAAGATCGAGCAATGCGAGAACAGCAGATGGAGCCGCGCGCTGGCGACTGACAGCAATTTTTTTCTTAGAAGCAGAACGATTTCAGCGAATAGGCATAACGAAATCACTTCATCGCAGTTACATTTCATCGCAGTAGCATCTTTCTGGGCGCAATTACTATCGCATGCCAGGGAGCGCATGTATTTCCGCATTGCTCTTTTGTGTAATCGGTATTTAATTTTCTTCTTATTAGTACATCTCCCCCGTTGCCAAGAACCCACCTTTCGTTGCATATTTCCGTCGCGCACAGACAAGAATATGCGGATTCTAAAAAAAAAGAAGCTGTACCAATTTATACATCCTTCTTTTGTTAATACTAGTAGTAATATCTCAGTTTAACGTGTCGAGTAGACACTGGGGCTATAGGATAGACGGTGTAGTGGCGGGCTCCAGATTGCCGGAGACCTGCTGGGCATTTGCAACGTGCGACGCAGAACCCACTGGTTTTTGTATTTTTGGAATCAGCAGCCGAGCTCCACAGCCATTTAGCCATTTTTTTTTCCTTTATTGCCCTACAGAACCATCGTAAGGGGTTTTATTTAGAACCTGCTGTCTGAGACAATGAGCGCCTACAAAAGTAAATGTTGCACTACCCACTGCGGTGGCTCAGTGGTTAGAGCGCTCGGTTACTTATTCGGTGTACCCGGGTTCGAACCAGGGCGGGGGGGCCACGTTTCGATGGAGGCGAAACGCAAAAGGCACCGTGTGCTGTGCGATGTCAGTACACGTTAAGGATCCCCAGCTGGTAGAAATTATGGCGAACCAGGGACAGTTCGGTGGTTCAGTGCGAGGCAACTCGTAATTGCCTCGCCTTATATCCCGCAAAGACTCCTCCCCTACGGCGCCGGTTTCTCTTACTTTCATTCCCACCTTCCTCCCTTCCCTTGCGGCGTAGGTCACGTGTCCGTCAAGAAGTGAGACAGTTACTGCGCCATTTTTTTCCCTCAAAAACCACCATCAGAACGTTATTGGGTCCTCGCGCTAATACTTCATGTATTTGTGGGAAAGGACGCAAAGAAAAAGAAGGCATTCTCAATCGGTGCTGAAATGACTATGGACACCCAGTTTTATTGCGTGTTTTCTCCTTTCAAATGACGCCATAATTATAAGAATACATGGTTCACCGTGTGGTAATCGCCTACTGCTAATAAATAATTTAGAAATTAATTTTTTCTCCCATGGTGTTTCGGCTTTATCAACCGAATGATGGCTATGTCGTGAGTTCAACATTAGGTCACGAGAGGCACAGGCAAACTAATACAAACGCTGATACATTGTTTAGACTCACTATAGCACTTTAATCAGCCGGCGGCTCCAAGACTTATAATTACAACGAACGACGTGTCAGCAGTTATATTGCCGTTTTACTGCACCTCACGCGACCTGATTTCCACTACACGTCACAGTCATCGTTATGTTGTGGAAACCGAAACAGGGTCAAGAAGAAATTCAAATATAAATTATTTTTTATGTGTTTGGTGAATAACACGGGGTGCTCCATGTACCCCAATGCCTGACGCATCGTTTGAAAGAAGAAAGCACGCAAGCAAAAATTTGGTGTCTATAGTACTTTATTCAGTTAGAGCAGTCCTAACAATCTGATTAAAGATTTACGCAAATATGTAAAAGGGGAGGAGTAATAACTCAAGACTGCACATAAACCTGACGTAGAAGAGTTTAGAATTGGCGGTAGTACATCACAGAAGCGTCAATTAGGCTTCTTCCCAGGCACCAGACTTCCTGTAAGTATGCTGTCGCATATACTGGGTACCATTTTTGCACTTCCCAGCGCAGACAGCTACGGATGGGTAAATCTATAGGCCAGATCATCAAATTTTGTTCGTTAACATGAGGTATGCCGGGATGCAAAAAAGTGGGGCTGAACCGGGTCCCGAACCGGTTCGGAACGGTTCCTTTGAATCGTTCCGGTTCGGGTTCAGTTCCAAGATGGCGAAAAATATATGGGTTCGGTTCGGTTCCGGTTCCGGGCGAAAATTCGGGTTCGGTTCCGGTTTCGGGTTCGGGTTCGGTTCCGGTTCGACACCCTGCCCTTAACACGATGTCACCCTTCGAACATTTCCAGCGTTTCTTTTTTCCTCCACTTGCGAACTTCGGCTGTATATTCACTTGTGGAATTAAAAAAAAAGGTGTTATCATCTATTGTACTTTTTTTTCTACAAGACAGGCGCTCCAATGACTAGCGCTCTTCCCGCTGCCACACTACTTCTCTGAGCGGCGCATTAGGTAGGCCACGGCTCGCAGTCAATGCCAGGTTAGAGGAAATAGCTGACACATTGCTTCCTAACGTCAGCAGCTGTATAGGTAAAAATAAAATGAACTTAAGTTTCAGAAGCACAGAGTGAAACAAATGTGTACTGAGCGAGCACGAAATGCTGCCGCAGGACTGAACTGGTGCCTTTAAACACTGCGGCTTTACCGCATAGACCCTTGGAAAGAGGGGCGGTGAAGGGACAAGACTCCCTGCTTCCTCTGCCTGCAATTGCTTCAAGAAATGTCAACTTCATGCTTCGCAATCCTTTCTTCATAATGGCAGACATTTCGCTTAATTGCCTATTTGCCATAGCAATGCAGGAAAAACAACATGTAGTGTTCGCCTGCCCTGAGCCTCACTACATGTATTGCCGAGAAAACGGCCCGGCTAAGACGGAGACCTCCGCGATAACATGCATAATAACTGTTCAGTTATTACAAAACTTTCGAAAAAGTCATAAGCCAAGCTTTAATTTCGACATCTGATGTCACGGTTACGTTGTACTGACATGACACACTCGGCGAAGTCCTCCAGTGCTCACTGAGTAATTTTTGACTATCGCTACCAACATATATGCTTTGCCAAAATCAGACCTGTGAAATTACATGCGACACACTCAGCATGTTCCGCAAATGGGAAACAAGCACCCTGGTCATGCCGTGAAGCTCTTTTTTTTCGCCGTCATCCATTCGGCAATGAATGGGGAAGGAAAAAAAGAAAAATAATAAATAACGCTTAGGACATTTACAAATAAAGGGGACAAAAGGGAGAGGCGGCAAAAAGACATGGGGCAGAAATGTCCGCCATGTATCAATTCTGCTGACCGACAGTACCAGGAAGATACATGTCAGGCAAAAGGCGCGAAAAAAAATGTGTTGCGCCTGTCAGTCACACTGATAGCAAAATTGAATGTTGTTACAGGACCTTCAGCTGCGGTGTACTAAAACGTCTCTTGGCGCTGGCGGTATATTATACCCCTGTCACACGGCCAGTTTCAATGGCCATTGAGTCGAGAGCCATCGAGATTTTCGATCGCCATTGAACTCGAGGGAGTTGTGGAGCTGCTACACGGCAAATCTCAATGGCCATTGAAATCGTTCTCGTGTCTTACGCCAAGCTCGTGTGGCGCCACAATCGCTGCTTTCGGTTTCGCGCAAATAACAAAAATATATTGACGAAACTTAACTAAATGTTGAAATACACTTTCTTGCAGTCATAAGGCGCGTTCACACTTGTTCAAAAATCCGGCAAGCGAAGCGGATTCGCTCGCCGCAAAAACTAGGACCTGTTCTCATCTGTTGACGCCCGGGCGAGTTGGAACGGCCGCGCCGCTGCTGCTTCTCGCTTTGCGCACCACGTCGCCGCTCGCGACGTACACAGATACAGTGAGAAAAGAGCATAAATTTATGCTGTCTACGTACCACGAGCGTATGCACGCTTACGTACGCTAAACGCAGGCGCATTCTCACATTGAGTTCAGCGTATGCTAGCAGAGAGGCAAAAATAAACTTAGTCTCTAGTGGCGCCATCTGGTAGTCAAAACGGGAACCATTACTGTCAACAAACCGCCTCTCTTAGGCCTAACAGCGGCAGAATCGTCACTCTAAATAAAAAATAAAGCAAATTTATCACTTATACGTTTTCTTCTAGGCAAGATGAGACGAAGCGAAAGACCGGTGCCCCATTTATGACCAGTGAACGGACAGAAAAAGGCAGCAACAACGAGAATTCAGTCCGAAGCGAGGGGTCCGGCTTTGAAGGGCGCCGCCATGTTTGTTGTCGTTCGAAGCAATGATAGCAACCTTGGGCAACGCTCGAAGGCCCTCGAAATCTCGATAGAGTTCCGGGCTGCTCCGTCGACTCGATAGACTATTGACTCGATGGCCATTCAAACTGGCCGTGTAGCAGCGCTCGATCGCCTTCGAGTCGATAGGCTATCGATTCGAGGGCCTTCGAAATGCCCGTGTGACAGGGGTATTAGTTTCAGAAATGGGGGCTACACCTTCCCACGCCATGGGCAAAATCATATGGAACTGAAACCATAAAAATCATGGGCGGTAATCTTTGGGGTAAGCTGCAAAAAAAAAAAATCACTTGTTTCTCTAACCGCAGAGAGCGCGTTGAAAAAAAAAAGAGAAAAAGAAAGCTCCACGATTTTTTGTTTAATTAAGGCTTGTGACACTTACAAACAGGCTCAGGTTTGCAACCGAGCCCGCTGTGTGCACCGCCATGCAGCGGAGCTTCCCAAGTGCACAGTCCACAGGCACTTGTACTCAGTTTTTAACCAGCGAGTGACCGGCGGTGGGAGTCGAACACCCCACCTCCCGCAGCCGAGACGGGCGTCTTAGCCACTACGCCACGACTGCGGTGATTAATCCTTGACATATAAAAGCATTTTCCTCGGCGATAAGACATTTCCTCCTTTCCAGGCGTGACGTCAGACAAGCTAGCGCAGCGCCACCCGTGACCGCTTAAACCGGCTTACTGACGCTTCGTCCATGCGCGACGCTTTTCATGTTGTAGGCGGCCGTCACGTGGTGATAACTGGTGATGTGGTGCTCGTTCCGCCATTACTTCTGACCGTGGTCGTCATTTCGACTTCGCATTATTCGCCAACCTACCCGTCCATAACATCAAGACGATCTTTTACCACCAGATTTTCTAAGGTCGACGGCTTTCCTCGGCAACTGAAGGCTTCGCTTATAGCGCTGGTTCTCCCTTCACACTGGATTGAGCGCCTACCCTTGGGTCCTGCTTGGCCTACGCACTACACTTCGCAATGACTGTTCCACATGTGCAGCAGAGCTGACGTCTGTTGCCACTGCTCGTGTTCCTGGCAAATATTTCGAGCACTCGCCAAGCACACCTGTCGACGTTTCCAACAACGCCGGCCGTCTACGCAGCTCTGTGCGCATCACAGTCGGTCAGCCTGCAGGAAAAGGAGGTTCCTTTTCTGCGCAGTTTATTGAGTACGAGCAGACAGTACGGGGGGTTGGCTTGATGTGATTGCATTTGTTATCCTGTTGTTGTGTTCGTATTTCAAGCAGGAATGATATGTCATAGGTTTCCTTTGCACGCGTGGTAGTGATTGTTGTGTTTCGATTTTGTATTTTCTAACGCTTTTAAAAGCTTCCCTTTCGTGAATAAAAATTCAGTTGATAGTCTGCGCTTGTGTTGTGTCTTCTTGTTCGCTTTGGTCCTCGTTTCTTTTTGCGCAGCTAAGTGTGAATGGTAAGCCGAAACCCTTTACAAGTTTAACAGCGGAACTGTATGTGGCTAGCTCCTGGTGTGAGCGTCTACGTATAGGGCTGGGGAAACTCGCGGTTAACGTGACCTGGCCGTCACCCACAACGAGGAAACGTCCGAGCATGCCCCACACCCGTGTTAGTAGAGGCTTCTAAGTTTTGTAACGTTCAAAAGCACTAATGAGAAAGTGTAATCGTAGAGACATTTTAAGGCGGAAGCCTTTAATGCCTCATCGTTGTAAGCAGGAGTTGTCGACAGAAAATGTCACGCTTTTCAATTGGTCGAAATGCTCGTGACGTCACAGTGCGCGAATTTCAATTGGGGCCAATTGTACTTTGGCTAGTAACCATGCAACCAATCAAAGGGATCGTATAGTGATGCTCCAAGTTAGTGGGACTGAGTTTAGTTAATTTCTTAATTAATCAATTAGCCTAATTAAGAGAGAGGAAAATGAAGAGGTCAGAAGAAAGAGGAAAAGAAAAGAAGGACGCGCGTCGCAGCGACAACAGCGTCCGCGGAAGGAGGCGCTGCTGAAAAAACATAAGTACGAAGCCGCGTTCGCTCCACCACCACGCACTTCCCCACTCAGTTCGACGTTGCTCGTTTCGTATACATTGTGTCGAACATCCTAGACAGTTCCAACATTTGACAGGTGAATGACAGAACAGGATGGATAGAAATACAATAATATAAATATGAAATAGCCTAATTTACCTTTCTAGTTAGACCGCATAAATCAATCAAACCGAGAACGAAATTGGTCGAGTTGGGGAATCGAACCAGGGTCTCCGGAGTGCGATACGAGCACGCTAGCCACTCCGTAATGCCAGCTGAATGGTTTTGGAATGAACAAAGGCGCGTCTAGCTAACACGGCGTCTTCGTTCACTCCCATCTTCCTCCTTTGCCTTACGGCGAGGTGCAGGTGTCCACCCAGATATGCGAGAGGGATACATTTCCTTTCCTCATAAAATAAATTTACCGTCCAGCAAGGCGTACAGCCGAATTGGCGATGGCGTTCTGTGGACTCCCTGGCAGCGTTGCAAGACGCTGTCGCGTTCCACTCTTACAGGCGAAGCTTAACATGTTAACCACACATCAGTAACACACGCAGACAGCTAATGGACGCGTCATTCGCTGGCAGCACTTGAATCATCCTTCACAACCACATTCGTGGCAGAATGCTGTACTCAGGCTTTCGCCTTGCACCACTTTAGTCGCCAAAGTGACTCCTAATTTTTTCTTTTCGGCACGGAGCAAGTTTGTGAATGGACTTCTTTCAACTGGGATTTGAAGCGCCTCGGAGTGGCCGGAGGCGACATTTCAAGCGGGCAGACGAAAGATGGACGGATCAATACCCTGTGAGCATTCTTTTACAGTTTTTTTCTGTCGTTGCAAGTGAAAGGCGGAAAAGCCATTTTACGACGCGTGGAAAATGGGCAAGAACGTGAATTAACAAGGTAAAAAGTGTTGCTGGTTAATGCCAGATCTTGTGGCGAAAAACAGCGCTTAAAGGGCAACTGCAGCACTTTTTTGAGAATTTCGCGATATTCAAGGATTCGAATCTAAATAGGCTTTACGTGAAGCATGCCAATTGTTTTTGCACTAGCATTTGAAGTAGTTACGTAATGGACGATTGAATTTTGCGCTGCTGCTCAATGCACTGGAGGTGTGCACGTAAGTTCAGCGTGACGTCACGGAAGGTCTGCCTTACATTACCACTGTCGTCAGCCACACCCTGCCCTGACTCGTTAGACGCTGCCAATCAACTCTCGGCAGGGTTTGCCTTTGATGGCGTTCCTTTTTTTCCTTCAAAGCAGGCGTTTGCGCGTTGGAAATGTATACCGATACCTTCGATGACGTCATCATGCGCCCCCCCCCCCCCTCCCAACTTAGCGTTGTGCGCTGCGGAGAACCTTAAAGGTCGTCCGGATTTGAATCAGGGACTACTTCACTATTTCAAGCGCTAAACCAAAAAGACTTCGCATGCTTTACCTGCAAGTTTCACACATTCTATCATCTCAAGCTCGTGTATTTCTAAAACCTATGCAGTTTCCCTTTTAAATCAGAGGCGGCGGCAAACGCGTCGCATCCCCACACTTCTTTGTCTCGTGTAAGCGCTGCTTTTTTGCTGCGAAAATGCGGTATTTATTTTTCAAACATTTTGTATATGCCATCGCTCGAATGGCACCCTTAACACGATGTCACCCTTCGAACATTTCCAGCGTTTCTTTTTTCCTCCACTTGCGAACTTCGGCTGTATATTCACTTGTGGAATTAAAAAAAAAGGTGTTATCATCTATTGTACTTTTTTTTCTACAAGACAGGCGCTCCAATGACTAGCGCTCTTCCCGCTGCCACACTACTTCTCTGAGCGGCGCATTAGGTAGGCCACGGCTCGCAGTCAATGCCAGGTTAGAGGAAATAGCTGACACATTGCTTCCTAACGTCAGCAGCTGTATAGGTAAAAATAAAATGAACTTAAGTTTCAGAAGCACAGAGTGAAACAAATGTGTACTGAGCGAGCACGAAATGCTGCCGCAGGACTGAACTGGTGCCTTTAAACACTGCGGCTTTACCGCATAGACCCTTGGAAAGAGGGGCGGTGAAGGGACAAGACTCCCTGCTTCCTCTGCCTGCAATTGCTTCAAGAAATGTCAACTTCATGCTTCGCAATCCTTTCTTCATAATGGCAGACATTTCGCTTAATTGCCTATTTGCCATAGCAATGCAGGAAAAACAACATGTAGTGTTCGCCTGCCCTGAGCCTCACTACATGTACGAGGGGGTACCCAAAAGAAACCGGACTAATTTTTTTAATCGGTACAGCTTCTGTGCTACCGCGTTTTATCGCTAGGAGCGCATATAACGAACATTTCAGAGTAAGTATGCCGAGTGCCATCGCTGAAGGAGGTCAGACTAGTTTAGGAAGAGTTTTAGAGTGACGACTGTTTTGTGTGAGTGTCGTTTTTGCAATGGCTGATTTTCGTGAACAGTGTGCTCCGGTGAAATTCTGATTTTTTCTTGGAAAAAGTGGAACGGGAACTCTTGAAATATTGAGAAAGACGTTCAAAGACGATGCTATGGGG
This sequence comes from Amblyomma mixtum, assembly GCF_055824585.1. Taxonomy (NCBI): domain Eukaryota; kingdom Metazoa; phylum Arthropoda; class Arachnida; order Ixodida; family Ixodidae; genus Amblyomma; species Amblyomma mixtum. The sequence goes on along the minus strand of NC_143019.1, from coordinate 134,443,382 downwards.
ACAACTCAAGTGTTCCTGAATTAAATCCTGAATCAAAGCAACAGTCATGCCAATGGAAAACTCCAAATTCACCTCGCCTCAAGAAAGCTCGTCAGGTGAAACCAAACCTCAAAATAATGCTGATTTGTTTTTTCGACGTGAGAGGAGTCGTCCATTCAGAATTTGTTCCGCAGGGTCAGACAGTTTACCAGGCTTTCTGCTTGGATGTTTTGAAAAGATTGGGCAACAGTGTTTGGTGGAAGCGGCCTGATTTGAAGCAGACGGGTGACTGGTTTTTCCACCATGGCAATGCCTCTGCTCACACAGCCCTGTCTCTACGACCAATTCCGAACAAAAATGGCATGACCTCTGTTCCTCAACCCTCATACTCACCCGACCTTGCCACGTGCTACTTTCTTTATTTCGTAGAATGAAAAGACAGGTGAATGGAAAGCGTTTTGCTGATGTTGCTGAGGTGAAGAAAAAAACGACGGAGGGACGGTCAAGCATCACAAAAGTTGAATTTAAACAATGTTTTGAAAAATGAAATGAAAGATTCGACAGACGTATCATTGTAAGTATAGAGTACTTTGAAGGATATTGAAGGTCTGTGCTGAAAATGTGAACAAATAATTTCAAACAAAAATAAGTCCGGTTTCTTTTGGGTACCCCCTCGTATTGCCGAGAAAACGGCCCGGCTAAGACGGAGACCTCCGCGATAACATGCATAATAACTGTTCAGTTATTACAAAACTTTCGAAAAAGTCATAAGCCAAGCTTTAATTTCGACATCTGATGTCACGGTTACGTTATACTGACATGACACACTCGGCGAAGTCCTCCAGTGCTCACTGAGTAATTTTTGACTATCGCTACCAACATATATGCTTTGCCAAAATCAGACCTGTGAAATTACATGCGACACACTCAGCATGTTCCGCAAATGGGAAACAAGCACCCTGGTCATGCCGTGAAGCTCTTTTTTTTCGCCGTCATCCATTCGGCAATGAATGGGGAAGGAAAAAAAGAAAAATAATAAATAACGCTTAGGACATTTACAAATAAAGGGGACAAAAGGGAGAGGCGGCAAAAAGACATGGGGCAGAAATGTCCGCCATGTATCAATTCTGCTGACCGACAGTACCAGGAAGATACATGTCAGGCAAAAGGCGCGAAAAAAAATGTGTTGCGCCTGTCAGTCACACTGATAGCAAAATTGAATGTTGTTACAGGACCTTCAGCTGCGGTGTACTAAAACGTCTCTTGGCGCTGGCGGTATATTATACCCCTGTCACACGGCCAGTTTCAATGGCCATCGAGTCGAGAGCCATCGAGATTTTCGATCGCCATTGAACTCGAGGGAGTTGTGGAGCTGCTACACGGCAAATCTCAATGGCCATTGAAATCGTTCTCGTGTCTTACGCCAAGCTCGTGTGGCGCCACAATCGCTGCTTTCGGTTTCGCGCAAATAACAAAAATATATTGACGAAACTTAACTAAATGTTGAAATACACTTTCTTGCAGTCATAAGGCGCGTTCACACTTGTTCAAAAATCCGGCAAGCGAAGCGGATTCGCTCGCCGCAAAAACTAGGACCTGTTCTCATCTGTTGACGCCCGGGCGAGTTGGAACGGCCGCGCCGCTGCTGCTTCTCGCTTTGCGCACCACGTCGCCGCTCGCGACGTACACAGATACAGTGAGAAAAGAGCATAAATTTATGCTGTCTACGTACCACGAGCGTATGCACGCTTACGTACACTAAACGCAGGCGCATTCTCACATTGAGTTCAGCGTATGCTAGCAGAGAGGCAAAAATAAACTTAGTCTCTAGTGGCGCCATCTGGTAGTCAAAACGGGAACCATTACTGTCAACAAACCGCCTCTCTTAGGCCTAACAGCGGCAGAATCGTCACTCTAAATAAAAAATAAAGCAAATTTATCACTTATACGTTTTCTTCTAGGCAAGATGAGACGAAGCGAAAGACCGGTGCCCCATTTATGACCAGTGAACGGACAGAAAAAGGCAGCAACAACGAGAATTCAGTCCGAAGCGAGGGGTCCGGCTTTGAAGGGCGCCGCCATGTTTGTTGTCGTTCGAAGCAATGCTAGCAACCTTGGGCAACGCTCGAAGGCCCTCGAAATCTCGATAGAGTTCCGGGCTGCTCCGTCGACTCGATAGACTATTGACTCGATGGCCATTCAAACTGGCCGTGTAGCAGCGCTCGATCGCCTTCGAGTCGATAGGCTATCGATTCGAGGGCCTTCGAAATGCCCGTGTGACAGGGGTATTAGTTTCAGAAATGGGGGCTACACCTTCCCACGCCATGGGCAAAATCATATGGAACTGAAACCATAAAAATCATGGGCGGTAATCTTTGGGGTAAGCTGCAAAAAAAAAAATCACTTGTTTCTCTAACCACAGAGCGCGTTGAAAAAAAAAAGAGAAAAAGAAAGCTCCACGATTTTTTGTTTAATTAAGGCTTGTGACACTTACAAACAGGCTCAGGTTTGCAACCGAGCCCGCTGTGTGCACCGCCATGCAGCGGAGCTTCCCAAGTGCACAGTCCACAGGCACTTGTACTCAGTTTTTAACCAGCGAGTGACCGGCGGTGGGAGTCGAACACCCCACCTCCCGCAGCCGAGACGGGCGTCTTAGCCACTACGCCACGACTGCGGTGATTAATCCTTGACATATAAAAGCATTTTCCTCGGCGATAAGACATTTCCTCCTTTCCAGGCGTGACGTCAGACAAGCTAGCGCAGCGCCACCCGTGACCGCTTAAACCGGCTTACTGACGCTTCGTCCATGCGCGACGCTTTTCATGTTGTAGGCGGCCGTCACGTGGTGATAACTGGTGATGTGGTGCTCGTTCCGCCATTACTTCTGACCGTGGTCGTCATTTCGACTTCGCATTATTCGCCAACCTACCCGTCCATAACATCAAGACGATCTTTTACCACCAGATTTTCTAAGGTCGACGGCTTTCCTCGGCAACTGAAGGCTTCGCTTATAGCGCTGGTTCTCCCTTCACACTGGATTGAGCGCCTACCCTTGGGTCCTGCTTGGCCTACGCACTACACTTCGCAATGACTGTTCCACATGTGCAGCAGAGCTCACGTCTGTTGCCACTGCTCGTGTTCCTGGCAAATATTTCGAGCACTCGCCAAGCACACCTGTCGACGTTTCCAACAACGCCGGCCGTCTACGCAGCTCTGTGCGCATCACAGTCGGTCAGCCTGCAGGAAAAGGAGGTTCCTTTTCTGCGCAGTTTATTGAGTACGAGCAGACAGTACGGGGGGTTGGCTTGATGTGATTGCATTTGTTATCCTGTTGTTGTGTTCGTATTTCAAGCAGGAATGATATGTCATAGGTTTCCTTTGCACGCGTGGTAGTGATTGTTGTGTTTCGATTTTGTATTTTCTAACGCTTTTAAAAGCTTCCCTTTCGTGAATAAAAATTCAGTTGATAGTCTGCGCTTGTGTTGTGTCTTCTTGTTCGCTTTGGTCCTCGTTTCTTTTTGCGCAGCTAAGTGTGAATGGTAAGCCGAAACCCTTTACAAGTTTAACAGCGGAACTGTATGTGGCTAGCTCCTGGTGTGAGCGTCTACATATAGGGCTGGGGAAACTCGCGGTTAACGTGACCTGGCCGTCACCCACAACGAGGAAACGTCCGAGCATGCCCCACACCCGTGTTAGTAGAGGCTTCTAAGTTTTGTAACGTTCAAAAGCACTAATGAGAAAGTGTAATCGTAGAGACATTTTCTTTTCGGCACGGAGCAAGTTTGTGAATGGACTTCTTTCAACTGGGATTTGAAGCGCCTCGGAGTGGCCGGAGGCGACATTTCAAGCGGGCAGACGAAAGATGGACGGATCAATACCCTGTGAGCATTCTTTTACAGTTTTTTTCTGTCGTTGCAAGTGAAAGGCGGAAAAGCCATTTTACGACGCGTGGAAAATGGGCAAGAACGTGAATTAACAAGGTAAAAAGTATTGCTGGTTAATGCCAGATCTTGTGGCGAAAAACAGCGCTTAAAGGGCAACTGCAGCACTTTTTTGAGAATTTCGCGATATTCAAGGATTCGAATCTAAATAGGCTTTACGTGAAGCATGCCAATTGTTTTTGCACTAGCATTTGAAGTAGTTACGTAATGGACGATTGAATTTTGCGCTGCTGCTCAATGCACTGGAGGTGTGCACGTAAGTTCAGCGTGACGTCACGGAAGGTCTGCCTTACATTACCACTGTCGTCAGCCACACCCTGCCCTGACTCGTTAGACGCTGCCAATCAACTCTCGGCAGGGTTTGCCTTTGATGGCGTTCCTTTTTTTCCTTCAAAGCAGGCGTTTGCGCGTTGGAAATGTATACCGATACCTTCGATGACGTCATCATGCGCCCCCCCCCCCCCCTCCCAACTTGGCGTTGTGCGCTGCGGAGAACCTTAAAGGTCGTCCGGATTTGAATCAGGGACTACTTCACTATTTCAAGCGCTAAACCAAAAAGACTTCGCATGCTTTACCTGCAAGTTTCACACATTCTATCATCTCAAGCTCGTGTATTTCTAAAACCTATGCAGTTTCCCTTTTAAATCAGAGGCGGCGGCAAACGCGTCGCATCCCCACACTTCTTTGTCTCGTGTAAGCGCTGCTTTTTTGCTGCGAAAATGCGGTATTTATTTTTCAAACATTTTGTATATGCCATCGCTCGAATGGCACCCTTAACACGATGTCACCCTTCGAACATTTCCAGCGTTTCTTTTTTCCTCCACTTGCGAACTTCGGCTGTATATTCACTTGTGGAATTAAAAAAAAAGGTGTTATCATCTATTGTACTTTTTTTTCTACAAGACAGGCGCTCCAATGACTAGCGCTCTTCCCGCTGCCACACTACTTCTCTGAGCGGCGCATTAGGTAGGCCACGGCTCGCAGTCAATGCCAGGTTAGAGGAAATAGCTGACACATTGCTTCCTAACGTCAGCAGCTGTATAGGTAAAAATAAAATGAACTTAAGTTTCAGAAGCACAGAGTGAAACAAATGTGTACTGAGCGAGCACGAAATGCTGCCGCAGGACTGAACTGGTGCCTTTAAACACTGCGGCTTTACCGCATAGACCCTTGGAAAGAGGGGCGGTGAAGGGACAAGACTCCCTGCTTCCTCTGCCTGCAATTGCTTCAAGAAATGTCAACTTCATGCTTCGCAATCCTTTCTTCATAATGGCAGACATTTCGCTTAATTGCCTATTTGCCATAGCAATGCAGGAAAAACAACATGTAGTGTTCGCCTGCCCTGAGCCTCACTACATGTATTGCCGAGAAAACGGCCCGGCTAAGACGGAGACCTCCGCGATAACATGCATAATAACTGTTCAGTTATTACAAAACTTTCGAAAAAGTCATAAGCCAAGCTTTAATTTCGACATCTGATGTCACGGTTACGTTATACTGACATGACACACTCGGCGAAGTCCTCCAGTGCTCACTGAGTAATTTTTGACTATCGCTACCAACATATATGCTTTGCCAAAATCAGACCTGTGAAATTACATGCGACACACTCAGCATGTTCCGCAAATGGGAAACAAGCACCCTGGTCATGCCGTGAAGCTCTTTTTTTTCGCCGTCATCCATTCGGCAATGAATGGGGAAGGAAAAAAAGAAAAATAATAAATAACGCTTAGGACATTTACAAATAAAGGGGACAAAAGGGAGAGGCGGCAAAAAGACATGGGGCAGAAATGTCCGCCATGTATCAATTCTGCTGACCGACAGTACCAGGAAGATACATGTCAGGCAAAAGGCGCGAAAAAAAATGTGTTGCGCCTGTCAGTCACACTGATAGCAAAATTGAATGTTGTTACAGGACCTTCAGCTGCGGTGTACTAAAACGTCTCTTGGCGCTGGCGGTATATTATACCCCTGTCACACGGCCAGTTTCAATGGCCATCGAGTCGAGAGCCATCGAGATTTTCGATCGCCATTGAACTCGAGGGAGTTGTGGAGCTGCTACACGGCAAATCTCAATGGCCATTGAAATCGTTCTCGTGTCTTACGCCAAGCTCGTGTGGCGCCACAATCGCTGCTTTCGGTTTCGCGCAAATAACAAAAATATATTGACGAAACTTAACTAAATGTTGAAATACACTTTCTTGCAGTCATAAGGCGCGTTCACACTTGTTCAAAAATCCGGCAAGCGAAGCGGATTCGCTCGCCGCAAAAACTAGGACCTGTTCTCATCTGTTGACGCCCGGGCGAGTTGGAACGGCCGCGCCGCTGCTGCTTCTCGCTTTGCGCACCACGTCGCCGCTCGCGACGTACACAGATACAGTGAGAAAAGAGCATAAATTTATGCTGTCTACGTACCACGAGCGTATGCACGCTTACGTACGCTAAACGCAGGCGCATTCTCACATTGAGTTCAGCGTATGCTAGCAGAGAGGCAAAAATAAACTTAGTCTCTAGTGGCGCCATCTGGTAGTCAAAACGGGAACCATTACTGTCAACAAACCGCCTCTCTTAGGCCTAACAGCGGCAGAATCGTCACTCTAAATAAAAAATAAAGCAAATTTATCACTTATACGTTTTCTTCTAGGCAAGATGAGACGAAGCGAAAGACCGGTGCCCCATTTATGACCAGTGAACGGACAGAAAAAGGCAGCAACAACGAGAATTCAGTCCGAAGCGAGGGGTCCGGCTTTGAAGGGCGCCGCCATGTTTGTTGTCGTTCGAAGCAATGCTAGCAACCTTGGGCAACGCTCGAAGGCCCTCGAAATCTCGATAGAGTTCCGGGCTGCTCCGTCGACTCGATAGACTATTGACTCGATGGCCATTCAAACTGGCCGTGTAGCAGCGCTCGATCGCCTTCGAGTCGATAGGCTATCGATTCGAGGGCCTTCGAAATGCCCGTGTGACAGGGGTATTAGTTTCAGAAATGGGGGCTACACCTTCCCACGCCATGGGCAAAATCATATGGAACTGAAACCATAAAAATCATGGGCGGTAATCTTTGGGGTAAGCTGCAAAAAAAAAAAATCACTTGTTTCTCTAACCACAGAGCGCGTTGAAAAAAAAAAGAGAAAAAGAAAGCTCCACGATTTTTTGTTTAATTAAGGCTTGTGACACTTACAAACAGGCTCAGGTTTGCAACCGAGCCCGCTGTGTGCACCGCCATGCAGCGGAGCTTCCCAAGTGCACAGTCCACAGGCACTTGTACTCAGTTTTTAACCAGCGAGTGACCGGCGGTGGGAGTCGAACACCCCACCTCCCGCAGCCGAGACGGGCGTCTTAGCCACTACGCCACGACTGCGGTGATTAATCCTTGACATATAAAAGCATTTTCCTCGGCGATAAGACATTTCCTCCTTTCCAGGCGTGACGTCAGACAAGCTAGCGCAGCGCCACCCGTGACCGCTTAAACCGGCTTACTGACGCTTCGTCCATGCGCGACGCTTTTCATGTTGTAGGCGGCCGTCACGTGGTGATAACTGGTGATGTGGTGCTCGTTCCGCCATTACTTCTGACCGCGGTCGTCATTTCGACTTCGCATTATTCGCCAACCTACCCGTCCATAACATCAAGACGATCTTTTACCACCAGATTTTCTAAGGTCGACGGCTTTCCTCGGCAACTGAAGGCTTCGCTTATAGCGCTGGTTCTCCCTTCACACTGGATTGAGCGCCTACCCTTGGGTCCTGCTTGGCCTACGCACTACACTTCGCAATGACTGTTCCACATGTGCAGCAGAGCTCACGTCTGTTGCCACTGCTCGTGTTCCTGGCAAATATTTCGAGCACTCGCCAAGCACACCTGTCGACGTTTCCAACAACGCCGGCCGTCTACGCAGCTCTGTGCGCATCACAGTCGGTCAGCCTGCAGGAAAAGGAGGTTCCTTTTCTGCGCAGTTTATTGAGTACGAGCAGACAGTACGGGGGGTTGGCTTGATGTGATTGCATTTGTTATCCTGTTGTTGTGTTCGTATTTCAAGCAGGAATGATATGTCATAGGTTTCCTTTGCACGCGTGGTAGTGATTGTTGTGTTTCGATTTTGTATTTTCTAACGCTTTTAAAAGCTTCCCTTTCGTGAATAAAAATTCAGTTGATAGTCTGCGCTTGTGTTGTGTCTTCTTGTTCGCTTTGGTCCTCGTTTCTTTTTGCGCAGCTAAGTGTGAATGGTAAGCCGAAACCCTTTACAAGTTTAACAGCGGAACTGTATGTGGCTAGCTCCTGGTGTGAGCGTCTACGTATAGGGCTGGGGAAACTCGCGGTTAACGTGACCTGGCCGTCACCCACAACGAGGAAACGTCCGAGCATGCCCCACACCCGTGTTAGTAGAGGCTTCTAAGTTTTGTAACGTTCAAAAGCACTAATGAGAAAGTGTAATCGTAGAGACATTTTCTTTTCGGCACGGAGCAAGTTTGTGAATGGACTTCTTTCAACTGGGATTTGAAGCGCCTCGGAGTGGCCGGAGGCGACATTTCAAGCGGGCAGACGAAAGATGGACGGATCAATACCCTGTGAGCATTCTTTTACAGTTTTTTTCTGTCGTTGCAAGTGAAAGGCGGAAAAGCCATTTTACGACGCGTGGAAAATGGGCAAGAACGTGAATTAACAAGGTAAAAAGTGTTGCTGGTTAATGCCAGATCTTGTGGCGAAAAACAGCGCTTAAAGGGCAACTGCAGCACTTTTTTGAGAATTTCGCGATATTCAAGGATTCGAATCTAAATAGGCTTTACGTGAAGCATGCCAATTGTTTTTGCACTAGCATTTGAAGTAGTTACGTAATGGACGATTGAATTTTGCGCTGCTGCTCAATGCACTGGAGGTGTGCACGTAAGTTCAGCGTGACGTCACGGAAGGTCTGCCTTACATTACCACTGTCGTCAGCCACACCCTGCCCTGACTCGTTAGACGCTGCCAATCAACTCTCGGCAGGGTTTGCCTTTGATGGCGTTCCTTTTTTTCCTTCAAAGCAGGCGTTTGCGCGTTGGAAATGTATACCGATACCTTCGATGACGTCATCATGCGCCCCCCCCCCCCTCCCAACTTGGCGTTGTGCGCTGCGGAGAACCTTAAAGGTCGTCCGGATTTGAATCAGGGACTACTTCACTATTTCAAGCGCTAAACCAAAAAGACTTCGCATGCTTTACCTGCAAGTTTCACACATTCTATCATCTCAAGCTCGTGTATTTGTAAAACCTATGCAGTTTCCCTTTTAAATCAGAGGCGGCGGCAAACGCGTCGCATCCCCACACTTCTTTGTCTCGTGTAAGCGCTGCTTTTTTGCTGCGAAAATGCGGTATTTATTTTTCAAACATTTTGTATATGCCATCGCTCGAATGGCACCCTTAACACGATGTCACCCTTCGAACATTTCCAGCGTTTCTTTTTTCCTCCACTTGCGAACTTCGGCTGTATATTCACTTGTGGAATTAAAAAAAAAGGTGTTATCATCTATTGTACTTTTTTTTCTACAAGACAGGCGCTCCAATGACTAGCGCTCTTCCCGCTGCCACACTACTTCTCTGAGCGGCGCATTAGGTAGGCCACGGCTCGCAGTCAATGCCAGGTTAGAGGAAATAGCTGACACATTGCTTCCTAACGTCAGCAGCTGTATAGGTAAAAATAAAATGAACTTAAGTTTCAGAAGCACAGAGTGAAACAAATGTGTACTGAGCGAGCACGAAATGCTGCCGCAGGACTGAACTGGTGCCTTTAAACACTGCGGCTTTACCGCATAGACCCTTGGAAAGAGGGGCGGTGAAGGGACAAGACTCCCTGCTTCCTCTGCCTGCAATTGCTTCAAGAAATGTCAACTTCATGCTTCGCAATCCTTTCTTCATAATGGCAGACATTTCGCTTAATTGCCTATTTGCCATAGCAATGCAGGAAAAACAACATGTAGTGTTCGCCTGCCCTGAGCCTCACTACATGTATTGCCGAGAAAACGGCCCGGCTAAGACGGAGACCTCCGCGATAACATGCATAATAACTGTTCAGTTATTACAAAACTTTCGAAAAAGTCATAAGCCAAGCTTTAATTTCGACATCTGATGTCACGGTTACGTTATACTGACATGACACACTCGGCGAAGTCCTCCAGTGCTCACTGAGTAATTTTTGACTATCGCTACCAACATATATGCTTTGCCAAAATCAGACCTGTGAAATTACATGCGACACACTCAGCATGTTCCGCAAATGGGAAACAAGCACCCTGGTCATGCCGTGAAGCTCTTTTTTTTCGCCGTCATCCATTCGGCAATGAATGGGGAAGGAAAAAAAGAAAAATAATAAATAACGCTTAGGACATTTACAAATAAAGGGGACAAAAGGGAGAGGCGGCAAAAAGACATGGGGCAGAAATGTCCGCCATGTATCAATTCTGCTGACCGACAGTACCAGGAAGATACATGTCAGGCAAAAGGCGCGAAAAAAAATGTGTTGCGCCTGTCAGTCACACTGATAGCAAAATTGAATGTTGTTACAGGACCTTCAGCTGCGGTGTACTAAAACGTCTCTTGGCGCTGGCGGTATATTATACCCCTGTCACACGGCCAGTTTCAATGGCCATCGAGTCGAGAGCCATCGAGATTTTCGATCGCCATTGAACTCGAGGGAGTTGTGGAGCTGCTACACGGCAAATCTCAATGGCCATTGAAATCGTTCTCGTGTCTTACGCCAAGCTCGTGTGGCGCCACAATCGCTGCTTTCGGTTTCGCGCAAATAACAAAAATATATGGACGAAACTTAACTAAATGTTGAAATACACTTTCTTGCAGTCATAAGGCGCGTTCACACTTGTTCAAAAATCCGGCAAGCGAAGCGGATTCGCTCGCCGCAAAAACTAGGACCTGTTCTCATCTGTTGACGCCCGGGCGAGTTGGAACGGCCGCGCCGCTGCTGCTTCTCGCTTTGCGCACCACGTCGCCGCTCGCGACGTACACAGATACAGTGAGAAAAGAGCATAAAATTATGCTGTCTACGTACCACGAGCGTATGCACGCTTACGTACGCTAAACGCAGGCGCATTCTCACATTGAGTTCAGCGTATGCTAGCAGAGAGGCAAAAATAAACTTAGTCTCTAGTGGCGCCATCTGGTAGTCAAAACGGGAACCATTACTGTCAACAAACCGCCTCTCTTAGGCCTAACAGCGGCAGAATCGTCACTCTAAATAAAAAATAAAGCAAATTTATCACTTATACGTTTTCTTCTAGGCAAGATGAGACGAAGGGAAAGACCGGTGCCCCATTTATGACCAGTGAACGGACAGAAAAAGGCAGCAACAACGAGAATTCAGTCCGAAGCGAGGGGTCCGGCTTTGAAGGGCGCCGCCATGTTTGTTGTCGTTCGAAGCAATGCTAGCAACCTTGGGCAACGCTCGAAGGCCCTCGAAATCTCGATAGAGTTCCGGGCTGCTCCGTCGACTCGATAGACTATTGACTCGATGGCCATTCAAACTGGCCGTGTAGCAGCGCTCGATCGCCTTCGAGTCGATAGGCTATCGATTCGAGGGCCTTCGAAATGCCCGTGTGACAGGGGTATTAGTTTCAGAAATGGGGGCTACACCTTCCCACGCCATGGGCAAAATCATATGGAACTGAAACCATAAAAATCATGGGCGGTAATCTTTGGGGTAAGCTGCAAAAAAAAAAAAAAATCACTTGTTTCTCTAACCACAGAGCGCGTTGAAAAAAAAAAGAGAAAAAGAAAGCTCCACGATTTTTTGTTTAATTAAGGCTTGTGACACTTACAAACAGGCTCAGGTTTGCAACCGAGCCCGCTGTGTGCACCGCCATGCAGCGGAGCTTCCCAAGTGCACAGTCCACAGGCACTTGTACTCAGTTTTTAACCAGCGAGTGACCGGCGGTGGGAGTCGAACACCCCACCTCCCGCAGCCGAGACAGGCGTCTTAGCCACTACGCCACGACTGCTGTGATTAATCCTTGACATATAAAAGCATTTTCCTCGGCGATAAGACATTTCCTCCTTTCCAGGCGTGACGTCAGACAAGCTAGCGCAGCGCCACCCGTGACCGCTTAAACCGGCTTACTGACGCTTCGTCCATGCGCGACGCTTTTCATGTTGTAGGCGGCCGTCACGTGGTGATAACTGGTGATGTGGTGCTCGTTCCGCCATTACTTCTGACCGTGGTCGTCATTTCGACTTCGCATTATTCGCCAACCTACCCGTCCATAACATCAAGACGATCTTTTACCACCAGATTTTCTAAGGTCGACGGCTTTCCTCGGCAACTGAAGGCTTCGCTTATAGCGCTGGTTCTCCCTTCACACTGGATTGAGCGCCTACCCTTGGGTCCTGCTTGGCCTACGCACTACACTTCGCAATGACTGTTCCACATGTGCAGCAGAGCTGACGTCTGTTGCCACTGCTCGTGTTCCTGGCAAATATAATATTTCGAGCACTCGCCAAGCACACCTGTCGACGTTTCCAACAACGCCGGCCGTCTACGCAGCTCTGTGCGCATCACAGTCGGTCAGCCTGCAGGAAAAGGAGGTTCCTTTTCTGCGCAGTTTATTGAGTACGAGCAGACAGTACGGGGGGTTGGCTTGATGTGATTGCATTTGTTATCCTGTTGTTGTGTTCGTATTTCAAGCAGGAATGATATGTCATAGGTTTCCTTTGCACGCGTGGTAGTGATTGTTGTGTTTCGATTTTGTATTTTCTAACGCTTTTAAAAGCTTCCCTTTCGTGAATAAAAATTCAGTTGATAGTCTGCGCTTGTGTTGTGTCTTCTTGTTCGCTTTGGTCCTCGTTTCTTTTTGCGCAGCTAAGTGTGAATGGTAAGCCGAAACCCTTTACAAGTTTAACAGCGGAACTGTATGTGGCTAGCTCCTGGTGTGAGCGTCTACGTATAGGGCTGGGGAAACTCGCGGTTAACGTGACCTGGCCGTCACCCACAACGAGGAAACGTCCGAGCATGCCCCACACCCGTGTTAGTAGAGGCTTCTAAGTTTTGTAACGTTCAAAAGCACTAATGAGAAAGTGTAATCGTAGAGACATTTTCTTGTCGGCACGGAGCAAGTTTGTGAATGGACTTCTTTCAACTGGGATTTGAAGCGCCTCGGAGTGGCCGGAGGCGACATTTCAAGCGGGCAGACGAAAGATGGACGGATCAATACCCTGTGAGCATTCTTTTACAGTTTTTTTCTGTCGTTGCAAGTGAAAGGCGGAAAAGCCATTTTACGACGCGTGGAAAATGGGCAAGAACGTGAATTAACAAGGTAAAAAGTGTTGCTGGTTAATGCCAGATCTTGTGGCGAAAAACAGCGCTTAAAGGGCAACTGCAGCACTTTTTTGAGAATTTCGCGATATTCAAGGATTCGAATCTAAATAGGCTTTACGTGAAGCATGCCAATTGTTTTTGCACTAGCATTTGAAGTAGTTACGTAATGGACGATTGAATTTTGCGCTGCTGCTCAATGCACTGGAGGTGTGCACGTAAGTTCAGCGTGACGTCACGGAAGGTCTGCCTTACATTACCACTGTCGTCAGCCACACCCTGCCCTGACTCGTTAGACGCTGCCAATCAACTCTCGGCAGGGTTTGCCTTTGATGGCGTTCCTTTTTTTCCTTCAAAGCAGGCGTTTGCGCGTTGGAAATGTATACCGATACCTTCGATGACGTCATCATGCGCCCCCCCCCCCTCCCAACTTGGCGTTGTGCGCTGCGGAGAACCTTAAAGGTCGTCCGGATTTGAATCAGGGACTACTTCACTATTTCAAGCGCTAAACCAAAAAGACTTCGCATGCTTTACCTGCAAGTTTCACACATTCTATCATCTCAAGCTCGTGTATTTCTAAAACCTATGCAGTTTCCCTTTTAAATCAGAGGCGGCGGCAAACGCGTCGCATCCCCACACTTCTTTGTCTCGTGTAAGCGCTGCTTTTTTGCTGCGAAAATGCGGTATTTATTTTTCAAACATTTTGTATATGCCATCGCTCGAATGGCACCCTTAACACGATGTCACCCTTCGAACATTTCCAGCGTTTCTTTTTTCCTCCACTTGCGAACTTCGGCTGTATATTCACTTGTGGAATTAAAAAAAAAGGTGTTATCATCTATTGTACTTTTTTTTCTACAAGACAGGCGCTCCAATGACTAGCGCTCTTCCCGCTGCCACACTACTTCTCTGAGCGGCGCATTAGGTAGGCCACGGCTCGCAGTCAATGCCAGGTTAGAGGAAATAGCTGACACATTGCTTCCTAACGTCAGCAGCTGTATAGGTAAAAATAAAATGAACTTAAGTTTCAGAAGCACAGAGTGAAACAAATGTGTACTGAGCGAGCACGAAATGCTGCCGCAGGACTGAACTGGTGCCTTTAAACACTGCGGCTTTACCGCATAGACCCTTGGAAAGAGGGGCGGTGAAGGGACAAGACTCCCTGCTTCCTCTGCCTGCAATTGCTTCAAGAAATGTCAACTTCATGCTTCGCAATCCTTTCTTCATAATGGCAGACATTTCGCTTAATTGCCTATTTGCCATAGCAATGCAGGAAAAACAACATGTAGTGTTCGCCTGCCCTGAGCCTCACTACATGTATTGCCGAGAAAACGGCCCGGCTAAGACGGAGACCTCCGCGATAACATGCATAATAACTGTTCAGTTATTACAAAACTTTCGAAAAAGTCATAAGCCAAGCTTTAATTTCGACATCTGATGTCACGGTTACGTTATACTGACATGACACACTCGGCGAAGTCCTCCAGTGCTCACTGAGTAATTTTTGACTATCGCTACCAACATATATGCTTTGCCAAAATCAGACCTGTGAAATTACATGCGACACACTCAGCATGTTCCGCAAATGGGAAACAAGCACCCTGGTCATGCCGTGAAGCTCTTTTTTTTCGCCGTCATCCATTCGGCAATGAATGGGGAAGGAAAAAAAGAAAAATAATAAATAACGCTTAGGACATTTACAAATAAAGGGGACAAAAGGGAGAGGCGGCAAAAAGACATGGGGCAGAAATGTCCGCCATGTATCAATTCTGCTGACCGACAGTACCAGGAAGATACATGTCAGGCAAAAGGCGCGAAAAAAAATGTGTTGCGCCTGTCAGTCACACTGATAGCAAAATTGAATGTTGTTACAGGACCTTCAGCTGCGGTGTACTAAAACGTCTCTTGGCGCTGGCGGTATATTATACCCCTGTCACACGGCCAGTTTCAATGGCCATCGAGTCGAGAGCCATCGAGATTTTCGATCGCCATTGAACTCGAGGGAGTTGTGGAGCTGCTACACGGCAAATCTCAATGGCCATTGAAATCGTTCTCGTGTCTTACGCCAAGCTCGTGTGGCGCCACAATCGCTGCTTTCGGTTTCGCGCAAATAACAAAAATATATTGACGAAACTTAACTAAATGTTGAAATACACTTTCTTGCAGTCATAAGGCGCGTTCACACTTGTTCAAAAATCCGGCAAGCGAAGCGGATTCGCTCGCCGCAAAAACTAGGACCTGTTCTCATCTGTTGACGCCCGGGCGAGTTGGAACGGCCGCGCCGCTGCTGCTTCTCGCTTTGCGCACCACGTCGCCGCTCGCGACGTACACAGATACAGTGAGAAAAGAGCATAAATTTATGCTGTCTACGTACCACGAGCGTATGCACGCTTACGTACGCTAAACGCAGGCGCATTCTCACATTGAGTTCAGCGTATGCTAGCAGAGAGGCAAAAATAAACTTAGTCTCTAGTGGCGCCATCTGGTAGTCAAAACGGGAACCATTACTGTCAACAAACCGCCTCTCTTAGGCCTAACAGCGGCAGAATCGTCACTCTAAATAAAAAATAAAGCAAATTTATCACTTATACGTTTTCTTCTAGGCAAGATGAGACGAAGCGAAAGACCGGTGCCCCATTTATGACCAGTGAACGGACAGAAAAAGGCAGCAACAACGAGAATTCAGTCCGAAGCGAGGGGTCCGGCTTTGAAGGGCGCCGCCATGTTTGTTGTCGTTCGAAGCAATGCTAGCAACCTTGGGCAACGCTCGAAGGCCCTCGAAATCTCGATAGAGTTCCGGGCTGCTCCGTCGACTCGATAGACTATTGACTCGATGGCCATTCAAACTGGCCGTGTAGCAGCGCTCGATCGCCTTCGAGTCGATAGGCTATCGATTCGAGGGCCTTCGAAATGCCCGTGTGACAGGGGTATTAGTTTCAGAAATGGGGGCTACACCTTCCCACGCCATGGGCAAAATCATATGGAACTGAAACCATAAAAATCATGGGCGGTAATCTTTGGGGTAAGCTGCAAAAAAAAAAAATCACTTGTTTCTCTAACCACAGAGCGCGTTGAAAAAAAAAAGAGAAAAAGAAAGCTCCACGATTTTTTGTTTAATTAAGGCTTGTGACACTTACAAACAGGCTCAGGTTTGCAACCGAGCCCGCTGTGTGCACCGCCATGCAGCGGAGCTTCCCAAGTGCACAGTCCACAGGCACTTGTACTCAGTTTTTAACCAGCGAGTGACCGGCGGTGGGAGTCGAACACCCCACCTCCCGCAGCCGAGACGGGCGTCTTAGCCACTACGCCACGACTGCGGTGATTAATCCTTGACATATAAAAGCATTTTCCTCGGCGATAAGACATTTCCTCCTTTCCAGGCGTGACGTCAGACAAGCTAGCGCAGCGCCACCCGTGACCGCTTAAACCGGCTTACTGACGCTTCGTCCATGCGCGACGCTTTTCATGTTGTAGGCGGCCGTCACGTGGTGATAACTGGTGATGTGGTGCTCGTTCCGCCATTACTTCTGACCGCGGTCGTCATTTCGACTTCGCATTATTCGCCAACCTACCCGTCCATAACATCAAGACGATCTTTTACCACCAGATTTTCTAAGGTCGACGGCTTTCCTCGGCAACTGAAGGCTTCGCTTATAGCGCTGGTTCTCCCTTCACACTGGATTGAGCGCCTACCCTTGGGTCCTGCTTGGCCTACGCACTACACTTCGCAATGACTGTTCCACATGTGCAGCAGAGCTCACGTCTGTTGCCACTGCTCGTGTTCCTGGCAAATATTTCGAGCACTCGCCAAGCACACCTGTCGACGTTTCCAACAACGCCGGCCGTCTACGCAGCTCTGTGCGCATCACAGTCGGTCAGCCTGCAGGAAAAGGAGGTTCCTTTTCTGCGCAGTTTATTGAGTACGAGCAGACAGTACGGGGGGTTGGCTTGATGTGATTGCATTTGTTATCCTGTTGTTGTGTTCGTATTTCAAGCAGGAATGATATGTCATAGGTTTCCTTTGCACGCGTGGTAGTGATTGTTGTGTTTCGATTTTGTATTTTCTAACGCTTTTAAAAGCTTCCCTTTCGTGAATAAAAATTCAGTTGATAGTCTGCGCTTGTGTTGTGTCTTCTTGTTCGCTTTGGTCCTCGTTTCTTTTTGCGCAGCTAAGTGTGAATGGTAAGCCGAAACCCTTTACAAGTTTAACAGCGGAACTGTATGTGGCTAGCTCCTGGTGTGAGCGTCTACGTATAGGGCTGGGGAAACTCGCGGTTAACGTGACCTGGCCGTCACCCACAACGAGGAAACGTCCGAGCATGCCCCACACCCGTGTTAGTAGAGGCTTCTAAGTTTTGTAACGTTCAAAAGCACTAATGAGAAAGTGTAATCGTAGAGACATTTTCTTTTCGGCACGGAGCAAGTTTGTGAATGGACTTCTTTCAACTGGGATTTGAAGCGCCTCGGAGTGGCCGGAGGCGACATTTCAAGCGGGCAGACGAAAGATGGACGGATCAATACCCTGTGAGCATTCTTTTACAGTTTTTTTCTGTCGTTGCAAGTGAAAGGCGGAAAAGCCATTTTACGACGCGTGGAAAATGGGCAAGAACGTGAATTAACAAGGTAAAAAGTGTTGCTGGTTAATGCCAGATCTTGTGGCGAAAAACAGCGCTTAAAGGGCAACTGCAGCACTTTTTTGAGAATTTCGCGATATTCAAGGATTCGAATCTAAATAGGCTTTACGTGAAGCATGCCAATTGTTTTTGCACTAGCATTTGAAGTAGTTACGTAATGGACGATTGAATTTTGCGCTGCTGCTCAATGCACTGGAGGTGTGCACGTAAGTTCAGCGTGACGTCACGGAAGGTCTGCCTTACATTACCACTGTCGTCAGCCACACCCTGCCCTGACTCGTTAGACGCTGCCAATCAACTCTCGGCAGGGTTTGCCTTTGATGGCGTTCCTTTTTTTCCTTCAAAGCAGGCGTTTGCGCGTTGGAAATGTATACCGATACCTTCGATGACGTCATCATGCGCCCCCCCCCCCTCCCAACTTGGCGTTGTGCGCTGCGGAGAACCTTAAAGGTCGTCCGGATTTGAATCAGGGACTACTTCACTATTTCAAGCGCTAAACCAAAAAGACTTCGCATGCTTTACCTGCAAGTTTCACACATTCTATCATCTCAAGCTCGTCTATTTCTAAAACCTATGCAGTTTCCCTTTTAAATCAGAGGCGGCGGCAAACGCGTCGCATCCCCACACTTCTTTGTCTCGTGTAAGCGCTGCTTTTTTGCTGCGAAAATGCGGTATTTATTTTTCAAACATTTTGTATATGCCATCGCTCGAATGGCACCCTTAACACGATGTCACCCTTCGAACATTTCCAGCGTTTCTTTTTTCCTCCACTTGCGAACTTCGGCTGTATATTCACTTGTGGAATTAAAAAAAAAGGTGTTATCATCTATTGTACTTTTTTTTCTACAAGACAGGCGCTCCAATGACTAGCGCTCTTCCCGCTGCCACACTACTTCTCTGAGCGGCGCATTAGGTAGGCCACGGCTCGCAGTCAATGCCAGGTTAGAGGAAATAGCTGACACATTGCTTCCTAACGTCAGCAGCTGTATAGGTAAAAATAAAATGAACTTAAGTTTCAGAAGCACAGAGTGAAACAAATGTGTACTGAGCGAGCACGAAATGCTGCCGCAGGACTGAACTGGTGCCTTTAAACACTGCGGCTTTACCGCATAGACCCTTGGAAAGAGGGGCGGTGAAGGGACAAGACTCCCTGCTTCCTCTGCCTGCAATTGCTTCAAGAAATGTCAACTTCATGCTTCGCAATCCTTTCTTCATAATGGCAGACATTTCGCTTAATTGCCTATTTGCCATAGCAATGCAGGAAAAACAACATGTAGTGTTCGCCTGCCCTGAGCCTCACTACATGTATTGCCGAGAAAACGGCCCGGCTAAGACGGAGACCTCCGCGATAACATGCATAATAACTGTTCAGTTATTACAAAACTTTCGAAAAAGTCATAAGCCAAGCTTTAATTTCGACATCTGATGTCACGGTTACGTTATACTGACATGACACACTCGGCGAAGTCCTCCAGTGCTCACTGAGTAATTTTTGACTATCGCTACCAACATATATGCTTTGCCAAAATCAGACCTGTGAAATTACATGCGACACACTCAGCATGTTCCGCAAATGGGAAACAAGCACCCTGGTCATGCCGTGAAGCTCTTTTTTTTCGCCGTCATCCATTCGGCAATGAATGGGGAAGGAAAAAAAGAAAAATAATAAATAACGCTTAGGACATTTACAAATAAAGGGGACAAAAGGGAGAGGCGGCAAAAAGACATGGGGCAGAAATGTCCGCCATGTATCAATTCTGCTGACCGACAGTACCAGGAAGATACATGTCAGGCAAAAGGCGCGAAAAAAAATGTGTTGCGCCTGTCAGTCACACTGATAGCAAAATTGAATGTTGTTACAGGACCTTCAGCTGCGGTGTACTAAAACGTCTCTTGGCGCTGGCGGTATATTATACCCCTGTCACACGGCCAGTTTCAATGGCCATCGAGTCGAGAGCCATCGAGATTTTCGATCGCCATTGAACTCGAGGGAGTTGTGGAGCTGCTACACGGCAAATCTCAATGGCCATTGAAATCGTTCTCGTGTCTTACGCCAAGCTCGTGTGGCGCCACAATCGCTGCTTTCGGTTTCGCGCAAATAAGAAAAATATATGGACGAAACTTAACTAAATGTTGAAATACACTTTCTTGCAGTCATAAGGCGCGTTCACACTTGTTCAAAAATCCGGCAAGCGAAGCGGATTCGCTCGCCGCAAAAACTAGGACCTGTTCTCATCTGTTGACGCCCGGGCGAGTTGGAACGGCCGCGCCGCTGCTGCTTCTCGCTTTGCGTACCACGTCGCCGCTCGCGACGTACACAGATACAGTGAGAAAAGAGCATAAAATTATGCTGTCTACGTACCACGAGCGTATGCACGCTTACGTACGCTAAACGCAGGCGCATTCTCACATTGAGTTCAGCGTATGCTAGCAGAGAGGCAAAAATAAACTTAGTCTCTAGTGGCGCCATCTGGTAGTCAAAACGGGAACCATTACTGTCAACAAACCGCCTCTCTTAGGCCTAACAGCGGCAGAATCGTCACTCTAAATAAAAAATAAAGCAAATTTATCACTTATACGTTTTCTTCTAGGCAAGATGAGACGAAGCGAAAGACCGGTGCCCCATTTATGACCAGTGAACGGACAGAAAAAGGCAGCAACAACGAGAATTCAGTCCGAAGCGAGGGGTCCGGCTTTGAAGGGCGCCGCCATGTTTGTTGTCGTTCGAAGCAATGCTAGCAACCTTGGGCAACGCTCGAAGGCCCTCGAAATCTCGATAGAGTTCCGGGCTGCTCCGTCGACTCGATAGACTATTGACTCGATGGCCATTCAAACTGGCCGTGTAGCAGCGCTCGATCGCCTTCGAGTCGATAGGCTATCGATTCGAGGGCCTTCGAAATGCCCGTGTGACAGGGGTATTAGTTTCAGAAATGGGGGCTACACCTTCCCACGCCATGGGCAAAATCATATGGAACTGAAACCATAAAAATCATGGGCGGTAATCTTTGGGGTAAGCTGCAAAAAAAAAAAATCACTTGTTTCTCTAACCACAGAGCGCGTTGAAAAAAAAAAGAGAAAAAGAAAGCTCCACGATTTTTTGTTTAATTAAGGCTTGTGACACTTACAAACAGGCTCAGGTTTGCAACCGAGCCCGCTGTGTGCACCGCCATGCAGCGGAGCTTCCCAAGTGCACAGTCCACAGGCACTTGTACTCAGTTTTTAACCAGCGAGTGACCGGCGGTGGGAGTCGAACACCCCACCTCCCGCAGCCGAGACAGGCGTCTTAGCCACTACGCCACGACTGCTGTGATTAATCCTTGACATATAAAAGCATTTTCCTCGGCGATAAGACATTTCCTCCTTTCCAGGCGTGACGTCAGACAAGCTAGCGCAGCGCCACCCGTGACCGCTTAAACCGGCTTACTGACGCTTCGTCCATGCGCGACGCTTTTCATGTTGTAGGCGGCCGTCACGTGGTGATAACTGGTGATGTGGTGCTCGTTCCGCCATTACTTCTGACCGTGGTCGTCATTTCGACTTCGCATTATTCGCCAACCTACCCGTCCATAACATCAAGACGATCTTTTACCACCAGATTTTCTAAGGTCGACGGCTTTCCTCGGCAACTGAAGGCTTCGCTTATAGCGCTGGTTCTCCCTTCACACTGGATTGAGCGCCTACCCTTGGGTCCTGCTTGGCCTAGGCACTACACTTCGCAATGACTGTTCCACATGTGCAGCAGAGCTGACGTCTGTTGCCACTGCTCGTGTTCCTGGCAAATATAATATTTCGAGCACTCGCCAAGCACACCTGTCGACGTTTCCAACAACGCCGGCCGTCTACGCAGCTCTGTGCGCATCACAGTCGGTCCGCCTGCAGGAAAAGGAGGTTCCTTTTCTGCGCAGTTTATTGAGTACGAGCAGACAGTACGGGGGGTTGGCTTGATGTGATTGCATTTGTTATCCTGTTGTTGTGTTCGTATTTCAAGCAGGAATGATATGTCATAGGTTTCCTTTGCACGCGTGGTAGTGATTGTTGTGTTTCGATTTTGTATTTTCTAACGCTTTTAAAAGCTTCCCTTTCGTGAATAAAAATTCAGTTGATAGTCTGCGCTTGTGTTGTGTCTTTTTGTTCGCTTTGGTCCTCGTTTCTTTTTGCGCAGCTAAGTGTGAATGATAAGCCGAAACCCTTTACAAGTTTAACAGCGGAACTGTATGTGGCTAGCTCCTGGTGTGAGCGTCTACGTATAGGGCTGGGGAAACTCGCGGTTAACGTGACCTGGCCGTCACCCACAACGAGGAAACGTCCGAGCATGCCCCACACCCGTGTTAGTAGAGGCTTCTAAGTTTTGTAACGTTCAAAAGCACTAATGAGAAAGTGTAATCGTAGAGACATTTTCTTGTCGGCACGGAGCAAGTTTGTGAATGGACTTCTTTCAACTGGGATTTGAAGCGCCTCGGAGTGGCCGGAGGCGACATTTCAAGCGGGCAGACGAAAGATGGACGGATCAATACCCTGTGAGCATTCTTTTACAGTTTTTTTCTGTCGTTGCAAGTGAAAGGCGGAAAAGCCATTTTACGACGCGTGGAAAATGGGCAAGAACGTGAATTAACAAGGTAAAAAGTGTTGCTGGTTAATGCCAGATCTTGTGGCGAAAAACAGCGCTTAAAGGGCAACTGCAGCACTTTTTTGAGAATTTCGCGATATTCAAGGATTCGAATCTAAATAGGCTTTACGTGAAGCATGCCAATTGTTTTTGCACTAGCATTTGAAGTAGTTACGTAATGGACGATTGAATTTTGCGCTGCTGCTCAATGCACTGGAGGTGTGCACGTAAGTTCAGCGTGACGTCACGGAAGGTCTGCCTTACATTACCACTGTCGTCAGCCACACCCTGCCCTGACTCGTTAGACGCTGCCAATCAACTCTCGGCAGGGTTTGCCTTTGATGGCGTTCCTTTTTTTCCTTCAAAGCAGGCGTTTGCGCGTTGGAAATGTATACCGATACCTTCGATGACGTCATCATGCGCCCCCCCCCCCCCCTCCCAACTTGGCGTTGTGCGCTGCGGAGAACCTTAAAGGTCGTCCGGATTTGAATCAGGGACTACTTCACTATTTCAAGCGCTAAACCAAAAAGACTTCGCATGCTTTACCTGCAAGTTTCACACATTCTATCATCTCAAGCTCGTGTATTTCTAAAACCTATGCAGTTTCCCTTTTAAATCAGAGGCGGCGGCAAACGCGTCGCATCCCCACACTTCTTTGTCTCGTGTAAGCGCTGCTTTTTTGCTGCGAAAATGCGGTATTTATTTTTCAAACATTTTGTATATGCCATCGCTCGAATGGCACCCTTAACACGATGTCACCCTTCGAACATTTCCAGCGTTTCTTTTTTCCTCCACTTGCGAACTTCGGCTGTATATTCACTTGTGGAATTAAAAAAAAGGTGTTATCATCTATTGTACTTTTTTTTCTACAAGACAGGCGCTCCAATGACTAGCGCTCTTCCCGCTGCCACACTACTTCTCTGAGCGGCGCATTAGGTAGGCCACGGCTCGCAGTCAATGCCAGGTTAGAGGAAATAGCTGACACATTGCTTCCTAACGTCAGCAGCTGTATAGGTAAAAATAAAATGAACTTAAGTTTCAGAAGCACAGAGTGAAACAAATGTGTACTGAGCGAGCACGAAATGCTGCCGCAGGACTGAACTGGTGCCTTTAAACACTGCGGCTTTACCGCATAGACCCTTGGAAAGAGGGGCGGTGAAGGGACAAGACTCCCTGCTTCCTCTGCCTGCAATTGCTTCAAGAAATGTCAACTTCATGCTTCGCAATCCTTTCTTCATAATGGCAGACATTTCGCTTAATTGCCTATTTGCCATAGCAATGCAGGAAAAACAACATGTAGTGTTCGCCTGCCCTGAGCCTCACTACATGTATTGCCGAGAAAACGGCCCGGCTAAGACGGAGACCTCCGCGATAACATGCATAATAACTGTTCAGTTATTACAAAACTTTCGACAAAGTCATAAGCCAAGCTTTAATTTCGACATCTGATGTCACGGTTACGTTATACTGACATGACACACTCGGCGAAGTCCTCCAGTGCTCACTGAGTAATTTTTGACTATCGCTACCAACATATATGCTTTGCCAAAATCAGACCTGTGAAATTACATGCGACACACTCAGCATGTTCCGCAAATGGGAAACAAGCACCCTGGTCATGCCGTTAAGCTCTTTTTTTTCGCCGTCATCCATTCGGCAATGAATGGGGAAGGAAAAAAAGAAAAATAATAAATAACGCTTAGGACATTTACAAATAAAGGGGACAAAAGGGAGAGGCGGCAAAAAGACATGGGGCAGAAATGTCCGCCATGTATCAATTCTGCTGACCGACAGTACCAGGAAGATACATGTCAGGCAAAAGGCGCGAAAAAAAATGTGTTGCGCCTGTCAGTCACACTGATAGCAAAATTGAATGTTGTTACAGTACCTTCAGCTGCGGTGTACTAAAACGTCTCTTGGCGCTGGCGGTATATTATACCCCTGTCACACGGCCAGTTTCAATGGCCATTGAGTCGAGAGCCATCGAAATTTTCGATCGCCATTGAACTCGAGGGAGTTGTGGAGCTGCTACACGGCAAATCTCAATGGCCATTGAAATCGTTCTCGTGTCTTACGCCAAGCTCGTGTGGCGCCACAATCGCTGCTTTCGGTTTCGCGCAAATAACAAAAATATATTGACGAAACTTAACTAAATGTTGAAATACACTTTCTTGCAGTCATAAGGCGCGTTCACACTTGTTCAAAAATCCGGCAAGCGAAGCGGATTCGCTCGCCGCAAAAACTAGGACCTGTTCTCATCTGTTGACGCCCGGGCGAGTTGGAACGGCCGCGCCGCTGCTGCTTCTCGCTTTGCGCACCACGTCGCCGCTCGCGACGTACACAGATACAGTGAGAAAAGAGCATAAATTTATGCTGTCTACGTACCACGAGCGTATGCACGCTTACGTACGCTAAACGCAGGCACATTCTCACATTGAGTTCAGCGTATGCTAGCAGAGAGGCAAAAATAAACTTAGTCTCTAGTGGCGCCATCTGGTAGTCAAAACGGGAACCATTACTGTCAACAAACCGCCTCTCTTAGGCCTAACAGCGGCAGAATCGTCACTCTAAATAAAAAATAAAGCAAATTTATCACTTATACGTTTTCTTCTAGGCAAGATGAGACGAAGCGAAAGACCGGTGCCCCATTTATGACCAGTGAACGGACAGAAAAAGGCAGCAACAACGAGAATTCAGTCCGAAGCGAGGGGTCCGGCTTTGAAGGGCGCCGCCATGTTTGTTGTCGTTCGAAGCAATGCTAGCAACCTTGGGCAACGCTCGAAGGCCCTCGAAATCTCGATAGAGTTCCGGGCTGCTCCGTCGACTCGATAGACTATTGACTCGATGGCCATTCAAATTGGCCGTGTAGCAGCGCTCGATCGCCTTCGAGTCGATAGGCTATCGATTCGAGGGCCTTCGAAATGCCCGTGTGACAGGGGTATTAGTTTCAGAAATGGGGGCTACACCTTCCCACGCCATGGGCAAAATCATATGGAACTGAAACCATAAAAATCATGGGCGGTAATCTTTGGGGTAAGCTGCAAAAAAAAAAATCACTTGTTTCTCTAACCACAGAGCGCGTTGAAAAAAAAAAAAGAGAAAAAGAAAGCTCCACGATTTTTTGTTTAATTAAGGCTTGTGACACTTACAAACAGGCTCACGTTTGCAACCGAGCCCGCTGTGTGCACCGCCATGCAGCGGAGCTTCCCAAGTGCACAGTCCACAGGCACTTGTACTCAGTTTTTAACCAGCGAGTGACCGGCGGTGGGAGTCGAACACCCCACCTCCCGCAGCCGAGACGGGCGTCTTAGCCACTACGCCACGACTGCGGTGATTAATCCTTGACATATAAAAGCATTTTCCTCGGCGATAAGACATTTCCTCCTTTCCAGGCGTGACGTCAGACAAGCTAGCGCAGCGCCACCCGTGACCGCTTAAACCGGCTTACTGACGCTTCGTCCATGCGCGACGCTTTTCATGTTGTAGGCGGCCGTCACGTGGTGATAACTGGTGATGTGGTGCTCGTTCCGCCATTACTTCTGACCGTGGTCGTCATTTCGACTTCGCATTATTCGCCAACCTACCCGTCCATAACATCAAGACGATCTTTTACCACCAGATTTTCTAAGGTCGACGGCTTTCCTCGGCAACTGAAGGCTTCGCTTATAGCGCTGGTTCTCCCTTCACACTGGATTGAGCGCCTACCCTTGGGTCCTGCTTGGCCTACGCACTACACTTCGCAATGACTGTTCCACATGTGCAGCAGAGCTCACGTCTGTTGCCACTGCTCGTGTTCCTGGCAAATATTTCGAGCACTCGCCAAGCACACCTGTCGACGTTTCCAACAACGCCGGCCGTCTACGCAGCTCTGTGCGCATCACAGTCGGTCAGCCTGCAGGAAAAGGAGGTTCCTTTTCTGCGCAGTTTATTGAGTACGAGCAGACAGTACGGGGGGTTGGCTTGATGTGATTGCATTTGTTATCCTGTTGTTGTGTTCGTATTTCAAGCAGGAATGATATGTCATAGGTTTCCTTTGCACGCGTGGTAGTGATTGTTGTGTTTCGATTTTGTATTTTCTAACGCTTTTAAAAGCTTCCCTTTCGTGAATAAAAATTCAGTTGATAGTCTGCGCTTGTGTTGTGTCTTCTTGTTCGCTTTGGTCCTCGTTTCTTTTTGCGCAGCTAAGTGTGAATGGTAAGCCGAAACCCTTTACAAGTTTAACAGCGGAACTGTATGTGGCTAGCTCCTGGTGTGAGCGTCTACGTATAGGGCTGGGGAAACTCGCGGTTAACGTGACCTGGCCGTCACCCACAACGAGGAAACGTCCGAGCATGCCCCACACCCGTGTTAGTAGAGGCTTCTAAGTTTTGTAACGTTCAAAAGCACTAATGAGAAAGTGTAATCGTAGAGACATTTTCTTTTCGGCACGGAGCAAGTTTGTGAATGGACTTCTTTCAACTGGGATTTGAAGCGCCTCGGAGTGGCCGGAGGCGACATTTCAAGCGGGCAGACGAAAGATGGACGGATCAATACCCTGTGAGCATTCTTTTACAGTTTTTTTCTGTCGTTGCAAGTGAAAGGCGGAAAAGCCATTTTACGACGCGTGGAAAATGGGCAAGAACGTGAATTAACAAGGTAAAAAGTGTTGCTGGTTAATGCCAGATCTTGTGGCGAAAAACAGCGCTTAAAGGGCAACTGCAGCACTTTTTTGAGAATTTCGCGATATTCAAGGATTCGAATCTAAATAGGCTTTACGTGAAGCATGCCAATTGTTTTTGCACTAGCATTTGAAGTAGTTACGTAATGGACGATTGAATTTTGCGCTGCTGCTCAATGCACTGGAGGTGTGCACGTAAGTTCAGCGTGACGTCACGGAAGGTCTGCCTTACATTACCACTGTCGTCAGCCACACCCTGCCCTGACTCGTTAGACGCTGCCAATCAACTCTCGGCAGGGTTTGCCTTTGATGGCGTTCCTTTTTTTCCTTCAAAGCAGGCGTTTGCGCGTTGGAAATGTATACCGATACCTTCGATGACGTCATCATGCGCCCCCCCCCCTCCCAACTTGGCGTTGTGCGCTGCGGAGAACCTTAAAGGTCGTCCGGATTTGTATCAGGGACTACTTCACTATTTCAAGCGCTAAACCAAAAAGACTTCGCATGCTTTACCTGCAAGTTTCACACATTCTATCATCTCAAGCTCGTGTATTTCTAAAACCTATGCAGTTTCCCTTTTAAATCAGAGGCGGCGGCAAACGCGTCGCATCCCCACACTTCTTTGTCTCGTGTAAGCGCTGCTTTTTTGCTGCGAAAATGCGGTATTTATTTTTCAAACATTTTGTATATGCCATCGCTCGAATGGCACCCTTAACACGATGTCACCCTTCGAACATTTCCAGCGTTTCTTTTTTCCTCCACTTGCGAACTTCGGCTGTATATTCACTTGTGGAATTAAAAAAAAAGGTGTTATCATCTATTGTACTTTTTTTTCTACAAGACAGGCGCTCCAATGACTAGCGCTCTTCCCGCTGCCACACTACTTCTCTGAGCGGCGCATTAGGTAGGCCACGGCTCGCAGTCAATGCCAGGTTAGAGGAAATAGCTGACACATTGCTTCCTAACGTCAGCAGCTGTATAGGTAAAAATAAAATGAACTTAAGTTTCAGAAGCACAGAGTGAAACAAATGTGTACTGAGCGAGCACGAAATGCTGCCGCAGGACTGAACTGGTGCCTTTAAACACTGCGGCTTTACCGCATAGACCCTTGGAAAGAGGGGCGGTGAAGGGACAAGACTCCCTGCTTCCTCTGCCTGCAATTGCTTCAAGAAATGTCAACTTCATGCTTCGCAATCCTTTCTTCATAATGGCAGACATTTCGCTTAATTGCCTATTTGCCATAGCAATGCAGGAAAAACAACATGTAGTGTTCGCCTGCCCTGAGCCTCACTACATGTATTGCCGAGAAAACGGCCCGGCTAAGACGGAGACCTCCGCGATAACATGCATAATAACTGTTCAGTTATTACAAAACTTTCGAAAAAGTCATAAGCCAAGCTTTAATTTCGACATCTGATGTCACGGTTACGTTATACTGACATGACACACTCGGCGAAGTCCTCCAGTGCTCACTGAGTAATTTTTGACTATCGCTACCAACATATATGCTTTGCCAAAATCAGACGTGTGAAATTACATGCGACACACTCAGCATGTTCCGCAAATGGGAAACAAGCACCCTGGTCATGCCGTGAAGCTCTTTTTTTTCGCCGTCATCCATTCGGCAATGAATGGGGAAGGAAAAAAAGAAAAATAATAAATAACGCTTAGGACATTTACAAATAAAGGGGACAAAAGGGAGAGGCGGCAAAAAGACATGGGGCAGAAATGTCCGCCATGTATCAATTCTGCTGACCGACAGTACCAGGAAGATACATGTCAGGCAAAAGGCGCGAAAAAAAATGTGTTGCGCCTGTCAGTCACACTGATAGCAAAATTGAATGTTGTTACAGGACCTTCAGCTGCGGTGTACTAAAACGTCTCTTGGCGCTGGCGGTATATTATACCCCTGTCACACGGCCAGTTTCAATGGCCATCGAGTCGAGAGCCATCGAGATTTTCGATCGCCATTGAACTCGAGGGAGTTGTGGAGCTGCTACACGGCAAATCTCAATGGCCATTGAAATCGTTCTCGTGTCTTACGCCAAGCTCGTGTGGCGCCACAATCGCTGCTTTCGGTTTCGCGCAAATAACAAAAATATATTGACGAAACTTAACTAAATGTTGAAATACACTTTCTTGCAGTCATAAGGCGCGTTCACACTTGTTCAAAAATCCGGCAAGCGAAGCGGATTCGCTCGCCGCAATAACTAGGACCTGTTCTCATCTGTTGACGCCCGGGCGAGTTGGAACGGCCGCGCCGCTGCTGCTTCTCGCTTTGCGCACCACGTCGCCGCTCGCGACGTACACAGATACAGTGAGAAAAGAGCATAAATTTATGCTGTCTACGTACCACGAGCGTATGCACGCTTACGTACGCTAAACGCAGGCGCATTCTCACATTGAGTTCAGCGTATGCTAGCAGAGAGGCAAAAATAAACTTAGTCTCTAGTGGCGCCATCTGGTAGTCAAAACGGGAACCATTACTGTCAACAAACCGCCTCTCTTAGGCCTAACAGCGGCAGAATCGTCACTCTAAATAAAAAATAAAGCAAATTTATCACTTATACGTTTTCTTCTAGGCAAGATGAGACGAAGCGAAAGACCGGTGCCCCATTTATGACCAGTGAACGGACAGAAAAAGGCAGCAACAACGAGAATTCAGTCCGAAGCGAGGGGTCCGGCTTTGAAGGGCGCCGCCATGTTTGTTGTCGTTCGAAGCAATGCTAGCAACCTTGGGCAACGCTCGAAGGCCCTCGAAATCTCGATAGAGTTCCGGGCTGCTCCGTCGACTCGATAGACTATTGACTCGATGGCCATTCAAACTGGCCGTGTAGCAGCGCTCGATCGCCTTCGAGTCGATAGGCTATCGATTCGAGGGCCTTCGAAATGCCCGTGTGACAGGGGTATTAGTTTCAGAAATGGGGGCTACACCTTCCCACGCCATGGGCAAAATCATATGGAACTGAAACCATAAAAATCATGGGCG
The DNA here is from genome assembly GCF_055824585.1 of Amblyomma mixtum. Taxonomy (NCBI): domain Eukaryota; kingdom Metazoa; phylum Arthropoda; class Arachnida; order Ixodida; family Ixodidae; genus Amblyomma; species Amblyomma mixtum. The sequence continues at coordinate 134,413,285 of NC_143019.1, read as the reverse complement.
GTAATCTTTGGGGTAAGCTGCAAAAAAAAAAAATCACTTGTTTCTCTAACCACAGAGCGCGTTGAAAAAAAAAAAGAGAAAAAGAAAGCTCCACGATTTTTTGTTTAATTAAGGCTTGTGACACTTACAAACAGGCTCAGGTTTGCAACCGAGCCCGCTGTGTGCACCGCCATGCAGCGGAGCTTCCCAAGTGCACAGTCCACAGGCACTTGTACTCAGTTTTTAACCAGCGAGTGACCGGCGGTGGGAGTCGAACACCCCACCTCCCGCAGCCGAGACGGGCGTCTTAGCCACTACGCCACGACTGCGGTGATTAATCCTTGACATATAAAAGCATTTTCCTCGGCGATAAGACATTTCCTCCTTTCCAGGCGTGACGTCAGACAAGCTAGCGCAGCGCCACCCGTGACCGCTTAAACCGGCTTACTGACGCTTCGTCCATGCGCGACGCTTTTCATGTTGTAGGCGGCCGTCACGTGGTGATAACTGGTGATGTGGTGCTCGTTCCGCCATTACTTCTGACCGTGGTCGTCATTTCGACTTCGCATTATTCGCCAACCTACCCGTCCATAACATCAAGACGATCTTTTACCACCAGATTTTCTAAGGTCGACGGCTTTCCTCGGCAACTGAAGGCTTCGCTTATAGCGCTGGTTCTCCCTTCACACTGGATTGAGCGCCTACCCTTGGGTCCTGCTTGGCCTACGCACTACACTTCGCAATGACTGTTCCACATGTGCAGCAGAGCTCACGTCTGTTGCCACTGCTCGTGTTCCTGGCAAATATTTCGAGCACTCGCCAAGCACACCTGTCGACGTTTCCAACAACGCCGGCCGTCTACGCAGCTCTGTGCGCATCACAGTCGGTCAGCCTGCAGGAAAAGGAGGTTCCTTTTCTGCGCAGTTTATTGAGTACGAGCAGACAGTACGGGGGGTTGGCTTGATGTGATTGCATTTGTTATCCTGTTGTTGTGTTCGTATTTCAAGCAGGAATGATATGTCATAGGTTTCCTTTGCACGCGTGGTAGTGATTGTTGTGTTTCGATTTTGTATTTTCTAACGCTTTTAAAAGCTTCCCTTTCGTGAATAAAAATTCAGTTGATAGTCTGCGCTTGTGTTGTGTCTTCTTGTTCGCTTTGGTCCTCGTTTCTTTTTGCGCAGCTAAGTGTGAATGGTAAGCCGAAACCCTTTACAAGTTTAACAGCGGAACTGTATGTGGCTAGCTCCTGGTGTGAGCGTCTACGTATAGGGCTGGGGAAACTCGCGGTTAACGTGACCTGGCCGTCACCCACAACGAGGAAACGTCCGAGCATGCCCCACACCCGTGTTAGTAGAGGCTTCTAAGTTTTGTAACGTTCAAAAGCACTAATGAGAAAGTGTAATCGTAGAGACCTTTTCTTTTCGGCACGGAGCAAGTTTGTGAATGGACTTCTTTCAACTGGGATTTGAAGCGCCTCGGAGTGGCCGGAGGCGACATTTCAAGCGGGCAGACGAAAGATGGACGGATCAATACCCTGTGAGCATTCTTTTACAGTTTTTTTCTGTCGTTGCAAGTGAAAGGCCGAAAAGCCATTTTACGACGCGTGGAAAATGGGCAAGAACGTGAATTAACAAGGTAAAAAGTGTTGCTGGTTAATGCCAGATCTTGTGGCGAAAAACAGCGCTTAAAGGGCAACTGCAGCACTTTTTTGAGAATTTCGCGATATTCAAGGATTCGAATCTAAATAGGCTTTACGTGAAGCATGCCAATTGTTTTTGCACTAGCATTTGAAGTAGTTACGTAATGGACGATTGAATTTTGCGCTGCTGCTCAATGCACTGGAGGTGTGCACGTAAGTTCAGCGTGACGTCACGGAAGGTCTGCCTTACATTACCACTGTCGTCAGCCACACCCTGCCCTGACTCGTTAGACGCTGCCAATCAACTCTCGGCAGGGTTTGCCTTTGATGGCGTTCCTTTTTTTCCTTCAAAGCAGGCGTTTGCGCGTTGGAAATGTATACCGATACCTTCGATGACGTCATCATGCGCCCCCCCCCCTCCCAACTTGGCGTTGTGCGCTGCGGAGAACCTTAAAGGTCGTCCGGATTTGAATCAGGGACTACTTCACTATTTCAAGCGCTAAACCAAAAAGACTTCGCATGCTTTACCTGCAAGTTTCACACATTCTATCATCTCAAGCTCGTGTATTTCTAAAACCTATGCAGTTTCCCTTTTAAATCAGAGGCGGCGGCAAACGCGTCGCATCCCCACACTTCTTTGTCTCGTGTAAGCGCTGCTTTTTTGCTGCGAAAATGCGGTATTTATTTTTCAAACATTTTGTATATGCCATCGCTCGAATGGCACCCTTAACACGATGTCACCCTTCGAACATTTCCAGCGTTTCTTTTTTCCTCCACTTGCGAACTTCGGCTGTATATTCACTTGTGGAATTAAAAAAAAAGGTGTTATCATCTATTGTACTTTTTTTTCTACAAGACAGGCGCTCCAATGACTAGCGCTCTTCCCGCTGCCACACTACTTCTCTGAGCGGCGCATTAGGTAGGCCACGGCTCGCAGTCAATGCCAGGTTAGAGGAAATAGCTGACACATTGCTTCCTAACGTCAGCAGCTGTATAGGTAAAAATAAAATGAACTTAAGTTTCAGAAGCACAGAGTGAAACAAATGTGTACTGAGCGAGCACGAAATGCTGCCGCAGGACTGAACTGGTGCCTTTAAACACTGCGGCTTTACCGCATAGACCCTTGGAAAGAGGGGCGGTGAAGGGACAAGACTCCCTGCTTCCTCTGCCTGCAATTGCTTCAAGAAATGTCAACTTCATGCTTCGCAATCCTTTCTTCATAATGGCAGACATTTCGCTTAATTGCCTATTTGCCATAGCAATGCAGGAAAAACAACATGTAGTGTTCGCCTGCCCTGAGCCTCACTACATGTATTGCCGAGAAAACGGCCCGGCTAAGACGGAGACCTCCGCGATAACATGCATAATAACTGTTCAGTTATTACAAAACTTTCGAAAAAGTCATAAGCCAAGCTTTAATTTCGACATCTGATGTCACGGTTACGTTATACTGACATGACACACTCGGCGAAGTCCTCCAGTGCTCACTGAGTAATTTTTGACTATCGCTACCAACATATATGCTTTGCCAAAATCAGACCTGTGAAATTACATGCGACACACTCAGCATGTTCCGCAAATGGGAAACAAGCACCCTGGTCATGCCGTGAAGCTCTTTTTTTTCGCCGTCATCCATTCGGCAATGAATGGGGAAGGAAAAAAAGAAAAATAATAAATAACGCTTAGGACATTTACAAATAAAGGGGACAAAAGGGAGAGGCGGCAAAAAGACATGGGGCAGAAATGTCCGCCATGTATCAATTCTGCTGACCGACAGTACCAGGAAGATACATGTCAGGCAAAAGGCGCGAAAAAAAATGTGTTGCGCCTGTCAGTCACACTGATAGCAAAATTGAATGTTGTTACAGGACCTTCAGCTGCGGTGTACTAAAACGTCTCTTGGCGCTGGCGGTATATTATACCCCTGTCACACGGCCAGTTTCAATGGCCATCGAGTCGAGAGCCATCGAGATTTTCGATCGCCATTGAACTCGAGGGAGTTGTGGAGCTGCTACACGGCAAATCTCAATGGCCATTGAAATCGTTCTCGTGTCTTACGCCAAGCTCATGTGGCGCCACAATCGCTGCTTTCGGTTTCGCGCAAATAACAAAAATATATTGACGAAACTTAACTAAATGTTGAAATACACTTTCTTGCAGTCATAAGGCGCGTTCACACTTGTTCAAAAATCCGGCAAGCGAAGCGGATTCGCTCGCCGCAAAAACTAGGACCTGTTCTCATCTGTTGACGCCCGGGCGAGTTGGAACGGCCGCGCCGCTGCTGCTTCTCGCTTTGCGCACCACGTCGCCGCTCGCGACGTACACAGATACAGTGAGAAAAGAGCATAAATTTATGCTGTCTACGTACCACGAGCGTATGCACGCTTACGTACGCTAAACGCAGGCGCGTTCTCACATTGAGTTCAGCGTATGCTAGCAGAGAGGCAAAAATAAACTTAGACTCTAGTGGCGCCATCTGGTAGTCAAAACGGGAACCATTACTGTCAACAAACCGCCTCTCTTAGGCCTAACAGCGGCAGAATCCTCACTCTAAATAAAAAATAAAGCAAATTTATCACTTATACGTTTTCTTCTAGGCAAGATGAGACGAAGCGAAAGACCGGTGCCCCATTTATGACCAGTGAACGGACAGAAAAAGGCAGCAACAACGAGAATTCAGTCCGAAGCGAGGGGTCCGGCTTTGAAGGGCGCCGCCATGTTTGTTGTCGTTCGAAGCAATGCTAGCAACCTTGGGCAACGCTCGAAGGCCCTCGAAATCTCGATAGAGTTCCGGGCTGCTCCGTCGACTCGATAGACTATTGACTCGATGGCCATTCAAACTGGCCGTGTAGCAGCGCTCGATCGCCTTCGAGTCGATAGGCTATCGATTCGAGGGCCTTCGAAATGCCCGTGTGACAGGGGTATTAGTTTCAGAAATGGGGGCTACACCTTCCCACGCCATGGGCAAAATCATATGGAACTGAAACCATAAAAATCATGGGCGGTAATCTTTGGGGTAAGCTGCAAAAAAAAAAAAATCACTTGTTTCTCTAACCACAGAGCGCGTTGAAAAAAAAAAAGAGAAAAAGAAAGCTCCACGATTTTTTGTTTAATTAAGGCTTGTGACACTTACAAACAGGCTCAGGTTTGCAACCGAGCCCGCTGTGTGCACCGCCATGCAGCGGAGCTTCCCAAGTGCACAGTCCACAGGCACTTGTACTCAGTTTTTAACCAGCGAGTGACCGGCGGTGGGAGTCGAACACCCCACCTCCCGCAGCCGAGACGGGCGTCTTAGCCACTACGCCACGACTGCTTTTTTTTTTTTTCCTTTATTGCCTTCGAGAAAACAACACAAAAATTACATAAACCAAACTTTGAAAACCAGCAACCCGCCAGATCTTCCTGGCAGGCCATGTCAAGTTTAAAATTCTCTCAACAGAGTCAAATTTTCCATCCTGGGTAGCCAATCGGGTACACAAGCTTGTAGTTTCATCACTTCAACAAATCTACGTACATTTTCCCGAAAATACATGCGGGCTGGTCTCGCGTCAGAATCGCAGTAATACCCCGCCATTCTGGAGCGCCATATACTATGGAGGCCCCAGAGCATTACCTGATCAAACGGGAACCCGTCCTGGTTTTCAATTGCCAAATATCTGATACCGTAGGGATGAAGCGGGAGGTCTTTTTTAATTGTTCGTTGCAAAACGTCCCAAAAAAACACCCCCTCCCAACAGTGAAGAAACACATGGTCTATTGTTTCGGGACACTTGCAGATTAGGCAATGCGAACCCCACTACGCCACGACTGCGGTGATTAATCCTTGACATATAAAAGCATTTTCCTCGGCGATAAGACATTTCCTCCTTTCCAGGCGTGACGTCAGACAAGCTAGCGCAGCGCCACCCGTGACCGCTTAAACCGGCTTACTGACGCTTCGTCCATGCGCGACGCTTTCCATGTTGTAGGCGGCCGTCACGTGGTGATAACTGGTGATGTGGTGCTCGTTCCGCCATTACTTCTGACCGTGGTCGTCATTTCGACTTCGCATTATTCGCCAACCTACCCGTCCATAACATCAAGACGATCTTTTACCACCAGATTTTCTAAGGTCGACGGCTTTCCTCGGCAACTGAAGGCTTCGCTTATAGCGCTGGTTCTCCCTTCACACTGGATTGAGCGCCTACCCTTGGGTCCTGCTTGGCCTACGCACTACACTTCGCAATGACTGTTCCACATGTGCAGCAGAGCTCACGTCTGTTGCCACTGCTCGTGTTCCTGGCAAATATTTCGAGCACTCGCCAAGCACACCTGTCGACGTTTCCAACAACGCCGGCCGTCTACGCAGCTCTGTGCGCATCACAGTCGGTCAGCCTGCAGGAAAAGGAGGTTCCTTTTCTGCGCAGTTTATTGAGTACGAGCAGACAGTACGGGGGGTTGGCTTGATGTGATTGCATTTGTTATCCTGTTGTTGTGTTCGTATTTCAAGCAGGAATGATATGTCATAGGTTTCCTTTGCACGCGTGGTAGTGATTGTTGTGTTTCGATTTTGTATTTTCTAACGCTTTTAAAAGCTTCCCTTTCGTGAATAAAAATTCAGTTGATAGTCTGCGCTTGTGTTGTGTCTTCTTGTTCGCTTTGGTCCTCGTTTCTTTTTGCGCAGCTAAGTGTGAATGGTAAGCCGAAACCCTTTACAAGTTTAACAGCGGAACTGTATGTGGCTAGCTCCTGGTGTGAGCGTCTACGTATAGGGCTGGGGAAACTCGCGGTTAACGTGACCTGGCCGTCACCCACAACGAGGAAACGTCCGAGCATGCCCCACACCCGTGTTAGTAGAGGCTTCTAAGTTTTGTAACGTTCAAAAGCACTAATGAGAAAGTGTAATCGTAGAGACATTTTCTTTTCGGCACGGAGCAAGTTTGTGAATGGACTTCTTTCAACTGGGATTTGAAGCGCCTCGGAGTGGCCGGAGGCGACATTTCAAGCGGGCAGACGAAAGATGGACGGATCAATACCCTGTGAGCATTCTTTTACAGTTTTTTTCTGTCGTTGCAAGTGAAAGGCGGAAAAGCCATTTTACGACGCGTGGAAAATGGGCAAGAACGTGAATTAACAAGGTAAAAAGTGTTGCTGGTTAATGCCAGATCTTGTGGCGAAAAACAGCGCTTAAAGGGCAACTGCAGCACTTTTTTGAGAATTTCGCGATATTCAAGGATTCGAATCTAAATAGGCTTTACGTGAAGCATGCCAATTGTTTTTGCACTAGCATTTGAAGTAGTTACGTAATGGACGATTGAATTTTGCGCTGCTGCTCAATGCACTGGAGGTGTGCACGTAAGTTCAGCGTGACGTCACGGAAGGTCTGCCTTACATTACCACTGTCGTCAGCCACACCCTGCCCTGACTCGTTAGACGCTGCCAATCAACTCTCGGCAGGGTTTGCCTTTGATGGCGTTCCTTTTTTTCCTTCAAAGCAGGCGTTTGCGCGTTGGAAATGTATACCGATACCTTCGATGACGTCATCATGCGCCCCCCCCCCCCCCTCCCAACTTGGCGTTGTGCGCTGCGGAGAACCTTAAAGGTCGTCCGGATTTGAATCAGGGACTACTTCACTATTTCAAGCGCTAAACCAAAAAGACTTCGCATGCTTTACCTGCAAGTTTCACACATTCTATCATCTCAAGCTCGTGTATTTCTAAAACCTATGCAGTTTCCCTTTTAAATCAGAGGCGGCGGCAAACGCGTCGCATCCCCACACTTCTTTGTCTCGTGTAAGCGCTGCTTTTTTGCTGCGAAAATGCGGTATTTATTTTTCAAACATTTTGTATATGCCATCGCTCGAATGGCACCCTTAACACGATGTCACCCTTCGAACATTTCCAGCGTTTCTTTTTTCCTCCACTTGCGAACTTCGGCTGTATATTCACTTGTGGAATTAAAAAAAAAAAGGTGTTATCATCTATTGTACTTTTTTTTCTACAAGACAGGCGCTCCAATGACTAGCGCTCTTCCCGCTGCCACACTACTTCTCTGAGCGGCGCATTAGGTAGGCCACGGCTCGCAGTCAATGCCAGGTTAGAGGAAATAGCTGACACATTGCTTCCTAACGTCAGCAGCTGTATAGGTAAAAATAAAATGAACTTAAGTTTCAGAAGCACAGAGTGAAACAAATGTGTACTGAGCGAGCACGAAATGCTGCCGCAGGACTGAACTGGTGCCTTTAAACACTGCGGCTTTACCGCATAGACCCTTGGAAAGAGGGGCGGTGAAGGGACAAGACTCCCTGCTTCCTCTGCCTGCAATTGCTTCAAGAAATGTCAACTTCATGCTTCGCAATCCTTTCTTCATAATGGCAGACATTTCGCTTAATTGCCTATTTGCCATAGCAATGCAGGAAAAACAACATGTAGTGTTCGCCTGCCCTGAGCCTCACTACATGTATTGCCGAGAAAACGGCCCGGCTAAGACGGAGACCTCCGCGATAACATGCATAATAACTGTTCAGTTATTACAAAACTTTCGAAAAAGTCATAAGCCAAGCTTTAATTTCGACATCTGATGTCACGGTTACGTTATACTGACATGACACACTCGGCGAAGTCCTCCAGTGCTCACTGAGTAATTTTTGACTATCGCTACCAACATATATGCTTTGCCAAAATCAGACCTGTGAAATTACATGCGACACACTCAGCATGTTCCGCAAATGGGAAACAAGCACCCTGGTCATGCCGTGAAGCTCTTTTTTTTCGCCGTCATCCATTCGGCAATGAATGGGGAAGGAAAAAAAGAAAAATAATAAATAACGCTTAGGACATTTACAAATAAAGGGGACAAAAGGGAGAGGCGGCAAAAAGACATGGGGCAGAAATGTCCGCCATGTATCAATTCTGCTGACCGACAGTACCAGGAAGATACATGTCAGGCAAAAGGCGCGAAAAAAAATGTGTTGCGCCTGTCAGTCACACTGATAGCAAAATTGAATGTTGTTACAGGACCTTCAGCTGCGGTGTACTAAAACGTCTCTTGGCGCTGGCGGTATATTATACCCCTGTCACACGGCCAGTTTCAATGGCCATCGAGTCGAGAGCCATCGAGATTTTCGATCGCCATTGAACTCGAGGGAGTTGTGGAGCTGCTACACGGCAAATCTCAATGGCCATTGAAATCGTTCTCGTGTCTTACGCCAAGCTCGTGTGGCGCCACAATCGCTGCTTTCGGTTTCGCGCAAATAACAAAAATATATTGACGAAACTTAACTAAATGTTGAAATACACTTTCTTGCAGTCATAAGGCGCGTTCACACTTGTTCAAAAATCCGGCAAGCGAAGCGGATTCGCTCGCCGCAAAAACTAGGACCTGTTCTCATCTGTTGACGCCCGGGCGAGTTGGAACGGCCGCGCCGCTGCTGCTTCTCGCTTTGCGCACCACGTCGCCGCTCGCGACGTACACAGATACAGTGAGAAAAGAGCATAAATTTATGCTGTCTACGTACCACGAGCGTATGCACGCTTACGTACGCTAAACGCAGGCGCATTCTCACATTGAGTTCAGCGTATGCTAGCAGAGAGGCAAAAATAAACTTAGACTCTAGTGGCGCCATCTGGTAGTCAAAACGGGAACCATTACTGTCAACAAACCGCCTCTCTTAGGCCTAACAGCGGCAGAATCGTCACTCTAAATAAAAAATAAAGCAAATTTATCACTTATACGTTTTCTTCTAGGCAAGATGAGACGAAGCGAAAGACCGGTGCCCCATTTATGACCAGTGAACGGACAGAAAAAGGCAGCAACAACGAGAATTCAGTCCGAAGCGAGGGGTCCGGCTTTGAAGGGCGCCGCCATGTTTGTTGTCGTTCGAAGCAATGCTAGCAACCTTGGGCAACGCTCGAAGGCCCTCGAAATCTCGATAGAGTTCCGGGCTGCTCCGTCGACTCGATAGACTATTGACTCGATGGCCATTCAAACTGGCCGTGTAGCAGCGCTCGATCGCCTTCGAGTCGATAGGCTATCGATTCGAGGGCCTTCGAAATGCCCGTGTGACAGGGGTATTAGTTTCAGAAATGGGGGCTACACCTTCCCACGCCATGGGCAAAATCATATGGAACTGAAACCATAAAAATCATGGGCGGTAATCTTTGGGGTAAGCTGCAAAAAAAAAAAATCACTTGTTTCTCTAACCACAGAGCGCGTTGAAAAAAAAAAGAGAAAAAGAAAGCTCCACGATTTTTTGTTTAATTAAGGCTTGTGACACTTACAAACAGGCTCAGGTTTGCAACCGAGCCCGCTGTGTGCACCGCCATGCAGCGGAGCTTCCCAAGTGCACAGTCCACAGGCACTTGTACTCAGTTTTTAACCAGCGAGTGACCGGCGGTGGGAGTCGAACACCCCACCTCCCGCAGCCGAGACGGGCGTCTTAGCCACTACGCCACGACTTTTTTTTTTTTTTTTTTTTTCTTTATTGCCTGGCTTTGACACAGAAAATTTCACAACACAAACAATCAACAAAAGACAATAAACGCTATATACATATGACTCGTGGTCAGCCAGCATGCATCTGGCTTCGTCAAATTAAAACTCACGCAATGTACAGAGCGGCTCTAGTCTTGAGAGCCACTCCGGAGGCTCCGCAGCGGCTTTCTGAATGGCGAGAAACATGTCCATGCTTTCGCGGAAATAAATTCTAGCAGGTCTTGCGTCTCTGTCACAATGGTAGCCCGCCATTCTGGAGCGCCATATACAGTGGAGGCCTGTAAGCATTATTAAGTCAAAAGGCACCCCATCCTCATTTTCAACACATAAGTACCGGATGCCATACGGGTCTAGTGGAAATTCTTTCTTTAAGGTTCGCTGCAAAACATCCCAAAAATAAACCCCTTCCCAACAGTGCAAAAATACATGGTCTATTGTTTCCGGCTTTCTGCAAATTAAACAGTTGGATCCCCAAGGTAAAAATAATTCCTTTCCTTCTAAAAATTTTTTAACCGGTAAGGTTCCGGTGTGGAGCTTAAAAAAGAAGGTTTTTGTTCCTGTTGGCACCTGCATGTTTTTAACTCTCTTTAAAACATCTTTGCCTTGGCCTCCACTGTACAAGGCCCTGTACAAGGGCACCGGGAAAACTACATCGCACAAAGCACGGTACAGTTTCTTTCGATTCACAGTCGACAGAAAGTCATTTGAAAACCGCGCGGAAAGAAACCTTACACTGGCTACGATTTCCCGGTAAAAACCGGTGACTCTACTGTAAACATCAGCAGTTCCGACGATGTACTCTGGAAGCAGATGCCGCAGCCTAACTTGGCATACGGTACGCAAAAACGGGTCTCTTGTGTCCCGAAGAAACAAAAAACGATTGACCAGCTGTCTCAAAAACAAATGGCCCAGTCCCAGCCCGCCGTCTTGAACCCGTCGGAACAGGTTGGTCCGGCTGCAGCGCTCCCATTCAGACGACCAGATAAAGATGGCGAAAATTCGGTGTAGCTTTTGAATACTTAACCGTGAACAGTGCAGCACCTGCATGACGTACCAGAGCCTGCTGATAAAGAACAAGTTGCAAACAGTGGCTCTGGCGAAAATGGACAAGGTCGTTCCTTTCCACTTATCCGCTCTCTCCCGTATCTCTTTAATCTGTGCTGTCCAATGCTGTTCACTGTCACGGTAAGCAGCGAGTGGAACGCCCAAGTATTTATCTGGCGTCGTCGTCCAAGGCACGCTGGCAAACCGCTCAGGCGTAGATGCCCACCTTCCGTGCCAAAGCCCGAGGCACTTCGACCAGTTAACGCCGCTTCCAGTAGCTTGGCTGAAATCTCGTACACATTGAACGGCCTCGCTTATGCCACCCTCGTCAACGGTAAACACAGCAATGTCATCAGCATACGCCAAGAGCTTTACTTCAGCTGCTTGTAAAGTGAATCCGTTAATACTCCTGCTGTTCAGTATCTTTAAACAAAGGGTCTCCACATAAATGCAAAATAAAAGGGGGCTGAGGGGACAGCCCTGGCGCACCGAACGCTGCACGCTAATGGGGGCCCCCAGACTCTTGTTAACGATCAATCTCGTCGTGCAGTTCCGGTATGCCAGGGCCACACCCTCGCGGATAACAGAACCAACATTAACATGGCCTAATACTGAAAACAAAAGTTCATGGGCAACGCAGTCAAAAGCCTTTTCTAAGTCGATCTGGAGAATAGCCACCTGACCATTAGTGTCATCACAGGTTTCTAGGACACTGCGCGCAACGTGAATATTAGTAAAAATAGACCGCCCTTTAATCCCGCAGGTCTGATGCGGACCAACTAATAAATGAATCACGGTCTGCAACCTTCGTGCCAAAACTTTCATGTAAATTTTGTACTCCACGTTAGTGAGTGCTATGGGTCGGTATGCTGTTACCATTCGTAATCTGTCTATGTCGTCCGTCTTGGGAATCAGCACTGTATGGGACGACCCATAGGACGGAGGCAGTGCTTTTACTTTATAGGCTTCATTAAAGATTACCTGCAAGACCGGGGAAATTACATTTTTAAATTCTTTGTAGAATGCCGCGCTGAACCCGTCCGGTCCAGGCGACTTACCAGGGTTTAAACTGTCTATTGCTTGCTCAACTTCCCCTTGACTTATCTTCTGCTCTAATCTGTCTTTTGTTTCGTCATCCAGACGCGGCATCTCGGCTAGAAACGCCTCCTTAAATGTGATAACATCTACCGGATGCGCTGCGAAGAGCGCCTGGTAATGCTGGAAAAAGGCTGCTTTGATGTGATCGATGTCCGTTTTTGAAACACCTCCCCATTCTATTTCGTTAATGTGATTTCTTTCGGCGCGGGCTTTTTCTAAACCGAGCGCTCGTTTCGTTGGCGTTTCCCCTGCAGCCATATCTTCTGCCCTTGCCCTCACCAGCGCTCCCCGATAACGTTCTTCTTCAATAAGCTGTAACTTTTGTTTGGTTTTTCTTATGTCTTCTATCCATTTACCAGGCGCTCGGCATTCTTGTTTTATCATCTTCTGAAGCAGTGCCTTTAGCTCCATTTCCTCTTTTTTTTCTTCATGACGTATACAGGTGGCTCTTTCTATTGCTTTTAATTTTAAAGTTTCTTTAGTGAGCTCCCACTGCTGCCAAATCCTCATGTTACTACTTGGTTCTATTTTTGCTATTTCTTCCCTTACAGCTCGGTTATAAAATTCGTCCTGGAGTAGCTTGTCATTTAACTTCCACATTTCCCATGAAAAACCATTCCCCTTCTTAATGAATCCTATGCAGCATTGAACCAAACAGTGGTCAGAAAATGAAACCGGCAGAACTACATAACTATTGCATTTAGGGACAGTTTCCGCGGATGCATAAATTCGGTCTAGCCGTGCGTGACTTGTGCCCTCGAATCGTGTGTACCTTACAGCACGCGTTCCTTCAAGACACTCTGCTACATCCTCGAGGTTGCAGTTCACAATCATTCGTAACAACACTTCGGTGCTTTTATCCCTGAAACCTCGGACGCTTGTCTTGTCGCGCGCACTTAGAACACAGTTGTAATCGCCCATAACAATGAGCTGCCTGTCCGTGCGAAGCCGTTCTTCGACGCTTTCAAAAAACGCGGCTCGGCCATCAACCACATTAGGTGCATACAGACAAACAATGCGCCAGTCGATGTTACAGAGCGAAAAATCGATGGACACGTATCGACCCGACAAACACGAATGATGCCCGTGTACCTCTAGCCCCGGCAACTTCTTGACAAACAGAACACAACCAGCCGATGTGCCCACCGCATGGCTGACAACGGCAAAATATCTAGACGTGAAACGTCGCACCATGCTCCCGGTCTCTTCCTCACCATCGACTTTAGTTTCCTGCACTGCTAATATATCAATATCTTTCTCCGTTATAAGTCGGTACAGCTGGCTTTGTTTTCTTTTGCCTGCCAGGCCTCTGACATTTAAGGTGGCGACTTTGAACGGAGTTGCGGAAGCCATTTCAACTTAAGAAGAAGGGACCGAAAGCATGGTGCTTACCTCCCGCGCCCAGCATATCGCTAGACGATGCTGTCGCCGCCGGTGTCATCCGGCGCGAGCACATGGGCCTGGTCAGGCGGCGCCTTGCCGCCGCCACGCCTGTCATCCGGAACCTTCGGGCGCGGTCGCAGACTGGGTCGTCGTGCTTGCGGCGTCTTTGTCGGCGGTTCCTCCACGCTGGACTCTGCTGCCTTCTCCCCGTCGGCCTTGGTCTCGGTGTGCGGACGCTTCGCAGGGGTGGTCACGCCGGTGTTCACGCGGGCGTCTGCCTTCTCGTCGCGGTTCTCGCTGGCCGCCGTTGTTTCCGCTTCCACGTGCTCTGGGGGGCTCGGGTTATCTTTGGGCGTCTCCAGAGGCGTCAAAGGTTGGTCACAGATGGGCGACCCGCTCTCCTTTGCGCCAGCCGCGTCGGTGTTGCTGGTCGAAACCGCAGGCTCAACCCCCGCCGTTTTGCTCGTGTCGTCGATGCCGCTGGCTGCTTCCTCCGCCTCGACAACGTCCATGAGCTCTGCGGAGTCGCTCGCCGCTACACGCCCGGTAGCCGACGCGTAGGTGCGCACGCAGTCGGCCTCGGAGTGACCGTAGCGTCGGCACTTCGAGCACCTGGGCACCTTGCAATCACGGCGCACGTGCCCCGCGCCGCCACACCGCAGACACTGCATCGGCCGCCCGGGCACCACCACGAGAGCCAACTCGCCAGCAACTCGAACCTGGTGGGGCAGGTCGTCTACCTTAATGCCTGGCTTCATCTTTAGGAGCACGGTCCTCGTGGTGGACCCCTTCTCCTTCATGCCAGCGACGCGCCAACGCTCCCGGGTGACCTCGGTCACGTTGCCGAACGCCGCGAATGCCGTACGGATGTCCTCGTCGGCGACGCCGTGAAGCATCCAGTGCAGTCGCAGCTTGACCTGGTGGTCCTCTGGGTCAAAAACGATACAGCGGCGTCCCTTGACTTCCAGCTCCTTCATGGCGGCCAGTTTCTTTGCGGCGTCGGCGCTGCTGAAGGTCACAGCCCACACGTGGTTTATCTGGTACGCTCCCAACGCCACGACGTCGGGGAGCGCACCAACGTTGGCTAGGGCGTCCCTGAAGTCTTCGACCCTGTAGGGTCTCACACGCACGTCCCCGTGCAGAAAAACCGTGTTTAACACAACACGTCCGGTGGGCAGGGTAGGCAGAACGATCTCGTAATCCTTATCTGCGTCGCTGGCGAACCTGTTTCCGCGGCCGGCAACGGCCGCTATCGCCGCTCCGTGGGAGCCCATGATTCTGCGTCCGTCACGCTCGGTGGCTGGAAGTAGAATGACTACGCCACGACTGCGGTGATTAATCCTTGACATATAAAAGCATTTTCCTCGGCGATAAGACATTTCCTCCTTTCCAGGCGTGACGTCAGACAAGCTAGCGCAGCGCCACCCGTGACCGCTTAAACCGGCTTACTGACGCTTCGTCCATGCGCGACGCTTTTCATGTTGTAGGCGGCCGTCACGTGGTGATAACTGGTGATGTGGTGCTCGTTCCGCCATTACTTCTGACCGTGGTCGTCATTTCGACTTCGCATTATTCGCCAACCTACCCGTCCATAACATCAAGACGATCTTTTACCACCAGATTTTCTAAGGTCGACGGCTTTCCTCGGCAACTGAAGGCTTCGCTTATAGCGCTGGTTCTCCCTTCACACTGGATTGAGCGCCTACCCTTGGGTCCTGCTTGGCCTACGCACTACACTTCGCAATGACTGTTCCACATGTGCAGCAGAGCTCACGTCTGTTGCCACTGCTCGTGTTCCTGGCAAATATTTCGAGCACTCGCCAAGCACACCTGTCGACGTTTCCAACAACGCCGGCCGTCTACGCAGCTCTGTGCGCATCACAGTCGGTCAGCCTGCAGGAAAAGGAGGTTCCTTTTCTGCGCAGTTTATTGAGTACGAGCAGACAGTACGGGGGGTTGGCTTGATGTGATTGCATTTGTTATCCTGTTGTTGTGTTCGTATTTCAAGCAGGAATGATATGCCATAGGTTTCCTTTGCACGCGTGGTAGTGATTGTTGTGTTTCGATTTTGTATTTTCTAACGCTTTTAAAAGCTTCCCTTTCGTGAATAAAAATTCAGTTGATAGTCTGCGCTTGTGTTGTGTCTTCTTGTTCGCTTTGGTCCTCGTTTCTTTTTGCGCAGCTAAGTGTGAATGGTAAGCCGAAACCCTTTACAAGTTTAACAGCGGAACTGTATGTGGCTAGCTCCTGGTGTGAGCGTCTACATATAGGGCTGGGGAAACTCGCGGTTAACGTGACCTGGCCGTCACCCACAACGAGGAAACGTCCGAGCATGCCCCACACCCGTGTTAGTAGAGGCTTCTAAGTTTTGTAACGTTCAAAAGCACTAATGAGAAAGTGTAATCGTAGAGACATTTTCTTTTCGGCACGGAGCAAGTTTGTGAATGGACTTCTTTCAACTGGGATTTGAAGCGCCTCGGAGTGGCCGGAGGCGACATTTCAAGCGGGCAGACGAAAGATGGACGGATCAATACCCTGTGAGCATTCTTTTACAGTTTTTTTCTGTCGTTGCAAGTGAAAGGCGGAAAAGCCATTTTACGACGCGTGGAAAATGGGCAAGAACGTGAATTAACAAGGTAAAAAGTGTTGCTGGTTAATGCCAGATCTTGTGGCGAAAAACAGCGCTTAAAGGGCAACTGCAGCACTTTTTTGAGAATTTCGCGATATTCAAGGATTCGAATCTAAATAGGCTTTACGTGAAGCATGCCAATTGTTTTTGCACTAGCATTTGAAGTAGTTACGTAATGGACGATTGAATTTTGCGCTGCTGCTCAATGCACTGGAGGTGTGCACGTAAGTTCAGCGTGACGTCACGGAAGGTCTGCCTTACATTACCACTGTCGTCAGCCACACCCTGCCCTGACTCGTTAGACGCTGCCAATCAACTCTCGGCAGGGTTTGCCTTTGATGGGCGTTCCTTTTTTTCCTTCAAAGCAGGCGTTTGCGCGTTGGAAATGTATACCGATACCTTCGATGACGTCATCATGCGCCCCCCCCCCCCTCCCAACTTGGCGTTGTGCGCTGCGGAGAACCTTAAAGGTCGTCCGGATTTGAATCAGGGACTACTTCACTATTTCAAGCGCTAAACCAAAAAGACTTCGCATGCTTTACCTGCAAGTTTCACACATTCTATCATCTCAAGCTCGTGTATTTCTAAAACCTATGCAGTTTCCCTTTTAAATCAGAGGCGGCGGCAAACGCGTCGCATCCCCACACTTCTTTGTCTCGTGTAAGCGCTGCTTTTTTGCTGCGAAAATGCGGTATTTATTTTTCAAACATTTTGTATATGCCATCGCTCGAATGGCACCCTTAACACGATGTCACCCTTCGAACATTTCCAGCGTTTCTTTTTTCCTCCACTTGCGAACTTCGGCTGTATATTCACTTGTGGAATTAAAAAAAAAGGTGTTATCATCTATTGTACTTTTTTTTCTACAAGACAGGCGCTCCAATGACTAGCGCTCTTCCCGCTGCCACACTACTTCTCTGAGCGGCGCATTAGGTAGGCCACGGCTCGCAGTCAATGCCAGGTTAGAGGAAATAGCTGACACATTGCTTCCTAACGTCAGCAGCTGTATAGGTAAAAATAAAATGAACTTAAGTTTCAGAAGCACAGAGTGAAACAAATGTGTACTGAGCGAGCACGAAATGCTGCCGCAGGACTGAACTGGTGCCTTTAAACACTGCGGCTTTACCGCATAGACCCTTGGAAAGAGGGGCGGTGAAGGGACAAGACTCCCTGCTTCCTCTGCCTGCAATTGCTTCAAGAAATGTCAACTTCATGCTTCGCAATCCTTTCTTCATAATGGCAGACATTTCGCTTAATTGCCTATTTGCCATAGCAATGCAGGAAAAACAACATGTAGTGTTCGCCTGCCCTGAGCCTCACTACATGTATTGCCGAGAAAACGGCCCGGCTAAGACGGAGACCTCCGCGATAACATGCATAATAACTGTTCAGTTATTACAAAACTTTCGAAAAAGTCATAAGCCAAGCTTTAATTTCGACATCTGATGTCACGGTTACGTTATACTGACATGACACACTCGGCGAAGTCCTCCAGTGCTCACTGAGTAATTTTTGACTATCGCTACCAACATATATGCTTTGCCAAAATCAGACCTGTGAAATTACATGCGACACACTCAGCATGTTCCGCAAATGGGAAACAAGCACCCTGGTCATGCCGTGAAGCTCTTTTTTTTCGCCGTCATCCATTCGGCAATGAATGGGGAAGGAAAAAAAGAAAAATAATAAATAACGCTTAGGACATTTACAAATAAAGGGGACAAAAGGGAGAGGCGGCAAAAAGACATGGGGCAGAAATGTCCGCCATGTATCAATTCTGCTGACCGACAGTACCAGGAAGATACATGTCAGGCAAAAGGCGCGAAAAAAAATGTGTTGCGCCTGTCAGTCACACTGATAGCAAAATTGAATGTTGTTACAGGACCTTCAGCTGCGGTGTACTAAAACGTCTCTTGGCGCTGGCGGTATATTATACCCCTGTCACACGGCCAGTTTCAATGGCCATCGAGTCGAGAGCCATCGAGATTTTCGATCGCCATTGAACTCGAGGGAGTTGTGGAGCTGCTACACGGCAAATCTCAATGGCCATTGAAATCGTTCTCGTGTCTTACGCCAAGCTCGTGTGGCGCCACAATCGCTGCTTTCGGTTTCGCGCAAATAACAAAAATATATTGACGAAACTTAACTAAATGTTGAAATACACTTTCTTGCAGTCATAAGGCGCGTTCACACTTGTTCAAAAATCCGGCAAGCGAAGCGGATTCGCTCGCCGCAAAAACTAGGACCTGTTCTCATCTGTTGACGCCCGGGCGAGTTGGAACGGCCGCGCCGCTGCTGCTTCTCGCTTTGCGCACCACGTCGCCGCTCGCGACGTACACAGATACAGTGAGAAAAGAGCATAAATTTATGCTGTCTACGTACCACGAGCGTATGCACGCTTACGTACGCTAAACGCAGGCGCATTCTCACATTGAGTTCAGCGTATGCTAGCAGAGAGGCAAAAATAAACTTAGTCTCTAGTGGCGCCATCTGGTAGTCAAAACGGGAACCATTACTGTCAACAAACCGCCTCTCTTAGGCCTAACAGCGGCAGAATCGTCACTCTAAATTAAAAATAAAGCAAATTTATCACTTATACGTTTTCTTCTAGGCAAGATGAGACGAAGCGAAAGACCGGTGCCCCATTTATGACCAGTGAACGGACAGAAAAAGGCAGCAACAACGAGAATTCAGTCCGAAGCGAGGGGTCCGGCTTTGAAGGGCGCCGCCATGTTTGTTGTCGTTCGAAGCAATGCTAGCAACCTTGGGCAACGCTCGAAGGCCCTCGAAATCTCGATAGAGTTCCGGGCTGCTCCGTCGACTCGATAGACTATTGACTCGATGGCCATTCAAACTGGCCGTGTAGCAGCGCTCGATCGCCTTCGAGTCGATAGGCTATCGATTCGAGGGCCTTCGAAATGCCCGTGTGACAGGGGTATTAGTTTCAGAAATGGGGGCTACACCTTCCCACGCCATGGGCAAAATCATATGGAACTGAAACCATAAAAATCATGGGCGGTAATCTTTGGGGTAAGCTGCAAAAAAAAAAAATCACTTGTTTCTCTAACCACAGAGCGCGTTGAAAAAAAAAAGAGAAAAAGAAAGCTCCACGATTTTTTGTTTAATTAAGGCTTGTGACACTTACAAACAGGCTCAGGTTTGCAACCGAGCCCGCTGTGTGCACCGCCATGCAGCGGAGCTTCCCAAGTGCACAGTCCACAGGCACTTGTACTCAGTTTTTAACCAGCGAGTGACCGGCGGTGGGAGTCGAACACCCCACCTCCCGCAGCCGAGACGGGCGTCTTAGCCACTACGCCACGACTGCGGTGATTAATCCTTGACATATAAAAGCATTTTCCTCGGCGATAAGACATTTCCTCCTTTCCAGGCGTGACGTCAGACAAGCTAGCGCAGCGCCACCCGTGACCGCTTAAACCGGCTTACTGACGCTTCGTCCATGCGCGACGCTTTTCATGTTGTAGGCGGCCGTCACGTGGTGATAACTGGTGATGTGGTGCTCGTTCCGCCATTACTTCTGACCGTGGTCGTCATTTCGACTTCGCATTATTCGCCAACCTACCCGTCCATAACATCAAGACGATCTTTTACCACCAGATTTTCTAAGGTCGACGGCTTTCCTCGGCAACTGAAGGCTTCGCTTATAGCGCTGGTTCTCCCTTCACACTGGATTGAGCGCCTACCCTTGGGTCCTGCTTGGCCTACGCACTACACTTCGCAATGACTGTTCCACATGTGCAGCAGAGCTCACGTCTGTTGCCACTGCTCGTGTTCCTGGCAAATATTTCGAGCACTCGCCAAGCACACCTGTCGACGTTTCCAACAACGCCGGCCGTCTACGCAGCTCTGTGCGCATCACAGTCGGTCAGCCTGCAGGAAAAGGAGGTTCCTTTTCTGCGCAGTTTATTGAGTACGAGCAGACAGTACGGGGGGTTGGCTTGATGTGATTGCATTTGTTATCCTGTTGTTGTGTTCGTATTTCAAGCAGGAATGATATGTCATAGGTTTCCTTTGCACGCGTGGTAGTGATTGTTGTGTTTCGATTTTGTATTTTCTAACGCTTTTAAAAGCTTCCCTTTCGTGAATAAAAATTCAGTTGATAGTCTGCGCTTGTGTTGTGTCTTCTTGTTCGCTTTGGTCCTCGTTTCTTTTTGCGCAGCTAAGTGTGAATGGTAAGCCGAAACCCTTTACAAGTTTAACAGCGGAACTGTATGTGGCTAGCTCCTGGTGTGAGCGTCTACGTATAGGGCTGGGGAAACTCGCGGTTAACGTGACCTGGCCGTCACCCACAACGAGGAAACGTCCGAGCATGCCCCACACCCGTGTTAGTAGAGGCTTCTAAGTTTTGTAACGTTCAAAAGCACTAATGAGAAAGTGTAATCGTAGAGACATTTTCTTTTCGGCACGGAGCAAGTTTGTGAATGGACTTCTTTCAACTGGGATTTGAAGCGCCTCGGAGTGGCCGGAGGCGACATTTCAAGCGGGCAGACGAAAGATGGACGGATCAATACCCTGTGAGCATTCTTTTACAGTTTTTTTCTGTCGTTGCAAGTGAAAGGCGGAAAAGCCATTTTACGACGCGTGGAAAATGGGCAAGAACGTGAATTAACAAGGTAAAAAGTGTTGCTGGTTAATGCCAGATCTTGTGGCGAAAAACAGCGCTTAAAGGGCAACTGCAGCACTTTTTTGAGAATTTCGCGATATTCAAGGATTCGAATCTAAATAGGCTTTACGTGAAGCATGCCAATTGTTTTTGCACTAGCATTTGAAGTAGTTACGTAATGGACGATTGAATTTTGCGCTGCTGCTCAATGCACTGGAGGTGTGCACGTAAGTTCAGCGTGACGTCACGGAAGGTCTGCCTTACATTACCACTGTCGTCAGCCACACCCTGCCCTGACTCGTTAGACGCTGCCAATCAACTCTCGGCAGGGTTTGCCTTTGATGGCGTTCCTTTTTTTCCTTCAAAGCAGGCGTTTGCGCGTTGGAAATGTATACCGATACCTTCGATGACGTCATCATGCGCCCCCCCCCCCTCCCAACTTGGCGTTGTGCGCTGCCGAGAACCTTAAAGGTCGTCCGGATTTGAATCAGGGACTACTTCACTATTTCAAGCGCTAAACCAAAAAGACTTCGCATGCTTTACCTGCAAGTTTCACACATTCTATCATCTCAAGCTCGTGTATTTCTAAAACCTATGCAGTTTCCCTTTTAAATCAGAGGCGGCGGCAAACGCGTCGCATCCCCACACTTCTTTGTCTCGTGTAAGCGCTGCTTTTTTGCTGCGAAAATGCGGTATTTATTTTTCAAACATTTTGTATATGCCATCGCTCGAATGGCACCCTTAACACGATGTCACCCTTCGAACATTTCCAGCGTTTCTTTTTTCCTCCACTTGCGAACTTCGGCTGTATATTCACTTGTGGAATTAAAAAAAAAGGTGTTATCATCTATTGTACTTTTTTTTCTACAAGACAGGCGCTCCAATGACTAGCGCTCTTCCCGCTGCCACACTACTTCTCTGAGCGGCGCATTAGGTAGGCCACGGCTCGCAGTCAATGCCAGGTTAGAGGAAATAGCTGACACATTGCTTCCTAACGTCAGCAGCTGTATAGGTAAAAATAAAATGAACTTAAGTTTCAGAAGCACAGAGTGAAACAAATGTGTACTGAGCGAGCACGAAATGCTGCCGCAGGACTGAACTGGTGCCTTTAAACACTGCGGCTTTACCGCATAGACCCTTGGAAAGAGGGGCGGTGAAGGGACAAGACTCCCTGCTTCCTCTGCCTGCAATTGCTTCAAGAAATGTCAACTTCATGCTTCGCAATCCTTTCTTCATAATGGCAGACATTTCGCTTAATTGCCTATTTGTCATAGCAATGCAGGAAAAACAACATGTAGTGTTCGCCTGCCCTGAGCCTCACTACATGTATTGCCGAGAAAACGGCCCGGCTAAGACGGAGACCTCCGCGATAACATGCATAATAACTGTTCAGTTATTACAAAACTTTCGAAAAAGTCATAAGCCAAGCTTTAATTTCGACATCTGATGTCACGGTTACGTTATACTGACATGACACACTCGGCGAAGTCCTCCAGTGCTCACTGAGTAATTTTTGACTATCGCTACCAACATATATGCTTTGCCAAAATCAGACCTGTGAAATTACATGCGACACACTCAGCATGTTCCGCAAATGGGAAACAAGCACCCTGGTCATGCCGTGAAGCTCTTTTTTTTTCGCCGTCATCCATTCGGCAATGAATGGGGAAGGAAAAAAAGAAAAATAATAAATAACGCTTAGGACATTTACAAATAAAGGGGACAAAAGGGAGAGGCGGCAAAAAGACATGGGGCAGAAATGTCCGCCATGTATCAATTCTGCTGACCGACAGTACCAGGAAGATACATGTCAGGCAAAAGGCGCGAAAAAAAATGTGTTGCGCCTGTCAGTCACACTGATAGCAAAATTGAATGTTGTTACAGGACCTTCAGCTGCGGTGTACTAAAACGTCTCTTGGCGCTGGCGGTATATTATACCCCTGTCACACGGCCAGTTTCAATGGCCATCGAGTCGAGAGCCATCGAGATTTTCGATCGCCATTGAACTCGAGGGAGTTGTGGAGCTGCTACACGGCAAATCTCAATGGCCATTGAAATCGTTCTCGTGTCTTACGCCAAGCTCGTGTGGCGCCACAATCGCTGCTTTCGGTTTCGCGCAAATAACAAAAATATATTGACGAAACTTAACTAAATGTTGAAATACACTTTCTTGCAGTCATAAGGCGCGTTCACACTTGTTCAAAAATCCGGCAAGCGAAGCGGATTCGCTCGCCGCAAAAACTAGGACCTGTTCTCATCTGTTGACGCCCGGGCGAGTTGGAACGGCCGCGCCGCTGCTGCTTCTCGCTTTGCGCACCACGTCGCCGCTCGCGACGTACACAGATACAGTGAGAAAAGAGCATAAATTTATGCTGTCTACGTACCACGAGCGTATGCACGCTTACGTACGCTAAACGCAGGCGCATTCTCACATTGAGTTCAGCGTATGCTAGCAGAGAGGCAAAAATAAACTTAGTCTCTAGTGGCGCCATCTGGTAGTCAAAACGGGAACCATTACTGTCAACAAACCGCCTCTCTTAGGCCTAACAGCGGCAGAATCGTCACTCTAAATAAAAAATAAAGCAAATTTATCACTTATACGTTTTCTTCTAGGCAAGATGAGACGAAGCGAAAGACCGGTGCCCCATTTATGACCAGTGAACGGACAGAAAAAGGCAGCAACAACGAGAATTCAGTCCGAAGCGAGGGGTCCGGCTTTGAAGGGCGCCGCCATGTTTGTTGTCGTTCGAAGCAATGCTAGCAACCTTGGGCAACGCTCGAAGGCCCTCGAAATCTCGATAGAGTTCCGGGCTGCTCCGTCGACTCGATAGACTATTGACTCGATGGCCATTCAAACTGGCCGTGTAGCAGCGCTCGATCGCCTTCGAGTCGATAGGCTATCGATTCGAGGGCCTTCGAAATGCCCGTGTGACAGGGGTATTAGTTTCAGAAATGGGGGCTACACCTTCCCACGCCATGGGCAAAATCATATGGAACTGAAACCATAAAAATCATGGGCGGTAATCTTTGGGGTAAGCTGCAAAAAAAAAAAATCACTTGTTTCTCTAACCACAGAGCGCGTTGAAAAAAAAAAGAGAAAAAGAAAGCTCCACGATTTTTTGTTTAATTAAGGCTTGTGACACTTACAAACAGGCTCAGGTTTGCAACCGAGCCCGCTGTGTGCACCGCCATGCAGCGGAGCTTCCCAAGTGCACAGTCCACAGGCACTTGTACTCAGTTTTTAACCAGCGAGTGACCGGCGGTGGGAGTCGAACACCCCACCTCCCGCAGCCGAGACGGGCGTCTTAGCCACTACGCCACGACTGCGGTGATTAATCCTTGACATATAAAAGCATTTTCCTCGGCGATAAGACATTTCCTCCTTTCCAGGCGTGACGTCAGACAAGCTAGCGCAGCGCCACCCGTGACCGCTTAAACCGGCTTACTGACGCTTCGTCCATGCGCGACGCTTTTCATGTTGTAGGCGGCCGTCACGTGGTGATAACTGGTGATGTGGTGCTCGTTCCGCCATTACTTCTGACCGTGGTCGTCATTTCGACTTCGCATTATTCGCCAACCTACCCGTCCATAACATCAAGACGATCTTTTACCACCAGATTTTCTAAGGTCGACGGCTTTCCTCGGCAACTGAAGGCTTCGCTTATAGCGCTGGTTCTCCCTTCACACTGGATTGAGCGCCTACCCTTGGGTCCTGCTTGGCCTACGCACTACACTTCGCAATGACTGTTCCACATGTGCAGCAGAGCTGACGTCTGTTGCCACTGCTCGTGTTCCTGGCAAATATTTCGAGCACTCGCCAAGCACACCTGTCGACGTTTCCAACAACGCCGGCCGTCTACGCAGCTCTGTGCGCATCACAGTCGGTCAGCCTGCAGGAAAAGGAGGTTCCTTTTCTGCGCAGTTTATTGAGTACGAGCAGACAGTACGGGGGGTTGGCTTGATGTGATTGCATTTGTTATCCTGTTGTTGTGTTCGTATTTCAAGCAGGAATGATATGCCATAGGTTTCCTTTGCACGCGTGGTAGTGATTGTTGTGTTTCGATTTTGTATTTTCTAACGCTTTTAAAAGCTTCCCTTTCGTGAATAAAAATTCAGTTGATAGTCTGCGCTTGTGTTGTGTCTTCTTGTTCGCTTTGGTCCTCGTTTCTTTTTGCGCAGCTAAGTGTGAATGGTAAGCCGAAACCCTTTACAAGTTTAACAGCGGAACTGTATGTGGCTAGCTCCTGGTGTGAGCGTCTACGTATAGGGCTGGGGAAACTCGCGGTTAACGTGACCTGGCCGTCACCCACAACGAGGAAACGTCCGAGCATGCCCCACACCCGTGTTAGTAGAGGCTTCTAAGTTTTGTAACGTTCAAAAGCACTAATGAGAAAGTGTAATCGTAGAGACATTTTCTTTTCGGCACGGAGCAAGTTTGTGAATGGACTTCTTTCAACTGGGATTTGAAGCGCCTCGGAGTGGCCGGAGGCGACATTTCAAGCGGGCAGACGAAAGATGGACGGATCAATACCCTGTGAGCATTCTTTTACAGTTTTTTTCTGTCGTTGCAAGTGAAAGGCGGAAAAGCCATTTTACGACGCGTGGAAAATGGGCAAGAACGTGAATTAACAAGGTAAAAAGTGTTGCTGGTTAATGCCAGATCTTGTGGCGAAAAACAGCGCTTAAAGGGCAACTGCAGCACTTTTTTGAGAATTTCGCGATATTCAAGGATTCGAATCTAAATAGGCTTTACGTGAAGCATGCCAATTGTTTTTGCACTGGCATTTGAAGTAGTTACGTAATGGACGATTGAATTTTGCGCTGCTGCTCAATGCACTGGAGGTGTGCACGTAAGTTCAGCGTGACGTCACGGAAGGTCTGCCTTACATTACCACTGTCGTCAGCCACACCCTGCCCTGATTCGTTAGACGCTGCCAATCAACTCTCGGCAGGGTTTGCCTTCGATGGCGTTCCTTTTTTTCCTTCAAAGCAGGCGTTTGCGCGTTGGAAATGTATACCGATACCTTCGATGACGTCATCATGCGCCCCCCCCCCTCCCAACTTGGCGTTGTGCGCTGCGGAGAACCTTAAAGGTCGTCCGGATTTGAATCAGGGACTACTTCACTATTTCAAGCGCTAAACCAAAAAGACTTCGCATGCTTTACCTGCAAGTTTCACACATTCTATCATCTCAAGCTCGTGTATTTCTAAAACCTATGCAGTTTCCCTTTTAAATCAGAGGCGGCGGCAAACGCGTCGCATCCCCACACTTCTTTGTCTCGTGTAAGCGCTGCTTTTTTGCTGCGAAAATGCGGTATTTATTTTTCAAACATTTTGTATATGCCATCGCTCGAATGGCACCCTTAACACGATGTCACCCTTCGAACATTTCCAGCGTTTCTTTTTTCCTCCACTTGCGAACTTCGGCTGTATATTCACTTGTGGAATTAAAAAAAAAGGTGTTATCATCTATTGTACTTTTTTTTCTACAAGACAGGCGCTCCAATGACTAGCGCTCTTCCCGCTGCCACACTACTTCTCTGAGCGGCGCATTAGGTAGGCCACGGCTCGCAGTCAATGCCAGGTTAGAGGAAATAGCTGACACATTGCTTCCTAACGTCAGCAGCTGTATAGGTAAAAATAAAATGAACTTAAGTTTCAGAAGCACAGAGTGAAACAAATGTGTACTGAGCGAGCACGAAATGCTGCCGCAGGACTGAACTGGTGCCTTTAAACACTGCGGCTTTACCGCATAGACCCTTGGAAAGAGGGGCGGTGAAGGGACAAGACTCCCTGCTTCCTCTGCCTGCAATTGCTTCAAGAAATGTCAACTTCATGCTTCGCAATCCTTTCTTCATAATGGCAGACATTTCGCTTAATTGCCTATTTGCCATAGCAATGCAGGAAAAACAACATGTAGTGTTCGCCTGCCCTGAGCCTCACTACATGTATTGCCGAGAAAACGGCCCGGCTAAGACGGAGACCTCCGCGATAACATGCATAATAACTGTTCAGTTATTACAAAACTTTCGAAAAAGTCATAAGCCAAGCTTTAATTTCGACATCTGATGTCACGGTTACGTTATACTGACATGACACACTCGGCGAAGTCCTCCAGTGCTCACTGAGTAATTTTTGACTATCGCTACCAACATATATGCTTTGCCAAAATCAGACCTGTGAAATTACATGCGACACACTCAGCATGTTCCGCAAATGGGAAACAAGCACCCTGGTCATGCCGTGAAGCTCTTTTTTTTCGCCGTCATCCATTCGGCAATGAATGGGGAAGGAAAAAAAGAAAAATAATAAATAACGCTTAGGACATTTACAAATAAAGGGGACAAAAGGGAGAGGCGGCAAAAAGACATGGGGCAGAAATGTCCGCCATGTATCAATTCTGCTGACCGACAGTACCAGGAAGATACATGTCAGGCAAAAGGCGCGAAAAAAAATGTGTTGCGCCTGTCAGTCACACTGATAGCAAAATTGAATGTTGTTACAGGACCTTCAGCTGCGGTGTACTAAAACGTCTCTTGGCGCTGGCGGTATATTATACCCCTGTCACACGGCCAGTTTCAATGGCCATCGAGTCGAGAGGCATCGAGATTTTCGATCGCCATTGAACTCGAGGGAGTTGTGGAGCTGCTACACGGCAAATCTCAATGGCCATTGAAATCGTTCTCGTGTCTTACGCCAAGCTCGTGTGGCGCCACAATCGCTGCTTTCGGTTTCGCGCAAATAACAAAAATATATTGACGAAACTTAACTAAATGTTGAAATACACTTTCTTGCAGTCATAAGGCGCGTTCACACTTGTTCAAAAATCCGGCAAGCGAAGCGGATTCGCTCGCCGCAAAAACTAGGACCTGTTCTCATCTGTTGACGCCCGGGCGAGTTGGAACGGCCGCGCCGCTGCTGCTTCTCGCTTTGCGCACCACGTCGCCGCTCGCGACGTACACAGATACAGTGAGAAAAGAGCATAAATTTATGCTGTCTACGTACCACGAGCGTATGCACGCTTACGTACGCTAAACGCAGGCGCATTCTCACATTGAGTTCAGCGTATGCTAGCAGAGAGGCAAAAATAAACTTAGTCTCTAGTGGCGCCATCTGGTAGTCAAAACGGGAACCATTACTGTCAACAAACCGCCTCTCTTAGGCCTAACAGCGGCAGAATCGTCACTCTAAATAAAAAATAAAGCAAATTTATCACTTATACGTTTTCTTCTAGGCAAGATGAGACGAAGCGAAAAACCGGTGCCCCATTTATGACCAGTGAACGGACAGAAAAAGGCAGCAACAACGAGAATTCAGTCCGAAGCGAGGGGTCCGGCTTTGAAGGGCGCCGCCATGTTTGTTGTTGTTCGAAGCAATGCTAGCAACCTTGGGCAACGCTCGAAGGCCCTCGAAATCTCGATAGAGTTCCGGGCTGCTCCGTCGACTCGATAGACTATTGACTCGATGGCCATTCAAACTGGCCGTGTAGCAGCGCTCGATCGCCTTCGAGTCGATAGGCTATCGATTCGAGGGCCTTCGAAATGCCCGTGTGACAGGGGTATTAGTTTCAGAAATGGGGGCTACACCTTCCCACGCCATGGGCAAAATCATATGGAACTGAAACCATAAAAATCATGGGCGGTAATCTTTGGGGTAAGCTGCAAAAAAAAAAAAATCACTTGTTTCTCTAACCACAGAGCGCGTTGAAAAAAAAAAGAGAAAAAGAAAGCTCCACGATTTTTTGTTTAATTAAGGCTTGTGACACTTACAAACAGGCTCAGGTTTGCAACCGAGCCCGCTGTGTGCACCGCCATGCAGCGGAGCTTCCCAAGTGCACAGTCCACAGGCACTTGTACTCAGTTTTTAACCAGCGAGTGACCGGCGGTGGGAGTCGAACACCCCACCTCCCGCAGCCGAGACGGGCGTCTTAGCCACTACGCCACGACTGCGGTGATTAATCCTTGACATATAAAAGCATTTTCCTCGGCGATAAGACATTTCCTCCTTCTCCAGGCGTGACGTCAGACAAGCTAGCGCAGCGCCACCCGTGACCGCTTAAACCGGCTTACTGACGCTTCGTCCATGCGCGACGCTTTTCATGTTGTAGGCGGCCGTCACGTGGTGATAACTGGTGATGTGGTGCTCGTTCCGCCATTACTTCTGACCGTGGTCGTCATTTCGACTTCGCATTATTCGCCAACCTACCCGTCCATAACATCAAGACGATCTTTTACCACCAGATTTTCTAAGGTCGACGGCTTTCCTCGGCAACTGAAGGCTTCGCTTATAGCGCTGGTTCTCCCTTCACACTGGATTGAGCGCCTACCCTTGGGTCCTGCTTGGCCTCCGCACTACACTTCGCAATGACTGTTCCACATGTGCAGCAGAGCTCACGTCTGTTGCCACTGCTCGTGTTCCTGGCAAATATTTCGAGCACTCGCCAAGCACACCTGTCGACGTTTCCAACAACGCCGGCCGTCTACGCAGCTCTGTGCGCATCACAGTCGGTCAGCCTGCAGGAAAAGGAGGTTCCTTTTCTGCGCAGATTATTGAGTACGAGCAGACAGTACGGGGGGTTGGCTTGATGTGATTGCATTTGTTATCCTGTTGTTGTGTTCGTATTTCAAGCAGGAATGATATGTCATAGGTTTCCTTTGCACGCGTGGTAGTGATTGTTGTGTTTCGATTTTGTATTTTCTAACGCTTTTAAAAGCTTCCCTTTCGTGAATAAAAATTCAGTTGATAGTCTGCGCTTGTGTTGTGTCTTCTTGTTCGCTTTGGTCCTCGTTTCTTTTTGCGCAGCTAAGTGTGAATGGTAAGCCGAAACCCTTTACAAGTTTAACAGCGGAACTGTATGTGGCTAGCTCCTGGTGTGAGCGTCTACGTATAGGGCTGGGGAAACTCGCGGTTAACGTGACCTGGCCGTCACCCACAACGAGGAAACGTCCGAGCATGCCCCACACCCGTGTTAGTAGAGGCTTCTAAGTTTTGTAACGTTCAAAAGCACTAATGAGAAAGTGTAATCGTAGAGACATTTTCTATTCGGCACGGAGCAAGTTTGTGAATGGACTTCTTTCAACTGGGATTTGAAGCGCCTCGGAGTGGCCGGAGGCGACATTTCAAGCGGGCAGACGAAAGATGGACGGATCAATACCCTGTGAGCATTCTTTTACAGTTTTTTTCTGTCGTTGCAAGTGAAAGGCGGAAAAGCCATTTTACGACGCGTGGAAAATGGGCAAGAACGTGAATTAACAAGGTAAAAAGTGTTGCTGGTTAATGCCAGATCTTGTGGCGAAAAACAGCGCTTAAAGGGCAACTGCAGCACTTTTTTGAGAATTTCGCGATATTCAAGGATTCGAATCTAAATAGGCTTTACGTGAAGCATGCCAATTGTTTTTGCACTAGCATTTGAAGTAGTTACGTAATGGACGATTGAATTTTGCGCTGCTGCTCAATGCACTGGAGGTGTGCACGTAAGTTCAGCGTGACGTCACGGAAGGTCTGCCTTACATTACCACTGTCGTCAGCCACACCCTGCCCTGACTCGTTAGACGCTGCCAATCAACTCTCGGCAGGGTTTGCCTTTGATGGCGTTCCTTTTTTTCCTTCAAAGCAGGTGTTTACGCGTTGGAAATGTATACCGATACCTTCGATGACGTCATCATGCGCCCCCCCCCCCTCCCAACTTGGCGTTGTGCGCTGCGGAGAACCTTAAAGGTCGTCCGGATTCGAATCAGGGACTACTTCACTATTTCAAGCGCTAAACCAAAAAGACTTCGCATGCTTTACCTGCAAGTTTCACACATTCTATCATCTCAAGCTCGTGTATTTCTAAAACCTATGCAGTTTCCCTTTTAAATCAGAGGCGGCGGCAAACGTGTCGCATCCCCACACTTCTTTGTCTCGTGTAAGCGCTGCTTTTTTGCTGCGAAAATGCGGTATTTATTTTTCAAACATTTTGTATATGCCATCGCTCGAATGGCACCCTTAACACGATGTCACCCTTCGAACATTTCCAGCGTTTCTTTTTTCCTCCACTTGCGAACTTCGGCTGTATATTCACTTGTGGAATTAAAAAAAAAGGTGTTATCATCTATTGTACTTTTTTTTCTACAAGACAGGCGCTCCAATGACTAGCGCTCTTCCCGCTGCCACACTACTTCTCTGAGCGGCGCATTAGGTAGGCCACGGCTCGCAGTCAATGCCAGGTTAGAGGAAATAGCTGACACATTGCTTCCTAACGTCAGCAGCTGTATAGGTAAAAATAAAATGAACTTAAGTTTCAGAAGCACAGAGTGAAACAAATGTATACTGAGCGAGCACGAAATGCTGCCGCAGGACTGAACTGGTGCCTTTAAACACTGCGGCTTTACCGCATAGACCCTTGGAAAGAGGGGCGGTGAAGGGACAAGACTCCCTGCTTCCTCTGCCTGCAATTGCTTCAAGAAATGTCAACTTCATGCTTCGCAATCCTTTCTTCATAATGGCAGACATTTCGCTTAATTGCCTATTTGCCATAGCAATGCAGGAAAAACAACATGTAGTGTTCGCCTGCCCTGAGCCTCACTACATGTATTGCCGAGAAAACGGCCCGGCTAAGACGGAGACCTCCGCGATAACATGCATAATAACTGTTCAGTTATTACAAAACTTTCGAAAAAGTCATAAGCCAAGCTTTAATTTCGACATCTGATGTCACGGTTACGTTATACTGACATGACACACTCGGCGAAGTCCTCCAGTGCTCACTGAGTAATTTTTGACTATCGCTACCAACATATATGCTTTGCCAAAATCAGACCTGTGAAATTACATGCGACACACTCAGCATGTTCCGCAAATGGGAAACAAGCACCCTGGTCATGCCGTGAAGCTCTTTTTTTTCGCCGTCATCCATTCGGCAATGAATGGGGAAGGAAAAAAAGAAAAATAATAAATAACGCTTAGGACATTTACAAATAAAGGGGACAAAAGGGAGAGGCGGCAAAAAGACATGGGGCAGAAATGTCCGCCATGTATCAATTCTGCTGACCGACAGTACCAGGAAGATACATGTCAGGCAAAAGGCGCGAAAAAAAATGTGTTGCGCCTGTCAGTCACACTGATAGCAAAATTGAATGTTGTTACAGGACCTTCAGCTGCGGTGTACTAAAACGTCTCTTGGCGCTGGCGGTATATTATACCCCTGTCACACGGCCAGTTTCAATGGCCATCGAGTCGAGAGCCATCGAGATTTTCGATCGCCATTGAACTCGAGGGAGTTGTGGAGCTGCTACACGGCAAATCTCAATGGCCATTGAAATCGTTCTCGTGTCTTACGCCAAGCTCGTGTGGCGCCACAATCGCTGCTTTCGGTTTCGCGCAAATAACAAAAATATATTGACGAAACTTAACTAAATGTTGAAATACACTTTCTTGCAGTCATAAGGCGCGTTCACACTTGTTCAAAAATCCGGCAAGCGAAGCGGATTCGCTCGCCGCAAAAACTAGGACCTGTTCTCATCTGTTGACGCCCGGGCGAGTTGGAACGGCCGCGCCGCTGCTGCTTCTCGCTTTGCGCACCACGTCGCCGCTCGCGACGTACACAGATACAGTGAGAAAAGAGCATAAATTTATGCTGTCTACGTACCACGAGCGTATGCACGCTTACGTACGCTAAACGCAGGCGCATTCTCACATTGAGTTCAGCGTATGCTAGCAGAGAGGCAAAAATAAACTTAGTCCCTAGTGGCGCCATCTGGTAGTCAAAACGGGAACCATTACTGTCAACAAACCGCCTCTCTTAGGCCTAACAGCGGCAGAATCGTCACTCTAAATAAAAAATAAAGCAAATTTATCACTTATACGTTTTCTTCTAGGCAAGATGAGACGAAGCGAAAGACCGGTGCCCCATTTATGACCAGTGAACGGACAGAAAAAGGCAGCAACAACGAGAATTCAGTCCGAAGCGAGGGGTCCGGCTTTGAAGGGCGCCGCCATGTTTGTTGTCGTTCGAAGCAATGCTAGCAACCTTGGGCAACGCTCGAAGGCCCTCGAAATCTCGATAGAGTTCCGGGCTGCTCCGTCGACTCGATAGACTATTGACTCGATGGCCATTCAAACTGGCCGTGTAGCAGCGCTCGATCGCCTTCGAGTCGATAGGCTATCGATTCGAGGGCCTTCGAAATGCCCGTGTGACAGGGGTATTAGTTTCAGAAATGGGGACTACACCTTCCCACGCCATGGGCAAAATCATATGGAACTGAAACCATAAAAATCATGGGCGGTAATCTTTGGGGTAAGCTGCAAAAAAAAAAAAAATCACTTGTTTCTCTAACCACAGAGCGCGTTGAAAAAAAAAAGAGAAAAAGAAAGCTCCACGATTTTTTGTTTAATTAAGGCTTGTGACACTTACAAACAGGCTCAGGTTTGCAACCGAGCCCGCTGTGTGCACCGCCATGCAGCGGAGCTTCCCAAGTGCACAGTCCACAGGCACTTGTACTCAGTTTTTAACCAGCGAGTGACCGGCGGTGGGAGTCGAACACCCCACCTCCCGCAGCCGAGACGGGCGTCTTAGCCACTACGCCACGACTGCTTTTTTTTTTTCTTTATTGCCTGGCTTTGACACAAAACACTGGACAACACAAACAATCAACAAAAGACAATAACTATGTACACACGACTTGTGGTCAGCCAGCATAAATCTGGCTTCGTCCAATTAAAATTCACGCAACGTACAGAGCGGCTCTAGTCTTAAGAGCCACTCCGGAGGCTCCGCAGCGGCTTTCTGAATGGCCAGAAACATCTCCATACTTTCGCGAAAGTAAATTCTGGCAGGTCTTGCGTCACTGTCACAATGCCAGCCTGCCATTCTGGAGCGCCATATACAGTGGAGGCCTGTCAGCATTATTAAATCGAAAGGCACCCCATCCTCATTTTCAACACATAAGAACCGGATGCCATATGGGTCTAGTGGAAATTCTTTCTTTAATGTTCGCTGCAATACATGGGTTTATTTTTGGGATGTATTGCAGCGAACATTTACTACGCCACGACTGCGGTGATTAATCCTTGACATATAAAAGCATTTTCCTCGGCGATAAGACATTTCCTCCTTTCCAGGCGTGACGTCAGACAAGCTAGCGCAGCGCCACCCGTGACCGCTTAAACCGGCTTACCGACGCTTCGTCCATGCGCGACGCTTTTCATGTTGTAGGCGGCCGTCACGTGGTGATAACTGGTGATGTGGTGCTCGTTCCGCCATTACTTCTGGCCGTGGTCGTCATTTCGACTTCGCATTATTCGCCAACCTACCCGTCCATAACATCAAGACGATCTTTTACCACCAGATTTTCTAAGGTCGACGGCTTTCCTCGGCAACTGAAGGCTTCGCTTATAGCGCTGGTTCTCCCTTCACACTGGATTGAGCGCCTACCCTTGGGTCCTGCTTGGCCTACGCACTACACTTCGCAATGACTGTTCCACATGTGCAGCAGAGCTCACGTCTGTTGCCACTGCTCGTGTTCCTGGCAAATATTTCGAGCACTCGCCAAGCACACCTGTCGACGTTTCCAACAACGCCGGCCGTCTACGCAGCTCTGTGCGCATCACAGTCGGTCAGCCTGCAGGAAAAGGAGGTTCCTTTTCTGCGCAGTTTATTGAGTACGAGCAGACAGTACGGGGGGTTGGCTTGATGTGATTGCATTTGTTATCCTGTTGTTGTGTTCGTATTTCAAGCAGGAATGATATGTCATAGGTTTCCTTTGCACGCGTGGTAGTGATTGTTGTGTTTGATTTTGTATTTTCTAACGCTTTTAAAAGCTTCCCTTTCGTGAATAAAAATTCAGTTGATAGTCTGCGCTTGTGTTGTGTCTTCTTGTTCGCTTTGGTCCTCGTTTCTTTTTGCGCAGCTAAGTGTGAATGGTAAGCCGAAACCCTTTACAAGTTTAACAGCGGAACTGTATGTGGCTAGCTCCTGGTGTGAGCGTCTACGTATAGGGCTGGGGAAACTCGCGGTTAACGTGACCTGGCCGCCACCCACAACGAGGAAACGTCCGAGCATGCCCCACACCCGTGTTAGTAGAGGCTTCTAAGTTTTGTAACGTTCAAAAGCACTAATGAGAAAGTGTAATCGTAGAGACATTTTCTTTTCGGCACGGAGCAAGTTTGTGAATGGACTTCTTTCAACTGGGATTTGAAGCGCCTCGGAGTGGCCGGAGGCGACATTTCAAGCGGGCAGACGAAAGATGGACGGATCAATACCCTGTGAGCATTCTTTTACAGTTTTTTTCTGTCGTTGCAAGTGAAAGGCGGAAAAGCCATTTTACGACGCGTGGAAAATGGGCAAGAACGTGAATTAACAAGGTAAAAAGTGTTGCTGGTTAATGCCAGATCTTGTGGCGAAAAACAGCGCTTAAAGGGCAACTGCAGCACTTTTTTGAGAATTTCGCGATATTCAAGGATTCGAATCTAAATAGGCTTTACGTGAAGCATGCCAATTGTTTTTGCACTAGCATTTGAAGTAGTTACGTAATGGACGATTGAATTTTGCGCTGCTGCTCAATGCACTGGAGGTGTGCACGTAAGTTCAGCGTGACGTCACGGAAGGTCTGCCTTACATTACCACTGTCGTCAGCCACACCCTGCCCTGACTCGTTAGACGCTGCCAATCAACTCTCGGCAGGGTTTGCCTTTGATGGCGTTCCTTTTTTTCCTTCAAAGCAGGCGTTTGCGCGTTGGAAATGTATACCGATACCTTCGATGACGTCATCATGCGCCCCCCCCCCTCCCAACTTGGCGTTGTGCGCTGCGGAGAACCTTAAAGGTCGTCCGGATTTGAATCAGGGACTACTTCACTATTTCAAGCGCTAAACCAAAAAGACTTCGCATGCTTTACCTGCAAGTTTCACACATTCTATCATCTCAAGCTCGTGTATTTCTAAAACCTATGCAGTTTCCCTTTTAAATCAGAGGCGGCGGCAAACGCGTCGCATCCCCACACTTCTTTGTCTCGTGTAAGCGCTGCTTTTTTGCTGCGAAAATGCGGTATTTATTTTTCAAACATTTTGTATATGCCATCGCTCGAATGGCACCCTTAACACGATGTCACCCTTCGAACATTTCCAGCGTTTCTTTTTTCCTCCACTTGCGAACTTCGGCTGTATATTCACTTGTGGAATTAAAAAAAAAGGTGTTATCATCTATTGTACTTTTTTTTCTACAAGACAGGCGCTCCAATGACTAGCGCTCTTCCCGCTGCCACACTACTTCTCTGAGCGGCGCATTAGGTAGGCCACGGCTCGCAGTCAATGCCAGGTTAGAGGAAATAGCTGACACATTGCTTCCTAACGTCAGCAGCTGTATAGGTAAAAATAAAATGAACTTAAGTTTCAGAAGCACAGAGTGAAACAAATGTGTACTGAGCGAGCACGAAATGCTGCCGCAGGACTGAACTGGTGCCTTTAAACACTGCGGCTTTACCGCATAGACCCTTGGAAAGAGGGGCGGTGAAGGGACAAGACTCCCTGCTTCCTCTGCCTGCAATTGCTTCAAGAAATGTCAACTTCATGCTTCGCAATCCTTTCTTCATAATGGCAGACATTTCGCTTAATTGCCTATTTGCCATAGCAATGCAGGAAAAACAACATGTAGTGTTCGCCTGCCCTGAGCCTCACTACATGTATTGCCGAGAAAACGGCCCGGCTAAGACGGAGACCTCCGCGATAACATGCATAATAACTGCTCAGTTATTACAAAACTTTCGAAAAAGTCATAAGCCAAGCTTTAATTTCGACATCTGATGTCACGGTTACGTTATACTGACATGATACACTCGGCGAAGTCCTCCAGTGCTCACTGAGTAAATTTTGACTATCGCTACCAACATATATGCTTTGCCAAAATCAGACCTGTGAAATTACATGCGACACACTCAGCATGTTCCGCAAATGGGAAACAAGCACCCTGGTCATGCCGTGAAGCTCTTTTTTTTCGCCGTCATCCATTCGGCAATGAATGGGGAAGGAAAAAAAGAAAAATAATAAATAACGCTTAGGACATTTACAAATAAAGGGGACAAAAGGGAGAGGCGGCAAAAAGACATGGGGCAGAAATGTCCGCCATGTATCAATTCTGCTGACCGACAGTACCAGGAAGATACATGTCAGGCAAAAGGCGCGAAAAAAAATGTGTTGCGCCTGTCAGTCACACTGATAGCAAACTTGAATGTTGTTACAGGACCTTCAGCTGCGGTGTACTAAAACGTCTCTTGGCGCTGGCGGTATATTATACCCCTGTCACACGGCCAGTTTCAATGGCCATCGAGTCGAGAGCCATCGAGATTTTCGATCGCCATTGAACTCGAGGGAGTTGTGGAGCTGCTACACGGCAAATCTCAATGGCCATTGAAATCGTTCTCGTGTCTTACGCCAAGCTCGTGTGGCGCCACAATCGCTGCTTTCGGTTTCGCGCAAATAACAAAAATATATTGACGAAACTTAACTAAATGTTGAAATACACTTTCTTGCAGTCATAAGGCGCGTTCACACTTGTTCAAAAATCCGGCAAGCGAAGCGGATTCACTCGCCGCAAAAACTAGGACCTGTTCTCATCTGTTGACGCCCGGGCGAGTTGGAACGTACGGCCGCGCCGCTGCTGCTTCTCGCTTTGCGCACCACGTCGCCGCTCGCGACGTACACAGATACAGTGAGAAAAGAGCATAAATTTATGCTGTCTACGTACCACGAGCGTATGCACGCTTACGTACGCTAAACGCAGGCGCATTCTCACATTGAGTTCAGCGTATGCTAGCAGAGAGGCAAAAATAAACTTAGTCTCTAGTGGCGCCATCTGGTAGTCAAAACGGGAACCATTACTGTCAACAAACCGCCTCTCTTAGGCCTAACAGCGGCAGAATCGTCACTCTAAATAAAAAATAAAGCAAATTTATCACTTATACGTTTTCTTCTAGGCAAGATGAGACGAAGCGAAAGACCGGTGCCCCATTTATGACCAGTGAACGGACAGAAAAAGGCAGCAACAACGAGAATTCAGTCCGAAGCGAGGGGTCCGGCTTTGAAGGGCGCCGCCATGTTTGTTGTCGTTCGAAGTAATGCTAGCAACCTTGGGCAACGCTCGAAGGCCCTCGAAATCTCGATAGAGTTCCGGGCTGCTCCGTCGACTCGATAGACTATTGACTCGATGGCCATTCAAACTGGCCGTGTAGCAGCGCTCGATCGCCTTCGAGTCGATAGGCTATCGATTCGAGGGCCTTCGAAATGCCCGTGTGACAGGGGTATTAGTTTCAGAAATGGGGGCTACACCTTCCCACGCCATGGGCAAAATCATATGGAACTGAAACCATAAAAATCATGGGCGGTAATCTTTGGGGTAAGCTGCAAAAAAAAAAAAATCACTTGTTTCTCTAACCACAGAGCGCGTTGAAAAAAAAAAGAGAAAAAGAAAGCTCCACGATTTTTTGTTTAATTAAGGCTTGTGACACTTACAAACAGGCCCAGGTTTGCAACCGAGCCCGCTGTGTGCACCGCCATGCAGCGGAGCTTCCCAAGTGCACAGTCCACAGGCACTTGTACTCAGTTTTTAACCAGCGAGTGACCGGCGGTGGGAGTCGAACACCCCACCTCCCGCAGCCGAGACGGGCGTCTTAGCCACTACGCCACGACTGCGGTGATTAATCCTTGACATATAAAAGCATTTTCCTCGGCGATAAGACATTTCCTCCTTTCCAGGCGTGACGTCAGACAAGCTAGCGCAGCGCCACCCGTGACCGCTTAAACCGGCTTACTGACGCTTCGTCCATGCGCGACGCTTTTCATGTTGTAGGCGGCCGTCACGTGGTGATAACTGGTGATGTGGTGCTCGTTCCGCCATTACTTCTGACCGTGGTCGTCATTTCGACTTCGCATTATTCGCCAACCTACCCGTCCATAACATCAAGACGATCTTTTACCACCAGATTTTCTAAGGTCGACGGCTTTCCTCGGCAACTGAAGGCTTCGCTTATAGCGCTGGTTCTCCCTTCACACTGGATTGAGCGCCTACCCTTGGGTCCTGCTTGGCCTACGCACTACACTTCGCAATGACTGTTCCACATGTGCAGCAGAGCTCACGTCTGTTGCCACTGCTCGTGTTCCTGGCAAATATTTCGAGCACTCGCCAAGCACACCTGTCGACGTTTCCAACAACGCCGGCCGTCTACGCAGCTCTGTGCGCATCACAGTCGGTCAGCCTGCAGGAAAAGGAGGTTCCTTTTCTGCGCAGTTTATTGAGTACGAGCAGACAGTACGGGGGGTTGGCTTGATGTGATTGCATTTGTTATCCTGTTGTTGTGTTCGTATTTCAAGCAGGAATGATATGTCATAGGTTTCCTTTGCACGCGTGGTAGTGATTGTTGTGTTTCGATTTTGTATTTTCTAACGCTTTTAAAAGCTTCCCTTTCGTGAATAAAAATTCAGTTGATAGTCTGCGCTTGTGTTGTGTCTTCTTGTTCGCTTTGGTCCTCGTTTCTTTTTGCGCAGCTAAGTGTGAATGGTAAGCCGAAACCCTTTACAAGTTTAACAGCGGAACTGTATGTGGCTAGCTCCTGGTGTGAGCGTCTACGTATAGGGCTGGGGAAACTCGCGGTTAACGTGACCTGGCCGTCACCCACAACGAGGAAATGTCCGAGCATGCCCCACACCCGTGTTAGTAGAGGCTTCTAAGTTTTGTAACGTTCAAAAGCACTAATGAGAAAGTGTAATCGTAGAGACATTTTCTTTTCGGCACGGAGCAAGTTTGTGAATGGACTTCTTTCAACTGGGATTTGAAGCGCCTCGGAGTGGCCGGAGGCGACATTTCAAGCGGGCAGACGAAAGATGGACGGATCAATACCCTGTGAGCATTCTTTTACAGTTTTTTTCTGTCGTTGCAAGTGAAAGGCGGAAAAGCCATTTTACGACGCGTGGAAAATGGGCAAGAACGTGAATTAACAAGGTAAAAAGTGTTGCTGGTTAATGCCAGATCTTGTGGCGAAAAACAGCGCTTAAAGGGCAACTGCAGCACTTTTTTGAGAATTTCGCGATATTCAAGGATTCGAATCTAAATAGGCTTTACGTGAAGCATGCCAATTGTTTTTGCACTAGCATTTGAAGTAGTTACGTAATGGACGATTGAATTTTGCGCTGCTGCTCAATGCACTGGAGGTGTGCACGTAAGTTCAGCGTGACGTCACGGAAGGTCTGCCTTACATTACCACTGTCGTCAGCCACACCCTGCCCTGACTCGTTAGACGCTGCCAATCAACTCTCGGCAGGGTTTGCCTTTGATGGCGTTCCTTTTTTTCCTTCAAAGCAGGCGTTTGCGCGTTGGAAATGTATACCGATACCTTCGATGACGTCATCATGCGCCCCCCCCCCTCCCGACTTGGCGTTGTGCGCTGCGGAGAACCTTAAAGGTCGTCCGGATTTGAATCAGGGACTACTTCACTATTTCAAGCGCTAAACCAAAAAGACTTCGCATGCTTTACCTGCAAGTTTCACACATTCTATCATCTCAAGCTCGTGTATTTCTAAAACCTATGCAGTTTCCCTTTTAAATCAGAGGCGGCGGCAAACGTGTCGCATCCCCACACTTCTTTGTCTCGTGTAAGCGCTGCTTTTTTGCTGCGAAAATGCGGTATTTATTTTTCAAACATTTTGTATATGCCATCGCTCGAATGGCACCCTTAACACGATGTCACCCTTCGAACATTTCCAGCGTTTCTTTTTTCCTCCACTTGCGAACTTCGGCTGTATATTCACTTGTGGAATTAAAAAAAAAGGTGTTATCATCTATTGTACTTTTTTTTCTACAAGACAGGCGCTCCAATGACTAGCGCTCTTCCCGCTGCCACACTACTTCTCTGAGCGGCGCATTAGGTAGGCCACGGCTCGCAGTCAATGCCAGGTTAGAGGAAATAGCTGACACATTGCTTCCTAACGTCAGCAGCTGTATAGGTAAAAATAAAATGAACTTAAGTTTCAGAAGCACAGAGTGAAACAAATGTGTACTGAGCGAGCACGAAATGCTGCCGCAGGACTGAACTGGTGCCTTTAAACACTGCGGCTTTACCGCATAGACCCTTGGAAAGAGGGGCGGTGAAGGGACAAGACTCCCTGCTTCCTCTGCCTGCAATTGCTTCAAGAAATGTCAACTTCATGCTTCGCAATCCTTTCTTCATAATGGCAGACATTTCGCTTAATTGCCTATTTGCCATAGCAATGCAGGAAAAACAACATGTAGTGTTCGCCTGCCCTGAGCCTCACTACATGTATTGCCGAGAAAACGGCCCGGCTAAGACGGAGACCTCCGCGATAACATGCATAATAACTGTTCAGTTATTACAAAACTTTCGAAAAAGTCATAAGCCAAGCTTTAATTTCGACATCTGATGTCACGGTTACGTTATACTGACATGACACACTCGGCGAAGTCCTCCAGTGCTCACTGAGTAATTTTTGACTATCGCTACCAACATATATGCTTTGCCAAAATCAGACCTGTGAAATTACATGCGACACACTCAGCATGTTCCGCAAATGGGAAACAAGCACCCTGGTCATGCCGTGAAGCTCTTTTTTTTCGCCGTCATCCATTCGGCAATGAATGGGGAAGGAAAAAAAGAAAAATAATAAATAACGCTTAGGACATTTACAAATAAAGGGGACAAAAGGGAGAGGCGGCAAAAAGACATGGGGCAGAAATGTCCGCCATGTATCAATTCTGCTGACCGACAGTACCAGGAAGATACATGTCAGGCAAAAGGCGCGAAAAAAAATGTGTTGCGCCTGTCAGTCACACTGATAGCAAAATTGAATGTTGTTACAGGACCTTCAGCTGCGGTGTACTAAAACGTCTCTTGGCGCTGGCGGTATATTATACCCCTGTCACACGGCCAGTTTCAATGGCCATCGAGTCGAGAGCCATCGAGATTTTCGATCGCCATTGAACTCGAGGGAGTTGTGGAGCTGCTACACGGCAAATCTCAATGGCCATTGAAATCGTTCTCGTGTCTTACGCCAAGCTCGTGTGGCGCCACAATCGCTGCTTTCGGTTTCGCGCAAATAACAAAAATATATTGACGAAACTTAACTAAATGTTGAAATACACTTTCTTGCAGTCATAAGGCGCGTTCACACTTGTTCAAAAATCCGGCAAGCGAAGCGGATTCACTCGCCGCAAAAACTAGGACCTGTTCTCATCTGTTGACGCCCGGGCGAGTTGGAACGTACGGCCGCGCCGCTGCTGCTTCTCGCTTTGCGCACCACGTCGCCGCTCGCGACGTACACAGATACAGTGAGAAAAGAGCATAAATTTATGCTGTCTACGTA
The DNA here is from genome assembly GCF_055824585.1 of Amblyomma mixtum. NCBI lineage: Eukaryota > Metazoa > Arthropoda > Arachnida > Ixodida > Ixodidae > Amblyomma > Amblyomma mixtum. The sequence continues at coordinate 134,371,076 of NC_143019.1, read as the reverse complement.
CCACGAGCGTATGCACGCTTACGTACGCTAAACGCAGGCGCATTCTCACATTGTGTTCAGCGTATGCTAGCAGAGAGGCAAAAATAAACTTAGTCCCTAGTGGCGCCATCTGGTAGTCAAAACGGGAACCATTACTGTCAACAAACCGCCTCTCTTAGGCCTAACAGCGGCAGAATCGTCACTCTAAATAAAAAATAAAGCAAATTTATCACTTATACGTTTTCTTCTAGGCAAGATGAGACGAAGCGAAAGACCGGTGCCCCATTTATGACCAGTGAACGGACAGAAAAAGGCAGCAACAACGAGAATTCAGTCCGAAGCGAGGGGTCCGGCTTTGAAGGGCGCCGCCATGTTTGTTGTCGTTCGAAGCAATGCTAGCAACCTTGGGCAACGCTCGAAGGCCCTCGAAATCTCGATAGAGTTCCGGGCTGCTCCGTCGACTCGATAGACTATTGACTCGATGGCCATTCAAACTGGCCGTGTAGCAGCGCTCGATCGCCTTCGAGTCGATAGGCTATCGATTCGAGGGCCTTCGAAATGCCCGTGTGACAGGGGTATTAGTTTCAGAAATGGGGACTACCCCTTCCCACGCCATGGGCAAAATCATATGGAACTGAAACCATAAAAATCATGGGCGGTAATCTTTGGGGTAAGCTGCAAAAAAAAAAAAATCACTTGTTTCTCTAACCACAGAGCGCGTTGAAAAAAAAAAGAGAAAAAGAAAGCTCCACGATTTTTTGTTTAATTAAGGCTTGTGACACTTACAAACAGGCTCAGGTTTGCAACCGAGCCCGCTGTGTGCACCGCCATGCAGCGGAGCTTCCCAAGTGCACAGTCCACAGGCACTTGTACTCAGTTTTTAACCAGCGAGTGACCGGCGGTGGGAGTCGAACACCCCACCTCCCGCAGCCGAGACGGGCGTCTTAGCCACTACGCCACGACTGCTTTCTTTTTTCTTTATTGCCTGTCTTTGACACAAAACACTGGACAACACAAACAATCAACAAAAGACAATAACTATGTACACACGACTTGTGGTCAGCCAGCATAAATCTGGCTTCGTCCAATTAAAATTCACCCAACCTACAGAGCGGCTCTAGTCTTAAGAGCCACTCCGGAGGCTCCGCAGCGGCTTTCTGAATGGCCAGAAACATCTCCATACTTTCGCGAAAGTAAATTCTGGCAGGTCTTGCGTCACTGTCACAATGCCAGCCTGCCATTCTGGAGCGCCATATACAGTGGAGGCCTGTCAGCATTATTAAATCGAAAGGCACCCCATCCTCATTTTCAACACATAAGAACCGGATGCCATATGGGTCTAGTGGAAATTCTTTCTTTAATGTTCGCTGCAATACATGGGTTTATTTTTGGGATGTATTGCAGAGAACATTTACTACGCCACGACTGCGGTGATTAATCCTTGACATATAAAAGCATTTTCCTCGGCGATAAGACATTTCCTCCTTTCCAGGCGTGACGTCAGACAAGCTAGCGCAGCGCCACCCGTGACCGCTTAAACCGGCTTACCGACGCTTCGTCCATGCGCGACGCTTTTCATGTTGTAGGCGGCCGTCACGTGGTGATAACTGGTGATGTGGTGCTCGTTCCGCCATTACTTCTGACCGTGGTCGTCATTTCGACTTCGCATTATTCGCCAACCTACCCGTCCATAACATCAAGACGATCTTTTACCACCAGATTTTCTAAGGTCGACGGCTTTCCTCGGCAACTGAAGGCTTCGCTTATAGCGCTGGTTCTCCCTTCACACTGGATTGAGCGCCTACCCTTGGGTCCTGCTTGGCCTACGCACTACACTTCGCAATGACTGTTCCACATGTGCAGCAGAGCTCACGTCTATTGCCACTGCTCGTGTTCCTGGCAAATATTTCGAGCACTCGCCAAGCACACCTGTCGACGTTTCCAACAACGCCGGCCGTCTACGCAGCTCTGTGCGCATCACAGTCGGTCAGCCTGCAGGAAAAGGAGGTTCCTTTTCTGCGCAGTTTATTGAGTACGAGCAGACAGTACGGGGGGTTGGCTTGATGTGATTGCATTTGTTATCCTGTTGTTGTGTTCGTATTTCAAGCAGGAATGATATGTCATAGGTTTCCTTTGCACGCGTGGTAGTGATTGTTGTGTTTCGATTTTGTATTTTCTAACGCTTTTAAAAGCTTCCCTTTCGTGAAAAATTCAGTTGATAGTCTGCGCTTGTGTTGTGTCTTCTTGTTCGCTTTGGTCCTCGTTTCTTTTTGCGCAGCTAAGTGTGAATGGTAAGCCGAAACCCTTTACAAGTTTAACAGCGGAACTGTATGTGGCTAGCTCCTGGTGTGAGCGTCTACGTATAGGGCTGGGGAAACTCGCGGTTAACGTGACCTGGCCGTCACCCACAACGAGGAAACGTCCGAGCATGCCCCACACCCGTGTTAGTAGAGGCTTCTAAGTTTTGTAACGTTCAAAAGCACTAATGAGAAAGTGTAATCGTAGAGACATTTTCTTTTCGGCACGGAGCAAGTTTGTGAATGGACTTCTTTCAACTGGGATTTGAAGCGCCTCGGAGTGGCCGGAGGCGACATTTCAAGCGGGCAGACGAAAGATGGACGGATCAATACCCTGTGAGCATTCTTTTACAGTTTTTTTCTGTCGTTGCAAGTGAAAGGCGGAAAAGCCATTTTACGACGCGTGGAAAATGGGCAAGAACGTGAATTAACAAGGTAAAAAGTGTTGCTGGTTAATGCCAGATCTTGTGGCGAAAAACAGCACTTAAAGGGCAACTGCAGCACTTTTTTGAGAATTTCGCGATATTCAAGGATTCGAATCTAAATAGGCTTTACGTGAAGCATGCCAATTGTTTTTGCACTAGCATTTGAAGTAGTTACGTAATGGACGATTGAATTTTGCGCTGCTGCTCAATGCACTGGAGGTGTGCACGTAAGTTCAGCGTGACGTCACGGAAGGTCTGCCTTACATTACCACTGTCGTCAGCCACACCCTGCCCTGACTCGTTAGACGCTGCCAATCAACTCTCGGCAGGGTTTGCCTTTGATGGCGTTCCTTTTTTTCCTTCAAAGCAGGCGTTTGCGCGTTGGAAATGTATACCGATACCTTCGATGACGTCATCATGCGCCCCCCCCCCCCTCCCAACTTGGCGTTGTGCGCTGCGGAGAACCTTAAAGGTCGTCCGGATTTGAATCAGGGACTACTTCACTATTTCAAGCGCTAAACCAAAAAGACTTCGCATGCTTTACCTGCAAGTTTCACACATTCTATCATCTCAAGCTCGTGTATTTCTAAAACCTATGCAGTTTCCCTTTTAAATCAGAGGCGGCGGCAAACGCGTCGCATCCCCACACTTCTTTGTCTCGTGTAAGCGCTGCTTTTTTGCTGCGAAAATGCGGTATTTATTTTTCAAACATTTTGTATATGCCATCGCTCGAATGGCACCCTTAACACGATGTCACCCTTCGAACATTTCCAGCGTTTCTTTTTTCCTCCACTTGCGAACTTCGGCTGTATATTCACTTGTGGAATTAAAAAAAAGGTGTTATCATCTATTGTACTTTTTTTTCTACAAGACAGGCGCTCCAATGACTAGCGCTCTTCCCGCTGCCACACTACTTCTCTGAGCGGCGCATTAGGTAGGCCACGGCTCGCAGTCAATGCCAGGTTAGAGGAAATAGCTGACACATTGCTTCCTAACGTCAGCAGCTGTATAGGTAAAAATAAAATGAACTTAAGTTTCAGAAGCACAGAGTGAAACAAATGTGTACTGAGCGAGCACGAAATGCTGCCGCAGGACTGAACTGGTGCCTTTAAACACTGCGGCTTTACCGCATAGACCCTTGGAAAGAGGGGCGGTGAAGGGACAAGACTCCCTGCTTCCTCTGCCTGCAATTGCTTCAAGAAATGTCAACTTCATGCTTCGCAATCCTTTCTTCATAATGGCAGACATTTCGCTTAATTGCCTATTTGCCATAGCAATGCAGGAAAAACAACATGTAGTGTTCGCCTGCCCTGAGCCTCACTACATGTATTGCCGAGAAAACGGCCCGGCTAAGACGGAGACCTCCGCGATAACATGCATAATAACTGCTCAGTTATTACAAAACTTTCGAAAAAGTCATAAGCCAAGCTTTAATTTCGACATCTGATGTCACGGTTACGTTATACTGACATGACACACTCGGCGAAGTCCTCCAGTGCTCACTGAGTAATTTTTGACTATCGCTACCAACATATATGCTTTGCCAAAATCAGACCTGTGAAATTACATGCGACACACTCAGCATGTTCCGCAAATGGGAAACAAGCACCCTGGTCATGCCGTGAAGCTCTTTTTTTTCGCCGTCATCCATTCGGCAATGAATGGGGAAGGAAAAAAAGAAAAATAATAAATAACGCTTAGGACATTTACAAATAAAGGGGACAAAAGGGAGAGGCGGCAAAAAGACATGGGGCAGAAATGTCCGCCATGTATCAATTCTGCTGACCGACAGTACCAGGAAGATACATGTCAGGCAAAAGGCGCGAAAAAAAATGTGTTGCGCCTGTCAGTCACACTGATAGCAAACTTGAATGTTGTTACAGGACCTTCAGCTGCGGTGTACTAAAACGTCTCTTGGCGCTGGCGGTATATTATACCCCTGTCACACGGCCAGTTTCAATGGCCATCGAGTCGAGAGCCATCGAGATTTTCGATCGCCATTGAACTCGAGGGAGTTGTGGAGCTGCTACACGGCAAATCTCAATGGCCATTGAAATCGTTCTCGTGTCTTACGCCAAGCTCGTGTGGCGCCACAATCGCTGCTTTCGGTTTCGCGCAAATAACAAAAATATATTGACGAAACTTAACTAAATGTTGAAATACACTTTCTTGCAGTCATAAGGCGCGTTCACACTTGTTCAAAAATCCGGCAAGCGAAGCGGATTCGCTCGCCGCAAAAACTAGGACCTGTTCTCATCTGTTGACGCCCGGGCGAGTTGGAACGGCCGCGCCGCTGCTGCTTCTCGCTTTGCGCACCACGTCGCCGCTCGCGACGTACACAGATACAGTGAGAAAAGAGCATAAATTTATGCTGTCTACGTACCACGAGCGTATGCACGCTTACGTACGCTAAACGCAGGCGCATTCTCACATTGAGTTCAGCGTATGCTAGCAGAGAGGCAAAAATAAACTTAGTCTCTAGTGGCGCCATCTGGTAGTCAAAACGGGAACCATTACTGTCAACAAACCGCCTCTCTTAGGCCTAACAGCGGCAGAATCGTCACTCTAAATAAAAAATAAAGCAAATTTATCACTTATACGTTTTCTTCTAGGCAAGATGAGACGAAGCGAAAGACCGGTGCCCCATTTATGACCAGTGAACGGACAGAAAAAGGCAGCAACAACGAGAATTCAGTCCGAAGCGAGGGGTCCGGCTTTGAAGGGCGCCGCCATGTTTGTTGTCGTTCGAAGTAATGCTAGCAACCTTGGGCAACGCTCGAAGGCCCTCGAAATCTCGATAGAGTTCCGGGCTGCTCCGTCGACTCGATAGACTATTGACTCGATGGCCATTCAAACTGGCCGTGTAGCAGCGCTCGATCGCCTTCGAGTCGATAGGCTATCGATTCGAGGGCCTTCGAAATGCCCGTGTGACAGGGGTATTAGTTTCAGAAATGGGGGCTACACCTTCCCACGCCATGGGCAAAATCATATGGAACTGAAACCATAAAAATCATGGGCGGTAATCTTTGGGGTAAGCTGCAAAAAAAAAAAATCACTTGTTTCTCTAACCACAGAGCGCGTTGAAAAAAAAAAAGAGAAAAAGAAAGCTCCACGATTTTTTGTTTAATTAAGGCTTGTGACACTTACAAACAGGCCCAGGTTTGCAACCGAGCCCGCTGTGTGCACCGCCATGCAGCGGAGCTTCCCAAGTGCACAGTCCACAGGCACTTGTACTCAGTTTTTAACCAGCGAGTGACCGGCGGTGGGAGTCGAACACCCCACCTCCCGCAGCCGAGACGGGCGTCTTAGCCACTACGCCACGACTGCGGTGATTAATCCTTGACATATAAAAGCATTTTCCTCGGCGATAAGACATTTCCTCCTTTCCAGGCGTGACGTCAGACAAGCTAGCGCAGCGCCACCCGTGACCGCTTAAACCGGCTTACTGACGCTTCGTCCATGCGCGACGCTTTTCATGTTGTAGGCGGCCGTCACGTGGTGATAACTGGTGATGTGGTGCTCGTTCCGCCATTACTTCTGACCGTGGTCGTCATTTCGACTTCGCATTATTCGCCAACCTACCCGTCCATAACATCAAGACGATCTTTTACCACCAGATTTTCTAAGGTCGACGGCTTTCCTCGGCAACTGAAGGCTTCGCTTATAGCGCTGGTTCTCCCTTCACACTGGATTGAGCGCCTACCCTTGGGTCCTGCTTGGCCTACGCACTACACTTCGCAATGACTGTTCCACATGTGCAGCAGAGCTCACGTCTGTTGCCACTGCTCGTGTTCCTGGTAAATATTTCGAGCACTCGCCAAGCACACCTGTCGACGTTTCCAACAACGCCGGCCGTCTACGCAGCTCTGTGCGCATCACAGTCGGTCAGCCTGCAGGAAAAGGAGGTTCCTTTTCTGCGCAGTTTATTGAGTACGAGCAGACAGTACGGGGGGTTGGCTTGATGTGATTGCATTTGTTATCCTGTTGTTGTGTTCGTATTTCAAGCAGGAATGATATGTCATAGGTTTCCTTTGCACGCGTGGTAGTGATTGTTGTGTTTCGATTTTGTATTTTCTAACGCTTTTAAAAGCTTCCCTTTCGTGAATAAAAATTCATTTGATAGTCTGCGCTTGTGTTGTGTCTTCTTGTTCGCTTTGGTCCTCGTTTCTTTTTGCGCAGCTAAGTGTGAATGGTAAGCCGAAACCCTTTACAAGTTTAACAGCGGAACTGTATGTGGCTAGCTCCTGGTGTGAGCGTCTACGTATAGGGCTGGGGAAACTCGCGGTTAACGTGACCTGGCCGTCACCCACAACGAGGAAACGTCCGAGCATGCCCCACACCCGTGTTAGTAGAGGCTTCTAAGTTTTGTAACGTTCAAAAGCACTAATGAGAAAGTGTAATCGTAGAGACATTTTCTTTTCGGCACGGAGCAAGTTTGTGAATGGACTTCTTTCAACTGGGATTTGAAGCGCCTCGGAGTGGCCGGAGGCGACATTTCAAGCGGGCAGACGAAAGATGGACGGATCAATACCCTGTGAGCATTCTTTTACAGTTTTTTTCTGTCGTTGCAAGTGAAAGGCGGAAAAGCCATTTTACGACGCGTGGAAAATGGGCAAGAACGTGAATTAACAAGGTAAAAAGTGTTGCTGGTTAATGCCAGATCTTGTGGCGAAAAACAGCGCTTAAAGGGCAACTGCAGCACTTTTTTGAGAATTTCGCGATATTCAAGGATTCGAATCTAAATAGGCTTTACGTGAAGCATGCCAATTGTTTTTGCACTAGCATTTGAAGTAGTTACGTAATGGACGATTGAATTTTGCGCTGCTGCTCAATGCACTGGAGGTGTGCACGTAAGTTCAGCGTGACGTCACGGAAGGTCTGCCTTACATTACCACTGTCGTCAGCCACACCCTGCCCTGACTCGTTAGACGCTGCCAATCAACTCTCGGCAGGGTTTGCCTTTGATGGCGTTCCTTTTTTTCCTTCAAAGCAGGCGTTTGCGCGTTGGAAATGTATACCGATACCTTCGATGACGTCATCATGCGCCCCCCCCCCTCCCAACTTGGCGTTGTGCGCTGCGGAGAACCTTAAAGGTCGTCCGGATTTGAATCAGGGACTACTTCACTATTTCAAGCGCTAAACCAAAAAGACTTCGCATGCTTTACCTGCAAGTTTCACACATTCTATCATCTCAAGCTCGTGTATTTCTAAAACCTATGCAGTTTCCCTTTTAAATCAGAGGCGGCGGCAAACGCGTCGCATCCCCACACTTCTTTGTCTCGTGTAAGCGCTGCTTTTTTGCTGCGAAAATGCGGTATTTATTTTTCAAACATTTTGTATATGCCATCGCTCGAATGGCACCCTTAACACGATGTCACCCTTCGAACATTTCCAGCGTTTCTTTTTTCCTCCACTTGCGAACTTCGGCTGTATATTCACTTGTGGAATTAAAAAAAAAGGTGTTATCATCTATTGTACTTTTTTTTCTACAAGACAGGCGCTCCAATGACTAGCGCTCTTCCCGCTGCCACACTACTTCTCTGAGCGGCGCATTAGGTAGGCCACGGCTCGCAGTCAATGCCAGGTTAGAGGAAATAGCTGACACATTGCTTCCTAACGTCAGCAGCTGTATAGGTAAAAATAAAATGAACTTAAGTTTCAGAAGCACAGAGTGAAACAAATGTGTACTGAGCGAGCACGAAATGCTGCCGCAGGACTGAACTGGTGCCTTTAAACACTGCGGCTTTACCGCATAGACCCTTGGAAAGAGGGGCGGTGAAGGGACAAGACTCCCTGCTTCCTCTGCCTGCAATTGCTTCAAGAAATGTCAACTTCATGCTTCGCAATCCTTTCTTCATAATGGCAGACATTTCGCTTAATTGCCTATTTGCCATAGCAATGCAGGAAAAACAACATGTAGTGTTCGCCTGCCCTGAGCCTCACTACATGTATTGCCGAGAAAACGGCCCGGCTAAGACGGAGACCTCCGCGATAACATGCATAATAACTGTTCAGTTATTACAAAACTTTCGAAAAAGTCATAAGCCAAGCTTTAATTTCGACATCTGATGTCACGGTTACGTTATACTGACATGACACACTCGGCGAAGTCCTCCAGTGCTCACTGAGTAATTTTTGACTATCGCTACCAACATATATGCTTTGCCAAAATCAGACCTGTGAAATTACATGCGACACACTCAGCATGTTCCGCAAATGGGAAACAAGCACCCTGGTCATGCCGTGAAGCTCTTATTTTTCGCCGTCATCCATTCGGCAATGAATGGGGAAGGAAAAAAAGAAAAATAATAAATAACGCTTAGGACATTTACAAATAAAGGGGACAAAAGGGAGAGGTGGCAAAAAGACATGGGGCAGAAATGTCCGCCATGTATCAATTCTGCTGACCGACAGTACCAGGAAGATACATGTCAGGCAAAAGGCGCGAAAAAAAATGTGTTGCGCCTGTCAGTCACACTGATAGCAAAATTGAATGTTGTTACAGGACCTTCAGCTGCGGTGTACTAAAACGTCTCTTGGCGCTGGCGGTATATTATACCCCTGTCACACGGCCAGTTTCAATGGCCATCGAGTCGAGAGCCATCGAGATTTTCGATCGCCATTGAACTCGAGGGAGTTGTGGAGCTGGTACACGGCAAATCTCAATGGCCATTGAAATCGTTCTCGTGTCTTACGCCAAGCTCGTGTGGCGCCACAATCGCTGCTTTCGGTTTCGCGCAAATAACAAAAATATATTGACGAAACTTAACTAAATGTTGAAATACACTTTCTTGCAGTCATAAGGCGCGTTCACACTTGTTCAAAAATCCGGCAAGCGAAGCGGATTCACTCGCCGCAAAAACTAGGACCTGTTCTCATCTGTTGACGCCCGGGCGAGTTGGAACGTACGGCCGCGCCGCTGCTGCTTCTCGCTTTGCGCACCACGTCGCCGCTCGCGACGTACACAGATACAGTGAGAAAAGAGCATAAATTTATGCTGTCTACGTACCACGAGCGTATGCACGCTTACGTACGCTAAACGCAGGCGCATTCTCACATTGAGTTCAGCGTATGCTAGCAGAGAGGCAAAAATAAACTTAGTCTCTAGTGGCGCCATCTGGTAGTCAAAACGGGAACCATTACTGTCAACAAACCGCCTCTCTTAGGCCTAACAGCGGCAGAATCGTCACTCTAAATAAAAAATAAAGCAAATTTATCACTTATACGTTTTCTTCTAGGCAAGATGAGACGAAGCGAAAGACCGGTGCCCCATTTATGACCAGTGAACGGACAGAAAAAGGCAGCAACAACGAGAATTCAGTCCGAAGCGAGGGGTCCGGCTTTGAAGGGCGCCGCCATGTTTGTTGTCGTTCGAAGTAATGCTAGCAACCTTGGGCAACGCTCGAAGGCCCTCGAAATCTCGATAGAGTTCCGGGCTGCTCCGTCGACTCGATAGACTATTGACTCGATGGCCATTCAAACTGGCCGTGTAGCAGCGCTCGATCGCCTTCGAGTCGATAGGCTATCGATTCGAGGGCCTTCGAAATGCCCGTGTGACAGGGGTATTAGTTTCAGAAATGGGGGCTACACCTTCCCACGCCATGGGCAAAATCATATGGAACTGAAACCATAAAAATCATGGGCGGTAATCTTTGGGGTAAGCTGCAAAAAAAAAAAATCACTTGTTTCTCTAACCACAGAGCGCGTTGAAAAAAAAAGAGAAAAAGAAAGCTCCACGATTTTTTGTTTAATTAAGGCTTGTGACACTTACAAACAGGCCCAGGTTTGCAACCGAGCCCGCTGTGTGCACCGCCATGCAGCGGAGCTTCCCAAGTGCACAGTCCACAGGCACTTGTACTCAGTTTTTAACCAGCGAGTGACCGGCGGTGGGAGTCGAACACCCCACCTCCCGCAGCCGAGACGGGCGTCTTAGCCACTACGCCACGACTGCGGTGATTAATCCTTGACATATAAAAGCATTTTCCTCGGCGATAAGACATTTCCTCCTTTCCAGGCGTGACGTCAGACAAGCTAGCGCAGCGCCACCCGTGACCGCTTAAACCGGCTTACTGACGCTTCATCCATGCGCGACGCTTTTCATGTTGTAGGCGGCCGTCACGTGGTGATAACTGGTGATGTGGTGCTCGTTCCGCCATTACTTCTGACCGTGGTCGTCATTTCGACTTCGCATTATTCGCCAACCTACCCGTCCATAACATCAAGACGATCTTTTACCACCAGATTTTCTAAGGTCGACGGCTTTCCTCGGCAACTGAAGGCTTCGCTTATAGCGCTGGTTCTCCCTTCACACTGGATTGAGCGCCTACCCTTGGGTCCTGCTTGGCCTACGCACTACACTTCGCAATGACTGTTCCACATGTGCAGCAGAGCTCACGTCTGTTGCCACTGCTCGTGTTCCTGGTAAATATTTCGAGCACTCGCCAAGCACACCTGTCGACGTTTCCAACAACGCCGGCCGTCTACGCAGCTCTGTGCGCATCACAGTCGGTCAGCCTGCAGGAAAAGGAGGTTCCTTTTCTGCGCAGTTTATTGAGTACGAGCAGACAGTACGGGGGGTTGGCTTGATGTGATTGCATTTGTTATCCTGTTGTTGTGTTCGTATTTCAAGCAGGAATGATATGTCATAGGTTTCCTTTGCACGCGTGGTAGTGATTGTTGTGTTTCGATTTTGTATTTTCTAACGCTTTTAAAAGCTTCCCTTTCGTGAATAAAAATTCATTTGATAGTCTGCGCTTGTGTTGTGTCTTCTTGTTCGCTTTGGTCCTCGTTTCTTTTTGCGCAGCTAAGTGTGAATGGTAAGCCGAAACCCTTTACAAGTTTAACAGCGGAACTGTATGTGGCTAGCTCCTGGTGTGAGCGTCTACGTATAGGGCTGGGGAAACTCGCGGTTAACGTGACCTGGCCGTCACCCACAACGAGGAAACGTCCGAGCATGCCCCACACCCGTGTTAGTAGAGGCTTCTAAGTTTTGTAACGTTCAAAAGCACTAATGAGAAAGTGTAATCGTAGAGACATTTTCTTTTCGGCACGGAGCAAGTTTGTGAATGGACTTCTTTCAACTGGGATTTGAAGCGCCTCGGAGTGGCCGGAGGCGACATTTCAAGCGGGCAGACGAAAGATGGACGGATCAATACCCTGTGAGCATTCTTTTACAGTTTTTTTCTGTCGTTGCAAGTGAAAGGCGGAAAAGCCATTTTACGACGCGTGGAAAATGGGCAAGAACGTGAATTAACAAGGTAAAAAGTGTTGCTGGTTAATGCCAGATCTTGTGGCGAAAAACAGCGCTTAAAGGGCAACTGCAGCACTTTTTTGAGAATTTCGCGATATTCAAGGATTCGAATCTAAATAGGCTTTACGTGAAGCATGCCAATTGTTTTTGCACTAGCATTTGAAGTAGTTACGTAATGGACGATTGAATTTTGCGCTGCTGCTCAATGCACTGGAGGTGTGCACGTAAGTTCAGCGTGACGTCACGGAAGGTCTGCCTTACATTACCACTGTCGTCAGCCACACCCTGCCCTGACTCGTTAGACGCTGCCAATCAACTCTCGGCAGGGTTTGCCTTTGATGGCGTTCCTTTTTTTCCTTCAAAGCAGGCGTTTGCGCGTTGGAAATGTATACCGATACCTTCGATGACGTCATCATGCGCCCCCCCCCCCCTCCCAACTTGGCGTTGTGCGCTGCGGAGAACCTTAAAGGTCGTCCGGATTTGAATCAGGGACTACTTCACTATTTCAAGCGCTAAACCAAAAAGACTTCGCATGCTTTACCTGCAAGTTTCACACATTCTATCATCTCAAGCTCGTGTATTTCTAAAACCTATGCAGTTTCCCTTTTAAATCAGAGGCGGCGGCAAACGCGTCGCATCCCCACACTTCTTTGTCTCGTGTAAGCGCTGCTTTTTTGCTGCGAAAATGCGGTATTTATTTTTCAAACATTTTGTATATGCCATCGCTCGAATGGCACCGTTAACACGATGTCACCCTTCGAACATTTCCAGCGTTTCTTTTTTCCTCCACTTGCGAACTTCGGCTGTATATTCACTTGTGGAATTAAAAAAAAAGGTGTTATCATCTATTGTAGTTTTTTTTCTACAAGACAGGCGCTCCAATGACTAGCGCTCTTCCCGCTGCCACACTACTTCTCTGAGCGGCGCATTAGGTAGGCCACGGCTCGCAGTCAATGCCAGGTTAGAGGAAATAGCTGACACATTGCTTCCTAACGTCAGCAGCTGTATAGGTAAAAATAAAATGAACTTAAGTTTCAGAAGCACAGAGTGAAACAAATGTGTACTGAGCGAGCACGAAATGCTGCCGCAGGACTGAACTGGTGCCTTTAAACACTGCGGCTTTACCGCATAGACCCTTGGAAAGAGGGGCGGTGAAGGGACAAGACTCCCTGCTTCCTCTGCCTGCAATTGCTTCAAGAAATGTCAACTTCATGCTTCGCAATCCTTTCTTCATAATGGCAGACATTTCGCTTAATTGCCTATTTGCCATAGCAATGCAGGAAAAACAACATGTAGTGTTCGCCTGCCCTGAGCCTCACTACATGTATTGCCGAGAAAACGGCCCGGCTAAGACGGAGACCTCCGCGATAACATGCATAATAACTGTTCAGTTATTACAAAACTTTCGAAAAAGTCATAAGCCAAGCTTTAATTTCGACATCTGATGTCACGGTTACGTTATACTGACATGACACACTCGGCGAAGTCCTCCAGTGCTCACTGAGTAATTTTTGACTATCGCTACCAACATATATGCTTTGCCAAAATCAGACCTGTGAAATTACATGCGACACACTCAGCATGTTCCGCAAATGGGAAACAAGCACCCTGGTCATGCCGTGAAGCTCTTTTTTTTCGCCGTCATCCATTCGGCAATGAATGGGGAAGGAAAAAAGAAAAATAATAAATAACGCTTAGGACATTTACAAATAAAGGGGACAAAAGGGAGAGGCGGCAAAAAGACATGGGGCAGAAATGTCCGCCATGTATCAATTCTGCTGACCGACAGTACCAGGAAGATACATGTCAGGCAAAAGGCGCGAAAAAAAATGTGTTGCGCCTGTCAGTCACACTGATAGCAAAATTGAATGTTGTTACAGGACCTTCAGCTGCGGTGTACTAAAACGTCTCTTGGCGCTGGCGGTATATTATACCCCTGTCACACGGCCAGTTTCAATGGCCATCGAGTCGAGAGCCATCGAGATTTTCGATCGCCATTGAACTCGAGGGAGTTGTGGAGCTGCTACACGGCAAATCTCAATGGCCATTGAAATCGTTCTCGTGTCTTACGCCAAGCTCGTGTGGCGCCACAATCGCTGCTTTCGGTTTCGCGCAAATAACAAAAATATATTGACGAAACTTAACTAAATGTTGAAATACACTTTCTTGCAGTCATAAGGCGCGTTCACACTTGTTCAAAAATCCGGCAAGCGAAGCGGATTCGCTCGCCGCAAAAACTAGGACCTGTTCTCATCTGTTGACGCCCGGGCGAGTTGGAACGGCCGCGCCGCTGCTGCTTCTCGCTTTGCGCACCACGTCGCCGCTCGCGACGTACACAGATACAGTGAGAAAAGAGAATAAATTTATGCTGTCTACGTACCACGAGCGTATGCACGCTTACGTACGCTAAACGCAGGCGCATTCTCACATTGAGTTCAGCGTATGCTAGCAGAGAGGCAAAAATAAACTTAGTCTCTAGTGGCGCCATCTGGTAGTCAAAACGGGAACCATTACTGTCAACAAACCGCCTCTCTTAGGCCTAACAGCGGCAGAATCGTCACTCTAAATAAAAAATAAAGCAAATTTATCACTTATACGTTTTCTTCTAGGCAAGATGAGACGAAGCGAAAGACCGGTGCCCCATTTATGACCAGTGAACGGACAGAAAAAGGCAGCAACAACGAGAATTCAGTCCGAAGCGAGGGGTCCGGCTTTGAAGGGCGCCGCCATGTTTGTTGTCGTTCGAAGCAATGCTAGCAACCTTGGGCAACGCTCGAAGGCCCTCGAAATCTCGATAGAGTTCCGGGCTGCTCCGTCGACTCGATAGACTATTGACTCGATGGCCATTCAAACTGGCCGTGTAGCAGCGCTCGATCGCCTTCGAGTCGATAGGCTATCGATTCGAGGGCCTTCGAAATGCCCGTGTGACAGGGGTATTAGTTTCAGAAATGGGGGCTACACCTTCCCACGCCATGGGCAAAATCATATGGAACTGAAACCATAAAAATCATGGGCGGTAATCTTTGGGGTAAGCTGCAAAAAAAAAAGAATCACTTGTTTCTCTAACCACAGAGCGCGTTGAAAAAAAAAAGAGAAAAAGAAAGCTCCACGATTTTTTGTTTAATTAAGGCTTGTGACACTTACACACAGGCTCAGGTTTGCAACCGAGCCCGCTGTGTGCACCGCCATGCAGCGGAGCTTCCCAAGTGCACAGTCCACAGGCACTTGTACTCAGTTTTTAACCAGCGAGTGACCGGCGGTGGGAGTCGAACACCCCACCTCCCGCAGCCGAGACGGGCGTCTTAGCCACTACGCCACGACTGCGGTGATTAATCCTTGACATATAAAAGCATTTTCCTCGGCGATAAGACATTTCCTCCTTTCCAGGCGTGACGTCAGACAAGCTAGCGCAGCGCCACCCGTGACCGCTTAAACCGGCTTACTGACGCTTCGTCCATGCGCGACGCTTTTCATGTTGTAGGCGGCCGTCACGTGGTGATAACTGGTGATGTGGTGCTCGTTCCGCCATTACTTCTGACCGTGGTCGTCATTTCGACTTCGCATTATTCGCCAACCTACCCGTCCATAACATCAAGACGATCTTTTACCACCAGATTTTCTAAGGTCGACGGCTTTCCTCGGCAACTGAAGGCTTCGCTTATAGCGCTGGTTCTCCCTTCACACTGGATTGAGCGCCTACCCTTGGGTCCTGCTTGGCCTACGCACTACACTTCGCAATGACTGTTCCACATGTGCAGCAGAGCTCACGTCTGTTGCCACTGCTCGTGTTCCTGGCAAATATTTCGAGCACTCGCCAAGCACACCTGTCGACGTTTCCAACAACGCCGGCCGTCTACGCAGCTCTGTGCGCATCACAGTCGGTCAGCCTGCAGGAAAAGGAGGTTCCTTTTCTGCGCAGTTTATTGAGTACGAGCAGACAGTACGGGGGGTTGGCTTGATGTGATTGCATTTGTTATCCTGTTGTTGTGTTCGTATTTCAAGCAGGAATGATATGTCATAGGTTTCCTTTGCACGCGTGGTAGTGATTGTTGTGTTTCGATTTTGTATTTTCTAACGCTTTTAAAAGCTTCCCTTTCGTGAATAAAAATTCAGTTGATAGTCTGCGCTTGTGTTGTGTCTTTTTGTTCGCTTTGGTCCTCGTTTCTTTTTGCGCAGCTAAGTGTGAATGGTAAGCCGAAACCCTTTACAAGTTTAACAGCGGAACTGTATGTGGCTAGCTCCTGGTGTGAGCGTCTACGTATAGGGCTGGGGAAACTCGCGGTTAACGTGACCTGGCCGTCACCCACAACGAGGAAACGTCCGAGCATGCCCCACACCCGTGTTAGTAGAGGCTTCTAAGTTTTGTAACGTTCAAAAGTACTAATGAGAAAGTGTAATCGTAGAGACATTTTCTTTTCGGCACGGAGCAAGTTTGTGAATGGACTTCTTTCAACTGGGATTTGAAGCGCCTCGGAGTGGCCGGAGGCGACATTTCAAGCGGGCAGACGAAAGATGGACGGATCAATACCCTGTGAGCATTCTTTTACAGTTTTTTTCTGTCTTTGCAAGTGAAAGGCGGAAAAGCCATTTTACGACGCGTGGAAAATGGGCAAGAACGTGAATTAACAAGGTAAAAAGTGTTGCTGGTTAATGCCAGATCTTGTGGCGAAAAACAGCGCTTAAAGGGCAACTGCAGCACTTTTTTGAGAATTTCGCGATATTCAAGGATTCGAATCTAAATAGGCTTTACGTGAAGCATGCCAATTGTTTTTGCACTAGCATTTGAAGTAGTTACGTAATGGACGATTGAATTTTGCGCTGCTGCTCAATGCACTGGAGGTGTGCACGTAAGTTCAGCGTGACGTCACGGAAGGTCTGCCTTACATTACCACTGTCGTCAGCCACACCCTGCCCTGACTCGTTAGACGCTGCCAATCAACTCTCGGCAGGGTTTGCCTTTGATGGCGTTCCTTTTTTTCCTTCAAAGCAGGCGTTTGCGCGTTGGAAATGTATACCGATACCTTCGATGACGTCATCATGCGCCCCCCCCCCCTCCCAACTTGGCGTTGTGCGCTGCGGAGAACCTTAAAGGTCGTCCGGATTTGAATCAGGGACTACTTCACTATTTCAAGCGCTAAACCAAAAAGACTTCGCATGCTTTACCTGCAAGTTTCACACATTCTATCATCTCAAGCTCGTGTATTTCTAAAACCTATGCAGTTTCCCTTTTAAATCAGAGGCGGCGGCAAACGCGTCGCATCCCCACACTTCTTTGTCTCGTGTAAGCGCTGCTTTTTTGCTGCGAAAATGCGGTATTTATTTTTCAAACATTTTGTATATGCCATCGCTCGAATGGCACCCTTAACACGATGTCACCCTTCGAACATTTCCAGCGTTTCTTTTTTCCTCCACTTGCGAACTTCGGCTGTATATTCACTTGTGGAATTAAAAAAAAAGGTGTTATCATCTATTGTACTTTTTTTTCTACAAGACAGGCGCTCCAATGACTAGCGCTCTTCCCGCTGCCACACTACTTCTCTGAGCGGCGCATTAGGTAGGCCACGGCTCGCAGTCAATGCCAGGTTAGAGGAAATAGCTGACACATTGCTTCCTAACGTCAGCAGCTGTATAGGTAAAAATAAAATGAACTTAAGTTTCAGAAGCACAGAGTGAAACAAATGTGTACTGAGCGAGCACGAAATGCTGCCGCAGGACTGAACTGGTGCCTTTAAACACTGCGGCTTTACCGCATAGACCCTTGGAAAGAGGGGCGGTGAAGGGACAAGACTCCCTGCTTCCTCTGCCTGCAATTGCTTCAAGAAATGTCAACTTCATGCTTCGCAATCCTTTCTTCATAATGGCAGACATTTCGCTTAATTGCCTATTTGCCATAGCAATGCAGGAAAAACAACATGTAATGTTCGCCTGCCCTGAGCCTAACTACATGTATTGCCGAGCAAACGGCCCGGCTAAGACGGAGACCTCCGCGATAACATGCATAATAACTGTTCAGTTATTACAAAACTTTCGAAAAAGTCATACGCCAAGCTTTAATTTCGACATCTGATGTCACGGTTACGTTATACTGACATGACACACTCGGCGAAGTCCTCCAGTGCTCACTGAGTAATTTTTGACTATCGCTACCAACATATATGCTTTGCCAAAATCAGACCTGTGAAATTACATGCGACACACTCAGCATGTTCCGCAAATGGGAAACAAGCACCCTGGTCATGCCGTGAAGCTCTTTTTTTTCGCCGTCATCCATTCGGCAATGAATGGGGAAGGAAAAAAAGAAAAATAATAAATAACGCTTAGGACATTTACAAATAAAGGGGACAAAAGGGAGAGGCGGCAAAAAGACATGGGGCAGAAATGTCCGCCATGTATCAATTCTGCTGACCGACAGTACCAGGAAGATACATGTCAGGCAAAAGGCGCGAAAAAAAATGTGTTGCGCCTGTCAGTCACACTGATAGCAAAATTGAATGTTGTTACAGGACCTTCAGCTGCGGTGTACTAAAACGTCTCTTGGCGCTGGCGGTATATTATACCCCTGTCACACGGCCAGTTTCAATGGCCATCGAGTCGAGAGCCATCGAGATTTTCGATCGCCATTGAACTCGAGGGAGTTGTGGAGCTGCTACACGGCAAATCTCAATGGCCATTGAAATCGTTCTCGTGTCTTACGCCAAGCTCGTGTGGCGCCACAATCGCTGCTTTCGGTTTCGCGCAAATAACAAAAATATATTGACGAAACTTAACTAAATGTTGAAATACACTTTCTTGCAGTCATAAGGCGCGTTCACACTTGTTCAAAAATCCGGCAAGCGAAGCGGATTCGCTCGCCGCAAAAACTAGGACCTGTTCTCATCTGTTGACGCCCGGGCGAGTTGGAACGGCCGCGCCGCTGCTGCTTCTCGCTTTGCGCACCACGTCGCCGCTCCTGACGTACACAGATACAGTGAGAAAAGAGCATAAATTTATGCTGTCTACGTACCACGAGCGTGTGCACGCTTACGTACGCTAAACTCAGGCGCATTCTCACATTGAGTTCAGCGTATGCTAGCAGAGAGGCAAAAATAAACTTAGTCTCTAGTGGCGCCATCTGGTAGTCAAAACGGGAACCATTACTGTCAACAAACCGCCTCTCTTAGGCCTAACAGCGGCAGAATCGTCACTCTAAATAAAAAATAAAGCAAATTTATCACTTATACGTTTTCTTCTAGGCAAGATGAGACGAAGCGAAAGACCGGTGCCCCATTTATGACCAGTGAACGGACAGAAAAAGGCAGCAACAACGAGAATTCAGTCCGAAGCGAGGGGTCCGGCTTTGAAGGGCGCCGCCATGTTTGTTGTCGTTCGAAGCAATGCTAGCAACCTTGGGCAACGCTCGAAGGCCCTCGAAATCTCGATAGAGTTCCGGGCTGCTCCGTCGACTCGATAGACTATTGACTCGATGGCCATTCAAACTGGCCGTGTAGCAGCGCTCGATCGCCTTCGAGTCGATAGGCTATCGATTCGAGGGCCTTCGAAATGCCCGTGTGACAGGGGTATTAGTTTCAGAAATGGGGGCTACACCTTCCCACGCCATGGGCAAAATCATATGGAACTGAAACCATAAAAATCATGGGCGGTAATCTTTGGGGTAAGCTGCAAAAAAAAAAAAATCACTTGTTTCTCTAACCACAGAGCGCGTTGAAAAAAAAAGAGAAAAAGAAAGCTCCACGATTTTTTGTTTAATTAAGGCTTGTGACACTTACAAACAGGCTCAGGTTTGCAACCGAGCCCGCTGTGTGCACCGCCATGCAGCGGAGCTTCCCAAGTGCACAGTCCACAGGCACTTGTACTCAGTTTTTAACCAGCGAGTGACCGGCGGTGGGAGTCGAACACCCCACCTCCCGCAGCCGAGACGGGCGTCTTAGCCACTACGCCACGACTGCTTTCTTTTTTCTTTATTGCCTGTCTTTGACACAAAACACTGGACAACACAAACAATCAACAAAAGACAATAACTATGTACACACGACTTGTGGTCAGCCAGCATAAATCTGGCTTCGTCCAATTAAAATTCACCCAACCTACAGAGCGGCTCTAGTCTTAAGAGCCACTCCGGAGGCTCCGCAGCGGCTTTCTGAATGGCCAGAAACATCTCCATACTTTCGCGAAAGTAAATTCTGGCAGGTCTTGCGTCACTGTCACAATGCCAGCCTGCCATTCTGGAGCGCCATATACAGTGGAGGCCTGTCAGCATTATTAAATCGAAAGGCACCCCATCCTCATTTTCAACACATAAGAACCGGATGCCATATGGGTCTAGTGGAAATTCTTTCTTTAATGTTCGCTGCAATACATGGGTTTATTTTTGGGATGTATTGCAGAGAACATTTACTACGCCACGACTGCGGTGATTAATCCTTGACATATAAAAGCATTTTCCTCGGCGATAAGACATTTCCTCCTTTCCAGGCGTGACGTCAGACAAGCTAGCGCAGCGCCACCCGTGACCGCTTAAACCGGCTTACCGACGCTTCGTCCATGCGCGACGCTTTTCATGTTGTAGGCGGCCGTCACGTGGTGATAACTGGTGATGTGGTGCTCGTTCCGCCATTACTTCTGACCGTGGTCGTCATTTCGACTTCGCATTATTCGCCAACCTACCCGTCCATAACATCAAGACGATCTTTTACCACCAGATTTTCTAAGGTCGACGGCTTTCCTCGGCAACTGAAGGCTTCGCTTATAGCGCTGGTTCTCCCTTCACACTGGATTGAGCGCCTACCCTTGGGTCCTGCTTGGCCTACGCACTACACTTCGCAATGACTGTTCCACATGTGCAGCAGAGCTCACGTCTATTGCCACTGCTCGTGTTCCTGGCAAATATTTCGAGCACTCGCCAAGCACACCTGTCGACGTTTCCAACAACGCCGGCCGTCTACGCAGCTCTGTGCGCATCACAGTCGGTCAGCCTGCAGGAAAAGGAGGTTCCTTTTCTGCGCAGTTTATTGAGTACGAGCAGACAGTACGGGGGGTTGGCTTGATGTGATTGCATTTGTTATCCTGTTGTTGTGTTCGTATTTCAAGCAGGAATGATATGTCATAGGTTTCCTTTGCACGCGTGGTAGTGATTGTTGTGTTTCGATTTTGTATTTTCTAACGCTTTTAAAAGCTTCCCTTTCGTGAAAAATTCAGTTGATAGTCTGCGCTTGTGTTGTGTCTTCTTGTTCGCTTTGGTCCTCGTTTCTTTTTGCGCAGCTAAGTGTGAATGGTAAGCCGAAACCCTTTACAAGTTTAACAGCGGAACTGTATGTGGCTAGCTCCTGGTGTGAGCGTCTACGTATAGGGCTGGGGAAACTCGCGGTTAACGTGACCTGGCCGTCACCCACAACGAGGAAACGTCCGAGCATGCCCCACACCCGTGTTAGTAGAGGCTTCTAAGTTTTGTAACGTTCAAAAGCACTAATGAGAAAGTGTAATCGTAGAGACATTTTCTTTTCGGCACGGAGCAAGTTTGTGAATGGACTTCTTTCAACTGGGATTTGAAGCGCCTCGGAGTGGCCGGAGGCGACATTTCAAGCGGGCAGACGAAAGATGGACGGATCAATACCCTGTGAGCATTCTTTTACAGTTTTTTTCTGTCGTTGCAAGTGAAAGGCGGAAAAGCCATTTTACGACGCGTGGAAAATGGGCAAGAACGTGAATTAACAAGGTAAAAAGTGTTGCTGGTTAATGCCAGATCTTGTGGCGAAAAACAGCGCTTAAAGGGCAACTGCAGCACTTTTTTGAGAATTTCGCGATATTCAAGGATTCGAATCTAAATAGGCTTTACGTGAAGCATGCCAATTGTTTTTGCACTAGCATTTGAAGTAGTTACGTAATGGACGATTGAATTTTGCGCTGCTGCTCAATGCACTGGAGGTGTGCACGTAAGTTCAGCGTGACGTCACGGAAGGTCTGCCTTACATTACCACTGTCGTCAGCCACACCCTGCCCTGACTCGTTAGACGCTGCCAATCAACTCTCGGCAGGGTTTGCCTTTGATGGCGTTCCTTTTTTTCCTTCAAAGCAGGCGTTTGCGCGTTGGAAATGTATACCGATACCTTCGATGACGTCATCATGCGCCCCCCCCCCCCTCCCAACTTGGCGTTGTGCGCTGCGGAGAACCTTAAAGGTCGTCCGGATTTGAATCAGGGACTACTTCACTATTTCAAGCGCTAAACCAAAAAGACTTCGCATGCTTTACCTGCAAGTTTCACACATTCTATCATCTCAAGCTCGTGTATTTCTAAAACCTATGCAGTTTCCCTTTTAAATCAGAGGCGGCGGCAAACGCGTCGCATCCCCACACTTCTTTGTCTCGTGTAAGCGCTGCTTTTTTGCTGCGAAAATGCGGTATTTATTTTTCAAACATTTTGTATATGCCATCGCTCGAATGGCACCCTTAACACGATGTCACCCTTCGAACATTTCCAGCGTTTCTTTTTTCCTCCACTTGCGAACTTCGGCTGTATATTCACTTGTGGAATTAAAAAAAAGGTGTTATCATCTATTGTACTTTTTTTTCTACAAGACAGGCGCTCCAATGACTAGCGCTCTTCCCGCTGCCACACTACTTCTCTGAGCGGCGCATTAGGTAGGCCACGGCTCGCAGTCAATGCCAGGTTAGAGGAAATAGCTGACACATTGCTTCCTAACGTCAGCAGCTGTATAGGTAAAAATAAAATGAACTTAAGTTTCAGAAGCACAGAGTGAAACAAATGTGTACTGAGCGAGCACGAAATGCTGCCGCAGGACTGAACTGGTGCCTTTAAACACTGCGGCTTTACCGCATAGACCCTTGGAAAGAGGGGCGGTGAAGGGACAAGACTCCCTGCTTCCTCTGCCTGCAATTGCTTCAAGAAATGTCAACTTCATGCTTCGCAATCCTTTCTTCATAATGGCAGACATTTCGCTTAATTGCCTATTTGCCATAGCAATGCAGGAAAAACAACATGTAGTGTTCGCCTGCCCTGAGCCTCACTACATGTATTGCCGAGAAAACGGCCCGGCTAAGACGGAGACCTCCGCGATAACATGCATAATAACTGCTCAGTTATTACAAAACTTTCGAAAAAGTCATAAGCCAAGC
This sequence comes from Amblyomma mixtum, assembly GCF_055824585.1. Lineage (NCBI taxonomy): Eukaryota > Metazoa > Arthropoda > Arachnida > Ixodida > Ixodidae > Amblyomma > Amblyomma mixtum. The sequence continues at coordinate 134,347,994 of NC_143019.1, read as the reverse complement.
TTTAATTTCGACATCTGATGTCACGGTTACGTTATACTGACATGACACACTCGGCGAAGTCCTCCAGTGCTCACTGAGTAATTTTTGACTATCGCTACCAACATATATGCTTTGCCAAAATCAGACCTGTGAAATTACATGCGACACACTCAGCATGTTCCGCAAATGGGAAACAAGCACCCTGGTCATGCCGTGAAGCTCTTTTTTTTCGCCGTCATCCATTCGGCAATGAATGGGGAAGGAAAAAAAGAAAAATAATAAATAACGCTTAGGACATTTACAAATAAAGGGGACAAAAGGGAGAGGCGGCAAAAAGACATGGGGCAGAAATGTCCGCCATGTATCAATTCTGCTGACCGACAGTACCAGGAAGATACATGTCAGGCAAAAGGCGCGAAAAAAAATGTGTTGCGCCTGTCAGTCACACTGATAGCAAACTTGAATGTTGTTACAGGACCTTCAGCTGCGGTGTACTAAAACGTCTCTTGGCGCTGGCGGTATATTATACCCCTGTCACACGGCCAGTTTCAATGGCCATCGAGTCGAGAGCCATCGAGATTTTCGATCGCCATTGAACTCGAGGGAGTTGTGGAGCTGCTACACGGCAAATCTCAATGGCCATTGAAATCGTTCTCGTGTCTTACGCCAAGCTCGTGTGGCGCCACAATCGCTGCTTTCGGTTTCGCGCAAATAACAAAAATATATTGACGAAACTTAACTAAATGTTGAAATACACTTTCTTGCAGTCATAAGGCGCGTTCACACTTGTTCAAAAATCCGGCAAGCGAAGCGGATTCGCTCGCCGCAAAAACTAGGACCTGTTCTCATCTGTTGACGCCCGGGCGAGTTGGAACGGCCGCGCCGCTGCTGCTTCTCGCTTTGCGCACCACGTCGCCGCTCGCGACGTACACAGATACAGTGAGAAAAGAGCATAAATTTATGCTGTCTACGTACCACGAGCGTATGCACGCTTACGTACGCTAAACGCAGGCGCATTCTCACATTGAGTTCAGCGTATGCTAGCAGAGAGGCAAAAATAAACTTAGTCTCTAGTGGCGCCATCTGGTAGTCAAAACGGGAACCATTACTGTCAACAAACCGCCTCTCTTAGGCCTAACAGCGGCAGAATCGTCACTCTAAATAAAAAATAAAGCAAATTTATCACTTATACGTTTTCTTCTAGGCAAGATGAGACGAAGCGAAAGACCGGTGCCCCATTTATGACCAGTGAACGGACAGAAAAAGGCAGCAACAACGAGAATTCAGTCCGAAGCGAGGGGTCCGGCTTTGAAGGGCGCCGCCATGTTTGTTGTCGTTCGAAGTAATGCTAGCAACCTTGGGCAACGCTCGAAGGCCCTCGAAATCTCGATAGAGTTCCGGGCTGCTCCGTCGACTCGATAGACTATTGACTCGATGGCCATTCAAACTGGCCGTGTAGCAGCGCTCGATCGCCTTCGAGTCGATAGGCTATCGATTCGAGGGCCTTCGAAATGCCCGTGTGACAGGGGTATTAGTTTCAGAAATGGGGGCTACACCTTCCCACGCCATGGGCAAAATCATATGGAACTGAAACCATAAAAATCATGGGCGGTAATCTTTGGGGTAAGCTGCAAAAAAAAAAAATCACTTGTTTCTCTAACCACAGAGCGCGTTGAAAAAAAAAAAGAGAAAAAGAAAGCTCCACGATTTTTTGTTTAATTAAGGCTTGTGACACTTACAAACAGGCCCAGGTTTGCAACCGAGCCCGCTGTGTGCACCGCCATGCAGCGGAGCTTCCCAAGTGCACAGTCCACAGGCACTTGTACTCAGTTTTTAACCAGCGAGTGACCGGCGGTGGGAGTCGAACACCCCACCTCCCGCAGCCGAGACGGGCGTCTTAGCCACTACGCCACGACTGCGGTGATTAATCCTTGACATATAAAAGCATTTTCCTCGGCGATAAGACATTTCCTCCTTTCCAGGCGTGACGTCAGACAAGCTAGCGCAGCGCCACCCGTGACCGCTTAAACCGGCTTACTGACGCTTCGTCCATGCGCGACGCTTTTCATGTTGTAGGCGGCCGTCACGTGGTGATAACTGGTGATGTGGTGCTCGTTCCGCCATTACTTCTGACCGTGGTCGTCATTTCGACTTCGCATTATTCGCCAACCTACCCGTCCATAACATCAAGACGATCTTTTACCACCAGATTTTCTAAGGTCGACGGCTTTCCTCGGCAACTGAAGGCTTCGCTTATAGCGCTGGTTCTCCCTTCACACTGGATTGAGCGCCTACCCTTGGGTCCTGCTTGGCCTACGCACTACACTTCGCAATGACTGTTCCACATGTGCAGCAGAGCTCACGTCTGTTGCCACTGCTCGTGTTCCTGGTAAATATTTCGAGCACTCGCCAAGCACACCTGTCGACGTTTCCAACAACGCCGGCCGTCTACGCAGCTCTGTGCGCATCACAGTCGGTCAGCCTGCAGGAAAAGGAGGTTCCTTTTCTGCGCAGTTTATTGAGTACGAGCAGACAGTACGGGGGGTTGGCTTGATGTGATTGCATTTGTTATCCTGTTGTTGTGTTCGTATTTCAAGCAGGAATGATATGTCATAGGTTTCCTTTGCACGCGTGGTAGTGATTGTTGTGTTTCGATTTTGTATTTTCTAACGCTTTTAAAAGCTTCCCTTTCGTGAATAAAAATTCATTTGATAGTCTGCGCTTGTGTTGTGTCTTCTTGTTCGCTTTGGTCCTCGTTTCTTTTTGCGCAGCTAAGTGTGAATGGTAAGCCGAAACCCTTTACAAGTTTAACAGCGGAACTGTATGTGGCTAGCTCCTGGTGTGAGCGTCTACGTATAGGGCTGGGGAAACTCGCGGTTAACGTGACCTGGCCGTCACCCACAACGAGGAAACGTCCGAGCATGCCCCACACCCGTGTTAGTAGAGGCTTCTAAGTTTTGTAACGTTCAAAAGCACTAATGAGAAAGTGTAATCGTAGAGACATTTTCTTTTCGGCACGGAGCAAGTTTGTGAATGGACTTCTTTCAACTGGGATTTGAAGCGCCTCGGAGTGGCCGGAGGCGACATTTCAAGCGGGCAGACGAAAGATGGACGGATCAATACCCTGTGAGCATTCTTTTACAGTTTTTTTCTGTCGTTGCAAGTGAAAGGCGGAAAAGCCATTTTACGACGCGTGGAAAATGGGCAAGAACGTGAATTAACAAGGTAAAAAGTGTTGCTGGTTAATGCCAGATCTTGTGGCGAAAAACAGCGCTTAAAGGGCAACTGCAGCACTTTTTTGAGAATTTCGCGATATTCAAGGATTCGAATCTAAATAGGCTTTACGTGAAGCATGCCAATTGTTTTTGCACTAGCATTTGAAGTAGTTACGTAATGGACGATTGAATTTTGCGCTGCTGCTCAATGCACTGGAGGTGTGCACGTAAGTTCAGCGTGACGTCACGGAAGGTCTGCCTTACATTACCACTGTCGTCAGCCACACCCTGCCCTGACTCGTTAGACGCTGCCAATCAACTCTCGGCAGGGTTTGCCTTTGATGGCGTTCCTTTTTTTCCTTCAAAGCAGGCGTTTGCGCGTTGGAAATGTATACCGATACCTTCGATGACGTCATCATGCGCCCCCCCCCCCCTCCCAACTTGGCGTTGTGCGCTGCGGAGAACCTTAAAGGTCGTCCGGATTTGAATCAGGGACTACTTCACTATTTCAAGCGCTAAACCAAAAAGACTTCGCATGCTTTACCTGCAAGTTTCACACATTCTATCATCTCAAGCTCGTGTATTTCTAAAACCTATGCAGTTTCCCTTTTAAATCAGAGGCGGCGGCAAACGCGTCGCATCCCCACACTTCTTTGTCTCGTGTAAGCGCTGCTTTTTTGCTGCGAAAATGCGGTATTTATTTTTCAAACATTTTGTATATGCCATCGCTCGAATGGCACCCTTAACACGATGTCACCCTTCGAACATTTCCAGCGTTTCTTTTTTCCTCCACTTGCGAACTTCGGCTGTATATTCACTTGTGGAATTAAAAAAAAAGGTGTTATCATCTATTGTACTTTTTTTTCTACAAGACAGGCGCTCCAATGACTAGCGCTCTTCCCGCTGCCACACTACTTCTCTGAGCGGCGCATTAGGTAGGCCACGGCTCGCAGTCAATGCCAGGTTAGAGGAAATAGCTGACACATTGCTTCCTAACGTCAGCAGCTGTATAGGTAAAAATAAAATGAACTTAAGTTTCAGAAGCACAGAGTGAAACAAATGTGTACTGAGCGAGCACGAAATGCTGCCGCAGGACTGAACTGGTGCCTTTAAACACTGCGGCTTTACCGCATAGACCCTTGGAAAGAGGGGCGGTGAAGGGACAAGACTCCCTGCTTCCTCTGCCTGCAATTGCTTCAAGAAATGTCAACTTCATGCTTCGCAATCCTTTCTTCATAATGGCAGACATTTCGCTTAATTGCCTATTTGCCATAGCAATGCAGGAAAAACAACATGTAGTGTTCGCCTGCCCTGAGCCTCACTACATGTATTGCCGAGAAAACGGCCCGGCTAAGACGGAGACCTCCGCGATAACATGCATAATAACTGTTCAGTTATTACAAAACTTTCGAAAAAGTCATAAGCCAAGCTTTAATTTCGACATCTGATGTCACGGTTACGTTATACTGACATGACACACTCGGCGAAGTCCTCCAGTGCTCACTGAGTAATTTTTGACTATCGCTACCAACATATATGCTTTGCCAAAATCAGACCTGTGAAATTACATGCGACACACTCAGCATGTTCCGCAAATGGGAAACAAGCACCCTGGTCATGCCGTGAAGCTCTTATTTTTCGCCGTCATCCATTCGGCAATGAATGGGGAAGGAAAAAAAGAAAAATAATAAATAACGCTTAGGACATTTACAAATAAAGGGGACAAAAGGGAGAGGTGGCAAAAAGACATGGGGCAGAAATGTCCGCCATGTATCAATTCTGCTGACCGACAGTACCAGGAAGATACATGTCAGGCAAAAGGCGCGAAAAAAAATGTGTTGCGCCTGTCAGTCACACTGATAGCAAAATTGAATGTTGTTACAGGACCTTCAGCTGCGGTGTACTAAAACGTCTCTTGGCGCTGGCGGTATATTATACCCCTGTCACACGGCCAGTTTCAATGGCCATCGAGTCGAGAGCCATCGAGATTTTCGATCGCCATTGAACTCGAGGGAGTTGTGGAGCTGGTACACGGCAAATCTCAATGGCCATTGAAATCGTTCTCGTGTCTTACGCCAAGCTCGTGTGGCGCCACAATCGCTGCTTTCGGTTTCGCGCAAATAACAAAAATATATTGACGAAACTTAACTAAATGTTGAAATACACTTTCTTGCAGTCATAAGGCGCGTTCACACTTGTTCAAAAATCCGGCAAGCGAAGCGGATTCACTCGCCGCAAAAACTAGGACCTGTTCTCATCTGTTGACGCCCGGGCGAGTTGGAACGTACGGCCGCGCCGCTGCTGCTTCTCGCTTTGCGCACCACGTCGCCGCTCGCGACGTACACAGATACAGTGAGAAAAGAGCATAAATTTATGCTGTCTACGTACCACGAGCGTATGCACGCTTACGTACGCTAAACGCAGGCGCATTCTCACATTGAGTTCAGCGTATGCTAGCAGAGAGGCAAAAATAAACTTAGTCTCTAGTGGCGCCATCTGGTAGTCAAAACGGGAACCATTACTGTCAACAAACCGCCTCTCTTAGGCCTAACAGCGGCAGAATCGTCACTCTAAATAAAAAATAAAGCAAATTTATCACTTATACGTTTTCTTCTAGGCAAGATGAGACGAAGCGAAAGACCGGTGCCCCATTTATGACCAGTGAACGGACAGAAAAAGGCAGCAACAACGAGAATTCAGTCCGAAGCGAGGGGTCCGGCTTTGAAGGGCGCCGCCATGTTTGTTGTCGTTCGAAGTAATGCTAGCAACCTTGGGCAACGCTCGAAGGCCCTCGAAATCTCGATAGAGTTCCGGGCTGCTCCGTCGACTCGATAGACTATTGACTCGATGGCCATTCAAACTGGCCGTGTAGCAGCGCTCGATCGCCTTCGAGTCGATAGGCTATCGATTCGAGGGCCTTCGAAATGCCCGTGTGACAGGGGTATTAGTTTCAGAAATGGGGGCTACACCTTCCCACGCCATGGGCAAAATCATATGGAACTGAAACCATAAAAATCATGGGCGGTAATCTTTGGGGTAAGCTGCAAAAAAAAAAAATCACTTGTTTCTCTAACCACAGAGCGCGTTGAAAAAAAAAGAGAAAAAGAAAGCTCCACGATTTTTTGTTTAATTAAGGCTTGTGACACTTACAAACAGGCCCAGGTTTGCAACCGAGCCCGCTGTGTGCACCGCCATGCAGCGGAGCTTCCCAAGTGCACAGTCCACAGGCACTTGTACTCAGTTTTTAACCAGCGAGTGACCGGCGGTGGGAGTCGAACACCCCACCTCCCGCAGCCGAGACGGGCGTCTTAGCCACTACGCCACGACTGCGGTGATTAATCCTTGACATATAAAAGCATTTTCCTCGGCGATAAGACATTTCCTCCTTTCCAGGCGTGACGTCAGACAAGCTAGCGCAGCGCCACCCGTGACCGCTTAAACCGGCTTACTGACGCTTCATCCATGCGCGACGCTTTTCATGTTGTAGGCGGCCGTCACGTGGTGATAACTGGTGATGTGGTGCTCGTTCCGCCATTACTTCTGACCGTGGTCGTCATTTCGACTTCGCATTATTCGCCAACCTACCCGTCCATAACATCAAGACGATCTTTTACCACCAGATTTTCTAAGGTCGACGGCTTTCCTCGGCAACTGAAGGCTTCGCTTATAGCGCTGGTTCTCCCTTCACACTGGATTGAGCGCCTACCCTTGGGTCCTGCTTGGCCTACGCACTACACTTCGCAATGACTGTTCCACATGTGCAGCAGAGCTCACGTCTGTTGCCACTGCTCGTGTTCCTGGTAAATATTTCGAGCACTCGCCAAGCACACCTGTCGACGTTTCCAACAACGCCGGCCGTCTACGCAGCTCTGTGCGCATCACAGTCGGTCAGCCTGCAGGAAAAGGAGGTTCCTTTTCTGCGCAGTTTATTGAGTACGAGCAGACAGTACGGGGGGTTGGCTTGATGTGATTGCATTTGTTATCCTGTTGTTGTGTTCGTATTTCAAGCAGGAATGATATGTCATAGGTTTCCTTTGCACGCGTGGTAGTGATTGTTGTGTTTCGATTTTGTATTTTCTAACGCTTTTAAAAGCTTCCCTTTCGTGAATAAAAATTCATTTGATAGTCTGCGCTTGTGTTGTGTCTTCTTGTTCGCTTTGGTCCTCGTTTCTTTTTGCGCAGCTAAGTGTGAATGGTAAGCCGAAACCCTTTACAAGTTTAACAGCGGAACTGTATGTGGCTAGCTCCTGGTGTGAGCGTCTACGTATAGGGCTGGGGAAACTCGCGGTTAACGTGACCTGGCCGTCACCCACAACGAGGAAACGTCCGAGCATGCCCCACACCCGTGTTAGTAGAGGCTTCTAAGTTTTGTAACGTTCAAAAGCACTAATGAGAAAGTGTAATCGTAGAGACATTTTCTTTTCGGCACGGAGCAAGTTTGTGAATGGACTTCTTTCAACTGGGATTTGAAGCGCCTCGGAGTGGCCGGAGGCGACATTTCAAGCGGGCAGACGAAAGATGGACGGATCAATACCCTGTGAGCATTCTTTTACAGTTTTTTTCTGTCGTTGCAAGTGAAAGGCGGAAAAGCCATTTTACGACGCGTGGAAAATGGGCAAGAACGTGAATTAACAAGGTAAAAAGTGTTGCTGGTTAATGCCAGATCTTGTGGCGAAAAACAGCGCTTAAAGGGCAACTGCAGCACTTTTTTGAGAATTTCGCGATATTCAAGGATTCGAATCTAAATAGGCTTTACGTGAAGCATGCCAATTGTTTTTGCACTAGCATTTGAAGTAGTTACGTAATGGACGATTGAATTTTGCGCTGCTGCTCAATGCACTGGAGGTGTGCACGTAAGTTCAGCGTGACGTCACGGAAGGTCTGCCTTACATTACCACTGTCGTCAGCCACACCCTGCCCTGACTCGTTAGACGCTGCCAATCAACTCTCGGCAGGGTTTGCCTTTGATGGCGTTCCTTTTTTTCCTTCAAAGCAGGCGTTTGCGCGTTGGAAATGTATACCGATACCTTCGATGACGTCATCATGCGCCCCCCCCCCCTCCCAACTTGGCGTTGTGCGCTGCGGAGAACCTTAAAGGTCGTCCGGATTTGAATCAGGGACTACTTCACTATTTCAAGCGCTAAACCAAAAAGACTTCGCATGCTTTACCTGCAAGTTTCACACATTCTATCATCTCAAGCTCGTGTATTTCTAAAACCTATGCAGTTTCCCTTTTAAATCAGAGGCGGCGGCAAACGCGTCGCATCCCCACACTTCTTTGTCTCGTGTAAGCGCTGCTTTTTTGCTGCGAAAATGCGGTATTTATTTTTCAAACATTTTGTATATGCCATCGCTCGAATGGCACCGTTAACACGATGTCACCCTTCGAACATTTCCAGCGTTTCTTTTTTCCTCCACTTGCGAACTTCGGCTGTATATTCACTTGTGGAATTAAAAAAAAAGGTGTTATCATCTATTGTAGTTTTTTTTCTACAAGACAGGCGCTCCAATGACTAGCGCTCTTCCCGCTGCCACACTACTTCTCTGAGCGGCGCATTAGGTAGGCCACGGCTCGCAGTCAATGCCAGGTTAGAGGAAATAGCTGACACATTGCTTCCTAACGTCAGCAGCTGTATAGGTAAAAATAAAATGAACTTAAGTTTCAGAAGCACAGAGTGAAACAAATGTGTACTGAGCGAGCACGAAATGCTGCCGCAGGACTGAACTGGTGCCTTTAAACACTGCGGCTTTACCGCATAGACCCTTGGAAAGAGGGGCGGTGAAGGGACAAGACTCCCTGCTTCCTCTGCCTGCAATTGCTTCAAGAAATGTCAACTTCATGCTTCGCAATCCTTTCTTCATAATGGCAGACATTTCGCTTAATTGCCTATTTGCCATAGCAATGCAGGAAAAACAACATGTAGTGTTCGCCTGCCCTGAGCCTCACTACATGTATTGCCGAGAAAACGGCCCGGCTAAGACGGAGACCTCCGCGATAACATGCATAATAACTGTTCAGTTATTACAAAACTTTCGAAAAAGTCATAAGCCAAGCTTTAATTTCGACATCTGATGTCACGGTTACGTTATACTGACATGACACACTCGGCGAAGTCCTCCAGTGCTCGCTGAGTAATTTTTGACTATCGCTACCAACATATATGCTTTGCCAAAATCAGACCTGTGAAATTACATGCGACACACTCAGCATGTTCCGCAAATGGGAAACAAGCACCCTGGTCATGCCGTGAAGCTCTTTTTTTTCGCCGTCATCCATTCGGCAATGAATGGGGAAGGAAAAAAGAAAAATAATAAATAACGCTTAGGACATTTACAAATAAAGGGGACAAAAGGGAGAGGCGGCAAAAAGACATGGGGCAGAAATGTCCGCCATGTATCAATTCTGCTGACCGACAGTACCAGGAAGATACATGTCAGGCAAAAGGCGCGAAAAAAAATGTGTTGCGCCTGTCAGTCACACTGATAGCAAAATTGAATGTTGTTACAGGACCTTCAGCTGCGGTGTACTAAAACGTCTCTTGGCGCTGGCGGTATATTATACCCCTGTCACACGGCCAGTTTCAATGGCCATCGAGTCGAGAGCCATCGAGATTTTCGATCGCCATTGAACTCGAGGGAGTTGTGGAGCTGCTACACGGCAAATCTCAATGGCCATTGAAATCGTTCTCGTGTCTTACGCCAAGCTCGTGTGGCGCCACAATCGCTGCTTTCGGTTTCGCGCAAATAACAAAAATATATTGACGAAACTTAACTAAATGTTGAAATACACTTTCTTGCAGTCATAAGGCGCGTTCACACTTGTTCAAAAATCCGGCAAGCGAAGCGGATTCACTCGCCGCAAAAACTAGGACCTGTTCTCATCTGTTGACGCCCGGGCGAGTTGGAACGTACGGCCGCGCCGCTGCTGCTTCTCGCTTTGCGCACCACGTCGCCGCTCGCGACGTACACAGATACAGTGAGAAAAGAGCATAAATTTATGCTGTCTACGTACCACGAGCGTATGCACGCTTACGTACGCTAAACGCAGGCGCATTCTCACATTGAGTTCAGCGTATGCTAGCAGAGAGGCAAAAATAAACTTAGTCTCTAGTGGCGCCATCTGGTAGTCAAAACGGGAACCATTACTGTCAACAAACCGCCTCTCTTAGGCCTAACAGCGGCAGAATCGTCACTCTAAATAAAAAATAAAGCAAATTTATCACTTATACGTTTTCTTCTAGGCAAGATGAGACGAAGCGAAAGACCGGTGCCCCATTTATGACCAGTGAACGGACAGAAAAAGGCAGCAACAACGAGAATTCAGTCCGAAGCGAGGGGTCCGGCTTTGAAGGGCGCCGCCATGTTTGTTGTCGTTCGAAGTAATGCTAGCAACCTTGGGCAACGCTCGAAGGCCCTCGAAATCTCGATAGAGTTCCGGGCTGCTCCGTCGACTCGATAGACTATTGACTCGATGGCCATTCAAACTGGCCGTGTAGCAGCGCTCGATCGCCTTCGAGTCGATAGGCTATCGATTCGAGGGCCTTCGAAATGCCCGTGTGACAGGGGTATTAGTTTCAGAAATGGGGGCTACACCTTCCCACGCCATGGGCAAAATCATATGGAACTGAAACCATAAAAATCATGGGCGGTAATCTTTGGGGTAAGCTGCAAAAAAAAAAAATCACTTGTTTCTCTAACCACAGAGCGCGTTGAAAAAAAAAGAGAAAAAGAAAGCTCCACGATTTTTTGTTTAATTAAGGCTTGTGACACTTACAAACAGGCCCAGGTTTGCAACCGAGCCCGCTGTGTGCACCGCCATGCAGCGGAGCTTCCCAAGTGCACAGTCCACAGGCACTTGTACTCAGTTTTTAACCAGCGAGTGACCGGCGGTGGGAGTCGAACACCCCACCTCCCGCAGCCGAGACGGGCGTCTTAGCCACTACGCCACGACTGCGGTGATTAATCCTTGACATATAAAAGCATTTTCCTCGGCGATAAGACATTTCCTCCTTTCCAGGCGTGACGTCAGACAAGCTAGCGCAGCGCCACCCGTGACCGCTTAAACCGGCTTACTGACGCTTCATCCATGCGCGACGCTTTTCATGTTGTAGGCGGCCGTCACGTGGTGATAACTGGTGATGTGGTGCTCGTTCCGCCATTACTTCTGACCGTGGTCGTCATTTCGACTTCGCATTATTCGCCAACCTACCCGTCCATAACATCAAGACGATCTTTTACCACCAGATTTTCTAAGGTCGACGGCTTTCCTCGGCAACTGAAGGCTTCGCTTATAGCGCTGGTTCTCCCTTCACACTGGATTGAGCGCCTACCCTTGGGTCCTGCTTGGCCTACGCACTACACTTCGCAATGACTGTTCCACATGTGCAGCAGAGCTCACGTCTGTTGCCACTGCTCGTGTTCCTGGTAAATATTTCGAGCACTCGCCAAGCACACCTGTCGACGTTTCCAACAACGCCGGCCGTCTACGCAGCTCTGTGCGCATCACAGTCGGTCAGCCTGCAGGAAAAGGAGGTTCCTTTTCTGCGCAGTTTATTGAGTACGAGCAGACAGTACGGGGGGTTGGCTTGATGTGATTGCATTTGTTATCCTGTTGTTGTGTTCGTATTTCAAGCAGGAATGATATGTCATAGGTTTCCTTTGCACGCGTGGTAGTGATTGTTGTGTTTCGATTTTGTATTTTCTAACGCTTTTAAAAGCTTCCCTTTCGTGAATAAAAATTCATTTGATAGTCTGCGCTTGTGTTGTGTCTTCTTGTTCGCTTTGGTCCTCGTTTCTTTTTGCGCAGCTAAGTGTGAATGGTAAGCCGAAACCCTTTACAAGTTTAACAGCGGAACTGTATGTGGCTAGCTCCTGGTGTGAGCGTCTACGTATAGGGCTGGGGAAACTCGCGGTTAACGTGACCTGGCCGTCACCCACAACGAGGAAACGTCCGAGCATGCCCCACACCCGTGTTAGTAGAGGCTTCTAAGTTTTGTAACGTTCAAAAGCACTAATGAGAAAGTGTAATCGTAGAGACATTTTCTTTTCGGCACGGAGCAAGTTTGTGAATGGACTTCTTTCAACTGGGATTTGAAGCGCCTCGGAGTGGCCGGAGGCGACATTTCAAGCGGGCAGACGAAAGATGGACGGATCAATACCCTGTGAGCATTCTTTTACAGTTTTTTTCTGTCGTTGCAAGTGAAAGGCGGAAAAGCCATTTTACGACGCGTGGAAAATGGGCAAGAACGTGAATTAACAAGGTAAAAAGTGTTGCTGGTTAATGCCAGATCTTGTGGCGAAAAACAGCGCTTAAAGGGCAACTGCAGCACTTTTTTGAGAATTTCGCGATATTCAAGGATTCGAATCTAAATAGGCTTTACGTGAAGCATGCCAATTGTTTTTGCACTAGCATTTGAAGTAGTTACGTAATGGACGATTGAATTTTGCGCTGCTGCTCAATGCACTGGAGGTGTGCACGTAAGTTCAGCGTGACGTCACGGAAGGTCTGCCTTACATTACCACTGTCGTCAGCCACACCCTGCCCTGACTCGTTAGACGCTGCCAATCAACTCTCGGCAGGGTTTGCCTTTGATGGCGTTCCTTTTTTTCCTTCAAAGCAGGCGTTTGCGCGTTGGAAATGTATACCGATACCTTCGATGACGTCATCATGCGCCCCCCCCCCCCTCCCAACTTGGCGTTGTGCGCTGCGGAGAACCTTAAAGGTCGTCCGGATTTGAATCAGGGACTACTTCACTATTTCAAGCGCTAAACCAAAAAGACTTCGCATGCTTTACCTGCAAGTTTCACACATTCTATCATCTCAAGCTCGTGTATTTCTAAAACCTATGCAGTTTCCCTTTTAAATCAGAGGCGGCGGCAAACGCGTCGCATCCCCACACTTCTTTGTCTCGTGTAAGCGCTGCTTTTTTGCTGCGAAAATGCGGTATTTATTTTTCAAACATTTTGTATATGCCATCGCTCGAATGGCACCGTTAACACGATGTCACCCTTCGAACATTTCCAGCGTTTCTTTTTTCCTCCACTTGCGAACTTCGGCTGTATATTCACTTGTGGAATTAAAAAAAAAGGTGTTATCATCTATTGTAGTTTTTTTTCTACAAGACAGGCGCTCCAATGACTAGCGCTCTTCCCGCTGCCACACTACTTCTCTGAGCGGCGCATTAGGTAGGCCACGGCTCGCAGTCAATGCCAGGTTAGAGGAAATAGCTGACACATTGCTTCCTAACGTCAGCAGCTGTATAGGTAAAAATAAAATGAACTTAAGTTTCAGAAGCACAGAGTGAAACAAATGTGTACTGAGCGAGCACGAAATGCTGCCGCAGGACTGAACTGGTGCCTTTAAACACTGCGGCTTTACCGCATAGACCCTTGGAAAGAGGGGCGGTGAAGGGACAAGACTCCCTGCTTCCTCTGCCTGCAATTGCTTCAAGAAATGTCAACTTCATGCTTCGCAATCCTTTCTTCATAATGGCAGACATTTCGCTTAATTGCCTATTTGCCATAGCAATGCAGGAAAAACAACATGTAGTGTTCGCCTGCCCTGAGCCTCACTACATGTATTGCCGAGAAAACGGCCCGGCTAAGACGGAGACCTCCGCGATAACATGCATAATAACTGTTCAGTTATTACAAAACTTTCGAAAAAGTCATAAGCCAAGCTTTAATTTCGACATCTGATGTCACGGTTACGTTATACTGACATGACACACTCGGCGAAGTCCTCCAGTGCTCACTGAGTAATTTTTGACTATCGCTACCAACATATATGCTTTGCCAAAATCAGACCTGTGAAATTACATGCGACACACTCAGCATGTTCCGCAAATGGGAAACAAGCACCCTGGTCATGCCGTGAAGCTCTTTTTTTTCGCCGTCATCCATTCGGCAATGAATGGGGAAGGAAAAAAGAAAAATAATAAATAACGCTTAGGACATTTACAAATAAAGGGGACAAAAGGGAGAGGCGGCAAAAAGACATGGGGCAGAAATGTCCGCCATGTATCAATTCTGCTGACCGACAGTACCAGGAAGATACATGTCAGGCAAAAGGCGCGAAAAAAAATGTGTTGCGCCTGTCAGTCACACTGATAGCAAAATTGAATGTTGTTACAGGACCTTCAGCTGCGGTGTACTAAAACGTCTCTTGGCGCTGGCGGTATATTATACCCCTGTCACACGGCCAGTTTCAATGGCCATCGAGTCGAGAGCCATCGAGATTTTCGATCGCCATTGAACTCGAGGGAGTTGTGGAGCTGCTACACGGCAAATCTCAATGGCCATTGAAATCGTTCTCGTGTCTTACGCCAAGCTCGTGTGGCGCCACAATCGCTGCTTTCGGTTTCGCGCAAATAACAAAAATATATTGACGAAACTTAACTAAATGTTGAAATACACTTTCTTGCAGTCATAAGGCGCGTTCACACTTGTTCAAAAATCCGGCAAGCGAAGCGGATTCGCTCGCCGCAAAAACTAGGACCTGTTCTCATCTGTTGACGCCCGGGCGAGTTGGAACGGCCGCGCCGCTGCTGCTTCTCGCTTTGCGCACCACGTCGCCGCTCGCGACGTACACAGATACAGTGAGAAAAGAGAATAAATTTATGCTGTCTACGTACCACGAGCGTATGCACGCTTACGTACGCTAAACGCAGGCGCATTCTCACATTGAGTTCAGCGTATGCTAGCAGAGAGGCAAAAATAAACTTAGTCTCTAGTGGCGCCATCTGGTAGTCAAAACGGGAACCATTACTGTCAACAAACCGCCTCTCTTAGGCCTAACAGCGGCAGAATCGTCACTCTAAATAAAAAATAAAGCAAATTTATCACTTATACGTTTTCTTCTAGGCAAGATGAGACGAAGCGAAAGACCGGTGCCCCATTTATGACCAGTGAACGGACAGAAAAAGGCAGCAACAACGAGAATTCAGTCCGAAGCGAGGGGTCCGGCTTTGAAGGGCGCCGCCATGTTTGTTGTCGTTCGAAGCAATGCTAGCAACCTTGGGCAACGCTCGAAGGCCCTCGAAATCTCGATAGAGTTCCGGGCTGCTCCGTCGACTCGATAGACTATTGACTCGATGGCCATTCAAACTGGCCGTGTAGCAGCGCTCGATCGCCTTCGAGTCGATAGGCTATCGATTCGAGGGCCTTCGAAATGCCCGTGTGACAGGGGTATTAGTTTCAGAAATGGGGGCTACACCTTCCCACGCCATGGGCAAAATCATATGGAACTGAAACCATAAAAATCATGGGCGGTAATCTTTGGGGTAAGCTGCAAAAAAAAAAGAATCACTTGTTTCTCTAACCACAGAGCGCGTTGAAAAAAAAAAGAGAAAAAGAAAGCTCCACGATTTTTTGTTTAATTAAGGCTTGTGACACTTACACACAGGCTCAGGTTTGCAACCGAGCCCGCTGTGTGCACCGCCATGCAGCGGAGCTTCCCAAGTGCACAGTCCACAGGCACTTGTACTCAGTTTTTAACCAGCGAGTGACCGGCGGTGGGAGTCGAACACCCCACCTCCCGCAGCCGAGACGGGCGTCTTAGCCACTACGCCACGACTGCGGTGATTAATCCTTGACATATAAAAGCATTTTCCTCGGCGATAAGACATTTCCTCCTTTCCAGGCGTGACGTCAGACAAGCTAGCGCAGCGCCACCCGTGACCGCTTAAACCGGCTTACTGACGCTTCGTCCATGCGCGACGCTTTTCATGTTGTAGGCGGCCGTCACGTGGTGATAACTGGTGATGTGGTGCTCGTTCCGCCATTACTTCTGACCGTGGTCGTCATTTCGACTTCGCATTATTCGCCAACCTACCCGTCCATAACATCAAGACGATCTTTTACCACCAGATTTTCTAAGGTCGACGGCTTTCCTCGGCAACTGAAGGCTTCGCTTATAGCGCTGGTTCTCCCTTCACACTGGATTGAGCGCCTACCCTTGGGTCCTGCTTGGCCTACGCACTACACTTCGCAATGACTGTTCCACATGTGCAGCAGAGCTCACGTCTGTTGCCACTGCTCGTGTTCCTGGCAAATATTTCGAGCACTCGCCAAGCACACCTGTCGACGTTTCCAACAACGCCGGCCGTCTACGCAGCTCTGTGCGCATCACAGTCGGTCAGCCTGCAGGAAAAGGAGGTTCCTTTTCTGCGCAGTTTATTGAGTACGAGCAGACAGTACGGGGGGTTGGCTTGATGTGATTGCATTTGTTATCCTGTTGTTGTGTTCGTATTTCAAGCAGGAATGATATGTCATAGGTTTCCTTTGCACGCGTGGTAGTGATTGTTGTGTTTCGATTTTGTATTTTCTAACGCTTTTAAAAGCTTCCCTTTCGTGAATAAAAATTCAGTTGATAGTCTGCGCTTGTGTTGTGTCTTTTTGTTCGCTTTGGTCCTCGTTTCTTTTTGCGCAGCTAAGTGTGAATGGTAAGCCGAAACCCTTTACAAGTTTAACAGCGGAACTGTATGTGGCTAGCTCCTGGTGTGAGCGTCTACGTATAGGGCTGGGGAAACTCGCGGTTAACGTGACCTGGCCGTCACCCACAACGAGGAAACGTCCGAGCATGCCCCACACCCGTGTTAGTAGAGGCTTCTAAGTTTTGTAACGTTCAAAAGTACTAATGAGAAAGTGTAATCGTAGAGACATTTTCTTTTCGGCACGGAGCAAGTTTGTGAATGGACTTCTTTCAACTGGGATTTGAAGCGCCTCGGAGTGGCCGGAGGCGACATTTCAAGCGGGCAGACGAAAGATGGACGGATCAATACCCTGTGAGCATTCTTTTACAGTTTTTTTCTGTCTTTGCAAGTGAAAGGCGGAAAAGCCATTTTACGACGCGTGGAAAATGGGCAAGAACGTGAATTAACAAGGTAAAAAGTGTTGCTGGTTAATGCCAGATCTTGTGGCGAAAAACAGCGCTTAAAGGGCAACTGCAGCACTTTTTTGAGAATTTCGCGATATTCAAGGATTCGAATCTAAATAGGCTTTACGTGAAGCATGCCAATTGTTTTTGCACTAGCATTTGAAGTAGTTACGTAATGGACGATTGAATTTTGCGCTGCTGCTCAATGCACTGGAGGTGTGCACGTAAGTTCAGCGTGACGTCACGGAAGGTCTGCCTTACATTACCACTGTCGTCAGCCACACCCTGCCCTGACTCGTTAGACGCTGCCAATCAACTCTCGGCAGGGTTTGCCTTTGATGGCGTTCCTTTTTTTCCTTCAAAGCAGGCGTTTGCGCGTTGGAAATGTATACCGATACCTTCGATGACGTCATCATGCGCCCCCCCCCCCTCCCAACTTGGCGTTGTGCGCTGCGGAGAACCTTAAAGGTCGTCCGGATTTGAATCAGGGACTACTTCACTATTTCAAGCGCTAAACCAAAAAGACTTCGCATGCTTTACCTGCAAGTTTCACACATTCTATCATCTCAAGCTCGTGTATTTCTAAAACCTATGCAGTTTCCCTTTTAAATCAGAGGCGGCGGCAAACGCGTCGCATCCCCACACTTCTTTGTCTCGTGTAAGCGCTGCTTTTTTGCTGCGAAAATGCGGTATTTATTTTTCAAACATTTTGTATATGCCATCGCTCGAATGGCACCCTTAACACGATGTCACCCTTCGAACATTTCCAGCGTTTCTTTTTTCCTCCACTTGCGAACTTCGGCTGTATATTCACTTGTGGAATTAAAAAAAAAGGTGTTATCATCTATTGTACTTTTTTTTCTACAAGACAGGCGCTCCAATGACTAGCGCTCTTCCCGCTGCCACACTACTTCTCTGAGCGGCGCATTAGGTAGGCCACGGCTCGCAGTCAATGCCAGGTTAGAGGAAATAGCTGACACATTGCTTCCTAACGTCAGCAGCTGTATAGGTAAAAATAAAATGAACTTAAGTTTCAGAAGCACAGAGTGAAACAAATGTGTACTGAGCGAGCACGAAATGCTGCCGCAGGACTGAACTGGTGCCTTTAAACACTGCGGCTTTACCGCATAGACCCTTGGAAAGAGGGGCGGTGAAGGGACAAGACTCCCTGCTTCCTCTGCCTGCAATTGCTTCAAGAAATGTCAACTTCATGCTTCGCAATCCTTTCTTCATAATGGCAGACATTTCGCTTAATTGCCTATTTGCCATAGCAATGCAGGAAAAACAACATGTAATGTTCGCCTGCCCTGAGCCTAACTACATGTATTGCCGAGCAAACGGCCCGGCTAAGACGGAGACCTCCGCGATAACATGCATAATAACTGTTCAGTTATTACAAAACTTTCGAAAAAGTCATACGCCAAGCTTTAATTTCGACATCTGATGTCACGGTTACGTTATACTGACATGACACACTCGGCGAAGTCCTCCAGTGCTCACTGAGTAATTTTTGACTATCGCTACCAACATATATGCTTTGCCAAAATCAGACCTGTGAAATTACATGCGACACACTCAGCATGTTCCGCAAATGGGAAACAAGCACCCTGGTCATGCCGTGAAGCTCTTTTTTTTCGCCGTCATCCATTCGGCAATGAATGGGGAAGGAAAAAAAGAAAAATAATAAATAACGCTTAGGACATTTACAAATAAAGGGGACAAAAGGGAGAGGCGGCAAAAAGACATGGGGCAGAAATGTCCGCCATGTATCAATTCTGCTGACCGACAGTACCAGGAAGATACATGTCAGGCAAAAGGCGCGAAAAAAAATGTGTTGCGCCTGTCAGTCACACTGATAGCAAAATTGAATGTTGTTACAGGACCTTCAGCTGCGGTGTACTAAAACGTCTCTTGGCGCTGGCGGTATATTATACCCCTGTCACACGGCCAGTTTCAATGGCCATCGAGTCGAGAGCCATCGAGATTTTCGATCGCCATTGAACTCGAGGGAGTTGTGGAGCTGCTACACGGCAAATCTCAATGGCCATTGAAATCGTTCTCGTGTCTTACGCCAAGCTCGTGTGGCGCCACAATCGCTGCTTTCGGTTTCGCGCAAATAACAAAAATATATTGACGAAACTTAACTAAATGTTGAAATACACTTTCTTGCAGTCATAAGGCGCGTTCACACTTGTTCAAAAATCCGGCAAGCGAAGCGGATTCGCTCGCCGCAAAAACTAGGACCTGTTCTCATCTGTTGACGCCCGGGCGAGTTGGAACGGCCGCGCCGCTGCTGCTTCTCGCTTTGCGCACCACGTCGCCGCTCCTGACGTACACAGATACAGTGAGAAAAGAGCATAAATTTATGCTGTCTACGTACCACGAGCGTGTGCACGCTTACGTACGCTAAACGCAGGCGCATTCTCACATTGAGTTCAGCGTATGCTAGCAGAGAGGCAAAAATAAACTTAGTCTCTAGTGGCGCCATCTGGTAGTCAAAACGGGAACCATTACTGTCAACAAACCGCCTCTCTTAGGCCTAACAGCGGCAGAATCGTCACTCTAAATAAAAAATAAAGCAAATTTATCACTTATACGTTTTCTTCTAGGCAAGATGAGACGAAGCGAAAGACCGGTGCCCCATTTATGACCAGTGAACGGACAGAAAAAGGCAGCAACAACGAGAATTCAGTCCGAAGCGAGGGGTCCGGCTTTGAAGGGCGCCGCCATGTTTGTTGTCGTTCGAAGCAATGCTAGCAACCTTGGGCAACGCTCGAAGGCCCTCGAAATCTCGATAGAGTTCCGGGCTGCTCCGTCGACTCGATAGACTATTGACTCGATGGCCATTCAAACTGGCCGTGTAGCAGCGCTCGATCGCCTTCGAGTCGATAGGCTATCGATTCGAGGGCCTTCGAAATGCCCGTGTGACAGGGGTATTAGTTTCAGAAATGGGGGCTACACCTTCCCACGCCATGGGCAAAATCATATGGAACTGAAACCATAAAAATCATGGGCGGTAATCTTTGGGGTAAGCTGCAAAAAAAAAAAAATCACTTGTTTCTCTAACCACAGAGCGCGTTGAAAAAAAAAGAGAAAAAGAAAGCTCCACGATTTTTTGTTTAATTAAGGCTTGTGACACTTACACACAGGCTCAGGTTTGCAACCGAGCCCGCTGTGTGCACCGCCATGCAGCGGAGCTTCCCAAGTGCACAGTCCACACGCACTTGTACTCAGTTTTTAACCAGCGAGTGACCGGCGGTGGGAGTCGAACACCCCACCTCCCGCAGCCGAGACGGGCGTCTTAGCCACTACGCCACGACTTTTTTTTTTTTTTCTTTATTGCCGATTTTGACGTACAAATCAAGAGGTTACAAGAAATAAAACATGGCGGCCACACTTCGGCCGACACGACTTTAAAATTTTTTGAGCGACATTAATCCATCTAGTACAGTTATCCATTGTGGTGGATCAGGCAGTGCGTTGTACACATTTCTTAAGCGCACAACGCTCTCAATGAAATGTTCGCGAACCGGGCGAACAACCAAGTCCGCGTGTTCAAACTGCATTCGTGTTTTCCACACCGCGTGGAGGCCCAGGACCATAATGAGGTCATAAGGTATTTCCTCTGAGGGATTCACAGGCAAGAAACGTATGCCGTACGGATCCAGGGGTAACTGTTTTTTTTAAGTTCTTTGGAGTACATCCCAATGAAAGATCGGGTCCCAGCAGTCTAGAAATACGTGTTCTATTGTTTCGGGTTTCTTGCATAAAAAGCAGTCAGTGTTCCAGGGAATGAAGAGTCCTTTATCGTGAAGCCAGGTCTTAACTGGGAGGGTGTTTGTATGTAACTTGAAAAAGAACGATTTGGCGGAGGGTAGTATAGGCATTTTCTTCACTCTTTTTAGGACGTCCTGTCCTGGGCCACCGCGATGTGGAGAACGGTACAAAGGTACAGGGAGCATGACATCTACAAGGTCTCTGTAGAGTTTTTTCTTTGTAACGGTTGACAGGTACTGCTGGGAAAAACGTACATTCAACAGCCTATACGATAAAACAACTTCATGCAGGTATCCAGTCACCCTTCCGCACATATTTTGCACAGACGAGACTACGAATCCAGGCAGAAGTCTATACAGTCTTACTTGTATAACTGTGCGCAGGAAGATATCATTCTGATCTCGTAAAAAAACAAAGCGTGCCACAATTTGTCGCAGAAACAAGTGAGCCAGGCCAAGACCTCCTTTCTTTACAGGCAAAAACAAATTCGTTCGACTGGACCGCTCCCAAGTCGAGGCCCAAATAAAAATAGCAAAAACCCGATGCATTTTTTGAATGCTCATCCTCGCCGCACACAACACATTCATGACGTACCAGATTTTTGATATCAAAAAAAGGTTGCAGACAGTGGCTCTAGAAAACATCGACAGTTGCTTGCCTTGCCACCCGTTCGCCTTTTCTTTAGCCATCAAGGCTTGATCCCTCCAGTACGGTTCAGGGTCGCGATAATTTCCGAGAGGCACACCAAGGTACTGCGTTGGCACCATTGACCAGGTGAGCCTACAAAAGGCTTCTGGTGTGTCCACCCAATCGCCATGCCAGAAGCCATGACTTTTATCCCAGTTTATCTGGGCTCCACTCGCATCACAAAACTTCTCGACGACATTAGTTGCCTCTCTAATGCTATCTTTGCTGGCGCAGAACACCGCGATGTCATCCGCGTACGCCAGAATTTTGACTTCGGCAGCCTGTAGTCTGTAACCTGTTATGCGCGCATTATGTTCCATCGCCAGACAGAGTGGCTCAAGATAAGCGGCAAACAGCAGTGGTGAAAGGGGGCATCCCTGCCTCACCGACGAGAGCACGCACAAGCTATCAGTGAGCTCACCGTTAACAATAATACGCGTTGTACATTTTTTGTACGCCATCGTGACGCCTTCCGTAATCACACTGCCCACATTCGTGTGTTCAAGTATGCAGAGCAATGCCTTGTGCGAGACACGGTCGAAGGCTTTTGCCAGGTCAAGCTGCATCATCGCGACGTGATCGCCCAGCGCATCGCAACACTCGAGCACGCTTCGAGCCACGTGCACATTCGTCGCGATAGTGCGGCCTTTAATGCCACAAGTCTGGTGTGGTCCAACCAACTTCTTAATAACACCTTGCAGTCGCTTTGCTAGAACTTTGGTGAATATTTTATAATCGACGTTAGCAAGAGTTATTGGGCGATATGAGCCTGGCAACAAACGTTTCTGAGCATCATCACTCTTCGGGATTAGCACGATATGCGAGGTTGTGAAGGACAAGGGTAGTCTTTTCTGGTCATACGCTTCGCTAACAACGTGATAAAGAACTTGGGCAACCTCAGACCGGAAGGTTTTATAGAAAATGGCCCCTAAGCCATCCGGCCCAGGTGCTTTCCCGACTGCCAGCTCATTTATTGCGCATTCTATCTCACTTGGTGTGATTGGTTGTTCTAGCTGTGTCCTTACTTCTTCGTCAAGCTTTGGCATCAACGGAAGGAATTCTTTTTGGAAACAATCTTTAAAGTCCCGTGGATGGCTTAGAATTTCTTTAAAGTGCTCGGCAATCGCATGCTTAATTTCATTTCTGTTAGACGTGACGTTTTCACCTATAGCTAGTTGGCGGATTTCTTTTTGACATGCGTATCTTTTTTCATCTGAGAGAGCCCGCTTGGTTGGCATTTCTCCCGCCCACAGCTTCTCGGACCTTGATCTCACTACTGCCGCCTTGTACTTCTCCGAATCTATCCGTTCAAGTTCAGTTTTCACTTCCTTTATTCCTCTAACACACAGACCAGGTTCGACATTCTCCATACTAACAAAAAACTGCAGTTGCTGGCGAAGCTTTGTCTCTGCTTCTTTCTGATTGCGTCGAATTGCACTACTTCTTTCAATAGCCATTGTTTTTACTTTCTGCTTAAAATCTTCCCAACGAATGGCGTAACATTCTGGCTCGCTTGCAGTCAAATTTTTCAGTTCTTTCGTTACAGCGTCGACAAAAGCTTCGTCATCCAACAGCTGCGCATTCATTTTCCACAAGTCCCAGCTAAAGATTCGTTTCCTCTGCGTCTTTCCAAAGGCGGCCGTTACCAAGCAGTGATCGCTGTATGCGATGGGTTTCACTTCGTACTCGCTACACATTGGTATCAATTCGGCAGAGACATATAATCTGTCTAACCTTGCATGGCTGTCTTGCTGGAAGTGTGTAAACTGCGGACGAGTACCGCTGGCGAAAACGCTACCAATGTCTTCAAGGTCATATTCGTGCACAAGTGTATTAAGAAATTCTGCACTCTTGTCACGAACACGCGAATGTTTTGCGCGGTCATCAACATTGCAAACACAGTTAAAATCGCCTAGCAGTATTATCACTTTCTGACAGTTTAGGTACGCCTCAAGCCTTTCAAAGAATGCCCGCCGTTCCATGTCAATATTCGGCGCGTATACACAGATGACGCGACACTCCAATTCGCCAAAGACGATATCAGCGATTAAGAGGCGTCCACTGTCACATGAAAATACTGACTGCACGCAGATTCCAAAGTTGTTGCGTATGAATATGGCGCAACCACCTGATCCACCAATCGCGTGAGAAATACACACATCGAAATGAGCACGAAAATTGGACACCATTCGGTCGGTGAGCTCCTGGCTCTCAATTTTTGTCTCTTGGATTCCCACTATATGTAAGTCATTATCTAAGAGAAGGCGACTAAGCTGACATTGTCGTCGTCTTGCTCCAAGGCCCCGTACGTTAAACGTCGCTACCCGTAGCGCTCTTTCGATATTAACCGCCATGGCTACACGGTAGAATGGTGCCCATTACAATAGCCCAAGGGTCTGTGGTCATCATACTGTGGCGATAAGCGCGTCGAAGGCCAGGAAAAAAAAATAAAACTCTAACCAACAAAAAAGGACAGTCCAAGTAAACTTGGCACCTCTTTCCAAGCCCGAACACGAAAAACGAACCGCTCATGATGAGGGCCATGGCGTTTACGGAAACCCCTCCCAACCCACCTTAGCTAGACAAACTAAATTTACGGGGGCGGTTTACCCGCCTGCCGCGAATCGACCGGAATGTTCGGTCGCGGCTTCAAGGTAGACCTCCGCATACCTGGGGCTTTGGTGGGTGGCTCGTCTCCGCCCCCGCCGTCCTCCTTCGTCCCAACGCTAAGGATCTTGTCGTGTGGTCGTTTCCCCGCCAGCAGGCTGGCTGAAGCGCTAAGGATGTCCATAACCTCGGGTTCTGAGGTGCTGGGAGCCGCTTCATAATCAACTGAGGTTTTCAGCTCGGCGCTCGGAGCTGTCGAAGAATTCTGCGAAGGCGGTTGATGCTGCTCTGCAGTAACCGCTTCGGTTCCGGGTTGCTCCTGCTGCGGCAGTGGAATCACCGTATTTTCGGCAACCTCCGTTCTTGCACTTGCCACCGATGCTGCATCGTCCATGTCCGCCTCGTCCATGAGCAGGTTTGAGGCGTCGTCGGTGGTTGTCAGTCCTGTTACGCTGGCATACGTCCGCTCGCACTGGCTGCTCTCATGACCGAAGCGTCGGCACGCACTGCACTTGGGGATGCGGCAGTCGCGACGAATGTGGCCCGTGCCACGGCACCGAAGGCAGAGCGGAGCCCTGCCTGGCACGACCACGAGGGCCAACTCTCCGGCGACGCTCACCTGGTGCGGCAGGTCGTCCAACTTTACGCCCGGCTTCAACTTCAAGGTGACCAGTCTGGTAGTTGAGCCCTTATCTGCTAGGCCGTGCACCCGCCACCGCTCTCGGCCGACGTCTGTGACCTTCCCGTACGGCTCGAAGGCAAACCGTACGTCGTCGTCGGGCACGCTGTGCAGCAACCAATGCACTTTCATGCGAACGTCCTGGTTGGCAGGATCAATTACGATACAGCGGCACTTTTTCACCAGCAGCTCACCCATGCCGACAATCTTTTTCACCGCATCTTCGTCCTTGAAAGTCACCGCCCACACATGGCTCATGCGGTAGGCTCCGAGGGCAATCACTTCCGGCAGGAGCGATAACTCGGCGAGCGCATCGCGAAAATCTTCTGCCCGATACGGGCGGGCCCTAACATCACAGTGTAGAAAAACGGTGTTCAAAACAAAACGCCCTGTTGGCAAACTAGGCAAAACAACTTGGTACTCATTGTCTGAAGCAATATTCCTGTTACCGCGGCCCTGCTGGGCCGCTGAAGCCGCTCCTACGGAGCCCATGACACACACGTCCGTCACGCTCGGTGGCCGGAAATGGAATCACTACGCCACGACTGCGGTGATTAATCCTTGACATATAAAAGCATTTTCCTCGGCGATAAGACATTTCCTCCTTTCCAGGCGTGACGTCAGACAAGCTAGCGCAGCGCCACCCGTGACCGCTTAAACCGGCTTACTGACGCTTCGTCCATGCGCGACGCTTTTCATGTTGTAGGCGGCCGTCACGTGGTGATAACTGGTGATGTGGTGTTCGTTCCGCCATTACTTCTGACCGTGGTCGTCATTTCGACTTCGCATTATTCGCCAACCTACCCGTCCATAACATCAAGACGATCTTTTACCACCAGATTTTCTAAGGTCGACGGCTTTCCTCGGCAACTGAAGGCTTCGCTTATAGCGCTGATTCTCCCTTCACACTGGATTGAGCGCCTACCCTTGGGTCCTGCTTGGCCTACGCACTACACTTCGCAATGACTGTTCCACATGTCATCATCATCATCATCATTTATTGAACCCTTAAAGATCCCGTCTGGGACATTACATAAGGGGGGGGGGGGAAGACAGTGATGTGAAACAGTCATACAAAAGCATGTAAGCATAGAAAAGCATAAGAAAAGAACAAAAAATAACAAGAATAACAAATTTGACGTGAAATTAGCGTCAGTTGATTCAAATAGAACAGAATATATATGGCAAAGCAGTAGTATATAAATTACACATTAAAAAGTACGGAAATGAAATAAGTGGGAAAACACTTGGGGGGGGGGGGGGGGTGTCGTAATAACACAAGCAGTTCAAATTGCACTCAGAGCATCGCGAGGGAAGTAGCTATAGTTGGATCAAGTGGTCTGTTATTAGCTGCCTAAATCTGGTGGGATTAGTTTCGATGACAACGGTTTCAGGAAGATTGTTCCATTCCTCTATGGCGATGGGAAGGAAAGATTTGTTGAAAGCGTTGGATGTACCATGCAACCGCTGAATGCTGAGGGAGTTGAATAATCGGCGAGATGAGCGTAAGGGAGCAGATAACAAAGTTTGGCGTAGTGCAGGGAATTTAAAGTATAGTTTGTGGAAAAGACAAAGAATTGATACTTTTCTGCGGAATGCTAATGGTTCAAGGCCGAGAGACGATTTTAGGTTGGTAACGCTGTGTCGAGACGAATACTGCGACGTTATGAAGCGCGCTGCCCGATTCTGGATAGCTTCGAGCAGTTGTATTAAGTAGGCCTGGTGAGGGTTCCATATTGCTGAGCTCACAGAGCTCAGCAGAGCTCACGTCTGCTGCCACTGCTCGTGTTCCTGGCAAATATTTCGAGCACTCGCCAAGCACACCTGTCGACGTTTCCAACAACGCCGGCCGTCTACGCAGCTCTGTGCGCATCACAGTCGGTCAGCCTGCAGGAAAAGGAGGTTCCTTTTCTGCGCAGTTTATTGAGTACGAGCAGACAGTACGGGGGGTTGGCTTGATGTGATTGCATTTGTTATCCTGTTGTTGTGTTCGTATTTCAAGCAGGAATGATATGTCATAGGTTTCCTTTGCACGCGTGGTAGTGATTGTTGTGTTTCGATTTTGTATTTTCTAACGCTTTTAAAAGCTTCCCTTTCGTGAATAAAAATTCAGTTGATAGTCTGCGCTTGTGTTGTGTCTTCTTGTTCGCTTTGGTCCTCGTTTCTTTTTGCGCAGCTAAGTGTGAATGGTAAGCCGAAACCCTTTACAAGTTTAACAGCGGAACTGTATGTGGCTAGCTCCTGGTGTGAGCGTCTACGTATAGGGCTGGGGAAACTCGCGGTTAACGTGACCTGGCCGTCACCCACAACGAGGAAACGTCCGAGCATGCCCCACAGACGTGTTAGTAGAGGCTTCTAAGTTTTGTAACGTTCAAAAGCACTAATGAGAAAGTGTAATCGTAGAGACATTTTCTTTTCGGCACGGAGCAAGTTTGTGAATGGACTTCTTTCAACTGGGATTTGAAGCGCCTCGGAGTGGCCGGAGGCGACATTTCAAGCGGGCAGACGAAAGATGGACGGATCAATACCCTGTGAGCATTCTTTTACAGTTTTTTTCTGTCGTTGCAAGTGAAAGGCGGAAAAGCCATTTTACGACGCGTGGAAAATGGGCAAGAACGTGAATTAACAAGGTAAAAAGTGTTGCTGGTTAATGCCAGATCTTGTGGCGAAAAACAGCGCTTAAAGGGCAACTGCAGCACTTTTTTGAGAATTTCGCGATATTCAAGGATTCGAATCTAAATAGGCTTTACGTGAAGCATGCCAATTGTTTTTGCACTAGCAATTGAAGTAGTTACGTAATGGACGATTGAATTTTGCGCTGCTGCTCAATGCACTGGAGGTGTGCACGTAAGTTCAGCGTGACGTCACGGAAGGTCTGCCTTACATTACCACTGTCGTCAGCCACACCCTGCCCTGACTCGTTAGACGCTGCCAATCAACTCTCGGCAGGGTTTCCCTTCGATGGCGTTCCTTTTTTTCCTTCAAAGCAGGCGTTTGCGCGTTGGAAATGTATACCGATACCTTCGATGACGTCATCATGCGCCCCCCCCCCTCCCAACTTGGCGTTGTGCGCTGCAAAGAACCTTAAAGGTCGTCCGGATTTGAATCAGGGACTACTTCACTATTTCAAGCGCTAAACCAAAAAGACTTCGCATGCTTTACCTGCAAGTTTCACACATTCTATCCTCTCAAGCTCGTGTATTCGTGTATTTCTAAAACCTATGCAGTTTCCCTTTAAATCAGAGGCGGCGGCAAACGCGTCGCATCCCCACACTTCTTTGTCTCGTGTAAGCGCTGCTTTTTTGCTGCGAAAATGCGGTATTTATTTTTCAAACATTTTGTATATGCCATCGCTCGAATGGCACCCTTAACACGATGTCACCCTTCGAACATTTCCAGCGTTTCTTTTTTCCTCCACTTGCGAACTTCGGCTGTATATTCACTTGTGGAATTAAAAAAAAAAGGTGTTATCATCTATTGTACTTTTTTTTCTACAAGACAGGCGCTCCAATGACTAGCGCTCTTCCCGCTGCCACACTACTTCTCTGAGCGGCGCATTAGGTAGGCCACGGCTCGCAGTCAATGCCAGGTTAGAGGAAATAGCTGACACATTGCTTCCTAACGTCAGCAGCTGTATAGGTAAAAATAAAATGAACTTAAGTTTCAGAAGCACAGAGTGAAACAAATGTGTACTGAGCGAGCACGAAACGCTGCCGCAGGACTGAACTGGTGCCTTTAAACACTGCGGCTTTACCGCATAGACCCTTGGAAAGAGGGGCGGTGAAGGGACAAGACTCCCTGCTTCCTCTGCCTGCAATTGCTTCAAGAAATGTCAACTTCATGCTTCGCAATCCTTTCTTCATAATGGCAGACATTTCGCTTAATTGCCTATTTGCCATAGCAATGCAGGAAAAACAACATGTAGTGTTCGCCTGCCCTGAGCCTCACTACATGTCTTGCCGAGAAAACGGCCCGGCTAAGACGGAGACCTCCACGATAACATGCATAATAACTGTTCAGTTATTACAAAACTTTCGAAAAAGTCATAAGCCAAGCTTTAATTTCGACATCTGATGTCACGGTTACGTTATACTGACATGACACACTCGGCGAAGTCCTCCAGTGCTCACTGAGTAATTTTTGACTATCGCTACCAACATATATGCTTTGCCAAAATCAAACCTGTGAAATTACATGCGACACACTCAGCATGTTCCGCAAATGGGAAACAAGCACCCTGGTCATGCCGTGAAGCTCTTTTTTTTCGCCGTCATCCATTCGGCAATGAATGGGGAAGGAAAAAAAGAAAAATAATAAATAACGCTTAGGACATTTACAAATAAAGGGGACAAAAGGGAGAGGCGGCAAAAAGACATGGGGCAGAAATGTCCGCCATGTATCAATTCTGCTGACCGACAGTACCAGGAAGATACATGTCAGGCAAAAGGCGCGAAAAAAAATGTGTTGCGCCTGTCAGTCACACTGATAGCAAAAGTGCATGTTGTTACAGGACCTTCAGCTGCGGTGTACTAAAACGTCTCTTGGCGCTGGCGGTATATTATACCCCTGTCACACGGCCAGTTTCAATGGCCATCGAGTCGAGAGCCATCGAGATTTTCGATCGCCATTGAACTCGAGGGAGTTGTGGAGCTGCTACACGGCAAATCTCAATGGCCATTGAAATCGTTCTCGTGTCTTACGCCAAGCTCGTGTGGCGCCACAATCGCTGCTTTCGGTTTCGCGCAAATAACAAAAATATATTGACGAAACTTAACTAAATGTTGAAATACACCTTCTTGCAGTCATAAGGCGCGTTCACACTTGTTCAAAAATCCGGCAAGCGAAGCGGATTCGCTCGCCGCAAAAACTAGGACCTGTTCTCATCTGTTGACGCCCGGGCGAGTTGGAACGGCCGCGTCGCTGCTGCTTCTCGCTTTGCGCACCACGTCGCCGCTCGCGACGTACACAGATACAGTGAGAAAAGAGCATAAATTTATGCTGTCTACGTACCACGAGCGTATGCACGCTTACGTACGCTAAACGCAGGCGCATTCTCACATTGAGTTCAGCGTATGCTAGCAGAGAGGCAAAAATAAACTTAGTCTCTAGTGGCGCCATCTGGTAGTCAAAACGGGAACCATTACTGTCAACAAACCGCCTCTCTTAGGCCTAACAGCAGCAGAATCGTCACACTAAATAAAAAATAAAGCAAATTTATCACTTATACGTTTTCTTCTAGGCAAGATGAGACGAAGCGAAAGACCGGTGCCCCATTTATGACCAGTGAACGGACAGAAAAAGGCAGCAACAACGAGAATTCAGTCCGAAGCGAGGGGTCCGGCTTTGAAGGGCGCCGCCATGTTTGTTGTCGTTCGAAGCAATGCTAGCAACCTTGGGCAACGCTCGAAGGCCCTCGAAATCTCGATAGAGTTCCGGGCTGCTCCGTCGACTCGATAGACTATTGACTCGATGGCCATTCAAACTGGCCGTGTAGCAGCGCTCGATCGCCTTCGAGTCGATAGGCTATCGATTCGAGGGCCTTCGAAATGCCCGTGTGACAGGGGTATTATTTTCAGAAATGGGGGCTACACCTTCCCACGCCATGGGCAAAATCATATGGAACTGAAACCATAAAAATCATGGGCGGTAATCTTTGGGGTAAGCTGCAAAAAAAAAAATCACTTGTTTCTCTAACCACAGAGCGCGTTGAAAAAAAAAAGAGAAAAAGAAAGCTCCACGATTTTTTGTGTAATTAAGGCTTGTGACACAGGCTCAGGTTTGCAACCGAGCCCGCTGTGTGCACCGCCATGCAGCTGAGCTTCCCAAGTGCACAGTCCACAGGCACTTGTACTCAGTTTTTAACCAGCGAGTGACCGGCGGTGGGAGTCGAACACCCCACCTCCCGCAGCCGAGACGGGCGTCTTAGCCACTACGCCACGACTGCGGTGATTAACTCTTGACATATAAAAGCATTTTCCTCGGCGATAAGACATTTCCTCCTTTCCAGGCGTGACGTCAGACAAGCTAGCGCAGCGCCACCCGTGACCGCTTAAACCGGCTTACTGACGCTTCGTCCATGCGCGACACTTTTCATGTTGTAGGCGGCCGTCACGTGGTGATAACTGGTGATGTGGTGCTCGTTCCGCCATTACTTCTGACCGTGGTCGTCATTTCGACTTCGCATTATTCGCCAACCTACCCGTCCATAACATCAAGACGATCTTTTACCACCAGATTTTCTAAGGTCGACGGCTTTCCTCGGCTACTGAAGGCTTCGCTTATAGCGCTGGTTCTCCCTTCACACTGGATTGAGCGCCTACCCTTGGGTCCTGCTTGGCCTACGCACTACACATCGCAATGACTGTTCCACATGTGCAGCAGAGCTCACGTCTGTTGCCACTGCTCGTGTTCCTGGCAAATATTTCGAGCACTCGCCAAGCACACCTGTCGACGTTTCCAACAACGCCGGCCGTCTACGCAGCTCTGTGCGCATCACAGTCGGTCAGCCTGCAGGAAAAGGAGGTTCCTTTTCTGCGCAGTTTATTGAGTACGAGCAGACAGTACGGGGGGTTGGCTTGATGTGATTGCATTTGTTATCCTGTTGTTGTGTTCGTATTTCAAGCAGGAATGATATGTCATAGGTTTCCTTTGCACGCGTGGTAGTGATTGTTGTGTTTCGATTTTGTATTTTCTAACGCTTTTAAAAGCTTCCCTTTCGTGAATAAAAATTCAGTTGATAGTCTGCGCTTGTGTTGTGTCTTCTTGTTCGTTTTGGTCCTCGTTTCTTTTTGCGCAGCTAAGTGTGAATGGTAAGCCGAAACCCTTTACAAGTTTAACAGCGGAACTGTATGTGGCTAGCTCCTGGTGTGAGCGTCTACGTATAGGGCTGGGGAAACTCGCGGTTAACGTGACCTGGCCGTCACCCACAACGAGGAAACGTCCGAGCATGCCCCACACCCGTGTTTGTAGAGGCTTCTAAGTTTTGTAACGTTCAAAAGCACTAATGAGAAAGTGTAATTGTAGAGACATTTTCTTTTCGGCATGGAGCAAGTTTGTGAATGGACTTCTTTCAACTGGGATTTGAAGCGCCTCGGAGTGGCCGGAGGCGACATTTCAAGCGGGCAGACGAAAAATGGACGGATCAATACCCTGTGAGCATTCTTTTACAGTTTTTTTCTGTCGTTGCAAGTGAAAGGCGGAAAAGCCATTTTACGACGCGTGGAAATTGGGCAAGAACGTGAATTAACAAGGTAAAAAGTGTTGCTGGTTAATGCCAGATCTTGTGGCGAAAAACAGCGCTTAAAGGGCAACTGCAGCACTTTTTTGAGAATTTCGCGATATTCAAGGATTCGAATCTAAATAGGCTTTACGTGAAGCATGCCAATTGTTTTTGCACCAGCATTTGAAGTAGTTACGTAATGGACGATTGAATTTTGCGCTGCTGCTCAATGCACTGGAGGTGTGCACGTAAGTTCAGCGTGACGTCACGGAAGGTCTGCCTTACATTACCACTGTCGTCAGCCACACCCTGCCCTGACTCGTTAGACGCTGCAAATCAACTCTCGGCAGGGTTTGCCTTCGATGGCGTTCCTTTTTTTCCTTCAAAGCAGGCGTTTGCGCGTTGGAAATGTATACCGATACCTTCGATGACGTCATCATGCGCCCCCCCCCTCCCAACTTGGCGTTGTGCGCTGCGGAGAACCTTAAAGGTCGTCCGGATTTGAATCAGGGACTACTTCACTATTTCAAGCGCTAAACCAAAAAGACTTCGCATGCTTTACCTGCAAGTTTCACACATTCTATCCTCTCAAGCTCGTGTATTTCTAAAAGCTATGCAGTTTCCCTTTAAATCAGAGGCGGCGGCAAACGCGTCGCATCCCCACACTTCTTTGTCTCGTGTAAGCGCTGCTTTTTTGCTGCGAAAATGCGGTATTTATTTTTCAAACATTTTGTATATGCCATCGCTCGAATGGCACCCTTAACACGATGTCACCCTTCGAACATTTCCAGCGTTTCTTTTTTCCTCCACTTGCGAACTTCGGCTGTATATTCACTTGTGGAATTAAAAAAAAAAGGTGTTATCATCTATTGTACTTTTTTTTCTACAAGACAGGCGCTCCAATGACTAGCGCTCTTCCCGCTGCCACACTACTTCTCTGAGCGGCGCATTAGGTAGGCCACGGCTCGCAGTCAATGCCAGGTTAGAGGAAATAGCTGACACATTGCTTCCTAACGTCAGCAGCTGTATAGGTAAAAATAAAATGAACTTAAGTTTCAGAAGCACAGAGTGAAACAAATGTGTACTGAGCGAGCACGAAATGCTGCCGCAGGACTGAACTGGTGCCTTTAAACACTGCGGCTTTACCGCATAGACCCTTGGAAAGAGGGGCGGTGAAGGGACAAGACTCCCTGCTTCCTCTGCCTGCAATTGCTTCAAGAAATGTCAACTTCATGCTTCGCCATCCTTTCTTCATAATGGCAGACATTTCGCTTAATTGCCTATTTGCCATAGCAATGCAGGAAAAACAACATGTAGTGTTCGCCTGCCCTGAGCCTCACTACATGTATTGCCGAGAAAACGGCCCGGCTAAGACGGAGACCTCCGCGATAACATGCATAAT
This sequence comes from Amblyomma mixtum, assembly GCF_055824585.1. Lineage (NCBI taxonomy): Eukaryota > Metazoa > Arthropoda > Arachnida > Ixodida > Ixodidae > Amblyomma > Amblyomma mixtum. Next base: position 134,314,553 of record NC_143019.1, on the reverse strand, counting down.
AACTGTTCAGTTATTACAAAACTTTCGAAAAAGTCATAAGCCAAGCTTTAATTTCGACATCTGATGTCACGGTTACGTTATACTGACATGACACACTCGGCGAAGTCCTCCAGTGCTCACTGAGTAATTTTTGACTATCGCTACCAACATATATGCTTTGCCAAAATCAGACCTGTGAAATTACATGCGACACACTCAGCATGTTCCGCAAATGGGAAACAAGCACCCTGGTCATGCCGTGAAGCTCCTTTTTTCGCCGTCATCTATTCGGCAATGAATGGGGAAGGAAAAAAAGAAAAATAATAAATAACGCTTAGGACATTTACAAATAAAGGGGACAAAAGGGAGAGGCGGCAAAAAGACATGGGGCAGAAATGTCCGCCATGTATCAATTCTGCTGACCGACAGTACCAGGAAGATACATGTCAGGCAAAAGGCGCGAAAAAAAATGTGTTGCGCCTGTCAGTCACACTGATAGCAAAATTGAATGTTGTTACAGGACCTTCAGCTGCGGTGTACTAAAACGACTCTTGGCGCTGGCGGTATATTATACCCCTGTCACACGGCCAGTTTCAATGGCCATCGAGGCGAGAGCCATCGAGATTTTCGATCGCCATTGAACTCGAGGGAGTTGTGGAGCTGCTACACGGCAAATCTCAATGGCCATTGAAATCGTTCTCGTGTCTTACGCCAAGCTCGTGTGGCGCCACAATCGCTGCTTTCGGTTTCGCGCAAATAACAAAAATATATTGACGAAACTTAACTAAATGTTGAAATACACTTTCTTGCAGTCATAAGGCGCGTTCACACTTGTTCAAAAATCCGGCAAGCGAAGCGGATTCGCTCGCCGCAAAAACTAGGACCTGTTCTCATCTGTTGACGCCCGGGCGAGTTGGAACGGCCGCGCCGCTGCTGCTTCTCGCTTTGCGCACCACGTCGCCGCTCGCGACGTACACAGATACAGTGAGAAAAGAGCATAAATTTATGCTGTCTACGTACCACGAGCGTATGCACGCTTACGTACGCTAAACGCAGGCGCATTCTCACATTGAGTTCAGCGTATGCTAGCAGAGAGGCAAAAATAAACTTAGTCTCTAGTGGCGCCATCTGGTAGTCAAAACGGGAACCATTACTGTCAACAAACCGCCTCTCTTAGGCCTAACAGCGGCAGGATCGTCACTCTAAATAAAAAATAAAGCAAATTTATCACTTATACGTTTTCTTCTAGGCAAGATGAGACGAAGCGAAAGACCGGTGCCCCATTTATGACCAGTGAACGGACAGAAAAAGGCAGCAACAACGAGAATTCAGTCCGAAGCGAGGGGTCCGGCTTTGAAGGGCGCCGCCATGTTTGTTGTCGTTCGAAGCAATGCTAGCAACCTTGGGCAACGCTCGAAGGCCCTCGAAATCTCGATAGAGTTCCGGGCTGCTCCGTCGACTCGATAGACTATTGACTCGATGGCCATTCAAACTGGCCGTGTAGCAGCGCTCGATCGCCTTCGAGTCGATAGGCTATCGATTCGAGGGCCTTCGAAATGCCCGTGTGACAGGGGTATTAGTTTCAGAAATGGGGGCTACACCTTCCCACGCCATGGGCAAAATCATATGGAACTGAAACCATAAAAATCATGGGCGGTAATCTTTGGGGTAAGCTGCAAAAAAAAAATCACTTGTTTCTCTAACCACAGAGCGCGTTGAAAAAAAAAGAGAAAAAGAAAGCTCCACGATTTTTTGTTTAATTAAGGCTTGTGACACTTACACACAGGCTCAGGTTTGCAACCGAGCCCGCTGTGTGCACCGCCATGCAGCGGAGCTTCCCAAGTGCACAGTCCACAGGCACTTGTACTCAGTTTTCAACCAGCGAGTGACCGGCGGTGGGAGTCGAACACCCCACCTCCCGCAGCCGAGACGGGCGTCTTAGCCACTACGCCACGACTGCGGTGATTAATCCTTGACATATAAAAGCATTTTCCTCGGCGATAAGACATTTCCTCCTTTCCAGGCGTGACGTCAGACAAGCTAGCGCAGCGCCACCCGTGACCGCTTAAACCGGCTTACTGACGCTTCGTCCATGCGCGACGCTTTTCATGTTGTAGGCGGCCGTCACGTGGTGATAACTGGTGATGTGGTGCTCGTTCCGCCATTACTTCTGACCGTGGTCGTCATTTCGACTTCGCATTATTCGCCAACCTACCCGTCCATAACATCAAGGCGATCTTTTACCACCAGATTTTCTAAGGTCGACGGCTTTCCTCGGCAACTGAAGGCTTCGCTTATAGCGCTGGTTCTCCCTTCACACTGGATTGAGCGCCTACCCTTGGGTCCTGCTTGGCCTACGCACTACACTTCGCAATGACTGTTCCACATGTGCAGCAGAGCTCACGTCTGTTGCCACTGCTCGTGTTCCTGGCAAATATTTCGAGCACTCGCCAAGCACACCTGTCGACGTTTCCAACAACGCCGGCCGTCTACGCAGCTCTGTGCGCATCACAGTCGGTCAGCCTGCAGGAAAAGGAGGTTCCTTTTCTGCGCAGTTTATTGAGTACGAGCAGACAGTACGGGGGGTTGGCTTGATGTGATTGCATTTGTTATCCTGTTGTTGTGTTCGTATTTCAAGCAGGAATGATATGTCATAGGTTTCCTTTGCACGCGTCGTAGTGATTGTTGTGTTTCGATTTTGCATTTTCTAACACTTTTAAAAGCTTCCCTTTCGTGAATAAAAATTCAGTTGATAGTCTGCGCTTGTGTTGTGTCTTCTTGTTCGCTTTGGTCCTCGTTTCTTTTTGCGCAGCTAAGTGTGAATGGTAAGCCGAAACCCTTTACAAGTTTAACAGCGGAACTGTATGTGGCTAGCTCCTGGTGTGAGCGTCTACGTATAGGGCTGGGGAAACTCGCGGTTAACGTGACCTGGCCGTCACCCACAACGAGGAAACGTCCGAGCATGCCCCACACCCGTGTTAGTAGAGGCTTCTAAGTTTTGTAACGTTCAAAAGCACTAATGAGAAAGTGTAATCGTAGAGACATTTTCTTTTCGGCACGGAGCAAGTTTGTGAATGGACTTTTTTGAACTGGGATTTGAAGCGCCTCGGAGTGGCCGGAGGCGACATTTCAAGCGGGCAGACGAAAGATGGACGGATCAATACCCTGTGAGCATTCTTTTACAGTTTTTTTCTGTCGTTGCGAGTGAAAGGCGGAAAAGCCATTTTACGACGCGTGGAAAATGGGCAAGAACGTGAATTAACAAGGTAAAAAGTGTTGCTGGTTAATGCCAGATCTTGTGGCGAAAAACAGCGCTTAAAGGGCAACTGCAGCACTTTTTTGAGAATTTCGCGATATTCAAGGATTCGAATCTAAATAGGCTTTACGTGAAGCATGCCAATTGTTTTTGCACTAGCATTTGAAGTAGTTACGTAATGGACGATTGAATTTTGCGCTGCTGCTCAATGCACTGGAGGTGTGCACGTAAGTTCAGCGTGACGTCACGGAAGCGTGACGTTACGTTCTACCGGCCAAAGGCCGGCAGCAACGTGATGAAAACAGGCCGGTTCGCAGAGCAGAAAAGACGCCCCTTTATTTCCAGCTCGGAAATATATAGAGAAAAGAAAAGAGAGAAAGAAGGAAAGAAGGACCATCGACGCATGCGCGGAGAGGCGCATGTGGTCCCGATTGTGTTATCTGCAGCATTCCTTTCTCCTAGTAGCCGTAGCGCTCCACTGGCTTTTTGGTTCTTGTGGACCGACGTAGCTCAGGAACAGACGCCTCGGGAAGGTCTTGAGCCTCGTAATTCGGTGTTCCTAAGGTCGTAGGAGGAGATTCTTCAGGACTCGACGTTTCCCTACTTCCGTCTGTGTCTGATGAGCGTTTTCGGATCTGGTCGACATGGCGTCGAACGACTCCGTCCTCAGTTGCTACAGTGACTAGACGGGCACCACTCGTAGATTTCACTTTTCCTGGTGTCCACTTTTCTCCTACGCCGTAGTTGCGCACATAAACGGCATCTCCCGGGACGAAGTACCAACTGGCGGAATCAGCCGCGGAATATTTGGGCATTTCGTGGCTCCTAGGAGGAAAACACATGTCTAGTCTTGTACGCAAACGGCACCCAAGAAGAAGTTCGGACGGTGCAAACCCTGAAGCCTGTGGCGAATTCCTGTAGTTACAAAGAATTCTCGCCAGAGCAGTTGCCAACTCCACACCAGGCATTCTCTTCAAACCGTCCTTGATAGTTCTCACGGCCCGTTCTGCGAGACCATTGCTTTGAGGGTGATAAGGTGGGGTCCGGATATGCTCGATTCCATTTTTCTGCAGAAATACAGCAAACTCGGACCCGGTAAAGGGGGTACCGTTATCCGTAACTATGGTGCGGGGCAATCCAAACCTGCTAAACAAGGTTCGCATGCAGTCGGCAGTGGCAGTAGCGGTTGCTCTAGATACTGGAATGGCTTCTATCCAATTGCTGTGAGCGTCGACGATTACCAACAACATCTTGTTACCAATAGGCCCTGCGTAGTCGGCATGCAGCCGTGACCACCTCTCGTGCGAAATCGGCCAGCTGACGGGGTTCCGTGCAGGTGGCATGGGCTGCGCCTGCACACAGCTTCGACACTTTGAGACCATCCTACAAATGTCTTGATCTAGCCCGGGCCACCAAAAACTAGCCCTCGCCTTTATCTTCATGGTAGACGCACCCTGATGAGACTCGTGTAGCATCTTCAACAGTTTCTCACGCGCAGCACTTGGTATCACGACACGATGGCCCCAGTACAACAGCCCCTTCTCCACAGACAACTCATGTCGCCTTTTCCGGAATTCCACCATTTCCCGGTTGTCACCGTCCACGACGGAGGGCCATCCTTCTGTCACGTACCTGCATATGGCTTGCAAAATCCCGTCAGCTGCTGCAAGTGCTTGAATCTCTTGGTGGGAAACGGCTGGCTGGTCCCATTCGTCCATGATAAGCACCATTTCCGACAAATCTTCGGTTTCCGCTTGCGGCTCCAGCAGCGATTGAGGCAAACGGCTTAAAGCGTCAGAAATTAGCATCTGTTTGCCAGGTTTGCAGACGAGCTTGTACTTGTATGCCCCGAGCAAAAGCGCCCAGCGCTGAATTCGGGCGGCAGCCATGACAGAAGTTTGACGATCCTGTCTGAGAAGACCCAACAAGGGGCGGTGGTCCGTTACAAGCGTGAACTCACGTCCCAACAGGTAATCGCGGAACCGTGTCACGCCAAACACCAGGGCTAAAGCTTCTCGCTCAATTTGGGAGTATTTTCTCTCAGCTGAGGTAAGGGTCCGTGATCGGAAACCAATTGGCCTGTCTTCTCCATTTACTCGGTGGAAAAGGGCAGCTCCGACACCGTAAGGCGAAGCGTCGCATTCCAACATCAACTCCAGCTGCGGATTAAAGTACGTTAGCACTGGGGCTGAACACAAAGCTTCCTTGGCCTTCTGAAATGCCGAGTCTTCTTTTTCTTGCCAAGCCCATTTTGCACCTTTTTCAAGACGGCTGTACAACGGTGCCAGCATAGTGGAAAGATTTGGCAAAAACTTGTTGTAAAATGTAACCAGTCCCAAAAAGGACCGCAACTCGGCAACATTTCGCGGTAAAGGGGCTAGCCTGATTGCATCCACGTGCTTCTCGAGCGGGTGTAATCCTTCAGCATCAATAAGATGGCCAAGATACGTCACTGATTGTTGACCGAACTTGCACTTGTCGCAACGAAGTTTGATACCGTTCTCGCGGAAACGCTGTAGCACCGCTTGCAGGTTTACATTTTCAGCCTCGCTGCTCTCGGCTATCAGGACATCGTCTAGATAAGCCTGAGTCCCTTTTAGTCCTTGCAACACCGATTCAATTTTCCGTTGAAATATCGCTGGCGCTGATGCGATGCCAAACGGTAACCTGTTGTAGCAAAAGAGCCCCTTTTGTGTGCTTATCACCGCTAATTTCCGCCAGTCTTCATCTAGCTCGACCTGATTGTAAGCATCGCGAAGATCTAGCACACTGAATTTTTTTCCTCCACATAAGTTTGCAAAAATGTCGTCGATGACAGGCAAGGGGTACTGCTCAACATCGCACACAGGGTTTAGTGTCACCTTGTAGTCCCCACAAATGCGCACTGTTCCGTCCTTCTTCAAAACTGGCACGATGGGCGTTGCCCATTCAGAATGAGAGACTGGCGATATTATTCCTGCTGAGACTAATCTGTCAAGCTCCTTAGACACTTTATCACGCAGCGCAAAAGGAACTTTCCTTGCCTTGAAGAACTTTGGGTTTGCTCCAGCCTTGATGTGCAGTCGGGCTGGCGGGCCTTTCATGAGACCAACGCCCTCCGTGAAGAGGTCGGAGTGTTGCTGGAGCAGCGTCGGCACGTCCTCCAAGGTTTGTCTTGCCACGGGAGCCTTCGAATAGACGCTCAGCACTTGAATGCGTTCGTCTGTTAATTTTTTCAGCAGGTCTCGACCGCAAAGACTGGGGCCATTGCAGTCTAAAACAGTCAGACTGCACTGCACTGTTGCACCTTCATATGAAACTGGCATTGTCAATGCACCCAGGAGCGGCAACTTTCCCAGATAGCATGAAAGCTGTACTTCAGACTTCTGTAGCTGCGGCCATCGATGAGAGTGCATTTCGTAAATGCTCTTGGGAATTACGCAAACAGGGGAGCCGGTATCGATGTCCATCATTATTTCGATGCCATTCCACGCAAACGGTTTCCTGATGGGGGGTATGAGAGAGCGCGGAGTGGTCAAGGACCAAATTTGTGACGCGCTGCTATCACTCTCATCGGTTTCTGTCGTCTGTGCCGTTACTGCTAGCATTCTACTTCGCTCATTTGCCGGACACATTTTAGCTAAATGCCCTGGCCGTGCACACTTGTAACATTTTCGCTTGATTAGCCGACAAGCCTTGGTCTTATGACCATGCTTACCGCAACATTTGCATTGTTGTACGCCCTGCGACTTCGCGCGCGACTCGTATTGACCAGAGAGCTTTAGCAATCTCGCTTGTTCTTGGTCTATAACAATACCTTGCGAATCGCGCTCAGCGCTCTCTGCGGCAAGGACAAGAGCCTCGGCTTCCTCAAGAGTCAGATTTTTCGTCGCTAGCAGCTGCTTCTGCACATTCTTGGACCGGACGCCGCACACAATACGGTCCCTTATCATTCTGTCCAGCGCAGTTCCAAAATTGCAATTGTGTGCCAACTGCCGTATTGCCACTATGAATGCATGTACAGATTCTCCTTCTTGCTGGCAGCGATGGAAGAACTTTAAACTTTCAGAAATTTCATTCGGTACCGGGTCGTAGTAGCTGTTTAGGGCCTGCACAACTTCTTTGTAGGTCAGGGCGCTAGGCTTTCGCGGTGCTACCTTCCGTTCAAAATTTCTATCGTTCTTGTTGCAAGCGCAGCTACCAGCAAGGCTCTTTTCTTAGCATCGTCCTTCACATCATTCGCTTCGAAATAGGCTTCCACCTTGACTAGGTACGCCTGCCACTTATCTTTTTCGTCTTCAAATTCCGGTAGCCTGTGTGCCATGGCTGGTGGTGGGCTCCTTCTGCTTCGCTGTCGTGCTTGGGCGTATATGCTGGCTTCCTTGCTGCAGCAGAATCCTCGTCGCCACTGTTACGTTCTACCGGCCAAAGGCCGGCAGCAACGTGATGAAAACAGGCCGGTTCGCAGAGCAGAAAAGACGCCCCTTTATTTCCAGCTCGGAAATATATAGAGAAAAGAAAAGAGAGAAAGAAGGAAAGAAGGACCATCGACGCATGCGCGGAGAGGCGCATGTGGTCCCGATTGTGTTATCTGCAGCAGTAACGTTCAAAAGCACTAATGAGAAAGTGTAATCGTAGAGACATTTTCTTTTCGGCACGGAGCAAGTTTGTGAATGGACTTCTTTCAACTGGGATTTGAAGCGCCTCGGAGTGGCCGGAGGCGACATTTCAAGCGGGCAGACGAAAGATGGACGGATCAATACCCTGTGAGCATTCTTTTACAGTTTTTTTTCTGTCGTTGCAAGTGAAAGGCGGAAAAGCCATTTTACGACGCGTGGAAAATGGGCAAGAACGTGAATTAACAAGGTAAAAAGTGTTGCTGGTTAATGCCAGATCTTGTGGCGAAAAACAGCGCTTAAAGGGCAACTGCAGCACTTTTTTGAGAATTTCGCGATATTCAAGGATTCGAATCTAAATAGGCTTTACGTGAAGCATGCCAATTGTTTTTGCACTAGCATTTGAAGTAGTTACGTAATGGACGATTGAATTTTGCGCTGCTGCTCAATGCACTGGAGGTGTGCACGTAAGTTCAGCGTGACGTCACGGAAGGTCTGCCTTACATTACCACTGTCGTCAGCCACACCCTGCCCTGACTCGTTAGACGCTGCCAATCAACTCTCGGCAGGGTTTGCCTTCGATGGCGTTCATTTTTTTCCTTCAAAGCAGGCGTTTTCGCGTTGGAAATGTATACCGATACCTTCGATGACGTCATCATGCGCCCCCCCCCCCTCCCAACTTGGCGTTGTGCGCTGCGGAGAACCTTAAAGGTCGTCCGGATTTGAATCAGGGACTACTTCCCTATTTCGAGCGCTAAACCAAAAAGACTTCGCATGCTTTACCTGCAAGTTTCACACATTCTATCCTCTCAAGCTCGTGTATTTCTAAAACATATGCAGTTTCCCTTTAAATCAGAGGCGGCGGCAAACGCGTCGCATCCCCACACTTCTTTGTCTCGTGTAAGCGCTGCTTTTTTGCTGCGAAAATGCGGTATTTATTTTTCAAACATTTTGTATATGCCATCGCTCGAATGGCACCCTTAACACGATGTCACCCTTCGAACATTTCCAGCGTTTCTTTTTTCCTCCACTTGCGAACTTCGGCTGTATATTCACTTGTGCAAATTAAAAAAAAAAGGTGTTATCATCTATTGTACTTTTTTTTCTACAAGACAGGCGCTCCAATGACTAGCGCTCTTCCCGCTGCCACACTACTTCTCTGAGCGGCGCATTAGGTAGGCCACGGCTCGCAGTCAATGCCAGGTTAGAGGAAATAGCTGACACATTGCTTCCTAACGTCAGCAGCTGTATAGGTAAAAATAAAATGAACTTAAGTTTCAGAAGCACAGAGTGAAACAAATGTGTACTGAGCGAGCACGAAATGCTGCCGCAGGACTGAACTGGTGCCTTTAAACACTGCGGCTTTACCGCATAGACCCTTGGAAAGAGGGGCGGTGAAGGGACAAGACTCCCTGCTTCCTCTGCCTGCAATTGCTTCAAGAAATGTCAACTTCATGCTTCGCCATCCTTTCTTCATAATGGCAGACATTTCGCTTAATTGCCTATTTGCCATAGCAATGCAGGAAAAACAACATGTAGTGTTCGCCTGCCCTGAGCCTCACTACACGTATTGCCGAGAAAACGGCCCGGCTAAGACGGAGACCTCCGCGATAACATGCATAATAACTGTTCAGTTATTACAAAACTTTCGAAAAAGTCATAAGCCAAGCTTTAATTTCGACATCTGATGTCACGGTTACGTTATACTGACATGACACACTCGGCGAAGTCCTCCAGTGCTCACTGAGTAATTTTGACTATCGCTACCAACATATATGCTTTGCCAAAATCAGACCTGTGAAATTACATGCGACACACTCAGCATGTTCCGCAAATGGGAAACAAGCACCCTGGTCATGCCGTGAAGCTCCTTTTTTCGCCGTCATCTATTCGGCAATGAATGGGGAAGGAAAAAAAGAAAAATAATAAATAACGCTTAGGACATTTACAAATAAAGGGGACAAAAGGGAGAGGCGGCAAAAAGACATGGGGCAGAAATGTCCGCCATGTATCAATTCTGCTGACCGACAGTACCAGGAAGATACATGTCAGGCAAAAGGCGCGAAAAAAAATGTGTTGCGCCTGTCAGTCACACTGATAGCAAAATTGAATGTTGTTACAGGACCTTCAGCTGCGGTGTACTAAAACGTCTCTTGGCGCTGGCGGTATATTATACCCCTGTCACACGGCCAGTTTCAATGGCCATCGAGTCGAGAGCCATCGAGATTTTCGATCGCCATTGAACTCGAGGGAGTTGTGGAGCTGCTACACGGCAAATCTCAATGGCCATTGAAATCGTTCTCGTGTCTTACGCCAAGCTCGTGTGGCGCCACAATCGCTGCTTTCGGTTTCGCGCAAATAACAAAAATATATTGACGAAACTTAACTAAATGTTGAAATACACATTCTTGCAGTCATAAGGCGCGTTCACACTTGTTCAAAAATCCGGCAAGCGAAGCGGATTCGCTCGCCGCAAAAACTAGGACCTGTTCTCATCTGTTGACGCCCGGGCGAGTTGGAACGGCCGCGCCGCTGCTGCTTCTCGCTTTGCGCACCACGTCGCCGCTCGCGACGTACACAGATACAGTGAGAAAAGAGCATAAATTTATGCTGTCTACGTACCACGAGCGTATGCACGCTTACGTACGCTAAACGCAGGCGCATTCTCACATTGAGTTCAGCGTATGCTAGCAGAGAGGCAAAAATAAACTTAGTCTCTAGTGGCGCCATCTGGTAGTCAAAACGGGAACCATTACTGTCAACAAACCGCCTCTCTTAGGCCTAACAGCGGCAGAATCGTCACTCTAAATAAAAAATAAAGCAAATTTATCACTTATACGTTTTCTTCTAGGCAAGATGAGACGAAGCGAAAGACCGCTGCCCCATTTATGACCAGTGAACGGACAGAAAAAGGCAGCAACAACGAGAATTCAGTCCGAAGCGAGGGGTCCGGCTTTGAAGGGCGCCGCCATGTTTGTTGTCGTTCGAAGCAATGCTAGCAACCTTGGGCAACGCTCGAAGGCCCTCGAAATCTCGATAGAGTTCCGGGCTGCTCCGTCGACTCGATAGACTATTGACTCGATGGCCATTCAAACTGGCCGTGTAGCAGCGCTCGATCGCCTTCGAGTCGATAGGCTATCGATTCGAGGGCCTTCGAAATGCCCGTGTGACAGGGGTATTAGTTTCAGAAATGGGGGCTACACCTTCCCACGCCATGGGCAAAATCATATGGAACTGAAACCATAAAAATCATGGGCGGTAATCTTTGGGGTAAGCTGAAAAAAAAAAAATCACTTGTTTCTCTAACCACAGAGCGCGTTGAAAAAAAAAGAGAAAAAGAAAGCTCCACGATTTTTTGTTTAATTAAGGCTTGTGACACTTACACACAGGCTCAGGTTTGCAACCGAGCCCGCTGTGTGCACCGCCATGCAGCGGAGCTTCCCAAGTGCACAGTCCACAGGCACTTGTACTCAGTTTTTAACCAGCGAGTGACCGGCGGTGGGAGTCGAACACCCCACCTCCCGCAGCCGAGACGGGCGTCTTAGCCACTACGCCACGACTGCGGTGATTAATCCTTGACATATAAAAGCATTTTCCTCGGCGATAAGACATTTCCTCCTTTCCAGGCGTGACGTCAGACAAGCTAGCGCAGCGCCACCCGTGACCGCTTAAACCGGCTTACTGACGCTTCGTCCATGCGCGACGCTTTTCATGTTGTAGGCGGCCGTCACGTGGTGATAACTGGTGATGTGGTGCTCGTTCCGCCATTACTTCTGACCGTGGTCGTCATTTCGACTTCGCATTATTCGCCAACCTACCCGTCCATAACATCAAGGCGATCTTTTACCACCAGATTTTCTAAGGTCGACGGCTTTCCTCGGCAACTGAAGGCTTCGCTTATAGCGCTGGTTCTCCCTTCACACTGGATTGAGCGCCTACCCTTGGGTCCTGCTTGGCCTACGCACTACACTTCGCAATGACTGTTCCACATGTGCAGCAGAGCTCACGTCTGTTGCCACTGCTCGTGTTCCTGGCAAATATTTCGAGCACTCGCCAAGCACACCTGTCGACGTTTCCAACAACGCCGGCCGTCTACGCAGCTCTGTGCGCATCACAGTCGGTCAGCCTGCAGGAAAAGGAGGTTCCTTTTCTGCGCAGTTTATTGAGTACGAGCAGACAGTACGGGGGGTTGGCTTGATGTGATTGCATTTGTTATCCTGTTGTTGTGTTCGTATTTCAAGCAGGAATGATATGTCATAGGTTTCCTTTGCACGCGTCGTAGTGATTGTTGTGTTTCGATTTTGCATTTTCTAACACTTTTAAAAGCTTCCCTTTCGTGAATAAAAATTCAGTTGATAGTCTGCGCTTGTGTTGTGTCTTCTTGTTCGCTTTGGTCCTCGTTTCTTTTTGCGCAGCTAAGTGTGAATGGTAAGCCGAAACCCTTTACAAGTTTAACAGCGGAACTGTATGTGGCTAGCTCCTGGTGTGAGCGTCTACGTATAGGGCTGGGGAAACTCGCGGTTAACGTGACCTGGCCGTCACCCACAACGAGGAAACGTCCGAGCATGCCCCACACCCGTGTTAGTAGAGGCTTCTAAGTTTTGTAACGTTCAAAAGCACTAATGAGAAAGTGTAATCGTAGAGACGTTTTCTTTTCGGCACGGAGCAAGTTTGTGAATGGACTTTTTTGAACTGGGATTTGAAGCGCCTCGGAGTGGCCGGAGGCGACATTTCAAGCGGGCAGACGAAAGATGGACGGATCAATACCCTGTGAGCATTCTTTTACAGTTTTTTTCTGTCGTTGCGAGTGAAAGGCGGAAAAGCCATTTTACGACGCGTGGAAAATGGGCAAGAACGTGAATTAACAAGGTAAAAAGTGTTGCTGGTTAATGCCAGATCTTGTGGCGAAAAACAGCGCTTAAAGGGCAACTGCAGCACTTTTTTGAGAATTTCGCGATATTCAAGGATTCGAATCTAAATAGGCTTTACGTGAAGCATGCCAATTGTTTTTGCACTAGCATTTGAAGTAGTTACGTAATGGACGATTGAATTTTGCGCTGCTGCTCAATGCACTGGAGGTGTGCACGTAAGTTCAGCGTGACGTCACGGAAGCGTGACGTTACGTTCTACCGGCCAAAGGCCGGCAGCAACGTGATGAAAACAGGCCGGTTCGCAGAGCAGAAAAGACGCCCCTTTATTTCCAGCACGGAAATATATAGAGAAAAGAAAAGAGAGAAAGAAGGAAAGAAGGACCATCGACGCATGCGCGGAGAGGCGCATGTGGTCCCGATTGTGTTATCTGCAGCATTCCTTTCTCCTAGTAGCCGTAGCGCTCCACTGGCTTTTTGGTTCTTGTGGACCGACGTAGCTCAGGAACAGACGCCTCGGGAAGGTCTTGAGCCTCGTAATTCGGTGTTCCTAAGGTCGTAGGAGGAGATTCTTCAGGACTCGACGTTTCCCTACTTCCGTCTGTGTCTGATGAGCGTTTTCGGATCTGGTCGACATGGCGTCGAACGACTCCGTCCTCAGTTGCTACAGTGACTAGACGGGCACCACTCGTAGATTTCACTTTTCCTGGTGTCCACTTTTCTCCTACGCCGTAGTTGCGCACATAAACGGCATCTCCCGGGACGAAGTACCAACTGGCGGAATCAGCCGCGGAATATTTGGGCATTTCGTGGCTCCTAGGAGGAAAACACATGTCTAGTCTTGTACGCAAACGGCACCCAAGAAGAAGTTCGGACGGTGCAAACCCTGAAGCCTGTGGCGAATTCCTGTAGTTACAAAGAATTCTCGCCAGAGCAGTTGCCAACTCCACACCAGGCATTCTCTTCAAACCGTCCTTGATAGTTCTCACGGCCCGTTCTGCGAGACCATTGCTTTGAGGGTGATAAGGTGGGGTCCGGATATGCTCGATTCCATTTTTCTGCAGAAATACAGCAAACTCGGACCCGGTAAAGGGGGTACCGTTATCCGTAACTATGGTGCGGGGCAATCCAAACCTGCTAAACAAGGTTCGCATGCAGTCGGCAGTGGCAGTAGCGGTTGCTCTAGATACTGGAATGGCTTCTATCCAATTGCTGTGAGCGTCGACGATTACCAACAACATCTTGTTACCAATAGGCCCTGCGTAGTCGGCATGCAGCCGTGACCACCTCTCGTGCGAAATCGGCCAGCTGACGGGGTTCCGTGCAGGTGGCATGGGCTGCGCCTGCACACAGCTTCGACACTTTGAGACCATCCTACAAATGTCTTGATCTAGCCCGGGCCACCAAAAACTAGCCCTCGCCTTTATCTTCATGGTAGACGCACCCTGATGAGACTCGTGTAGCATCTTCAACAGTTTCTCACGCGCAGCACTTGGTATCACGACACGATGGCCCCAGTACAACAGCCCCTTCTCCACAGACAACTCATGTCGCCTTTTCCGGAATTCCACCATTTCCCGGTTGTCACCGTCCACGACGGAGGGCCATCCTTCTGTCACGTACCTGCATATGGCTTGCAAAATCCCGTCAGCTGCTGCAAGTGCTTGAATCTCTTGGTGGGAAACGGCTGGCTGGTCCCATTCGTCCATGATAAGCACCATTTCCGACAAATCTTCGGTTTCCGCTTGCGGCTCCAGCAGCGATTGAGGCAAACGGCTTAAAGCGTCAGAAATTAGCATCTGTTTGCCAGGTTTGCAGACGAGCTTGTACTTGTATGCCCCGAGCAAAAGCGCCCAGCGCTGAATTCGGGCGGCAGCCATGACAGAAGTTTGACGATCCTGTCTGAGAAGACCCAACAAGGGGCGGTGGTCCGTTACAAGCGTGAACTCACGTCCCAACAGGTAATCGCGGAACCGTGTCACGCCAAACACCAGGGCTAAAGCTTCTCGCTCAATTTGGGAGTATTTTCTCTCAGCTGAGGTAAGGGTCCGTGATCGGAAACCAATTGGCCTGTCTTCTCCATTTACTTGGTGGAAAAGGGCAGCTCCGACACCGTAAGGCGAAGCGTCGCATTCCAACATCAACTCCAGCTGCGGATTAAAGTACGTTAGCACTGGGGCTGAACACAAAGCTTCCTTGGCCTTCTGAAATGCCGAGTCTTCTTTTTCTTGCCAAGCCCATTTTGCACCTTTTTCAAGACGGCTGTACAACGGTGCCAGCATAGTGGAAAGATTTGGCAAAAACTTGTTGTAAAATGTAACCAGTCCCAAAAAGGACCGCAACTCGGCAACATTTCGCGGTAAAGGGGCTAGCCTGATTGCATCCACGTGCTTCTCGAGCGGGTGTAATCCTTCAGCATCAATAAGATGGCCAAGATACGTCACTGATTGTTGACCGAACTTGCACTTGTCGCAACGAAGTTTGATACCGTTCTCGCGGAAACGCTGTAGCACCGCTTGCAGGTTTACATTTTCAGCCTCGCTGCTCTCGGCTATCAGGACATCGTCTAGATAAGCCTGAGTCCCTTTTAGTCCTTGCAACACCGATTCAATTTTCCGTTGAAATATCGCTGGCGCTGATGCGATGCCAAACGGTAACCTGTTGTAGCAAAAGAGCCCCTTTTGTGTGCTTATCACCGCTAATTTCCGCGAGTCTTCATCTAGCTCGACCTGATTGTAAGCATCGCGAAGATCTAGCACACTGAATTTTTTTCCTCCACATAAGTTTGCAAAAATGTCGTCGATGACAGGCAAGGGGTACTGCTCAACATCGCACACAGGGTTTAGTGTCACCTTGTAGTCCCCACAAATGCGCACTGTTCCGTCCTTCTTCAAAACTGGCACGATGGGCGTTGCCCATTCAGAATGAGAGACTGGCGATATTATTCCTGCTGAGACTAATCTGTCAAGCTCCTTAGACACTTTATCACGCAGCGCAAAAGGAACTTTCCTTGCCTTGAAGAACTTTGGGTTTGCTCCAGCCTTGATGTGCAGTCGGGCTGGCGGGCCTTTCATGAGACCAACGCCCTCCGTGAAGAGGTCGGAGTGTTGCTGGAGCAGCGTCGGCACGTCCTCCAAGGTTTGTCTTGCCACGGGAGCCTTCGAATAGACGCTCAGCACTTGAATGCGTTCGTCTGTTAATTTTTTCAGCAGGTCTCGACCGCAAAGACTGGGGCCATTGCAGTCTAAAACAGTCAGACTGCACTGCACTGTTGCACCTTCATATGAAACTGGCATTGTCAATGCACCCAGGAGCGGCAACTTTCCCAGATAGCATGAAAGCTGTACTTCAGACTTCTGTAGCTGCGGCCATCGATGAGAGTGCATTTCGTAAATGCTCTTGGGAATTACGCAAACAGGGGAGCCGGTATCGATGTCCATCATTATTTCGATGCCATTCCACGCAAACGGTTTCCTGATGGGGGGTATGAGAGAGCGCGGAGTGGTCAAGGACCAAATTTGTGACGCGCTGCTATCACTCTCATCGGTTTCTGTCGTCTGTGCCGTTACTGCTAGCATTCTACTTCGCTCATTTGCCGGACACATTTTAGCTAAATGCCCTGGCCGTGCACACTTGTAACATTTTCGCTTGATTAGCCGACAAGCCTTGGTCTTATGACCATGCTTACCGCAACATTTGCATTGTTGTACGCCCTGCGACTTCGCGCGCGACTCGTATTGACCAGAGAGCTTTAGCAATCTCGCTTGTTCTTGGTCTATAACAATACCTTGCGAATCGCGCTCAGCGCTCTCTGCGGCAAGGACAAGAGCCTCGGCTTCCTCAAGAGTCAGATTTTTCGTCGCTAGCAGCTGCTTCTGCACATTCTTGGACCGGACGCCGCACACAATACGGTCCCTTATCATTCTGTCCAGCGCAGTTCCAAAATTGCAATTGTGTGCCAACTGCCGTATTGCCACTATGAATGCATGTACAGATTCTCCTTCTTGCTGGCAGCGATGGAAGAACTTTAAACTTTCAGAAATTTCATTCGGTACCGGGTCGTAGTAGCTGTTTAGGGCCTGCACAACTTCTTTGTAGGTCAGGGCGCTAGGCTTTCGCGGTGCTACCTTCCCGTTCAAAATTTCTATCGTTCTTGTTGCAAGCGCAGCTACCAGCAAGGCTCTTTTCTTAGCATCGTCCTTCACATCATTCGCTTCGAAATAGGCTTCCACCTTGACTAGGTACGCCTGCCACTTATCTTTTTCGTCTTCAAATTCCGGTAGCCTGTGTGCCATGGCTGGTGGTGGGCTCCTTCTGCTTCGCTGTCGTGCTTGGGCGTATATGCTGGCTTCCTTGCTGCAGCAGAATCCTCGTCGCCACTGTTACGTTCTACCGGCCAAAGGCCGGCAGCAACGTGATGAAAACAGGCCGGTTCACAGAGCAGAAAAGACGCCCCTTTATTTCCAGCTCGGAAATATATAGAGAAAAGAAAAGAGAGAAAGAAGGAAAGAAGGACCATCGACGCATGCGCGGAGAGGCGCATGTGGTCCCGATTGTGTTATCTGCAGCAGTAACGTTCAAAAGCACTAATGAGAAAGTGTAATCGTAGAGACATTTTCTTTTCGGCACGGAGCAAGTTTGTGAATGGACTTCTTTCATCTAGGATTTAAAGCGCCTCGGAGTGGCCGGAGGCGACATTTCAAGCGGGCAGACGAAAGATGGACGGATCAATACCCTGTGAGCATTCTTTTACAGTTTTTTTCTGTCGTTGCGAGTGAAAGGCGGAAAAGCCATTTTACGACGCGTGGAAAATGGGCAAGAACGTGAATTAACAAGGTAAAAAGTGTTGCTGGTTAATGCCAGATCTTGTGGCGAAAAACAGCGCTTAAAGGGCAACTGCAGCACTTTTTTGAGAATTTCGCGATATTCAAGGATTCGAATCTAAATAGGCTTTACGTGAAGCATGCCAATTGTTTTTACACTAGCATTTGAAGTAGTTACGTAATGGACGATTGAATTTTGCGCTGCTGCTCAATGCACTGGAGGTGTGCACGTAAGTTCAGCGTGACGTCACGGAAGGTCTGCCTTACATTACCACTGTCGTCAGCCACACCCTGCCCTGACTCGTTAGACGCTGCCAATCAACTCTCGGCAGGGTTTGCCTTCGATGGCGTTCATTTTTTTCCTTCAAAGCAGGCGTTTTCGCGTTGGAAATGTATACCGATACCTTCGATGACGTCATCATGCGCCCCCCCCCCCCTCCCAACTTGGCGTTGTGCGCTGCGGAGAACCTTAAAGGTCGTCCGGATTTGAATCAGGGACTACTTCACTATTTCAAGCGCTAAACCAAAAAGACTTCGCATGCTTTACCTGCAAGTTTCACACATTCTATCCTCTCAAGCTCGTGTATTTCTAAAACCTATGCAGTTTCCCTTTAAATCAGAGGCGGCGGCAAACGCGTCGCATCCCCACACTTCTTTGTCTCGTGTAAGCGCTGCTTTTTTGCTGCGAAAATGCGGTATTTATTTTTCAAACATTTTGTATATGCCATCGCTCGAATGGCACCCTTAACACGATGTCACCCTTCGAACATTTCCAGCGTTTCTTTTTTCCTCCACTTGCGAACTTCGGCTGTATATTCACTTGTGGAATTAAAAAAAAAAGGTGTTATCATCTATTGTACTTTTTTTTCTACAAGACAGGCGCTCCAATGACTAGCGCTCTTCCCGCTGCCACACTACTTCTCTGAGCGGCGCATTAGGTAGGCCACGGCTCGCAGTCAATGCCAGGTTAGAGGAAATAGCTGACACATTGCTTCCTAACGTCAGCAGCTGTATAGGTAAAAATAAAATGAACTTAAGTTTCAGAAGCACAGAGTGAAACAAATGTGTACTGAGCGAGCACGAAATGCTGCCGCAGGACTGAACTGGTGCCTTTAAACACTGCGGCTTTACCGCATAGACACTTGGAAAGAGGGGCGGTGAAGGGACAAGACTCCCTGCTTCCTCTGCCTGCAATTGCTTCAAGAAATGTCAACTTCATGCTTCGCCATCCTTTCTTCATAATGGCAGACATTTCGCTTAATTGCCTATTTGCCATAGCAATGCAGGAAAAACAACATGTACTGTTCGCCTGCCCTGAGCCTCACTACATGTATTGCCGAGAAAACGGCCCGGCTAAGACGGAGACCTCCGCGATAACATGCATAATAACTGTTCAGTTATTACAAAACTTTCGAAAAAGTCATAAGCCAAGCTTTAATTTCGACATCTGATGTCACGGTTACGTTATACTGACATGACACACTCGGCGAAGTCCTCCAGTGCTCACTGAGTAATTTTTGACTATCGCTACCAACATATATGCTTTGCCAAAATCAGACCTGTGAAATTACATGCGACACACTCAGCATGTTCCGCAAATGGGAAACAAGCACCCTGGTCATGCCGTGAAGCTCTTTTTTTTCGCCTTCATCCATTCGGCAATGAATGGGGAAGGAAAAAAAGAAAAATAATAAATAACGCTTAGGACATTTACAAATAAAGGGGACAAAAGGGAGAGGCGGCAAAAAGACATGGGGCAGAAATGTCCGCCATGTATCAATTCTGCTGACCGACAGTACCAGGAAGATACATGTCAGGCAAAAGGCGCGAAAAAAATGTGTTGCGCCTGTCAGTCACACTGATAGCAAAATTGAATGTTGTTACAGGACCTTCAGCTGCGGTGTACTAAAACGTCTCTTGGCGCTGGCGGTATATTATACCCCTGTCACACGGCCAGTTTCAATGGCCATCGAGTCGAGAGCCATCGAGATTTTCGATCGCCATTGAACTCGAGGGAGTTGTGGAGCTGCTACACGGCAAATCTCAATGGCCATTGAAATCGTACTCGTGTCTTACGCCAAGCTCGTGTGGCGCCACAATCGCTGCTTTCGGTTTCGCGCAAATAACAAAAATATATTGACGAAACTTAACTAAATGTTGAAATACACTTTCTTGCAGTCATAAGGCGCGTTCACACTTGTTCAAAAATCCGGCAAGCGAAGCGGATTCGCTCGCCGCCAAAACTAGGACCTGTTCTCATCTGTTGACGCCCGGGCGAGTTGGAACGGCCGCGCCGCTGCTGCTTCTCGCTTTGCGCACCACGTCGCCGCTCGCGACGTACACAGATACAGTGAGAAAAGAGCATAAATTTATGCTGTCTACGTACCACGAGCGTATGCACGCCTACGTACGCTAAACGCAGGCGCATTCTCACATTGAGTTCAGTGTATGCTAGCAGAGAGGCAAAAATAAACTTAGTCTCTATTGGCGCCATCTGGTAGTCAAAACGGGAACCATTACTGTCAACAAACCGCCTCTCTTAGGCCTAACAGCGGCAGAATCGTCACTCTAAATAAAAAATAAAGCAAATTTATCACTTATACGTTTTCTTCTAGGCAAGATGAGACGAAGCGAAAGACCGGTGCCCCATTTATGACCAGTGAACGGACAGAAAAAGGCAGCAACAACGAGAATTCAGTCCGAAGCGAGGGGTCCGGCTTTGACGAAATATTGACGAAATTTCGTCCCGCCTTAAAAATCAAGTATATGCCGATAAACAACGCTACTATGGTGAATCACTGCCCAGTTTCATAACTACAGCTCCAGAAAAGTTTTGGCGTTCTATTTCTCCGACTTCCAAGGAATGTGATGTATTTCATGTTGATGGTAAAGATGTGTGCGATGGCAAGGAAATAGCAAATGCATTTAATAAACATTTTAAGTCCGAAAGAAAACATTCGACAGAAGTCTGTCTGGTTGGGAAATTTAATGTTAGGAGAAGGTAAGTGACGCCAACCAAGTAAAATACAGGAAAAACACGACGTTTCGGGACCGGCTCGGCCCCTTCTTCACGGTGTGACTACGGGCGAGCGCAGCTTGGCTTTTTAAGCCCCTGTGTGGAGGACCTGCGGGTCAATGGCCGCAGCCCATGGACGTAGGATGAGGGGAGAGTCCCCAGGGAACGATTAACATTCTCTCGTGTTTGCTGTATGTGCCACGACTCGAGTAGAAGCCTCCTGCGTGGGTTAGCTTCCGTTTCCAATACAATGGTGCTGTCGAAGTCAATTGGGTGGTCACACCCTTCACAGTGTTCGGCCACGGCGCTGCGTTGACGATTCATGTGACGGACGTCCGCTTTGTGTTGGTTCATCCTTTCCGCGAAGTTCTTCGTTTCCCCTATGTACGACGCCGGGCAGACGGAACACGGAATTTTGTACACGACGCCCTGGGCCTTTTCTCTGGGCTGCCGGTTTTTTGGGCGGGGGAGAAGGCGACCGATAGTGCTGGTCGGTTTGTGCGTTGTCAGCACCCCTTCTTTTCCGAGAATGCGACCGAGCGTCTCGCTCACGCCTCTCACGTAGGGGATGCAAACACGTTTCCGCTTCTGGCATGCGTCTGAGGAAATAATAGACCGGATTTTGTTTTGCCTTTCTTGCTTCCTGATAATGCGCCGGATGAATGAGCTTGGGTAGCCGTTCTTTTGGAGGTCAGAAATGACTCGGTTCTTCTCCTTCCTTTTATCTTCACTTGAGGAACATATGGAGTCGGCTCTCTTCAGTAATGACGTCACGACAGATGCTTTGTGCGGGATGGGATGGTTCGAATCGAAATGTAGGTACCGTCCTGTGTGGGTTGGCTTCCTGTGCACAGAGGACTGCAGGCCTTTGTCGTGCCTTGTAAGTAGGACATCCAGAAAAGGCAGGCTGCCCTGCTGTTCATGTTCAACAGTAAATTGTATGGCCGGTTCAACTGAATTTAGATGACTCTGGAGGTTTTCTATCTCTGAGGTTTTCACCACACAAAAGCAGTCGTCTACATAACGGAGGAATAACTTTGGCTTGGGATTAAAGGAGGAGAGGGCCCGGCTTTCGACGTCTTCCATGGTTAGGTTAGCCACTGTGACTGAAATTGATGCCCCCATAGCAGTTCCGGTTGTTTGCTTGAAAAATTCTCCGTTGTAGGTGAAAAAGGTACTGCGCAGACAGAGGTCGAGAAGGTGACATACCTCATCGACGTTGAGTGGAGTTCTCTCGTGCAGCGTTTGGTCGTTTTCGAGTGCGCGGCGAGCGACCGACACAGCAAGGGGAACCGGTACGCAGGTAAATAGCGACACCACGTCAAATGAGACTAGGCTTTCGTCTTCCTCCACGGTAAGGTTCGAGACAAGTTGGACGAAATGCCGCGAATTCTGTACATGCGTGGGTGTTCTGCCGGCGAGCGGCGCCAGTACCTTGTGCAGGTAGTCAGAGAGACGTCGCAGAGGAGACAGGGTGAAGTCTACAATTGGCCGAAGGGGGACGCCAGGTTTGTGAGTTTTAGGTAGCCCGTAAAAACCTGGAGCTGAGCCGTTTCTGGAGATGAGGCGGAGGTAAAGCCATTTGAGATCAGGATGCCGCTTGAACATCTCTGCCAGGGTTTTGTTGAGTGTTGCCTGAGTGTTTGAAGTCGGATCCTTGCGAACCTTCTCATACGCCCCACTGCTCAAAAGGGCTGACGCCTTCTCCTCGTAGTCGCGTCGGTCCATCACCACTGTAGAGTTGCCCTTGTCTGCCGGGAGTATGACGATGTCGGTGTCGTCCCTGAGACCGCGTAGGGCTTTTCGTTCCAGTTGAGACAGATTGCTCGGAAATTTGGGGGGTACCTTGGCGATGACACCAATCGCTTTCAGGCGGACCTCTTCCCTGACGTGCGGCTCCAGGTGCTGGACCGCATCTTCAACAGCCGCGACTAGTTTTGGGAGGGCGGGACCAGATGATATGTTGAATCCATGTCCTTTTGCGAGAACAGAGGATTCGGGCGGTGTTAAGCGACGGGAGGAGAGGTTGTTTACAAAGCCAGAGTTATGGGGGTCAGGCTGTTTCTTCTGCCGCTGCTGTAGGGCAAACAACTTCTTGTTTTGACACTCACGATGTTTGTTGGCTGCAGTGGAGGCCGCTTCCGTGGCAAAGGCGTCCACCCGCGGGAAGAGCTCAGGCATCCTGTGTTCTAGTTGGCGGCGCGCGAAGAACCGGTCCAGCTCCTTTTTGCGGAGAACGGAATGGCACTCGTGTATCCGCGCACTTAATAACTGTTGCTCCGTTTTGGACACCAGCCGTAGGCCTTCTGCGGTGGTTACAGGGCGCTTTAGGCGAAGGCTCACGGGTATCACATCCTTTTCCTTGCAGGTCTTGTTGAAGTTTAGATGTGTCCGGAAGACAGCAATACTCTTGGTGATGTAGACGTATCGCTTCACTAGCTGCATGGTCTCGATGCCGAAGTCTTGGCGTATAGACTCAAAAGAAAACATTCGACAGAAGTCTGTCTGGTTGGGAAATTTAATGTTAGGAGAAGGTAAGTGACGCCAACCAAGTAAAATACAGGAAAAACACGACGTTTCGGGACCGGCTCGGCCCCTTCTTCACGGTGTGACTACGGGCGAGCGCAGCTTGGCTTTTTAAGCCCCTGTGTGGAGGACCTGCGGGTCAATGACCGCAGCCCATGGACGTAGGATGGACTCTCCCCTCATCCTACGTCCATGGGCTGCGGCCATTGACCCGCAGGTCCTCCACACAGGGGCTTAAAAAGCCAAGCTGCGCTCGCCCGTAGTCACACCGTGAAGAAGGGGCCGAGCCGGTCCCGAAACGTCGTGTTTTTCCTGTATTTTACTTGGTTGGCGTCACTTACCTTCTCCTAACATTAAATTTCCCAACCAGACAGACTTCTGTCGAATGTTTTCTTTTGAGTCTATACGCCAAGACTTCGGCATCGAGACCATGCAGCTAGTGAAGCGATACGTCTACATCACCAAGAGTATTGCTGTCTTCCGGACACATCTAAACTTCAACAAGACCTGCAAGGAAAAGGATGTGATACCCGTGAGCCTTCGCCTAAAGCGCCCTGTAACCACCGCAGAAGGCCTACGGCTGGTGTCCAAAACGGAGCAACAGTTATTAAGTGCGCGGATACACGAGTGCCATTCCGTTCTCCGCAAAAAGGAGCTGGACCGGTTCTTCGCGCGCCGCCAACTAGAACACAGGATGCCTGAGCTCTTCCCGCGGGTGGACGCCTTTGCCACGGAAGCGGCCTCCACTGCAGCCAACAAACATCGTGAGTGTCAAAACAAGAAGTTGTTTGCCCTACAGCAGCGGCAGAAGAAACAGCCTGACCCCCATAACTCTGGCTTTGTAAACAACCTCTCCTCCCGTCGCTTAACACCGCCCGAATCCTCTGTTCTCGCAAAAGGACATGGATTCAACATATCATCTGGTCCCGCCCTCCCAAAACTAGTCGCGGCTGTTGAAGATGCGGTCCAGCACCTGGAGCCGCACGTCAGGGAAGAGGTCCGCCTGAAAGCGATTGGTGTCATCGCCAAGGTACCCCCCAAATTTCCGAGCAATCTGTCTCAACTGGAACGAAAAGCCCTACGCGGTCTCAGGGACGACACCGACATCGTCATACTCCCGGCAGACAAGGGCAACTCTACAGTGGTGATGGACCGACGCGACTACGAGGAGAAGGCGTCAGCCCTTTTGAGCAGTGGGGCGTATGAGAAGGTTCGCAAGGATCCGACTTCAAACACTCAGGCAACACTCAACAAAACCCTGGCAGAGATGTTCAAGCGGCATCCTGATCTCAAATGGCTTTACCTCCGCCTCATCTCCAGAAACGGCTCAGCTCCAGGTTTTTACGGGCTACCTAAAACTCACAAACCTGGCGTCCCCCTTCGGCCAATTGTAGACTTCACCCTGTCTCCTCTGCGACGTCTCTCTGACTACCTGCACAAGGTACTGGCGCCGCTCGCCGGCAGAACACCCACGCATGTACAGAATTCGCGGCATTTCGTCCAACTTGTCTCGAACCTTACCGTGGAGGAAGACGAAAGCCTAGTCTCATTTGACGTGGTGTCGCTATTTACCTGCGTACCGGTTCCCCTTGCTGTGTCGGTCGCTCGCCGCGCACTCGAAAACGACCAAACGCTGCACGAGAGAACTCCACTCAACGTCGATGAGGTATGTCGCCTTCTCGACCTCTGTCTGCGCAGTACCTTTTTCACCTACAACGGAGAATTTTTCAAGCAAACAACCGGAACTGCTATGGGGGCATCAATTTCAGTCACAGTGGCTAACCTAACCATGGAAGACGTCGAAAGCCGGGCCCTCTCCTCCTTTAATCCCAAGCCAAAGTTATTCCTCCGTTATGTAGACGACTGCTTTTGTGTGGTGAAAACCTCAGAGATAGAAAACCTCCAGAGTCATCTAAATTCAGTTGAACCGGCCATACAATTTACTGTTGAACATGAACAGCAGGGCAGCCTGCCTTTTCTGGATGTCCTACTTACAAGGCACGACAAAGGCCTGCAGTCCTCGGTGCACAGGAAGCCAACCCACACAGGACGGTACCTACATTTCGATTCGAACCATCCCATCCCGCACAAAGCATCTGTCGTGACGTCATTACTGAAGAGAGCCGACTCCATATGTTCATGTAACAAGTGAAGGCGGGCTAGTTGGTGGTTGACAATGGAGTGCATATTGCAACCGCGCTAAAACGACGCAGGACAAGAAAGGAAAGCACAGGACAAGACGCGGAACTTCAACTAAAGTTTACTACGGGAAAACCACATTTATACAGGAAACGTAATCACACCAGATAAACAGCCGAAACCATCAAATAACACAGGCACGAGGGCGCGCGTGGCACAAGTTCACATCTAGGTAGTTTAACTCTTTCTTAGATAAAGATACTGAAGTGGAGCTGATGCAACGGTCATTTTCTTTTTTTATGCAGTAGGCTTCAAAGATTTCCCTGCTAAGCTGGGTCGTCAATTTTTTTAAGACAATTGTGTCGCGGAACCTGGGTGTGCAATTATTACAATGGCGACAATGTTTTGCCAGTTCCCCGCCTCCCGCCAATGATTCAACAGCGGCGCGATGCTCCTGAAGTCTGACATTCAGGCATCGTCCAGTTTGCCCAATGTAGCAATTCCCACATGAGAGGGGTATTTTGTACACCACCCCCGTTTTGCAGGGAACGAACCTGTCTACGTGCTTAGTGCGGCACTCGTTCTTTTTTGCCCTTCCCTGCACCATATTGCACATGCCCGAAAGCTTTTTGGGCGCCGTGAATACCACCGGGACATCGCATTTCATGGCCACTTTTTTGAGGCGATGGGAGATCTGGTGGAAGTATGGCATTGCCACGGGTCTCCGGCGTTGCGGTTCTTCACTTAGGCTGTGCTTCGGTGGGCAACGGGCTTCCTTGGCAAGGGCTTCTATCACCGAGGTGACCATCTCTTGAGGAAAACCAGCACTACTCAGACGTTGTAATTGATATCGCACGCTATCCTGCATTTCATGTGGGCAAGACTTATCAAGAGCAGCGCGCAGGCAGTTTTTTGCTATTCCCCTTTTAATAAGCTTTGAATGCGCTGACTGGTGGTTTAAAATACCTTTTTTTGAGCGAGGCTGGTACCTCCAACACACCTGGGTTCCACTAGCACTCGTGACAATACATATGTCCAAAAACTGCAAGCATCCCTGCGATGGCAACTCATGGGTGAATTTCAATCCAAAGGCACACTCACTGAAGATTTTAAGGATTCCGTTCACTAATGTAATGGCCCCTTCTGGAGACACCCCTTTTAAGAAAATAGCATAATCGTCAACATATCTAAAAATCTTAGCCGAGTGGGCTGTGTCGAGGCTGGCAGTGACAAGCGAATCGCTGCCAGCCTCGACACAGCCCACTCGGCTAAGATTTTTAGATATGTTGACGATTATGCTATTTTCTTAAAAGGGGTGTCTCCAGAAGGGGCCATTACATTAGTGAACGGAATCCTTAAAATCTTCAGTGAGTGTGCCTTTGGATTGAAATTCACCCATGAGTTGCCATCGCAGGGATGCTTGCAGTTTTTGGACATATGTATTGTCACGAGTGCTAGTGGAACCCAGGTGTGTTGGAGGTACCAGCCTCGCTCAAAAAAAGGTATTTTAAACCATCAGTCAGCGCATTCAAAGCTTATTAAAAGGGGAATAGCAAAAAACTGCCTGCGCGCTGCTCTTGATAAGTCTTGCCCACATGAAATGCAGGATAGCGTGCGATATCAATTACAACGTCTGAGTAGTGCTGGTTTTCCTCAAGAGATGGTCACCTCGGTGATAGAAGCCCTTGCCAAGGAAGCCCGTTGCCCACCGAAGCACAGCCTAAGTGAAGAACCGCAACGCCGGAGACCCGTGGCAATGCCATACTTCCACCAGATCTCCCATCGCCTCAAAAAAGTGGCCATGAAATGCGATGTCCCGGTGGTATTCACGGCGCCCAAAAAGCTTTCGGGCATGTGCAATATGGTGCAGGGAAGGGCAAAAAAGAACGAGTGCCGCACTAAGCACGTAGACAGGTTCGTTCCCTGCAAAACGGGGGTGGTGTACAAAATACCCCTCTCATGTGGGAATTGCTACATTGGGCAAACTGGACGATGCCTGAATGTCAGACTTCAGGAGCATCGCGCCGCTGTTGAATCATTGGCGGGAGGCGGGGAACTGGCAAAACATTGTCGCCATTGTAATAATTGCACACCCAGGTTCCGCGACACAATTGTCTTAAAAAAATTGACGACCCAGCTTAGCAGGGAAATCTTTGAAGCCTACTGCATAAAAAAAGAAAATGACCGTTGCATCAGCTCCACTTCAGTATCTTTATCTAAGAAAGAGTTAAACTACCTAGATGTGAACTTGTGCCACGCGCGCCCTCGTGCCTGTGTTATTTGATGGTTTCGGCTGTTTATCTGGTGTGATTACGTTTCCTGTATAAATGTGGTTTTCCCGTAGTAAACTTTAGTTGAAGTTCCGCGTCTTGTCCTGTGCTTTCCTTTCTTGTCCTGCGTCGTTTTAGCGCGGTTGCAATATGCACTCCATTGTCCATATGTTCCTCAAGTGAAGATAAAAGGAAGGAGAAGAACCGAGTCATTTCTGACCTCCAAAAGAACGGCTACCCAAGCTCATTCATCCGGCGCATTATCAGGAAGCAAGAAAGGCAAAACAAAATCCGGTCTATTATTTCCTCAGACGCATGCCAGAAGCGGAAACGTGTTTGCATCCCCTACGTGAGAGGCGTGAGCGAGACGCTCGGTCGCATTCTCGGAAAAGAAGGGGTGCTGACAACGCACAAACCGACCAGCACTATCGGTCGCCTTCTCCCCCGCCCAAAAAACCGGCAGCCCAGAGAAAAGGCCCAGGGCGTCGTGTACAAAATTCCGTGTTCCGTCTGCCCGGCGTCGTACATAGGGGAAACGAAGAACTTCGCGGAAAGGATGAACCAACACAAAGCGGACGTCCGTCACATGAATCGTCAACGCAGCGCCGTGGCCGAACACTGTGAAGGGTGTGACCACCCAATTGACTTCGACAGCACCATTGTATTGGAAACGGAAGCTAACCCACGCAGGAGGCTTCTACTCGAGTCGTGGCACATACAGCAAACACGAGAGAATGTTAATCGTTCCCTGGGGACTCTCCCCTCATCCTACGTCCATGGGCTGCGGCCATTGACCCGCAGGTCCTCCACACAGGGGCTTAAAAAGCCAAGCTGCGCTCGCCCGTAGTCA
Organism: Amblyomma mixtum; assembly: GCF_055824585.1. Classification (NCBI taxonomy): domain Eukaryota; kingdom Metazoa; phylum Arthropoda; class Arachnida; order Ixodida; family Ixodidae; genus Amblyomma; species Amblyomma mixtum. The sequence continues at coordinate 134,286,231 of NC_143019.1, read as the reverse complement.
CACCGTGAAGAAGGGGCCGAGCCGGTCCCGAAACGTCGTGTTTTTCCTGTATTTTACTTGGTTGGCGTCACTTACCTTCTCCTAACATTTTAAGTCCGTCTTTACTAAAGATAATGGCGTAATGCCGTCTTTCGAATTACCTACGTCACCTATACCCGATGTTAAAATAAGTGAAACAGGAATACTAAACATGCTTTTAAATTTGGACATTAAAAAGTCTTGCGGTCCGGACAACATTCCAAACACATTTTTAAAGCGGTATGCAGAATGGACCTCAAAATACCTGCACGTTCTGTTCACGAGATCATTGTGCGAGGGACAAGTGCCGAGCGACTGGAGGACTGCCAGAGTGAAGCCACTACATAAGGCAGGAAAAAACAGTGCATTCAAAATTACCGCCCAATTTCTTTAACATCTACTATATGTAAACTTTTGGAACACATAATTCATAATCATATCTCAGAATTCTTGGAGAAATACAATATACTTACGAAGCATCAACATGGTTTCCGAAAAGGCTACTCTACAAATACCCAATTGGTTCTAACAGTGCATGACTTTGCTAAAGCAATTAACAATGGGAAACAAATAGACGCTGTTTTTATGGATTTTTCAAAGGCTTTCGACAAGGTGTCTCATAAAAAGTTACTTCACAAATTAGGCGCAATACTGAAAAATTCTCAACTAATTAACTGGCTTGCGGCTTATCTTGAGAACAGAGAACAATTTGTTGTTTTTAATGACCACCATTCAGAACGACTTTCAGTTGGCTCTGGCGTCCCGCAGGGCTCGGTGCTTGGGCCTCTTTTGTTTCTTTTGTTCATTAATGATGTACTGCATGGCATTCCCGTTAAGGTTAAACTTTATGCTGACGACTGTGTATTGTACTCGGAAATAGAGAACGCCGCTGACCAGGAACTGCTGAACAATGCCTTAGGACAAGTTGTTGCCTGGTGCAAAGCTTGGCAAATGTCAATTAATTTTCAAAAAACTGTTTTTATGACCATTACACGCAAAAAGCACAAGCTTAAATATCCATATGCTACTAACGACATATTTCTCTCCGAAGTAACACACTACAAGTATCTAGGACTCTGGATCACTAATGATCTCACTTGGACTAAGCACCTTGAATATGTAGTAGCTAATGCTAACCGCAAATTATTCTTCTTGAGGAGGGCTTTGAGACTTTCCACCCCTTCTGTCCGTCTGCTCGCATACAAAAGTGTAATTCTGCCGATACTAGACTATGCATGTGTAATTTGGGACCCTTTCACCAAGACTAACATCACCAAGATGGAAATGGTGCAAAGAAAAGCAGTTCGCTTCATATATAATAGCTTTGGACGTACATCAGTAACCGAACTACTAATGAAAGCAAACCTGCCACCATTAACGCAAAGAAACCGTGTATCACGACTAAAATTCCTCTTTCAACTTATTAACGGTCATTATAAAACCGACCTCACGGGAATAGTTTTTCATCTGGGTATTCTACATCGCAGAGACACAGTCGCACAATAACCGCCTTTAGCACCCATAATAACTGTTTTAAGTATTCTTTCTTTCCCCGAACAGTAACTGAATGGAATCTACTAACCAATGATCAAATTTCAAAATCATCACTGTCGGCATTTGTTATAGGTATTGTTTAGAAACGTGTTGTCTTTAACTGTTTATACGCTCCATGGATCTGATTTGTATTATATGCTTTGTCTGTGTTATTGTTTTCATTATGTATTTATTGTAACCCACCCTGCTAAAATCTCCAGAGGGGATTGCAGTATTGATAAATAAATAAAAATAAATAAGAAGGGCGCCGCCATGTTTGTTGTCGTTCGAAGCAATGCTAGCAACCTTGGGCAACGCTCGAAGGCCCTCGAAATCTCGATAGAGTTCCGGGCTGCTCCGTCGACTCGATAGACTATTGACTCGATGGCCATTCAAACTGGCCGTGTAGCAGCGCTCGATCGCCTTCGAGTCGATAGGCTATCGATTCGAGGGCCTTCGAAATGCCCGTGTGACAGGGGTATTAGTTTCAGAAATGGGGGCTACACCTTCCCACGCCATGGGCAAAATCATATGGAACTGAAACCATAAAAATCATGGGCGGTAATCTTTGGGGTAAGCTGCAAAAAAAAAAAATCACTTGTTTCTCTAACCACAGAGCGCGTTGAAAAAAAAAGAGAAAAAGAAAGCTCCACTATTTTTTGTTTAATTAAGGCTTGTGACACTTACACACAGGCTCAGGTTTGCAACCGAGCCCGCTGTGTGCACCGCCATGCAGCGGAGCTTCCCAAGTGCACAGTCCACAGGCACTTGTACTCAGTTTTTAACCAGCGAGTGACCGGCGGTGGGAGTCGAACACCCCACCTCCCGCAGCCGAGACGGGCGTCTTAGCCACTACGCCACGACTGCGGTGATTAATCCTTGACATATAAAAGCATTTTCCTCGGCGATAAGACATTTCCTCCTTTCCAGGCGTGACGTCAGACAAGCTAGCGCAGCGCCACCCGTGACCGCTTAAACCGGCTTACTGACGCTTCGTCCATGCGCGACGCTTTTCATGTTGTAGACGGCCGTCACGTGGTGATAACTGGTGGTGTGGTGCTCGTTCCGCCATTACTTCTGACCGTGGTCGTCATTTCGACTTCGCATTATTCGCCAACCTACCCGTCCATAACATCAAGACGATCTTTTACCACCAGATTTTCTAAGGTCGACGGCTTTCCTCGGCAACTGAAGGCTTCGCTTATAGCGCTGGTTCTCCCTTCACACTGGATTGAGCGCCTACCCTTGGGTCCTGCTTGGCCTACGCACTACACTTCGCAATGACTGTTCCACATGTGCAGCAGAGCTCACGTCTGTTGCCACTGCTCGTGTTCCTGGCAAATATTTCGAGCACTCGCCAAGCACACCTGTCGACGTTTCCAACAACGCCGGCCGTCTACGCAGCTCTGTGCGCATCACAGTCGGTCAGCCTGCAGGAAAAGGAGGTTCCTTTTCTGCGCAGTTTATTGAGTACGAGCAGACAGTACGGGGGGTTGGCTTGATGTGATTGCATTTGTTATCCTGTTGTTGTGTTCGTATTTCAAGCAGGAATGATATGTCACAGGTTTCCTTTGCACGCGTGGTAGTGATTGTTGTGTTTCGATTTTGTATTTTCTAACGCTTTTAAAAGCTTCCCTTTCGTGAATAAAATTTCAGTTGATAGTCTGCGCTTGTGTTGTGTCTTCTTGTTCGCTTTGGTCCTCGTTTCTTTTTGCGCAGCTAAGTGTGAATGGTAAGCCGAAACCCTTTACAAGTTTAACAGCGGAACTGTATGTGGCTAGCTCCTGGTGTGAGCGTCTACGTATAGGGCTGGGGAAACTCGCGGTTAACGTGACCTGGCCGTCACCCACAACGAGGAAACGTCCGAGCATGCCCCACACCCGTGTTAGTAGAGGCTTCTAAGTTTTGTAACGTTCAAAAGCACTAATGAGAAAGTGTAATCGTAGAGACATTTTCTTTTCGGCACGGAGCAAGTTTGTGAATGGACTTCTTTCAACTGGGATTTGAAGCGCCTCGGAGTGGCCGGAGGCGACATTTCAAGCGGGCAGACGAAAGATGGACGGATCAATACCCTGTGAGCATTCTTTTACAGTTTTTTTCTGTCGTTGCAAGTGAAAGGCGGAAAAGCCATTTTACGACGCGTGGAAAATGGGCAAGAACGTGAATTAACAAGGTAAAAAGTGTTGCTGGTTAATGCCAGATCTTGTGGCGAAAAACAGCGCTTAAAGGGCAACTGCAGCACTTTTTTGAGAATTTCGCGATATTCAAGGATTCGAATCTAAATAGGCTTTACGTGAAGCATGCCAATTGTTTTTGCACTAGCATTTGAAGTAGTTACGTAATGGACGATTGAATTTTGCGCTGCTGCTCAATGCACTGGAGGTGTGCACGTAAGTTCAGCGTGACGTCACGGAAGGTCTGCCTTACATTACCACTGTCGTCAGCCACACCCTGCCCTGACTCGTTAGACGCTGCCAATCAACTCTCGGCAGGGTTTGCCTTCGATGGCGTTCCTTTTTTTCCTTCAAAGCAGGCGTTTGCGCGTTGGAAATGTATACCGATACCTTCGATGACGTCATCATGCGCCCCCCCCCCCCTCCCAACTTGGCGTTGTGCGCTGCGGAGAACCTTAAAGGTCGTCCGGATTTGAATCAGGGACTACTTCACTATTTCAAGCGCTAAACCAAAAAGACTTCGCATGCTTTACCTGCAAGTTTCACACATTCTATCCTCTCAAGCTCGTGTATTTCTAAAACCTATGCAGTTTCCCTTTAAATCAGAGGCGGCGGCAAACGCGTCGCATCCCCACACTTCTTTGTCTCGTGTAAGCGCTGCTTTTTTGCTGCGAAAATGCGGTATTTATTTTTCAAACATTTTGTATATGCCATCGCTCGAATGGCACCCTTAACACGATGTCACCCTTCGAACATTTCCAGCGTTTCTTTTTTCCTCCACTTGCGAACTTCGGCTGTATATTCACTTGTGGAATTAAAAAAAAAAGGTGTTATCATCTATTGTACTTTTTTTTCTACAAGACAGGCGCTCCAATGACTAGCGCTCTTCCCGCTGCCACACTACTTCTTTGAGCGGCGCATTAGGTAGGCCACGGCTCGCAGTCAATGCCAGGTTAGAGGAAATAGCTGACACATTGCTTCCTAACGTCAGCAGCTGTATAGGTAAAAATAAAGTGAACTTAAGTTTCAGAAGCACAGAGTGAAACAAATGTGTACTGAGCGAGCACGAAATGCTGCCGCAGGACTGAACTGGTGCCTTTAAACACTGCGGCTTTACCGCATAGACCCTTGGAAAGAGGGGCGGTGAAGGGACAAGACTCCCTGCTTCCTCTGCCTGCAATTGCTTCAAGAAATGTCAACTTCATGCTTCGCAATCCTTTCTTCATAATGGCAGACATTTCGCTTAATTGCCTATTTGCCATAGCAATGCAGGAAAAACAACATGTAGTGTTCGCCTGCCCTGAGCCTCACTACATGTATTGCCGAGAAAACGGCCCGGCTAAGACGGAGACCTCCGCGATAACATGCATAATAACTGTTCAGTTATTACAAAACTTTCGAAAAAGTCATAAGCCAAGCTTTAATTTCGACATCTGATGTCACGGTTACGTTATACTGACATGACACACTCGGCGAAGTCCTCCAGTGCTCACTGAGTAATTTTTGACTATCGCTACCAACATATATGCTTTGCCAAAATCAGACCTGTGAAAATACATGCGACACACTCAGCATGTTCCGCAAATGGGAAACAAGCACCCTGGTCATGCCGTGAAGCTCTTTTTTTCGCCGTCATCCATTCGGCAATGAATGGGGAAGGAAAAAAAGAAAAATAATAAATAACGCTTAGGACATTTACAAATAAAGGGGACAAAAGGGAGAGGCGGCAAAAAGTCATGGGGCAGAAATGTCCGCCATGTATCAATTCTGCTGACCGACAGTACCAGGAAGATACATGTCAGGCAAAAGGCGCGAAAAAAAATGTGTTGAGCCTGTCAGTCACACTGATAGCAAAATTGAATGTTGTTACAGGACCTTCAGCTGCGGTGTACTAAAACGTCTCTTGGCGCTGGCGGTATATTATACCCCTGTCACACGGCCAGTTTCAATGGCCATCGAGTCGAGAGCCATCGAGATTTTCGATCGCCATTGAACTCGAGGGAGTTGTGGAGCTGCTACACGGCAAATCTCAATGGCCATTGAAATCGTTCTCGTGTCTTATACCCCTGTCACACGGCCAGTTTCAATGGCCATCGAGTCGAGAGCCATCGAGATTTTCGATCGCCATTGAACTCGAGGGAGTTGTGGAGCTGCTACACGGCAAATCTCAATGGCCATTGAAATCGTTCTCGTGTCTTACGCCAAGCTCGTGTGGCGCCACAATCGCTGCTTTCGGTTTCGCGCAAATAACAAAAATATATTGACGAAACTTAACTAAATGTTGAAATACACTTTCTTGCAGTCATAAGGCGCGTTCACACTTGTTCAAAAATCCGGCAAGCGAAGCGGATTCGCTCGCCGCAAAACTAGGACCTGTTCTCATCTGTTGACGACCGGGCGAGTTGGAACGGCCGCGCCGCTGCTGCTTCTCGCTTTGCGCACCACGTGGCCGCTCGCGACGTACACAGATACAGTGAGAAAAGAGCATAAATTTATGCTGTCTACGTACCACGAGCGTATGCACGCTTACGTACGCTAAACGCAGGCGCATTCTCACATTGAGTTCAGCGTATGCTAGCAGAGAGGCAAAAAAAAACTTAGTCTCTAGTGGCGCCATCTGGTAGTCAAAACGGGAACCATTACTGTCAACAAACCGCCTCTCTTAGGCCTAACAGCGGCAGAATCGTCACTCTAAATAAAAAATAAAGCAAATTTATCACTTATACGTTTTCTTCTAGGCAAGATGAGACGAAGCGAAAGACCGGTGCCCCATTTATGACCAGTGAACGGACAGAAAAAGGCAGCAACAACGAGAATTCAGTCCGAAGCGAGGGGTCCGGCTTTGAAGGGCGCCGCCATGTTTGTTGTCGTTTGAAGCAATGCTAGCAACCTTGGGCAACGCTCGAAGGCCCTCGAAATCTCGATAGAGTTCCGGGCTCCTCCGTCGACTCGATAGACTATTGACTCGATGGCCATTCAAACTGGCCGTGTAGCAGCGCTCGATCGCCTTCGAGTCGATAGGCTATCGATTCGAGGGCCTTCGAAATGCCCGTGTGACAGGGGTATTAGTTTCAGAAATGGGGGCTACACCTTCCCACGCCATGGGCAAAATCACATGGAACTGAAACCATAAAAATCATGGGCGGTAATCTTGGGGGTAAGCTGCAAAAAAAAAAAACACTTGTTTCTCTAACCACAGAGCGCGTTGAAAAAAAAAAGAGAAAAAGAAAGCTCCACGGTTTTTTCTTTAATTAAGGCTTGTGACACTTATACACAGGCTCAGGTTTGCAACCGAGCCCGCTGTGTGCACCGCCATGCAGCGGAGCTTCCCAAGTGCACAGTCCACAGGCACTTGTACTCTGTTTTTAACCAGCGAGTGACCGGCGGTGGGAGTCGAACACCCCACCTCCCGCAGCCGAGACGGGCGTCTTAGCCACTACGCCACGACTGCGGTGATTAATCCTTGACATATAAAAGCATTTTCCTCGGCGATAAGACATTTCCTCCTTTCCAGGCGTGACGTCAGACAAGCTAGCGCAGCGCCATCCGTGACCGCTTAAACCGGCTTACTGACGCTTCGTCCATGCGCGACGCTTTTCATGTTGTAGGCGGCCGTCACGTGGTGATAACTGGTGATGTGGTGCTCGTTCCGCCATTACCTCTGACCGTGGTCGCCATTTCGACTTCGCATTATTCGCCAACCTACCCGTCCATAACATCAAGACGATCTTTTACCACCAGATTTTCTAAGGTCGACGGCTTTCCTCGGCAACTGAAGACTTCGCTTATAGCGCTGGTTCTCCCTTCACACTGGATTGAGCGCCTACCCTTGGGTCCTGCTTGGCCTACGCACTACACTTCGCAATGACTGTTCCACATGTGCAGCAGAGCTCACGTCTGTTGCCACTGCTCGGGTTCCTGGCAAATTTTTCGAGCACTCGCCAAGCACACCTGTCGACGTTTCCAACAACGCCGGCCGTCTACGCAGCTCTGTGCGCATCACAGTCGGTCAGCCTGCAGGAAAAGGAGGTTCCTTTTCTGCGCAGTTTATTGAGTACGAGCAGACAGTACGGGGGGTTGGCTTGATGTGATTGCATTTGTTATCCTGTTGTTGTGTTCGTATTTCAAGCAGGCATGATACGTCATAGGTTTCCTTTGCACGCGTGGTAGTGATTGTTGTGTTTCGATTTTGTATTTTCTAACGCTTTTAAAAGCTTCCCTTTCGTGAATAAAAATTCAGTTGATAGTCTGCGCTTGTGTTGTGTCTTCTCGTTCGCTTTGGTCCTCGTTTCTTTTTGCGCAGCTAAGTGTGAATGGTAAGCCGAAACCCTTTACAAGTTTAACAGCGGAACTGTATGTGGCTAGCTCCTGGTGTGAGCGTCTGCGTATAGGGCTGGGGAAACTCGCGGTTAACGTGACCTGGCCGTCACCCACAACGAGGAAACGTCCGAGCATGCCCCACACCCGTGTTAGTAGAGGCTTCTAAGTTTTGTAACGTTCAAAAGCACTAATGAGAAAGTGTAATCGTAGAGACATTTTCTTTTCGGCACGGAGCAAGTTTGTGAATGGACTTCTTTCAACTGGGATTTGAAGCGCCTCGGAGTGGCCGGAGGGGACATTTCAAGCGGGCAGACGAAAGATGGACGGATCAATACATTGTGAGCATTCTTTTACAGTTTTTTTCTGTCGTTGCAAGTGAAAGGCGGAAAAGCCATTTTACGACGCGCGGAAAATGGGCAAGAACGTGAATTAACAAGGTAAAAAGTGTTGCTGGTTAATGCCAGATCTTGTGGCGAAAAACAGCGCTTAAAGGGCAACTGCAGCACTTTTTTGAGAATTTCGCGATATTCAAGGATTCGAATCTAAATAGGCTTTACGTGAAGCATGCCAATTGTTTTGTACTAGCATTTGAAGTAGTTACGTAATGGACGATTGAATTTTGCGCTGCTGCTCAATGCACTGGAGGTGTGCACGTAAGTTCAGCGTGACGTCACGGAAGGTCTGCCTTACATTACCACTGTCGTCAGCCACACCCTGCCCTGACTCGTTAGACGCTGCCAATCAACTCTCGGCAGGGTTTGCCTTCGATGGCGTTCCTTTTTTTCCTTCAAAGCAGGCGTTTGCGCGTTGGAAATGTATACCGATACCTTCGATGACGTCATCATGCGCCCCCCCCCCCCCTCCCAACTTGGCGTTGTGCGCTGCGGAGAACCTTAAAGGTCGTCCGGATTTGAATCAGGGAATACTTCACTATTTCAAGCGCTAAACCAAAAAGACTTCGCATTCTTTACCTGCAAGTTTCACACATTCTATCCTCTCAAGCTCGTGTATTTCTAAAACATATGCAGTTTCCCTTTAAATCAGAGGCGGCGGCAAACGCGTCGCATCCCCACACTTCTTTGTCTCGTGTAAGCGCTGCTTTTTTGCTGCGAAAATGCGGTATTTATTTTTCAAACATTTTGTATATGCCATCGCTCGAACGGCAGCCTTAACACGATGTCACCCTTCGAACATTTCCAGGGTTTCTTTTTTCCTCCACTTGCGAACTTCGGCTGTATATTCACTTGTGGAATTAAAAAAAAAGGTGTTATCATCTATTGTACTTTTTTTTCTACAAGACAGGCGCTCCAATGACTAGCGCTCTTCCCGCTGCCACACTACTTCTCTGAGCGGCGCATTAGGTAGGCCACGGCTCGCAGTCAATGCCAGGTTAGAGGAAATAGCTGACACATTGCTTCCTAACGTCAGCAGCTGTATAGGTAAAAATAAAATGAACTTATGTTTCAGAAGCACAGAGTGAAACAAATGTGTACTGAGCGAGCACGAAATGCTGCCGCAGGACTGAACTGGTGCCTTTAAACACTGCGGCTTTACCGCATAGACCCTTGGAAAGAGGGGCGGTGAAGGGACAAGACTCCCTGCTTCCTCTGCCTGCAATTGCTTCAAGAAATGTCAACTTCATGCTTCGCAATCCTTTCTTCATAATGGCAGACATTTCGCTTAATTGCCTATTTGCCATAGCAATGCAGGAAAAACAACATGTAGTGTTCGCCTGCCCTGAGCCTCACTACATGTATTGCCGAGAAAACGGCCCGGCTAAGACGGAGACCTCCGCGATAACATGCATAATAACTGTTCAGTTATTACAAAACTTTCGAAAAAGTCATAAGCCAAGCTTTAATTTCGACATCTGATGTCACGGTTACGTTATACTGACATGACACACTCGGCGAAGTCCTCCAGTGCTCACTGAGTAATTTTTGACTATCGCTACCAACATATATGCTTTGCCAAAATCAGACCTGTGAAATTACATGCGACACACTCAGCATGTTCCGCAAATGGGAAACAAGCACCCTGGTCATGCCGTGAAGCTCTTTTTTTTCGCCGTCATCCATTCGGCAATGAATGGGGAAGGAAAAAAAAGAAAAATAATAAATAACGCTTAGGACATTTACAAATAAAGGGGACAAAAGGGAGAGGCGGCAAAAAGACATGGGGCAGAAATGTCCGCCATGTATCAATTCTGCTGACCGACAGTACCAGGAAGATACATGTCAGGCAAAAGGCGCGAAAAAAAATGTGTTGCGCCTGTCAGTCACACTGATAGCAAAATTGAATGTTGTTACAGGACCTTCAGCTGCGGTGTACTAAAACGTCTCTTGGCGCTGGCGGTATATTAGTTTCAGAAATGGGGGCTACACCTTCCCACGCCATGGGCAAAATCATATGGAACTGAAACCATAAAAATCATGGGCGGTAATCTTTGGGGTAAGCTGCAAAAAAAAAAAATCACTTGTTTCTCTAACCACAGAGCGCGTTGAAAAAAAAAAGAGAAAAAGAAAGCTCCACGATTTTTTGTTTAATTAAGGCTTGTGACACTTATACACAGGCTCAGGTTTGCCACCGAGCCCGCTGTGTGCACCGCCATGCAGCGGAGCTTCCCAAGTGCACAGTCCACAGGCACTTGTACTCAGTTTTTAACCAGCGAGTGACCGGCGGTGGGAGTCGAACACCCCACCTCCCGCAGCCGAGACGGGCGTCTTAGCCACTGCGCCACGACTGCTTTTTTTTTTCTTTATTGCCTGGTTTTGACACAGAAAATTGCACAAAACAAACTATCAACAAAAGACAATAAACGCTATATACACACGACACATGGTCAGCCAGCATGAGTCTGGCTTCGTCAGTTTAAAATTCACTCAAAGAACAGAGCGGCTCTAGCCTTGAGAGCCACTCCGGAGGCTCCGCAGCGGCTTTCTTAATGGCCAGAAACATGTGCATGCTTTCCCGAAAGTAAATCCTGGCAGGTCTTGCGTCTGGGTCACAATGACAGCCTGCCATTCTGGAGCGCCATATACAGTGGAGGCCTGTCAGCATTATTAAGTCAAAAGGCACCCCATCCTCATTTTCAATGCATAAGTACCGGATGCCATACGGGTCTAGTGGAAATTCTTTCTTTAGGGTTCGCTGCAATACTTCCCAAAAATAGACCCCTTCCCAACAGTGTAAAAATACATGGTCTATTGTTTCCGGCTTTCTGCAAATTAAACAGTGAGATCCCCAGGGTAAAAATAATTCCTTTCCCTCTAAAAATTTTTTCACCGGTAAGGTACCGGTGTGCAGCTTAAAAAAGAAGGTTTTTGTTCCAGGCGGCACCTGCATCTTTTTCACTGTCTTTAAAACATCTTTGCCTGGGCCTCCACTGTACAAGGCCCTGTACAAGGGCACTGGGAAAACTACATCGCACAAAGCACGGTACAGTTGCTTTCGTTTCACACTGGACAGAAAGTCATTTCAAAACCGCGCGGAAAGAAACCTTACACTGTCAACGATTTCCCGGTAAAAACCGCTGACCCTACTGTACACTTCAGCAGTTCCGACTACATACCCCGGCAGCAGACGCCGCAGCCTAACTTGGCCTACGGTACGCAAAAACGGGTCTCTTGTGTCCCGAAAAAACAAAAAACGATTGACCAACTGTCGCAAAAACAAATGGCCTAATCCCAGCCCGCCGTCTTGTACCCGTCGGAACAGGTTGGTCCGGCTGCAGCGCTCCCATTCAGACGACCAGATAAAGACGGCGAAAATTCGGTGCAGCTTTTGAATGCTTAGCCGTGAACAGTGCAACACCTGCATTACGTACCAGAGCCTGCTGATAAAGAACAAGTTGCAAACAGTGGCTCTGGCGAAAATCGACAAGGTCGTTCCTTTCCACTTATCCGCTCTCTCCCGTATCTCCTTGACCTGTCCTGTTCAATACTTTTCAATGTCACGGAACGCATCGAGCGGAACGCCCAAGTATTTATCCGGTGTCGTCGTCCAAGGCACGCTGGCAAACCGTTCAGGCGTAGATGCCCACCTTCCATGCCAAAGCCCGAGGCACTTCGACCAGTTAACCCCGCTGCCTGTAGCTTGGCTGAAATCGCGTATGCATTGAACAGCCTCGCTTATGCCTCCCTCGTCAACGGCAAACACAGCAATGTCATCAGCGTACGCCAAGAGCTTCACTTCGGCTGCTTGTAAACTGAATCCCTTAATACTCCTGTTTTTCAGTATTTTCAAACAAAGGGTCTCCACATAAATACAAAATAAAAGGGGGCTGAGGGGACAGCCCTGGCGCACCGAACGCTGCACGCTAATGGGGGCCCCCAGACTCTTGTTAACGATCAACCTCGTCGTGCAGTTCCGGTACGCCAGGGCCACACCCTCGCGGATAACAGAACCAACATTAACATGGCCTAATACTGCAAACAAAAGTTCATGGGCAACGCAATCAAAAGCCTTTTCTAAATCTATCTGGAGTATAGCTACCTGATCATTAGACTCATCACAACATTCTAATACACTGCGCGCAACGTGAATATTCGTAAAAATGGACCGCCCTTTAATCCCGCAGGTCTGGTGCGGACCAACTAATAAATGAATCACGGTCTGCAGCCTTCGTGCCGAAACCTTCATGTAAATTTTGTACTCGACGTTAGTGAGTGCTATGGGTCGGTATTGTGTTACCAGTCGTAACCTGTCTATGTCGTCCGTTTTCGGAATAAGCACAGTATGGGACGAGCCATAGGACGGAGGCAGTGCTTTAACTTTAAAGGCTTCATTAAATATTACCTTCAAGACCGGAGAAACTACATGTTTAAAGTCTTTGTAGAATGCCGCGCTGAACCCGTCCGGTCCAGGCGACTTTCCTGGGTTTAAACTATCTATTGCTTGCTCGACTTCTCCTTGACTTATATCCTGCTCTAATCTGGTTTTAGTTTCATCGTCCAGACGCGGCATCTCGGCTAGAAACGCCTCCTTAAATGTGATAACATCTACCGGATGCGATGCGAAGAGCGTTTGGTAATGCTCGAAAAAGGCTGCTTTGATGTGGTCGGTGTCCGTGTTTGAAAGCCCTCCCCATTCTATTTCGTTGATGTGATTTCTTTCGGCACGGGCTTTCTCTAAACCAAGCGCTCGTTTCGTTGGCACTTCCCCTGCTGCCATGTCTTCTGCCCTTGCCCTCACTAATGCTCCCCGATAACGTTCTTGTTCTATAAGCTCTAGCTTTTGTTTGGTTTTTCTTATATCCTCTATCCATTTACCAGGCGCTCGGCATTCCTGTTTTATCATCTTCTGAAGCAGTGCCTTCAGCTCCATTTCCTCTTTTTTTGCTTTTTGACGTAAACAGGTGGCTCTATCTATTGCTTTTAATTTTAAAGTTTCTTTAGTGAGCTCCCACTGCTGCCAAATCCTCATGTTACTACTTGGTTCTATTTTTGCTATTTCTTCCCTTACAGTTCGGTTATAAAATTCGTCCTGCAGTAGCTTGTCATTTAACTTCCACATTTCCCACGTAAAACCATTCCCCTTCTTAACGATTCCTATGCAGCACTGAACCAAACAATGATCAGAAAAAGAAACCGGCAGTACTCCATAACTATTGCATTCAGGTAAAATTTCCGCTGATGCAATAATGCGGTCTAGCCATGCGTGACTTGTGCCCTCGAATCGTGTGTACCTAACAGCACGCGTTCCTTCAAGACACTCTGCTACATCCTCGAGGTTGCAGTTCACAATCATTCGTAACAACACTTCGGTGCTTTTATCTCGGAAACCTCGGACGCTTGTCTTGTCGCGCGCACTAAGGACACAGTTGTAGTCGCCCATAACAATGAGCTGCCTGTCCGTGCGAAGCCGTTCTTCGACGCTTTCAAAAAACGCGGCTCGGCCATCAACCACATTAGGTGCATACAGACAAACAATACGCCAGTCGATGTTACAGAGCGAAAAATCGATGGACACGTATCTACCCGACAGGCACGAATGATGACCGTGTAACTCTATGCCCGGCAACTTCTTAACAAAGAGAATACAGCCAGCCGATGTGCCTACATCATGGCTAACGACGGCGAAATACCTAGACGTGAAACGTCGCACCATGCTCCCGGTCTCTTCCTCCCCGTCGACTTTGGTCTCCTGCACTGCCAGTATATCAATATCTTGCTCCGTTATAAGTCGGTACAGCTGGCTTTGTTTTCTTTTACCTGCCAGGCCTCTTACATTTAGGGTGGCGACTTTAAACGGAGTTGCAGAAGCCATTTTAACTTACGAAGAAGAGACCGAAAGCATGGTGCTTACCTCCCGAGCCTAGCATGTCGCTAGACGATGCCGTCGCCGCCGGTGTCATCCGGCGCGAGCACGTGCTCCTGGTCAGGCGGCGCCTTGTCGCCGCCACGCTTGTCAGTCGGGACCTTTGGGCGCGGCCGCAAGCTGGGCCGTCGCGCTTGCGGCGTCTTTGCCGGCGGTTCCTCCACGCTGGGCTCTGCTGCCTTCTCCCCGTCGGCCTTGGTCTCGGCGTGCGAACGCTTCGCTGGGGTGGTCACGCCGGTGCTCATGCGGGCGTCGGTCTTCTCGTCGCGGCTCTCGCTGGCCGCCTTCGATTCCACGTCCACTGGTACTGGCGGGTTCGCTCTGTCCTTGGGTGTCTCCAGAGGCGTTAATGAAGGGTCACTAACTGGCGGCCCGCTCTCCTGTGAGACCACGGTGTCGGTGCCGCTACTCGCAACAGCTGGCTGAACCGCCGCCCCCTCCGTTTTGCCCGTGTCGTCGGCACCGCTCGCTGCTTCCTCTGCTTCGACGACGTCCATCAGTTCTGCGGAGTCGCTCGCTGCTACACGGCCGGTAGCCGACGCGTAGGTACGAACGCAGTCAGCCTCCGAGTGTCCATAGCGTCGGCATTTCGAGCACCTGGGCACCTTGCAATCGCGGCGAACATGCCCCGTGCCGCCGCAACGAAGGCACTGCATCGGCCGCCCGGGAACCACCACGAGAGCCAACTCGCCAGCGACTCGTACCTGGTGAGGCAGGTCGTCCACCTTCACGCCTGGCTTCAGTTTCAGGAGCACGGTCCTCGTGGTGGGTGGTGGTGAAAACATTTATTAATCATAGAGAGAGGTGTTGGGGGTCGTGACCTGAAGGGTCACGCCCTTACAACCACTAGGTGGGATGCCTAGTCAGGCACACCATTGGCGTTTGCCGCAGCCCGGGCGCGCTGCGTTAAGGCCCTTTGGGCCTCGAGGGTGCAGCAACCGGACAGGGTCGCCTCCCAGTCCTCTCGGGTGGGGTTCGGGATAGGGGTAGGGATGGGTTCTGCTGGCAGGCCCACACCATGTGGTAGGTGTCAGACACCTCCCCACAGTGTGAGCACCGCCCGTCGAATTTAGGATCGAAATGCTTTAGAATTGCCGGGCACAACATCGTGTTGGTGAGCAGGCGCAGGAGTACCCGCTCGTTGTCCTTCCCCAGCCCTTTGCATGGGGTGGGAAGAGTTTGGTGCGTGGATTTGTAATAATCGCATATTTCCTTAAAAGTGTAAATCGGATTGAAATGGAAGTCCTGGTCGGCGTCGGGTCCCGTGGGAAATGCCCGGAGAGAGAGCGCGCGGGCGGCGGCGTCGGCTGCCTCATTTCCGTGGACGCCTTGGTGACCTGGAGCCCAAACGATAGATCGGTGCGCGGGATCCGAGTCTCGGCTACAATTTTGGTAAATACGATAAGCTAGGGGAGTAACCCACCCTTGCGTGACGTTTCGACAAGCCCCTCGTGAGTCGGTGATTATGTATTTGGAGGAGGTGTCAGAGGCTGCCAAAGCGATGGCAACCTCTTCTGCGTGAATTGCTGACTGGGCCTTGAAAGTAAGGGCGTCTACTGTTTTACCCTCGTGGACGACCGCGGCCGTGTACCATCCCCTAGAGTCCGGGCCGGACGCGTCCACGTAGAAGACTCCTGGTTTGCTCCGAAAATGGCGGTCCAAGGCTTCCGCCCGCGCCAGGCGCCTGCCATTATGATCCTCTTTGGACATATTGGTGGGGAGAGGCCGCACGTGGAGGGCGCGTCTCCAGTGTACGGGAAGGCGGCATCTCTCCTCTGTGAATTGAGTGTGCTGGATGTGTAGTCGGGCTAAAAGGCGGCGACCCGACCCTGTCTTTGTGAGACGAGTGTATTGGTTGTTGAGGTGGGCCTCCCGAAGCTCCCTAAAAGTGTTCACCATCCCCAGTGCCATAAGGCGGCTGGTAGAGGTAGAAACTGGGAGGTCCAGCGCTCGTTTCATGATTTTGCGGAGGATGACCTCGAGGGAATCCTCCTCCTGTTTCCGCAGGTGGAGGTAGGGAGTCGAATGCAAGATTCGACTGGTCACGAATGCGTTCGCCAGCCGCAAGGCGTCTTTGCATCGTAACCCACCGCGCTTGTTGGAAACCCGGCGGACCATGCGGCCCACCTGGTCCCCCACCTGCCGGAGCTTGGCGAGTGTTGTGTCGCAGCGTCGCTGGTTGTGTATGAAGAGTCCAAGGACTCTGATTTCCTTGGATTCGCGAATGGGACCGCTTTGCAACGAGAGATTGATTTGGGTCGAGCATGTGCGCGAGGGACGTAAATGCACGAATTCCGATTTCTGCGGGGAGCATTGCAGACCACAGTCTCGAGCATAGCGATCCACTATGCTGGCGGCCGTTTGCAGGCTAGTCTCCATATCCCCCAGGCGTCCTTGCGTAGCCCAGATGGTGATGTCGTCGGCGTATAGCGCATGCTGGACCCCTTCGACCGCACCAAGCAGGGCGGGTAGGCGCATCATGGCAATGTTGAATAGCAGAGGGGACAGCACCGCGCCTTGTGGAGTCCCCATCGTGCCGAGCAGGAAAGGTCCGTGCTCTTCGTCCTGTATTCGGATGTAGGACAGCCTGTCCGTGAGAAATTGTTTAACGTAATTGAAGGTATTGGTGCCGCAGTGAGTTTGACTCAAATGTGTGAGTATGACCTCGTGAGTTACGTTATCGAACGCTCCTTTCAGGTCGAGCGCAAGGACAATTTTATCGTTGTGGGGGTGTGTAATGGGGTTCAAGATTTCGCGGTCGAGTTGGAGCAGGACATCCTGTGCGGATCTATGTGGGCGAAATCCGAACATGGTGTCCGCGAAGGTGTTGTGTTGTTCGAGGTACTCGGACAGCCGATCCCGCACCATCGTCTCCATCAATTTTCCCACACACGAGGTGAGAGAGATGGGGCGGAGGTTGTCCGTGTCGATCGGTTTGCCGGCCTTCGGGATGAAGGTGACAAGAGCCGTCTTCCAGTCAATGGGGAGCGGAGTTTCCCCCGTCCAGATCGCATTGATGTATTCTAGAAGGCACTGGTACGCTGATTCAGGAAGGTTCGCCAAAAGTTTGACGGTGACCTTGTCCCGGCCCGGCGTGGTGCCCCTCTTCATTTTGGCCAGACCCGCCCGCAGATCGTGAAGCTGGAAATTCTTGTCCAACTCCGAGTTTTCCCTGCCGGCGTAGGAGTAGGCCGATCTGCGGGCGTCCTGCGTTGTGCACAGGTAGCGATCCCGGAGTGCCTGTGCCAACTGCGTTGTATTTCCTTGGAATGCGTGCATGGCTTTGTGTAGTTGCTTCTGCGTTTCTGTGCGGGTATGTGTTGGGTTGATGAGGGCTCGGAAGAGCCGCCAAGTGTTGCGGCTCGACATTTGCCTCGCCGCCGTGTTGCAGCGATCTACCCAGTTGGAGTCAGCGAGTTGGGCCGCGTACTCTGCTGCCTGCCGGGTGAGGTCCGCAATGCGCGCTTTGAGCTTCTTGTTGTGTTTCTGGCGCTTCCAGCGGCGCGTGAGGCCGCGGCGCGCTTCCCAGAGGTGGAGGAGGTGGTTGTCCGCGTCCGTGACCACCTCTGTAAGCTGTATCTGCTTCTCGTGGGAGCGAAGGTGCGATATGACTGACCGGGACCAGTTTACGTATCCTTGCTCTGTGATAGTCGTGTTGGTGTCGGATGGGAAATTTTTGCGAAAGGTGGTCCAATTGGGGATGCGTGCTAGTGTGGTAGGGCGCTTTAGGGGGCGTGTATAAACAGTGGTGTTGATGATGCAGTGGTCGCTGCCGAGGGTATCCTCGGTGTTGATCCAGTCTGCGTGTCTTATGTTACGAGTGAAGGTGAGGTCCGGGCATGTGTCTCGGGTCACCGAGTTGCCTACGCGGGTAGGAAATGCCGGGTCGGTGTGGAGGGTGAGGCGCAGTGTAGACGCCAGCTCCGCCAGCATGCGTCCGCGCACTTCCTCCTTACGATAGCCCCATAGCTGACTAGGGGCGTTGAAGTCGCCCACAATCAGTAGGGGGTCGCGACCCGCCTCTTTAAGTGCACGGCTAAAGAGGTCCGCGAAGGTCACTCGCTTCACTTTCGGGGAGCAGTATACATTAAGTACGTGCAGGGGAGGATCCGATCGGCGAGGGGGAAGTATCCTTACCATAGCGTACGAGTACGGTATGTTGAGATCGAGGTCGATTTCGGTGGCTGTGTACGACTTGTGTACGAGGAGACACGAGAACTTTCCCACCCTCAAACCAAGTGGCGCTGCCGGAGCCCGGGCCCCGGCGCAGCAACCGGTCCTCGTGGTGGACCCCTTCTCTTTCATGCCGGCGACGCGCCAACGCTCCCGGGTGACCTCGGTCACGTTGCCGAACGCCGCGAATGCGGTACGGATGTCCTCGTCGGCAACGCCGTGAAGCATCCAATGGAGGCGCAGCTTTACCTGATGGTCTTCTGGGTCAAAAACGATGCAGCGGCGTCCCTTCACTTCCAGCTCCTTCATGGCGGCTAGTTTCTTTGCGGCGTCAGCGCTGCAGAAAGTCACCGCCCACACATGGTTTATCTGGTACGCCCCCAACGCCACGACGTCGGGGAGCGCACCAACGTTGGCGAGGGCGTCTCTGAAGTCTTCGACCCTGTAGGGCCTCACACGCACGTCCCCGTGCAAAAAAACTGTGTTTAATACAACACGTCCGGTGGGCAGGGTAGGCAGAACGATCTCGTAGTCCTTATCAGCTTCGCTGGCAAACCTGTTTCCGCGGCCGGCAACGGCCGCTATCGCCGCTCCGTGGGAGCCCATGATTCTGCGTCCGTCACGCTCGGTGGCTGGAAGTAGAATGACTACGCCACGACTGCGGTGATTAATCCTTGACATATAAAAGCATTTTCCTCGGCGATAAGACATTTCCTCCTTTCCAGGCGTGACGTCAGACAAGCTAGCGCAGCGCCACCCGTGACCGCTTAAACTGGCTTACTGACGCTTCGTCCATGCGCGACGCTTTTCATGTTGTAGGCGGCCGTCACGTGGTGATAACTGGTGATGTGGTGCTCGTTCCGCCATTACTTCTGACCGTGGTCGTCATTTCGACTTCGCATTATTCGCCAACCTACCCGTCCATAACATCAAGACGATCTTTTACCACCAGATTTTCTAAGGTCGACGGCTTTCCTCGGCAACTGAAGGCTTCGCTTATAGCGCTGGTTCTCCCTTCACACTGGATTGAGCGCCTACCCTTGGGTCCTGCTTGGCCTACGCACTACACTTCGCAATGACTGTTCCACATGTGCAGCAGAGCTCACGTCTGTTGCCACTGCTCGTGTTCCTGGCAAATTTTTCGAGCACTCGCCAAGCACACCTGTCGACGTTTCCAACAACGCCGGCCGTCTACGCAGCTCTGTGCGCATCACAGTAGGTCAGCCTGCAGGAAAAGGAGGTTCCTTTTCTGCGCAGTTTATTGAGTACGAGCAGACAGTACGGTGGGTTGGCTTGATGTGATTGCATTTGTTATCCTGTTGTTGTGTTCGTATTAAGGCGGAAGCCTTTAATGCCTCATCGTTGTAAGCAGGAGCTGTCGACAAGAAATGTCACGCTTTTCAGTTGGTCGAAACGGTCGTAACGTCACAGTGCGCGAATTTCAAACGGGGCCAATTGTACTTTGGCTGCTAACCATGCAACCAATTAAAGGGATCGTATAGTGATGCTCCAAGTGAGTTTGAGTTTAGTTAATTGCTTACTTAACCAATTAGTCCAATTAACCTTTCTAGTCAGACCAGATAAATAAATAAAACCGAGTAAGAAATTGGCCGAGCTTGGGAATCGAACCCCTGTCGCCGGAGTGCGAGTCGAGCACGCTACCACTCCGCTATGCCAGCTCGATGGTTTGGAATGAACAAAGGTGCGTCTAGTGAATACGGTGTCTTCGTTCACTCCCATCTTCCTTCCTTCCCGTTACGGCGAGGTTCAGGTGTGCACCAAGATATGCGAGACAGATACATTTCCTTTCCTCAAAAAACAATTTACTGACGAGCAAGGCGTATTTGTCCGCGTTTCAGATTGGTCCAAATTGTCGTGATGTCACTACGCGCGAATTTTGACGGGTGTCCACCGAAATATGTGAGACAGTTACTGCGCAACTTTCTTTCGTCAAATACAATTTTCGACTAGTGTCTACTGAGATATGGGAGACAGTTAATGCGTAATTTCCTTTCCTCAAATACAATTTTCATTTTCTTCATTACGGCCCCTCTTTCTTCTTTCACTCCACTTCCTTCCTGTACAGTGCGGCTCAGGTGTCCACCGAGATGACAGAGAATTACTGCGCCATTTACTTTCCTTAAAAAGCGTTGCGTTCAAAGGGCAAGGCATCGCGCCGAACGGGTGGTGGCGTTCAATGAACTCCGTGGCAGCGCTACAACACGCTGTCGCGTTCCACTCCTAAAGGCGAAGCTTAAGCGTCAATAATTGGCAGTTAATTAATGCACCAACAAAGTGTGAAGTGAACAATGGCGTAGCAGAATGCAGCACTCAGGCTTTCGCCTTTCAGCACTTTAGTCGCTAAAGTTCCTCGTAATTTTTTCCAAGCAGGAATGATATGTCATAGGTTTCCCTTGCACGCGTGGTAGTGATTGTTGTGTTTCGATTTTGTATTTTGTAACGCTTTTAAAAGCTTCCCTTTCGTGAATAAAAATTCAGTTGATAGTCTGCGCTTGTGTTGTGTCTTCTTGTTCGCTTTGGTCCTCGTTTCTTTTTGCGCAGCTAAGTGTGAATGGTAAGCCGAAACCCTTTACAAGTTTAACAGCGGAACTGTATGTGGCTAGCTCCTGGTGGGAGCGTTGTGGGTTCCTACGTGGACACAGGCCACCACCCACCGCGGGTTCGAGCTTCGCGCGAGCCAAGGGCCCCGATCAGCCGTCACCACACACACACTGGGACACCGATGCGGCGCACTCAACCTCCGCAGGGAGGAGAGCGACTCGCCGCAAAGAAATAGGCCTCCAAGTTCACAAAGGAGACGTTTATTCACATCGTCCTCTAGCTGATACACACACACTCAATAGTCACCCCGTCCCGGGGGCGCGCGAGGAGCAAGGCTCCGCTGCGCGCACGAAGCGACTCGAGTAATGCGCACCGCTAGCACGCCGCTGCAGGAGAATGTCCCCGCGGCAGTGCTGTGATCTCTCTCTCGTGTCGACCGTTGGGCCGGTTGCGAGAGAGAGTGGGCATTCAACGCAAGGTACGCCTGTCGGAGGTCGCTGGACCCCGCTGGACAGGCTCGAGCCGCTGCAGGTCAGAGGACACGTGCGGGCGAGCTCGAGTAAGCACTGGTCCGAACGGCAAAGGCCGGCACGGACAAACAGTAACGTACGCACCTTACGCTGTCTCGGAGGGATCTCTCTCTCTGGGCCCCGCTCGGACGGTCGCGGGGTGCGCGGCCGCCCAGCGGATCCCGACTTCCCGCCAAAAGGCGCCAATGGCAAAGGCCCTTGGGGAGCCGGGGCGGAGCTGTGGCTAAATGACAGTGATTAGTCACCCAGCCGCCTCTCCACCGCCTGAGGCGGGAGCAAGGGAAAGAGGAGAAACAACGCGGGAGGCCGGAACAGCCGCGCAAAGGCGACGGCGGAAAGCCAGCATTCCCACATCCCCCTCTCCTTAAATGCCCTCCTACCCATCGGCAAAGCACGCGGCCAAAATAAAGAAATCAATACACACAAAAAAATAAGCTACCCTCCAGTTCCAAAAATAAAGAAATGAATACACAAAAAAAACTAGCTACACTTCAGTTCCAAAAATAAAGAAATGAATACACAAAAAAACTAGCTACACTTCAGTTCCAAAAATAAAGAAATGAATACACAAAAAAAAAACTAGCTACACTTCAGTTCCAGCCAGAACGAGCTAAAAAACACGCACACAAAGAAAAAAACAAGGCAAACAAACAAACACTGGCATACGCTTCAGTAAATAAAAACAGCTTGCGGATTATATACATGGTACACAAGAAGATGTGAATACAACTGTACAGCTATGTTACAAGTGGATGCCATCCTCAAAGTTCGATGGCGCGGCCCAGTGGGCCTGTCGGCGACTCACCGCTCGCAGACTTCAAGTTGAACGAGCTGGGAGGGCCGACGATTGATGGCGGTCTTCTTTCCGTTGATGTAGGGCGCGTTGATGACGACGGGGCCGCGGCAGAGCACTGACCTCGCGCCCTTGGACACGACATCACGTTCGGGCACAAGAAAGTTAGTGCACCCCTTTCACGCCGGCTGAAACGGGCGAGGACGTTCGGCGGCGTCCAGATGTGTAACCTTGTCCACAGCGAGGGGTCCTTCTCATCCTCGCGCTCACGCAGAAGGACACAACGGCACAACTCACTGGCGTCGCCTTGGCTCATGGTTACGCGCGCACACAGTCACAGCCACAACCACGCATACACCCGCAAGTGCGCGGACGCTGGTCGGCGACAACGACCCCCCCCATCAGAAGCGTCCAGAGGCGCCGCGGCGAGGGTCAAAGGGTGCACTTTCCGCCCCCCCATCACCCCAAACGTCCCGCCAACATCCCCTCCATACGGGCCGCACAAAACTCGCACCGCGACACACGGCTCCTTAACGAGCCAACCACCCACAGTCGGGCCGGAAATGAGAAAAGGCGCGCTGTACAAACGACACCCATCGTTTTCTTCTAGAAGATAAGAGCAAGCACGAGCGGGCTGAAGTTTGCCTATGTACATCTGGGTACGTTAGAACAAAAACAGACGAGCAAGCGGGAAACGAAAGTGGCTAGAAACTGACTCAAGCAAAACAAATAAACTGATAAACACACAAGGCTGGAACTGATCATGCTGCCAAAACAACAAAAAAAAACACACCGTGCTTCGCCTGGGTAGGGCCCGACGAGAAAGCTCGCCAGCTAGCTGAGGCTGCGTGCCTTCGGTTGCGGAAGAGTCCGCCGTCCGGCATCAATCACACCGGTGACCGTCGCCTCAGATTGTACCGGTGCTCCGTACGCTTGCGTTCCGCAGCACCAGTTGTGCCTTTGCGCTTGCCTTTGATACCAATGGGTACCGGCGCAAGCTCGTCAGACCGTGACGCGTAGGCCTTCAGGTCTATGAACCCCTGCTTGCTCCTGGGGAAAGGCCCCATCAAATCGCAGGTGGCCATCTGCCACGGACGCACACTGTCAATCGGTTTCATCATTCCAGGCGGCTTGCCGCCCCGTGACTTCACCGCTTGACAGACATGGCAGGAACGGCAATAGCGGAAAATGTCACGCTTCATGCCGGGCCACGTCACCGAATGGCTCAGTTTTGCAAAAACTTTGGAGCCACTCAAATGACCGGCCAGTGGTTCGTCATGAGAGAATCTCAATAGTGCGCCTCTCAGACTTTTGGGGATAACCACCTAGAACGGGTCGATGGACTCGTCATCGGTGGCTATGTATTTCAGCACGAGCCCGTCATGGTCCAGCAAATATGAATCCCCGGGGTTCGCCGCGACACACGCTGGCTTCTGCCCCCCTGCGCCCGCTACAATACAAGTAGCGTCACGGCGCTCCGTCTCCCTGAGACCGTCGCTCACCTCGCGACAAAAGGGGTCATTTTGCTGGGCTTTCAGTAGCTCTTACGGCTGAAAACGATTCCAGTCATCCCAGAGGGGAGCATGGTCTCGTCCCCACTCAGGTTTGCAGCCAAAATTTCCGTTCGCGTCGGCACCTCCGAGGCGCTCACGAAGAGCTTTGCCTCTCGTCCGCTTTGCGAAGCGCTGCTCGCCTGGTTAGCGGAATGGGTTAACCCGTTTGCGGGTTCCCCCTCCTTGCCGCCCGGCGGCTCGTCCGCTGTTTCGCCCCCTCCGCCTACAGGCGTCAAGGCGCCGCTGGCGAGTGGGGCACGGGATAGCGCGTCAGCTACCACGTTTGTGCTCCCCTTTCGACACTGCACGGAAAAGTCGTAATGCTGTATCAGGAGAGCCCAGCGCGCCAGCCGACCCGCAGGCTCGCGGAGCCGCATCAGCCAACTGAGCGCACTGCACCCCTGCCTCAGTGGAGGCTTGGGCGGGCTGCACGAACGAGGGAGGCAAGGCTCCTAGTTCGATGAGCGGCGTGGTTTCCACGGGGAACCGGGCCAGCGCCTCGCCGTTCCCAGAGCAGAATTGACTGCTCGCGGGGCACGGCTGCTGCTGTTCGAAACTGCCGGTTGCGGCAGCGTGACACGAACTGCTTTCGCACTGGACGGAAAGCTTGCACAGCTGAGGCATGTGACCAGCGGATGCACCGCAGGGTGCTCCCGGTACAGCTCCAATGGGAGCCGCGTGGTCGACATTTTGGGTTGTGCCGCAGTAAACCCCAATGGGGGCCGCGGCCAACCACGGTGTCTAGCTATTCGTAGGAACAGCAGCCAGCGGATAAAACGACGCTACAACTCCGTAGGGAGCCGACATGTAGCTGCCGAGTGCCCCGCGGGGGGTGTTAGACATGGTGCGCAAGCGTGATCGTCAAGGCGACCTGCTCGGCTAATGTGCCATCAAAGGCGTAAGCGCCAATGACTTAGCACGTTGGGCGCCAGTTGTGGGTTCCTACGTGGACACAGGCCACCACCCACCGCGGGTTCGAGCTTCGCGCGAGCCAAGGGCCCCGATCAGCCGTCACCACACACACACTGGGACACCGATGCGGCGCACTCAACCTCCGCAGGGAGGAGAGCGACTCGCCGCAAAGAAATAGGCCTCCAAGTTCACAAAGGAGACGTTTATTCACATCGTCCTCTAGCTGATACACACACACTCAATAGTCACCCCGTCCCGGGGGCGCGCGAGGAGCAAGGCTCCGCTGCGCGCACGAAGCGACTCGAGTAATGCGCACCGCTAGCACGCCGCTGCAGGAGAATGTCCCCGCGGCAGTGCTGTGATCTCTCTCTCGTGTCGACCGTTGGGCCGGTTGCGAGAGAGAGTGGGCATTCAACGCAAGGTACGCCTGTCGGAGGTCGCTGGACCCCGCTGGACAGGCTCGAGCCGCTGCAGGTCAGAGGACACGTGCGGGCGAGCTCGAGTAAGCACTGGTCCGAACGGCAAAGGCCGGCACGGACAAACAGTAACGTACGCACCTTACGCTGTCTCGGAGGGATCTCTCTCTCTGGGCCCCGCTCGGACGGTCGCGGGGTGCGCGGCCGCCCAGCGGATCCCGACTTCCCGCCAAAAGGCGCCAATGGCAAAGGCCCTTGGGGAGCCGGGGCGGAGCTGTGGCTAAATGACAGTGATTAGTCACCCAGCCGCCTCTCCACCGCCTGAGGCGGGAGCAAGGGAAAGAGGAGAAACAACGCGGGAGGCCGGAACAGCCGCGCAAAGGCGACGGCGGAAAGCCAGCATTCCCACAGCGTCTACGTATAGGGCTGGGGAAACTCGCGGTTAACGTGACCTGGCCGTCACCCACAACGAGGAAACGTCCGAGCATGCCCCACACCCGTGTTAGTAGAGGCTTCTAAGTTTTGTAACGTTCAAAAGCACTAATGAGAAAGTGTAATCGTAGAGACATTTTCTTTTCGGCACGGAGCAAGTTTGTGAATGGACTTCTTTCAACTGGGATTTGAAGCGCCTCGGAGTGGCCGGAGGCGACATTTCAAGCGGGCAGACGAAAGATGGACGGATCAATACCCTGTGAGCATTCTTTTACAGTTTTTTTCTGTCGTTGCAAATGAAAGGCGGAAAAGCCATTTTACGACGCGTGGAAAATGAGCAAGAACGTGATTTAACAAGGTAAAAAGTGTTGCTGGTTAATGCCAGATCTTGTGGCGAAAAACAGCGCTTAAAGGGCAACTGCAGCACTTTTTTGAGAATTTCGCGATATTCAAGGATTCGAATCTAAATAGGCTTTACGTGAAGCATGCCAATTGTTTTTGCACTAGCATTTGAAGTAGTTACGTAATGGACGATTGAATTTTGCGCTGCTGCTCAATGCACTGGAGGTGTGCACGTAAGTTCAGCGTGACGTCACGGAAGGTCTGCCTTACATTACCACTGTCGTCAGCCACACCCTGCCCTGACTCGTTAGACGCTGCCAATCAACTCTCGGCAGGGTTTGCCTACGATGGCGTTCCTTTTTTTCCTTCAAAGCAGGCGTTTGCGCGTTGGAAATGTATACCGATACCTTCGATGACGTCATCATGCGCCCCCCCCCCTCCCAACTTGGCGTTGTGCGCGGCGGAGAACCTTAAAGGTCGTCCGGATTTGAATCAGGGACTACTTCACTATTTCAAGCGCTAAACCAAAAAGACTTCGCATGCTTTACCTGCAAGTTTCACACATTCTATCCTCTCAAGCTCGTGTATTTCTAAAACCTATGCAGTTTCCCTTTAAATCAGAGGCGGCGGCAAACGCGTCGCATCCCCACACTTCTTTGTCTCGTGTAAGCGCTGCTTTTTTGCTGCGAAAATGCGGTAATTATTTTTCAAACATTTTGTATATGCCATCGCTCGAATGGCACCCTTAACACGATGTCACCCTTCGAACATTTCCAGCGTTTCTTTTTTCCTCCACTTGCGAACTTCGGCTGTATATTCACTTGTGGAATTAAAAAAAAAAGGTGTTATCATCTATTGTACTTTTTTTTCTACAAGACTGGCGCTCCAATGACTAGCGCTCTTCCCGCTGCCACACTACTTCTCTGAGCGGCGCATTAGGTAGGCCACGGCTCGCAGTCAATGCCAGGTTAGAGGAAATAGCTGACACATTGCTTCCTAACGTCAGCAGCTGTATATGTAAAATAAATTGAACTTAAGTTTCAGAAGCACAGAGTGAAACAAATGTGTACTGAGCGAGCACGAAATGCTGCCGCAGGACTGAACTGGTGCCTTTAAACACTGCGGCTTTACCGCATAGACCCTTGGAAAGAGGGGCGGTGAAGGGACAAGACTCCCTGCTTCCTCTGCCTGCAATTGCTTCAAGAAATGTCAACTTCATGCTTCGCAATCCTTTCTTCATAATGGCAGACATTTCGCTTAATTGCCTATTTGCCATAGCAATGCAGGAAAAACAACATGAGTGTTCGCCTGCCCTGAGCCTCACTACATGTATTGCCGAGAAAACGGCCCGGCTAAGACGGAGACCTCCGCGATAACATGCATAATAACTGTTCAGTTATTACAAAACTTTCGAAAAAGTCATAAGCCAAGCTTTAATTTCGACATCTGATGTCACGGTTACGTTATACTGACATGACACACTCGGCGAAGTCCTCCAGTGCTCACTGAGTAATTTTTGACTATCGCTAACAACATATATGCTTTGCCAAAATCAGACCTGTGAAATTACATGCGACACACTCAGCATGTTCCGCAAATGGGAAACAAGCACCCTGGTCATGCCGTGAAGCTCTTTTTTTTTCGCCGTCATGCATTCGGCAATGAATGGGGAAGGAAAAAAAGAAAAATAATAAATAACGCTTAGGACATTTACAAATAAAGGGGACAAAAGGGAGAGGCGGCAAAAAGACATGGGGCAGAAATGTCCGCCATGTATCAATTCTGCTGACCGACAGTACCAGGAAGATACATGTCAGGCAAAAGGCGCGAAAAAAAATGTGTTGCGCCTGTCAGTCACACTGATAGCAAAATTGAATGTTGTTACAGGACCTTCAGCTGCGGTGTACTAAAACGTCTCTTGGCGCTGGCGGTATATTAGTTTCAGAAATGGGGGCTACACCTTCCCACGCCATGGGCAAAATCATATGGAACTGAAACCATAAAAATCATGGGCGGGAATCTTTGGGGTAAGCTGCAAAAAAAAAAAATCACTTGTTTCTCTAACCACAGAGCGCGTTGAAAAAAAAAGAGAGAAAAGAAAGCTCCACGATTTTTTGTTTAATTAAGGCTTGTGACACTTATACACAGGCTCAGGTTTGCAACCGAGCCCGCTGCGTGCACCGCCATGCAGCGGAGCTTCCCAAGTGCACAGTCCACAGGCACTTGTACTCAGTTTTTAACCAGCGAGTGACCGGCGGTGGGAGTCGAACACCCCACCTCCCGCTGCCGAGACGGGCGTCTTAGCCACAACGCCACGACTGCGGTGATTAATCCTGGACATATAAAAGCATTTTCCTCGGCGATAAGACATTTCCTCCTTTCCAGGCGTGACGTCAGACAAGCTAGCGCAGCGCCACCCGTGACCGCTTAAACCGGCTTACTGACGCTTCGTCCATGCGCGACGCTTTTCATGTTGTAGGCGGCCGTCACGTGGTGATAACTGGTGATGTGGTGCTCGTTCCGCCATTACTTCTGACCGTGGTCGTCATTTCGACTTCGCATTATTCGCCAACCTACCCGTCCATAACATCAAGACGATCTTTTACCACCAGATTTTCTAAGGTCGACGGCTTTCCTCGGCAACTGAAGGCTTCGCTTATAGCGCTGGTTTTCCCTTCACACTGGATTGAGCGCCTACCCTTGGGTCCTGCTTGGCCTACGCACTACACTTCGCAATGACTGTTCCACATGTGCAGCAGAGCTCACGTCTGTTGCCACTGCTGGTGTTCCTGGCAAATTTTTCGAGCACTCGCCAAGCACACCTGTCGACGTTTCCAACAACGCCGGCCGTCTACGCAGCTCTGTGCGCATCACAGTCGGTCAGCCTGCAGGAAAAGGAGGTTCCTTTTCTGCGCAGTTTATTGAGTACGAGCAGACAGTACGGGGGGGTTGGCTTGATGTGATTGCATTTGTTATCCTGTTGTTGTGTTCGTATTTCAAGCAGGAATGATATGTCATAGGTTTCCTTTGCACGCGTGGTAGTGATTGTTGTGTTTCGATTTTGTATTTTCTAACGCTTTTAAAAGCTTCCCTTTTGTGAATAAAAATTCAGTTGATAGTCTGCGCTTGTGTTGTGTCTTCTTGTTCGCTTTGGTCCTCGTTTCTTTTTGCGCAGCTAAGTGTGAATGGTAAGCCGAAACCCTTTACAAATTTAACAGCGGAACTGTATGTGGCTAGCTCCTGGTGTGAGCGTCTACGTATAGGGCTGGGGAAACTCGCGGTTAACGTGACCTGGCCGTCACCCACAACGAGGAAACGTCCGAGCATGTCCCACACCCGTGTTAGTAGAGGCTTCTAAGTTTTGTAACGTTCAAAAGCACTAATGAGAAAGTGTAATCGTAGAGACATTTTCTTTTCGGCACGGAGCAAGTTTGTGAATGGACTTCTTTCAACTGGGATTTGAAGCGCCTCGGAGTGGCCGGAGGCGACATTTCAAGCGGGCAGACGAAAGATGGACGGATCAATACCCTGTGAGCATTCATTTACAGTTTTTTTCTGTCGTTGCAAGTGAAAGGCGGAAAAGCCATTTTACGACGCGTGGAAAATGGGCAAGAACGTGAATTAACAAGGTAAAAAGTGTTGCTGGTTAATGCCAGATCTTGTGGCGAAAAACAGCGCTTAAAGGGCAACTGCAGCACTTTTTTGAGAATTTCGCGATATTCAAGGATTCGAATCTAAATACGCTTTACGTGAAGCATGCCAATTATTTTTGCACTAGCATTTGAAGTAGTTACGTAATGGACGATTGAATTTTGCGCTGCTGCTCAATGCACTGGAGGTGTGCACGTAAGTTCAGCGTGACGTCACGGAAGGTCTGCCTTACATTACCACTGTCGTCAGCCACACCCTGCCCTGACTCGTTAGACGCTGCCAATCAACTCTCGGCAGGGTTTGCCTTCGATGGCGTTCCTTTTTTTCCTTCAAAGCAGGCGTTTGCGCGTTGGAAATGTATACCGATACCTTCGATTACGTCATCATGCGCCCCCCCCCCCCTCCCAACTTGGCGTTGTGCGCTGCGGAAAACCTTAAAGGTCGTCCGGATTTGAATCAGGGACTACTTCACTATTTCAAGCGCTAAACCAAAAAGACTTCGCATGCTTTACCTGCAAGTTTCACACATTCTATCCTCTCAAGCTCGTGTATTTCTAAAACCTATGCAGTTTCCCTTTAAATCAGAGGCGGCGGCAAACGCGTCGCATCCCCACACTTCTTTGTCTCGTGTAAGCGCTGCTTTTTTGCTGCGAAAATGCGGTATTTATTTTTCAAACATTTTGTATATGCCATCGCTCGAATGGCACCCTTAACACGATGTCACCCTTCGAACATTTCCAGCGTTTCTTTTTTCCTCCACTTGCGAACTTCGGCTGTATATTCACTTGTGGAATTAAAAAAAAAGGTGTTATCATCTATTGTACTTTTTTTTCTACAAGACAGGCGCTCCAATGACTAGCGCTCTTCCCGCTGCCACACTACTTCTCTGAGCGGCGCATTAGGTAGGCCACGGCTCGCAGTCAATGCCAGGTTAGAGGAAATAGCTGACACATTGCTTCCTAACGTCAGGAGCTGTATAGGTAAAAATAAAATGAACTTAAGTTTCAGAAGCACAGAGTGAAACAAATGTGTACTGAGCGAGCACGAAATGCTGCCGCAGGACTGAACTGGTGCCTTTAAACACTGCGGCTTTACCGCATAGACCCTTGGAAAGAGGGGCGGTGAAGGGACAAGACTCCCTGCTTCCTCTGCCTGCAATTGCTTCAAGAAATGTCAACTTCATGCTTCGCAATCCTTTCTTCATAATGGCAGACATTTCGCTTAATTGCCTATTTGCCATAGCAATGCAGGAAAAACAACATGAGTGTTCGCCTGCCCTGAGCCTCACTACATGTATTGCCGAGAAAACGGCCCGGCTAAGACGGAGACCTCCGCGATAACATGCATAATAACTGTTCAGTTATTACAAAACTTTCGAAAAAGTCACAAGCCAAGCTTTAATTTCGACATCTGATGTCACGGTTACGTTATACTGACATGACACACTCGGCGAAGTCCTCCAGTGCTCACTGAGTAATTTTTGACTATCGCTAACAACATATATGCTTTGCCAAAATCAGACCTGTGAAATTACATGCGACACACTCAGCATGTTCCGCAAATGGGAAACAAGCACCCTGGTCATGCCGTGAAGCTCTTTTTTTTCGCCGTCATCCATTCGGCAATGAATGGGGAAGGAAAAAAAGAAAAATAATAAATAACGCTTAGGACATTTACAAATAAAGGGGACAAAAGGGAGAGGCGGCAAAAAGACATGGGGCAGAAATGTCCGCCATGTATCAATTCTGCTGACCGACAGTACCAGGAAGATACATGTCAGGCAAAAGGCGCGAAAAAAAATGTGTTGCGCCTGTCAGTCACACTGATAGCAAAATTGAATGTTGTTACAGGACCTTCAGCTGCGGTGTACTAAAACGTCTCTTGGCGCTGGCGGTATATTAGTTTCAGAAATGGGGGCTACACCTTCCCACGCCATGGGCAAAATCATATGGAACTGAAACCATAAAAATCATGGGCGGTAATCTTTGGGGTAAGCTGCAAAAAAAAAATCACTTGTTTCTCTAACCACGGAGCGCGTTGAAAAAAAAAGAGAAAAAGAAAGCTCCACGATTTTTTGTTCAATTAAGGCTTGTGACACTTACACACAGGCTCAGGTTTGCAACCGAGCCCGCTGTGTGCACCGCCATGCAGCGGAGCTTCCCAAGTGCACAGTCCACAGGCACTTGTACTCAGTTTTTAACCAGCGAGTGACCGGCGGTGGGAGTCGAACACCCCACCTCCCGCAGCCGAGACGGGCGTCTTAGCCACTACGCCACGACTGCTTTTTTTTTCTTTATTGCCTTCAAGAAAACAACACAAAAACTACATACACCAAACTGAAAACTAGCAACCTGCCAGATCTTCCTGGCAGGCCTTGTCAAGTTTAAAATTCTCTCAACAGAGCCAAATTTTCCATCCTGGGTAGCCAATCGGGTACACATGCTTGTAGTTTCATTACTTCCACAAATCTACGTACATTTTCCCGAAAATACATGCGGGCTGGTCTCGCGTCAGAATCGCAGTAATACCCCGCCATTCTGGAGCGCCATATACTATGGAGGCCCCAGAGCATTACCTGATCAAACGGAAACCCGTCCTGGTTTTCAATTGCCAAATATCTGATACCGTAGGGATGAAGCGGCAGCTCTTTTTTAATTGTTCGTTGCAAAACGTCCCAAAAAAACACCCCCTCCCAACAGTGAAGAAACACATGGTCTATTGTTTCGGGACACTTGCAGATTAGGCAATGCGAACCCCACGGTAGGAATAAACCCCTTCCCTCTAAAAACCTTTTAACTGATAGTGTTTCCGTATGTAACTTGAAGAAGATAGTTTTGGTTCCTGGCTGTACTTGCATTCTTTTTACTCTTTTCAGAACATCCCCTCCGTGGCCTCCATCGTACAAAGCTCTGTACATTGGCACTGGAAAAACAACATCACACAGATCTGCGTATAGCTTTCTCCGCTTCACGTCACTTAAATATTCTCTCGAAAAACGCACAACCAGAAATTTAACGCTATCAGCAACTTCTCTGAAGTAACCTAAAGTTCTTCCGGAAAAATAATTTGTTCCCACAACAAAATCAGGCAAAACACGGGTCAGCCTTAGTTGACACATAGTTCTCAAAAAAGGGTCACGCACATCTCGGAAAAAGAAAAACCTGTTTACAAGCTGGCGCAGAAACAGATGTCCTAGCCCAAGGCCACCATCTTTCACACGTCTAAACAAATTCGTCCGTCGGCACCGTTCCCAGGTCGAGGACCAAACAAAAACAGCTAAAATGCGATGTATCTTCTGTACATTTGCCCGGGAACAGTGCAACACTTGCATGACGTACCACAGTTTGCTTAAAAAGAACAAGTTACACACCGTCGCTCTCGGAAAGATTGATAAATGTACCCCCTTCCATCTATCTGATTTTTCCCGCAGTTCGTGCGCTTGTTCTTTCCAATATGCATCACTGTCCCTGTAGCAATTTAGTGGCACTCCTAGGTATTTTGGGGGGATAGTTACCCAAGTCACATTTGCAAAAAGATCTGGGGTTGATGGCCAACCGCCATGCCAAAGTCACTGGCACTTTGCCCAGTTCACTTTACTTCCGGTTGCCTTCCTGAAACTGTCAACAGACACAACAGCCTCCCGTATGCTATGCTGATTCACAGCAAACACCGCAAGGTCATCCGCGTACGCAAGCAACTTGACTTCAGCTGCCTGCAACCTAAACCCTTTAACAGCCTCGTTCTTAATAATGTTCAAACATAGTGTCTCTATGTAAATGGCAAACAAAAGTGGACTGAGGGGGCAGCCCTGGCGTACCGAGCGTTGTACCGGAATGGGGGCCCCCAGACTCTTGTTTATAATTAATCTCGTAGTGCAGCCGCGGTACGCCATGGCCACGCCCTCTCGAATTACTGAACCTACATTCGCGTGGTCCAGAATACAGAGCAAAATTTCGTGGGCTACACAGTCAAATGCTTTTTCGAGGTCTAGTTGGAGGATGGCCACACAGTCATTAGTCAGATCACAACACTCCAGAACCGATCTTGCCGTGTGAATGTTAGTCATAATTCATCTCCCCTTTATCCCGCACGTTTGGTGAGGGCCCACAATATCCTTAATTACTGACTGCAGTCTCCTTGCTAGCACTTTCATTAATATTTTATAATCGACATTAGTCAATGAAATTGGCCTGTAAGCTGTGACCTGCTGGAGCTTTTCCTCGTTATTTGTCTTTGCAATTAGAATAGTGTGAGATAACCCGTATGACAGCGGCAATCTGTTTATTTCGTAGGCTTCTTTGAACAACGCAGTCAATATTGGCGCTATTTCGTTCTTAAACCTCTTATAGAAGGCTGCACTTAGGCCGTCTGGCCCAGGCGACTTTCCCATATTTAAACTATCGATTGCTTTTTCGACCTCGAGTTCTGTGATTGGCATCTCTAATCTTTTCTTCGTGTCCTCGTCTAGACGTGGCATAGCCATAAGAAACTTTTCTTTGAACGCGTTTATGTCGACCTTCTGCTTGCTAAAAAGCTGCTGATAACACTGGAAGAAGCCTTGTCTGATATGTTCGTCATCTGACGATAGCATGCCGCCCCATGCAATCTTATCAATGTGATTTTCCTCTGCATGAGCCTTTTCCAATGCCAGTGCTCTTTTCGAGGGCGTCTCGCCCATGTTCCAACTTTCCGCCCTTGCCCTCACTAACGCTCCTCGGTATCTGTCTTCTTCCATCAACGCAAGCTGTTCTTTTATTTTCCTAATATCTTCTATCCATGTGCCGGGTGCCTTACATTCTTGCTCATGTAGTTTTTCCAGCAAAGCCTTTAGCTGGGTTTCTTTAATTTTCTCCTGGTACCGCAGGCAACTGGACCAATCAATGGCTTTTATTTTAATCTGTTCTTTGCACATCTCCCATTGCTTCCAGATTTCGTACAATGTGCCCGGCCTTACTTTAATGAGTTCATTCAGTACAACCCGTCTAAAGGTCTCATCAATGAGCAGTTTGTTGTTAAATTTCCATAACTCCCAGCTAAATGCATTCCTTCGTTTTTTGGTGCCGAATACGCATTTCACTAAACAGTGATCCGTGAATGTGATGGGCACAACTTGGTATTCATTGCATACGGGAATCAAATCCAGCGACACGTAAATTCTGTCAAGGCGTGCGTGGCTCGCACCTTGGAAGTGCGTGTACTGTACGGCACGCGCTCCCCCCAGGTACTCAGCCACATCTTCCATATTCCACTCGCTTGTTAACTGGCACAACACATCAGTGCTCTTGTCTCTGAAGCCGCGTGTGCTGGTTTTGTCCCGAGCATTCAGTACACAGTTGAAATCGCCCAGCATTACTACCTGCCTCTCCGTACTTAACTGCTGCATAACATTCTCGAAAAACACTGCTCTTTCCTCAACAATGTTCGGGGCATACACACAAATAATGCGCCACTCAGCATTGGAATATGCAAAATCAGCTACAACACACCGTCCTGACAGACATGAGTAGTGAGCCTGTACAATCAGTCCAGGCAGCTTTTTGACAAGCAATAAACACCCAGCCGATGTCCCTACCGCGTGGCTCACAATGGCGTAAAATCTAGCCGTGAAACGTTGCACCATGCTCCCGGTCTCTTCCTCCCCATCAACCTTTGTTTCTTGCACGGCAAGCACGTCGATATCATGGTCACTTAGCAGGCGATGTACTTGGCTCTGCTTCTTTTTTGCTGCCAGTCCCCTGACATTTAACGTGGCTACACTCAAAGGGGTTTCAGGCGCCATTTTCATAAAGGGTGAAAAGACCGAGAGCATGGTGCTTACCTTCCTCGTCTAGCTCAAGGCTAGATGCCGTCGTTGGAACCGCCTCCGTCTGGTGCGAGCGGCTGAACTGGCAGCGGGGGCGCTTTATCCGCTGCACGCCTCTCCGAAGAAAGGTTTGGCCGCGGACGTAGTGAGGACCTCCGGGATTGGCCTGTTTTTGCTGGCGGCTCGTCGACACCGGGGGCTGCTGCCTTGTCACCTTCGAGATCTGACTGTGTGTGGGGTCGCTTGGCTGGGGCTGTGACGCTTGGCGAACGAGTACCGCTGGTGTCCGGGTGCTCCTCACCGTTATCTTGCTCCATGTCGTCTGCCGGCTGAGGTGACGTCTCGTCCTCTGACCTCGGGAGGTCAGGTGTAGCGTCACTCCTCCCTGCATCGCTGGCACCACTGATATCTCGTGCGGAGTCCCCCGACGAGTCTGTCTCCCGTGCCTGCGTACGCGCTTCTCCGGTTCCCTTTGCCGCCTCCTCTGCCTCGACTACGTCCATAGTGAGCTCCGCCGACCTCTCCCTCGTTCCAGGTCCCGCGGCCGAAGCGTACGTGAGCACACAGTCAGCCTCCTCATGTCCGTAGCGCCTACATTTTGAACATCGGGGCACCTTACATTCGCGGCGGACGTGTCCCGTGCCTCGACAGCGTAAGCACTGCATCGCCCGCCCAGGCACCACGACAAGGGCTAATTCCCCGGCGACTCGCAGCTGGTGCGGTAAATCATCAACCTTAATGCCAGGCTTCAATTTCAGGAGCACCGTCCTCGTGGTGGACCCCTTCTCCTTGACGCCTTGAACTCGCCACCTCTCCCGGGTCACTTCGGTCACGTTTCCAAAAGCAGCAAACGC
Organism: Amblyomma mixtum; assembly: GCF_055824585.1. NCBI lineage: Eukaryota > Metazoa > Arthropoda > Arachnida > Ixodida > Ixodidae > Amblyomma > Amblyomma mixtum. The sequence continues at coordinate 134,249,847 of NC_143019.1, read as the reverse complement.
CGTCCGGATGTCCTCATCTGCCACGCCGTGCAACATCCAGTGGAGACGCAGCTTCACTTGTTGGTCTTCGGGATCGATGATGAGGCAGCGGCGACCTTTCACTTCCAGTTCCTTGAACGCCGCCAGCTTCTTTGTTGCTTCTGTGCTGGTTAACGTGACAGCCCACACATGGTTGATCTGATACGCCCCCAACGCCAAAACGTCGGGGAGCGCACCAACGTTGGCAAGGGCGTCACGGAAATCCTCGACCCTGTATGGCCTAACCCGCACATCGCCGTGCAAAAAAAGCGTGTTAAAAACAACGCGTCCGGTGGGCAAAGTTGGCAGAATAATCTGGTACTCGCTATCTTCGTTGTCCTCGAGCCTGTTTCCGCGGCTGGAAAGGGCCGCTATCGCCGCTCCGCTGGAGCTCATGATCCTGCGTCCGTCACGCTCGGTGGCCGGAAGTAGAATGACTACGCCACGACTGCGGTGATTAATCCTTGACATATAAAAGCATTTTCCTCGGCGATAAGACATTTCCTCCTTTCCAGGCGTGACGTCAGACAAGCTAGCGCAGCGCCACCCGTGACCGCTTAAACCGGCTTACTGACGCTTCGTCCATGCGCGACGCTTTTCATGTTGTAGGCGGCCGTCACGTGGTGATAACTGGTGATGTGGTGCTCGTTCCGCCATTACTTCTGACCGTGGTCGTCATTTCGACTTCGCATTATTCGCCAACCTACCCGTCCATAACATCAAGACGATCTTTTACCACCAGATTTTCTAAGGTCGACGGCTTTCCTCGGCAACTGAAGGCTTCGCTTATAGCGCTGGTTCTCCCTTCACACTGGATTGAGCGCCTACCCTTGGGTCCTGCTTGGCCTACGCACTACACTTCGCAATGACTGTTCCACACGTGCAGCAGAGCTCACGTCTGTTGCCACTGCTCGTGTTCCTGGCAAATTTTTCGAGCACTCGCCAAGCACACCTGTCGACGTTTCCAACAACGCCGGCCGTCTACGCAGCTCTGTGCGCATCACAGTCGGTCAGCCTGCAGGAAAAGGAGGTTCCTTTTCTGCGCAGTTTATTGAGTACGAGCAGACAGTACGGGGGGTTGGCTTGATGTGATTGCATTTGTTATCCTGTTGTTGTGTTCGTATTTCAAGCAGGAATGATATGTCATAGGTTTCCTTTGCACGCGTGGTAGTGATTGTTGTGTTTCGATTTTGTATTTTCTAACGCTTTTAAAAGCTTCCCTTTCGTGAATAAAAATTCAGTTGATAGTCTGCGCTTGTGTTGTGTCTTCTTGTTCGCTTTGGTTCTCGTTTCTTTTTGCGCAGCTAAGTGTGAATGGTAAGCCGAAACCCTTTACAAGTTTAACAGCGGAACTGTATGTGGCTAGCTCCTGGTGTGAGCGTCTACGTATAGGGCTGGGGAAACTCGCGGTTAACGTGACCTGGCCGTCACCCACAACGAGGAAACGTCCGAGCATGCCCCACACCCGTGTTAGTAGAGGCTTCTAAGTTTTGTAAAGTTCAAAAGCACTAATGAGAAAGTGTAATCGTAGAGACATTTTCTTTTCGGCACGGAGCAAGTTTGTGAATGGACTTCTTTCAACTGGGATTTGAAGCGCCTCGGAGTGGCCGGAGGCGACATTTCAAGCGGGCAGACGAAAGATGGACGGATCAATACCCTGTGAGCATTCTTTTAGTTTTTTTCTGTCGTTGCAAGTGAAAGGCGGAAAAGCCATTTTACGACGCGTGGAAAATGGGCAAGAACGTGAATTAACAAGGTAAAAAGTGATTTATTCACAAATGAAAATTGGGTCACTGACCAAGTCGAAAGGTGAAAAATGACGAGGAGCACAACAGCTGACAAAAAAGATAAAACGTGCTGCGATTCCCTACGTGCGTCAGATCAGCGAGGCCCTTTCTAGGATTTGCCGTAAACACGGAGTGCATATTGCACACGTGCCAACCAGCAAGCTGCGAGCCGAAGTGGTCAACGTGAAGGACCCGCTACCACGTGCCAAGTTCCCTGGCGTTGTTTATCGGATACCTTGCAGCGACTGCCCCTCCGTCTACATTGGGGAAACCGGGAACTTCCAGCGGCGCATGAAGGAGCACCAGGGCGACGTCAGAAACAAGCGCGCAGCAAAAAATGCAGTTGCAGAGCACGTGCTGTCCACTGGCCACGAGATAGGCTGGGATGAGGTGGAAATCTTGGCGACGGAAAGAAACCTATCTGCAAGACTGCATCTAGAATCCCTAATCATCCAGACAACGGCCAACACGCTAAACAAGAATCAGGGCACGCTACATCATACTTACGTGAAAAGATTGCAGAAGATTCTGAAGCGTATATAACTATCCCTTCTTCTGTGACAGCCTTATTGTGAACAAGGGCCCCGTATGGGACCCGAAACGTCATTTTTCATCTTTCGACTTGGTCAGTGACCCAATTTTCATTTGTGAATAAATCATGCTTCGCCCTGACCAGACGGTGTTCCGTCGAACCTTGGACTAAGGTAAAAAGTGTTGCTGGTTAATGCCAGATCTTGTGGCGAAAAACAGCGCTTAAAGGGCAACTGCAGCACTTTTTTGAGAATTTCGCGATATTCAAGGATTCGAATCTAAATAGGCTTTACGTGAAGCATGCCAATTGTTTTTGCACTAGCATTTGAAGTAGTTACGTAATGGACGATTGAATTTTGCGCTGCTGCTCAATGCACTGGAGGTGTGCACGTAAGTTCAGCGTGACGTCACGGAAGGTCTGCCTTACATTACCACTGTCGTCAGCCACACCCTGCCCTGACTCGTTAGACGCTGCCAATCAACTCTCGGCAGGGTTTGCCTTCGATGGCGTTCCTTTTTTTCCTTCAAAGCAGGCGTTTGCGCGTTGGAAATGTATACCGATACCTTCGATGACGTCATCATGCGCCCCCCCCCCCCCCAACTTGGCGTTGTGCGCTGCGGAGAACCTTAAACGTCGTCCGGATTTGAATCAGGGACTACTTCACTATTTCAAGCGCTAAACCAAAAAGACTTCGCATGCTTTACCTGCAAGTTTCACACATTCTATCCTCTCAAGCTCGTGTATTTCTAAAACCTATGCAGTTTCCCTTTAAATCAGAGGCGGCGGCAAACGCGTCGCATCCCCACACTTCTTTGTCTCGTGTAAGCGCTGCTTTTTTGCTGCGAAAATGCGGTATTTATTTTTCAAACATTTTGTATATGCCATCGCTCGAATGGCACCCTTAACACGATATCACCCTTCGAACATTTCCAGCGTTTCTTTTTTCCTCCACTTGCGAACTTCGGCTGTATATTCACTTGTGGAATTAAAAAAAAAAAGGTGTTATCATCTATTGTACTTTTTTTCTACAAGACAGGCGCTCCAATGACTAGCGCTCTTCCCGCTGCCACACTACTTCTCTGAGCGGCGCATTAGGTAGGCCACGGCTCGCAGTCAATGCCAGGTTAGAGGAAATAGCTGACAACATTGCTTCCTAACGTCAGCAGCTGTATAGGTAAAAATAAAATGAACTTAAGTTTCAGAAGCACAGAGTGAAAAAAATGTGTACTGAGCGAGCACGAAATGCTGCCGCAGGACTGAACTGGTGCCTTTAAACACTGCGGCTTTACCGCATAGACCCTTGGAAAGAGGGGCGGTGAAGGGACAAGACTCCCTGCTTCCTCTGCCTGCAATTGCTTCAAGATATTTCAACTTCATGCTTCGCAATCCTTTCTTCATAATGGCAGACATTTCGCTTAATTGCCTATTTGCCATAGCAATGCAGGAAAAACAACATGTAGTGTTCGCCTGCCCTGAGCCTCACTACATGTATTGCCGAGAAAACGGCCCGGCTAAGACGGAGACCTCCGCGATAACATACATAATAACTGTTCAGTTATTAGAAAACTTTCGAAAAAGTCGTAAGCCAAGCTTTAATTTCGACATCTGATGTCACGGTTACGTTATACTGACATGACACACTCGGCGAAGTCCTCCAGTGCTCACTGAGTAATTTTTGACTATCGCTAACAACATATATGCTTTGCCAAAATCAGACCTGTGAAATTACATGCGACACACTCAGCATGTTCCGCAAATGGGAAACAAGCACCCTGGTCATGCCGTGAAGCTCTTTTTTTTCGCCGTCATCCATTCGGCACTGAATGGGGAAGGAAAAAAAGAAAAATAATAAATAACGCTTAGGACATTTACAAATAAAGGGGACAAAAGGGAGAGGCGGCAAAAAGACATGGGGCAGAAATGTCCGCCATGTATCAATTCTGCTGACCGACAGTACCAGGAAGATACATGTCAGGCAAAAGGCGCGAAAAAAAATGTTTTGCGCCTGTCAGTCACACTGATAGCAAAATTGAATGTTGTTACAGGACCTTCAGCTGCGGTGTACTAAAACGTCTCTTGGCGCTGGCGGTATATTAGTTTCAGAAATGGGGGCTACACCTTCCCACCCCATGGGCAAAATCATATGGAACTGAAACCATAAAAATCATGGGCGGTAATCTTTGGGGTAAGCTGCAAAAAAAAAAATCACTTGTTTCTCTAACCACAGAGCGCGTTGAAAAAAAAAGAGAAAAAGAAAGCTCCACGATTTTTTGTTTAATTAAGGCTTGTGACACTTATACACAGGCTCAGGTTTGCAACCGAGCCCGCTGTGTGCACCGCCATGCAGCGGAGCTTCCCAAGTGCACAGTCCACAGGCACTTGTACTCAGTTTTTAACCAGCGAGTGACCGGCGGTGGGAGTCGAACACCCCACCTCCCGCAGCCGAGACGGGCGTCTTAGCCACTACGCCACGACTGCGGTGATTAATCCTTGACATATAAAAGCATTTTCCTCGGCGATAAGACATTTCCTCCTTTCCAGGCGTGACGTCAGACAAGCTAGCGCAGCGCCACCCGTGACCGCTTAAACCGGCTTACTGACGCTTCGTCCATGCGCGATGCTTTTCATGTTGTAGGCGGCCGTCACGTGATGATAACTGGTGATGTGGTGCTCGTTCCGCCATTACTTCTGACCGTGGTCGTCATTTCGACTTCGCATTATTCGCCAACCTACCCGTCCATAAGACGATCTTTTACCACCAGATTTTCTAAGGTCGACGGCTTTCCTCGGCAACTGAAGGCTTCGCTTATAGCGCTGGTTCTCCCTTCACACTGGATTGAGCGCCTACCCTTGGGTCCTGCTTGGCCTACGCACTACACTTCGCAATGACTGTTCCACATGTGCAGCAGAGCTCACGTCTGTTGCCACTGCTCGTGTTCCTGGCAAATTTTTCGAGCACTCGCCAAGCACACCTGTCGACGTTTCCAACAACGCCGGCCGTCTACGCAGCTCTGTGCGCATCACAGTCGGTCAGCCTGCAGGAAAAGGAGGTTCCTTTTCTGCGCAGTTTATTGAGTACGAGCAGAGAGTACGGGGGGTTCGCTTGATGTGATTGCATTTGTTATCCTGTTGTTGTGTTCGTATTTCAAGCAGGAGTGATATGTCATAGGTTTCCTTTGCACGCGTGGTAGTGATTGTTGTGTTTCGATTTTGTATTTTCTAACGCTTTTAAAAGCTTCCCTTTCGTGAATAAAAATTCAGTTGATAGTCTGCGCTTGTGTTGTGTCTTCTTATTCGCTTTGGTCCTCGTTTCTTTTTGCGCAGCTAAGTGTGAATGGTAAGCCGAAACCCTTTACAAGTTTAACAGCGGAACTGTATGTGGCTAGCTCCTGGTGTGAGCGTCTACGTATAGGGCTGGGGAAACTCGCGGTTAACGTGACCTGGCCGTCACCCACAACGAGGAAACGTCCGAGCATGCCCCACACGCGTGTTAGTAGAGGCTTCTAAGTTTTGTAACGTTCAAAAGCACTAATGAGAAAGTGTAATCGTAGAGACATTTTCTTTTCGGCACGGAGCAAGTTTGTGAATGGACTTCTTTCAACTGGGATTTGAAGCGCCTCGGAGTGGCCGGAGGGGACATTTCAAGCGGGCAGACGAAAGATGGACGGATCAATACCCTGTGAGCATTCTTTTACAGTTTTTTTCTGTCGTTGCAAGTGAAAGGCGGAAAAGCCATTTTACGACGCGTGGAAAATGGGCAAGAACGTGAATTAACAAGGTAAAAATTGTTGCTGGTTAATGCCAGATCTTGTGGCGAAAAACAGTGCATAAAGGGCAACTGCAGCACTTTTTTGAGAATTTCGCGATATTCAAGGATTCGAATCTAAATAGGCTTTACGTGAAGCATGCCAAGTGTTTTTGCACTAGCATTTGAAGTAGTTACGTAATGGACGATTGAATTTTGCGCTGCTGCTCAATGCACTGGAGGTGTGCACGTAAGTTCAGCGTGACGTCACGGAAGGTCTGCCTTACATTACCACTGTCGTCAGCCACACCCTGCCCTGACTTGTTAGACGCTGCCAATCAACTCTCGGCAGGGTTTGCCTTCGATGGCGTTCCTTTTTTTCCTTCAAAGCAGGCGTTTGCGCGTTGGAAATGTATACCGATACCTTCGATGACGTCATCATGCGCCCCCCCCCCCCCCCCAACTTCGCGTTGTGCGCTGCGGAGAACCTTAAAGGTCGTCCGGATTTGAATCAGGGACTACTTCACTATTTCAAGCGCTAAACCAAAAAGACTTCGCATGCTATACCTGCAAGTTTCACACATTCTACCCTCTCAAGCTCGTGTATTTCTAAAACCTATGCAGTTTCCCTTTAAATCAGAGGCGGCGGCAAACGCGTCGCGTCCCCACACTTCTTTGTCTCGTGTAAGCGGTGCTTTTTTGCTGCGAAAATGCGGTATTTATTTTTCAAACATTTTGTATATGCCATCGCTCGAATGGCACCCTTAACACGATGTCACCCTTCGAACATTTCCAGCGTTTCTTTTTTCCTCCACTTGCGAACTTCGGCTGTATATTCACTTGTGGAATTAAAAAAAAAAGGTGTTATCATCTATTGTACTTTTTTTTCTACAAGACAGGCGCTCCAATGACTAGCGCTCTTCCCGCTGCCACACTACTTCTCTGAGCGGCGCATTAGGTAGGCCACGGCTCGCAGTCAATGCCAGGTTAGAGGAAATAGCTGACACATTGCTTCCTAACGTCAGCAGCTGTATAGGTAAAAATAAAATGAACTTAAGTTTCAGAAGCACAGAGTGAAACAAATGTGTACTGAGCGAGCAGAAAATGCTGCCGCAGGACTGAACTGGTGCCTTTAAACACTGCGGCTTTACCGCATAGACCCTTGGAAAGAGGGGCGGTGAAGGGACAAGACTCCCTGCTTCCTCTGCCTGCAATTGCTTCAAGAAATTTCAACTTCATGCTTCGCAATCCTTTCTTCATAATGGCAGACATTTCGCTTAATTGCCTATTTGCCATAGCAATGCAGGAAAAACAACATGTAGTGTTCGCCTGCCCTGAGCCTCACTACATGTATTGCCGAGAAAACGGCCCGGCTAAGACGGAGACCTCCGCGAAAACATACATAATAACTGTTCAGTTATTACAAAACTTTCGAAAAAGTCATAAGCCAAGCTTTAATTTCGACATCTGATGTCACGGTTACGTTATACTGACATGACACACTCGGCGAAGACCTCCAGTGCTCACTGAGTAATTTTTGACTATCGCTACCAACATATATGCTTTGCCAAAATCAGACCTGTGAAATTACATGCGACACACTCAGCATGTTCCGCAAATGGGAAACAAGCACCCTGGTCATGCCGTGAAGCTCTTTTTTTTCGCCGTCATCCATTCGGCAATGAATGGGGAAGGAAAAAAAGAAAAATAATAAATAACGCTTAGGACATTTACAAATAAAGGGGACAAAAGGGAGAGGCGGCAAAAAGACATGGGGCAGAAATGTCCGCCATGTATCAATTCCGCTGACCGACAGTACCAGGAAGATACATGTCAGGCAAAAGGCGCGAAAAAAAATGTGTTGCGCCTGTCAGTCACACTGATAGCAAAATTGAATGTTGTTACAGGACCTTCAGCTGCGGTGTACTAAAACGTCTCTTGGCGCTGGCGGTATATTAGTTTCAGAAATGGGGGCTACACCTTCCCACGCCATGGGCAAAATCATATGGAACTGAAACCATAAAAATCATGGGCGGTAATCTTTGGGGTAAGCTGCAAAAAAAAAATCACTTGTTTCTCTAACCACTGAGCGCGTTGAAAAAAAAAAGAGAAAAAGAAAGCTCCACGATTTTTTGTTTAATTAAGGCTTGTGACACTTATACACAGGCTCAGGTTTGCAACCGAGCCCGCTGTGTGCACCGCCATGCAGCGGAGCTTCCCAAGTGCACAGTCCACAGGAACTTGTACTCAGTTTTTAACCAGCGAGTGACCGGCGATGGGAGTCGAACACCCCACCTCCCGCAGCCGAGACGGGCGTCTTAGCCACTACGCCACGACTGCTTTTTTTTTTTTTCTTTATTGCCTGGCTTTGACACAGAAAATCAACAAACACAATAAACGCTTTGTACATACGCCTCGTGGTCAGCCAGCATGATTCTGGCTTCGTCGAATTAAAATTCACGCAATGTACAGAGCGGCTCTAGTCTTGAGAGCCACTCTGGAGGGTCCGCAGCGGCTTTCTGAATGGCCAGAAACATATCCATACATTCGCGAAAGTAAATTCTGGCAGGTCTTGCGTCTCTGTCACAATGCCAGCCTGCCATTCTGGAGCGCCATATACAGTGGAGGCCTGTCAGCATTATTAAGAAAAAGGCACCCCATCCTCATTGTCAACACATAAGTACCGGATGCCATACGGGTCTAGTGGAAATTCTTTCTTTAGGGTTCGCTGCAATACATCCCAAAAATAAACCCCTTCCCAACAGTGTAAAAATACATGGTCTATTGTTTCCGGCTTTCTGCAAATTAAACAGTGAGATCCCCAGGGTAAAAATAAATCCTTTCCCTCTAAAAATTTTTTAACCGTCAAGGTTCCGGTGTGCAGCTTAAAAAAGAAGGTTTTTGTTCCTGGCGGCACCTGCATTTTTTTCACTCTCTTCAAAACATCTTTGCCTTGGCCTCCACTGTACAAGGCCCTGTACAAGGGCACTGGGAAAACAACATCGCACAAAGCATGGTACAGTTTCTTTCGTTTCACAGTCGACAGAAAGTCATTTGAAAACCGCGCGGAAAGAAACCTTACACTGGCTACGATTTCCCGATAAAAACCGGTGACCCTATTGTAAATCTCAGCAGTGCCGACTATGTATTCTGGAAGCAGATGCCGCAGCCTAACTTGGCATACGGTACGCAAAAACGGGTCTCTGGTGTCCCGAAAGAACAAAAAACGATTGACCAGCTGTCTCAAAAACAAATGGCCCAGTCCCAGCCCGCCGTCTTGTACCCGTCGGAACAGGTTGGTCCGGCTGCAGCGCTCCCATTCAGACGACCAGATAAAAACGGCGAAAATTCGGTGCAGCTTTTGAATGCTTAGCCGTGAACAGTGCAACACCTGCATTACGTACCAGAGCCTGCTGATAAAGAACAAGTTGCAAACAGTGGCTCTGGCGAAAATCGACAAGGTTGTTCCTTTCCACTTATCTGCTCTCTCCCGTGTGTCTTTGACCTGTCCTGTCCAATACTGTTCGCTGTCACGATAAGCATCGAGCGGAACGCCCAGGTATTTATCTGGCGTCGTCGTCCAAGGCACACTGGCAAACCGTTCGGGCGTAGATGCCCAGCTTCCGTGCCAAAGCCCGAGGCACTTCGACCAGTTAACCCCGCTTCCTGTAGCTTGGCTGAAATCGCGTACACATTGAACAGCCTCGCTTATGCCTCCCTCGTCAACGGCAAACACAGCTATGTCATCAGCGTACGCCAAGAGCTTTACTTCGGCTGCTTGTAAACTGAAACCGGTAATACTACTGTTTTTCAGTATTTTCAAACAAAGGGTCTCCACATAAATACAAAATAAAAGGGGGCTGAGGGGACAGCCCTGGCGCACCGAACGCTGCACGCTAATGGGGGCCCCCAGACTCTTGTTAACGATCAATCTCGTCGTGCAGTTCCGGTATGCCAGGGCCACACCCTCGCTGATAACAGAACCAACATTAACATGGCCTAATACAGCAAACAAAAGTTCGTGGGAAACGCAGTCAAACGCCTTTTCCAAATCGATCTGGAGAATAGCCACCTGACCATTAGTGTCATCACAGGTTTCCAAGACACTGCGCGCAACGTGAATGTTTGTAAAAATAGACCGCCCTTTAATACCGCAGGTCTGATGCGGACCAACTAATAAATGAATCACGGTCTGCAACCTTCGCGCCAGAACCTTCATGTAAATTTTGTACTCGACGTTAGTTAGTGCTATGGGTCGGTATGCTGTTACCAGTCGTAACCTGTCTATGTCGTCCGTTTTCGGAATTAGCACAGTATGGGACGAGCCATAGGACGGAGGCAGTGCTTTTACTTTATAGGCTTCATTAAAGATTACCTGCACGACCGGGGACATTACGTTTTTAAATTCTTTGTAGAATGCCGCGCTGAACCCGTCTGGTCCAGGCGACTTACCAGGGTTTAAACTGTCTATTGCTTGCTCGACTTCCAATTGAGTTATCTCCTGCTCTAATCTGTCTTTAGTTTCGTCGTCCAGACGCGGCATCTCGGCCAGAAACGCCTCCTTAAAAGTGATAACATCTACCGGATGCAATGCGATGAGCGCCTGGTAATGCTCGAAAAAAGCTGCTTTGATATGATCGATGTCCGTTTTTGCAACACCTCTCCATTCTATTTCGTTTATGTGATTTCTTTCGGCACGGGCCTTTTCTAAACCAAGCGCTCGTTTCGTTGGCACTTCCCCTGCTGCCATGTCTGCTGCCCTTGCCCTCACTAATGCTCCCCGATAACGTTCTTGTTCGATTAGCTCTAGCTTTTGTTTCGTTTTTCTTATATCCTCTATCCATTTACCAGGCGCTCGGCATTCCTGTTTTATCATCTTCTGAAGCAGTGCCTTAAGCTCCATTTCCTCTTTTTTTGCTTCATGACGTATACAGGTGGCTCTTTCTATTGCTTTTAATTTTAAACTTTCTTTAGTGAGCTCCCACTGCTGCCAAATCCTCATGTTACTACTTGGTTCTATTTTTGCTATTTCTTCCCTTACAGCTCGGTTAAAAAATTCGTCCTGGAGTAGCTTGTCATTTAACTTCCACATTTCCCATGAAAAACCATTCCCCTTCCTAATGAATCCTATGCAGCATTGAACCAAACAGTGGTCAGAAAATGAAACCGGCAGAACTACATAACTATTGCATTTAGGTACAGTTTCCGCGGATGCATAAATTCGGTCTAGCCGTGCATGACTTGTGCCCTCGAATCGTGTGTACATTACAGCACGCGTTCCTTCAAGACACTCTGCTACATCCTCGAGGTTGCAGTTCACAAACATTCGTAACAACACTTCAGTGCTTTTATCCCTGAAACCTCGGACGCTTGTCTTGTCGCGCGCACTAAGAACACAGTTGTAATCGCCCATAACAATCAGCTGTCTGTCCGTGCGAAGCCGTTCTTCGACGCTTTCAAAAAACGCGGCTCGGCCATCAACCACATTAGGTGCATACAGACAAACAATGCGCCAGTCGATGTTACAGAGCGAAAAATCGATGGACACGTATCGACCCGACAGGCACGAGTGATGACCGTGTACCTCTATGCCCGGCAACTTCTTAACAAAAAGAATACAGCCAGCCGATGTGCCTACAGCATGGCTAACGACGGCAAAATACCTAGACGTGAAACGTTGCACCATGCTCCCGGTCTCTTCCTCCCCGTCGACTTTGGTCTCCTGCACTGCCAGTATATCGATATCTTGCTCCGTTACAAGTCGGTACAGCTGGCTTTGTTTTCTTTTACCTGCCAGGCCTCTGACATTTAGGGTGGCAACTTTAAACGGAGTTGCAGAAGCCATTTTAACTTACGAAGAAGAGACCGAAAGCATGGTGCTTACCTCCCGCGCCTAGCATGTCGCTAGACGATGCCGTCGCCGCCGGTGTCATCCGGCGCGAGCACGTGCTCCTGGTCAGGCGGCGCCTTCTCGCCGCCAAGCTTGTCAGTCGGGACCTTTGGTCGCGGCCGCAGGCTGGGCCGTCGCGCTTGCGGCGTCTTTGCCGGCGGTTCCTCCCCGTCGGCCTTGGTCTCGGCGTGCGAACGCTTCGCTGGGGTGGTCACGCCGGTGCTCATGCGGGCGTCGGTCTTCTCGTCGCGGCTCTCGCTGGCCGCCTTCGATTCCACGTCCACTGGTACTGGCGGGTTCGCTCTGTCCTTGGGTGCCTCCAGAGGCGCTAATGAAGGGTCACTAACTGGCGGCCCGCTCTCCTGTGAGACCACGGTGTCGGTGCCGCTACTCGCAACAGCTGGCTGAACCGCCGCCCCCTCCGTTTTGCCCGTGTCGTCGGCACCGCTCGCTGCTTCCTCTGCTTCGACGACGTCCATCAGTTCTGCGGAGTCGCTCGCTGCTACACGGCCGGTAGCCGACGCGTAGGTACGAACGCAGTCAGCCTCCGAGTGTCCATAGCGTCGGCATTTCGAGCACCTGGGCACCTTGCAATCGCGGCGAACATGCCCCGTGCCGCCGCAACGAAGGCACTGCATCGGCCGCCCGGGAACCACCACGAGAGCCAACTCGCCAGCGACTCGTACCTGGTGAGGCAGGTCGTCCACCTTCACGCCTGGCTTCAGTTTCAGGAGCACGGTCCTCGTGGTGGACCCCTTCTCTTTCATGCCGGCGACGCGCCAACGCTCCCGGGTGACCTCGGTCACGTTGCCGAACGCCGCGAATGCGGTACGGATGTCCTCGTCGGCGACGCCGTGTAGCATCCAGTGGAGGCGCAGCTTTACCTGATGGTCTTCTGGGTCAAAAACGATGCAGCGGCGTCCCTTCACTTCCAGCTCCTTCATGGCGGCCAGTTTCTTTGCGGCGTCAGCGCTGCTGAAGGTCACCGCCCACACATGGTTTATCTGGTACGCCCCCAACGCCACGACGTCGGGGAGCGCACCAACGTTGGCGAGGGCGTCTCTGAAGTCTTCGACCCTGTAGGGCCTCACACGCACGTCCCCGTGCAAAAAAACCGTGTTTAAAACAACACGTCCGGTGGGCAGGGTAGGCAGAACGATCTCGTAATCCTTATCTGCGTCGCTGGCAAACCTGTTTCCGCGGCCGGCAACGGCCGCTATCGCCGCTCCGTGGGAGCCCATGATTCTGCGTCCGTCACGCTCGGTGGCTGGAAGTAGAATGACTACGCCACGACTGCGGTGATTAATCCTTGACATATAAAAGCATTTTCCTCGGCGATAAGACATTTCCTCCTTTCCAGGCGTGTCGTCAGACAAGCTAGCGCAGCGCCACCCGTGACCGCTTAAACCGGCTTACTGACGCTTCGTCCATGCGCGACGCTTTTCATGTTGTAGGCGGCCGTCACGTGGTGATAACTGGTGATGTGGTGCTCGTTCCGCCATTACTTCTGACCGTGCTCGTCATTTCGACTTTGCATTATTCGCCAACCTACCCGTCCATAACATCAAGACGATCTTTTACCACCAGATTTCCTAAGGTCGACGGCTTTCCTCGGCAACTGAAGGCTTCGCTTATAGCGCTGGTTCTCCCTTCACACTGGATGTAGCGCCTACCCTTGGGTCCTGCTTGGCCTACGCACTACACTTCGCAATGACTGTTCCACATGTGCAGCAGAGCTCACGTCTGTTGCCACTGCTCGTGTTCCTGGCAAATTTTTCGAGCACTCGCCAAGCTCACCTGTCGACGTTTCCAACAACGCCGGCCGTCTACGCAGCTCTGTGCGCATCACAGTCGGTCAGCCTGCAGGAAAAGGAGGTTCCTTTTCTGCGCAGTTTATTGAGCACGAGCAGACAGTACGGGGGGTTGGCTTGATGTGATTGCATTTGTTATCCTGTTGTTGTGTTCGTATTTCAAGCAGGAATGATATGTCATAGGTTTCCTTTGCACGCGTGGTAGTGATTGTTGTGTTTCGATTTTGTATTTTCTAACGGTTTTAAAAGCTTCCCTTTCGTGAATAAAAATTCAGTTGATAGTCTGCGCTTGTGTTGTGTCTTCTTGTTCGCTTTGGTCCTCGTTTTTTTTTGCGCAGCTAAGTGTGAATGGTAAGCCGAAACCCTTTACAAGTTTAACAGCGGAACTGTATGTGGCTAGCTCCTGGTGTGAGCGTCTACGTATAGGGCTGGGGAAACTCGCGGTTAACGTGACCGGGCCGTCACCCACAACGAGGAAACGTCCGAGCATGCCCCACACCCGTGTTAGTAGAGGCTTCTAAGTTTTGTAACGTTCAAAACCACTAATGAGAAAGTGTAATCGTAGAGACATTTTCTTTTCGGCACGGAGCAAGTTTGTGAATGGACTTCTTTCAACTGGGATTTGAAGCGCCTCGGAGTGGCCGGAGGCGACATTTCAAGCGGGCAGACGAAAGACGGACGGATCAATACCCTGTGAGCATTCTTTTACAGTTTTTTTCTGTCTTTGCAAGTGAAAGGCGGAAAAGCCATTTTACGACGCGTGGAAAATGGGCAAGAACGTGAATTAACAAGGTAAAAAGTGTTGCTGGTTAATGCCAGATCTTGTGGCGAAAAACAGCGCTTAAAGGGCAACTGCAGCACTTTTTTGAGAATTTCGCGATATTCAAGGATTCGAATCTAAATAGGCTTTACGTGAAGCATGCCAAGTGTTTTTGCACTAGCATTTGAAGTAGTTACGTAATGGACGATTGAATTTTGCGCTGCTGCTCAATGCACTGGAGGTGTGCACGTAAGTTCAGCGTGACGTCACGGAAGGTCTGCCTTACATTACCACTGTCGTCAGCCACACCCTGCCCTGACTCGTTAGACGCTGCCAATCAACTCTCGGCAGGGTTTGCCTTCGATGGCGTTCCTTTTTTCCCTTCAAAGCAGGCGTTTGCGCGTTGGAAATGTATACCGATACCTTCGATGACGTCATCATGCGCCCCCCCCCCCCAACTTGGCGTTGTGCGCTGCGGAGAACCTTAAAGGTCGTCCGGATTTGAATCAGGGACTACTTCACTATTTCAAGCGCTAAACCAAAAAGACTTCGCATGCTATACCTGCAAGTTTCACACATTCTACCCTCTCAAGCTCGTGTATTTCTAAAACCTATGCAGTTTCCCTTTAAATCAGAGGCGGCGGCAAACGCGTCGCGTCCCCACACTTCTTTGTCTCGTGTAAGCGCTGCTTTTTTGCTGCGAAAATGCGGTATTTATTTTTCAAACATTTTGTATATGCCATCGCTCGAATGGCACCCTTAACACGATGTCACCCTTCGAACATTTCCAGCGTTTCTTTTTTCCTCCACTTGCGAACTTCGGCTGTATATTCACTTGTGGAATTAAAAAAAAAGGTGTTATCATCTATTGTACTTTTTTTTCTACAAGACAGGCGCTCCAATGACTAGCGCTCTTCCCGCTGCCACACTACTTCTCTGAGCGGCGCATTAGGTAGGCCACGGCTCGCAGTCAATGCCAGGTTAGAGGAAATAGCTGACACATTGCTTCCTAACGTCAGCAGCTGTATAGGTAAAAATAAAATGAACTTAAGTTTCAGAAGCACAGAGTGAAACAAATGTGTACTGAGCGAGCACAAAATGCTGCCGCAGGACTGAACTGGTGCCTTTAAACACTGCGGCTTTACCGCATAGACCCTTGGAAAGAGGGGCGGTGAAGGGACAAGACTCCCTGCTTCCTCTGCCTGCAATTGCTTTAAGAAATGTCAACTTCATGCTTCGCAGTCCTTTCTTCATAATGGCAGACATTTCGCTTAATTGCCTATTTGCCATAGCAATGCAGGAAAAACAACATGTAGTGTTCGCCTGCCCTGAGCCTCACTACATGTATTGCCGAGAAAACGGCCCGGCTAAGACGGAGACCTCCGCGATAACATACATAATAACTGTTCAGTTATTACAAAACTTTCCAAAAAGTCATAAGCCAAGCTTTAATTTCGACATCAGATGTCACGGTTACGTTATACTGACATGACACACTCGGCGAAGTCCTCCAGTGCTCACTGAGTAATTTTTGACTATCGCTACCAACATATATGCTTTGCCAAAATCAGACCTGTGAAATTACATGCGACACACTCAGCATGTTCCGCAAATGGGAAACAAGCACCCTGGTCATGCCGTGCAGCTCTTTTTTTTCGCCGTCATCCATTCGGCAATGAATGGGGAAGGAAAAAAAGAAAAATAATAAATAACGCTTAGGACATTTACAAATAAAGGGGACAAAAGGGAGAGGCGGCAAAAATACATGGGGCAGAAATGTCCGCCATGTATCAATTCTGCTGACCGACAGTACCAGGAAGATACATGTCAGGCAAAAGGCGCGAAAAAAAATGTGTTGCGCCTGTCAGTCACACTGATAGCAAAATTGAATGTTGTTACAGGACCTTCAGCTGCGGTGTACTAAAACGTCTCTTGGCGCTGGCGGTATATTAGTTTCAGAAATGGGGGCTACACCTTCCCACGCCATGGGCAAAATCATATGGAACTGAAACCATAAAAATCATGGGCGGTAATTTTTGGGGTAAGCTGCAAAAAAAAAAATCACTTGTTTCTCTAACCACAGAGCGCGTTGAAAAAAAAAAGAGAAAAAGAAAGCTCCGCGGTTTTTTGTTTAATTAAGGCTTGTGACACTTATACACAGGCTCAGGTTTGCAACCGAGCCCGCTGTGTGCACCGCCATGCAGCGGAGCTTCCCAAGTGCACAGTCCACAGGCACTTGTACTCAGTTTTTAACCAGCGAGTGACCGGCGGTGGGAGTCGAACACCCCACCTCTCGCAGCCGAGACGGGCGTCTTAGCCACTACGCCACGACTGCGGTGATTAATCCTTGACATATAAAAGCATTTTCTTTGGCGATAAGACATTTCTCCTTTCCAGGCGTGACGTCAGACAAGCTAGCGCAGCGCCACCCGTGACCGCTTAAACCGGCTTACTGACGCTTCGTCCATGCGCGACGCTTTTCATGTTGTAGGCGGCCGTCACGTGGTGATAACTGGTGATGTGGTGCTCGTTCCGCCATTACTTCTGACCGTGGTCGTCATTTCGACTTCGCATTATTCGCCAACCTACCCGTCCATAACATCAAGACGATCTTTTACCACCAGATTTTCTAAGGTCGACGGCTTTCCTCGGCAACTGAAGGCTTCGCTTATAGCGCTGGTTCTCCCTTCACACTGGATTGAGCGCCTACCCTTGGGTCCTGCTTGGCCTACGCACTACACTTCGCAATGACTGTTCCACATGTGCAGCAGAGCTCACGTCTGTTGCCACTGCTCGTGTTCCTGCAAATTTTTCGAGCACTCGCCAAGCACACCTGTCGACGTTTCCAACAACGCCGGCCGTCTACGCAGCTCTGTGCGCATCACAGTCGGTCAGCCTGCAGGAAAAGGAGGTTCCTTTTCTGCGCAGTTTATTGAGCACGAGCAGACAGTACGGGAGGTTGGCTTGATGTGATTGCATTTGTTATCCTGTTGTTGTGTTCGTATTTCAAGCAGGAATGATATGTCATAGGTTTCCTTTGCACGCGTGGTAGTGATTGTTGTGTTTCGATTTTGTATTTTCTAACGCTTTTAAAAGCTTCCCTTTCGTGAATAAAAATTCAGTTGATAGTCTGCGCTTGTGTTGTGTCTTCTTGTTCGCTTTGGTCCTCGTTTTTTTTTGCGCAGCTAAGTGTGAATGGTAAGCCGAAACCCTTTACAAGTTTAACAGCGGAACTGTATGCGGCTAGCTTCTGGTGTGAGCGTCTACGTATAGGGCTGGGGAAACTCGCGGTTAACGTGACCTGGCCGTCACCCACAACGAGGAAACGTCCGAGCATGCCCCACACCCGTGTTAGTAGAGGCTTCTAAGTTTTGTAACGTTCAAAAGCACTAATGAGAAAGTGTAATCGTAGAGACATTTTCTTTTCGGCACGGAGCAAGTTTGTGAATGGACTTCTTTCAACTGGGATTTGAGCGCCTCGGAGTGGCCGGAGGCGACATTTCAAGCGGGCAGACGAAAGACGGACGGATCAATACCCTGTGAGCATTCTTTTACAGTTTTTTTCTGTCGTTGCAAGTGAAAGCCGGAAAAGCCATTTTACGACGCGTGGAAAATGGGCAAGAACGTGAATTAACAAGGTAAAAAGTGTTGCTGGTTAATGCCAGATCTTGTGGCGAAAAACAGCGCTTAAAGGGCAACTGCAGCACTTTTTTGAGAATTTCGCGATATTCAAGGATTCGAATCTAAATAGGCTTTACGTGAAGCATGCCAAGTGTTTTTGCACTAGCATTTGAAGTAGTTACGTAATGGACGATTGAATTTTGCGCTGCTGCTCAATGCACTGGAGGTGTGCACGTGAGTTCAGCGTGACGTCACGGAAGGTCTGCCTTACATTACCACTGTCGTCAGCGACACCCTGCCCTGACTCGTTAGACGCTGCCAATCAACTCTCGGCAGGGTTTGCCTTCGATGGCGTTCCTTTTTTCCCTTCAAAGCAGGCGTTTGCGCGTTGGAAATGTATACCGATACCTTCCATGACGTCATCATGCGCCCCCCCCCCCCCCAACTTGGCGTTGTGCGCTGCGGAGAACCTTAAAGGTCGTCCGGATTTGAATCAGGGACTACTTCACTATTGCAAGCGCTAAACCAAAAAGACTTCGCATGCTTTACCTGCAAGTTTCACACATTCTACCCTCTCAAGCTCGTGTATTTCTAAAACCTATGCAGTTTCCCTTTAAATCAGAGGCGGCGGCAGACGCGTCGCATCCCCACACTTCTTTGTCTCGTGTAAGCGCTGCTTTTTTGCTGCGAAAATGCGGTATTTATTTTTCAAACATTTTGTATATGCCATCGCTCGAATGGCACCCTTAACACGATGTCACCCTTCGAACATTTCCAGCGTTTCTTTTTTCCTCCTCTTGCGAACTTCGGCTGTATATTCACTTGTGGAATTAAAAAAAATGGTGTTATCATCTATTGTACTTTTTTTTCTACAAGACAGGCGCTCCAATGACTAGCGCTCATCCCGCTGCCACACTACTTCTCTGAGCGGCGCATTAGGTAGGCCACGGCTCGCAGTCAATGCCAGGTTAGAGGAAATAGCTGACACATTGCTTCCTAACGTCAGCAGCTGTATAGGTAAAAATAAAATGAACTTAAGTTTCAGAAGCACAGAGTGAAACAAATGTGTACTGAGCGAGCACGAAATGCTGCCGCAGGACTGAACTGGTGCCTTTAAACACTGCGGCTTTACTGAAATAATAATAACTGAAAAGCGTGACATTTCTTGTCGACAGCTCCTGCTTACAACGATGAGGCATTAAAGGCTTCCGCCTTAATACGAACACAACAACAGGATAACAAATGCAATCACATCAAGCCAACCCCCCGTACTGTCTGCTCGTGCTCAATAAACTGCGCAGAAAAGGAACCTCCTTTTCCTGCAGGCTGACCGACTGTGATGCGCACAGAGCTGCGTAGACGGCCGGCGTTGTTGGAAACGTCGACAGGTGTGCTTGGCGAGTGCTCGAAAAATTTGCCAGGAACACGAGCAGTGGCAACAGACGTGAGCTCTGCTGCACATGTGGAACAGTCATTGCGAAGTGTAGTGCGTAGGCCAAGCAGGACCCAAGGGTAGGCGCTCAATACAGTGTGAAGGGAGAACCAGCGCTATAAGCGAAGCCTTCAGTTGCCGAGGAAAGCCGTCGACCTTAGAAAATCTGGTGGTAAAAGATCGTCTTGATGTTATGGACGGGTAGGTTGGCGAATAATGCGAAGTCGAAATGACGACCACGGTCAGAAGTAATGGCGGAACGAGCACCACATCACCAGTTATCACCACGTGACGGCCGCCTACAACATGAAAAGCGTCGCGCATGGACGAAGCGTCAGTAAGCCGGTTTAAGCGGTCACGGGTGGCGCTGCGCTAGCTTGTCTGGCGTCACGCCTGGAAAGGAGGAAATGTCTTATCGCCGAGGAAAATGCTTTTATATGTCAAGGATTAATCACCGCAGTCGTGGCGTAGTGGCTAAGACGCCCGTCTCGGCTGCGGGAGGTGGGGTGTTCGACTCCCACCGCCGGTCACTCGCTGGTTAAAAACTGAGTACAAGTGCCTGTGGACTG
Source organism: Amblyomma mixtum (assembly GCF_055824585.1). Classification (NCBI taxonomy): domain Eukaryota; kingdom Metazoa; phylum Arthropoda; class Arachnida; order Ixodida; family Ixodidae; genus Amblyomma; species Amblyomma mixtum. Next base: position 134,229,682 of record NC_143019.1, on the reverse strand, counting down.
TGCACTTGGGAAGCTCCGCTGCATGGCGGTGCACACAGCGGGCTCGGTTGCAAACCTGAGCCTGTGTATAAGTGTCACAAGCCTTAATTAAACAAAAAATCGTGGAGCTTTCTTTTTCTCTTTTTTTTTCAACGCGCTCTGTGGTTAGAGAAACAAGTGATTTTTTTTTGCAGCTTACCCCAAAGATTGCCGCCCATGATTTTTATGGTTTCAGTTCCATATGATTTTGCCCATGGCGTGGGAAGGTGTAGCCCCCATTTCTGAAACTAATATACCGCCAGCGCCAAGAGACGTTTTAGTACACCGCAGCTGAAGGTCCTGTAACAACATTCAATTTTGCTATCACTGTGACTGACAGGCGCAACACATTTTTTTTCGCGCCTTTTGCCTGACATGTATCTTCCTGGTACTGTCGGTCAGCAGAATTGATACATGGCGGACATTTCTGCCCCATGTCTTTTTGCCGCCTCTCCCTTTTGTCCCCTTTATTTGTAAATGTCCTAAGCGTTATTTATTATTTTTCTTTTTTTCCTTTCCCATTCATTACCGAATGGATGACGGCGAAAAAAAAGAGCTTCACGGCATGACCAGGGTGCTTGTTTCCCATTTGCGGAACATGCTGAGTGTGTCGCATGTAATTTCACAGGTCTGATTTTGGCAAAGCATATATGTTGGTAGCGATAGTCAAAAATTACTCAGTGAGCACTGGATGACTTCGCCGAGTGTGTCATGTCAGTATAACGTAACCGTGACATCAGATGTCGAAATTAAAGCTTGGCTTATGACTTTTTCGAAAGTTTTGTAATAACTGAACTGTTATTATGTATGTTATCGCGGAGGTCTCCGTCTTAGCCGGGCCGTTTTCTCGGCAATACATGTAGTGAGGCTCAGGGCAGGCGAACACTACATGTTGTTTTTCCTGCATTGCTATGGCAAATAGGCAATTAAGCGAAATGCTTGCCATTATGAAGAAAGGATTGCGAAGCATGAAGTTGACATTTCTTGAAGCAATTGCAGGCAGAGGAAGCAGGGAGTCTTGTCCCTTCACCGCCCCTCTTTCCAAGGGTCTATGCGGTAAAGCCGCAGTGTTTAAAGGCACCAGTTCAGTCCTGCGGCAGCATTTTGTGCTCGCTCAGTACACATTTGTTTCACTCTGTGCTGCTGAAATTTAAGTTCATTTTATTTTTACCTATACAGCTGCTGACGTTAGGAAGCAATGTGTCAGCTATTTCCTCTAACCTGGCATTGACTGCCAGCCGTGGCCTACCTAATGCGCCGCTCAGAGAAGTAGTGTGGCAGCGGGAAGAGCGCTAGTCATTGGAGCGCCTGTCTTGTAGAAAAAAAAGTACAATAGATGATAACACCTTTTTTTTTTTAATTCCACAAGTGAATATACAGCCGAAGTTCGCAAGTGGAGGAAAAAAGAAACGCTGGAAATGTTCGAAGGGTGACATCGTGTTAAGGGTGCCATTCGAGCGATGGCATATACAAAATGTTTGAAAAATAAATACCGCATTTTCGCAGCAAAAAAGCAGCGCTTACACGAGACAAAGAAGTGTGGGGATGCGACGCGTTTGCCGCCGCCTCTGATTTAAAGAGAAACTGCATAGGTTTTAGAAATACACGAGCTTGAGAGGGTAGAATGTGTGAAACTTGCAGGTAAAGCATGCGAAGTCTTTTTGGTTTAGCGCTTGAAATAGTGAAGTAGTCCCTGATTCAAATCCGGACGACCTTTAAGATTCTCCGCAGCGCACAGCGCCAAGTTGGGGGGGGGGGCGCATGATGACGTCATCGAAGGTATCGGTATACATTTCCAACGCGCAAACGCCTGCTTTGAAGGAAAAAAAGGAACGCCATCGAAGGCAAACCCTGCCGAGAGTTGATTGGCAGCGTCTAACGAGTCAGGGCAGGGTGTGGCTGACGACAGTGGTAATTTAAGGCAGACCTTCCGTGACGTCACGCTGAACTTACGTGCACACCTCCAGTGCATTGAGCAGAAGCGCAAAATTCAATCGTCCATTACGTAACTACTTCAAATGCTAGTGCAAAAACACTTGGCATGCTTCACGTAAAGCCTATTTAGATTCGAATCCTTGAATATCGCGAAATTCTCAAAAAAGTGCTGCAGTTGCCCTTTAAGCGCTGTTTTTCGCCACAAAGATCTGGCATTAACCAGCAACACTTTTTACCTTGTTAATTCACGTTCTTGCCCATTTTCCACGCGTCGTAAAATGGCTTTTCCGCCTTTCACTTGCAACGACAGAAAAAAACTGTAAAAGAATGCTCACAGGGTACTGATCCGTCCATCTTTCGTCTGCCCGCTTGAAATGTCGCCTCCGGCCACTCCGAGGCGCTTCAAATCCCAGTTGAAAGAAGTCCATTCACAAACTTGCTCCGTGCCGAAAAGAAAATGTCTCTACGATTACACATCCTCATTAGTGCTTTTGAACGTTACAAAACTTAGAAGCCTCTACTAACACGGGTGTGGGGCATGCTCGGACGTTTCCTCGTTGTGGGTGACGGCCAGGTCACGTTAACCGCGAGTTTCCCCAGCCCTATACGTAGACGCTCACACCAGGAGCTAGCCGCATACAGTTCCGCTGTTAAACTTGTAAAGGGTTTCGGCTTACCATTCACACTTAGCTGCGCAAAAAAAAACGAGGACCAAAGCGAACAAGAAGACACAACACAGGCGCAGACTATCAACTGAATTTTTATTCACGAAAGGGAAGCTTTTAAAAGCGTTAGAAAATACAAAATTGGAACACAACAATCACTACCACGCGTGCAAAGGAAACCTATGACATATCATTCCTGCTTGAAATACGAACACAACAACAGGATAACCAATGCAATCACATCAAGCCAACCCCCCCGTACTGTTTGCTCGTGCTCAATAAACTGCGCAGAAAAGGAACCTCCTTTTCCTGCAGGCTGACCGACTGTGATGCGCACAGAGATGCGTAGACGGCCGGCGTTGTTGGAAACGTCGACAGGTGTGCTTGGCGAGTGCTCGAAAAATTTGCCAGGAACACGAGCAGTGGCAAGAGACGTGAGGTCTGCTGCACATGTGGAACAGTCATTGCGATGTGTAGTGCGTAGGCCAAGCAGGACCCAAGGGTAGGCGCTCAATCCAGTGTGAAGGGAGAACCAGCGCTATAAGCGAAGCCTTCAGTTGCCGAGGAAAGCCGTCGACCTTAGAAAATCTGGTGGTAAAAGATCGTCTTGATGTTATGGACGGGTAGGTTGGCGAATAATGCGAAGTCGAAATGACGACCACGGTCAGAAGTAATGGCGGAACGAGCACCACATCACCAGTTATCACCACGTGACGGCCGCCTACAACATGAAAAGCGTCGCGCATGGACGAAGCCTCAGTAAGCCGGTTTAAGCGGTCACGGGTGGCGCTGCGCTAGCTTGTCTGACGTCACGCCTGGAAAGGAGGAAATGTCTTATCGCCGAGGAAAATGCTTTTATATGTCAAGGATTAATCACCGCAGTCGTGGCGTAGTCATTCTACTTCCAGCCACCGAGCGTGACGGACGCAGAATCATGGGCTCCCACGGAGCGGCGATAGCGGCCGTTGCCGGCCGCGGAAACAGGTTTGCCAGCGAAGCTGATAAGGACTACGAGATCATTCTGCCTACCCTGCCCACCGGACGTGTTGTTTTAAACACGGTTTTTCTGCACGGCGACGTGCGTGTGCGACCCTACAGGGTCGAAGACTTCAGAGACGCCCTCGCTAACGTGGGTGCGCTCCCCGACGTCGTGGCGTTGGGGGCGTACCAGATTAACCACGTGTGGGCGGTAACCTTCAGCAGTGGGGATGCCGCAAAGAAACTGGCCGACATTAAGGAGCTCGAGGTTAAGGGACGCCGCTGCATAGTCTTCGACCCAGAAGACCACCACGTGAAGCTGCGCCTGCACTGGATGTTGCACGGCGTCGCCGACGAGGACATCCGGACAGCTTTCGCGGCGTTCGGCAACGTGACCGAGGTCACCCGGGAGCGTTGGCGCGTAACCCGCATGAAGGAGAAGGGGTCCACCACGAGGACCGTGCTGCTAAAGATGAAGCCTGGCATGAAGGTGGATGACCTACCCCACCAGGTTCGTGTCGCCGGCGAGTTGGCTCTCGTGGCGGTGCCCGGGCGGCCGATGCAGTGCCTGCGCTGCGGCGGGACGGGGCACGTGCGCCGTGATTGCAAGGTGCCCAGGTGCTCAAAGTGCCGTCGCTATGGACACTCCGAGGCTGACTGCGTGCGCACCTACGCGTCGGCTACCGGCCGTGTAGCGGCGAGCGACTCCGCAGAGCTCATGGACGTCGTCGAAGCGGAGGAAGCAGCGAGCGGTATCGACGACGCGGGCAAAACGGACGGGGTGGCGGTTCAACCAGCTGTTGCAAGTAGCAACACCGACACGGCTGTCGCACAGGAGAGCGGGTCGCCAGCTGCTGACTTGCCTTCGACGCCTGTGGAAACGCCCAAAGATGGAGCGAGCCCGCCCGTGCACGTGGACGTGGAACGGAAGGCGGCCAGCGAGAGCCACGACGACAAGGCCGACTCCCGCATGAACATCGGCGTGACTACACCGGCGAAGCGTTCGCACGCCGAGACCAAGGCCAACGGGGAGAAGGCAGCAGAGCCCAGCGTGGAGGAACCGCCGGCAAAGACGCCGCAAGCTCGACGGCCCAGCCTGCGGCCGCGCCCAAAGGTCCCGACTGACAAGCGTGGCGGTGACAAGGCGCCGCCTGACCAGGAGCACGTGCTCGCGCCGGGTGACACCGGCGGCGACGGCATCGTCTAGCGACATGCTGGACGCGAGAGGTAAGCACCATGCTTTCGGTCTCTTCTTCCTAAGTTTAAATGGCTTCTGCAACTCCGTTTAAAGTCGCCACCCTAAACGTTAGAGGCCTGGCAGGTAAAAGAAAACAAAGCCAGCTGTACAGACTTATAACGGAGCAAGATATTGATATACTGGCAGTGCAGGAGACTAAAGTCGATGGTGAGCAAGAGCCGGGAGCATGGTGCGACGTTTCACGTCTAGGTATTTTGCCGTCGTTAGCCATGCTGTAGGCACATCGGCTGGCTGTATTCTTTTTGTTAAGAAGTTGCCGGGAATAGAGGTACACGGTCATCATTCGTGCTTGTCGGGTCGATACGTGTCCATCGATTTTTCGCACTGTAACATCGACTGGCGCATTGTTTGCCTCTACGCACCTAATGTAGTTGAAGACCGAGCCGCGTTTTTTGAAAGCGTAGAAGAACGGCTTCGCACGGACAGACAGCTGATTGTTATGGGCGATTACAACTGTGTCCTTAGCGCGCGCGACAAGACAAGCGTCCGAGGTTTCCGAGATAAAAGCACCGAAGTGTTGTTACGAATGATTGTGAACTGCAACCTCGAGGATGTAGCAGAGTGTCTTGAAGGAACGCGTGCTGTAAAGTACACACGATTCGAGGGCACAAGTCACGCACGGCTAGACCGAATTTATGCATCCGCGGAAACTCTACCTAAATGCAATAGTTATGTAGTTCTGCCGGTTTCATTTTCTGACCACTGTTTGGTTCAATGCTGCATAGGATTCATTAGGAAGGGCAATGGTTTTTCATGGGAAATGTGGAAGTTAAATGACAAGCTACTCCAGGACGAATTTTATAACCGAGCTGTAAGGGAAGAAATAGCAAAAATAGAACCAAGTAGCAACATGAGGATTTGGCAGCAGTGGGAGCTCACTAAAGAAACTTTAAAATTAAAAGCCATAGAAAGAGCCACGTGTATACGTCATGAGGAAAAAAAGCAGGAAATGGAGCTAAAGGCACTGCTTCAGAAGATGGCAAAACAGGAATGCCGAGCGCCTGGTAAATGGATAGAAGACATAAGGAAAACCAAACAAAAGCTAGAGCTTATCGAAGAAGAACGTTATCGGGGAGCACTGGTGAGGGCAAGGGCAGAAGACATGGCAGCAGGGGAAGTGCCAACGAAACGAGCGCTTGGTTTAGAAAAAGCCCGCGCCGAAAGAAATCACATCAACGAAATAGAATGGGGAGGGCTTTCAAACACGGACACCGATCACATCAAAGCAGCCTTTTTCCAGCATTACCAGGCGCTCTTCGCGGCGCATCCGATAGATGTTATCACGTTTAAGGAGGTGTTTCTAGCCGAGATGCCGCGTCTGGACGACGAAACAAAAGACAGATTAGAGCAGAAGATAAGTCAAGGGGAAGTTGAGCAAGCAATAGACAGTTTAAACCCTGGTAAGTCGCCTGGACCGGACGGGTTCAGCGCGGCATTCTACAAAGAATTTAAAAATGTAATTTCCCCGGTCTTGCAGGTAATATTTAATGAAGCCTTCAAAGTTAAAGCACTGCCTCCGTCCTGTGGCTCGTCCCATACTGTACTGATTCCGAAAACGGACGACATAGACAGGTTACGACTGGTAACAGCATACCGACCCATAGCACTCACTAACGTCGAGTACAAAATTTATATGAAGGTTTTGGCACGAAGGCTGCAGACCGTGATTCATTTATTAGTTGGTCCGCACCAGACCTGCGGGATTAAAGGGCGGTCCTTTTTTAAGAACATTCACGTTGGGCGCAGTGTCCTAGAAACCTGTGACGACAGTAATGGTCAGGTGGCAATTCTCCAGATCGATCTAGAAAAAGCTTTTGACTGCGTCGCCCATGAACTTTTGTTTGCAGTATTAGGCCATATTAATTTAGGTTCTGTAATCTGTGAGGGTGTGGCCCTGGCATACCGGAACTGCACGACGAGATTGATTGTTAACAAGAGTCTGGGGGCCCCCATTAGCGTGCAGCGTTCGGTGCGCCAGGGCTGTCCCCTCAGCCCCCTTTTATTTTGTATTTATGTGGAGACCCTTTGTTTAAAGATACTGAAAAACAGGAGTATTAACGGATTCACTTTACAAGCAGCCGAAGTAAAGCTCTTGGCATACGCCGATGACATTGCTGTGTTCTCCGTTGACGAGGGTGGCATAAGCGAGGCCGTTCAATGTGTACGAGATTTCAGCCAAGCTACTGGAAGCGGGGTTAACTGGTCGAAGTGCCTCGGGCTTTGACACGGAAGGTGGGCATCTACGCCTGAGCGGTTTGCCAGCGTGCCTCGGACGACGACGCCAGATAAATACTTGGGCGTTCCACTCGCTGCTTACCGTGACAGTGAACAGCATTGGACAAAACAGATTAAGGAGATACGAGAGAGAGCGGGTAACTGGAAAGGAACGACCTTGTCCATTTTCGCCAGAGCCACTGTTTGCAACTTGTTCTTTATCAGCAGGCTCTGGTACGTCATGCAGGTGTTGCACTGTTCACGGTTAAGTATTCAAAAGCTACACCGAATCTTCGCCATCTTTATCTGGTCGTCTGAATGGGAGCGCTGCAGCCGGACCAACCTGTTCCGACGGGTTCAAGACGGCTGGCTGGGACTGGGCCATTTGTTTTTGAGACAGCTGGTCAATCGTTTTTTGTTTCTTCGGGACTCAAGAGACCCGTTTTTGCGTACCGTATGCCAAGTTAGGCTGCGGCATCTGCTTCCAGAGTACATCGTCGGAACTGCTGATGTTTACAGTAGAGTCACCGGTTTTTACCGGGAAATCGTAGCCAGTGTAAGGTTTCTTTCCGCGCGGTTTTCAAATGACTTTCTGTCGACTGTGAATCGAAAGGAACTGTACCGTGCTTTGTGCGATGTAGTTTTCCCGGGGCCCTTGTACAGGGCCTTGTACAGTAGAGGCCAAGGCAAAGATGTTTTAAAGAGAGTTAAAAACATGCAGGTGCCATCAGGAACAAAAACCTTCTTTTTTAAGCTCCACACCGGAACCTTACCGGTTAAAAAAATTTTAGAGGGAAAGGAACTATTTTTACCCTGGGGATCTCACTGTTCAATTTGCAGAAAGCCGGAAACAATAGACCATGTATTTTTACACTGTTGGGAAGGGGTTTATTTTTGGGATGTATTGCAGCGAACATTAAAGAAAGAATTTCCACTAGACCCGTATGGCATCCGGTTCTTATGTGTTGAAAATGAGGATGGGGTGCCTTTCGATTTAATAATGCTGACAGGCCTCCACTGTATATGGCGCTCCAGAATGGCAGGCTGGCATTGTGACAGTGACGCAAGACCTGCCAGAATTTACTTTCGCGAAAGTATGAACATGTTTCTGGCCATTCAGAAAGCCGCTGCTGAGCCTCCGGAGTGGCTCTCAAGACTAGAGCCGCTCTGTACGTTGCGTGAATTTTAATTGGACGAAGCCAGATTTATGCTGGCTGACCACAAGTAGTTTGTACATAGTTATTATCTTTTGTTGATTGTTTGTGTTGTCCAGTTTTGTGTGTCAAAGCCAGGCAATAAAGAAAAAAAAAAGCAGTCGTGGCGTAGTGGCTAAGACGCCCGTCTCGGCTGCGGGGGGTGGGGTGTTCGACTCCCACCGCCGGTCACTCGCTGGTTAAAAACTGAGTACAAGTGCCTGTGGACTGTGCACTTGGGAAGCTCCGCTGCATGGCGGGGCACACAGCGGGCTCGGTTGCAAACCTGAGCCTGTGTATAAGTGTCACAAGCCTTAATTAAACGAAAAATCGTGGAGCTTTCTTTTTTCTTTCTTTTTTTCAACGCGCTCTGTGGTTAGAGAAACAAGTGATTTTTTTTTTTTGCAGCTTACCCCAAAGATTACCGCCCATGATTTTTATGGTTTCAGTTCCATATGATTTTGCCCATGGCGTGGGAAGGTGTAGCCCCCATTTCTGAAACTAATATACCGCCAGCGCCAAGAGACGTTTTAGTACACCGCAGCTGAAGGTCCTGTAACAACATTCAATTTTGCTATCAGTGTGACTGACAGGCGCAACACATTTTTTTTCGCGCCTTTTGCCTGACATGTATCTTCCTGGTACTGTCGGTCAGCAGAATTGATACATGGCGGACATTTCTGCCCCATGTCTGTTTGCCGCCTCTCCCTTTTGTCCCCTTTATTTGTAAATGTCCTAAGCGTTATTTATTATTTTTCTTTTTTTCCTTCCCCATTCATTGCCGAATGGATGACGGCGAAAAAAAAAGAGCTTCACGGCATGACCAGGGTGCTTGTTTCCCATTTGCGGAACATGCTGAGTGTGTCGCATGTAATTTCACAGGTCTGATTTTGGCAAAGCATATATGTTGGTAGCGATAGTCAAAAATTACTCAGTGAGCACTGGAGGACTTCGCCGAGTGTGTCATGTCAGTATAACGTAACCGTGACATCAGATGTCGAAATTAAAGCTTGGCTTATGACTTTTTCGAAAGTTTTGTAATAACTGAACAGTTATTATGCATGTTATCGCGGAGGTCTCCGTCTTAGCCGGGCCGTTTTCTCGGCAATACATGTAGTGAGGCTCAGGGCAGGCGAACACTACATGTTGTTTTTCCTGCATTGCTATGGCAAATAGGCAATTAAGCGAAATGTCTGCCATTATGAAGAAAGGATTGCGAAGCATGAAGTTGACATTTCTTGAAGCAATTGCAGGCAGAGGAAGCAGGGAGTCTTGTCCCTTCACCGCCCCTCTTTCCAAGGGTCTATGCGGTAAAGCCGCAGTGTTTAAAGGCACCAGTTCAGTCCTGCGGCAGCATTTTGTGCTCGCTCAGTACACATTTGTTTCACTCTGTGCTTCTGAAACTTAAGTTCATTTTATTTTTACCTATACAGCTGCTGACGTTAGGAAGCAATGTGTCAGCTGTTTGCTCTAACCTGGCATTGACTGCGAGCCGTGGCCTACCTAATGCGCCGCTCAGAGAAGTAGTGTGGCAGCGGGAAGAGCGCTAGTCATTGGAGCGCCTGTCTTGTAGAAAAAAAAGTACAATAGATGATAACACCTTTTTTTTAATTCCACAAGTGAATATACAGCCGAAGTTCGCAAGTGGAGGAAAAAAGAAACGCTGGAAATGTTCGAAGGGTGACATCGTGTTAAGGGTGCCATTCGAGCGATGGCATATACAAAATGTTTGAAAAATAAATACCGCATTTTCGCAGCAAAAAAGCAGCGCTTACACGAGACAAAGAAGTGTGGGGATGCGACGCGTTTGCCGCCGCCTCTGATTTAAAGGGAAACTGCATAGGTTTTAGAAATACACGAGCTTGAGAGGGTAGAATGTGTGAAACTTGCAGGTAAAGCATGCGAAGTATTTTTGGTTTAGCGCTTGAAATAGTGAAGTAGTCCCTGATTCAAATCCGGACGACCTTTAAGGTTCTCCGCAGCGCACAACGCCAAGTTGGGGGGGGGGGGGCGCATGATGACGTCATCGAAGGTATCGGTATACATTTCCAACGCGCAAACGCCTGCTTTGAAGGAAAAAAAGAAACGCCATCGAAGGCAAACCCTGCCGAAAGTTGATTGGCAGCGTTTAACGAGTCAGGGCAGGGTGTGGCTGACGACAGTGGTAATTTAAGGCAGACCTTCCGTGACGTCACGCTGAACTTACGTACACACCTCCAGTGCATTCAGCAGAAGCGCAAAATTCAATCGTCCATTACGTAACTACTTCAAATGCTAGTGCAAAAACACTTGGCATGCTTCACGTAAAGCCTATTTAGATTCGAACCCTTGAATATCGCGAAATTCTCAAAAAAGTGCTGCAGTTGCCCTTTAAGCGCTGTTTTTCGCCACAAGATCTGGCATTAACCAGCAACACTTTTTACCTTGTTATTTCACGTTCTTGCCCATTTTCCACGCGTCGTAAAATGGCTTTTCCGCCTTTCACTTGCAACGACAGAAAAAAACTAAAAGAATGCTCACAGGGTATTGATCCGTCCATCTTTCGTCTGCCCGCTTGAAATGTCGCCTCCGGCCACTCCGAGGCGCTTCAAATCCCAGTTGAAAGAAGTCCATTCACAAACTTGCTCCGTGCCGAAAAGAAAATGTCTCTACGATTACACTTTCTCATTAGTGGTTTTGAACGTTACAAAACTTAGAAGCCTCTACTAACACGGGTGTGGGGCATGCTCGGACGTTTCCTCGTTGTGGGTGACGGCCAGGTCACGTTAACCGCGAGTTTCCCCAGCCCTATACGTAGACGCTCACACCAGGAGCTAGCCACATACAGTTCCGCTGTTAAACTTGTAAAGGGTTTCGGCTTACCATTCACACTTAGCTGCGCAAAAAAAAACGAGGACCAAAGCGAACAAGAAGACACAACACAAGCGCAGACTATCAACTTAATTTTTATTCACGAAAGGGAAGCTTTTAAAAGCGTTAGAAAATACAAAATCGAAACACAACAATCACTACCACGCGTGCAAAGGAAACCTATGACATTTTATTCCTGCTTGAAATACGAACACAACAACAGGATAACAAATGAAATCACATCAAGCCAACCCCCCCTACTGTCTGCTCGTGCTCAATAAACTGCGCAGAAAAGGAACCTCCTTTTCCTGCAGGCTGACCGACTGTGATGCGCACAGAGCTGCGTAGACGGCCGGCGTTGTTGGAAACGTCGACAGGTGTGCTTGGCGAGTGCTCGAAAAATTTGCCAGGAACACGAGCAGTGGCAACAGACGTGAGCTCTGCTGCACATGTGGAACAGTCATTGCGAAGTGTAGTGCGTAGGCCAAGCAAGACCCAAGGGTAAGCGCTCAATCCAGTGTGAAGGGAAAACCAGCGCTATAAGCGAAGCCTTCAGTTGCCGAGGAAAGCCGTCGACCTTAGAAAATCTGGTGGTAAAAGATCGTCTTGATGTTATGGACGGGTAGGTTGGCGAATAATGCGAAGTCGAAATGACGACCACGGTCAGAAGTAATGGCGGAACGAGCACCACATCACCTGTTATCACCACGTGACGGCCGCCTACAACATGAAAAGCGTCGCACATGGACGAAGCGTCAGTAAGCCGGTTTAAGCGGTCAGGGGTGGCGCTGCGCTAGCTTGTCTGATGTCACGCCTGGAAAGGAGGAAATGTCTTATCGCCGAGGAAAATGCTTTTATATGTCAAGGATTAATCACCGCAGTCGTGGCGTAGTGGCTAAGACGCCCGTCTCGGCTGCGGGAGGTGGGGTGTTAGACTCCCACCGCCGGTCACTCGCTGGTTAAAAACTGAGTACAAGTGCCTGTGGACTGTGCACTTGGGAAGCTTCGCTGCATGGCGGTGCACACAGCGGGCTCGGTTGCAAACCTGAGCCTGTGTATAAGTGTCACAAGCCTTAATTAAACAAAAAATCGTAGAGCTTTCTTTTTTCTCTTTTTTTTTCAACGCGCTCTGTGGTTAGAGAAACAAGTGATTTTTTTTTTGCAGCTTACCCCAAAGATTACCGCCCATGATTTTTATGGTTTCAGTTCCATATGATTTTGCCCATGGCGTGGGAAGGTGTAGCCCCCATTTCTGAAACTAATATACCGCCAGCGCCAAGAGACGTTTTAGTACACCGCAGCTGAAGGTCCTGTAACAGCATTCAATTTTGCTATCAGTGTGACTACAGGCGCAACACATTTTTTTTCGCGCCTTTTGCCTGACATGTATCTTCCTGGTACTGTCGGTCAGCAGCATTGATACATGGCGGACATTTCTGCCCCATGTCTTTTTGCCGCCTCTCCCTTTTGTCCCCTTTATTTGTAAATGTCCTAAGCGTTATTTATTATTTTTCTTTTTTTCCTTCCCCATTCATTGCCGGATGGATGACGGCGAAAAAAAAGAGCTTCACGGCATGACCAGGGTGCTTGTTTCCCATTTGCGGAACATGCTGAGTGTGTCGCATGTAATTTCACAGGTCTGATTTTGGCAAAGCATATATGTTGGTAGCGAGAGTCAAAAATTACTCAGTGAGCAGTGGATGACTTCGCCGAGTGTGTCATGTCAGTATAACGTAACCGTGACATCAGATGTCGAAATTAAAGCTTGGCTTATGACTTTTTCGAAAGTTTTGTAATAACTGAACAGTTATTATGTATGTTATCGCGGAGGTCTCCGTCTTAGCCGGGCCGTTTTCTCGGCAATACATGTAGTGAGGCTCAGGGCAGGCGAACACTACATGTTGTTTTTCCTGCATTGCTATGGCAAATAGGCAATTAAGCGAAATGTCTGCCATTATGAAGAAAGGATTGCGAAGCATGAAGTTGAGATTTCTTGAAGCAATTGCAGGCAGAGGAATCAGGGAGTCTTGTCCCTTCACCGCCCCTCTTTCCAAGGGTCTATGCGGTAAAGCCGCAGTGTTTAAAAGCACCAGTTCAGTCCTGCGGCAGCATTTTGTGCTCGCTCAGTACACATTTGTTTCACTCTGTGCTTCTGAAACTTAAGTTCATTTTATTTTTACCTATACAGCTGCTGACGTTAGGAAGCAATGTGTCAGCTATTTCCTCTAACCTGGCATTGACTGCGAGCCGTGGCCTACCTAATGCGCCGCTCAGAGAAGTAGTGTGGCAGCGGGAAGAGCGCTAGTCATTGGAGCGCCTGTCTTGTAGAAAAAAAAGTACAATAGATGATAACACCTTTTTTTTTTTAATTCCACAAGTGAATATACAGCCGAAGTTCGCAAGTGGAGGAAAAAAGAAACGCTGGAAATGTTCGAAGGGTGACATCGTGTTAAGGGTGCCATTCGAGCGATGGCATATACAAAATGTTTGAAAAATAAATACCGCATTTTCGCAGCAAAAAAGCAGCGCTTACACGAGACAAAGAAGTGTGGGGATGCGACGCGTTTGCCGCCGCCTCTGATTTAAAGAGAAACTGCATAGGTTTTAGAAATACACGAGCTTGAGAGGGTAGAATGTGTGAAACTTGCAGGTAAAGCATGCGAAGTCTTTTTGGTTTAGCGCTTGAAATAGTGAAGTAGTCCCTGATTCAAATCCGGACGACCTTTAAGGTTCTCCGCAGCGCACAACGCCAAGTTGGGGGGGGGGGGGGCGCATGATGACGTCATCGAAGGTATCGGTATACATTTCCAACGCGCGAACGCCTGGTTTGAAGGAAAAAAAGGAACGCCATCGAAGGCAAACCCTGCCGAGAGTTGATTGGCAGCGTCTAACGAGTCAGGGCAGGGTGTGGCTGACGACAGTGGTAATTTAAGGCAGACCTTCCGTGACGTCACGCTGAACTTACGTGCACACCTCCAGTGCATTGAGCAGAAGCGCAAAATTCAATCGTCCATTACGTAACTACTTCAAATGCTAGTGCAAAAACACTTGGCATGCTTCACGTAAAGCCTATTTAGATTCGAATCCTTGAATATCGCGAAATTCTCAAAAAAGTGCTGCAGTTGCCCTTTAAGCGCTGTTTTTCGCCACAAGATCTGGCATTAACCAGCAACACTTTTTACCTTGTTAATTCACGTTCTTGCCCATTTTCCACGCGTCGTAAAATGGCTTTTCCGCCTTTCACTTGCAACGACAGAAAAAAACTGCAAAATAATGCTCACAGGGTATTGATCCGTCCATCTTTCGTCTGGCCGCTTGAAATGTCGCCTCCGGCCACTCCGAGGCGCTTCAAATCCCAGTTGAAAGAAGTCCATTCACAAACTTGCTCCGTGCCGAAAAGAAAATGTCTCTACGATTACACTTTCTCATTAGTGCTTTTGAACGTTACAAAACTTAGAAGCCTCTACTAACACGGGTGTGGGGCATGCTCGGACGTTTCCTCGTTGTGGGTGACGGCCAGGTCACGTTAACCGCGAGTTTCCCCAGCCCTATACGTTGACGCTCACACCAGGAGCTAGCCGCATACAGTTCCGCTGTTAAACTTGTAAAGGGTTTCGGCTTACCATTCACACTTAGCTGCGCAAAAAAAAACGAGGACCAAAGCGAACAAGAAGACACAACACAAGCGCAGACTATCAACTGAATTTGTATTCACGAAAGGGAAGCTTTTAAAAGCGTTAGAAAATACAAAATCGGAACACAACAATCACTACCACGCGTGCAATGGAAACCTATGACGTATCATTCCTGCTTGAAATACGAACACAACAACAGGATAACAAATGCAATCACATCAAGCCAACCCCCTGTACTGTCTGCTCGTGCTCAATAAACTGCGCAGAAAAGGAACCTCTTTTTCCTGCAGGCTGACCGACTGTGATGCGCACAGAGCTGCGTAGACGGCCGGCGTTGTTGGAAACGTCGACAGGTGTGCTTGGCGAGTGCTCGAAAAATTTGCCAGGAACACGAGCAGTGGCAACAGACGTGAGGTCTGCTGCACATGTGGAACAGTCATTGCGAAGTGTAGTGCGTAGGCCAAGCAGGACCCAAGGGTAGGCGCTCAATCCAGTGTGAAGGGAGAACCAGCGCTATAAGCGAAGCCTTCAGTTGCCGAGGAAAGCCGTCGACCTTAGAAAATCTGGTGGTAAAAGATCGTCTTGATGTTATGGACGGGTAGGTTGGCGAATAATGCGAAGTCGAAATGACGACCACGGTCAGAAGTAATGGCGGAACGAGCACCACATCACCAGTTATCACCACGTGACGGCCGCCTACAACATGAAAAGCGTCGCGCATGGACGAAGCGTCAGTAAGCCGGTTTAAGCGGTCACGGGTGGCTCTGCGCTAGCTTGTCTGACGTCACGCCTGGAAAGGAGGAAATGTCTTATCGCCGAGGAAAATGCTTTTATATGTCAAGGATTAATCACCGCAGTCGTGGCGTAGTCATTCTACTTCCAGCCACCGAGCGTGACGGACGCAGAATCATGGGCTCCCACGGAGCCGCGATAGCTACCGTTGCCTACCGCGGAAACAGGTTTGCCAGCGAAGCTGATAAGGACTACGAGATCATTCTGCCTACCCTGCCCACCGGACGTGTTGTTTTAAACACGGTTTTTCTGCACGGCGACGTGCGTGTGCGACCCTACAGGGTCGAAGACTTCAGAGACGCCCTCGCTAACGTGGGTGCGCTCCCCGACGTCGTGGCGTTGGGGGCGTACCAGATTAACCACGTGTGGGCGGTAACCTTCAGCAGTGGGGATGCCGCAAAGAAACTGGCCGACATTAAGGAGCTCGAGGTTAAGGGACGCCGCTGCATAGTCTTCGACCCAGAAGACCACCAGGTGAAGCTGCGCCTGCACTGGATGTTGCACGGCGTCGCCGACGAGGACATCCGGACAGCTTTCGCGGCGTTCGGCAACGTGACCGAGGTCACCCGGGAGCGTTGGCGCGTCACCGGCATGAAGGAGAAGGGGTCCACCACGAGGACCGTGCTGCTAAAGATGAAGCCTGGCATGAAGGCGGATGACCTACCCCACCAGGTTCGTGTCGCCGGCGAGTTGGCTCTCGTGGTGGTGCCCGGGCGGCCGATGCAGTGCCTGCGCTTCAGCGGGACGGGGCACGTGCGCCGTGATTGCAAGGTGCCCAGGTGCTCAAAGTGCCGTCGCTATGGACACTCCGAGGCTGACTGCGTGCGCACCTACGCGTCGGCTACCGGCCGTGTAGCGGCGAGCGACTCCGCAGAGCTCATGGACGTCGTCGAAGCGGAGGAAGCAGCGAGCGGTATCGACGACGCGGGCAAAACGGACGGGGTGGCGGTTCAACCAGCTGTTGCAAGTAGCAACACCGACACGGCTGTCGCACAGGAGAGCGGGTCGCCAGCTGCTGACTTGCCTTCGACGCCTGTGGAAGCGCCCAAAGGTGGAGCGAGCCCGCCCGTGCACGTGGACGTGGAACGGAAGGCGGCCAGCGAGAGCCACGACGACAAGACCGACTCCCGCATGAACATCGGCGTGACTACACCGGCGAAGCGTTCGCACGCCGAGACCAAGGCCAACGGGGAGAAGGCAGCAGAGCCCAGCGTGGAGGAACCGCCGGCAAAGACGCCGCAAGCTCGACGGCCCAGCCTGCGGCCGCGCCCAAAGGTCCCGACTGACAAGCGTGGCGGTGACAAGGCGCCGCCTGCACAGGAGCACGTGCTCGCGCCGGGTGACACCGGCGGCGACGGCATCGTCTAGCGACATGCTGGACGCGAGAGGTAAGCACCATGCTTTCGGTCTCTTCTTCCTAAGTTTAAATGGCTTCTGCAACTCCGTTTAAAGTCGCCACCCTAAACTTTAGAGGCCTGGCAGGTAAAAGAAAACAAAGCCAGCTGTACAGACTTATAACGGAGCAAGATATTGATATACTGGCAGTGCAGGAGACTAAAGTTGATGGTGAGCAAGAGACCGGGAGCATGGTGCGACGTTTCACGTCTAGGTATTTTGCCGTCGTTAGCCATGCTGTAGGCACATCGGCTGGCTGTATTCTTTTTGTTAAGAAGTTGCCGGGAATAGAGGTACACGGTCATCATTCGTGCTTGTCGGGTCGATACGTGTCCATCGATTTTTCGCACTGTAACATCGACTGGCGCATTGTTTGCCTCTACGCACCTAATGTAGTTAAAGACCGAGCCGCGTTTTTTGAAAGCGTAGACGAACGGCTTCGCACGGACAGACAGCTGATTGTTATGGGCGATTACAACTGTGTCCTTAGCGCGCGTGACAAGACAAGCGTCCGAGGTTTCCGAGATAAAAGCACCCAAGTGTTGTTACGAATGATTGTGAACTGCAACCTCGAGGATGTAGCTGAGTGTCTTGAAGGAACGCGTGCTGTAAAGTACACACGATTCGAGGGCACAAGTCACGCACGGCTAGACCGAATTTATGCATCCGCGGAAACTGTACCTAAATGCAATAGTTATGTAGTTCTGCCGGTTTCATTTTCTGACCACTGTTTGGTTCAATGCTGCATAGGATTCATTAAGAAGGGGAATGGTTTTTCATGGGAAATGTGGAAGTTAAATGAGAAGCTACTCCAGGACGAATTTTATAACCGTGCTGTAAGGGAAGAAATAGCAAAAATAGAACGAAGTAGTAACATGAGGATTTGGCAGCAGTGGGAGCTCACTACAGAAACTTTAAAATTAAAAGCAATAGAAAGAGCCACCTGTATACGTCATGAAGCAAAAAAAGAGGAAATGGAGCTAAAGGCACTGCTTCAGAAGATGATAAAACAGGAATGCCGAGCGCCTGGTAAATGGATAGAGGATATAAGAAAAACCAAACAAAAGCTAGAGCTAATCGAACAAGAACGTTATCGGGGAGCACTGGTGAGGGCAAGGGCAGCAGACATGGCTGCGGGGGAAACGCCAACGAAACGAGCGCTTGGTTTAGAAAAAGCCCGCGCCGAAAGAAATCACATTAACGAAATAGAATGGGGAGGGCTTTCAAAAACGGACATCGATCACATCAAAGCAGCCTTTTTCCAGCATTACCAGGCGCTCTTCGCGGCGCATCCGATAGATGTTATCACATTTAAGGAGGTGTTTCTAGCCGAGATGCCGCGTCTGGACGACGAAACAAAAGACAGATTAGAGCAGAAGATAAGTCAAGGGGAAGTTGAGCAAGCAATAGACAGTTTAAACCCTGGTAAGTCGCCTGGACCGGACGGGTTCAGCGCGGCATTCTACAAAGAATTTAAAAATGTAATTTCCCCGGTCTTGCAGGTAATATTTAATGAAGCCTTCAAAGTTAAAGCACTGCCTCCGTCCTGTGGCTCAGTGATGGAAGTGCTGCGCCAATTGCGCCAGACTGCGCCAAAAGAAAAATGCTGCTACATGTTGCGCCAAACAGGCATTTTTATTAGTAATTGCGCCGCATCTGCGCCGAAACGGCGCTGCGAAAACGAAGGCAAAAAAACGTCAAGCGTCAAGCCACACAGAAACCGAAAACATGTCTAATATCATCATTATTGAAAATCCAGGGAAGCCTGTTGTAGCCTTGGCCGTAGCCGGGTCAAGCCGCGCCCGCCTCCATGTTTACACGGCGCACGTTGGCAAGCTGTTCGTCGTGTTTCCAGTGTTAGAACACTGTAGTCGTGTTCTTTGTGGGCTGCCTTCAGGTTCGCTACTTGTTCATGGCGCTTTCAACGATCAGAGGTAAGTTTCGAATATTTTTCAGGGTGATTTATGTACCCTTTTGTAAGATCGACACCGCGTTTAAACGTTCTTGAGTTCCTGGCGCAAGTCAGATGGCGATATGACTGAAATTGCGTCACCTTTTCCCGGGCGCGCGTCTCGCCAGTTCTTTCAGTCACGGTAGCGGTGTTTATCGTTATGCGGCTGGAGTCGGCACTGTGCACGCGGAAACGTCCTCAGTCACGACGTTGTTGCGCGACGTCGAAGGCTCGGTACTTCGCTGTTGTTGTCCATCGCGTACTGTGGCAACGCGGTGTTGGCAGCATGAACACCGTAACGAGCACGCTTTGCACCCTGACTCATTTTCCGTTTCTGACCGAAATAACGCAGAGACCTAGACTTTTTCGCACCAGTGGGCACGGAGAACTACTCGACGACATTAGGGTTAGCACGCTTCAGGTGGCAGGCGCGGGCCTTTGTTTTAGCCGATCGAAAACAACCGCATTGGTCACTTGGTTTAAATCGCAATAGAATCGCACGTTGCGTATAATTTTTGTACAATTTTTCATGTTGCGTGTTGCTCGCGGTTGCTTAAAAGAAGGTAAAAATAAAAGCGCGGGCTTTCAAACGAGGCCAAATAGGCGCTGACGGAGCGCGTAGTTCGCTAGTAGCAGGCGGCCGAAACAGTGTGACTTCAGATTCAGACATCAGTTTAAAGGTCTTTGGCGCGTATTGGATTGACATGGAGTAAGCTTATATGTGTATATCTATTTGTATTTTACAATCCGAGCCAGCAGTTGTCAATTGTCAGTAGTCTGAAAAAAAAATTTTTTTTTTCATTATTTCAGGGCGGAAAAGCAAGTTTAAGGCCCAGGTGCTAAATGAAGAGGATGCCAATGGTGACTGTATTGCTGTGTGGTGCAGAGCAGGACCAAAAGAGGAGGAGGCCACTTGCATTATCTGCAACAAAGTTATAAACTGCTCACAACATGGCGTAAATGCTGTGAAACGGCATGCTTCTAATAAGCAACACGTTGAAGCTTGCAAGCAACACAGAAATGAGCTGGGAGTTTTGAAGAAGCCTGCTGCTGCTCAAGCTCTGTTGACATCATGCCTTCTCGCAAGACCGGATGTATCTGAAGCAGATCGTGTCACATTGGCAGAGACTTACTTTGTTCTTGGTGTGGCTGTTTCTGGGATACCATATTCATGGGGGGACACCGCAACCTCGCTCTTCCCTCTGATGTTTCCAGATTCAAAGGTTGCAAAAGAATTTCAGTGTGGCATACAGTCATTTGCGAAAAGGTATGACAAGAACGTCTCTACCATTCCAGTCAAACGTGACATGCTCACTGCTGTGAAACAGTCATATAAACGCTACCAAGACTGACTGCTGAGTGTGAGCCAGCTGCCAAAAGAAGCAAACTTGACCATGGCCAAAATTCAACAAAAGGATGTCAAAAGCAGGACCTGCAAATGGAGATTCAGTCAGCAAAAAAGATGCTTTGCAATGCAGAAGCATTGATTGCAAAAGGAATGAAGGCAAAAACTTTTGATGACATTGAAAGTGGCCAGGAACTACTTAAGAAAGGACAGGAAAGGCTTGCGGGTGCTCTCTGCAAGCTTGAAGCTTCAAAAGAAAAAGTGCGGGCTCGTAGAGTGTAACGTGCAGACTATTGTGAAATGTGTTGAGTGACTGACTACTTCAGGCTCGGATTGATTCTGAACTTCTACTTCTTTTGTGGCAAGTGTCATTAGTGACTGTGGTTTCTTCTAGTTCACATCATGTTGCTCCCCTTTTTTGGCTTTGATCTATTTCTGCCACAAGAACTGGTGCTTTAAATATTTAACTTGTTTTATCACACCATCTGTAACTATTCACATTCTTAATTGTCGATTTCTTGTCATTCGTGTTGACTGTTGTGTGAAATGTACAGTGTGTTTCATAATAAATAGCTGTAATTGTCAGTCGCTTCAGTGATGCTTTCAACACGGGAGGTACACTGGCGTAATTTATTCGCCATCTGCTCCAAAAACAACAATGGTTGCTCCAAACTGGTATTTTTTCTGCTCCGAAAACACCAATGGCTGCTCCAAACTGGTATTTTTTCTGCTCCGAAAACACCAATGGCTGCTCCAAACTGGCATTTTTACTGCTCCGAAATCTGCTCCAAAAAGTAAAATGCTGCTTCCATCACTGTGTGGCTCGTCCCATACTGTACTGATTCCGAAAACGGACGACATAGACAGGTTACGACTGGTAACAGCATACCGACCCATAGCACTCACTAACGTCGAGTACAAAATTTATATGAAGGTTTTGGCACGAAGGCTGCAGACCGTGATTCATTTATTAGTTGGTCCGCACCAGACCTGCGGGATTAAAGGGCGGTCCATTTTTAAGAACATTCACGTTGGGCGCAGTGTCCTAGAAACCTGTGACGACAGTAATGGTCAGGTGGCAATTCTCCAGATCGATCTAGAAAAAGCTTTTGACTGCGTCGCCCATGAACTTTTGTTTGCAGTATTAGGCCATATTAATTTAGGTTCTGTAATCTGTGAGGGTGTGGCCCTGGCATACCGGAACTGCACGACGAGATTGATTGTTAACAAGAGTCTGGGGGCCCCCATTAGCGTGCAGCGTTCGGTGCGCCAGGGCTGTCCCCTCAGCCCCCTTTTATTTTGTATTTATGTGGAGACCCTTTGTTTAAAGATACTGAAAAACAGGAGTATTAACGGATTCACTTTACAAGCAGCCGAAGTAAAGCTCTTGGCATACGCCGATGACATTGCTGTGTTCTCCGTTGACGAGGGTGGCATAAGCGAGGCCGTTCAATGTGTACGAGATTTCAGCCAAGCTACTGGAAGCGGGGTTAACTGGTCGAAGTGCCTCGGGCTTTGACACGGAAGGTGGGCATCTACGCCTGAGCGGTTTGCCAGCGTGCCTCGGACGACGACGCCAGATAAATACTTGGGCGTTCCACTCGCTGCTTACCGTGACAGTGAACAGCATTGGACAAAACAGATTAAGGAGATACGAGAGAGAGCGGGTAACTGGAAAGGAACGACCTTGTCGATTTTCGCCAGAGCCACTGTTTGCAACTTGTTCATTATCAGCAGGCTCTGGTACGTCATGCAGGTGTTGCACTGTTCACGGTTAAGTATTCAAAAGCTACACCGAATCTTCGCCATCTTTATCTGGTCGTCTGAATGGGAGCGCTGCAGCCGGACCAACCTGTTCCGACGGGTTCAAGACGGCTGGCTGGGACTGGGCCATTTGTTTTTGAGACAGCTGGTCAATCGTTTTTTGTTTCTTCGGGACACAAGAGACCCGTTTTTGCGTACCGTATGCCAAGTTAGGCTGCGGCATCTGCTTCCAGAGTACATCGTCGGAACTGCTGATGTTTACAGTAGAGTCACCGGTTTTTACCGGGAAATCGTAGCCAGTGTAAGGTTTCTTTCCGCGCGGTTTTCAAATGACTTTCTGTCGACTGTGAATCGAAAGGAACTGTACCGTGCTTTGTGCGATGTAGTTTTCCCGGGGCCCTTGTACAGGGCCTTGTACAGTAGAGGCCAAGGCAAAGATGTTTTAAAGAGAGTTAAAAACATGCAGGTGCCATCAGGAACAAAAACCTTCTTTTTTAAGCTCCACACCGGAACCTTACCGGTTAAAAAAATTTTAGAGGGAAAGGAACTATTTTTACCCTGGGGATCTCACTGTTCAATTTGCAGAAAGCCGGAAACAATAGACCATGTATTTTTACACTGTTGGGAAGGGGTTTATTTTTGGGATGTATTGCAGCGAACATTAAAGAAAGAATTTCCACTAGACCCGTATGGCATCCGGTTCTTATGTGTTGAAAATGAGGATGGGGTGCCTTTCGATTTAATAATGCTGACAGGCCTCCACTGTATATGGCGCTCCAGAATGGCAGGCTGGCATTGTGACAGTGACGCAAGACCTGCCAGAATTTACTTTCGCGAAAGTATGAACATGTTTCTGGCCATTCAGAAAGCCGCTGCTGAGCCTCCGGAGTGGCTCTCAAGACTAGAGCCGCTCTGTACGTTGCGTGAATTTTAATTGGACGAAGCCAGATTTATGCTGGCTGACCACAAGTAGTTTGTACATAGTTATTATCTTTTGTTGATTGTTTGTGTTGTCCAGTTTTGTGTGTCAAAGCCAGGCAATAAAGAAAAAAAAAAGCAGTCGTGGCGTAGTGGCTAAGACGCCCGTCTCGGCTGCGGGGGGTGGGGTGTTCGACTCCCACCGCCGGTCACTCGCTGGTTAAAAACTGAGTACAAGTGCCTGTGGACTGTGCACTTGGGAAGCTCCGCTGCATGGCGGTGCACACAGCGGGCTCGGTTGCAAACCTGAGCCTGTGTATAAGTGTCACAAGCCTTAATTAAACGAAAAATCGTGGAGCTTTCTTTTTTCTTTTTTTTTCAACGCGCTCTCTGGTTAGAGAAACAAGTGATTTTTTTTTTGCAGCTTACCCCAAAGATTACCGCCCATGATTTTTATGGTTTCAGTTCCATATGATTTTGCCCATGGCGTGGGAAGGTGTAGCCCCCATTTCTGAAACTAATATACCGCCAGCGCCAAGAGACGTTTTAGTACACCGCAGCTGAAGGTCCTGTAACAACATTCAATTTTGCTATCAGTGTGACTGACAGGCGCAACACATTTTATTTCGCGCCTTTTGCCTGACATGTATCTTCCTGGTACTGTCGGTCAGCAGAATTGATACATGGCGGACATTTCTGCCCCATGTCTATTTGCCGCCTCTCCCTTTTGTCCCCTTTATTTGTAAATGTCCTAAGCGTTATTTATTATTTTTCTTTTTTTCCTTCCCCATTCATTGCCGAATGGATGACGGCGAAAAAAAAGAGCTTCACGGCATGACCAGGGTGCTTGTTTCCCATTTGCGGAACATGCTGAGTGTGTCGCATGTAATTTCACAGGTCTGATTTTGGCAAAGCATATATGTTGGTAGCGATAGTCAAAAATTACTCAGTGAGCACTGGAGGACTTCGCCGAGTGTGTCATGTCAGTATAACGTAACCGTGACATCAGATGTCGAAATTAAAGCTTGGCTTATGACTTTTTCGAAAGTTTTGTAATAACTGAACAGTTATTATGTATGTTATCGCGGAGGTCTCCGTCTTAGCCGGGCCGTTTTCTCGGCAATACATGTAGTGAGGCTCAGGGCAGGCGAACACTACATGTTGTTTTTCCTGCACTGCTATGGCAAATAGGCAATTAAGCGAAATGTCTGCCATTATGAAGAAAGGATTGCGAAGCATGAAGTTGACATTTCTTGAAGCAATTGCAGGCAGAGGAAGCAGGGAGTCTTGTCCCTTCACCGCCCCTCTTTCCAAGGGTCTATGCGGTAAAGCCGCAGTGTTTAAAGGCACCAGTTCAGTCCTGCGGCAGCATTTTGTGCTCGCTCAGTACACATTTGTTTCACTCTGTGCTTCTGAAACTTAAGTTCATTTTATTTTTACCTATACAGCTGCTGACGTTAGGAAGCAATGTGTCAGCTGTTTGCTCTAACCTGGCATTGACTGCGAGCCGTGGCCTACCTAATGCGCCGCTCAGAGAAGTAGTGTGGCAGCGGGAAGAGCGCTAGTCATTGGAGCGCCTGTCTTGTAGAAAAAAAAGTACAATAGATGATAACACCTTTTTTTTAATTCCACAAGTGAATATACAGCCGAAGTTCGCAAGTGGAGGAAAAAAGAAACGCTGGAAATGTTCGAAGGGTGACATCGTGTTAAGGGTGCCATTCGAGCGATGGCATATACAAAATGTTTGAAAAATAAATACCGCATTTTCGCAGCAAAAAAGCAGCGCTTACACGAGACAAAGAAGTGTGGGGATGCGACGCGTTTGCCGCCGCCTCTGATTTAAAGAGAAACTGCATAGGTTTTGAAATACACGAGCTTGAGAGGGTAGAATGTGTGAAACTTGCAGGTAAAGCATGCGAAGTCTTTTTGGTTTAGCGCTTGAAATAGTGAAGTAGTCCCTGATTCAAATCCGGACGACCTTTAAGGTTCTCCGCAGCGCACAACGCCAAGTTGGGGGGGGGGGGCGCATGATGACGTCATCGAAGGTATCGGTATACATTTCCAACGCGCAAACGCCTGCTTTGAAGGAAACAAAGGAACGCCATCGAAGGCAAACCCTGCCGAGAGTTGATTGGCAGCGTCTAACGAGTCAGGGCAGGGTGTGGCTGACGACAGTGGTAATTTAAGGCAGACCTTCCGTGACGTCACGCTGAACTTACGTGCACACCTCCAGTGCATTGAGCAGAAGCGCAAAATTCAATCGTCCATTACGTAACTACTTCAAATGCTAGTGCAAAAACACTTGGCATGCTTCACGTAAAGCCTATTTAGATTCGAATCCTTGAATATCGCGAAATTCTCAAAAAAGTGCTGCAGTTGCCCTTTAAGCGCTGTTTTTCGCCACAAGATCTGGCATTAACCAGCAACACTTTTTACCTTGTTATTTCACGTTCTTGCCCATTTTCCACGCGTCGTAAAATGGCTTTTCCGCCTTTCACTTGCAACGACAGAAAAAAACGGTAAAAGAATGCTCACAGGGTATTGATCCGTCCATCTTTCGTCTGCCCGCTTGAAATGTCGCCTCCGGCCACTCCGAGGCGCTTCAAATCCCAGTTGAAAGAAGTCCATTCACAAACTTGCTCCGTGCCGAAAAGAAAATGTCTCTACGATTACACTTTCTCATTAGTGGTTTTGAACGTTACAAAACTTAGAAGCCCCTACTAACACGGGTGTGGGGCATGCTCGGACGTTTCCTCGTTGTGGGTGACGGCCAGGTCACGTTAACCGCGAGTTTCCCCAGCCCTATACGTAGACGCTCACACCAGGAGCTAGCCACATGCAGTTCCGCTGTTAAACTTGTAAAGGGTTTCGGCTTACCATTCACACTTAGCTGCGCAAAAAAAAAAAACGAGGACCAAAGCGAACAAGAAGACACAACACAAGCGCAGACTATGAACTGAATTTTTATTCACGAAAGGGAAGCTTTTAAAAGTGTTAGAAGTTACAAAATCGAAACACAGCAATCACTACCACGCGTGCAAAGGAAACCTATGACGTGTCATTCCTGCTTGAAATACGAACACAACAACAGGATAACAAATGCAGTCACATCAAGCCAACCCCCCATACTGTCTGCTCGTGCTTAATAAACTGCGCAGAAAAGGAACCTCCTTTTCCTGCAGGCTGACCGACTGTGATGCGCACAGAGCTGCGTAGACGGCCGGCGTTGTTGGAAACGTCGACAGGTGTGCTTGGCGAGTGCTCGAAAAATTTGCCAGGAACACGAGCAGTGGCAACAGACGTGAGCTCTGCTGCACATGTTGAACAATCATTGCGAAGTGTAGTGCGTAGGCCAAGCAGGACCCAAGGGTACGCGCTCAATCCAGTGTGAAGGGAGAACCAGCGCTATAAGCGAAGCCTTCAGTTGCCAAGGAAAGCCGTCGACCTTAGAAAATCTGGTGGTAAAAGATCGTCTTGATGTTATGGACGGGTAGGTTGGCGAATAATGCGAAGTCGAAATGACGACCACGGTCAGAAGTAATGGCGGAACGAGCACCACATCACCAGTTATCACCACGTGACGGCCGCCTACAACATGAAAAGCGTCGCGCATGGACGAAGCGTCAGTAAGCCGGTTTAAGCGGTCACGGGTGGCGCTGCGCTAGCTTGTCTGACGTCACGCCTGGAAAGGAGGAAATGTCTTATCGCCGAGAAAAATGCTTTTATATGTCAAGGATTAATCACCGCAGTCGTGGGGTAGTGGCTAAGACGCCCGTCTCGGCTGCGGGAGGTGGGGTGTTTGACTCCCACCGCCGGTCACTCGCTGGTTAAAAACTGAGTACAAGTGCCTGTGGACTGTGCACTTGGGAAGCTCCGCTGCATGGCGGTGCACACAGCGGGCTCGGTTGCAAACCTGAGCCTGTGTATAAGTGTCACAAGCCTTAATGAAACAAAAAATCGTGGAGCTTTCTTTTTTCTCTTTTTTTTCAACGCGCTCTGTGGTTAGAGAAACAAGTGATTTTTTTTTGCAGCTTACCCCAAAGATTACCACCCATGATTTTTATGGTTTCAGTTCCATATTATTTTGCCCATGGCGTGGGAAGGTGTAGCCCCCATTTCTGAAACTAATATACCGCCAGCGCCAAGAGACGTTTTAGTACACCGCAGCTGAAGGTCCTGTAACAACATTCAATTTTGCTATCAGTGTGACTGACAGGCGCAACACATTTTTTTTCGCGCCTTTTGCCTGACATGTATCTTCCTGGTACTGTCGGTCAGCAGAATTGATACCTGGCGGACATTTCTGCCCCATGTCTTTTTGCCGCCTCTCCCTTTTGTCCCCTTTATTTGTAAATGTCCTAAGCGTTATTTATTATTTTTCTTTTTTTCCTTCCCCATTCATTACCGAATGGATGACGGCGAAAAAAAAAGAGCTTCACGGCATGACCAGGGTGCTTGTTTCCCATTTGCGGAACATGCTGAGTGTGTCGCATGTAATTTCACAGGTCTGAATTTGGCAAAGCATATATGTTGGTAGCGATAGTCAAAAATTACTCAGTGAGCACTGGAGGACTTCGCCGAGTGTGTCATGTCAGTATAACGTAA
Organism: Amblyomma mixtum; assembly: GCF_055824585.1. Taxonomy (NCBI): domain Eukaryota; kingdom Metazoa; phylum Arthropoda; class Arachnida; order Ixodida; family Ixodidae; genus Amblyomma; species Amblyomma mixtum. Next base: position 134,202,166 of record NC_143019.1, on the reverse strand, counting down.
CCGTGACATCAGATGTCGAAATTAAAGCTTGGCTTATGACTTTTTCGAAGGTTTTGTAATAACTGAACAGTTATTATGTATGTTATCGCGGAGGTCTCCGTCTTAGCCGGGCCGTTTTCTCGGCAATACATGTAGTGAGGCTCAGGGCAGGCGAACACTACATGTTGTTTTTCCTGCATTGCTATGGCAAATAGGCAATTAAGCGATATGTCTGCCATTATGAAGAAAGGATTGCGAAGCATGAAGTTGACATTTCTTGAAGCAATTGCAGGCAGAGGAAGCAGGGAGTCTTGTCCCTTCACCGCCCCTCTTTCCAAGGGTCTATGCGGTAAAGCCGCAGTGTTTAAAGGCACCAGTTCAGTCCTGCGGCAGCATTTTGTGCTCGCTCAGTACACATTTGTTTCACTCTGTGCTTCTGAAACTTAAGTTCATTTTATTTTTACCTATACAGCTGCTGACGTTAGGAAGCAATGTGTCAGCTATTTCCTCTAACCTGGCATTGACTGCGAGCCGTGGCCTACCTAATGCGCCCCTCAGAGAAGTAGTGTGGCACCGGGAAGAGCGCTAGTCATTGGAGCACCTGTCTTGTAGAAAAAAAAGTACAATAGATGATAACACCTTTTTTTTTAATTCCACAAGTGAATATACAGCCGAAGTTCGCAAGTGGAGGAAAAAAGAAACGCTAGAAATGTTCGAAGGGTGACATCGTGTTAAGGGTGCCATTCGAGCGATGGCTTTGTGTTCAGAAAGGAAAAAACAGCGCTAAATTCTACATAGACCACAAAGAAAGACGGACAGGACGGGCGCTGACTCCAACTAAGTTTATTGAAAGCCACATGTAGCATATATATAGCCCGAAGAAGCATATAAGCGCCCGTCCTGTCCGTCTTTCTTTGTGGTCTATGTAGAATTTAGCGCTGTTTTTTCCTTTCTGAACACAATGTCACACCAACTAGCCCAGCAAAAGGTACTGTTAATCGAGCGATGGCATATACAAAATGTTTGAAAAATAAATACCGCATTTTCGCAGGAAAAAAGCAGCGCTTACACGAGACAAAGAAGTGTGGGGATGCGACGCGTTTGCCGCCGCCTCTGATTTAAAGAGAAACTGCATAGGTTTTAGAAATACACGAGCTTGAGAGGGAAGAATGTGTGAAACTTGCAGGTAAAGCATGCGATGTCTTTTTGGTTTAGCGCTTGAAATAGTGAAGTAGTCCCTGATTCAAATCCGGACGACCTTTAAGGTTCTCCGCAGCGCCCAACGCCAAGTTGGGGGGGGGGGCGCATGATGACGTCATCGAAGGTATCGGTATACATTTCCAACGCGCAAACGCCTGCTTTGAAGGAAAAAAAGGAACGCCATCGAAGGCAAACCCTGCCGAGAGTTGATTGGCAGCGTCTAACGAGTCAGGGCAGGGTGCGGCTGACGACAGTGGTAATTTAAGGCAGACCTTCCGTGACGTCACGCTGAACTTACGTGCACACCTCCAGTGCATTGAGCAGAAGCGCAAAATTCAATCGTCCATTACGTAACTACTTCAAATGCTAGTGCAAAAACACTTGGCATGCTTCACGTAAAACCTATTTAGATTCGAATCCTTGAATATCGCGAAATTCTCAAAAAAGTGCTGCAGTTGCCCTTTAAGCGCTGTTTTTCGCCACAAGATCTGGCATTAACCAGCAACACTTTTTACCTTGTTAATTCACGTTCTTGCCCATTTTCCACGCGTCGTAAAATGGCTTTTCCGCCTTTCACTTGCAACGACAGAAAAAAACTGTAAAAGAATGCTCACAGGGTATTGATCCGTCCATCTTTCGTCTGCCCGCTTGAAATGTCGCCTCCGGCCACTCCGAGGCGCTTCAAATCCCAGTTGAAAGAAGTCCATTCACAAACTTGCTCCGTGCCGAAAAGAAAATGTGTCTACGATTACACTTTCTCATTAGTGCTTTTGAACGTTACAAAACTTAGAAGCCTCTACTAACACGGGTGTGGGGCATGCTCGGACGTTTCCTCGTTGTGGGTGACGGCCAGGTCACGTTAACCGCGAGTTTCCCCAGCCCTATACGTAGACGCTCACACCAGGAGCTAGCCACATACAGTTCCGCTGTTAAACTTGTAAAGGGTTTCGGCTTACCATTCACACTTAGCTGCGCAAAAAAAAAACGAGGACCAAAGCGAACAAGAAGACACAACACAAGCGCAGACTATCAACTGAATTTTTATTCACGAAAGGGAAGCTTTTAAAAGCGTTAGAAAATACAAAATCGAAACACAACAATCACTACCACGCGTGCAAAGGAAACCTATGACATATCATTCCTGCTTGAAATACGAACACAACAACAGGATAACAAATGCAATCACATCAAGCCAACCCCCCGTACTGTCTGCTCGTGCTCAATAAACTGCGCAGAAAAGGAACCTCCTTTTCCTGCAGGCTGACCGACTGTGATGCGCACAGAGCTGCGTAGACGGCCGGCGTTGTTGGAAACGTCGACAGGTGTGCTTGGCGAGTGCTCGAAAAATTTGCCAGGAACACGAGCAGTGGCAACAGACGTGAGCTCTGCTGCACATGTGGAACAGTCATTGCGAAGGGCAGTGCGTAGGCCAAGCAGGACCCAAGGGTAGGCGCTCAATCGAGTGTGAAGGGAGAACCAGCGCTATAAGCGAAGCCTTCAGTTGCCGAGGAAAGCCGTCGACCTTAGAAAATCTGGTGGTAAAAGATCGTCTTGATGTTATGGACGGGTAGGTTGGCGAATAATGCGAAGTCGAAATAACGACCACGGTCAGAAGTAATGGCGGAACGAGCACCACATCACCAGTTATCACCACGTGACGGCCGCCTACAACATGAAAAGCGTCGCGCATGGACGAAGCGTCAGTAAGCCGGTTTAAGCGGTCACGGGTGGCGCTGCGCTACCTTGTCTGACGTCACGCCTGGAAAGGAGGAAATGTCTTATCGCCGAGGAAAATGCTTTTATATGTCAAGGATTAATCACCGCAGTCGTGGCGTAGTGGCTAAGACGCCCGTCTCGGCTGCGGGAGGTGGGGTGTTCGACCCCCACCGCCGGTCACTCGCTGGTTAAAAACTGAGTACAAGTGCCTGTGGACTGTGCACTTGGGAAGCTCCGCTGCATGGCGGTGCACACAGCGGGCTCGGTTGCAAGCCTGAGCCTGTGTATAAGTGTCACAAGCCTTAATTAAACAAAAAATCGTGGAGCTTTCTTTTTTCTCTTTTTTTTTCAACGCGCTCTGTGGTTAGAGAAACAAGTGATTTTTTTTTTTTTGCAGCTTACCCCAAAGATTACCGCCCATGATTTTTATGGTTTCAGTTCCATATGATTTTGCCCATGGCGTGGGAAGGTGTAGCCCCCATTTCTGAAACTAATATACCGCCAGCGCCAAGAGACGTTTTAGTACACCGCAGCTGAAGGTCCTGTAACAACATTCAATTTTGCTATCAGTGTGACTGACAGGCGCAACACATTTTTTTTCGCGCCTTTTGCCTGACATGTATCTTCCTGGTACTGTCGGTCAGCAGAATTGATACATGGCGGACATTTCTGCCCCATGTCTTTTTGCCGCCTCTCCCTTTTGTCCCCTTTATTTGTAAATGCCCTAAGCGTTATTTATTATTTTTCTTTTTTTCCTTCCCCATTCATTGCCGAATGGATGACGGCGAAAAAAAAGAGCTTCACGGCATGACCAGGGTGCTTGTTTCCCATTTGCGGAACATGCTGAGTGTGTCGCATGTAATTTCACATGTCTGATTTTGGCAAAGCATATATGTTGGTAGCGATAGTCAAAAATTACTCAGTGAGCACTGGATGACTTCGCCGAGTGTGTCATGTCAGTATAACGTAACCGTGTCATCAGATGTCGAAATTAAAGCTTGGCTTATGACTTTTTCGAAAGTTTTGTAATAACTGAACAGTTATTATGTATGTTATCGCGGAGGTCTCCGTCTTAGCCGGGCCGTTTTCTCGGCAATACATGTAGTGAGGCTCAGGGCAGGCGAACACTACATGTTGTTTTTCCTGCATTGCTATGGCAAATAGGCAATTAAGCGAAATGTCTGCCATTATGAAGAAAGGATTGCGAAGCATGAAGTTGACATTTCTTGAAGCAATTGCAGGCAGAGGAAGCAGGGAGTCTTGTCCCTTCACCGCCCCTCTTTCCAAGGGTCTATGCGGTAAAGCCGCAGTGTTTAAAGGCACCAGTTCAGTCCTGCGGCAGCATTTTGTGCTCGCTCAGTACACATTTGTTTCACTCTGTGCTTCTGAAACTTAAGTTCATTTTATTTTTACCTATACAGCTGCTGACGTTAGGAAGCAATGTGTCAGCTATTTCCTCTAACCTGGCATTGACTGCGAGCCGTGGCCTACCTAATGCGCCGCTCAGAGAAGTAGTGTGGCAGCGGGAAGAGCGCTAGTCATTGGAGCGCCTGTCTTGTAGAAAAAAAAGTACAATAGATGATAACACCTTTTTTTTAATTCCACAAGTGAATATACAGCCGAAGTTCGCAAGTGGAGGAAAAAAGAAACGCTGGAAATGTTCGAAGGGTGACATCGTGTTAAGGGTGCCATTCGAGCGATGGCATATACAAAATGTTTGAAAAATAAATACCGCATTTTCGCAGCAAAAAAGCAGCGATTACACGAGACAAAGAAGTGTGGGGATGCGACGCGTTTGCCGCCGTCTCTGATTTAAAGAGAAACTGCATAGGTTTTAGAAATACACGAGCTTGAGAGGGAAGAATGTGTGAAACTTGCAGGTAAAGCATGCGATGTCTTTTTGGTTTAGCGCTTGAAATAGTGAAGTAGTCCCTGATTCAAATCCGGACGACCTTTAAGGTTCTCCGCAGCGCCCAACGCCAAGTTGGGGGGGGGGGGGCGCATGATGACGTCATCGAAGGTATCGGTATACATTTCCAACGCGCAAACGCCTGCTTTGAAGGAAAAAAAGGAACGCCATCGAAGGCAAACCCTGCCGAGAGTTGATTGGCAGCGTCTAACGAGTCAGGGCAGGGTGTGGCTGACGACAGTGGTAATTTAAGGCAGACCTTCCGTGACGTCACGCTGAACTTACGTGCACACCTCCAGTGCATTGAGCAGAAGCGCAAAATTCAATCGTCCATTACGTAACTACTTCAAATGCTAGTGCAAAAACACTTGGCATGCTTGACGTAAAACCTATTTAGATTCGAATCCTTGAATATCGCGAAATTCTCAAAAAAGTGCTGCAGTTGCCCTTTAAGCGCTGTTTTTCGCCACAAATTCTGGCATTAACCAGCAACACTTTTTACCTTGTTAATTCACGTTCTTGCCCATTTTCCACGCGTCGTAAAATGGCTTTTCCGCCTTTCACTTGCAACGAAAGAAAAAAACTGTAAAAGAATGCTCACAGGGTATTGATCCGTCCATCTTTCGTCTGCCCGCTTGAAATGTCGGCTCCGGCCACTCCGAGGCGCTTCAAATCCCAGTTGAAAGAAGTCCATTCACAAACTTGCTCCGTGCCGAAAAGAAAATGTGTCTACGATTACACTTTCTGATTAGTGCTTTTGAACGTTACAAAACTTAGAAGCCTCTACTAACACGGGTGTGGGGCATGCTCGGACGTTTCCTCGTTGTGGGTGACGGCCAGGTCACGTTAACCGCGAGTTTCCCCAGCCCTATACGTAGACGCTCACACCAGGAGCTAGCCACATACAGTTCCGCTGTTAAACTTGTAAAGGGTTTCGGCTTACCATTCACACTTAGCTGCGCAAAAAAAAAACGAGGACCAAAGCGAACAAGAAGACACAACACAAGCGCAGACTATCAACTGAATTTTTATTCACGAAAGGGAAGCTTTTAAAAGCGTTAGAAAATACAAAATCGAAACACAACAATCACTACCACGCGTGCAAAGGAAACCTATGACATATCATTCCTGCTTGAAATACGAACACAACAACAGGATAACAAATGCAATCACATCAAGCCAACCCCCCGTACTGTCTGCTCGTGCTCAATAAACTGCGCAGAAAAGGAACCTCCTTTTCCTGCAGGCTGACCGACTGTGATGCGCACAGAGCTGCGTAGACGGCCGGCGTTGTTGGAAACGTCGACAGGTGTGCTTGGCGAGTGCTCGAAAAATTTGCCAGGAACAGGAGCAGTGGCAACAGACGTGAGCTCTGCTGCACATGTGGAACAGTCATTGCGAAGTGCAGTGCGTAGGCCAAGCAGGACCCAAGGGTAGGCGCTCAATCCAGTGTGAAGGGAGAACCAGCGCTATAAGCGAAGCCTTCAGTTGCCGAGGAAAGCCGTCGACCTTAGAAAATCTGGTGGTAAAAGATCGTCTTGATGTTATGGACGGGTAGGTTGGCGAATAATGCGAAGTCGAAATGACGACCACGGTCAGAAGTAATGGCGGAACGAGCACCACATCACCAGTTATCACCACGTGACGGCCGCCTACAACATGAAAAGCGTCGCGCATGGACGAAGCGTCAGTAAGCCGGTTTAAGCGGTCACGGGCGGCGCTGCGCTAGCTTGTCTGACGTCACGCCTGGAAAGGAGGAAATGTCTTATCGCCGAGGAAAATGCTTTTATATGTCAAGGATTAATCACCGCAGTCGTGGCGTAGTCATTCTGCTTCCGGCGGCCGAGCTGAACGGATCGCAGGGTCATGGGCTCCAGCGGAGCAGCGATAGCGGCCTTTGACGGCCGCGGAAACAGGATCGATGACTGCGGTGATAAGGATTACCAGATTATTTTGCCGACACTGCCAACAGGACGTGTTGTTTTCAACACCGTTTTTCTTCACGGCGACGTGCGAGCGAGGCCGTTCCGGGTCGAGGATTTCCGGGACGCCCTGGCCGAGACCGGTATGCTCCCCGACGTGGTCGCGTTGGGGGCGTACCAAATCAACCACGTGTGGGCGGTTACCCTGCGGAACACGGAGGCAGCAAAGAAGTTGCTCGCCTTCAACGAGCTGCAAGTTAAGAAACGCCGCTGCCTCATTATCGACCCGGAAGACCAGCAGGTAAAGCTGCGGCTACACTGGATGCTTCACGGTGTGTCCGACGACGGCATCCGGACGGCATTCGCGGCGTTTGGCAAAGTGACCGACGTTACGCGTGAGTGGTGGCGGATACAAGGCGTCAATGACAAGAGCTCAACGACAAGAACGGTCCTACTGAAGTTGAAGCCCGGCTTGAAAGTGGATGACCTGCCACACCAGGTACGTGCGCCGGAGAGTTGGCTCTTGTCGTAGCGCCTGGGCGTCCAATGCAGTGCTTGCGCTGCCATGGTACAGGCCACGTGCGGCGTGAATGCAAGGTTCCCCGCTGTACGAAATGCCGGCGGTACGGCCACGCGGATAATGAGTGTGTCCTTACTTACGCGGTGGCTACGGGCGGGGCGTCGAAAGACGACTCTGCGGAACTCCTGATGGATGTAGTCGAGGCTGAAGAATCTGCGAAAGGCATAGAGGAACCCGAAACGCAAGCAGGATTGACGGGCTCTTCGGGACCCTCCAGCAGCGATGCCGGACGCAAGCCTGAAGGGGCAGAACCTACTAGAAAGGAGACGAAGGCGTCGAGCGGTGAAGTAAGCGTGCCAGCGTTCCAAGAAACCGAGCCAGCGTCTCTGACCGAGGAGAACCTTGACCAGAGCGGCGCCCGCACGACCGGCGTCCCTGCCCCAGCGAAGCGGCCACACGCCCAGACCGGAACCGAAGACGACAAGGCGGAAGCCCCCAGCGTCGAAGAGCCGCCGGCAAAAACGACCCAAGGACGGCGGTCGTCCATCCGGCTACGATCAAATGTGTCGACGGAGAGGAGAGCCCTTGACAAGCCGCCCCCGCTGCCAGGCCTGGCACCAGCACCGGATGGCTCCGGTGTCAATGATGTCGTCTAGCCAAGCGCTAGACGTGAAGGGTAAGCACCATGTCCCCGGCCTCTTTCTTCTGCATTAAAATGGCTCATGCGTTCCCCATGAAAGTCGGTACACTTAATGCCAGGGGACTGGCAAGTAAGAAGAAGCAGAGCCAGGTGTACCGCCTTTTAACTGAGCACGACATTGACGTCCTGGCAGTGCAGGAAACGAAAATTGACGGGGAAGAGGAGACCGGGGACATGGTGAGACGTTTCACGTCTAGGTTTTTTGCAGTTGTCGCCCACGCTGTAGGAACGTCTGCGGGTTGTGTCATCTTTGTAAAGAATGTACCGGGACTTGAGGTTCAGGCATATACGGCGTGTCCTTCGGGTCGATTTGTTTTGGTTGACCTCCTGTACGACAAAATATATTGGCGCATCATTTGTGTGTACGCCCCAAATGCGGTGGATGAGAGGACAGCGTTTTGTCAACGCGTACAAAAGCACTTCAGTTGTGAGAAATGCCTGATCGTAATGGGTGACTTGAATTGCGTCCTGAGAGGCTGTGACAAAACCAGTGCAACGGCATTTAGGGACAGAAGCACTGAAGTACTCTCAGAAATTATAGACACGTGCAACCTCGATGATGTGGCCGAGTGTTTAGAAGGCGAGCGTTGTGTGAGACTCACCCATTTTCAACGGTCAAGCCATGCACGGCTAGATCGCATTTATGTGTCACCGAACGTTATTTCAAAATGCAGTAGCTACAATGTAGTACCGGTATCATTTTCGGATCATTGTTTAGTGAAGTGTGGGATAGGGACAAAGAAACGAGGAAATCAGTTTTCTTGGGAGATGTGGAAATTAAATAATAAGCTCATTACAGACGACATCTTTAGCAGGAAAGTCAACGAAGAAATCAGTAAATTAAAGCCGAGCGGGGAACTGAAAGTATGGCAGCAGTGGGAACTTTGCAAACAACAAATAAAAATAGCAGCAATCGAAAGGTCAAGCTGCATACGACAAGAGGAGAAGCGTGAGGAGGACAATTTAAGATCTTTACTAGCTAGACTTCTCGAAAGAGAAAGCGAAGAGCCTGGAAAATGGATGGATGACATTAGGAAAATAAAAAATAAGATTGAACTCTTTGAAGAAGAACGCTATCGTGGCGCACTGGTGCGGGCTAGGGCGCAAGATATAGCTGATGGGGAGACACCTTCAAAACGAGCGCGAGGAATGGAAAAAACGCATGCTCAACGAAACCACATTGAACAGATTGAATGGGGCGGGGCGTTATCTGGAGAAAGCGGGCATATCCAGCAGGCATTTCTTGAATATTATCAGGCGCTGTTTGCAAAGCAAGAAGTGGATGTGAGCGCATTCAAGGAAAAGTTTCTTGGTGCTTTGCCGCGATTAGATGACGAACAGAAAGAAAGGCTGGAGCTGTCGATAACTGCGTCGGAGGTCGAGCAAGCGATAGAAAATTTGAACCTGGGAAAATCTCCTGGACCTGATGGGTTTAGCGCCGCTTTTTACAAAGCATATAAACACGAAATAGTGCCAGTACTGACAGCAGTTTTTAACGAAGCCTACAAAGAAAATGAATTGCCCCCGTCTTATGGTAAATCACATACAGTGCTAATCCCTAAATCCGATGACGCAGAGAAGTTAAAGCAGGTCACAGCATATCGTCCTATCGCCCTCACAAACGTGGATTATAAAGTTTTCATGAAGATTTTAGCCCGTAGACTATAGTCAGTAATTCAGGATATAGTCGGTCCCCACCAGACGTGTGGGATCAAGGGACGCTCTATTGTTTCCAATATTCATAAAGCGAGGTGTGTGCTGGAATGTTGTGATTACACAAATAGCTGTGTAGCCATCCTTCAGCTAGATCTTGAGAAGGCATTCGATTGTGTTTCGCACGATATCCTGTTCTGCATACTCGACCATGTGAATTTAGGGTCCATTATTTGCGAGGGAGTGGCCTTGGCGTACCGGAGCTGCACGACAAGATTAATTGTAAATAAGAGTTTGGGGGCCCCCATTAGCCTGCAGCGTTCGGTGCGCCAGGGTTGTCCCCTCAGCCCTCTTCTATTCTGCATTTACATTGAGGCGTTGTGTTTGAATATCATGGAAAGTGAAAAAATTCGAGGATTCCAGCTACAGGCAGCAGAAGTTAATCTGCTGGCTTATGCGGATGATGTCGCGGTGTTCACAGTGAACCGGGAAGGTATAACCGAGGCCGTGGCATGCGTAAAAGAATTCACCAAGATCACCGGTAGTAAAGTGAATTGGTCAAAGTCCCTGGGGCTTTGGCACGGTGAATGGCCAACCAAGCCCGGCAATTTTGCAAACGTGTCCTGGGTGACGACCCCAGTAAAGTACTTAGGCGTCCCACTGGACGGTTATCGCGATAGCGATTCGTACTGGAAAGCACAGACGCAAGCCACGCGTGAAAAGGTGGAAAGGTGGAAAGGGCGACACCTTTCAATTTTCGCAAGGGCCACAGTGTGCAATCTGTTTTTTATGTCTAGGCTGTGGTACGTGATGCAAGTGTTGCATTGTGCAAGGATGAACGTACAGAGACTGCACCGGATCTTTGCCGTTTTTGTGTGGGCTGCGGACTGGGAACGCTGCAGCCGGACCAATTTGTTTAGGCGGGTGAAGGATGGCGGCCTGAGTCTGGGACACTTATTTCTGCGGCAGATTGTAAGCAGATTTTGTTTTGTGCGCGATGTAAGCGATCCGTTTTTGCGCACTGTGTGCCAATTAAGGCTCGGAAATGCACTGCCGAACTTTGTTGTCACAACCGAAAGTTTCTCGGGACGTATTTTTGGTTACTTTAGAGAGGTTGTCGCGAGTGTTCGATTCCTGTCTGTTCGATTTTCGTATGAATATTTATCTTCTGTTAGCAGGAAAAAGTTGTATAAAGATTTGTGCGATGTAGTTCTTCCACAACCTATGTACAGGGCCTTATACAATGGAGGCCAGGGACGCGACGTACTTAAGCGTGTGAAGGCGATGCAGGTGCCGCCAAGTGCAAAAACTTTTTTCTTTAAATTACATACCGGAACACTACCAGTAAAGGAATTCTTGGAAAGGAAGCAGTTATTTCTACCTTGGGGATCACATTGTTTAATTTGTAAACAACCAGAAACAATAGACCACGTTTTTTTGCACTGTTGGGAGGGGGTATACTTTTGGCACATCTTGCAACGGACTTTAAAAAAGGAATTTCCGCTCGACGCTCATGGTATTCGGTACTTGCCTGTAGAGAGTGAGGATGGGACACCATTCGACCTCATTATGCTAATGGGCCTTCATTGTATTTGGCGCTCCAGAATGGCAGGATATCATTGCGATCCTGATGCACGGCCAGCACGGATCTATTTTCGGGAGTGCATGCATAAGTATATTGAAGTTCAGAAACTTGCTCCTGAAGCTCCCGAGTGGCTCGAAAGAGTCGAGCCTTTGGTGACGCTTAAGGAGTTTTAATATGACGAAGCCACGCACCCCCGGGCGGATAGTGTTGTTAACTATTGCTCATTGCGCTCTGTAAGTGTATTTGTGTACTGTGGTTCTTGCCGAAGTCAGGCAATAAATAAAAAAAAAAAGCAGTCGTGGCGTAGTGGCTAAGACGCCCGTCTCGGCTGCGGGAGGTGGGGTGTTCGACTCCCACCGCCGGTCACTCGCTGGTTAAAAACTGAGTACAAGTGCCTGTGGACTGTGCACTTGGGAAGCTCCGCTGCATGGCGGTGCACACAGCGGGCTCGGTTGCAAACCTGAGCCCGTGTATAAGTGTCACAAGCCTTAATTAAACAAAAAATCGTGGAGCTTTCTTTTTTCTCTTTTTTTTCAACGCGCTCTGTGGTTAGAGAAACAAGTGATTTTTTTTTGTTGCAGCTTACCCCAAAGATTACCGCCCATAATTTTTATGGTTTCAGTTCCATATGATTTTGCCCATGGCGTGGGAAGGTGTAGCCCCCATTTCTGAAACTAATATACCGCCAGCGCCAAGAGACGTTTTAGTACACCGCAGCTGAAGGTCCTGTAACAACATTCAATTTTGCTATCAGTGTGACTGACAGGCGCAACACATTTTTTTTCGCGCCTTTTGCCTGACATGTATCTTCCTGGTACTGTCGGTCAGCAGAATTGATACATGGCGGACATTTCTGCCCCATGTCTTTTTGCCGCCTCTCCCTTTTGTCCCCTTTATTTGTAAATGTCCTAAGCGTTATTTCTTATTTTTCTTTTTTTCCTTCCCCATTCATTGCCGAATGGATGACGGCGAAAAAAAGAGCTTCACGGCATGACCAGGGTGCTTCTTTCCCATTTGCGGAACATGCTGAGTGTGTCGCATGTAATTTCACAGGTCTGATTTTGGCAAAGCATATATGTTGGTAGCGATAGTCAAAAATTACTCAGTGAGCACTGGAGGACTTCGCCGAGTGTGTCATGTCAGTATAACGTAACCGTGACATCAGATGTCGAAATTAAAGCTTGGCTTATGACTTTTTCGAAAGTTTTGTAATAACTGAACAGTTATTATGCATGTTATCGCGGAGGTCTCCGTCTTAGCCGGGCCGTTTTCTCGGCAATACATGTAGTGAGGCTCAGGGCAGGCGAACACTACATGTTGTTTTTCCTGCATTGCTATGGCAAATAGGCAATTAAGCGAAATGTCTGCCATTATGAAGAAAGGATTGCGAAGCATGAAGTTGACATTTCTTGAAGCAATTGCAGGCAGAGGAAGCAGGGAGTCTTATCCCTTCACCGCCCCTCTTTCCAAGGGTCTATGCGGTAAAGCCGCAGTGTTTAAAGGCACCAGTTCAGTCCTGCGGCAGCATTTTGTGCTCGCTCAGTACACATTTGTTTCACTCTGTGCTTCTGAAACTTAAGTTCATTTTATTTTTACCTATACAGCTGCCGACGTTAGGAAGCAATGTGTCAGCTATTTCCTCTAACCTGGCATTGACTGCGAGCCGTGGCCTACCTAATGCGCCGCTCAGAGAAGTAGTGTGGCAGCGGGAAGAGCGCTAGTCATTGGAGCGCCTGTCTTGTAGAAAAAAAAGTACAATAGATGATAACACCTTTTTTTTTAATTCCACAAGTGAATATACAGCCGAAGTTCGCAAGTGGAGGAAAAAAGAAACGCTGGAAATGTTCGAAGGGTGACATCGTGTTAAGGGTGCCATTCGAGCGATGGCATATACAAAATGTTTGAAAAATAAATACCGCATTTTCGCAGCAAAAAAGCCGCGCTTACACGAGACAAAGAAGTGTGGGGATGCGACGCGTTTGCCGCCGCATCTGATTTAAAGAGAAACTGCATAGCTTTTAGAAATACACGAGCTTGAGAGGGTAGAATGTGTGAAACTTGCAGGTAAAGCATGCGAAGTCTTTTTGGTTTAGCGCTTGAAATAGTGAAGTAGTCCCTGATTCAAATCCGGACGACCTTTAAGGTTCTCCGCAGCGCACAACGCCAAGTTGGGGGGGGGGGGGGGCGCATGATGACGTAATCGAAGGTATCGGTATACATTTCCAACGCGCAAACGCCTGCTTTGAAGAAAAAAAAGGAACGCCATCGAAGGCAAACCCTGCCGAGAGTTGATTGGCAGCGTCTAACGAGTCAGGGCAGGGTGTGGCTTACGACAGTGGTAATTTAAGGCAGACCTTCCGTGACGTCACGCTGAACTTACGTGCACACCTCCAGTGCATTGAGCAGAAGCGCAAAATTCAATCGTCCATTACGTAACTACTTCAAATGCTAGTGCAAAAACACTTGGCATGCTTCACGTAAAGCCTATTTAGATTCGAATCCTTGAATATCGCGAAATTCTCAAAAAAGTGCTGCAGTTGCCCTTTAAGCGCTGTTTTTCGCCACAAGATCTGGCATTAACCAGCAACACTTTTTACCTCGTTAATTCACGTTCTTGCCCATTTTCCACGCGTCGTAAAATGGCTTTTCCGCCTTTCACTTGCAACGGCAGAAAAAAACTGTAAAAGAATGCCCACATGGTATTGATCCGTCCATCTTTCGTCTGCCCGCTTGAAATGTCGCCTCCGGCCACTCCGAGGCGCTTCAAATCCCAGTTGAAAGAAATCCATTCACAAACTTGCTCCGTGCCGAAAAGAAAATGTCTCTACGATTACACCTTCTCATTAGTGCTTTTGAACGTTACAAAACATAGAAGCCTCTACTAACACGGGTGTGGGGCATGCTCGGACGTTTCCTCGTTGTGGGTGACGGCCAGGTCACGTTAACCGCGAGTTTCCCCAGCCCTGTACGTAGACGCTCACACCAGGAGCTAGCCACATACAGTTCCGCTGTTAAACTTGTAAAGGGTTTCGGCTTACCATTCACACTTAGCTGCGCAAAAAAAAACGAGGACCAAAGCGAACAAGAAGACACAACACAAGCGCAGACTATCAACTGAATTTTTATTCACGAAAGGGAAGCTTTTAAAAGCGTTGGAAAATACAAAATCGAAACACAACAATCACTACCACGCGTGCAAAGGAAACCTATGACATATCATTCCTGCTTGAAATACGAACACAACAGGATAACAAATGCAATCACATCAAGCCAACCCCCCGTACTGTCTGCTCGTGCTCAATAAACTGCGCAGAAAAGGAACCTCCTTTTACTGCAGGCTGACCGACTGTGATGCGCACAGAGCTGCGTAGACGGCCGGCGTTGTTGGAAACGTCGACAGGTGTGCTTGGCGAGTGCTCGAAAAATTTGCCAGGAACACGAGCAGTGGCAACAGACGTGAGCTCTGCTGCACATGTGGAACAGTCATTGCGAAGTGCAGTGCGTAGGCCAAGCAGGACCCAAGGGTAGGCGCTCAATCCAGTGTGAAGGGAGAACGAGCGCTATAAGCGAAGCCTTCAGTTGCCGAGGAAAGCCGTCGACCTTAGAAAATCTGGTGGTAAAAGATCGTCTTGATGTTATGGACGGGTAGGTTGGCGAATAATGCGAAGTCGAAATGACGACCACGGTCAGAAGTAATGGCGGAACGAGCACCACATCACCAGTTATCACCACGTGACGGCCGCCTACAACATGAAAAGCGTCGCGCATGGACGAAGCGTCAGTAAGCCGGTTTAAGCGGTCACGGGTGGCGCTGCGCTAGCTTGTCTGACGTCACGCCTGGAAAGGAGGAAATGTCTTATCGCCGAGGAAAATGCTTTTATATGTCAAGGATTAATCACCGCAGTCGTGGCGTAGTGGCTAAGACGCCCGTCTCGGCTGCGGGAGGTGGGGTGTTCGACTCCCACCGCCGGTCACTCGCTGGTTAAAAACTGAGTACAAGTGCCTGTGGACTGTGCACTTGGGAAGCTCCGCTGCATGGCGGTGCACACAGCGGGCTCGGTTGCAAACCTGAGCCTGTGTATAAGTGTCACAAGCCTTAATTAAACAAAAAATCGTGGAGCTTTCTTTTTCTCTTTTTTTTTCAACTCGCTCTGTGGTTAGAGAAACAAGTGATTTTTTTTTTTTGCAGCTTGCCCCAAAGATTACCGCCCATGATTTTTATGGTTTCAGTTCCATATGATTTTGCCCATAGCGTGGGAAGGTGTAGCCCCCATTTCTGAAACTAATATACCGCCAGCGCCAAGAGACGTTTTAGTACACCGCAGCTGAAGGTCCTGTAACAACATTCAATTTTGCTATCAGTGTGACTGACAGGCGCAACACATTTTTTTTCGCGCCTTTTGCCTGACATGTATCTTCCTGGTACTGTCGGTCAGCAGAATTGATACATGGCGGACATTTCTGCCCCATGTCTTTTTGCCGCCTCTCCCTTTTGTCCCCTTTATTTGTAAATGTCCTAAGCGTTATTTATTATTTTTCTTTTTTTCCTTCCCCATTCATTGCCGAATGGATGACGGCGAAAAAAAAGAGCTTCACGGCATGACCAGGGTGCTTGTTTCCCATTTGCGGAACATGCTGAGTGTGTCGCATGTAATTTCACATGTCTGATTTTGGCAAAGCATATATGTTGGTAGCGATAGTCAAAAATTACTCAGTTAGCACTGGATGACTTCGCCGAGTGTGTCATGTCAGTATAACGTAACCGTGACATCAGATGTCGAAATTAAAGCTTGGCTTATGACTTTTTCGAAAGTTTTGTAATAACTGAACAGTTATTATGTATGTTATCGCGGAGGTCTCCGTCTTAGCCGGGCCGTTTTCTCGGCAATACATGTAGTGAGGCTCAGGGCAGGCGAACACTACATGTTGTTTTTCCTGCATTGCTATGGCAAATAGGCAATTAAGCGAAATGTCTGCCATTATGAAGAAAGGATTGCGAAGCATGAAGTTGACATTTCTTGAAGCAATTGCAGGCAGAGGAAGCAGGGATTCTTGTCCCTTCACCGCCCCTCTTTCCAAGGGTCTATGCGGTAAAGCCGCAGTGTTTAAAGGCACCAGTTCAGTCCTGCGGCAGCATTTTGTGCTCGCTCAGTACACATTTGTTTCACTGTGTGCTTCTGAAACTGAAGTTCATTTTATTTTTACCTGTACAGCTGCTGACGTTAGGAAGCAATGTGTCAGCTATTTCCTCTAACCTGGCATTGACTGCGAGCCGTGGCCTACCTAATGCGCCGCTCAGAGAAGTAGTGTGGCAGCGGGAAGAGCGCTAGTCATTGGAGCGCCTGTCTTGTAGAAAAAAAAGTACAATAGATGATAACACCTTTTTTTTTTAATTCCACAAGTGAATATACAGCCGAAGTTCGCAAGTGGAGGAAAAAAGAAACGCTGGAAATGTTCGAAGGGTGACATCGTGTTAAGGGTGCCATTCGAGCGATGGCATATACAAAATGTTTGAAAAATAAATACCGCATTTTCGCAGCAAAAAAGCAGCGCTTACACGAGACAAAGAAGTGTGGGGATGCGACGCGTTTGCCGCCGCCTCTGATTTAAAGAGAAACTGCATAGGTTTTAGAAACACACGAGCTTGAGAGGGTAGAATGTGTGAAACTTGCAGGTAAAGCATGCGAAGTCTTTTTGGTTTAGCGCTTGAAATAGTGAAGTAGTCCCTGATTCAAATCCGGACGACCTTTAAGGTTCTCCGCAGCGCACAACGCCAAGATGGGGGGAGGGGGCGCATGATGACGTCATCGAAGGTATCGGTATACATTTCCAACGCGCAAACGCCTGCTTTGAAGGAAAAAAAGGAACGCCATCGAAGGCAAACCCTGCCGAGAGTTGATTGGCAGCGTCTAACGAGTCAGGGCAGGGTGTGGCTGACGACAGTGGTAATTTAAGGCAGACCTTCCGTGACGTCACGCTGAACTTACGTGCACACCTCCAGTGCATTGAGCAGAAGCGCAAAATTCAATCGTCCATTACGTAACTACTTCAAATGCTAGTGCAAAAACACTTGGCATGCTTCACGTAAAGCCTATTTAGATTCGAATCCTTGAATATCGCGAAATTCTCAGAAAAGTGCTGCAGTTGCCCTTTAAGCGCTGTTTTTCGCCACAAGATCTGGCATTAACCAGCAACACTTTTTACCTTGTTAATGCACGTTCTTGCCCATTTTCCACGCGTCGTAAAATGGCTTTTCCGCCTTTCACTTGCAACGACAGAAAAAAACTGTAAAAGAATGCTCACAGGGTATTGATCCGTCCATCTTTCGTCTGCCCGCTTGAAATGTCGCCTCCGGCCACTCCGAGGCGCTTCAAATCCCAGTTGAAAGAAGTCCATTCACAAACTTGCTCCGTGCCGAAAAGAAAATGTCTCTACGATTACACTTTCTCATTAGTGCTTTTGAACGTTACAAAACTTAGAAGCCTCTACTAACACGGGTGTGGGGCATGCTCGGACGTTTCCTCGTTGTGGGTGACGGCCAGGTCACGTTAACCGCGAGTTTCCCCAGCCCTATACGTAGACGCTCACACCAGGAGCTAGCCACATACAGTTCCGCTGTTAAACTTGTAATGGGTTTCGGCTTACCATTCACACTTAGCTGCGCAAAAAGAAACGAGGACCAAAGCGAACAAGAAGACACAACACAAGCGCAGACTATCAACAGAATTTTTATTCACGAAAGGGAAGCTTTTAAAAGCGTTAGAAAATACAAAATCGAAACACAACAATCACTATCACGCGTGCAAAGGAAACCTATGACATATCATTCCTGCTTGAAATACGAACACAACAACAGGATAACAAATGCAATCACATCAAGCCAACCCCCCGTACTGTCTGCTCGTACTCAATAAACTGCGCAGAAAAGGAACCTCCTTTTCCTGCAGGCTGACCGACTGTGATGCGCACAGAGCTGCGTAGACGGCCGGCGTTGTTGGAAACGTCGACAGGTGTGCTTGGCGAGTGCTCGAAAAATTTGCCAGGAACACGAGCAGTGGCAACAGACGTGAGCTCTGCTGCACATGTGGAGCAGTCATTGCGAAGTGCAGTGCGTAGGCCAAGCAGGACCCAAGGGTAGGCGCTCAATCCAGTGTGAAGGGAGAACCAGCGCTATAAGCGAAGCCTTCAGTTGCCGAGGAAAGCCGTCGACCTTAGAAAATCTGGTGGTAAAAGATCGTCTTGATGTTATGGACGGGTAGGTTGGCGAATAATGCGAAGTCGAAATGACGACCACGGTCAGAAGTAATGGCGGAACGAGCACCACATCACCAGTTATCACCACGTGACGGCCGCCTACAACATGAAAAGCGTCGCGCATGGACGAAGCGTCAGTAAGCCGGTTTAAGCGGTCACGGGTGGCGCTGCGCTAGCTTGTCTGACGTCACGCCTGGAAAGGAGGAAATGTCTTATCGCCGAGGAAAATGCTTTTATATGTCAAGGATTAATCACTGCAGTCGTGGCGTAGTCATTCTACTTCCGGCCACTGGCGTGTACGGACGCAGGATCATGAGCTCCCAGGGAGCGGCGACGGCGGCCATCGATGGCCGCGGAAACAGGTTCAGCGCCGAAGACAAGGAGTATGAGATCTTTTTGCCTACCCTGCCCACCGGACGTGTTGTTCTAAACACAGTTTTTTGCACGGAGATGTGCGTGTGAGACCTTACAGGGTCGAAGACTTCAGGGACGACCTCGCCAACACTGGTGCGCTCCCCGACGTCGTGGCGTTGGGGGCGTACCAGGTAAATCACGTGTGGGCGGTAACCTTCAGCAGCCCAGAAGCCGCGAAGAAATTAGCCGCCTTGAAGGAGCTTGAGGTAAAGGGACGCCGGTGCATTGTTTTCGACCCGGAGGATCAGCAGGTAAAGCTGCGCCTGCATTGGATGCTGCACGGCGTCGCCGATGACGACATCCGGACTGCTTTCGCGGCGTTCGGAAACGTGACCGAGGTGACGCGGGAGCGTTGGCGCGTTCAAGGAATGAAAGAGAAGGGATCCACCACGAGAACAGTGCTGCTCAAGTTGAAGCCAGGTATGAAGGTGGACGATCTGCCCCACCAGGTTCGAGTCGCCGGCGAGTTAGCTCTCGTGGTGGTGCCCGGGCGGCCGATGCAGTGCCTGCGTTGCCACGGCGCGGGTCACGTTCGTCGCGACTGCAAGGTTCCCAGGTGCTCCAAGTGCAGGCGCTACGGACACGCGGACGAGGACTGCGTCCGTACCTACGCGTCTGCGACCGGGCTCGGAGGTAAAGGAGACAGCGCGGAGCTGATGGATGTCGCGGAGGCTGAGGACGCAGCGAGGGGTACCGACGAGTTGGGCAACCTCCCTGTGTCGCTGGACACGTCGGCGACTTCAAGCGGCGACGCCCCCCTTGCCAGTGCACCAGGACTCCAGCCACCAACGGGAGACTCGCCTCAGTCAAAGGAGGCGACTTCGGGGGATGCAAAAAGCCTACCAGTGCCCATGGACTTTGTAGCGAAGGAGCCTACCGAGGGTCATCGGCAGAACACCGGTGGCCGTGCGACCACTGTGGCTACGCCTGGGAAGCGTCCCCATGGAGACACCAGCCCCGACGGCGACAAGGAGGCGGCGCCCAGCGTAGAGGAACCACCAGCAAAGACGCCTCAAGCAAGGCGGGCCAGTTTTCGGCCACGCCCTAACCTTGCGAGCGAGAAGCGCGCCGGCGACAAGGCGCCTCCCGAGCTGGGCCAGGTGCACGCTCAGGATGACGCCGGCGGCGATGGCGGCGGTGGCGTCTAGCCATGTGCTGGACGCGAGAGGTAAGCACCACGCTTTCGGTCTCTTCTTCTTATGTAGAAATGGCTCCTGCATCTCCGCTGAAAGTCGCCTCCCTGAATGTTAGAGGTCTGGCAGGAAAGAGAAAGCAAGGCCAGCTCTTTCGGCTTTTAACGGAGCACGGCATAGATGTACTGGCTGTGCAGGAGACGAAAGTAGACGGCGAAGAAGAGACCGGGAGCATGGTGCAACGTTTCACGTCCTCTTTTTTTGCTGTAGTCAGCCACGCTGTAGGCACATCGGCTGGCTGTGTTCTTTTTCTAAAGAAGTTGCCGGGGCTAGAAGTGCAAGCTCATTTCTCTTGTATGTCGGGCCGGTGTGTTTTCCTTGACTTTCGATTGAATAACGTCGAGTGGCGGATTATTTGTCTGTACGCGCCTAATGAAGCAGAAGAAAGGGCGCGTTTTTTTTATAGCATCGAAGAGCGCCTTCGTAGTGACAGACAGCTGATCGTCCTGGGCGATTTTAATTGTGTTCTTAGTGCGCGAGATAAGACAAGCCCTCGACCCTTTAGAGATGCCAGCACACAAGTGTTATCGCTAATGGTTGAGAAATGGAACATGGAAGATGTGGCAGAGTGTCTTGAGGGAACGCGTGCAGTAAAGCTCACACACTTTCAGGGTTCTAGCCATGCACGGCTGGACCGCATTTATGCTTCCGTCGATGTCTTACCTGAGTGTCATAGTTACGATGTTGTGCCAGTATCTTTTTCAGACCACTGTTTAGTTAAATGTTGTTTTGGGATGGTAAAGAGAGGGAATTCTTTTTCGTGGTAAATGTGGAAATTCAATAATAAACTCTTGCAGGACGATCTGTATACCAGCATAGTAAAAGATGAAATTGCAAAAATAGGCCCCGGTAAAAATATGCACATATGGCAACAGTGGGAGCTGTGTAAAGAAACTATAAAAATTAAAGCAATAGAGAGGGCTTCCTGTATACGGTTTCAAGAAAAACAGAAAGAGACAGAGTTAAAGAAGCTGCTCCATAGGCTGCTTCAACAGGAATCTCTAGCGCCGGGGAAATGGACTGAAGATGTAAGGAAAACAAAGCAAAAACTAGAATTGATGGAAGAAGAACGGTATCGGGGAGCGTTAGTAAGGGCAAGGGCAGAAGACATAGCTGCTGGGGAGACGCCATCAAAACGAGCGCTAGGGTTGGAAAAGGCAAACGCTGAAAGAAACCACATCGACAAAATAGAATGGGGCGGTGTCTTGTCGGCGGACAACGACCACATAAAAGCAGCTTTCAACGAGCATTACCAAGCGCTCTTCGCTTCCCACGTGGTAGACACTATCACGTTTAAAGATAAGTTTCTGGCGGCGATGCCGCGTCTCGGTGATGACGTAAAAGAGAGATTAGAAATGGCTATCAGTGAAGCCGAAGTGGAGCATGCAATCGCCAGTTTAAACCCCGGTAAATCGCCGGGACCAGATGGGCTCAGCGCGCGTTTTTACAAAGAATTCAAGCACGAAATTGCCCCTATTTTGAACGTGATCTTTAACGCAGCCTACACAGTAAACGCACTGCCTCCGTCATATGGGTCATCCCACACGGTGCTCATTCCTAAAACGGATCAAATAGATAAATTGCGACTGGTTACAGCCTACAGACCCATAGCACTTACGAATGTTGAATATAAAATTTTTATGAAGGTTTTGGCTCGGAGGTTGCAGACGGTGATTAAGGATATAGTTGGGCCACACCAGACGTGTGGGATAAAAGGGAGGTCAATAATGTCCAATATTCATAAGATGCGAAGTGTGCTTGAGTGTTGTGATGACTCGAATGGTCGGGTGGCCATTCTCCAGGTCGACCTTGAGAAAGCTTTTGACTGTGTCGATCACGAAATTTTGTTTTCTATTTTGGACCATGCGAATGTTGGGTCAGTTATCCGCAAAGGCGTGGCCCTGGCGTACCGAAACTGCACGACGAGATTGATCGTAAATAAGAGTCTGGGGGCCCCCATTAGCGTGCAGCGTTCGGTGCGACAGGGCTGCCCTCTCAGCCCTCTTTTGTTTTGTATATATATTGAGACATTGTGTATTAAAATATTGAACAATGATAACGTAAAAGGGTTTAAGTTACAAGCAGCCGAGGAGAAGCTGCTGGCGTACGCGGACGATGTTGCACTTTGTACGGTTGACCATGAGAGTATAACCGAGGCGGTCAAATGTGTCCGTGAGTTCTCTCAGGTTACCGGAAGCGGGGTGAACTGGGCCAAGTGCCTTGGGTTCTGGCATGGACGGTGGCCATCGCAGCCTGACCACTTTGCAAATGTGACGTGGGCGAAAACCCCAACCAAGTACTTAGGTGTCGAGCTTGATGGTTACCGCCAAAGTGAGCAATATTGGCAAGAGCAGACCAAAGCGCTAAGGGAGAAAGCGGAGAAGTGTAAAGGTGCCAACTTATCGATTTTCGCCAGGGCTACTGTATGTAACCTTTTTTTTATCAGTAAACTTTGGTTTCTTATGCAAGTTTTGCATTGTTCGCGTGTAAACATACAGAAGCTCCACAGGATTTTCGCTGTCTTTGTTTGGGCTGCAGAATGGGAACGCTGCAGCTGAACAAATTTATTCCGTCGGGTAAAAGACGGCGGCTTGGGACTTGGACACCTCTTTTTGCGGCAAGTGGTCAATCGGTTTTTGTTTTTCCGCGACGTTTCTGACCCTTTCTTGCGCACTGTCTGCCAAGTTAGGCTGCGGCGCCTACTGCCGGAGTTTGTTGTCTCCACCGAAGAAGTTACGTGTGGTATTTTCGGCTATTACAGAGAGGTCGTCGCAAGTCTTAGATTTCTTTCAGTGCGTTTTTCTAATGAATATTTGTCCTGTGTAAAACGGAAAAAGCTGTACCACGATTTATGTGACACTGTTTTACCACAACCTTTGTATAGAGTCTTATACAGTGGAGGCCCAGGCTCGGACGTCTTAAAGAGGGTAAAGAAAATGCAGGTGCCGCCAGGAGCTAAGACCTTTTTCTTTAAATTACACACCGGAACGTTGCAAGTAAAGAAATTTTTGAGGAAAAGGATTTATTTTTACCTTGGGGTTCGCACTGTTTAATCTGTAAGCAGCCGGAAACAATAGACCATGTTTTTTTACATTGTTGGGAAGGGGTTTATTTTTGGGATGTTTTGCAACGGACTATGAAGAAAGATTTCCCCCTAGATTCGCATGGCATTCGATATTTAAGCATTGATAATGACGACGGGGTTCCATTTGATTTAATTATGCTCCTGGGTCTCCACTGTATATGGCGCTCAAGAATGCCAGGCTATCACTGTGACAGGGAAGCACGCCCTGCCCGAATTTATTTCCGAGAGTGTATGGACTGGTTTGTCGCTATACAAAAAGCGGCTGCGGAACCTCCCGAGTGGCTCTCAAGGGTAGAGCCTCTGTTGTCCTTGCGGGAGTTTTAATGTGACGAAGCCAGCCTGATGCTGGCTGAGTATGACTTTCAGTGTGTTCATTGTCTTGTATTATTGCTTTTGTGATTTGTCTGTTCTTTTTCGTGCAGTGTTGTTTTCCAAAGCCAGGAAATAAAGAAAAAAAAAGCAGTCGTGGCGTAGTGGCTAAGACGCCCGTCTCGGCTGCGGGAGGTGGGGTGTTCGACTCCCACCGCCGGTCACTCGCTGGTTAAAAACTGAGTACAAGTGCCTGTGGACTGTGCACTTGGGAAGCTCCGCTGCATGGCGGTGCACACAGCGGGCTCGGTTGCAAACCTGAGCCTGTGTATAATTGTCACAAGCCATAATTAAACAAAAAATCGTGGAGCTTTCTTTTTTCTCTTTTTTTTTCAACGCGCTCTGTGGTTAGAGAAACAAGTGATTTTTTTTTTTTTGCAGCTTACCCCAAAGATTACCGCCCATGATTTTCATGGTTTCAGTTCCATATGATTTTGCCCGTGGCGTGGGAAGGTGTAGCCCCCATTTCTGAAACTAATATACCGCCAGCGCCAAGAGACGTTTTAGTACACCGCAGCTGAAGGTCCTGTAACAACATTCAATTTTGCTATCAGTGTGACTGACAGGCGCAACACATTTTTTTTCGCGCCTTTTGCCTGACATGTATCTTCCTGGTACTGTCGGTCAGCAGAATTGATACATGGCGGACATTTCTGCCCCATGTCTTTTTGCCGCCTCTCCCTTTTGTCCCCTTTATTTGTAAATGTCCTAAGCGTTATTTATTATTTTTCTTTTTTTCCTTCCCCATTCATTGCCGAATGGATGACGGCGAAAAAAAAGAGCTTCACGGCATGACCAGGGTGCTTGTTTCCCATTTGCGGAACATGGTGAGTGTGTCGCATGTAATTTCACATGTCTGATTTTGGCAAAGCATATATGTTGGTAGCGATAGTCAAAAATTACTCAGTGAGCACTGGATGACTTCGCCGAGTGTGTCATGTCAGTATAACGTAACCGTGACATCAGATGTCGAAATTAAAGCTTGGCTTATGACTTTTTAGAAAGTTTTGTAATAACTGAACAGTTATTATGTATGTTATCGCGGAGGTCTCCGTCTTAGCCGGGCCGTTTTCTCGGCAATACATGTAGTGAGGCTCAGGGAAGGCGAACACTACATGTTGTTTTTCCTGCATTGCTATGGCAAATAGGCAATTAAGCGAAATGTCTGCCATTATGAAGAAAGGATTGCGAAGCATGAAGTTGACATTTCTTGAAGCAATTGCAGGCAGAGGAAGCAGGGAGTCTTGTCCCTTCACCGCCCCTCTTTCCAAGGGTCTATGCGGTAAAGCCGCAGTGTTTAAAGGCACCAGTTCAGTCCTGCGGCAGCATTTTGTGCTCGCTCAGTACACATTTGTTTCACTCTGTGCTTCTGAAACTTAAGTTCATTTTATTTTTACCTGTACAGCTGCTGACGTTAGGAAGCAATGTGTCAGCTATTTCCTCTAACCTGGCATTGACTGCGAGCCGTGGCCTACCTAATGCGCCGCTCAGAGAAGTAGTGTGGCAGCGGGAAGAGCGCTAGTCATTGGAGCGCCTGTCTTGTAGAAAAAAAAGTACAATAGATGATAACACCTTTTTTTTTTAATTCCACAAGTGAATATACAGCCGAAGATCGCAAGTGGAGGAAAAAAGAAACGCTGGAAATGTTCGAAGGGTGACATCGTGTTAAGGGTGCCATTCGAGCGATGGCATATACAAAATGTTTGAAAAATAAATACCGCATTTTCGCAGCAAAAAAGCAGCGCTTACACGAGACAAAGAAGTGTGGGGATGCGACGCGTTTGCCGCCGCCTCTGATTTAAAGAGAAACTGCATAGGTTTTAGAAATACACGAGCTTGAGAGGGTAGAATGTGTGAAACTTGCAGGTAAAGCATGCGAAGTCTTTTTGGTTTAGCGCTTGAAATAGTGAAGTAGTCCCTGATTCAAATCCGGACGACCTTTAAGGTTCTCCGCAGCGCACAACGCCAAGTTGGGGGTGGGGGCGCATGATGACGTCATCGAAGGTATCGGTATACATTTCCAACGCGCAAACGCCTGCTTTGAAGGAAAAAAAAGGAACGCCATCGAAGGCAAACCCTGCCGAGAGTTGATTGGCAGCGTGTAACGAGTCAGGGCAGGGTGTGGCTGACGACAGTGGTAATTTAAGGCAGACCTTCCGTGACGTCACGCTGAACTTACGTGCACACCTCCAGTGCATTGAGCAGAAGCGCAAAATTCAATCGTCCATTACGTAACTACTTCAAATGCTAGTGCAAAAACACCCGGCATGCTTCACGTAAAGCCTATTTAGATTCGAATCCTTGAATATCGCGAAATTCTCAAAAAAGTGCTGCAGTTGCCCTTTAAGCGCTGTTTTTCGCCACAAGATCTGGCATTAACCAGCAACACTTTTTACCTTGTTAATTCACGTTCTTGCCCATTTTCCACGCGTCGTAAAATGGCTTTTCCGCCTTTCACTTGCAACGACAGAAAAAAAACTAAAAGAATGCTCACAGGGTATTGATCCGTCCATCTTTCGTCTGCCCGCTTGAAATGTCGCCTCCGGCCACTCCGAGGCGCTTCAAATCCCAGTTGAAAGAAGTCCATTCACAAACTTGCTCCGTGCCGAAAAGAAAATGTCTCTACGATTACACTTTCTCATTAGTGCTTTTGAACGTTACAAAACTTAGAAGCCTCTACTAACACGGGTGTGGGGCATGCTCGGACGTTTCCTCGTTGTGGGTGACGGCCAGGTCACGTTAACCGCGAGTTTCCCCAGCCCTGTACGTAGACGCTCACACCAGGAGCTAGCCACATACAGTTCCGCTGTTAAACTTGTAAAGGGTTTCAGCTTACCATTAACACTTAGCTGCGCAAAAAAAAACGAGGACCAAAGCGAACAAGAAGACACAACACAAGCGCAGACTATCAACTGAATTTTTATTCACGAAAGGGAAGCTTTTAAAAGCGTTAGAAAATACAAAATCGAAACACAACAATCACTACCACGCGTGCAAAGGAAACCTATGACATATCATTCCTGCTTGAAATACGAACACAACAACAGGATAACAAATGCAATCACATCAAGCCAACCCCCCGTACTGTCTGCTCGTGCTCAATAAACTGCGCATAAAAGGAACCTCCTTTTCCTGCAGGCTGACCGACTGTGATGCGCACAGAGCTGCGTAGACGGCCGGCGTTGTTGGAAACGTCGACAGGTGTGCTTGGCGAGTGCTCGAAAAATTTGCCAGGAACACGAGCAGTGGCAACAGACGTGAGCTCTGCTGCACATGTGGAACAGTCATTGCGAAGTGCAGTGCGTAGGCCAAGCAGGACCCAAGGGTAGGCGCTCAATCCAGTGTGAAGGGAGAACCAGCGCTATAAGCGAAGCCTTCAGTTGCCGAGGAAAGCCGTCGACCTTAGAAAATCTGGTGGTAAAAGATCGTCTTGATGTTATGGACGGGAAGGTTGGCGAATTATGCGAAGTCGAAATGACGACCACGGTCAGAAGTAATGGCGGAACGAGCACCATATCACCAGTTATCACCACGTGACGGCCGCCTACAACATGAAAAGCGTCGCGCATGGACGAAGCGTCAGTAAGCCGGTTTAAGCGGTCACGGGTGGCGCTGCGCTAGCTTGTCTGACGTCACGCCTGGAAAGGAGGAAATGTCTTATCGCCGAGGAAAATGCTTTTATATGTCAAGGATTAATCACCGCAGTCGTGGCGTAGTGGCTAAGACGCCCGTCTCGGCTGCGGGAGGTGGGGTGTTCGACTCCCACCGCCGGTCACTCGCTGGTTAAAAACTGAGTACAAGTGCCTGTGGACTGTGCACTTGGGAAGCTCCGCTGCATGGCGGTGCACGCAGCGGGCTCGGTTGCAAACCTGAGCCTGTGTATAAGTGTCACAAGCCTTAATTAAACAAAAAATCGTGGAGCTTTCTTTTCTCTCTTTTTCTTTCAACGCGCTCTGTGGTTAGAGAAACAAGTGATTTTTTTTTTTGCAGCTTACCCCAAAGATTCCCTCCCATGATTTTTATGGTTTCAGTTCCATATGATTTTGCCCATGGCGTGGGAAGGTGTAGCCCCCATTTCTGAAACTAATATACCGCCAGCGCCAAGAGACGTTTTAGTACACCGCAGCTGAAGGTCCTGTAACAACATTCAATTTTGCTATCAGTGTGACTGACAGGCGCAACACATTTTTTTTCGCGCCTTTTGCCTGACATGTATCTTCCTGGTACTGTCGGTCAGCAGAATTGATACATGGCGGACATTTCTGCCCCATGTCTTTTTGCCGCCTCTCCCTTTTGTCCCCTTTATTTGTAAATGTCCTAAGCGTTATTTATTATTTTTCTTTTTTCCTTCCCCATTCATTGCCGAATGGATGACGGCGAAAAAAAAGAGCTTCACGGCATGACCAGGGTGCTTGTTTCCCATTTGCGGAACATGCTGAGTGTGTCGCATGTAATTTCACATGTCTGATTTTGGCAAAGCATATATGTTTGTAGCGAGTCAAAAATTACTCAGTGAGCACTGGATGACTTCGCCGAGTGTGTCATGTCAGTATAACGTAACCGTGACATCAGATGTCGAAATTAAAGCTTGGCTTATGACTTTTTAGAAAGTTTTGTAATAACTGAAGAGTTATTATGTATGTTATCGCGGAGGTCTCCGTCTTAGCCGGGCCGTTTTCTCGGCAATACATGTAGTGAGGCTCAGGGCAGGCGAACACTACATGTTGTTTTTCCTGCATTGCTATGGCAAATAGGCAATTAAGCGAAATGTCTGCCATTATGAAGAAAGGATTGCGAAGCATGAAGTTGACATTTCTTGAAGCAATTGCAGGCAGAGGAAGCAGGGAGTCTTGTCCCTTCACCGCCCCTCTTTCCAAGGGTCTATGCGGTAAAGCCGCAGTGTTTAAAGGCACCAGTTCAGTCCTGCGGCAGCATTTTGTGCTCGCTCAGTACACATTTGTTTCACTCTGTGCTTCTGAAACTTAAGTTCATTTTATTTTTACCTATACAGCTGCTGACGTTAGGAAGCAATGTGTCAGCTATTTGCTCTAACCTGGCATTGACTGCGAGCCGTGGCCTACCTAATGCGCCGCTCAGAGAAGTAGTGTGGCAGCGGGAAGAGCGCTAGTCATTGGAGCGCCTGTCTTGTAGAAAAAAAAGTACAATAGATGATAACACCTTTTTTTTTTAATTCCACAAGTGAATATACAGCCGAAGTTCGCAAGTGGAGGAAAAAAGAAACGCTGGAAATGTTCGAAGGGTGAAATCGTGTTAAGGGTGCCATTCGAGCGATGGCATATACAAAATGTTTGAAAAATAAATACCGCATTTTCGCAGCAAAAAAGCAGCGCTTACACGAGACAAAGAAGTGTGGGGATGCGACGCGTTTGCCGCCGCCTCTGATTTAAAGAGAAACTGCATAGGTGTTAGAAATACACGAGCTTGAGAGGGTAGAATGTGCGAAACTTGCAGGTAAAGCATGCGAAGTCTTTTTGGTTTAACGCTTGAAATAGTGAAGTAGTCCCTGATTCAAATCCGGACGACCTTTAAGGTTCTCCGCAGCGCACAACGCCAAGTTGGGGGGGGGGGGCGCATGATGACGTCATCGAAGGTATCGGTATACATTTCCAACGCGCAAACGCCTGCTTTGAAGGAAAAAAAGGAACGCCATCGAAGGCAAACCCTGCCGAGAGTTGATTGGCAGCGTCTAACGAGTCAGGGCAGGGTGTGGCTGACGACAGTGGTAATTTAAGGCAGACCTTCCATGACGTCACGCTGAACTTACGTGCACACCTCCAGTGCATTGAGCAGAAGCGCAAAATTCAATCGTCCATTACGTAACTACTTCAAATGCTAGTGCAAAAACACTTGGAATGCTTCACGTGAAGCCTATTTAGATTCGAATCCTTGAATATCGCGGAATTCTCAAAAAAGTGCTGCAGTTACTCTTTAAGCGCTGTTTTTCGCCACAAGATCTGGCATTAACCAGCAACACTTTTTCCCTTGTTAATTCACGTTCTTGCCCATTTTCCACGCGTCGTAAAATGGCTTTTCCGCATTTCACTTGCAACGACAGAAAAAAACTGTAAAAGAATGCTCACAGGGTATTGATCTGTCCATCTTTCGTCTGCCCGCTTGAAATGTCGCCTCCGGCCACTCCGAGGCGCTTCAAATCCCAGTTGAAAGAAGTCCATTCACAAACTTGCTCCGTGCCGAAAAGAAAATGTCTCTACGATTACACTTTCTCATTAGTGCTTTTGAATGTTACAAAACTTAGAAGCCTCTACTAACACGGGTGTGGGGCATGCTCGGACGTTTCCTCGTTGTGGGTGACGGCCAGGTCACGTTAACCGCGAGTTTCCCCAGCCCTATCGTAGACGCTCACACCAGGAGCTAGCCACATACAGTTCCGCTGCTAAACTTGTAAAGGGTTTCGGCTTACCATTCACACTTAGCTGCGCAAAAAAAACGAGGACCAAAGCGAACAAGAAGACACAACACAAGCGCAGACTATCAACTGAATTTTTATTCACGAAAGGGAAGCTTTTAAAAGCGTTAGAAAATACAAAATCGAAACACAACAATCACTACCACGCGTGCAAAGGAAACCTATGACATATCATTCCTGCTTGAAATACGAACACAACAACAGGATAACAAATGCAATCACATCAAGCCAACCCCCCGTACTGTCTGCTCGTGCTCAATAAACTGCGCAGAAAAGGAACCTCCTTTTCCTGCAGGCTGACCGACTGTGATGCGCACAGAGCTGCGTAGACGGCCGGCGTTGTTGGAAACGTCGACAGGTGTGCTTGGCGAGTGCTCGAAAAATTTGCCAGGAACACGAGCAGTGGCAACAGACGTGAGCTCTGCTGCACATGTGGAACAGTCATTGCGAAGTGCAGTGCGTAGGCCAAGCAGGACCCAAGGGTAGGCGCTCAATCCAGTGTGAAGGGAGAACCAGCGCTATAAGCGAAGCCTTCAGTTGCCGAGGAAAGCCGTCGACCTTAGAAAATCTGGTGGTAAAAGATCGTCTTGATGTTATGGACGGGTAGGTTGGCGAATAATGCGAAGTCGAAATGACGACCACGGTCAGAAGTAATGGCGGAACGAGCACCATATCACCAGTTATCACCACGTGACGGCCGCCTACAACATGAAAAGCGTCGCGCATGGACGAAGCGTCAGTAAGCCGGTTTAAGCGGTCACGGGTGGCGCTGCGCTAGCTTGTCTGACGTCACGCCTGGAAAGGAGGAAATGTCTTATCGCCGAGGAAAATGCTTTTATATGTCAAGGATTAATCACCGCAGTCGTGGCGTAGTGATTCTACTTCCAGCCGCCGAGCGTGACGGACGCAGAATCATGGGCTCCCACGGAGCGGCGATAGCGGCCGGTGCCGGCCGCGGAAACAGGTTTGCCAGCGACGCAGATAAGGATTACGAGATCGTTCTGCCTACCCTGCCCACCGGACGTGTTATTTTAAACACGGTTTTTTTGCACGGGGACGTGCGTGTGAGGCCCTACAGGGTCGAAGACTTCAGAGACGCCCTCGCCAACGTTGGTGCGCTCCCCGACGTCGTGGCGTTGGGGGCGTACCAGATAAACCATGTGTGGGCGGTGACCTTCAGCAGCGCTGACGCCGCAAAGAAACTGGCCGCCATGAAGGAGCTGGAAGTGAAGGGACGCCGCTGCATCGTTTTTGACCCAGAAGACCACCAGGTCAAGCTGCGCCTCCACTGGATGCTACACGGCGTCGCCGACGAGGACATCCGGACTGCATTCGCGGCGTTCGGCAATGTGACCGAGGTAACCCGGGAGCGTTGGCGCGTCGCGGGCATGAAGGAGAAGGGCTCCACCACGAGGACCGTGCTCCTGAAACTGAAGCCAGGCGTGAAGGTGGACGACCTGCCTCACCAGGTACGAGTCGCTGGCGAGTTGGCTCTCGTGGTGGTGCCCGGGCGGCCGATGCAGTGTCTGCGCTGCGGCGGCGCGGGGCACGTGCGCCGTGATTGCAAGGTGCCCAGGTGCTCGAAGTGCCGACGCTACGGACACTCCGAGGCTGACTGCGTGCGCACCTACGCGTCGGCTACCGGGCGTGTAGCGGCGAGCGACTCCGCCGAGCTCATGGACGTCGTCGAAGCGGAGGAAGCAGCGAGCGGCATCGACGACACGGGCAAAACGGCGGGGGTTGAGCCTGCTGTTTCGACCAGCAACACAGACGCTCCTGGCGTAAAGGAGAGCGGGTCGCCCATCTGTGACCAACCTTTTACGCCTCTGGAGACGCCGAAAGATAACCCGAGCCCCCCAGAACACGTGGAAGCGGAAACAAAGGCGGCCAGCGAGAACCGCGACGAGAAGACCGACGCCCGCGTGAGCACCGGCGTGACCACCCCAGCTAAGCGTACGCACGCAGAGACGAAGGCCGACGGGGAGAAGGCAGCAGAGCCCAGCGTGGAGGAACCGCCGGCAAAGACGCCGCAAGCGCGACGGCCCAGTCTGCGGCCGCGCCCAAACATCCCGACTGACAAGCGTGGCGGCGACAAGGCGCCGCCTGACCAGGGGAACGTGCTCGCGCCGGGTGACACCGGCGGCGACGGCATCGTCTAGCGACATGCTGGACGCGAGAGGTAAGCACCATGCTTTCGGTCTATTCTTCCTAAGTTAAAATGGCTTCTGCAACTCCGTTTAAAGTCGCCACCCTAAACGTTAGAGGCCTGGCAGGTAAAAGAAAACAAAGCCAGCTGTACAGACTTATAACGGAGCAAGATATTGATATACTGGCAGTGCAGGAGACTAAAGTCGATGGTGAGGAAGAGACCGGGAGCATGGTGCGACGTTTCACGTCTAGGTATTTTGCCGTCGTTAGCCATGCTGTTGGCACATCGGCTGGCTGTATTCTTTTTGTTAAGAAGTTGCCGGGAATAGAGGTACACGGTCATCATTCGTGCTTGTCGGGTCGATACGTGTCCATCGATTTTTCGCTCTGTAACATCGACTGGCGCATTGTTTGTCTGTATGCACCTAATGTGGTTGATGGCCGAGCCGCGTTTTTTGAAAGCGTCGAAGAACGGCTTCGCACGGACAGGCAGCTCATTGTTATGGGCGATTACAACTGTGTCCTTAGTGCGCGCGACAAGACAAGCGTCCGAGGTTTCAGGGATAAAAGCACCGAAGTGTTGTTACGAATGATTGTCAACTGCAACCTCGAGGATGTAGCTGAGTGTCTTGAAGGAGCGCGTGCTGTAAAGTACACACGATTCGAGGGCACAAGTCACGCACGGCTAGACCGAATTTATGCATCCGCGGAAACTGTACCTAAATGCAATAGTTATGTAGTTCTGCCGGTTTCATTTTCTGACCACTGTTTGGTTCAATGCTGCATAGGTTTCATTAAGAAGGGGAATGGTTTTTCATGGGAAATGTGGAAGTTAAATGACAAGCTACTCCAGGACGAATTTTATAACCGAGCTGTAGGGGAAGAAATAGCAAAAATAGAACCAAGTAGCAACATGAGGATTTGGCAGCAGTGGGAGCTCACTAAAGAAACTTTAAAATTAAAAGCAATAGAAAGAGCCACCTGTATACGTCATGAAGCAAAAAAAGAGGAAATGGAGCTAAAGGCACTGCTTCAAAAGATGATAAAACAGGAATGCCGAGCGCCTGGTAAATGGATAGAAGACATAAGAAAAACCAAACAAAAGTTACAGCTTATCGAAGAAGAACGTTATCGGGGAGCGCTGGTGAGGGCAAGGGCAGAAGACATGGCTTCAGGGGAAGCGCCAACGAAACGAGCGCTTGGGTTAGAAAAAGCACGTGCCGAAAGAAACCACATAAACGAAATAGAATGGAGAGGTGTTTCAAAAACGGACATCGATCATATAAAAGCAGCTTTTTTCGAGCATTACCAGGCGCTCTTCGCATTGCATCCGGTAGATGTTGTCACATTTAGGGAGGCGTTTCTGGCCGAGATGCCGCGCCTGGACAACGAAACTAAAGACAGATTAGAGCAGGCGATAACTCAATTGGAAGTTGAGCAAGCAATAGACAGCTTAAACCCTGGTAAGTCGCCTGGACCGGACGGGTTCAGCGCGGCATTCTACAAAGAATTTAAGCATGCAATTTCCCCGGTCTTGACGGTCATCTTTAATGAAGCCTTTAAACTAAAATCACTGCCTCCGTCCTATGGCTCGTCCCATACTGTGCTGATTCCGAAAACGGACGACACAGACAGATTACGACTGGTAGCAGCATATAGACCCATAGCACTCACTAACGTCGAGTACAAAATTAACATGAAGGTTTTGGCGCGAAGGCTGCAGACCGTGATCCATTTATTAGTTGGTCCGCATCAGACCTGCGGGATTAAAGGGCGGTCCATTTTCACAAATATTCACGTTGCGCGCAGTGTATTAGAATGCTGTGATGACACTAATGATCAGGTAGCTATACTCCAGATAGATTTAGAAAAGGCTTTTGACTGCGTTGCCCATGAACTTTTGTTTGCAGTATTAGGCCATGTTAACGTTGGTTCTGTTATTCGCGAGGGTGTGGCCCTGGCATACCGGAACTGCACGACGAGATTGATCGTTAACAAGAGTCTGGGGGCCCCCATTAGCGTGCAGCGTTCGGTGCGCCAGGGCTGTCCCCTCAGCTCCCTTTTATTTTGTATTTATGTGGAGACCCTTTGTTTAAAGATACTGAACAGCAGGAGTATTACCGGATTCAGATTACAAGCAGCCGAAGTGAAGCTCTTGGCGTATGCAGATGACATTGCTGTGTTTGCCGTTGACGAGGGAGGCATAAGCGAGGCTGTTCAATGTGTACGCGATTTCAGCCAAGCTACAGGCAGCGGGGTTAACTGGTCAAAGTGCCTCGGGCTTTGGCATGGAAGGTGGGCATCTACGCCTGAACGGTTTGCCAGTGTGACTTGGACGACGACACCAGATAAATACTTGGGCGTTCCGCTCGATGCTTACCGTGACAGTGAAAAGTATTGGACAGGACAGGTCAAAGAGATACGGGAGAGAGCAGATAAGTGGAAAGGAACGACCTTGTCTATTTTCGCCAGAGCCACTGTTTGCAACTTGTTCTTTATCAGCAGGCTCTGGTACGTCATGCAGGTGTTGCACTGTTCACGGTTAAGCATTCAAAAGCTACACCGAATTTTCGCCGTCTTTATCTGGTCGTCTGAATGGGACCGCTGCAGCCGGACTAACCTGTTCCGACGGGTACAAGACGGCGGGCTGGGACTGGGCCATTTGTTTTTGAGACAGCTGGTCAATCGTTTTTTGTTTCTTCGGGACACAAGAGACCCGTTTTTGCGTACCGTATGCCAAGTTAGGCTGCGGCATCTGCTTCCAGAGTACATAGTCGGAACTGCTGAAGTTTACAGTAGGGTCACCGGTTTTTACCAGGAAATCGTTGCCAGTGTAAGGTTTCTTTCCGCGCGGTTTTCAAACGACTTTCTGTCGACTGTGAAAAGAAAGAAACTCTACCATGCTTTGTGCGATGTTGTTTTCCCCGTGCCCTTGTACAGGGCCTTGTACAGTGGAGGCCAAGGCAAAGATGTTTTAAAGAGAGTTAAAAACATGCAGGTGCCATCAGGAACAAAAACCTTCTTTTTTAAGCTGCACACCGGAACCTTACCGGTTAAAAAATTTTTAGAAGGAAAGGAATTATTTTTACCTTGGGGATCCAACTGTTTAATTTGCAGAAAGCCGGAAACAATAGACCATGTATTTTTGCACTGTTGGGAAGGGGTTTATTTTTGGGATGTTTTGCAGCGAACCTTAAAGAAAGAATTTCCACTAGACCCGTATGGCATCCGGTACTTATGTGTTGAAAATGAGGATGGGGTGCCTTTTGACTTAATAATGCTTACAGGCCTCCACTGTATATGGCGCTCCAGAATGGCTGGCTACCATTGTGACAGAGACGCAAGACCTGCTAGAATTTATTTCCGCGAAAGCATGGACATGTTTCTCGCCATTCAGAAAGCCGCCGCGGAGCCTCCGGAGTGGCTCTCAAGGCTAGAGCCACTCTGTACTTTGAGTGAATTTTAAATTGACGAAGCCAGACTCATGCTGGCTGAGCATGTATGGTGTGTACATAGCGTTTTTTGTCTTTTGTTGATAGTTTGTTTTGTGCAATTTTCTGTGTGAAAGCCAGGCAATAAAGAAAAAAAAAAAGCAGTCGTGGCGTAGTGGCTAAGACGCCCGTCTCGGCTGCGGGAGGTGGGGTGTTCGACTCCCACCGCCGGTCACTCGCTGGTTAAAAACTGAGTACAAGTGCCTGTGGACTGTGCACTTGGGAAGCTCCGCTGCATGGGGGTGCACACAGCGGGCTCGGATGCAAACCTGAGCCTGTGTATAAGTGTCACAAGCCTTAATTAAACAAAAAATCGTGGAGCTTTCTTTTCTCTCTTTTTTTTTCAACGCGCTCTGTGGTTAGAGAAACAAGTGATTTTTTTTTTTTTGCAGCTTACCCCAAAGATTCCCGCCCATGATTTTTATGGTTTCAGTTCCATATGATTTTGCCCATGGCGTGGGAAGGTGTAGCCCCTATTTCTGAAACTAATATACCGCCAGCGCCAAGAGACGTTTTAGTACACCGCAGCTGAAGGTCCTGTAACAACATTCAATTTTGCTATCAGTGTAACTGACAGGCGCAACACATTTTTTTTCGCGCCTTTTGCCTAACATGTATCTTCCTGGTACTGTCGGTCAGCAGAATTGATACATGGCGGACATTTCTGCCCCATGTCTTTTTGCCGCCTCTCCCTTTTGTCCCCTTTATTTGTAAATGTCCTAAGCGTTATTTATTATTTTTCTTTTTTTCCTTCCCCATTCATTGCCGAATGGATGACGGCGAAAAAAAAGAGCTTCACGGCATGACCAGGGTGCTTGTTTCCCATTTGCGGAACATGCTGAGTGTGTCGCATGTAATTTCACATGTCTGATTTTGGCAAAGCATATATGTTGGTAGCGATAGTCAAAAATTACTCAGTGAGCACTGGATGACTTCGCCGAGTGTGTCATGTCAGTATAACGTAACCGTGACATCAGATGTCGAAATTAAAGCTTGGCTTATGACTTTTTAGAAAGTTTTGTAATAACTGAACAGTTATTATGTATGTTATCGCGGAGGTCTCCGTCTTAGCCGGGCCGTTTTCTCGGCAATACATGTAGTGAGGCTCAGGGCAGGCGAACACTACATGTTGTTTTTCCTGCATTGCTATGGCAAATAGGCAATTAAGCGAAATGTCTGCCATTATGAAGAAAGGATTGCGAAGCATGAAGTTGACATTTCTTGAAGCAATTGCAGGCAGAGGAAGCAGGGAGTCTTGTCTCTTCACCGCCCCTCTTTCCAAGGGTCTATGCGGTAAAGCCGCAGTGTTTAAAGGCACCAGTTCAGTCCTGCGGCAGCATTTTGTGCTCGCTCAGTACACATTTGTTTCACTCTGTGCTTCTGAAACTTAAGTTCATTTTATTTTTACCTATACAGCTGCTGACGTTAGGAAGCAATGTGTCAGCTATTTGCTCTAACCTGGCATTGACTGCGAGCCGTGGCCTACCTAATGCGCCGCTCAGAGAAGTAGTGTGGCAGCGGGAAGAGCGCTAGTCATTGGAGCGCCTGTCTTGTAGAAAAAAAAGTACAATAGATGATAACACCTTTTTTTTTAATTCCACAAGTGAATATACAGCCGAAGTTCGCAAGTGGAGGAAAAAAGAAACGCTGGAAATGTTCGAAGGGTGAAATCGTGTTAAGGGTGCCATTCGAGCGATGGCATATACAAAATGTTTGAAAAATAAATACCTCATTTTCGCAGCAAAAAAGCAGCGCTTACACGAGACAAAGAAGTGTGGGGATGCGACGCGTTTGCCGCCGCCTCTGATTTAAAGAGAAACTGCATAGGTGTTAGAAATACACGAGCTTGAGAGGGTAGAATGTGCGAAACTTGCAGGTAAAGCATGCGAAGTCTTTTTGGTTTAACGCTTGAAATAGTGAAGTAGTCCCTGATTCAAATCCGGACGACCTTTAAGGTTCTCCGCAGCGCACAACGCCAAGTTGGGGTGGGGGGGGCGCATGATGACGTCATCGAAGGTATCGGTATACATTTCCAACGCGCAAACGCCTGCTTTGAAGGAAAAAAAGGAACGCCATCGAAGGCAAACCCTGCTGAGAGTTGATTGGCAGCGTCTAACGAGTCAGGGCAGGGTGTGGCTGACGACAGTGGTAATTTAAGGCAGACCTTCCATGACGTCACGCTGAACTTACGTGCACACCTCCAGTGCATTGAGCAGAAGCGCAAAATTCAATCGTCCATTACGTAACTACTTCAAATGCTAGTGCAAAAACACTTGGAATGCTTCACGTGAAGCCTATTTAGATTCGAATCCTTGAATATCGCGAAATTCTCAAAAAAGTGCTGCAGTTGCTCTTTAAGCGCTGTTTTTCGCCACAAGATCTGGCATTAACCAGTAACACTTTTTACCTTGTTAATTCACGTTCTTGCCCATTTTCCACGCGTCGTAAAATGGCTTTTCCGCATTTCACTTGCAACGACAGAAAAAAACTGTAAAAGAATGCTCACAGGGTATTGATCCGTCCATCTTTCGTCTGCCCGCTTGAAATGTCGCCTCCGGCCACTCCGAGGCGCTTCAAATCCCAGTTGAAAGAAGTCCATTCACAAACTTGCTCCGTGCCGAAAAGAAAATGTCTCTACGATTACACTTTCTCATTAGTGCTTTTGAACGTTACAAAACTTAGAAGCCTCTACTAACACGGGTGTGGGGCATGCTCGGACGTTTCCTCGTTGTGGGTGACGGCCAGGTCACGTTAACCGCGAGTTTCCCCAGCCCTATCGTAGACGCTCACACCAGGAGCTAGCCACATACAGTTCCGCTGTTAAACTTGTAAAGGGTTTCGGCTTACCATTCACACTTAGCTGCGCAAAAAAAACGAGGACCAAAGCGAACAAGAAGACACAACACAAGCGCAGACTATCAACTGCATTTTTATTCACGAATGGGAAGCTTTTAAAAGCGTTAGAAAATAAAAAACCAAACACAACAATCACTACCACGCGTGCAAAGGAAACCTATGACATATCATTCCTGCTTGAAATACGAACACAACAACAGGATAACAAATGCAATCACATCAAGCCAACCCCCCGTACTGTCTGCTCGTGCTCAATAAACTGCGCAGAAAAGGAACCTCCTTTTCCTGCAGGCTGACCGACTGTGATGCGCACAGAGCTGCGTAGACGGCCGGCGTTGTTGGAAACGTCGGCAGGTGTGCTTGGCGAGTGCTCGAAAAATTTGCCAGGAACACGAGCAGTGGCAACAGACGTGAGCTCTGCTGCACATGTGGAACAGTCATTGCGAAGTGCAGTGCGTAGGCCAAGCAGGACCCAAGGGTAGGCGCTCAATCCAGTGTGAAGGGAGAACCAGCGCTATAAGCGAAGCCTTCAGTTGCCGAGGAAAGCCGTCGACCTTAGAAAATCTGGTGGTAAAAGATCGTCTTGATGTTATGGACGGGTAGGTTGGCGAATAATGCGAAGTCGAAATGACGACCACGGTCAGAAGTAATGGCGGAGCGAGCACCATATCACCAGTTATCACCACGTGACGGCCGCCTACAACATGAAAAGCGTCGCGCATGGACGAAGCGTCAGTAAGCCGGTTTAAGCGGTCACGGGTGGCGCTGCGCTAGCTTGTCTGACGTCACGCCTGGAAAGGAGGAAATGTCTTATTGCCGAGGAAAATGCTTTTATATGTCAAGGATTAATCACCGCAGTCGAAGTATATTGAAGTTCAGAAACTTGCTCCTGAAGCTCCCGAGTGGCTCGAAAGAGTCGAGCCTTTGGTGACGCTTAAGGAGTTTTAATATGACGAAGCCATAAGCACCCCCGGGCGGATAGTGTTGTTAATTATTGCTCATTGCGCTCTGTAAGTGTATTTGTGTACTGTGGTTCTTGCCGAAGTCAGGCAATAAATAAAAAAAAAGCAGTCGTGGTGTAGTGGCTAAGACGCCCGTCTCGGCTGCGGGAGGTGGGGTGTTCGACTCCCACCGCCGGTCACTCGCTGGTTAAAAACTGAGTACAAGTGCCTGTGGACTGTGCACTTGGGAAGCTCCGCTGCATGGCGGTGCACGCAGCGGGCTCGGTTGCAAACCTGAGCCTGTGTATAAGTGTCACAAGCCTTAATTAAACAAAAAATCGTGGAGCTTTCTTTTCTCTCTTTTTTTTTTCAACGCGCTCTGTGGTTAGAGAAACAAGTGATTTTTTTTTTTTTTGCAGCTTACCCCAAAGATTCCCGCCCATGATTTTTATGGTTTCAGTTCCATATGATTTTGCCCATGACGTGGGAAGGTGTAGCCCCCATTTCTGAAACTAATATACCGCCAGCGCCAAGAGACGTTTTAGTACACCGCAGCTGAAGGTCCTCTAACAACATTCAATTTTGCTATCAGTGTGACTGACAGGCGCAACACATTTTTTTTCGCGCCTTTTGCCTGACATGTATCTTCCTGGCACTGTCGGTCAGCAGAATTGATACATGGCGGACATTTCTGCCCCATGTCTTTTTGCCGCCTCTCCCTTTTGTCCCCTTTATTTGTGAATGTCCTAAGCGTTATTTATTATTTTTCTTTTTTTCCTTCCCCATTCATTGCCGAATGGATAACGGCGAAAAAAAAGAGCTTCACGGCATGACCACGGTGCTTGTTTCCCATTTGCGGAACATGCTGAGTGTGTCGCATGTAATTTCACATGTCTGATTTTGGCAAAGCATATATGTTGGTAGCGATAGTCAAAAATTACTCAGTGAGCACTGGATGACTTCGCCGAGTGTGTCATGTCAGTATAACGTAACCGTGACATCAGATGTCGAAATTAAAGCTTGGCTTATGACTTTTTAGAAAGTTTTGTAATAACTGAACAGTTATTATGTATGTTATCGCGGAGGTCTCCGTCTTAGCCGGGCCGTTTTCTCGGCAATACATGTAGTGAGGCTCAGGGCAGGCGAACACTACATGTTGTTTTTCCTGCATTGCTATGGCAAATAGGCAATTAAGCGAAATGTCTGCCATTATGAAGAAAGGATTGCGAAGCATGAAGTTGACATTTCTTGAAGCAATTGCAGGCAGAGGAAGCAGGGAGTCTTGTCCCTTCACCGCCCCTCTTTCCAAGGGTCTATGCGGTAAAGCCGCAGTGTTTAAAGGCACCAGTTCAGTCCTGCGGCAGCATTTTGTGCTCGCTCAGTACACATTTGTTTCACTCTGTGCTTCTGAAACTTAAGTTCATTTTATTTTTACCTATACAGCTGCTGACGTTAGGAAGCAATGTGTCAGCTATTTGCTCTAACCTGGCATTGACTGCGAGCCGTGGCCTACCTAATGCGCCGCTCAGAGAAGTAGTGTGGCAGCGGGAAGAGCGCTAGTCATTGGAGCGCCTGTCTTGTAGAAAAAAAAGTACAATAGATGATAACACCTTTTTTTTAATTCCACAAGTGAATATACAGCCGAAGTTCGCAAGTGGAGGAAAAAAGAAACGCTGGAAATGTTCGAAGGGTGACATCGTGTTAAGGGTGCCATTCGAGCGATGGCATATACAAAATGTTTGAAAAATAAATACCGCATTTTCGCAGCAAAAAAGCAGCGCTTACACGAGACAAAGAAGTGTGGGGATGCGACGCGTTTGCCGCCGCCTCTGATTTAAAGAGAAACTGCATAGGTTTTAGAAATACACGAGCTTGAGAGGGTAGAATGTGTGAAACTTGCAGGTAAAGCATGCGAAGTCTTTTTGGTTTAACGCTTGAAATAGTGAAGTAGTCCCTGATTCAAATCCGGACGACCTTTAAGGTTCTCCGCAGCGCACAACGCCAAGTTGGGGGGGGGGGGGCGCATGATGACGTCATCGAAGGTATCGGTATACATTTCCAACGCGCAAACGCCTGCTTTGAAGGAAAAAAAGGAACGCCATCGAAGGCAAACCCTGTCGAGAGTTGATTGGCAGCATCTAACGAGTCAGGGCAGGGTGTGGCTGACGACAGTGGTAATTTAAGGCAGACCTTCCGTGACGTCACGCTGAACTTACGTGCACACCTCCAGTGCATTGAGCAGAAGCGCAAAATTCAATCGTCCATTACGTAACTACTTCAAATGCTAGTGCAAAAACACTTGGAATGCTTCATTTAGATTCGAATCCTTGAATATCGCGAAATTCTCAAAAAAGTGCTGCAGTTGCTCTTTAAGCGCTGTTTTTCGCCACAAGATCTGGCATTAACCAGCAACACTTTTTACCTTGTTAATTCACGTTCTTGCCCATTTTCCACGCGTCGTAAAATGGCTTTTCCGCATTTCACTTGCAACGACAGAAAAAGCTGTAAAAGAATGCTCACAGGGTATTGATCCGTCCATCTTTCGTCTGCCCGCTTGAAATGTCGCCTCCGGCCACTCCGAGGCGCTTCAAATCCCAGTTGAAAGAAGTCCATTCACAAACTTGCTCCGTGCCGAAAAGAAAATGTCTCTACGATTACACTTTCTCATTATTGCTTTTGAACGTTACAAAACTTAGAAGCCTCTACTAACACGGGTGTGGGGCATGCTCGGACGTTTCCTCGTTGTGGGTGACGGCCAGGTCACGTTAACCGCGAGTTTCCCCAGCCCTATCGTAGACGCTCACACCAGGAGCTAGCCACATACAGTTCCGCTGTTAAACTTGTAAAGGGTTTCGGCTTACCATTCACACTTAGCTGCGCAAAAAAAACGAGGACCAAAGCGAACAAGAAGACACAACACAAGCGCAGACTATCAACTGAATTTTTATTCACGAAAGGGAAGCTTTTAAAAGCGTTAGAAAATACAAAATCGAAACACAACAATCACTACCACGCGTGCAAAGGAAACCTATGACATATCATTCCTGCTTGAAATACGAACACAACAACAGGATAACAAATGCAATCACATCAAGCCAACCCCCCGTACTGTCTGCTCGTGCTCAATAAACTGCGCAGAAAAGGAACCTCCTTTTCCTGCAGGCTGACCGACTGTGATGCGCACAGAGCTGCGTAGACGGCCGGCGTTGTTGGAAACGTCGACAGGTGTGCTTGGCGAGTGCTCGAAAAATTTGCCAGGAACACGAGCAGTGGCAACAGACGTGAGCTCTGCTACACATGTGGAACAGTCATTGCGAAGTGCAGTGCGTAGGCCAAGCAGGACCCAAGGGTAGGCGCTCAATCCAGTGTGAAGGGAGAACCAGCGCTATAAGCGAAGCCTTCAGTTGCCGAGGAAAGCCGTCGACCTTAGAAAATCTGGTGGTAAAAGATCGTCTTGATTTTATGGACGGGTAGGTTGGCGAATAATGCGAAGTCGAAATGACGACCACGGTCAGAAGTAATGGCGGAACGAGCACCATATCACCAGTTATCACCACGTGACGGCCGCCTACAACATGAAAAGCGTCGCGCATGGACGAAGCGTCAGTAAGCCGGTTTAAGCGGTCACGGGTGGCGCTGCGCTAGCTTGTCTGACGTCACGCCTGGAAAGGAGGAAATGTCTTATCGCCGAGGAAAATGCTTTTATATGTCAAGGATTTATCACCGCAGTCGTGGCGTAGTGGCTAAGACGCCCGTCTCGGCTGCGGGAGGTGGGGTGTTCGACTCCCACCGCCGGTCACTCGCTGGTTAAAAACTGAGTACAAGTGCCTGTGGACTGTGCACTTGGGAAGCTCCGCTGCATGGCGGTGCACGCAGCGGGCTCGGTTGCAAACCTGAGCCTGTGTATAAGTGTCACAAGCCTTAATTAAACAAAAAATCGTGGAGCTTTCTTTCTCTCTTTTTTTTTCAACGCGCTCTGTGGTTAGAGAAACAAGTGATTTTTTTTTTTTTTGCAGCTTACCCCAAAGATTCCCGCCCATGATTTTTATGGTTTCAGTTCCATATGATTTTGCCCATGGCGTGGGAAGGTGTAGCCCCCATTTCTGAAACTAATATACCGCCAGCGCCAAGAGACGTTTTAGTACACCGCAGCTGAAGGTCCTGTAACAACATTCAATTTTGCTATCAGTGTGACTGACAGGCGCAACACATTTTTTTTCGCGCCTTTTGCCTGACATGTATCTTCCTGGCACTGTCGGTCAGCAGAATTGATACATGGCGGACATTTCTGCCCCATGTCTTTTTGCCGCCTCTCCCTTTTGTCCCCTTTATTTGTAAATGTCCTAAGCGTTATTTATTATTTTTCTTTTTTTCCTTCCCCATTCATTGCCGAATGGATGACGGCGAAAAAAAAGAGCTTCACGGCATGACCAGGGTGCTTGTTTCCCATTTGCGGAACATGCTGAGTGTGTCGCATGTAATTTCACATGTCTGATTTTGGCAAAGCATATATGTTGGTAGCGATAGTCAAAAATTACTCAGTGAGCACTGGATGACTTCGCCGAGTGTGTCATGTCAGTATAACGTAACCGTGACATCAGATGTCGAAATTAAAGCTTGGCTTATGACTTTTTAGAAAGTTTTGAAATAACTGAACAGTTATTATGTATGTTATCGCGGAGGTCTCCGTCTTAGCCGGGCCGTTTTCTCGGCAATACATGTAGTGAGGCTCAGGGCAGGCGAACACTACA
Organism: Amblyomma mixtum; assembly: GCF_055824585.1. NCBI lineage: Eukaryota > Metazoa > Arthropoda > Arachnida > Ixodida > Ixodidae > Amblyomma > Amblyomma mixtum. Next base: position 134,158,032 of record NC_143019.1, on the reverse strand, counting down.
TGTTGTTTTTCCTGCATTGCTATGGCAAATAGGCAATTAAGCGAAATGTCTGCCATTATGAAGAAAGGATTGCGAAGCATGAAGTTGACATTTCTTGAAGCAATTGCAGGCAGAGGAAGCAGGGAGTCTTGTCCCTTCACCGCCCCTCTTTCCAAGGGTCTATGCGGTAAAGCCGCAGTGTTTAAAGGCACCAGTTCAGTCCTGCGGCAGCATTTTGTGCTCGCTCAGTACACATTTGTTTCACTCTGTGCTTCTGAAACTTAAGTTCATTTTATTTTTACCTATACAGCTGCTGACGTTAGGAAGCAATGTGTCAGCTATTTGCTCTAACCTGGCATTGACTGCGAGCCGTGGCCTACCTAATGCGCCGCTCAGAGAAGTAGTGTGGCAGCGGGAAGAGCGCTAGTCATTGGAGCGCCTGTCTTGTAGAAAAAAAAGTACAATAGATGATAACACCTTTTTTTAATTCCACAAGTGAATATACAGCCGAAGTTCGCAAGTGGAGGAAAAAAGAAACGCTGGAAATGTTCGAAGGGTGACATCGTGTTAAGGGTGCCATTCGAGCGATGGCATATACAAAATGTTTGAAAAATAAATACCGCATTTTCGCAGCAAAAAAGCAGCGCTTACACGAGACAAAGAAGTGTGGGGATGCGACGCGTTTGCCGCCGCCTCTGATTTAAAGAGAAACTGCATAGGTTTTAGAAATACACGAGCTTGAGAGGGTAGAATGTGTGAAACTTGCAGGTAAAGCATGCGAAGTCTTTTTGGTTTAACGCTTGAAATAGTGAAGTAGTCCCTGATTCAAATCCGGACGACCTTTAAGGTTCTCCGCAGCGCACAACGCCAAGTTGGGGGGGGGGGGGGCGCATGATGACGTCATCGAAGGTATCGGTATACATTTCCAACGCGCAAACGCCTGCTTTGAAGGAAAAAAAGGAACGCCATCGAAGGCAAACCCTGCCGAGAGTTGATTGGCAGCATCTAACGAGTCAGGGCAGGGTGTGGCTGACGACAGTGGTAATTTAAGGCAGACCTTCCGTGACGTCACGCTGAACTTACGTGCACACCTCCAGTGCATTGAGCAGAAGCGCAAAATTGAATCGTCCATTACGTAACTACTTCAAATGCTAGTGCAAAAACACTTGGAATGCTTCACGTGAAGCCTGTTTAGATTCGAATCCTTGAATATCGCGAAATTCTCAAAAAAGTGCTGCAGTTGCTCTTTAAGCGCTGTTTTTCGCCACAAGATCTGGCATTAACCAGCAACACTTTTTACCTTGTTAATTCACGTTCTTGCCCATTTTCCACGCGTCGTAAAATGGCTTTTCCGCATTTCACTTGCAACGACAGAAAAAAACTGTAAAAGAATGCTCACAGGGTATTGATCCGTCCATCTTTCGTCTGCCCGCTTGAAATGTCGCCTCCGGCCACTCCGAGGCGCTTCAAATCCCAGTTGAAAGAAGTCCATTCACAAACTTGCTCCGTGCCGAAAAGAAAATGTCTCTACGATTACACTTTCTCATTAGTGCTTTTGAACGTTACAAAACTTAGAAGCCTCTACTAACACGGGTGTGGGGCATGCTCGGACGTTTCCTCGTTGTGGGTGACGGCCAGGTCACGTTAACCGCGAGTTTCCCCAGCCCTATCGTAGACGCTCACACCAGGAGCTAGCCACATACAGTTCCGCTGTTAAACTTGTAAAGGGTTTCGGCTTACCATTCACACTTAGCTGCGCAAAAAAAACGAGGACCAAAGCGAACAAGAAGACACAACACAAGCGCAGACTATCAACTGAATTTTTATTCACGAAAGGGAAGCTTTTAAAAGCGTTAGAAAATACAAAATCGAAACACAACAATCACTACCACGCGTGCAAAGGAAACCTATGACATATCATTCCTGCTTGAAATACGAACACAACAACAGGATAACAAATGCAATCACATCAAGCCAACCCCCCGTACTGTCTGCTCGTGCTCAATAAACTGCGCAGAAAAGGAACCTCCTTTTCCTGCAGGCTGACCGACTGTGATGCGCACAGAGCTGCGTAGACGGCCGGCGTTGTTGGAAACGTCGACAGGTGTGCTTGGCGAGTGCTCGAAAAATTTGCCAGGAACACGAGCAGTTGCAACAGACGTGAGCTCTGCTGCACATGTGGAACAGTCATTGCGAAGTGCAGTGCGTAGGCCAAGCAGGACCCAAGGGTAGGCGCTCAATCCAGTGTGAAGGGAGAACCAGCGCTATAAGCGAAGCCTTCAGTTGCCGAGGAAAGCCGTCGACCTTAGAAAATCTGGTGGTAAAAGATCGTCTTGATGTTATGGACGGGTAGGTTGGCGAATAATGCGAAGTCGAAATGACGACCACGGTCAGAAGTAATGGCGGAACGAGCACCATATCACCAGTTATCACCACGTGACGGCCGCCTACAACATGAAAAGCGTCGCGCATGGACGAAGCGTCAGTAAGCCGGTTTAAGCGGTCACGGGTGGCGCTGCGCTAGCTTGTCTGACGTCACGCCTGGAAAGGAGGAAATGTCTTATCGCCGAGGAAAATGCTTTTATATGTCAAGGATTTATCACCGCAGTCGTGGCGTAGTGGCTAAGACGCCCGTCTCGGCTGCGGGAGGTGGGGTGTTCGACTCCCACCGCCGGTCACTCGCTGGTTAATTAAAAACTGAGTACAAGTGCCTGTGGACTGTGCACTTGGGAAGCTCCGCTGCATGGCGGTGCACGCAGCGGGCTCGGTTGCAAGCCTGAGCCTGTGTATAAGTGTCACAAGCCTTAATTAAACAAAAAATCGTGGAGCTTTCTTTCTCTCTTTTTTTTTCAACGCGCTCTGTGGTTAGAGAAACAAGTGATTTTTTTTTTTTGCAGCTTACCCCAAAGATTCCCGCCCATGATTTTTATGGTTTCAGTTCCATATGATTTTGCCCATGGCGTGGGAAGGTGTAGCCCCCATTTCTGAAACTAATATACCGCCAGCGCCAAGAGACGTTTTTGGTTGGTTGGTTTAGGGGGTTTAACGTCCCAAAGCGACTCAGGCTATGAGAGACGCCGTAGTGAAGGGCTGCGGAAATTTCGACCACCTGGGGTTCTTTAACGTGCACTGACATCGCACAGTACACGGGCCTCGAATTTCTCCTCCAAAGAAATTCAACCGCCGCGGCCGGGATCGACCCGCGTCTTTCGGGACAGCAGCTGAGCACCATAGCCACTGAGCCACCGCGGCGGCCCAAGAGACGTTTTAGTACACCGCAGCTGAAGGTCCTGTAACAACATTCAATTTTGCTATCAGTGTGACTGACAGGCGCAACACATTTTTTTTCGCGCCTTTTGCCTGACATGTATCTTCCTGGCACTGTCGGTCAGCAGAATTGATACATGGCGGACATTTCTGCCCCATGTCTTTTTGCCGCCTCTCCCTTTTGTCCCCTTTATTTGTAAATGTCCTAAGCGTTATTTATTATTTTTCTTTTTTTCCTTCCCCATTCATTGCCGAATGGATGACGGCGAAAAAAAAGAGCTTCACGGCATGACCAGGGTGCTTGTTTCCCATTTGCGGAACATGCTGAGTGTGTCGCATGTAATTTCACATGTCTGATTTTGGCAAAGCATATATGTTGGTAGCGATAGTCAAAAATTACTCAGTGAGCACTGGATGACTTCGCCGAGTGTGTCATGTCAGTATAACGTAACCGTGACATCAGATGTCGAAATTAAAGCTTGGCTTATGACTTTTTAGAAAGTTTTGAAATAACTGAACAGTTATTATGTATGTTATCGCGGAGGTCTCCGTCTTAGCCGGGCCGTTTTCTCGGCAATACATGTAGTGAGGCTCAGGGCAGGCGAACACTACATGTTGTTTTTCCTGCATTGCTATGGCAAATAGGCAATTAAGCGAAATGTCTGCCATTATGAAGAAAGGATTGCGAAGCATGAAGTTGACATTTCTTGAAGCAATTGCAGGCAGAGGAAGCAGGGAGTCTTGTCCCTTCACCGCCCCTCTTTCCAAGGGTCTATGCGGTAAAGCCGCAGTGTTTAAAGGCACCAGTTCAGTCCTGCGGCAGCATTTTGTGCTCGCTCAGTACACATTTGTTTCACTCTGTGCTTCTGAAACTTAAGTTCATTTTATTTTTACCTATACAGCTGCTGACGTTAGGAAGCAATGTGTCAGCTATTTGCTCTAACCTGGCATTGACTGCGAGCCGTGGCCTACCTAATGCGCCGCTCAGAGAAGTAGTGTGGCAGCGGGAAGAGCGCTAGTCATTGGAGCGCCTGTCTTGTAGAAAAGAAAGTACAATAGATGATAACACCTTTTTTTTTAATTCCACAAGTGAATATACAGCCGAAGTTCGCAAGTGGAGGAAAAACGAAACGCTGGAAATGTTCGAAGGGTGACATCGTGTTAAGGGTGCCATTCGAGCGATGGCATATACAAAATGTTTGAAAAATAAATACCGCATTTTCGCAGCAAAAAAGCAGCGCTTACACGAGACAAAGAAGTGTGGGGATGCGACGCGTTTGCCGCCGCCTCTGATTTAAAGAGAAACTGCATAGGTTTTAGAAATACACGAGCTTGAGAGGGTAGAATGTGTGAAACTTGCAGGTAAAGCATGCGAAGTCTTTTTGGTTTAACGCTTGAAATAGTGAAGTAGTCCCTGATTCAAATCCGGACGACCTTTAAGGTTCTCCGCAGCGCACAACGCCAAGTTGGGGGGGGGGGGGGCGCATGATGACGTCATCGAAGGTATCGGTATACATTTCCAACGCGCAAACGCCTGCTTTGAAGGAAAAAAAGGAACGCCATCGAAGGCAAACCCTGCCGAGAGTTGATTGGCAGCATCTAACGAGTCAGGGCAGGGTGTGGCTGACGACAGTGGTAATTTAAGGCAGACCTTCCGTGACGTCACGCTGAACTTACGTGCACACCTCCAGTGCATTGAGCAGAAGCGCAAAATTCAATCGTCCATTACGTAACTACTTCAAATGCTAGTGCAAAAACACTTGGAATGCTTCACGTGAAGCCTATTTAGATTCGAATCCTTGAATATCGCGAAATTCTCAAAAAAGTGCTGCAGTTGCTCTTTAAGCGCTGTTTTTCGCCACAAGATCTGGCATTAACCAGCAACACTTTTTACCTTGTTAATTCACGTTCTTGCCCATTTTCCACGCGTCGTAAAATGGCTTTTCCGCATTTCACTTGCAACGACAGAAAAAAACTGTAAAAGAATGCTCACAGGGTATTGATCCGTCCATCTTTCGTCTGCCCGCTTGAAATGTCGCCTCCGGCCACTCCGAGGCGCTTCAAATCCCAGTTGAAAGAAGTCCATTCACAAACTTGCTCCGTGCCGAAAAGAAAATGTCTCTACGATTACACTTTCTCATTAGTGCTTTTGAACGTTACAAAACTTAGAAGCCTCTACTAACACGGGTGTGGGGCATGCTCGGACGTTTCCTCGTTGTGGGTGACGGCCAGGTCACGTTAACCGCGAGTTTCCCCAGCCCTATCGTAGACGCTCACACCAGGAGCTAGCCACATACAGTTCCGCTGTTAAACTTGTAAAGGGTTTCGGCTTACCATTCACACTTAGCTGCGCAAAAAAAACGAGGACCAAAGCGAACAAGAAGACACAACACAAGCGCAGACTATCAACTGAATTTTTATTCACGAAAGGGAAGCTTTTAAAAGCGTTAGAAAATACAAAATCGAAACACAACAATCACTACCACGCGTGCAAAGGAAACCTATGACATATCATTCCTGCTTGAAATACGAACACAACAACAGGATAACAAATGCAATCACATCAAGCCAACCCCCCGTACTGTCTGCTCGTGCTCAATAAACTGCGCAGAAAAGGAACCTCCTTTTCCTGCAGGCTGACCGACTGTGATGCGCACAGAGCTGCGTAGACGGCCGGCGTTGTTGGAAACGTCGACAGGTGTGCTTGGCGAGTGCTCGAAAAATTTGCCAGGAACACGAGCAGTTGCAACAGACGTGAGCTCTGCTGCACATGTGGAACAGTCATTGCGAAGTGCAGTGCGTAGGCCAAGCAGGACCCAAGGGTAGGCGCTCAATCCAGTGTGAAGGGAGAACCAGCGCTATAAGCGAAGCCTTCAGTTGCCGAGGAAAGCCGTCGACCTTAGAAAATCTGGTGGTAAAAGATCGTCTTGATGTTATGGACGGGTAGGTTGGCGAATAATGCGAAGTCGAAATGACGACCACGGTCAGAAGTAATGGCGGAACGAGCACCATATCACCAGTTATCACCACGTGACGGCCGCCTACAACATGAAAAGCGTCGCGCATGGACGAAGCGTCAGTAAGCCGGTTTCAGCGGTCACGGGTGGCGCTGCGCTAGCTTGTCTGACGTCACGCCTGGAAAGGAGGAAATGTCTTATCGCCGAGGAAAATGCTTTTATATGTCAAGGATTTATCACCGCAGTCGTGGCGTAGTGGCTAAGACGCCCGTCTCGGCTGCGGGAGGTGGGGTGTTCGACTCCCACCGCCGGTCACTCGCTGGTTAAAAACTGAGTACAAGTGCCTGTGGACTGTGCACTTGGGAAGCTCCGCTGCATGGCGGTGCACGCAGCGGGCTCGGTTGCAAGCCTGAGCCTGTGTATAAGTGTCACAAGCCTTAATTAAACAAAAAATCGTGGAGCTTTCTTTCTCTCTTTTTTTTTCAACGCGCTCTGTGGTTAGAGAAACAAGTGATTTTTTTTTTTTGCAGCTTACCCCAAAGATTCCCGCCCATGATTTTTATGGTTTCAGTTCCATATGATTTTGCCCATGGCGTGGGAAGGTGTAGCCCCCATTTCTGAAACTAATATACCGCCAGCGCCAAGAGACGTTTTAGTACACCGCAGCTGAAGGTCCTGTAACAACATTCAATTTTGCTATCAGTGTGACTGACAGGCGCAACACATTTTTTTTCGCGCCTTTTGCCTGACATGTATCTTCCTGGCACTGTCGGTCAGCAGAATTGATACATGGCGGACATTTCTGCCCCATGTCTTTTTGCCGCCTCTCCCTTTTGTCCCCTTTATTTGTAAATGTCCTAAGCGTTATTTATTATTTTTCTTTTTTTCCTTCCCCATTCATTGCCGAATGGATGACGGCGAAAAAAAAGAGCTTCACGGCATGACCAGGGTGCTTGTTTCCCATTTGCGGAACATGCTGAGTGTGTCGCATGTAATTTCACATGTCTGATTTTGGCAAAGCATATATGTTGGTAGCGATAGTCAAAAATTACTCAGTGAGCACTGGATGACTTCGCCGAGTGTGTCATGTCAGTATAACGTAACCGTGACATCAGATGTCGAAATTAAAGCTTGGCTTATGACTTTTTAGAAAGTTTTGAAATAACTGAACAGTTATTATGTATGTTATCGCGGAGGTCTCCGTCTTAGCCGGGCCGTTTTCTCGGCAATACATGTAGTGAGGCTCAGGGCAGGCGAACACTACATGTTGTTTTTCCTGCATTGCTATGGCAAATAGGCAATTAAGCGAAATGTCTGCCATTATGAAGAAAGGATTGCGAAGCATGAAGTTGACATTTCTTGAAGCAATTGCAGGCAGAGGAAGCAGGGAGTCTTGTCCCTTCACCGCCCCTCTTTCCAAGGGTCTATGCGGTAAAGCCGCAGTGTTTAAAGGCACCAGTTCAGTCCTGCGGCAGCATTTTGTGCTCGCTCAGTACACATTTGTTTCACTCTGTGCTTCTGAAACTTAAGTTCATTTTATTTTTACCTATACAGCTGCTGACGTTAGGAAGCAATGTGTCAGCTATTTGCTCTAACCTGGCATTGACTGCGAGCCGTGGCCTACCTAATGCGCCGCTCAGAGAAGTAGTGTGGCAGCGGGAAGAGCGCTAGTCATTGGAGCGCCTGTCTTGTAGAAAAAAAAGTACAATAGATGATAACACCTTTTTTTTAATTCCACAAGTGAATATACAGCCGAAGTTCGCAAGTGGAGGAAAAAAGAAACGCTGGAAATGTTCGAAGGGTGACATCGTGTTAAGGGTGCCATTCGAGCGATGGCATATACAAAATGTTTGAAAAATAAATACCGCATTTTCGCAGCAAAAAAGCAGCGCTTACACGAGACAAAGAAGTGTGGGGATGCGACGCGTTTGCCGCCGCCTCTGATTTAAAGAGAAACTGCATAGGTTTTAGAAATACACGAGCTTGAGAGGGTAGAATGTGTGAAACTTGCAGGTAAAGCATGCGAAGTCTTTTTGGTTTAACGCTTGAAATAGTGAAGTAGTCCCTGATTCAAATCCGGACGACCTTTAAGGTTCTCCGCAGCGCACAACGCCAAGTTGGGGGGGGGGTCGCATGATGACGTCATCGAAGGTATCGGTATACATTTCCAACGCGCAAACGCCTGCTTTGAAGGAAAAAAAGGAACGCCATCGAAGGCAAACCCTGCCGAGAGTTGATTGGCAGCATCTAACGAGTCAGGGCAGGGTGTGGCTGACGACAGTGGTAATTTAAGGCAGACCTTCCGTGACGTCACGCTGAACTTACGTGCACACCTCCAGTGCATTGAGCAGAAGCGCAAAATTCAATCGTCCATTACGTAACTACTTCAAATGCTAGTGCAAAAACACTTGGAATGCTTCACGTGAAGCCTATTTAGATTCGAATCCTTGAATATCGCGAAATTCTCAAAAAAGTGCTGCAGTTGCTCTTTAAGCGCTGTTTTTCGCCACAAGATCTGGCATTAACCAGCAACACTTTTTACCTTGTTAATTCACGTTCTTGCCCATTTTCCACGCGTCGTAAAATGGCTTTTCCGCATTTCACTTGCAACGACAGAAAAAAACTGTAAAAGAATGCTCACAGGGTATTGATCCGTCCATCTTTCGTCTGCCCGCTTGAAATGTCGCCTCCGGCCACTCCGAGGCGCTTCAAATCCCAGTTGAAAGAAGTCCATTCACAAACTTGCTCCGTGCCGAAAAGAAAATGTCTCTACGATTACACTTTCTCATTAGTGCTTTTGAACGTTACAAAACTTAGAAGCCTCTACTAACACGGGTGTGGGGCATGCTCGGACGTTTCCTCGTTGTGGGTGACGGCCAGGTGTCACAAAATTCGGCGCATTTTAGAAACAAAGAAAGAAAAACCGCCGCGCGCACGGCGTCTAGCCGGCGCGAGCCCAACGGGAGAGAGAGAAAGCCCCGCCGAGCGCGTGCCTCTCTCTCCACCGTCATGGCGTGCGCCGAAGGAATGAGTCATCCACGCCGAATTCTCTGGAACAGACGAGTCGGTTCTACAGCTGACGGGGGGAAAGGGCGTAGCCTTGCGTGCACTAAGACACGTCCCCCTCGCCCGTCGGCGTCGGCGCCGCTCAAGAACACGCTCGAAACTTCGAGATGCGACCCCCGACCTCGGACCAATGGGGACGCGCGGCCGGTGAGAAGAGGAAAGGGAGACAGCACTGCCAATGCTGCGTGTATGTGCGCGCCTACTCGGGCGCGAACAACAAACAGACGGGAGAGCGAGCCTATAAAGAAGGACGTTGACCGCTATCAGTCAGTCCGGACCGCCGTTTAAGCTTCGGAGAAGCGCGCCCGTTCGACTCCCGGGGAAAACACCACTCGGCCAGCCACGGACCAACGAGGCAACGTTCGCCAGTCTGCGGGACGGCATCGTCGTGGAACTCTGGTCGTCGGACTGCCGCAGTGCCCGGTGAACAAATTGTGTTTTGTTTGTTTACCTCTCTCTCTTGTGTTAGTGCACTTTAGGTGCAATATTGCCTCTGTATTGCATTCTCTCCCGAGTTTAACTTTGCACGAATTGCATTGTTTGTTAATCACTTGGTATGTGTTTGTACGAGTGATTGTGAAATCCTCTGTATCGTCTCAATTGCTGTATAAACTTTGTTTTGTTTTGTAAACCTTTGGCTCCGACCCATTCTCTGGCTTGCGACCAGCGAAAGCTGGGCACCGAACGCCCAAAAACCTCTTGTCACTTGGTAGCTGGTCTCCGCTGAGTTTGCCACGCTGAGTCGAGGGCATCTCCTTTGAGTCCGAGATCGCTACCCCCACACGCTCTAAGGGTGTCTGGGAGCTTCCCACTTAAAAGTGCGCGAAGTCTGGGTGACACCAGGTCACGTTAACCGCGAGTTTCCCCAGCCCTATCGTAGACGCTCACACCAGGAGCTAGCCACATACAGTTCCGCTGTTAAACTTGTAAAGGGTTTCGGCTTACCATTCACACTTAGCTGCGCAAAAAAAACGAGGACTAAAGCGAACAAGAAGACACAACACAAGCGCAGACTATCAACTGAATTTTTATTCACGAAAGGGAAGCTTTTAAAAGCGTTAGAAAATACAAAATCGAAACACAACAATCACTACCACGCGTGCAAATGAAACCTATGACATATCATTCCTGCTTGAAATACGAACACAACAACAGGATAACAAATGCAATCACATCAAGTCAACCCCCCGTACTGTCTGCTCGTGCTCAATAAACTGCGCAGAAAAGGAACCTCCTTTTCCTGCAGGCTGACCGACTGTGATGCGCACAGAGCTGCGTAGACGGCCGGCGTTGTTGGAAACGTCGACAGGTGTGCTTGGCGAGTGCTCGAAAAATTTGCCAGGAACACGAGCAGTTGCAACAGACGTGAGCTCTGCTGCACATGTGGAACAGTCATTGCGAAGTGCAGTGCGTAGGCCAAGCAGGACCCAAGGGTAGGCGCTCAATCCAGTGTGAAGGGAGAACCAGCGCTATAAGCGAAGCCTTCAGTTGCCGAGGAAAGCCGTCGACCTTAGAAAATCTGGTGGTAAAAGATCGTCTTGATGTTATGGACGGGTAGGTTGGCGAATAATGCGAAGTCGAAATGACGACCACGGTCAGAAGTAATGGCGGAACGAGCACCATATCACCAGTTATCACCACGTGACGGCCGCCTACAACATGAAAAGCGTCGCGCATGGACGAAGCGTCAGTAAGCCGGTTTAAGCGGTCACGGGTGGCGCTGCGCTAGCTTGTCTGACGTCACGCCTGGAAAGGAGGAAATGTCTTATCGCCGAGGAAAATGCTTTTATATGTCAAGGATTTATCACCGCAGTCGTGGCGTAGTGGCTAAGACGCCCGTCTCGGCTGCGGGAGGTGGGGTGTTCGACTCCCACCGCCGGTCACTCGCTGGTTAAAAACTGAGTACAAGTGCCTGTGGACTGTGCACTTGGGAAGCTCCGCTGCATGGCGGTGCACGCAGCGGGCTCGGTTGCAAACCTGTGTATAAGTGTCACAAGCCTTAATTAAACAAAAAATCGTGGAGCTTTCTTTCTCTCTTTTTTTTTCAACGCGCTCTGTGGTTAGAGAAACAAGTGATTTTTTTTTTTTTTGCAGCTTACCCCAAAGATTCCCGCCCATGATTTTTATGGTTTCAGTTCCATATGATTTTGCCCATGGCGTGGGAAGGTGTAGCCCCCATTTCTGAAACTAATATACCGCCAGCGCCAAGAGACGTTTTAGTACACCGCAGCTGAAGGTCCTGTAACAACATTCAATTTTGCTATCAGTGTGACTGACAGGCGCAACACATTTTTTTTCGCGCCTTTTGCCTGACATGTATCTTCCTGGCACTGTCGGTCAGCAGAATTGATACATGGCGGACATTTCTGCCCCATGTCTTTTTGCCGCCTCTCCCTTTTGTCCCCTTTATTTGTAAATGTCCTAAGCGTTATTTATTATTTTTCTTTTTCTCCTTCCCCATTCATTGCCGAATGGATGACGGCGAAAAAAAAGAGCTTCACGGCATGACCAGGGTGCTTGTTTCCCATTTGCGGAACATGCTGAGTGTGTCGCATGTAATTTCACATGTCTGATTTTGGCAAAGCATATATGTTGGTAGCGATAGTCAAAAATTACTCAGTGAGCACTGGATGACTTCGCCGAGTGTGTCATGTCAGTATAACGTAACCGTGACATCAGATGTCGAAATTAAAGCTTGGCTTATGACTTTTTAGAAAGTTTTGAAATAACTGAACAGTTATTATGTATGTTATCGCGGAGGTCTCCATCTTAGCCGGGCCGTTTTCTCGGCAATACATGTAGTGAGGCTCAGGGCAGGCGAACACTACATGTTGTTTTTCCTGCATTGCTATGGCAAATAGGCAATTAAGCGAAATGTCTGCCATTATGAAGAAAGGATTGCGAAGCATGAAGTTGACATTTCTTGAAGCAATTGCAGACAGAGGAAGCAGGGAGTCTTGTCCCTTCACCTCCCCTCTTTCCAAGGGTCTATGCGGTAAAGCCGCAGTGTTTAAAGGCACCAGTTCAGTCCTGCGGCAGCATTTTGTGCTCGCTCAGTACACATTTGTTTCACTCTGTGCTTCTGAAACTTAAGTTCATTTTATTTTTACCTATACAGCTGCTGACGTTAGGAAGCAATGTGTCAGCTATTTGCTCTAACCTGGCATTGACTGCGAGCCGTGGCCTACCTAATGCGCCGCTCAGAGAAGTAGTGTGGCAGCGGGAAGAGCGCTAGTCATTGGAGCGCCTGTCTTGTAGAAAAAAAAGTACAATAGATGATAACACCTTTTTTTTTAATTCCACAAGTGAATATACAGCCGAAGTTCGCAAGTGGAGGAAAAAAGAAACGCTGGAAATGTTCGAAGGGTGACATCGTGTTAAGGGTGCCATTCGAGCGATGGCATATACAAAATGTTTGAAAAATAAATACCGCATTTTCGCAGCAAAAAAGCAGCGCTTACACGAGACAAAGAAGTGTGGGGATGCGACGCGTTTGCCGCCGCCTCTGATTTAAAGAGAAACTGCATAGGTTTTAGAAATACACGAGCTTGAGAGGGTAGAATGTGTGAAACTTGCAGGTAAAGCATGCGAAGTCTTTTTGGTTTAACGCTTGAAATAGTGAAGTAGTCCCTGATTCAAATCCGGACGACCTTTAAGGTTCTCCGCAGCGCACAACGCCAAGTTGGGGGGGGGGGGGGCGCATGATGACGTCATCGAAGGTATCGGTATACATTTCCAACGCGCAAACGCCTGCTTTGAAGGAAAAAAAGGAACGCCATCGAAGGCAAACCCTGCCGAGAGTTGATTGGCAGCATCTAACGAGTCAGGGCAGGGTGTGGCTGACGACAGTGGTAATTTAAGGCAGACCTTCCGTGACGTCACGCTGAACTTACGTGCACACCTCCAGTGCATTGAGCAGAAGCGCAAAATTCAATCGTCCATTACGTAACTACTTCAAATGCTAGTGCAAAAACACTTGGAATGCTTCACGTGAAGCCTATTTAGATTCGAATCCTTGAATATCGCGAAATTCTCAAAAAAGTGCTGCAGTTGCTCTTTAAGCGCTGTTTTTCGCCACAAGATCTGGCATTAACCAGCAACACTTTTTACCTTGTTAATTCACGTTCTTGCCCATTTTCCACGCGTCGTAAAATGGCTTTTCCGCATTTCACTTGCAACGACAGAAAAAAACTGTAAAAGAATGCTCACAGGGTATTGATCCGTCCATCTTTCGTCTGCCCGCTTGAAATGTCGCCTCCGGCCACTCCGAGGCGCTTCAAATCCCAGTTGAAAGAAGTCCATTCACAAACTTGCTCCGTGCCGAAAAGAAAATGTCTCTACGATTACACTTTCTCATTAGTGCTTTTGAACGTTACAAAACTTAGAAGCCTCTACTAACACGGGTGTGGGGCATGCTCGGACGTTTCCTCGTTGTGGGTGACGGCCAGGTCACGTTAACCGCGAGTTTCCCCAGCCCTATCGTAGACGCTCACACCAGGAGCTAGCCACATACAGTTCCGCTGTTAAACTTGTAAAGGGTTTCGGCTTACCATTCACACTTAGCTGCGCAAAAAAAACGAGGACCAAAGCGAACAAGAAGACACAACACAAGCGCAGACTATCAACGGAATTTTTATTCACGAAAGGGAAGCTTTTAAAAGCGTTAGAAAATACAAAATCGAAACACAACAATCACTACCACGCGTGCAAAGGAAACCTATGACATATCATTCCTGCTTGAAATACGAACACAACAACAGGATAACAAATGCAATCACATCAAGCCAACCCCCCGTACTGTCTGCTCGTGCTCAATAAACTGCGCAGAAAAGGAACCTCGTGTTCAGAAAGGAAAAAACAGCGCTAAATTCTACATAGACCACAAAGAAAGACGGACAGGACGGGCGTCTTTCTTTGTGGTCTATGTAGAATTTAGCGCTGTTTTTTCCTTTCTGAACACAATGTCACACCAACTAGCCCAGCAAAAGGTACTGTTAAAGGAACCTCCTTTTCCTGCAGGCTGACCGACTGTGATGCGCACAGAGCTGCGTAGACGGCCGGCGTTGTTGGAAACGTCGACAGGTGTGCTTGGCGAGTGCTCGAAAAATTTGCCAGGAACACGAGCAGTTGCAACAGACGTGAGCTCTGCTGCACATGTGGAACAGTCATTGCGAAGTGCAGTGCGTAGGCCAAGCAGGACCCAAGGGTAGGCGCTCAATCCAGTGTGAAGGGAGAACCAGCGCTATAAGCGAAGCCTTCAGTTGCCGAGGAAAGCCGTCGACCTTAGAAAATCTGGTGGTAAAAGATCGTCTTGATGTTATGGACGGGTAGGTTGGCGAATAATGCGAAGTCGAAATGACGACCACGGTCAGAAGTAATGGCGGAACGAGCACCATATCACCAGTTATCACCACGTGACGGCCGCCTACAACATGAAAAGCGTCGCGCATGGACGAAGCGTCAGTAAGCCGGTTTAAGCGGTCACGGGTGGCGCTGCGCTAGCTTGTCTGACGTCACGCCTGGAAAGGAGGAAATGTCTTATCGCCGAGGAAAATGCTTTTATATGTCAAGGATTTATCACCGCAGTCGTGGCGTAGTGGCTAAGACGCCCGTCTCGGCTGCGGGAGGTGGGGTGTTCGACTCCCACCGCCGGTCACTCGCTGGTTAAAAACTGAGTACAAGTGCCTGTGGACTGTGCACTTGGGAAGCTCCGCTGCATGGCGGTGCACGCAGCGGGCTCGGTTGCAAACCTGAGCCTGTGTATAAGTGTCACAAGCCTTAATTAAACAAAAAATCGTGGAGCTTTCTTTCTCTCTTTTTTTTTCAACGCGCTCTGTGGTTAGAGAAACAAGTGATTTTTTTTTTTTGCAGCTTACCCCAAAGATTCCCGCCCATGATTTTTATGGTTTCAGTTCCATATGATTTTGCCCATGGCGTGGGATGGTGTAGCCCCCATTTCTGAAACTAATATACCGCCAGCGCCAAGAGACGTTTTAGTACACCGCAGCTGAAGGTCCTGTAACAACATTCAATTTTGCTATCAGTGTGACTGAGAGGCGCAACACATTTTTTTTCGCGCCTTTTGCCTGACATGTATCTTCCTGGCACTGTCGGTCAGCAGAATTGATACATGGCGGACATTTCTGCCCCATGTCTTTTTGCCGCCTCTCCCTTTTGTCCCCTTTATTTGTAAATGTCCTAAGCGTTATTTATTATTTTTCTTTTTTTCCTTCCCCATTCATTGCCGAATGGATGACGGCGAAAAAAAAGAGCTTCACGGCATGACCAGGGTGCTTGTTTCCCATTTGCGGAACATGCTGAGTGTGTCGCATGTAATTTCACATGTCTGATTTTGGCAAAGCATATATGTTGGTAGCGATAGTCAAAAATTACTCAGTGAGCACTGGATGACTTCGCCGAGTGTGTCATGTCAGTATAACGTAACCGTGACATCAGATGTCGAAATTAAAGCTTGGCTTATGACTTTTTAGAAAGTTTTGAAATAACTGAACAGTTATTATGTATGTTATCGCGGAGGTCTCCGTCTTAGCCGGGCCGTTTTCTCGGCAATACATGTAGTGAGGCTCAGGGCAGGCGAACACTACATGTTGTTTTTCCTGCATTGCTATGGCAAATAGGCAATTAAGCGAAATGTCTGCCATTATGAAGAAAGGATTGCGAAGCATGAAGTTGACATTTCTTGAAGCAATTGCAGGCAGAGGAAGCAGGGAGTCTTGTCCCTTCACCGCCCCTCTTTCCAAGGGTCTATGCGGTAAAGCCGCAGTGTTTAAAGGCACCAGTTCAGTCCTGCGGCAGCATTTTGTGCTCGCTCAGTACACATTTGTTTCACTCTGTGCTTCTGAAACTTAAGTTCATTTTATTTTTACCTATACAGCTGCTGACGTTAGGAAGCAATGTGTCAGCTATTTGCTCTAACCTGGCATTGACTGCGAGCCGTGGCCTACCTAATGCGCCGCTCAGAGAAGTAGTGTGGCAGCGGGAAGAGCGCTAGTCATTGGAGCGCCTGTCTTGTAGAAAAGAAAGTACAATAGATGATAACACCTTTTTTTTTAATTCCACAAGTGAATATACAGCCGAAGTTCGCAAGTGGAGGAAAAACGAAACGCTGGAAATGTTCGAAGGGTGACATCGTGTTAAGGGTGCCATTCGAGCGATGGCATATACAAAATGTTTGAAAAATAAATACCGCATTTTCGCAGCAAAAAAGCAGCGCTTACACGAGACAAAGAAGTGTGGGGATGCGACGCGTTTGCCGCCGCCTCTGATTTAAAGAGAAACTGCATAGGTTTTAGAAATACACGAGCTTGAGAGGGTAGAATGTGTGAAACTTGCAGGTAAAGCATGCGAAGTCTTTTTGGTTTAACGCTTGAAATAGTGAAGTAGTCCCTGATTCAAATCCGGACGACCTTTAAGGTTCTCCGCAGCGCACAACGCCAAGTTGGGGGGGGGGGGGGGCGCATGATGACGTCATCGAAGGTATCGGTATACATTTCCAACGCGCAAACGCCTGCTTTGAAGGAAAAAAAGGAACGCCATCGAAGGCAAACCCTGCCGAGAGTTGATTGGCAGCATCTAACGAGTCAGGGCAGGGTGTGGCTGACGACAGTGGTAATTTAAGGCAGACCTTCCGTGACGTCACGCTGAACTTACGTGCACACCTCCAGTGCATTGAGCAGAAGCGCAAAATTCAATCGTCCATTACGTAACTACTTCAAATGCTAGTGCAAAAACACTTGGAATGCTTCACGTGAAGCCTATTTAGATTCGAATCCTTGAATATCGCGAAATTCTCAAAAAAGTGCTGCAGTTGCTCTTTAAGCGCTGTTTTTCGCCACAAGATCTGGCATTAACCAGCAACACTTTTTACCTTGTTAATTCACGTTCTTGCCCATTTTCCACGCGTCGTAAAATGGCTTTTCCGCATTTCACTTGCAACGACAGAAAAAAACTGTAAAAGAATGCTCACAGGGTATTGATCCGTCCATCTTTCGTCTGCCCGCTTGAAATGTCGCCTCCGGCCACTCCGAGGCGCTTCAAATCCCAGTTGAAAGAAGTCCATTCACAAACTTGCTCCGTGCCGAAAAGAAAATGTCTCTACGATTACACTTTCTCATTAGTGCTTTTGAACGTTACAAAACTTAGAAGCCTCTACTAACACGGGTGTGGGGCATGCTCGGACGTTTCCTCGTTGTGGGTGACGGCCAGGTCACGTTAACCGCGAGTTTCCCCAGCCCTATCGTAGACGCTCACACCAGGAGCTAGCCACATACAGTTCCGCTGTTAAACTTGTAAAGGGTTTCGGCTTACCATTCACACTTAGCTGCGCAAAAAAAACGAGGACCAAAGCGAACAAGAAGACACAACACAAGCGCAGACTATCAACTGAATTTTTATTCACGAAAGGGAAGCTTTTAAAAGCGTTAGAAAATACAAAATCGAAACACAACAATCACTACCACGCGTGCAAAGGAAACCTATGACATATCATTCCTGCTTGAAATACGAACACAACAACAGGATAACAAATGCAATCACATCAAGCCAACCCCCCGTACTGTTGGCTCGTGCTCAATAAACTGCGCAGAAAAGGAACCTCCTTTTCCTGCAGGCTGACCGACTGTGATGCGCACAGAGCTGCGTAGACGGCCGGCGTTGTTGGAAACGTCGACAGGTGTGCTTGGCGAGTGCTCGAAAAATTTGCCAGGAACACGAGCAGTTGCAACAGACGTGAGCTCTGCTGCACATGTGGAACAGTCATTGCGAAGTGCAGTGCGTAGGCCAAGCAGGACCCAAGGGTAGGCGCTCAATCCAGTGTGAAGGGAGAACCAGCGCTATAAGCGAAGCCTTCAGTTGCCGAGGAAAGCCGTCGACCTTAGAAAATCTGGTGGTAAAAGATCGTCTTGATGTTATGGACGGGTAGGTTGGCGAATAATGCGAAGTCGAAATGACGACCACGGTCAGAAGTAATGGCGGAACGAGCACCATATCACCAGTTATCACCACGTGACGGCCGCCTACAACATGAAAAGCGTCGCGCATGGACGAAGCGTCAGTAAGCCGGTTTAAGCGGTCACGGGTGGCGCTGCGCTAGCTTGTCTGACGTCACGCCTGGAAAGGAGGAAATGTCTTATCGCCGAGGAAAATGCTTTTATATGTCAAGGATTTATCACCGCAGTCGTGGCGTAGGATTCCACTTCCAGCCGCGATAGCGAACGGACGCGTGTGAAATGGGCTCCGTTGGAGCGGTATCAGCGGCCGTGTCCGGCCGCGGTAACAGGTTTTCTTCTGCATCGGATGATGAGTATCGTGTTGTTTTGCCTAGTCTGCCTTCAGGGCGTTTGGTTTTGAATACCGTTTTTATGCATGCGGACGTGAGAGCACGGCCCTACCGAGTAGAAGACTTCAGGGATACGCTGGTGAATTTGAATCTGCTCCCCGAGGTTACGGCCTTGGGGGCGTATCAAATGAATCACGTGTGGGCAGTTACCTTCAAGTGTGACGCAGGTGTGCAAAGACTGCTCGCCAACAACGAAGTGCAAGTGAAGAACCATCGCTGCGTTCTCATCGACCCGTCTCACCAGGACCTACGGTTGAAACTGCACTGGCTGCTGCCCACCGTCCCCGACGACGACGTGCGGGCGGCTTTGCTAGTGTACGGGAAAGCGACAGATGTGGTCAAGGAGCGTTGGAGGGTGAATGGTGTGTCTGACAAGAGCTCGACGACCCGGACAGTGACTTTGAAGCTCAAGGCCGGTGTGAAGCCGGAAGATATACCGCATCAGCTTAGGATTGCTGGTGAGCTGGCCCTTGTCGTGGTGCCGGGCAGGGCACCCCTCTGCTTGCGATGCCAGAGCACAGGCCACATACGGCGTGACTGCAAGGTACCGCGCTGTGTGCTATGTCGTCGCTTTGGCCACGACGAGACCGAGTGCGTGCGTACCTACGCCAGCGTCGCAGGGCCCGCGAGGAGTGACGATAACTCGGAGCTCCTAATGGATGAAGCTGATGCTGAAGCAGCAGCCAAGGCGGAGTCGGAAGACAAAGCTACGGCTGGAAATGAGCCGGCTGAGCAAGCCTCGGGCGAAACAGTACGCCAAGGCACTCCGAACCTCGAAGAAAATGGCACACCTGAGAGAACAGAAGACCCATCGACGGCGAGGTTGGTTCAGGACGAGAAGATAAACGCGACCTCGATGGGAAGCGCCAGCGAGGGGGAGCAGAACATGGACACATCAAACGAGGGCACCGCCGCCGCGGCGACTAAACGCTCGCACGAAGTCGTCGAGGAAGATGACACATCTTCTGGCCCGCCCGTCAACGGAGAGCCACCGTCAAAAGCAGCTCCCGTGCGTCGGTCGACGTTGCGACCTCGGCCGAACATCCCTCCAGACCGGAGGACGACGACGAGGGCGACGACGCCGCCGCCGACGCCGCCGACGCAGCCGCCGCCGCCGGCGGCCTCGTAGTTGTAAGTTTTGGGACTGGACGAGCGCTTGTTCTGGCGCTGAGGATGCTTCTTGTCAACGGTAAGCACCATCCTCTTGGTCTCCTTCCATACTACAATGGCGCTGCCAGATAGAGCTTTGCGATTCGCCACAATCAATGTCCGAGGGCTATGTGCGAGGAGGAGGCAACGGCAGTTATATAGGTTGTCAACGGAAAAAGATTTAGATATTATTGCCGTACAAGAGACGAAAATTGAAGGAGATGTTGAGACCGAGAGTATGGTGCTGCCTTTCATGTCACATTACTACGCGTGTGTGAGCCATGCGGTTGGGAGATCCGCAGGCTGTGTTCTTTTTGTGCGCCAACATTTGGGGCTTGAGGTGCAGGCCGTACGGTCGGATATTGCAGGACGTATGGTTCTTTGCGATTTTAGTTTTGGTTCAGTGCTATGGCGCGTGATATGCTTGTATGCTCCTAATGTACTCGAGGAAAGACGACAGATGTTTGAGGGACTCAAAAATTATTGCGATGTCGATCGGAAACTAGTACTGATGGGAGACTTTAATTGTGTTTTAGCGGCGCGAGATAAAGCGAACGATACACCGTACAGAGACGCCAGCACGGCAGAACTTCGAAGCTTAATCGATGAATTTGGGCTCGAAGACGTAGCGGAATGCTTGGACGACGACCACTGCGTTCGCTTTACGCATTTCCAAGGAGCCAGTCACGCCCGGCTTGATAGAATGTACGTTTCGGCCGAATTGACAGCGCTTGGCCGAGAGTACCATGTGCAGTCTGTGTCATTCAGCGACCACTGTCTTGTCTGGTTTGATATTAAGAACAAGAAAGAAAATAAAAATAAATTCACATGGGAGTTATGGAAGTTTAACGCGAAGATTTTAGATGACGACGTTTTCAAGGAACAAGTGTCAAGTATGCTTGAAGAAATTAAGGATGATACAGCCACAGTGGTTTGCGAACAATGGGAGACTTTCAAGCAAAAAACTAAAATGAAAGCGTTGGAACGAGCTAGCGCTATAAAGTACGAGAATGATAAGTATGAGACGAACTTACGAAAGAGCCTGCAAATGCTAATAAATCAAGAAAACTCAGCTCCAGGCACGTTCAAGGCTGACATCTGTTCGCTCAAACATAAGCTCGAACAGTTTGATATCGACCGATACCGCGGTGCGCTTGTACGAGCCAGAGCCGATAAAGAGATAACCGGTGAGGCACCAACTAAAAGAGCACTGGCAAGGGAAAGAAAATGGGCCCGCAAGAATGTGATTTCCGAAGT
This sequence comes from Amblyomma mixtum, assembly GCF_055824585.1. Lineage (NCBI taxonomy): Eukaryota > Metazoa > Arthropoda > Arachnida > Ixodida > Ixodidae > Amblyomma > Amblyomma mixtum. The sequence goes on along the minus strand of NC_143019.1, from coordinate 134,136,999 downwards.
TGAACAAGACGGCATTATTTTGAACGAACAGAACGACATCGAAAATGCTTTCACCCTGTTTTACAAAGGTCTATTTGCGCTTAGAGCGGTAGACTTAGAAATCTTCAGGACAGAATTCCTGGCTTTAATGCCTAGGATTAATGACAACTCAAAAGAGGTGTTAGAGCGCCCGATTACTGTCGCTGAAATAGAGTTGGCTATAGATGACTTAAAACGAGGGAGGTCACCAGGACCAGATGGATTAGGCGCCGAATTCTACAAGACTTTCAAGAATGAATTAGCCCCTATAATAGCCCACCTTTTAGAAGACGCATATGAACGGAAGCGCCTACCGCCTTCTTTCCTGGCCACGCATACAGTTCTCATCCCCAAAACAGAGGATCCAATCGCTTTAAGGCAAGTAAAGTCCTATCGTCCAATCAGCTTAACGAACGTCGACTACAAGATCTATATGAAAGTACTGGCTAAAAGACTTCAAACGGTTATAAAAGAGATTGTTGGACCACACCAGACTTGCGGTATAAGGGATCGGTCAATATTCACTAACATTCACACGGCGAGATGCGTGCTGGAGTGCTGTGATGCACTAAACATGAACGTCGCAATGCTCCAGCTCGATTTGGAGAAAGCGTTCGATCGTGTACCACATGAAATCTTGTTTACACTTTTGCAACACGTCAACGTGGGAGCAGTTATCACAGAGGGTGTCGCGATGGCTTACAGGGGATGCACAACGCGCCTAGTAATCAACAAATCGGTAGGAGCACCGATCGAGGTGCAACGATCCGTGCGACAGGGTTGCCCCCTCTCACCATTACTTTTTGCCTTATATATCGAACCCTTCTGCCTTAGTATAATAGACACCAGCTACGTAAAAGGCTTTAAATTACAGCTAACCGAAGTGAAACTGTTGGCATACGCGGATGATGTGGCGGTTTTCTGCGTTGACAATGAGAGCATCTTGAAAACGGTGGAAATTGTTAAGCGTTTCTGTGATGCCAGCGGCAGCGCTGTTAACTGGGGCAAGTGCCTTGGATTTTGGCACGGTTCTTGGGCGACGAAACCAGGCACTTTCGCCAACATGCAATGGGCTGATACACCAGCGAGGTACCTAGGTGCTCCTTTAGAGTTTTACCGCGACAGTGAGCCCTACTGGCGGAGCCAAGTTGCAGAAGTGCGTGAAAGAACGGAGAAGGTTAAAGGAGGGGACTTGTCTATGTTTGCGCGCAGCACTGTGTGCAATGTGTTTTTTGTTACCAAACTGTGGTATGTGCTAAGTGTTTTGCACTGCTCACGCGCCAATGTACAAAAGTTGCACCGTGTATTGGCCATCTTTGTGTGGGGGTCGGTATGGGAGAGGACAAGCCGTACCAACCTCTTCCGGAGAGTTAGTCAAGGAGGCCTGGGCTTGTCGCATTTATTCCTGAGGCAAGTGGTCAACCGCTTTTGTTTCCTTCGAGATGTGAAGGACCCGTTTTTGCGTACTGTAGTACAGATCAGATTGAGCAGACTTTTACCGGATTTTGTGGTATCTACCGAGTGTATACCAGGAGGTGTTTTTGGATTCCTGAAGGAGGTTGCGGTTTCCTGTAACTTCCTCAGCGCACGATTTTCCTACCAATATCTTGCAAAAGTAAAACGCATACAGCTATACAAGGACCTTACAGACCTGGTTTTTCCTGTGCCACTGTATCGAACAATGTACAGCACCCATCCAGGCAGCGATGTTTTAAAGCGTGTGAAGCGAATGTATGTAGCTCCGGGAGCCAAGTCCTTTTTCTTCAGGCTGCACACCGGAACGTTGGAGGTAAAAACTTGGATGGCAGAGAAAGGATTGTATGTTCCATGGGGTGATCATTGCTTTATATGTAGAAAGCCAGAAACTATCGAGCATGTTTTTTTGGACTGCTGGGGAGGAGTGTTCTTTTGGGACATTCTTCAAAGAACATTGAAAAAAGATCTGCCCCTTGACCCCCGTGGGATTCGTTTCCTAGCAGTGGAAAATGAAGAAGGTGTACCGTTTGACGCAGTAATGCTCATGGGATTGCACTGTATTTGGAAGGCCTGCATGGCGGCCCGACATGCTGACATCGATGCAAGGCCGGCGCAGGAGTACTTTCGCGAGTCTGTAGGCAGATTCTTGGAAACCTACAAAACTTTGAAACAAGTGCCTGAATGGGTACCGAGAATTGAGCCTCTAGTCCATATGAAACGCTTTTAGCGCCTTACGTCAGCCAAGGTGTGGTTGATGGTTTTAGCCCATACCGACGCCATGTACCATTAAGTGTGTGTATACTTCTCTTGTTTTCTTGTGATGTATGTGTCTAAGCAGGCAATAAAAAAAAAAAAAAAAAAAGCAGTCGTGGCGTAGTGGCTAAGACGCCCGTCTCGGCTGCGGGAGGTGGGGTGTTCGACTCCCACCGCCGGTTAAAAACTGAGTACAAGTGCCTGTGGACTGTGCGCTTGGGAAGCTCCGCTGCATGGCGGTGCACGCAGCGGGCTCGGTTGCAAACCTGAGCCTGTGTATAAGTGTCACAAGCCTTAATTAAACAAAAAATCGTGGAGCTATCTTTCTCTCTTTTTTTTTCAACGCGCTCTGTGGTTAGAGAAACAAGTGATTTTTTTTTTTTTTTGCAGCTTACCCCAAAGATTCCCGCCCATGATTTTTATGGTTTCAGTTCCATATGATTTTGCCCATGGCGTGGGAAGGTGTAGCCCCCATTTCTGAAACTAATATACCGCCAGCGCCAAGAGACGTTTTAGTACACCGCAGCTGAAGGTCCTGTAACAACATTCAATTTTGCTATCAGTGTGACTGACAGGCGCAACACATTTTTTTTCGCGCCTTTTGCCTGACATGTATCTTCCTGGCACTGTCGGTCAGCAGAATTGATACATGGCGGACATTTCTGCCCCATGTCTTTTTGCCGCCTCTCCCTTTTGTCCCCTTTATTTGTAAATGTCCTAAGCGTTATTTATTATTTTTCTTTTTTTCCTTCCCCATTCATTGCCGAATGGATGACGGCGAAAAAAAAGAGCTTCACGGCATGACCAGGGTGCTTGTTTCCCATTTGCGGAACATGCTGAGTGTGTCGCATGTAATTTCACATGTCTGATTTTGGCAAAGCATATATGTTGGTAGCGATAGTCAAAAATTACTCAGTGAGCACTGGATGACTTCGCCGAGTGTGTCATGTCAGTATAACGTAACCGTGACATCAGATGTCGAAATTAAAGCTTGGCTTATGACTTTTTAGAAAGTTTTGAAATAACTGAACAGTTATTATGTATGTTATCGCGGAGGTCTCCGTCTTAGCCGGGCCGTTTTCTCGGCAATACATGTAGTGAGGCTCAGGGCAGGCGAACACTACATGTTGTTTTTCCTGCATTGCTATGGCAAATAGGCAATTAAGCGAAATGTCTGCCATTATGAAGAAAGGATTGCGAAGCATGAAGTTGACATTTCTTGAAGCAATTGCAGGCAGAGGAAGCAGGGAGTCTTGTCCCTTCACCGCCCCTCTTTCCAAGGGTCTATGCGGTAAAGCCGCAGTGTTTAAAGGCACCAGTTCAGTCCTGCGGCAGCATTTTGTGCTCGCTCAGTACAGATTTGTTTCACTCTGTGCTTCTGAAACTTAAGTTCATTTTATGTTTACCTGTACAGCTGCTGACGTTAGGAAGCAATGTGTCAGCTATTTGCTCTAACCTGGCATTGACTGCGAGCCGTGGCCTACCTAATGCGCCGCTCAGAGAAGTAGTGTGGCAGCGGGAAGAGCGCTAGTCATTGGAGCGCCTGTCTTGTAGAAAAAAAAGTACAATAGATGATAACACCTTTTTTTTAATTCCACAAGTGAATATACAGCCGAAGTTCGCAAGTGGAGGAAAAAGAAACGCTGGAAATGTTCGAAGGATGACATCGTGTTAAGGGTGCCATTCGAGCGATGGCATATACAAAATGTTTGAAAAATAAATACCGCATTTTCGCAGCAAAAAAGCAGCGCTTACACGAGACAAAGAAGTGTGGGGATGCGACGCGTTTGCCGCCGCCTCTGATTTAAAGAGAAACTGCATAGGTTTTAGAAATACACGAGCTTGAGAGGGTAGAATGTGTGAAACTTGCAGGTAAAGCATGCGAAGTCTTTTTAATTTAACGCTTGAAATAGTGAAGTAGTCCCTGATTCAAATCCGGACGACCTTTAAGGTTCTCCGCAGCGCACAACGCCAAGTTGGGGGGGGGGGGGCGCATGATGACGTCATCGAAGGTATCGGTATACATTTCCAACGCGCAAACGCCTGCTTTGAAGGAAAAAAAGGAACGCCATCGAAGGCAAACCCTGCCGAGAGTTGATTGGCAGCATCTAACGAGTCAGGGCAGGGTGTGGCTGACGACAGTGGTAATTTAAGGCAGACCTTCCGTGACGTCACGCTGAACTTACGTGCACACCTCCAGTGCATTGAGCAGAAGCGCAAAATTCAATCGTCCATTACGTAACTACTTCAAATGCTAGTGCAAAAACACTTGGAATGCTTCACGTGAAGCCTATTTAGATTCGAATCCTTGAATATCGCGAAATTCTCAAAAAAGTGCTGCAGTTGCTCTTTAAGCGCTGTTTTTCGCCACAAGATCTGGCATTAACCAGCAACACTTTTTACCTTGTTAATTCACGTTCTTGCCCATTTTCCACGCGTCGTAAAATGGCTTTTCCGCATTTCACTTGCAACGACAGAAAAAAACTGTAAAAGAATGCTCACAGGGTATTGATCCGTCCATCTTTCGTCTGCCCGCTTGAAATGTCGCCTCCGGCCACTCCGAGGCGCTTCAAATCCCAGTTGAAAGAAGTCCATTCACAAATTTGCTCCGTGCCGAAAAGAAAATGTCTCTACGATTACACTTTCTCATTAGTGCTTTTGAACGTTACAAAACTTAGAAGCCTCTACTAACACGGGTGTGGGGCATGCTCGGACGTTTCCTCGTTGTGGGTGACGGCCAGGTCACGTTAACCGCGAGTTTCCCCAGCCCTATCGTAGACGCTCACACCAGGAGCTAGCCACATACAGTTCCGCTGTTAAACTTGTAAAGGGTTTCGGCTTACCATTCACACTTAGCTGCGCAAAAAAAACGAGGACCAAAGCGAACAAGAAGACACAACACAAGCGCAGACTATCAACTGAATTTTTATTCACGAAAGGGAAGCTTTTAAAAGCGTTAGAAAATACAAAATCGAAACACAACAATCACTACCACGCGTGCAAAGGAAACCTATGACATATCATTCCTGCTTGAAATACGAACACAACAACAGGATAACAAATGCAATCACATCAAGCCAACCCCCCGTACTGTCTGCTCGTGCTCAATAAACTGCGCAGAAAAGGAACCTCCTTTTCCTGCAGGCTGACCGACTGTGATGCGCACAGAGCTGCGTAGACGGCCGGCGTTGTTGGAAACGTCGACAGGTGTGCTTGGCGAGTGCTCGAAAAATTTGCCAGGAACACGAGCAGTTGCAACAGACGTGAGCTCTGCTGCACATGTGGAACAGTCATTGCGAAGTGCAGTGCGTAGGCCAAGCAGGACCCAAGGGTAGGCGCTCAATCCAGTGTGAAGGGAGAACCAGCGCTATAAGCGAAGCCTTCAGTTGCCGAGGAAAGCCGTCGACCTTAGAAAATCTGGTGGTAAAAGATCGTCTTGATGTTATGGACGGGTAGGTTGGCGAATAATGCGAAGTCGAAATGACGACCACGGTCAGAAGTAATGGCGGAACGAGCACCATATCACCAGTTATCACCACGTGACGGCCGCCTACAACATGAAAAGCGTCGCGCATGGACGAAGCGTCAGTAAGCCGGTTTAAGCGGTCACGGGTGGCGCTGCGCTAGCTTGTCTGACGTCACGCCTGGAAAGGAGGAAATGTCTTATCGCCGAGGAAAATGCTTTTATATGTCAAGGATTTATCACCGCAGTCGTGGCGTAGTGGCTAAGACGCCCGTCTCGGCAGCGGGAGGTGGGGTGTTCGACTCCCACCGCCGGTTAAAAACTGAGTACAAGTGCCTGTGGACTGTGCACTTGGGAAGCTCCGCTGCATGGCGGTGCACGCAGCGGGCTCGGTTGCAAACCTGAGCCTGTGTATAAGTGTCACAAGCCTTAATTAAACAAAAAATCGTGGAGCTTTCTTTCTCTCTTTTTTTTTCAACGCGCTCTGTGGTTAGAGAAACAAGTGATTTTTTTTTTTTGCAGCTTACCCCAAAGATTCCCGCCCATGATTTTTATGGTTTCAGTTCCATATGATTTTGCCCATGGCGTGGGAAGGTGTAGCCCCCATTTCTGAAACTAATATACCGCCAGCGCCAAGAGACGTTTTAGTACACCGCAGCTGAAGGTCCTGTAACAACATTCAATTTTGCTATCAGTGTGACTGACAGGCGCAACACATTTTTTTTCGCGCCTTTTGCCTGACATGTATCTTCCTGGCACTGTCGGTCAGCAGAATTGATACATGGCGGACATTTCTGCCCCATGTCTTTTTGCCGCCTCTCCCTTTTGTCCCCTTTATTTGTAAATGTCCTAAGCGTTATTTATTATTTTTCTTTTTTTCCTTCCCCATTCATTGCCGAATGGATGACGGCGAAAAAAAAGAGCTTCACGGCATGACCAGGGTGCTTGTTTCCCATTTGCGGAACATGCTGAGTGTGTCGCATGTAATTTCACATGTCTGATTTTGGCAAAGCATATATGTTGGTAGCGATAGTCAAAAATTACTCAGTGAGCACTGGATGACTTCGCCGAGTGTGTCATGTCAGTATAACGTAACCGTGACATCAGATGTCGAAATTAAAGCTTGGCTTATGACTTTTTAGAAAGTTTTGAAATAACTGAACAGTTATTATGTATGTTATCGCGGAGGTCTCCGTCTTAGCCGGGCCGTTTTCTCGGCAATACATGTAGTGAAGCTCAGGGCAGGCGAACACTACATGTTGTTTTTCCTGCATTGCTATGGCAAATAGGCAATTAAGCGAAATGTCTGCCATTATGAAGAAAGGATTGCGAAGCATGAAGTTGACATTTCTTGAAGCAATTGCAGGCAGAGGAAGCAGGGAGTCTTGTCCCTTCACCGCCCCTCTTTCCAAGGGTCTATGCGGTAAAGCCGCAGTGTTTAAAGGCACCAGTTCAGTCCTGCGGCAGCATTTTGTGCTCGCTCAGTACACATTTGTTTCACTCTGTGCTTCTGAAACTTAAGTTCATTTTATTTTTACCTATACAGCTGCTGACGTTAGGAAGCAATGTGTCAGCTATTTGCTCTAACCTGGCATTGACTGCGAGCCGTGGCCTACCTAATGCGCCGCTCAGAGAAGTAGTGTGGCAGCGGGAAGAGCGCTAGTCATTGGAGCGCCTGTCTTGTAGAAAAAAAAGTACAATAGATGATAACACCTTTTTTTTAATTCCACAAGTGAATATACAGCCGAAGTTCGCAAGTGGAGGAAAAAAGAAACGCTGGAAATGTTCGAAGGGTGACATCGTGTTAAGGGTGCCATTCGAGCGATGGCATATACAAAATGTTTGAAAAATAAATACCGCATTTTCGCAGCAAAAAAGCAGCGCTTACACGAGACAAAGAAGTGTGGGGATGCGACGCGTTTGCCGCCGCCTCTGATTTAAAGAGAAACTGCATAGGTTTTAGAAATACACGAGCTTGAGAGGGTAGAATGTGTGAAACTTGCAGGTAAAGCATGCGAAGTCTTTTTGGTTTAACGCTTGAAATAGTGAAGTAGTCCCTGATTCAAATCCGGACGACCTTTAAGGTTCTCCGCAGCGCACAACGCCAAGTTGGGGGGGGGGGGGGGGGCGCATGATGACGTCATCGAAGGTATCGGTATACATTTCCAACGCGCAAACGCCTGCTTTGAAGGAAAAAAAGGAACGCCATCGAAGGCAAACCCTGCCGAGAGTTGATTGGCAGCATCTAACGAGTCAGGGCAGGGTGTGGCTGACGACAGTGGTAATTTAAGGCAGACCTTCCGTGACGTCACGCTGAACTTACGTGCACACCTCCAGTGCATTGAGCAGAAGCGCAAAATTCAATCGTCCATTACGTAACTACTTCAAATGCTAGTGCAAAAACACTTGGAATGCTTCACGTGAAGCCTATTTAGATTCGAATCCTTGAATATCGCGAAATTCTCAAAAAAGTGCTGCAGTTGCTCTTTAAGCGCTGTTTTTCGCCACAAGATCTGGCATTAACCAGCAACACTTTTTACCTTGTTAATTCACGTTCTTGCCCATTTTCCACGCGTCGTAAAATGGCTTTTCCGCATTTCACTTGCAACGACAGAAAAAAACTGTAAAAGAATGCTCACAGGGTATTGATCCGTCCATCTTTCGTCTGCCCGCTTGAAATGTCGCCTCCGGCCACTCCGAGGCGCTTCAAATCCCAGTTGAAAGAAGTCCATTCACAAACTTGCTCCGTGCCGAAAAGAAAATGTCTCTACGATTACACTTTCTCATTAGTGCTTTTGAACGTTACAAAACTTAGAAGCCTCTACTAACACGGGTGTGGGGCATGCTCGGACGTTTCCTCGTTGTGGGTGACGGCCAGGTCACGTTAACCGCGAGTTTCCCCAGCCCTATCGTAGACGCTCACACCAGGAGCTAGCCACATACAGTTCCGCTGTTAAACTTGTAAAGGGTTTCGGCTTACCATTCACACTTAGCTGCGCAAAAAAAACGAGGACCAAAGCGAACAAGAAGACACAACACAAGCGCAGACTATCAACTGAATTTTTATTCACGAAAGGGAAGCTTTTAAAAGCGTTAGAAAATACAAAATCAAAACACAACAATCACTACCACGCGTGCAAAGGAAACCTATGACATATCATTCCTGCTTGAAATACGAACACAACAACAGGATAACAAATGCAATCACATCAAGCCAACCCCCCGTACTGTCTGCTCGTGCTCAATAAACTGCGCAGAAAAGGAACCTCCTTTTCCTGCAGGCTGACCGACTGTGATGCGCACAGAGCTGCGTAGACGGCCGGCGTTGTTGGAAACGTCGACAGGTGTGCTTGGCGAGTGCTCGAAAAATTTGCCAGGAACACGAGCAGTTGCAACAGACGTGAGCTCTGCTGCACATGTGGAACAGTCATTGCGAAGTGCAGTGCGTAGGCCAAGCAGGACCCAAGGGTAGGCGCTCAATCCAGTGTGAAGGGAGAACCAGCGCTATAAGCGAAGCCTTCAGTTGCCGAGGAAAGCCGTCGACCTTAGAAAATCTGGTGGTAAAAGATCGTCTTGATGTTATGGACGGGTAGGTTGGCGAATAATGCGAAGTCGAAATGACGACCACGGTCAGAAGTAATGGCGGAACGAGCACCATATCACCAGTTATCACCACGTGACGGCCGCCTACAACATGAAAAGCGTCGCGCATGGACGAAGCGTCAGTAAGCCGGTTTAAGCGGTCACGGGTGGCGCTGCGCTAGCTTGTCTGACGTCACGCCTGGAAAGGAGGAAATGTCTTATCGCCGAGGAAAATGCTTTTATATGTCAAGGATTTATCACCGCAGTCGTGGCGTAGTGGCTAAGACGCCCGTCTCGGCTGCGGGAGGTGGGGTGTTCGACTCCCACCGCCGGTTAAAAACTGAGTACAAGTGCCTGTGGACTGTCCACTTGGGAAGCTCCGCTGCATGGCGGTGCACGCAGCGGGCTCGGTTGCAAACCTGAGCCTGTGTATAAGTGTCACAAGCCTTAATTAAACAAAAAATCGTGGAGCTTTCTTTCTCTCTTTTTTTTTCAACGCGCTCTGTGGTTAGAGAAACAAGTGATTTTTTTTTTTTGCAGCTTACCCCAAAGATTCCCGCCCATGATTTTTATGGTTTCAGTTCAATATGATTTTGCCCATGGCGTGGGAAGGTGTAGCCCCCATTTCTGAAACTAATATACCGCCAGCGCCAAGAGACGTTTTAGTACACCGCAGCTGAAGGTCCTGTAACAACATTCAATTTTGCTATCAGTGTGACTGACAGGCGCAACACATTTTTTTTCGCGCCTTTTGCCTGACATGTATCTTCCTGGCACTGTCGGTCAGCAGAATTGATACATGGCGGACATTTCTGCCCCATGTCTTTTTGCCGCCTCTCCCTTTTGTCCCCTTTATTTGTAAATGTCCTAAGCGTTATTTATTATTTTTCTTTTTTTCCTTCCCCATTCATTGCCGAATGGATGACGGCGAAAAAAAAGAGCTTCACGGCATGACCAGGGTGCTTGTTTCCCATTTGCGGAACATGCTGAGTGTGTCGCATGTAATTTCACATGTCTGATTTTGGCAAAGCATATATGTTGGTAGCGATAGTCAAAAATTACTCAGTGAGCACTGGATGACTTCGCCGAGTGTGTCATGTCAGTATAACGTAACCGTGACATCAGATGTCGAAATTAAAGCTTGGCTTATGACTTTTTAGAAAGTTTTGAAATAACTGAACAGTTATTATGTATGTTATCGCGGAGGTCTCCGTCTTAGCCGGGCCGTTTTCTCGGCAATACATGTAGTGAAGCTCAGGGCAGGCGAACACTACATGTTGTTTTTCCTGCATTGCTATGGCAAATAGGCAATTAAGCGAAATGTCTGCCATTATGAAGAAAGGATTGCGAAGCATGAAGTTGACATTTCTTGAAGCAATTGCAGGCAGAGGAAGCAGGGAGTCTTGTCCCTTCACCGCCCCTCTTTCCAAGGGTCTATGCGGTAAAGCCGCAGTGTTTAAAGGCACCAGTTCAGTCCTGCGGCAGCATTTTGTGCTCGCTCAGTACACATTTGTTTCACTCTGTGCTTCTGAAACTTAAGTTCATTTTATTTTTACCTATACAGCTGCTGACGTTAGGAAGCAATGTGTCAGCTATTTGCTCTAACCTGGCATTGACTGCGAGCCGTGGCCTACCTAATGCGCCGCTCAGAGAAGTAGTGTGGCAGCGGGAAGAGCGCTAGTCATTGGAGCGCCTGTCTTGTAGAAAAAAAAGTACAATAGATGATAACACCTTTTTTTAATTCCACAAGTGAATATACAGCCGAAGTTCGCAAGTGGAGGAAAAAAGAAACGCTGGAAATGTTTGAAGGGTGACATCGTGTTAAGGGTGCCATTCGAGCGATGGCATATACAAAATGTTTGAAAAATAAATACCGCATTTTCGCAGCAAAAAAGCAGCGCTTACACGAGACAAAGAAGTGTGGGGATGCGACGCGTTTGCCGCCGCCTCTGATTTAAAGAGAAACTGCATAGGTTTTAGAAATACACGAGCTTGAGAGGGTAGAATGTGTGAAACTTGCAGGTAAAGCATGCGAAGTCTTTTTGGTTTAACGCTTGAAATAGTGAAGTAGTCCCTGATTCAAATCCGGACGACCTTTAAGGTTCTCCGCAGCGCACAACGCCAAGTTGGGGGGGGGGGGCGCATGATGACGTCATCGAAGGTATCGGTATACATTTCCAACGCGCAAACGCCTGCTTTGAAGGAAAAAAAGGAACGCCATCGAAGGCAAACCCTGCCGAGAGTTGATTGGCAGCATCTAACGAGTCAGGGCAGGGTGTGGCTGACGACAGTGGTAATTTAAGGCAGACCTTCCGTGACGTCACGCTGAACTTACGTGCACACCTCCAGTGCATTGAGCAGAAGCGCAAAATTCAATCGTCCATTACGTAACTACTTCAAATGCTAGTGCAAAAACACTTGGAATGCTTCACGTGAAGCCTATTTAGATTCGAATCCTTGAATATCGCGAAATTCTCAAAAAAGTGCTGCAGTTGCTCTTTAAGCGCTGTTTTTCGCCACAAGATCTGGCATTAACCAGCAACACTTTTTACCTTGTTAATTCACGTTCTTGCCCATTTTCCACGCGTCGTAAAATGGCTTTTCCGCATTTCACTTGCAACGACAGAAAAAAACTGTAAAAGAATGCTCACAGGGTATTGATCCGTCCATCTTTCGTCTGCCCGCTTGAAATGTCGCCTCCGGCCACTCCGAGGCGCTTCAAATCCCAGTTGAAAGAAGTCCATTCACAAACTTGCTCCGTGCCGAAAAGAAAATGTCTCTACGATTACACTTTCTCATTAGTGCTTTTGAACGTTACAAAACTTAGAAGCCTCTACTAACACGGGTGTGGGGCATGCTCGGACGTTTCCTCGTTGTGGGTGACGGCCAGGTCACGTTAACCGCGAGTTTCCCCAGCCCTATCGTAGACGCTCACACCAGGAGCTAGCCACATACAGTTCCGCTGTTAAACTTGTAAAGGGTTTCGGCTTACCATTCACACTTAGCTGCGCAAAAAAAACGAGGACCAAAGCGAACAAGAAGACACAACACAAGCGCAGACTATCAACTGAATTTTTATTCACGAAAGGGAAGCTTTTAAAAGCGTTAGAAAATACAAAATCGAAACACAACAATCACTACCACGCGTGCAAAGGAAACCTATGACATATCATTCCTGCTTGAAATACGAACACAACAACAGGATAACAAATGCAATCACATCAAGCCAACCCCCCGTACTGTCTGCTCGTGCTCAATAAACTGCGCAGAAAAGGAACCTCCTTTTCCTGCAGGCTGACCGACTGTGATGCGCACAGAGCTGCGTAGACGGCCGGCGTTGTTGGAAACGTCGACAGGTGTGCTTGGCGAGTGCTCGAAAAATTTGCCAGGAACACGAGCAGTTGCAACAGACGTGAGCTCTGCTGCACATGTGGAACAGTCATTGCGAAGTGCAGTGCGTAGGCCAAGCAGGACCCAAGGGTAGGCGCTCAATCCAGTGTGAAGGGAGAACCAGCGCTATAAGCGAAGCCTTCAGTTGCCGAGGAAAGCCGTCGACCTTAGAAAATCTGGTGGTAAAAGATCGTCTTGATGTTATGGACGGGTAGGTTGGCGAATAATGCGAAGTCGAAATGACGACCACGGTCAGAAGTAATGGCGGAACGAGCACCATATCACCAGTTATCACCACGTGACGGCCGCCTACAACATGAAAAGCGTCGCGCATGGACGAAGCGTCAGTAAGCCGGTTTAAGCGGTCACGGGTGGCGCTGCGCTAGCTTGTCTGACGTCACGCCTGGAAAGGAGGAAATGTCTTATCGCCGAGGAAAATGCTTTTATATGTCAAGGATTTATCACCGCAGTCGTGGCGTAGTGGCTAAGACGCCCGTCTCGGCTGCGGGAGGTGGGGTGCTCGACTCCCACCGCCGGTTAAATACTGAGTACAAGTGCCTGTGGACTGTGCACTTGGGAAGCTCCGCTGCATGGCGGTGCACGCAGCGGGCTCGGTTGCAAACCTGAGCCTGTGTATAAGTGTCACAAGCCTTAATTAAACAAAAAATCGTGGAGCTTTCTTTCTCTCTTTTTTTTTCAACGCGCTCTGTGGTTAGAGAAACAAGTGATTTTTTTTTTTTTGCAGCTTACCCCAAAGATTCCCGCCCATGATTTTTATGGTTTCAGTTCAATATGATTTTGCCCATGGCGTGGGAAGGTGTAGCCCCCATTTCTGAAACTAATATACCGCCAGCGCCAAGAGACGTTTTAGTACACCGCAGCTGAAGGTCCTGTAACAACATTCAATTTTGCTATCAGTGTGACTGACAGGCGCAACACATTTTTTTTCGCGCCTTTTGCCTGACATGTATCTTCCTGGTACTGTCGGTCAGCAGAATTGATACATGGCGGACATTTCTGCCCCATGTCTTTTTGCCGCCTCTCCCTTTTGTCCCCTTTATTTGTAAATGTCCTAAGCGTTATTTATTATTTTTCTTTTTTTCCTTCCCCATTCATTGCCGAATGGATGACGGCGAAAAAAAAGAGCTTCACGGCATGACCAGGGTGCTTGTTTCCCATTTGCGGAACATGCTGAGTGTGTCGCATGTAATTTCACATGTCTGATTTTGGCAAAGCATATATGTTGGTAGCGATAGTCAAAAATTACTCAGTGAGCACTGGATGACTTCGCCGAGTGTGTCATGTCAGTATAACGTAACCGTGACATCAGATGTCGAAATTAAAGCTTGGCTTATGACTTTTTAGAAAGTTTTGAAATAACTGAACAGTTATTATGTATGTTATCGCGGAGGTCTCCGTCTTAGCCGGGCCGTTTTCTCGGCAATACATGTAGTGAAGCTCAGGGCAGGCGAACACTACATGTTGTTTTTCCTGCATTGCTATGGCAAATAGGCAATTAAGCGAAATGTCTGCCATTATGAAGAAAGGATTGCGAAGCATGAAGTTGACATTTCTTGAAGCAATTGCAGGCAGAGGAAGCAGGGAGTCTTGTCCCTTCACCGCCCCTCTTTCCAAGGGTCTATGCGGTAAAGCCGCAGTGTTTAAAGGCACCAGTTCAGTCCTGCGGCAGCATTTTGTGCTCGCTCAGTACACATTTGTTTCACTCTGTGCTTCTGAAACTTAAGTTCATTTTATTTTTACCTATACAGCTGCTGACGTTAGGAAGCAATGTGTCAGCTATTTGCTCTAACCTGGCATTGACTGCGAGCCGTGGCCTACCTAATGCGCCGCTCAGAGAAGTAGTGTGGCAGCGGGAAGAGCGCTAGTCATTGGAGCGCCTGTCTTGTAGAAAAAAAAGTACAATAGATGATAACACCTTTTTTTTAATTCCACAAGTGAATATACAGCCGAAGTTCGCAAGTGGAGGAAAAAAGAAACGCTGGAAATGTTCGAAGGGTGACATCGTGTTAAGGGTGCCATTCGAGCGATGGCATATACAAAATGTTTGAAAAATAAATACCGCATTTTCGCAGCAAAAAAGCAGCGCTTACACGAGACAAAGAAGTGTGGGGATGCGACGCGTTTGCCGCCGCCTCTGATTTAAAGAGAAACTGCATAGGTTTTAGAAATACACGAGCTTGAGAGGGTAGAATGTGTGAAACTTGCAGGTAAAGCATGCGAAGTCTTTTTGGTTTAACGCTTGAAATAGTGAAGTAGTCCCTGATTCAAATCCGGACGACCTTTAAGGTTCTCCGCAGCGCACAACGCCAAGTTGGGGGGGGGGGGCGCATGATGACGTCATCGAAGGTATCGGTATACATTTCCAACGCGCAAACGCCTGCTTTGAAGGAAAAAAAGGAACGCCATCGAAGGCAAACCCTGCCGAGAGTTGATTGGCAGCATCTAACGAGTCAGGGCAGGGTGTGGCTGACGACAGTGGTAATTTAAGGCAGACCTTCCGTGACGTCACGCTGAACTTACGTGCACACCTCCAGTGCATTGAGCAGAAGCGCAAAATTCAATCGTCCATTACGTAACTACTTCAAATGCTAGTGCAAAAACACTTGGAATGCTTCACGTGAAGCCTATTTAGATTCGAATCCTTGAATATCGCGAAATTCTCAAAAAAGTGCTGCAGTTGCTCTTTAAGCGCTGTTTTTCGCCACAAGATCTGGCATTAACCAGCAACACTTTTTACCTTGTTAATTCACGTTCTTGCCCATTTTCCACGCGTCGTAAAATGGCTTTTCCGCATTTCACTTGCAACGACAGAAAAAAACTGTAAAAGAATGCTCACAGGGTATTGATCCGTCCATCTTTCGTCTGCCCGCTTGAAATGTCGCCTCCGGCCACTCCGAGGCGCTTCAAATCCCAGTTGAAAGAAGTCCATTCACAAACTTGCTCCGTGCCGAAAAGAAAATGTCTCTACGATTACACTTTCTCATTAGTGCTTTTGAACGTTACAAAACTTAGAAGCCTCTACTAACACGGGTGTGGGGCATGCTCGGACGTTTCCTCGTTGTGGGTGACGGCCAGGTCACGTTAACCGCGAGTTTCCCCAGCCCTATCGTAGACGCTCACACCAGGAGCTAGCCACATACAGTTCCGCTGTTAAACTTGTAAAGGGTTTCGGCTTACCATTCACACTTAGCTGCGCAAAAAAAACGAGGACCAAAGCGAACAAGAAGACACAACACAAGCGCAGACTATCAACTGAATTTTTATTCACGAAAGGGAAGCTTTTAAAAGCGTTAGAAAATACAAAATCAAAACACAACAATCACTACCACGCGTGCAAAGGAAACCTATGACATATCATTCCTGCTTGAAATACGAACACAACAACAGGATAACAAATGCAATCACATCAAGCCAACCCCCCGTACTGTCTGCTCGTGCTCAATAAACTGCGCAGAAAAGGAACCTCCTTTTCCTGCAGGCTGACCGACTGTGATGCGCACAGAGCTGCGTAGACGGCCGGCGTTGTTGGAAACGTCGACAGGTGTGCTTGGCGAGTGCTCGAAAAATTTGCCAGGAACACGAGCAGTTGCAACAGACGTGAGCTCTGCTGCACATGTGGAACAGTCATTGCGAAGTGCAGTGCGTAGGCCAAGCAGGACCCAAGGGTAGGCGCTCAATCCAGTGTGAAGGGAGAACCAGCGCTATAAGCGAAGCCTTCAGTTGCCGAGGAAAGCCGTCGACCTTAGAAAATCTGGTGGTAAAAGATCGTCTTGATGTTATGGACGGGTAGGTTGGCGAATAATGCGAAGTCGAAATGACGACCACGGTCAGAAGTAATGGCGGAACGAGCACCATATCACCAGTTATCACCACGTGACGGCCGCCTACAACATGAAAAGCGTCGCGCATGGACGAAGCGTCAGTAAGCCGGTTTAAGCGGTCACGGGTGGCGCTGCGCTAGCTTGTCTGACGTCACGCCTGGAAAGGAGGAAATGTCTTATCGCCGAGGAAAATGCTTTTATATGTCAAGGATTTATCACCGCAGTCGTGGCGTAGTGGCTAAGACGCCCGTCTCGGCTGCGGGAGGTGGGGTGCTCGACTCCCACCGCCGGTTAAATACTGAGTACAAGTGCCTGTGGACTGTGCACTTGGGAAGCTCCGCTGCATGGCGGTGCACGCAGCGGGCTCGGTTGCAAACCTGAGCCTGTGTATAAGTGTCACAAGCCTTAATTAAACAAAAAATCGTGGAGCTTTCTTTCTCTCTTTTTTTTTCAACGCGCTCTGTGGTTAGAGAAACAAGTGATTTTTTTTTTTTTGCAGCTTACCCCAAAGATTCCCGCCCATGATTTTTATGGTTTCAGTTCAATATGATTTTGCCCATGGCGTGGGAAGGTGTAGCCCCCATTTCTGAAACTAATATACCGCCAGCGCCAAGAGACGTTTTAGTACACCGCAGCTGAAGGTCCTGTAACAACATTCAATTTTGCTATCAGTGTGACTGACAGGCGCAACACATTTTTTTTCGCGCCTTTTGCCTGACATGTATCTTCCTGGTACTGTCGGTCAGCAGAATTGATACATGGCGGACATTTCTGCCCCATGTCTTTTTGCCGCCTCTCCCTTTTGTCCCCTTTATTTGTAAATGTCCTAAGCGTTATTTATTATTTTTCTTTTTTTCCTTCCCCATTCATTGCCGAATGGATGACGGCGAAAAAAAAGAGCTTCACGGCATGACCAGGGTGCTTGTTTCCCATTTGCGGAACATGCTGAGTGTGTCGCATGTAATTTCACATGTCTGATTTTGGCAAAGCATATATGTTGGTAGCGATAGTCAAAAATTACTCAGTGAGCACTGGATGACTTCGCCGAGTGTGTCATGTCAGTATAACGTAACCGTGACATCAGATGTCGAAATTAAAGCTTGGCTTATGACTTTTTAGAAAGTTTTGAAATAACTGAACAGTTATTATGTATGTTATCGCGGAGGTCTCCGTCTTAGCCGGGCCGTTTTCTCGGCAATACATGTAGTGAAGCTCAGGGCAGGCGAACACTACATGTTGTTTTTCCTGCATTGCTATGGCAAATAGGCAATTAAGCGAAATGTCTGCCATTATGAAGAAAGGATTGCGAAGCATGAAGTTGACATTTCTTGAAGCAATTGCAGGCAGAGGAAGCAGGGAGTCTTGTCCCTTCACCGCCCCTCTTTCCAAGGGTCTATGCGGTAAAGCCGCAGTGTTTAAAGGCACCAGTTCAGTCCTGCGGCAGCATTTTGTGCTCGCTCAGTACACATTTGTTTCACTCTGTGCTTCTGAAACTTAAGTTCATTTTATTTTTACCTATACAGCTGCTGACGTTAGGAAGCAATGTGTCAGCTATTTGCTCTAACCTGGCATTGACTGCGAGCCGTGGCCTACCTAATGCGCCGCTCAGAGAAGTAGTGTGGCAGCGGGAAGAGCGCTAGTCATTGGAGCGCCTGTCTTGTAGAAAAAAAAGTACAATAGATGATAACACCTTTTTTTTAATTCCACAAGTGAATATACAGCCGAAGTTCGCAAGTGGAGGAAAAAAGAAACGCTGGAAATGTTCGAAGGGTGACATCGTGTTAAGGGTGCCATTCGAGCGATGGCATATACAAAATGTTTGAAAAATAAATACCGCATTTTCGCAGCAAAAAAGCAGCGCTTACACGAGACAAAGAAGTGTGGGGATGCGACGCGTTTGCCGCCGCCTCTGATTTAAAGAGAAACTGCATAGGTTTTAGAAATACACGAGCTTGAGAGGGTAGAATGTGTGAAACTTGCAGGTAAAGCATGCGAAGTCTTTTTGGTTTAACGCTTGAAATAGTGAAGTAGTCCCTGATTCAAATCCGGACGACCTTTAAGGTTCTCCGCAGCGCACAACGCCAAGTTGGGGGGGGGCGCATGATGACGTCATCGAAGGTATCGGTATACATTTCCAACGCGCAAACGCCTGCTTTGAAGGAAAAAAAGGAACGCCATCGAAGGCAAACCCTGCCGAGAGTTGATTGGCAGCATCTAACGAGTCAGGGCAGGGTGTGGCTGACGACAGTGGTAATTTAAGGCAGACCTTCCGTGACGTCACGCTGAACTTACGTGCACACCTCCAGTGCATTGAGCAGAAGCGCAAAATTCAATCGTCCATTACGTAACTACTTCAAATGCTAGTGCAAAAACACTTGGAATGCTTCACGTGAAGCCTATTTAGATTCGAATCCTTGAATATCGCGAAATTCTCAAAAAAGTGCTGCAGTTGCTCTTTAAGCGCTGTTTTTCGCCACAAGATCTGGCATTAACCAGCAACACTTTTTACCTTGTTAATTCACGTTCTTGCCCATTTTCCACGCGTCGTAAAATGGCTTTTCCGCATTTCACTTGCAACGACAGAAAAAAACTGTAAAAGAATGCTCACAGGGTATTGATCCGTCCATCTTTCGTCTGCCCGCTTGAAATGTCGCCTCCGGCCACTCCGAGGCGCTTCAAATCCCAGTTGAAAGAAGTCCATTCACAAACTTGCTCCGTGCCGAAAAGAAAATGTCTCTACGATTACACTTTCTCATTAGTGCTTTTGAACGTTACAAAACTTAGAAGCCTCTACTAACACGGGTGTGGGGCATGCTCGGACGTTTCCTCGTTGTGGGTGACGCCCAGGTCACGTTAACCGCGAGTTTCCCCAGCCCTATCGTAGACGCTCACACCAGGAGCTAGCCACATACAGTTCCGCTGTTAAACTTGTAAAGGGTTTCGGCTTACCATTCACACTTAGCTGCGCAAAAAAAACGAGGACCAAAGCGAACAAGAAGACACAACACAAGCGCAGACTATCAACTGAATTTTTATTCACGAAAGGGAAGCTTTTAAAAGCGTTAGAAAATACAAAATCGAAACACAACAATCACTACCACGCGTGCAAAGGAAACCTATGACATATCATTCCTGCTTGAAATACGAACACAACAACAGGATAACAAATGCAATCACATCAAGCCAACCCCCCGTACTGTCTGCTCGTGCTCAATAAACTGCGCAGAAAAGGAACCTCCTTTTCCTGCAGGCTGACCGACTGTGATGCGCACAGAGCTGCGTAGACGGCCGGCGTTGTTGGAAACGTCGACAGGTGTGCTTGGCGAGTGCTCGAAAAATTTGCCAGGAACACGAGCAGTTGCAACAGACGTGAGCTCTGCTGCACATGTGGAACAGTCATTGCGAAGTGCAGTGCGTAGGCCAAGCAGGACCCAAGGGTAGGCGCTCAATCCAGTGTGAAGGGAGAACCAGCGCTATAAGCGAAGCCTTCAGTTGCCGAGGAAAGCCGTCGACCTTAGAAAATCTGGTGGTAAAAGATCGTCTTGATGTTATGGACGGGTAGGTTGGCGAATAATGCGAAGTCGAAATGACGACCACGGTCAGAAGTAATGGCGGAACGAGCACCATATCACCAGTTATCACCACGTGACGGCCGCCTACAACATGAAAAGCGTCGCGCATGGACGAAGCGTCAGTAAGCCGGTTTAAGCGGTCACGGGTGGCGCTGCGCTAGCTTGTCTGACGTCACGCCTGGAAAGGAGGAAATGTCTTATCGCCGAGGAAAATGCTTTTATATGTCAACGATTTATCACCGCAGTCGTGGCGTAGTGGCTAAGACGCCGTCTCGGCTGCGGGAGGTGGGGTGTTCGACTTCCATCGCCGGTTAAAAACTGAGTACAAGTGCCTGTGGACTGTGCACTTGGGAAGCTCCGCTGCATGGCGGTGCACGCAGCGGGCTCGGTTGCAAACCTGAGCCTGTGTATAAGTGTCACAAGCCTTAATTAAACAAAAAATCGTGGAGCTTTCTTTCTCTTTTTTTTCAACGCGCTCTGTGGTTAGAGAAACAAGTGATTTTTTTTTTTTTGCAGCTTACCCCAAAGATTCCCGCCCATGATTTTTATGGTTTCAGTTCCATATGATTTTGCCCATGGCGTGGGAAGGTGTAGCCCCCATTTCTGAAACTAATATACCGCCAGCGCCAAGAGACGTTTTAGTACACCGCAGCTGAAGGTCCTGTAACAACATTCAATTTTGCTATCAGTGTGACTGACAGGCGCAACACATTTTTTTTCGCGCCTTTTGCCTGACATGTATCTTCCTGGCACTGTCGGTCAGCAGAATTGATACATGGCGGACATTTCTGCCCCATGTCTTTTTGCCGCCTCTCCCTTTTGTCCCCTTTATTTGTAAATGTCCTAAGCGTTATTTATTATTTTTCTTTTTTTCCTTCCCCATTCATTGCCGAATGGATGACGGCGAAAAAAAAGAGCTTCACGGCATGACCAGGGTGCTTGTTTCCCATTTGCGGAACATGCTGAGTGTGTCGCATGTAATTTCACATGTCTGATTTTGGCAAAGCATATATGTTGGTAGCGATAGTCAAAAATTACTCAGTGAGCACTGGATGACTTCGCCGAGTGTGTCATGTCAGTATAACGTAACCGTGACATCAGATGTCGAAATTAAAGCTTGGCTTATGACTTTTTAGAAAGTTTTGAAATAACTGAACAGTTATTATGTATGTTATCGCGGAGGTCTCCGTCTTAGCCGGGCCGTTTTCTCGGCAATACATGTAGTGAAGCTCAGGGCAGGCGAACACTACATGTTGTTTTTCCTGCATTGCTATGGCAAATAGGCAATTAAGCGAAATGTCTGCCATTATGAAGAAAGGATTGCGAAGCATGAAGTTGACATTTCTTGAAGCAATTGCAGGCAGAGGAAGCAGGGAGTCTTGTCCCTTCACCGCCCCTCTTTCCAAGGGTCTATGCGGTAAAGCCGCAGTGTTTAAAGGCACCAGTTCAGTCCTGCGGCAGCATTTTGTGCTCGCTCAGTACACATTTGTTTCACTCTGTGCTTCTGAAACTTAAGTTCATTTTATTTTTACCTATACAGCTGCTGACGTTAGGAAGCAATGTGTCAGCTATTTGCTCTAACCTGGCATTGACTGCGAGCCGTGGCCTACCTAATGCGCCGCTCAGAGAAGTAGTGTGGCAGCGGGAAGAGCGCTAGTCATTGGAGCGCCTGTCTTGTAGAAAAAAAAGTACAATAGATGATAACACCTTTTTTTTAATTCCACAAGTGAATATACAGCCGAAGTTCGCAAGTGGAGGAAAAAAGAAACGCTGGAAATGTTCGAAGGGTGACATCGTGTTAAGGGTGCCATTCGAGCGATGGCATATACAAAATGTTTGAAAAATAAATACCGCATTTTCGCAGCAAAAAAGCAGCGCTTACACGAGACAAAGAAGTGTGGGGATGCGACGCGTTTGCCGCCGCCTCTGATTTAAAGAGAAACTGCATAGGTTTTAGAAATACACGAGCTTGAGAGGGTAGAATGTGTAAAACTTGCAGGTAAAGCATGCGAAGTCTTTTTGGTTTAACGCTTGAAATAGTGAAGTAGTCCCTGATTCAAATCCGGACGACCTTTAAGGTTCTCCGCAGCGCACAACGCCAAGTTGGGGGGGGGGGGCGCATGATGACGTCATCGAAGGTATCGGTATACATTTCCAACGCGCAAACGCCTGCTTTGAAGGAAAAAAAGGAACGCCATCGAAGGCAAACCCTGCCGAGAGTTGATTGGCAGCATCTAACGAGTCAGGGCAGGGTGTGGCTGACGACAGTGGTAATTTAAGGCAGACCTTCCGTGACGTCACGCTGAACTTACGTGCACACCTCCAGTGCATTGAGCAGAAGCGCAAAATTCAATCGTCCATTACGTAACTACTTCAAATGCTAGTGCAAAAACACTTGGAATGCTTCACGTGAAGCCTATTTAGATTCGAATCCTTGAATATCGCGAAATTCTCAAAAAAGTGCTGCAGTTGCTCTTTAAGCGCTGTTTTTCGCCGCAAGATCTGGCATTAACCAGCAACACTTTTTACCTTGTTAATTCACGTTCTTGCCCATTTTCCACGCGTCGTAAAATGGCTTTTCCGCATTTCACTTGCAACGACAGAAAAAAACTGTAAAAGAATGCTCACAGGGTATTGATCCGTCCATCTTTCGTCTGCCCGCTTGAAATGTAGCCTCCGGCCACTCCGAGGCGCTTCAAATCCCAGTTGAAAGAAGTCCATTCACAAACTTGCTCCGTGCCGAAAAGAAAATGTCTCTACGATTACACTTTCTCATTAGTGCTTTTGAACGTTACAAAACTTAGAAGCCTCTACTAACACGGGTGTGGGGCATGCTCGGACGTTTCCTCGTTGTGGGTGACGGCCAGGTCACGTTAACCGCGAGTTTCCCCAGCCCTATCGTAGACGCTCACACCAGGAGCTAGCCACATACAGTTCCGCTGTTAAACTTGTAAAGGGTTTCGGCTTACCATTCACACTTAGCTGCGCAAAAAAAACGAGGACCAAAGCGAACAAGAAGACACAACACAAGCGCAGACTATCAACTGAATTTTTATTCACGAAAGGGAAGCTTTTAAAAGCGTTAGAAAATACAAAATCGAAACACAACAATCACTACCACGCGTGCAAAGGAAACCTATGACATATCATTCCTGCTTGAAATACGAACACAACAACAGGATAACAAATGCAATCACATCAAGCCAACCCCCGTACTGTCTGCTCGTGCTCAATAAACTGCGCAGAAAAGGAACCTCCTTTTCCTGCAGGCTGACCGACTGTGATGCGCACAGAGCTGCGTAGACGGCCGGCGTTGTTGGAAACGTCGACAGGTGTGCTTGGCGAGTGCTCGAAAAATTTGCCAGGAACACGAGCAGTTGCAACAGACGTGAGCTCTGCTGCACATGTGGAACAGTCATTGCGAAGTGCAGTGCGTAGGCCAAGCAGGACCCAAGGGTAGGCGCTCAATCCAGTGTGAAGGGAGAACCAGCGCTATAAGCGAAGCCTTCAGTTGCCGAGGAAAGCCGTCGACCTTAGAAAATCTGGTGGTAAAAGATCGTCTTGATGTTATGGACGGGTAGGTTGGCGAATAATGCGAAGTCGAAATGACGACCACGGTCAGAAGTAATGGCGGAACGAGCACCATATCACCAGTTATCACCACGTGACGGCCGCCTACAACATGAAAAGCGTCGCGCATGGACGAAGCGTCAGTAAGCCGGTTTAAGCGGTCACGGGTGGCGCTGCGCTAGCTTGTCTGACGTCACGCCTGGAAAGGAGGAAATGTCTTATCGCCGAGGAAAATGCTTTTATATGTCAAGGATTTATCACCGCAGTCGTGGTGTAGTGGCTAAGACGCCCGTCTCGGCTGCGGGAGGTGGGGTGTTCGACTCCCACCGCCGGTTAAAAACTGAGTACAAGTGCCTGTGGACTGTGCACTTGGGAAGCTCCGCTGCATGGCGGTGCACGCAGCGGGCTCGGTTGCAAACCTGAGCCTGTGTATAAGTGTCACAAGCCTTAATTAAACAAAAAATCGTGGAGCTTTCTTTCTCTTTTTTTTTCAACGCGCTCTGTGGTTAGAGAAACAAGTGATTTTTTTTTTTTTGCAGCTTACCCCAAAGATTCCCGCCCATGATTTTTATGGTTTCAGTTCCATATGATTTTGCCCATGGCGTGGGAAGGTGTAGCCCCCATTTCTGAAACTAATATACCGCCAGCGCCAAGAGACGTTTTAGTACACCGCAGCTGAAGGTCCTGTAACAACATTCAATTTTGCTATCAGTGTGACTGACAGGCGCAACACATTTTTTTTCGCGCCTTTTGCCTGACATGTATCTTCCTGGCACTGTCGGTCAGCAGAATTGATACATGGCGGACATTTCTGCCCCATGTCTTTTTGCCGCCTCTCCCTTTTGTCCCCTTTATTTGTAAATGTCCTAAGCGTTATTTATTATTTTTCTTTTTTTCCTTCCCCATTCATTGCCGAATGGATGACGGCGAAAAAAAAGAGCTTCACGGCATGACCAGGGTGCTTGTTTCCCATTTGCGGAACATGCTGAGTGTGTCGCATGTAATTTCACATGTCTGATTTTGGCAAAGCATATATGTTGGTAGCGATAGTCAAAAATTACTCAGTGAGCACTGGATGACTTCGCCGAGTGTGTCATGTCAGTATAACGTAACCGTGACATCAGATGTCGAAATTAAAGCTTGGCTTATGACTTTTTAGAAAGTTTTGAAATAACTGAACAGTTATTATGTATGTTATCGCGGAGGTCTCCGTCTTAGCCGGGCCGTTTTCTCGGCAATACATGTAGTGAAGCTCAGGGCAGGCGAACACTACATGTTGTTTTTCCTGCATTGCTATGGCAAATAGGCAATTAAGCGAAATGTCTGCCATTATGAAGAAAGGATTGCGAAGCATGAAGTTGACATTTCTTGAAGCAATTGCAGGCAGAGGAAGCAGGGAGTCTTGTCCCTTCACCGCCCCTCTTTCCAAGGGTCTATGCGGTAAAGCCGCAGTGTTTAAAGGCACCAGTTCAGTCCTGCGGCAGCATTTTGTGCTCGCTCAGTACACATTTGTTTCACTCTGTGCTTCTGAAACTTAAGTTCATTTTATTTTTACCTATACAGCTGCTGACGTTAGGAAGCAATGTGTCAGCTATTTGCTCTAACCTGGCATTGACTGCGAGCCGTGGCCTACCTAATGCGCCGCTCAGAGAAGTAGTGTGGCAGCGGGAAGAGCGCTAGTCATTGGAGCGCCTGTCTTGTAGAAAAAAAAGTACAATAGATGATAACACCTTTTTTTTAATTCCACAAGTGAATATACAGCCGAAGTTCGCAAGTGGAGGAAAAAAGAAACGCTGGAAATGTTCGAAGGGTGACATCGTGTTAAGGGTGCCATTCGAGCGATGGCATATACAAAATGTTTGAAAAATAAATACCGCATTTTCGCAGCAAAA
The DNA here is from genome assembly GCF_055824585.1 of Amblyomma mixtum. Classification (NCBI taxonomy): domain Eukaryota; kingdom Metazoa; phylum Arthropoda; class Arachnida; order Ixodida; family Ixodidae; genus Amblyomma; species Amblyomma mixtum. Next base: position 134,111,441 of record NC_143019.1, on the reverse strand, counting down.
AAGCAGCGCTTACACGAGACAAAGAAGTGTGGGGATGCGACGCGTTTGCCGCCGCCTCTGATTTAAAGAGAAACTGCATAGGTTTTAGAAATACACGAGCTTGAGAGGATAGAATGTGTGAAACTTGCAGGTAAAGCATGCGAAGTCTTTTTGGTTTAACGCTTGAAATAGTGAAGTAGTCCCTGATTCAAATCCGGACGACCTTTAAGGTTCTCCGCAGCGCACAACGCCAAGTTGGGGGGGGGGGCGCATGATGACGTCATCGAAGGTATCGGTATACATTTCCAACGCGCAAACGCCTGCTTTGAAGGAAAAAAAGGAACGCCATCGAAGGCAAACCCTGCCGAGAGTTGATTGGCAGCATCTAACGAGTCAGGGCAGGGTGTGGCTGACGACAGTGGTAATTTAAGGCAGACCTTCCGTGACGTCACGCTGAACTTACGTGCACACCTCCAGTGCATTGAGCAGAAGCGCAAAATTCAATCGTCCATTACGTAACTACTTCAAATGCTAGTGCAAAAACACTTGGAATGCTTCACGTGAAGCCTATTTAGATTCGAATCCTTGAATATCGCGAAATTCTCAAAAAAGTGCTGCAGTTGCTCTTTAAGCGCTGTTTTTCGCCACAAGATCTGGCATTAACCAGCAACACTTTTTACCTTGTTAATTCACGTTCTTGCCCATTTTCCACGCGTCGTAAAATGGCTTTTCCGCATTTCACTTGCAACGACAGAAAAAAACTGTAAAAGAATGCTCACAGGGTATTGATCCGTCCATCTTTCGTCTGCCCGCTTGAAATGTCGCCTCCGGCCACTCCGAGGCGCTTCAAATCCCAGTTGAAAGAAGTCCATTCACAAACTTGCTCCGTGCCGAAAAGAAAATGTCTCTACGATTACACTTTCTCATTAGTGCTTTTGAACGTTACAAAACTTAGAAGCCTCTACTAACACGGGTGTGGGGCATGCTCGGACGTTTCCTCGTTGTGGGTGACGGCCAGGTCACGTTAACCGCGAGTTTCCCCAGCCCTATACGTAGACGCTCACACCAGGAGCTAGCCACATACAGTTCCGCTGTTAAACTTGTAAAGGGTTTCGGCTTACCATTCACACTTAGCTGCGCAAAAAGAAACGAGGACCAAAGCGAACAAGAAGACACAACACAAGCGCAGACTATCAACTGAATTTTTATTCACGAAAGGGAAGCTTTTAAAAGCGTTAGAAAATACAAAATCGAAACACAACAATCACTACCACGCGTGCAAAGGAAACCTATGACATATCATTCCTGCTTGAAATACGAACACAACAACAGGATAACAAATGCAATCACATCAAGCCAACCCCCCGTACTGTCTGCTCGTACTCAATAAACTGCGCAGAAAAGGAACCTCCTTTTCCTGCAGGCTGACCGACTGTGATGCGCACAGAGCTGCGTAGACGGCCGGCGTTGTTGGAAACGTCGACAGGTGTGCTTGGCGAGTGCTCGAAAAATTTGCCAGGAACACGAGCAGTTGCAACAGACGTGAGCTCTGCTGCACATGTGGAACAGTCATTGCGAAGTGCAGTGCGTAGGCCAAGCAGGACCCAAGGGTAGGCGCTCAATCCAGTGTGAAGGGAGAACCAGCGCTATAAGCGAAGCCTTCAGTTGCCGAGGAAAGCCGTCGACCTTAGAAAATCTGGTGGTAAAAGATCGTCTTGATGTTATGGACGGGTAGGTTGGCGAATAATGCGAAGTCGAAATGACGACCACGGTCAGAAGTAATGGCGGAACGAGCACCATATCACCAGTTATCACCACGTGACGGCCGCCTACAACATGAAAAGCGTCGCGCATGGACGAAGCGTCAGTAAGCCGGTTTCAGCGGTCACGGGTGGCGCTGCGCTAGCTTGTCTGACGTCACGCCTGGAAAGGAGGAAATGTCTTATCGCCGAGGAAAATGCTTTTATATGTCAAGGATTTATCACCGCAGTCGTGGCGTAGTGGCTAAGACGCCCGTCTCGGCTGCGGGAGGTGGGGTGTTCGACTCCCACCGCCGGTTAAAAACTGAGTACAAGTGCCTGTGGACGGTGCACTTGGGAAGCTCCGCTGCATGGCGGTGCACGCAGCGGGCTCGGTTGCAAACCTGAGCCTGTGTATAAGTGTCACAAGCCTTAATTAAACAAAAAATCGTGGAGCTTTCTTTCTCCCTTTTTTTTTCAACGCGCTCTGTGGTTAGAGAAACAAGTGATTTTTTTTTTTTTGCAGCTTACCCCAAAGATTCCCGCCCATGATTTTTATGGTTTCAGTTCCATATGATTTTGCCCATGGCGTGGGAAGGTGTAGCCCCCATTTCTGAAACTAATATACCGCCAGCGCCAAGAGACGTTTTAGTACACCGCAGCTGAAGGTCCTGTAACAACATTCAATTTTGCTATCAGTGTGACTGACAGGCGCAACACATTTTTTTTCGCGCCTTTTGCCTGACATGTATCTTCCTGGCACTGTCGGTCAGCAGAATTGATACATGGCGGACATTTCTGCCCCATGTCTTTTTGCCGCCTCTCCCTTTTGTCCCCTTTATTTGTAAATGTCCTAAGCGTTATTTATTATTTTTCTTTTTTTCCTTCCCCATTCATTGCCGAATGGATGACGGCGAAAAAAAAGAGCTTCACGGCATGACCAGGGTGCTTGTTTCCCATTTGCGGAACATGCTGAGTGTGTCGCATGTAATTTCACATGTCTGATTTTGGCAAAGCATATATGTTGGTAGCGATAGTCAAAAATTACTCAGTGAGCACTGGATGACTTCGCCGAGTGTGTCATGTCAGTAGAACGTAACCGTGACATCAGATGTCGAAATTAAAGCTTGGCTTATGACTTTTTAGAAAGTTTTGAAATAACTGAACAGTTATTATGTATGTTATCGCGGAGGTCTCCGTCTTAGCCGGGCCGTTTTCTCGGCAATACATGTAGTGAAGCTCAGGGCAGGCGAACACTACATGTTGTTTTTCCTGCATTGCTATGGCAAATAGGCAATTAAGCGAAATGTCTGCCATTATGAAGAAAGGATTGCGAAGCATGAAGTTGACATTTCTTGAAGCAATTGCAGGCAGAGGAAGCAGGGAGTCTTGTCCCTTCACCGCCCCTCTTTCCAAGGGTCTATGCGGTAAAGCCGCAGTGTTTAAAGGCACCAGTTCAGTCCTGCGGCAGCATTTTGTGCTCGCTCAGTACACATTTGTTTCACTCTGTGCTTCTGAAACTTAAGTTCATTTTATTTTTACCTATACAGCTGCTGACGTTAGGAAGCAATGTGTCAGCTATTTGCTCTAACCTGGCATTGACTGCGAGCCGTGGCCTACCTAATGCGCCGCTCAGAGAAGTAGTGTGGCAGCGGGAAGAGCGCTAGTCATTGGAGCGCCTGTCTTGTAGAAAAAAAAGTACAATAGATGATAACACCTTTTTTTTAATTCCACAAGTGAATATACAGCCGAAGTTCGCAAGTGGAGGAAAAAAGAAACGCTGGAAATGTTCGAAGGGTGACATCGTGTTAAGGGTGCCATTCGAGCGATGGCATATACAAAATGTTTGAAAAATAAATACCGCATTTTCGCAGCAAAAAAGCAGCGCTTACACGAGACAAAGAAGTGTGGGGATGCGACGCGTTTGCCGCCGCCTCTGATTTAAAGAGAAACTGCATAGGTTTTAGAAATACACGAGCTTGAGAGGATAGAATGTGTGAAACTTGCAGGTAAAGCATGCGAAGTCTTTTTGGTTTAACGCTTGAAATAGTGAAGTAGTCCCTGATTCAAATCCGGACGACCTTTAAGGTTCTCCGCAGCGCACAACGCCAAGTTGGGGGGGGGGGCGCATGATGACGTCATCGAAGGTATCGGTATACATTTCCAACGCGCAAACGCCTGCTTTGAAGGAAAAAAAGGAACGCCATCGAAGGCAAACCCTGCCGAGAGTTGATTGGCAGCATCTAACGAGTCAGGGCAGGGTGTGGCTGACGACAGTGGTAATTTAAGGCAGACCTTCCGTGACGTCACGCTGAACTTACGTGCACACCTCCAGTGCATTGAGCAGAAGCGCAAAATTCAATCGTCCATTACGTAACTACTTCAAATGCTAGTGCAAAAACACTTGGAATGCTTCACGTGAAGCCTATTTAGATTCGAATCCTTGAATATCGCGAAATTCTCAAAAAAGTGCTGCAGTTGCTCTTTAAGCGCTGTTTTTCGCCACAAGATCTGGCATTAACCAGCAACACTTTTTACCTTGTTAATTCACGTTCTTGCCCATTTTCCACGCGTCGTAAAATGGCTTTTCCGCATTTCACTTGCAACGACAGAAAAAAACTGTAAAAGAATGCTCACAGGGTATTGATCCGTCCATCTTTCGTCTGCCCGCTTGAAATGTCGCCTCCGGCCACTCCGAGGCGCTTCAAATCCCAGTTGAAAGAAGTCCATTCACAAACTTGCTCCGTGCCGAAAAGAAAATGTCTCTACGATTACACTTTCTCATTAGTGCTTTTGAACGTTACAAAACTTAGAAGCCTCTACTAACACGGGTGTGGGGCATGCTCGGACGTTTCCTCGTTGTGGGTGACGGCCAGGTCACGTTAACCGCGAGTTTCCCCAGCCCTATACGTAGACGCTCACACCAGGAGCTAGCCACATACAGTTCCGCTGTTAAACTTGTAAAGGGTTTCGGCTTACCATTCACACTTAGCTGCGCAAAAAGAAACGAGGACCAAAGCGAACAAGAAGACACAACACAAGCGCAGACTATCAACTGAATTTTTATTCACGAAAGGGAAGCTTTTAAAAGCGTTAGAAAATACAAAATCGAAACACAACAATCACTACCACGCGTGCAAAGGAAACCTATGACATATCATTCCTGCTTGAAATACGAACACAACAACAGGATAACAAATGCAATCACATCAAGCCAACCCCCCGTACTGTCTGCTCGTACTCAATAAACTGCGCAGAAAAGGAACCTCCTTTTCCTGCAGGCTGACCGACTGTGATGCGCACAGAGCTGCGTAGACGGCCGGCGTTGTTGGAAACGTCGACAGGTGTGCTTGGCGAGTGCTCGAAAAATTTGCCAGGAACACGAGCAGTTGCAACAGACGTGAGCTCTGCTGCACATGTGGAACAGTCATTGCGAAGTGCAATGCGTAGGCCAAGCAGGACCCAAGGGTAGGCGCTCAATCCAGTGTGAAGGGAGAACCAGCGCTATAAGCGAAGCCTTCAGTTGCCGAGGAAAGCCGTCGACCTTAGAAAATCTGGTGGTAAAAGATCGTCTTGATGTTATGGACGGGTAGGTTGGCGAATAATGCGAAGTCGAAATGACGACCACGGTCAGAAGTAATGGCGGAACGAGCACCATATCACCAGTTATCACCACGTGACGGCCGCCTACAACATGAAAAGCGTCGCGCATGGACGAAGCGTCAGTAAGCCGGTTTCAGCGGTCACGGGTGGCGCTGCGCTAGCTTGTCTGACGTCACGCCTGGAAAGGAGGAAATGTCTTATCGCCGAGGAAAATGCTTTTATATGTCAAGGATTTATCACCGCAGTCGTGGCGTAGTGGCTAAGACGCCCGTCTCGGCTGCGGGAGGTGGGGTGTTCGACTCCCACCGCCGGTTAAAAACTGAGTACAAGTGCCTGTGGACGGTGCACTTGGGAAGCTCCGCTGCATGGCGGTGCACGCAGCGGGCTCGGTTGCAAACCTGAGCCTGTGTATAAGTGTCACAAGCCTTAATTAAACAAAAAATCGTGGAGCTTTCTTTCTCCCTTTTTTTTTCAACGCGCTCTGTGGTTAGAGAAACAAGTGATTTTTTTTTTTTTGCAGCTTACCCCAAAGATTCCCGCCCATGATTTTTATGGTTTCAGTTCCATATGATTTTGCCCATGGCGTGGGAAGGTGTAGCCCCCATTTCTGAAACTAATATACCGCCAGCGCCAAGAGACGTTTTAGTACACCGCAGCTGAAGGTCCTGTAACAACATTCAATTTTGCTATCAGTGTGACTGACAGGCGCAACACATTTTTTTTCGCGCCTTTTGCCTGACATGTATCTTCCTGGCACTGTCGGTCAGCAGAATTGATACATGGCGGACATTTCTGCCCCATGTCTTTTTGCCGCCTCTCCCTTTTGTCCCCTTTATTTGTAAATGTCCTAAGCGTTATTTATTATTTTTCTTTTTTTCCTTCCCCATTCATTGCCGAATGGATGACGGCGAAAAAAAAGAGCTTCACGGCATGACCAGGGTGCTTGTTTCCCATTTGCGGAACATGCTGAGTGTGTCGCATGTAATTTCACATGTCTGATTTTGGCAAAGCATATATGTTGGTAGCGATAGTCAAAAATTACTCAGTGAGCACTGGATGACTTCGCCGAGTGTGTCATGTCAGTATAACGTAACCGTGACATCAGATGTCGAAATTAAAGCTTGGCTTATGACTTTTTAGAAAGTTTTGAAATAACTGAACAGTTATTATGTATGTTATCGCGGAGGTCTCCGTCTTAGCCGGGCCGTTTTCTCGGCAATACATGTAGTGAAGCTCAGGGCAGGCGAACACTACATGTTGTTTTTCCTGCATTGCTATGGCAAATAGGCAATTAAGCGAAATGTCTGCCATTATGAAGAAAGGATTGCGAAGCATGAAGTTGACATTTCTTGAAGCAATTGCAGGCAGAGGAAGCAGGGAGTCTTGTCCCTTCACCGCCCCTCTTTCCAAGGGTCTATGCGGTAAAGCCGCAGTGTTTAAAGGCACCAGTTCAGTCCTGCGGCAGCATTTTGTGCTCGCTCAGTACACATTTGTTTCACTCTGTGCTTCTGAAACTTAAGTTCATTTTATTTTTACCTATACAGCTGCTGACGTTAGGAAGCAATGTGTCAGCTATTTGCTCTAACCTGGCATTGACTGCGAGCCGTGGCCTACCTAATGCGCCGCTCAGAGAAGTAGTGTGGCAGCGGGAAGAGCGCTAGTCATTGGAGCGCCTGTCTTGTAGAAAAAAAAGTACAATAGATGATAACACCTTTTTTTTAATTCCACAAGTGAATATACAGCCGAAGTTCGCAAGTGGAGGAAAAAAGAAACGCTGGAAATGTTCGAAGGGTGACATCGTGTTAAGGGTGCCATTCGAGCGATGGCATATACAAAATGTTTGAAAAATAAATACCGCATTTTCGCAGCAAAAAAGCAGCGCTTACACGAGACAAAGAAGTGTGGGGATGCGACGCGTTTGCCGCCGCCTCTGATTTAAAGAGAAACTGCATAGGTTTTAGAAATACACGAGCTTGAGAGGGTAGAATGTGTGAAACTTGCAGGTAAAGCATGCGAAGTCTTTTTGGTTTAACGCTTGAAATAGTGAAGTAGTCCCTGATTCAAATCCGGACGACCTTTAAGGTTCTCCGCAGCGCACAACGCCAAGTTGGGGGGGGGGGCGCATGATGACGTCATCGAAGGTATCGGTATACATTTCCAACGCGCAAACGCCTGCTTTGAAGGAAAAAAAGGAACGCCATCGAAGGCAAACCCTGCCGAGAGTTGATTGGCAGCATCTAACGAGTCAGGGCAGGGTGTGGCTGACGACAGTGGTAATTTAAGGCAGACCTTCCGTGACGTCACGCTGAACTTACGTGCACACCTCCAGTGCATTGAGCAGAAGCGCAAAATTCAATCGTCCATTACGTAACTACTTCAAATGCTAGTGCAAAAACACTTGGAATGCTTCACGTGAAGCCTATTTAGATTCGAATCCTTGAATATCGCGAAATTCTCAAAAAAGTGCTGCAGTTGCTCTTTAAGCGCTGTTTTTCGCCACAAGATCTGGCATTAACCAGCAACACTTTTTACCTTGTTAATTCACGTTCTTGCCCATTTTCCACGCGTCGTAAAATGGCTTTTCCGCATTTCACTTGCAACGACAGAAAAAAACTGTAAAAGAATGCTCACAGGGTATTGATCCGTCCATCTTTCGTCTGCCCGCTTGAAATGTCGCCTCCGGCCACTCCGAGGCGCTTCAAATCCCAGTTGAAAGAAGTCCATTCACAAACTTGCTCCGTGCCGAAAAGAAAATGTCTCTACGATTACACTTTCTCATTAGTGCTTTTGAACGTTACAAAACTTAGAAGCCTCTACTAACACGGGTGTGGGGCATGCTCGGACGTTTCCTCGTTGTGGGTGACGGCCAGGTCACGTTAACCGCGAGTTTCCCCAGCCCTATACGTAGACGCTCACACCAGGAGCTAGCCACATACAGTTCCGCTGTTAAACTTGTAAAGGGTTTCGGCTTACCATTCACACTTAGCTGCGCAAAAAGAAACGAGGACCAAAGCGAACAAGAAGACACAACACAAGCGCAGACTATCAACTGAATTTTTATTCACGAAAGGGAAGCTTTTAAAAGCGTTAGAAAATACAAAATCGAAACACAACAATCACTACCACGCGTGCAAAGGAAACCTATGACATATCATTCCTGCTTGAAATACGAACACAACAACAGGATAACAAATGCAATCACATCAAGCCAACCCCCCGTACTGTCTGCTCGTACTCAATAAACTGCGCAGAAAAGGAACCTCCTTTTCCTGCAGGCTGACCGACTGTGATGCGCACAGAGCTGCGTAGACGGCCGGCGTTGTTGGAAACGTCGACAGGTGTGCTTGGCGAGTGCTCGAAAAATTTGCCAGGAACACGAGCAGTTGCAACAGACGTGAGCTCTGCTGCACATGTGGAACAGTCATTGCGAAGTGCAGTGCGTAGGCCAAGCAGGACCCAAGGGTAGGCGCTCAATCCAGTGTGAAGGGAGAACCAGCGCTATAAGCGAAGCCTTCAGTTGCCGAGGAAAGCCGTCGACCTTAGAAAATCTGGTGGTAAAAGATCGTCTTGATGTTATGGACGGGTAGGTTGGCGAATAATGCGAAGTCGAAATGACGACCACGGTCAGAAGTAATGGCGGAACGAGCACCATATCACCAGTTATCACCACGTGACGGCCGCCTACAACATGAAAAGCGTCGCGCATGGACGAAGCGTCAGTAAGCCGGTTTCAGCGGTCACGGGTGGCGCTGCGCTAGCTTGTCTGACGTCACGCCTGGAAAGGAGGAAATGTCTTATCGCCGAGGAAAATGCTTTTATATGTCAAGGATTTATCACCGCAGTCGTGGCGTAGTGGCTAAGACGCCCGTCTCGGCTGCGGGAGGTGGGGTGTTCGACTCCCACCGCCGGTTAAAAACTGAGTACAAGTGCCTGTGGACTGTGCACTTGGGAAGCTCCGCTGCATGGCGGTGCACGCAGCGGGCTCGGTTGCAAACCTGAGCCTGTGTATAAGTGTCACAAGCCTTAATTAAACAAAAAATCGTGGAGCTTTCTTTCTCCCTTTTTTTTTCAACGCGCTCTGTGGTTAGAGAAACAAGTGATTTTTTTTTTTTTTGCAGCTTACCCCAAAGATTCCCGCCCATGATTTTTATGGTTTCAGTTCAATATGATTTTGCCCATGGCGTGGGAAGGTGTAGCCCCCATTTCTGAAACTAATATACCGCCAGCGCCAAGAGACGTTTTAGTACACCGCAGCTGAAGGTCCTGTAACAACATTCAATTTTGCTATCAGTGTGACTGACAGGCGCAACACATTTTTTTTCGCGCCTTTTGCCTGACATGTATCTTCCTGGTACTGTCGGTCAGCAGAATTGATACATGGCGGACATTTCTGCCCCATGTCTTTTTGCCGCCTCTCCCTTTTGTCCCCTTTATTTGTAAATGTCCTAAGCGTTATTTATTATTTTTCTTTTTTTCCTTCCCCATTCATTGCCGAATGGATGACGGCGAAAAAAAAGAGCTTCACGGCATGACCAGGGTGCTTGTTTCCCATTTGCGGAACATGCTGAGTGTGTCGCATGTAATTTCACATGTCTGATTTTGGCAAAGCATATATGTTGGTAGCGATAGTCAAAAATTACTCAGTGAGCACTGGATGACTTCGCCGAGTGTGTCATGTCAGTATAACGTAACCGTGACATCAGATGTCGAAATTAAAGCTTGGCTTATGACTTTCTAGAAAGTTTTGAAATAACTGAACAGTTATTATGTATGTTATCGCGGAGGTCTCCGTCTTAGCCGGGCCGTTTTCTCGGCAATACATGTTGTGAAGCTCAGGGCAGGCGAACACTACATGTTGTTTTTCCTGCATTGCTATGGCAAATAGGCAATTAAGCGAAATGTCTGCCATTATGAAGAAAGGATTGCGAAGCATGAAGTTGACATTTCTTGAAGCAATTGCAGGCAGAGGAAGCAGGGAGTCTTGTCCCTTCACCGCCCCTCTTTCCAAGGGTCTATGCGGTAAAGCCGCAGTGTTTAAAGGCACCAGTTCAGTCCTGCGGCAGCATTTTGTGCTCGCTCAGTACACATTTGTTTCACTCTGTGCTTCTGAAACTTAAGTTCATTTTATTTTTACCTATACAGCTGCTGACGTTAGGAAGCAATGTGTCAGCTATTTGCTCTAACCTGGCATTGACTGCGAGCCGTGGCCTACCTAATGCGCCGCTCAGAGAAGTAGTGTGGCAGCGGGAAGAGCGCTAGTCATTGGAGCGCCTGTCTTGTAGAAAAAAAAGTACAATAGATGATAACACCTTTTTTTTAATTCCACAAGTGAATATACAGCCGAAGTTCGCAAGTGGAGGAAAAAAGAAACGCTGGAAATGTTCGAAGGGTGACATCGTGTTAAGGGTGCCATTCGAGCGATGGCATATACAAAATTTTTGAAAAATAAATACCGCATTTTCGCAGCAAAAAAGCAGCGCTTACACGAGACAAAGAAGTGTGGGGATGCGACGCGTTTGCCGCCGCCTCTGATTTAAAGAGAAACTGCATAGGTTTTAGAAATACACGAGCTTGAGAGGGTAGAATGTGTGAAACTTGCAGGTAAAGCATGCGAAGTCTTTTTGGTTTAACGCTTGAAATAGTGAAGTAGTCCCTGATTCAAATCCGGACGACCTTTAAGGTTCTCCGCAGCGCACAACGCCAAGTTGGGGGGGGGGGGCGCATGATGACGTCATCGAAGGTATCGGTATACATTTCCAACGCGCAAACGCCTGCTTTGAAGGAAAAAAAGGAACGCCATCGAAGGCAAACCCTGCCGAGAGTTGATTGGCAGCATCTAACGAGTCAGGGCAGGGTGTGGCTGACGACAGTGGTAATTTAAGGCAGACCTTCCGTGACGTCACGCTGAACTTACGTGCACACCTCCAGTGCATTGAGCAGAAGCGCAAATTTCAATCGTCCATTACGTAACTACTTCAAATGCTAGTGCAAAAACACTTGGAATGCTTCACGTGAAGCCTATTTAGATTCGAATCCTTGAATATCGCGAAATTCTCAAAAAAGTGCTGCAGTTGCTCTTTAAGCGCTGTTTTTCGCCGCAAGATCTGGCATTAACCAGCAACACTTTTTACCTTGTTAATTCACGTTCTTGCCCATTTTCCACGCGTCGTAAAATGGCTTTTCCGCATTTCACTTGCAACGACAGAAAAAAACTGTAAAAGAATGCTCACAGGGTATTGATCCGTCCATCTTTCGTCTGCCCGCTTGAAATGTCGCCTCCGGCCACTCCGAGGCGCTTCAAATCCCAGTTGAAAGAAGTCCATTCACAAACTTGCTCCGTGCCGAAAAGAAAATGTCTCTACGATTACACTTTCTCATTAGTGCTTTTGAACGTTACAAAACTTAGAAGCCTCTACTAACACGGGTGTGGGGCATGCTCGGACGTTTCCTCGTTGTGGGTGACGGCCAGGTCACGTTAACCGCGAGTTTCCCCAGCCCTATCGTAGACGCTCACACCAGGAGCTAGCCACATACAGTTCCGCTGTTAAACTTGTAAAGGGTTTCGGCTTACCATTCACACTTAGCTGCGCAAAAAAAACGAGGACCAAAGCGAACAAGAAGACACAACACAAGCGCAGACTATCAACTGAATTTTTATTCACGAAAGGGAAGCTTTTAAAAGCGTTAGAAAATACAAAATCGAAACACAACAATCACTACCACGCGTGCAAAGGAAACCTATGACATATCATTCCTGCTTGAAATACGAACACAACAACAGGATAACAAATGCAATCACATCAAGCCAACCCCCCGTACTGTCTGCTCGTGCTCAATAAACTGCGCAGAAAAGGAACCTCCTTTTCCTGCAGGCTGACCGACTGTGATGCGCACAGAGCTGCGTAGACGGCCGGCGTTGTTGGAAACGTCGACAGGTGTGCTTGGCGAGTGCTCGAAAAATTTGCCAGGAACACGAGCAGTTGCAACAGACGTGAGCTCTGCTGCACATGTGGAACAGTCATTGCGAAGTGCAGTGCGTAGGCCAAGCAGGACCCAAGGGTAGGCGCTCAATCCAGTGTGAAGGGAGAACCAGCGCTATAAGCGAAGCCTTCAGTTGCCGAGGAAAGCCGTCGACCTTAGAAAATCTGGTGGTAAAAGATCGTCTTGATGTTATGGACGGGTAGGTTGGCGAATAATGCGAAGTCGAAATGACGACCACGGTCAGAAGTAATGGCGGAACGAGCACCATATCACCAGTTATCACCACGTGACGGCCGCCTACAACATGAAAAGCGTCGCGCATGGACGAAGCGTCAGTAAGCCGGTTTAAGCGGTCACGGGTGGCGCTGCGCTAGCTTGTCTGACGTCACGCCTGGAAAGGAGGAAATGTCTTATCGCCGAGGAAAATGCTTTTATATGTCAAGGATTTATCACCGCAGTCGTGGCGTAGTGGCTAAGACGCCCGTCTCGGCTGCGGGAGGTGGGGTGTTCGACTCCCACCGCCGGTTAAAAACTGAGTACAAGTGCCTGTGGACTGTGCACTTGGGAAGCTCCGCTGCATGGCGGTGCACGCAGCGGGCTCGGTTGCAAACCTGAGCCTGTGTATAAGTGTCACAAGCCTTAATTAAACAAAAAATCGTGGAGCTTTCTTTCTCTTTTTTTTTCAACGCGCTCTGTGGTTAGAGAAACAAGTGATTTTTTTTTTTTTGCAGCTTACCCCAAAGATTCCCGCCCATGATTTTTATGGTTTCAGTTCCATATGATTTTGCCCATGGCGTGGGAAGGTGTAGCCCCCATTTCTGAAACTAATATACCGCCAGCGCCAAGAGACGTTTTAGTACACCGCAGCTGAAGGTCCTGTAACAACATTCAATTTTGCTATCAGTGTGACTGACAGGCGCAACACATTTTTTTTCGCGCCTTTTGCCTGACATGTATCTTCCTGGCACTGTCGGTCAGCAGAATTGATACATGGCGGACATTTCTGCCCCATGTCTTTTTGCCGCCTCTCCCTTTTGTCCCCTTTATTTGTAAATGTCCTAAGCGTTATTTATTATTTTTCTTTTTTTCCTTCCCCATTCATTGCCGAATGGATGACGGCGAAAAAAAAGAGCTTCACGGCATGACCAGGGTGCTTGTTTCCCATTTGCGGAACATGCTGAGTGTGTCGCATGTAATTTCACATGTCTGATTTTGACAAAGCATATATGTTGGTAGCGATAGTCAAAAATTACTCAGTGAGCACTGGATGACTTCGCCGAGTGTGTCATGTCAGTATAACGTAACCGTGACATCAGATGTCGAAATTAAAGCTTGGCTTATGACTTTTTAGAAAGTTTTGAAATAACTGAACAGTTATTATGTATGTTATCGCGGAGGTCTCCGTCTTAGCCGGGCCGTTTTCTCGGCAATACATGTAGTGAAGCTCAGGGCAGGCGAACACTACATGTTGTTTTTCCTGCATTGCTATGGCAAATAGGCAATTAAGCGAAATGTCTGCCATTATGAAGAAAGGATTGCGAAGCATGAAGTTGACATTTCTTGAAGCAATTGCAGGCAGAGGAAGCAGGGAGTCTTGTCCCTTCACCGCCCCTCTTTCCAAGGGTCTATGCGGTAAAGCCGCAGTGTTTAAAGGCACCAGTTCAGTCCTGCGGCAGCATTTTGTGCTCGCTCAGTACACATTTGTTTCACTCTGTGCTTCTGAAACTTAAGTTCATTTTATTTTTACCTATACAGCTGCTGACGTTAGGAAGCAATGTGTCAGCTATTTGCTCTAACCTGGCATTGACTGCGAGCCGTGGCCTACCTAATGCGCCGCTCAGAGAAGTAGTGTGGCAGCGGGAAGAGCGCTAGTCATTGGAGCGCCTGTCTTGTAGAAAAAAAAGTACAATAGATGATAACACCTTTTTTTTAATTCCACAAGTGAATATACAGCCGAAGTTCGCAAGTGGAGGAAAAAAGAAACGCTGGAAATGTTCGAAGGGTGACATCGTGTTAAGGGTGCCATTCGAGCGATGGCATATACAAAATGTTTGAAAAATAAATACCGCATTTTCGCAGCAAAAAAGCAGCGCTTACACGAGACAAAGAAGTGTGGGGATGCGACGCGTTTGCCGCCGCCTCTGATTTAAAGAGAAACTGCATAGGTTTTAGAAATACACGAGCTTGAGAGGGTAGAATGTGTGAAACTTGCAGGTAAAGCATGCGAAGTCTTTTTGGTTTAACGCTTGAAATAGTGAAGTAGTCCCTGATTCAAATCCGGACGACCTTTAAGGTTCTCCGCAGCGCACAACGCCAAGTTGGGGGGGGGGGGGGCGCATGATGACGTCATCGAAGGTATCGGTATACATTTCCAACGCACAAACGCCTGCTTTGAAGGAAAAAAAGGAACGCCATCGAAGGCAAACCCTGCCGAGAGTTGATTGGCAGCATCTAACGAGTCAGGGCAGGGTGTGGCTGACGACAGTGGTAATTTAAGGCAGACCTTCCGTGACGTCACGCTGAACTTACGTGCACACCTCCAGTGCATTGAGCAGAAGCGCAAAATTCAATCGTCCATTACGTAACTACTTCAAATGCTAGTGCAAAAACACTTGGAATGCTTCACGTGAAGCCTATTTAGATTCGAATCCTTGAATATCGCGAAATTCTCAAAAAAGTGCTGCAGTTGCTCTTTAAGCGCTGTTTTTCGCCACAAGATCTGGCATTAACCAGCAACACTTTTTACCTTGTTAATTCACGTTCTTGCCCATTTTCCACGCGTCGTAAAATGGCTTTTCCGCATTTCACTTGCAACGACAGAAAAAAACTGTAAAAGAATGCTCACAGGGTATTGATCCGTCCATCTTTCTTCTGCCCGCTTGAAATGTCGCCTCCGGCCACTCCGAGGCGCTTCAAATCCCAGTTGAAAGAAGTCCATTCACAAACTTGCTCCGTGCCGAAAAGAAAATGTCTCTACGATTACACTTTCTCATTAGTGCTTTTGAACGTTACAAAACTTAGAAGCCTCTACTAACACGGGTGTGGGGCATGCTCGGACGTTTCCTCGTTGTGGGTGACGGCCAGGTCACGTTAACCGCGAGTTTCCCCAGCCCTATACGTAGACGCTCACACCAGGAGCTAGCCACATACAGTTCCGCTGTTAAACTTGTAAAGGGTTTCGGCTTACCATTCACACTTAGCTGCGCAAAAAGAAACGAGGACCAAAGCGAACAAGAAGACACAACACAAGCGCAGACTATCAACTGAATTTTTATTCACGAAAGGGAAGCTTTTAAAAGCGTTAGAAAATACAAAATCGAAACACAACAATCACTACCACGCGTGCAAAGGAAACCTATGACATATCATTCCTGCTTGAAATACGAACACAACAACAGGATAACAAATGCAATCACATCAAGCCAACCCCCCGTACTGTCTGCTCGTACTCAATAAACTGCGCAGAAAAGGAACCTCCTTTTCCTGCAGGCTGACCGACTGTGATGCGCACAGAGCTGCGTAGACGGCCGGCGTTGTTGGAAACGTCGACAGGTGTGCTTGGCGAGTGCTCGAAAAATTTGCCAGGAACACGAGCAGTTGCAACAGACGTGAGCTCTGCTGCACATGTGGAACAGTCATTGCGAAGTGCAGTGCGTAGGCCAAGCAGGACCCAAGGGTAGGCGCTCAATCCAGTGTGAAGGGAGAACCAGCGCTATAAGCGAAGCCTTCAGTTGCCGAGGAAAGCCGTCGACCTTAGAAAATCTGGTGGTAAAAGATCGTCTTGATGTTATGGACGGGTAGGTTGGCGAATAATGCGAAGTCGAAATGACGACCACGGTCAGAAGTAATGGCGGAACGAGCACCATATCACCAGTTATCACCACGTGACGGCCGCCTACAACATGAAAAGCGTCGCGCATGGACGAAGCGTCAGTAAGCCGGTTTCAGCGGTCACGGGTGGCGCTGCGCTAGCTTGTCTGACGTCACGCCTGGAAAGGAGGAAATGTCTTATCGCCGAGGAAAATGCTTTTATATGTCAAGGATTTATCACCGCAGTCGTGGCGTAGTGGCTAAGACGCCCGTCTCGGCTGCGGGAGGTGGGGTGTTCGACTCCCACCGCCGGTTAAAAACTGAGTACAAGTGCCTGTGGACTGTGCACTTGGGAAGCTCCGCTGCATGGCGGTGCACGCAGCGGGCTCGGTTGCAAACCTGAGCCTGTGTATAAGTGTCACAAGCCTTAATTAAACAAAAAATCGTGGAGCTTTCTTTCTCTCTTTTTTTTTCAACGCGCTCTGTGGTTAGAGAAACAAGTGATTTTTTTTTTTTTTGCAGCTTACCCCAAAGATTCCCGCCCATGATTTTTATGGTTTCAGTTCAATATGATTTTGCCCATGGCGTGGGAAGGTGTAGCCCCCATTTCTGAAACTAATATACCGCCAGCGCCAAGAGACGTTTTAGTACACCGCAGCTGAAGGTCCTGTAACAACATTCAATTTTGCTATCAGTGTGACTGACAGGCGCAACACATTTTTTTTCGCGCCTTTTGCCTGACATGTATCTTCCTGGTACTGTCGGTCAGCAGAATTGATACATGGCGGACATTTCTGCCCCATGTCTTTTTGCCGCCTCTCCCTTTTGTCCCCTTTATTTGTAAATGTCCTAAGCGTTATTTATTATTTTTCTTTTTTTCCTTCCCCATTCATTGCCGAATGGATGACGGCGAAAAAAAAAGAGCTTCACGGCATGACCAGGGTGCTTGTTTCCCATTTGCGGAACATGCTGAGTGTGTCGCATGTAATTTCACATGTCTGATTTTGGCAAAGCATATATGTTGGTAGCGATAGTCAAAAATTACTCAGTGAGCACTGGATGACTTCGCCGAGTGTGTCATGTCAGTATAACGTAACCGTGACATCAGATGTCGAAATTAAAGCTTGGCTTATGACTTTTTAGAAAGTTTTGAAATAACTGAACAGTTATTATGTATGTTATCGCGGAGGTCTCCGTCTTAGCCGGGCCGTTTTCTCGGCAATACATGTAGTGAAGCTCAGGGCAGGCGAACACTACATGTTGTTTTTCCTGCATTGCTATGGCAAATAGGCAATTAAGCGAAATGTCTGCCATTATGAAGAAAGGATTGCGAAGCATGAAGTTGACATTTCTTGAAGCAATTGCAGGCAGAGGAAGCAGGGAGTCTTGTCCCTTCACCGCCCCTCTTTCCAAGGGTCTATGCGGTAAAGCCGCAGTGTTTAAAGGCACCAGTTCAGTCCTGCGGCAGCATTTTGTGCTCGCTCAGTACACATTTGTTTCACTCTGTGCTTCTGAAACTTAAGTTCATTTTATTTTTACCTATACAGCTGCTGACGTTAGGAAGCAATGTGTCAGCTATTTGCTCTAACCTGGCATTGACTGCGAGCCGTGGCCTACCTAATGCGCCGCTCAGAGAAGTAGTGTGGCAGCGGGAAGAGCGCTAGTCATTAGAGCGCCTGTCTTGTAGAAAAAAAAGTACAATAGATGATAACACCTTTTTTTTAATTCCACAAGTGAATATACAGCCGAAGTTCGCAAGTGGAGGAAAAAAGAAACGCTGGAAATGTTCGAAGGGTGACATCGTGTTAAGGGTGCCATTCGAGCGATGGCATATACAAAATGTTTGAAAAATAAATACCGCATTTTCGCAGCAAAAAAGCAGCGCTTACACGAGACAAAGAAGTGTGGGGATGCGACGCGTTTGCCGCCGCCTCTGATTTAAAGAGAAACTGCATAGGTTTTAGAAATACACGAGCTTGAGAGGGTAGAATGTGTGAAACTTGCAGGTAAAGCATGCGAAGTCTTTTTGGTTTAACGCTTGAAATAGTGAAGTAGTCCCTGATTCAAATCCGGACGACCTTTAAGGTTCTCCGCAGCGCACAACGCCAAGTTGGGGGGGGGGGGGGCGCATGATGACGTCATCGAAGGTATCGGTATACATTTCCAACGCGCAAACGCCTGCTTTGAAGGAAAAAAAGGAACGCCATCGAAGGCAAACCCTGCCGAGAGTTGATTGGCAGCATCTAACGAGTCAGGGCAGGGTGTGGCTGACGACAGTGGTAATTTAAGGCAGACCTTCCGTGACGTCACGCTGAACTTACGTGCACACCTCCAGTGCATTGAGCAGAAGCGCAAAATTCAATCGTCCATTACGTAACTACTTCAAATGCTAGTGCAAAAACACTTGGAATGCTTCACGTGAAGCCTATTTAGATTCGAATCCTTGAATATCGCGAAATTCTCAAAAAAGTGCTGCAGTTGCTCTTTAAGCGCTGTTTTTCGCCACAAGATCTGGCATTAACCAGCAACACTTTTTACCTTGTTAATTCACGTTCTTGCCCATTTTCCACGCGTCGTAAAATGGCTTTTCCGCATTTCACTTGCAACGACAGAAAAAAACTGTAAAAGAATGCTCACAGGGTATTGATCCGTCCATCTTTCGTCTGCCCGCTTGAAATGTCGCCTCCGGCCACTCCGAGGCGCTTCAAATCCCAGTTGAAAGAAGTCCATTCACAAACTTGCTCCGTGCCGAAAAGAAAATGTCTCTACGATTACACTTTCTCATTAGTGCTTTTGAACGTTACAAAACTTAGAAGCCTCTACTAACACGGGTGTGGGGCATGCTCGGACGTTTCCTCGTTGTGGGTGACGGCCAGGTCACGTTAACCGCGAGTTTCCCCAGCCCTATCGTAGACGCTCACACCAGGAGCTAGCCACATACAGTTCCGCTGTTAAACTTGTAAAGGGTTTCGGCTTACCATTCACACTTAGCTGCGCAAAAAAAACGAGGACCAAAGCGAACAAGAAGACACAACACAAGCGCAGACTATCAACTGAATTTTTACTCACGAAAGGGAAGCTTTTAAAAGCGTTAGAAAATACAAAATCGAAACACAACAATCACTACCACGCGTGCAAAGGAAACCTATGACATATCATTCCTGCTTGAAATACGAACACAACAACAGGATAACAAATGCAATCACATCAAGCCAACCCCCCGTACTGTCTGCTCGTGCTCAATAAACTGCGCAGAAAAGGAACCTCCTTTTCCTGCAGGCTGACCGACTGTGATGCGCACAGAGCTGCGTAGACGGCCGGCGTTGTTGGAAACGTCGACAGGTGTGCTTGGCGAGTGCTCGAAAAATTTGCCAGGAACACGAGCAGTTGCAACAGACGTGAGCTCTGCTGCACATGTGGAACAGTCATTGCGAAGTGCAGTGCGTAGGCCAAGCAGGACCCAAGGGTAGGCGCTCAATCCAGTGTGAAGGAAGAACCAGCGCTATAAGCGAAGCCTTCAGTTGCCGAGGAAAGCCGTCGACCTTAGAAAATCTGGTGGTAAAAGATCGTCTTGATGTTATGGACGGGTAGGTTGGCGAATAATGCGAAGTCGAAATGACGACCACGGTCAGAAGTAATGGCGGAACGAGCACCATATCACCAGTTATCACCACGTGACGGCCGCCTACAACATGAAAAGCGTCGCGCATGGACGAAGCGTCAGTAAGCCGGTTTAAGCGGTCACGGGTGGCGCTGCGCTAGCTTGTCTGACGTCACGCCTGGAAAGGAGGAAATGTCTTATCGCCGAGGAAAATGCTTTTATATGTCAAGGATTTATCACCGCAGTCGTGGCGTAGTGGCTAAGACGCCCGTCTCGGCTGCGGGAGGTGGGGTGTTCGACTCCCACCGCCGGTTAAAAACTGAGTACAAGTGCCTGTGGACTGTGCACTTGGGAAGCTCCGCTGCATGGCGGTGCACGCAGCGGGCTCGGTTGCAAACCTGAGCCTGTGTATAAGTGTCACAAGCCTTAATTAAACAAAAAATCGTGGAGCTTTCTTTCTCTTTTTTTTTCAACGCGCTCTGTGGTTAGAGAAACAAGTGATTTTTTTTTTTTGCAGCTTACCCCAAAGATTCCCGCCCATGATTTTTATGGTTTCAGTTCCATATGATTTTGCCCATGGCGTGGGAAGGTGTAGCCCCCATTTCTGAAACTAATATACCGCCAGCGCCAAGAGACGTTTTAGTACACCGCAGCTGAAGGTCCTGTAACAACATTCAATTTTGCTATCAGTGTGACTGACAGGCGCAACACATTTTTTTTCGCGCCTTTTGCCTGACATGTATCTTCCTGGCACTGTCGGTCAGCAGAATTGATACATGGCGGACATTTCTGCCCCATGTCTTTTTGCCGCCTCTCCCTTTTGTCCCCTTTATTTGTAAATGTCCTAAGCGTTATTTATTATTTTTCTTTTTTTCCTTCCCCATTCATTGCCGAATGGATGACGGCGAAAAAAAAGAGCTTCACGGCATGACCAGGGTGCTTGTTTCCCATTTGCGGAACATGCTGAGTGTGTCGCATGTAATTTCACATGTCTGATTTTGGCAAAGCATATATGTTGGTAGCGATAGTCAAAAATTACTCAGTGAGCACTGGATGACTTCGCCGAGTGTGTCATGTCAGTATAACGTAACCGTGACATCAGATGTCGAAATTAAAGCTTGGCTTATGACTTTTTAGAAAGTTTTGAAATAACTGAACAGTTATTATGTATGTTATCGCGGAGGTCTCCGTCTTAGCCGGGCCGTTTTCTCGGCAATACATGTAGTGAAGCTCAGGGCAGGCGAACACTACATGTTGTTTTTCCTGCATTGCTATGGCAAATAGGCAATTAAGCGAAATGTCTGCCATTATGAAGAAAGGATTGCGAAGCATGAAGTTGACATTTCTTGAAGCAATTGCAGGCAGAGGAAGCAGGGAGTCTTGTCCCTTCACCGCCCCTCTTTCCAAGGGTCTATGCGGTAAAGCCGCAGTGTTTAAAGGCACCAGTTCAGTCCTGCGGCAGCATTTTGTGCTCGCTCAGTACACATTTGTTTCACTCTGTGCTTCTGAAACTTAAGTTCATTTTATTTTTACCTATACAGCTGCTGACGTTAGGAAGCAATGTGTCAGCTATTTGCTCTAACCTGGCATTGACTGCGAGCCGTGGCCTACCTAATGCGCCGCTCAGAGAAGTAGTGTGGCAGCGGGAAGAGCGCTAGTCATTGGAGCGCCTGTCTTGTAGAAAAAAAAGTACAATAGATGATAACACCTTTTTTTTAATTCCACAAGTGAAT
The DNA here is from genome assembly GCF_055824585.1 of Amblyomma mixtum. Lineage (NCBI taxonomy): Eukaryota > Metazoa > Arthropoda > Arachnida > Ixodida > Ixodidae > Amblyomma > Amblyomma mixtum. The sequence goes on along the minus strand of NC_143019.1, from coordinate 134,089,995 downwards.
ATACAGCCGAAGTTCGCAAGTGGAGGAAAAAAGAAACGCTGGAAATGTTCGAAGGGTGACATCGTGTTAAGGGTGCCATTCGAGCGATGGCATATACAAAATTTTTGAAAAATAAATACCGCATTTTCGCAGCAAAAAAGCAGCGCTTACACGAGACAAAGAAGTGTGGGGATGCGACGCGTTTGCCGCCGCCTCTGATTTAAAGAGAAACTGCATAGGTTTTAGAAATACACGAGCTTGAGAGGGTAGAATGTGTGAAACTTGCAGGTAAAGCATGCGAAGTCTTTTTGGTTTAACGCTTGAAATAGTGAAGTAGTCCCTGATTCAAATCCGGACGACCTTTAAGGTTCTCCGCAGCGCACAACGCCAAGTTGGGGGGGGGGGCGCATGATGACGTCATCGAAGGTATCGGTATACATTTCCAACGCGCAAACGCCTGCTTTGAAGGAAAAAAAGGAACGCCATCGAAGGCAAACCCTGCCGAGAGTTGATTGGCAGCATCTAACGAGTCAGGGCAGGGTGTGGCTGACGACAGTGGTAATTTAAGGCAGACCTTCCGTGACGTCACGCTGAACTTACGTGCACACCTCCAGTGCATTGAGCAGAAGCGCAAAATTCAATCGTCCATTACGTAACTACTTCAAATGCTAGTGCAAAAACACTTGGAATGCTTCACGTGAAGCCTATTTAGATTCGAATCCTTGAATATCGCGAAATTCTCAAAAAAGTGCTGCAGTTGCTCTTTAAGCGCTGTTTTTCGCCACAAGATCTGGCATTAACCAGCAACACTTTTTACCTTGTTAATTCACGTTCTTGCCCATTTTCCACGCGTCGTAAAATGGCTTTTCCGCATTTCACTTGCAACGACAGAAAAAAACTGTAAAAGAATGCTCACAGGGTATTGATCCGTCCATCTTTCGTCTGCCCGCTTGAAATGTCGCCTCCGGCCACTCCGAGGCGCTTCAAATCCCAGTTGAAAGAAGTCCATTCACAAACTTGCTCCGTGCCGAAAAGAAAATGTCTCTACGATTACACTTTCTCATTAGTGCTTTTGAACGTTACAAAACTTAGAAGCCTCTACTAACACGGGTGTGGGGCATGCTCGGACGTTTCCTCGTTGTGGGTGACGGCCAGGTCACGTTAACCGCGAGTTTCCCCAGCCCTATACGTAGACGCTCACACCAGGAGCTAGCCACATACAGTTCCGCTGTTAAACTTGTAAAGGGTTTCGGCTTACCATTCACACTTAGCTGCGCAAAAAGAAACGAGGACCAAAGCGAACAAGAAGACACAACACAAGCGCAGACTATCAACTGAATTTTTATTCACGAAAGGGAAGCTTTTAAAAGCGTTAGAAAATACAAAATCGAAACACAACAATCACTACCACGCGTGCAAAGGAAACCTATGACATATCATTCCTGCTTGAAATACGAACACAACAACAGGATAACAAATGCAATCACATCAAGCCAACCCCCCGTACTGTCTGCTCGTACTCAATAAACTGCGCAGAAAAGGAACCTCCTTTTCCTGCAGGCTGACCGACTGTGATGCGCACAGAGCTGCGTAGACGGCCGGCGTTGTTGGAAACGTCGACAGGTGTGCTTGGCGAGTGCTCGAAAAATTTGCCAGGAACACGAGCAGTTGCAACAGACGTGAGCTCTGCTGCACATGTGGAACAGTCATTGCGAAGTGCAGTGCGTAGGCCAAGCAGGACCCAAGGGTAGGCGCTCAATCCAGTGTGAAGGGAGAACCAGCGCTATAAGCGAAGCCTTCAGTTGCCGAGGAAAGCCGTCGACCTTAGAAAATCTGGTGGTAAAAGATCGTCTTGATGTTATGGACGGGTAGGTTGGCGAATAATGCGAAGTCGAAATGACGACCACGGTCAGAAGTAATGGCGGAACGAGCACCATATCACCAGTTATCACCACGTGACGGCCGCCTACAACATGAAAAGCGTCGCGCATGGACGAAGCGTCAGTAAGCCGGTTTCAGCGGTCACGGGTGGCGCTGCGCTAGCTTGTCTGACGTCACGCCTGGAAAGGAGGAAATGTCTTATCGCCGAGGAAAATGCTTTTATATGTCAAGGATTTATCACCGCAGTCGTGGCGTAGTGGCTAAGACGCCCGTCTCGGCTGCGGGAGGTGGGGTGTTCGACTCCCACCGCCGGTTAAAAACTGAGTACAAGTGCCTGTGGACTGTGCACTTGGGAAGCTCCGCTGCATGGCGGTGCACGCAGCGGGCTCGGTTGCAAACCTGAGCCTGTGTATAAGTGTCACAAGCCTTAATTAAACAAAAAATCGTGGAGCTTTCTTTCTCTCTTTTTTTTTCAACGCGCTCTGTGGTTAGAGAAACAAGTGATTTTTTCTTTTTTTGCAGCTTACCCCAAAGATTCCCGCCCATGATTTTTATGGTTTCAGTTCAATATGATTTTGCCCATGGCGTGGGAAGGTGTAGCCCCCATTTCTGAAACTAATATACCGCCAGCGCCAAGAGACGTTTTAGTACACCGCAGCTGAAGGTCCTGTAACAACATTCAATTTTGCTATCAGTGTGACTGACAGGCGCAACACATTTTTTTTCGCGCCTTTTGCCTGACATGTATCTTCCTGGTACTGTCGGTCAGCAGAATTGATACATGGCGGACATTTCTGCCCCATGTCTTTTTGCCGCCTCTCCCTTTTGTCCCCTTTATTTGTAAATGTCCTAAGCGTTATTTATTATTTTTCTTTTTTTCCTTCCCCATTCATTGCCGAATGGATGACGGCGAAAAAAAAGAGCTTCACGGCATGACCAGGGTGCTTGTTTCCCATTTGCGGAACATGCTGAGTGTGTCGCATGTAATTTCACATGTCTGATTTTGGCAAAGCATATATGTTGGTAGCGATAGTCAAAAATTACTCAGTGAGCACTGGATGACTTCGCCGAGTGTGTCATGTCAGTATAACGTAACCGTGACATCAGATGTCGAAATTAAAGCTTGGCTTATGACTTTTTAGAAAGTTTTGAAATAACTGAACAGTTATTATGTATGTTATCGCGGAGGTCTCCGTCTTAGCCGGGCCGTTTTCTCGGCAATACATGTAGTGAAGCTCAGGGCAGGCGAACACTACATGTTGTTTTTCCTGCATTGCTATGGCAAATAGGCAATTAAGCGAAATGTCTGCCATTATGAAGAAAGGATTGCGAAGCATGAAGTTGACATTTCTTGAAGCAATTGCAGGCAGAGGAAGCAGGGAGTCTTGTCCCTTCACCGCCCCTCTTTCCAAGGGTCTATGCGGTAAAGCCGCAGTGTTTAAAGGCACCAGTTCAGTCCTGCGGCAGCATTTTGTGCTCGCTCAGTACACATTTGTTTCACTCTGTGCTTCTGAAACTTAACTTCATTTTATTTTTACCTATACAGCTGCTGACGTTAGGAAGCAATGTGTCAGCTATTTGCTCTAACCTGGCATTGACTGCGAGCCGTGGCCTACCTAATGCGCCGCTCAGAGAAGTAGTGTGGCAGCGGGAAGAGCGCTAGTCATTGGAGCGCCTGTCTTGTAGAAAAAAAAGTACAATAGATGATAACACCTTTTTTTTAATTCCACAAGTGAATATACAGCCGAAGTTCGCAAGTGGAGGAAAAAAGAAACGCTGGAAATGTTCGAAGGGTGACATCGTGTTAAGGGTGCCATTCGAGCGATGGCATATACAAAATGTTTGAAAAATAAATACCGCATTTTCGCAGCAAAAAAGCAGCGCTTACACGAGACAAAGAAGTGTGGGGATGCGACGCGTTTGCCGCCGCCTCTGATTTAAAGAGAAACTGCATAGGTTTTAGAAATACACGAGCTTGAGAGGGTAGAATGTGTGAAACTTGCAGGTAAAGCATGCGAAGTCTTTTTGGTTTAACGCTTGAAATAGTGAAGTAGTCCCTGATTCAAATCCGGACGACCTTTAAGGTTCTCCGCAGCGCACAACGCCAAGTTGGGGGGGGGGGGCGCATGATGACGTCATCGAAGGTATCGGTATACATTTCCAACGCGCAAACGCCTGCTTTGAAGGAAAAAAAGGAACGCCATCGAAGGCAAACCCTGCCGAGAGTTGATTGGCAGCATCTAACGAGTCAGGGCAGGGTGTGGCTGACGACAGTGGTAATTTAAGGCAGACCTTCCGTGACGTCACGCTGAACTTACGTGCACACCTCCAGTGCATTGAGCAGAAGCGCAAAATTCAATCGTCCATTACGTAACTACTTCAAATGCTAGTGCAAAAACACTTGGAATGCTTCACGTGAAGCCTATTTAGATTCGAATCCTTGAATATCGCGAAATTCTCAAAAAAGTGCTGCAGTTGCTCTTTAAGCGCTGTTTTTCGCCACAAGATCTGGCATTAACGAGCAACACTTTTTACCTTGTTAATTCACGTTCTTGCCCATTTTCCACGCGTCGTAAAATGGCTTTTCCGCATTTCACTTGCAACGACAGAAAAAAACTGTAAAAGAATGCTCACAGGGTATTGATCCGTCCATCTTTCGTCTGCCCGCTTGAAATGTCGCCTCCGGCCACTCCGAGGCGCTTCAAATCCCAGTTGAAAGAAGTCCATTCACAAACTTGCTCCGTGCCGAAAAGAAAATGTCTCTACGATTACACTTTCTCATTAGTGCTTTTGAACGTTACAAAACTTAGAAGCCTCTACTAACACGGGTGTGGGGCATGCTCGGACGTTTCCTCGTTGTGGGTGACGGCCAGGTCACGTTAACCGCGAGTTTCCCCAGCCCTATCGTAGACGCTCACACCAGGAGCTAGCCACATACAGTTCCGCTGTTAAACTTGTAAAGGGTTTCGGCTTACCATTCACACTTAGCTGCGCAAAAAAAACGAGGACCAAAGCGAACAAGAAGACACAACACAAGCGCAGACTATCAACTGAATTTTTATTCACGAAAGGGAAGCTTTTAAAAGCGTTAGAAAATACAAAATCGAAACACAACAATCACTACCACGCGTGCAAAGGAAACCTATGACATATCATTCCTGCTTGAAATACGAACACAACAACAGGATAACAAATGCAATCACATCAAGCCAACCCCCCGTACTGTCTGCTCGTGCTCAATAAACTGCGCAGAAAAGGAACCTCCTTTTCCTGCAGGCTGACCGACTGTGATGCGCACAGAGCTGCGTAGACGGCCGGCGTTGTTGGAAACGTCGACAGGTGTGCTTGGCGAGTGCTCGAAAAATTTGCCAGGAACACGAGCAGTTGCAACAGACGTGAGCTCTGCTGCACATGTGGAACAGTCATTGCGAAGTGCAGTGCGTAGGCCAAGCAGGACCCAAGGGTAGGCGCTCAATCCAGTGTGAAGGGAGAACCAGCGCTATAAGCGAAGCCTTCAGTTGCCGAGGAAAGCCGTCGACCTTAGAAAATCTGGTGGTAAAAGATCGTCTTGATGTTATGGACGGGTAGGTTGGCGAATAATGCGAAGTCGAAATGACGACCACGGTCAGAAGTAATGGCGGAACGAGCACCATATCACCAGTTATCACCACGTGACGGCCGCCTACAACATGAAAAGCGTCGCGCATGGACGAAGCGTCAGTAAGCCGGTTTAAGCGGTCACGGGTGGCGCTGCGCTAGCTTGTCTGACGTCACGCCTGGAAAGGAGGAAATGTCTTATCGCCGAGGAAAATGCTTTTATATGTCAAGGATTTATCACCGCAGTCGTGGCGTAGTGGCTAAGACGCCCGTCTCGGCTGCGGGAGGTGGGGTGTTCGACTCCCACCGCCGGTTAAAAACTGAGTACAAGTGCCTGTGGACTGTGCACTTGGGAAGCTCCGCTGCATGGCGGTGCACGCAGCGGGCTCGGTTGCAAACCTGAGCCTGTGTATAAGTGTCACAAGCCTTAATTAAACAAAAAATCGTGGAGCTTTCTTTCTCTTTTTTTTTCAACGCGCTCTGTGGTTAGAGAAACAAGTGATTTTTTTTTTTTTGCAGCTTACCCCAAAGATTCCCGCCCATGATTTTTATGGTTTCAGTTCCATATGATTTTGCCCATGGCGTGGGAAGGTGTAGCCCCCATTTCTGAAACTAATATACCGCCAGCGCCAAGAGACGTTTTGGTACACCGCAGCTGAAGGTCCTGTAACAACATTCAATTTTGCTATCAGTGTGACTGACAGGCGCAACACATTTTTTTTCGCGCCTTTTGCCTGACATGTATCTTCCTGGCACTGTCGGTCACCAGAATTGATACATGGCGGACATTTCTGCCCCATGTCTTTTTGCCGCCTCTCCCTTTTGTCCCCTTTATTTGTAAATGTCCTAAGCGTTATTTATTATTTTTCTTTTTTTCCTTCCCCATTCATTGCCGAATGGATGACGGCGAAAAAAAAGAGCTTCACGGCATGACCAGGGTGCTTGTTTCCCATTTGCGGAACATGCTGAGTGTTTCGCATGTAATTTCACATGTCTGATTTTGGCAAAGCATATATGTTGGTAGCGATAGTCAAAAATTACTCAGTGAGCACTGGATGACTTCGCCGAGTGTGTCATGTCAGTATAACGTAACCGTGACATCAGATGTCGAAATTAAAGCTTGGCTTATGACTTTTTAGAAAGTTTTGAAATAACTGAACAGTTATTATGTATGTTATCGCGGAGGTCTCCGTCTTAGCCGGGCCGTTTTCTCGGCAATACATGTAGTGAAGCTCAGGGCAGGCGAACACTACATGTTGTTTTTCCTGCATTGCTATGGCAAATAGGCAATTAAGCGAAATGTCTGCCATTATGAAGAAAGGATTGCGAAGCATGAAGTTGACATTTCTTGAAGCAATTGCAGGCAGAGGAAGCAGGGAGTCTTGTCCCTTCACCGCCCCTCTTTCCAAGGGTCTATGCGGTAAAGCCGCAGTGTTTAAAGGCACCAGTTCAGTCCTGCGGCAGCATTTTGTGCTCGCTCAGTACACATTTGTTTCACTCTGTGCTTCTGAAACTTAAGTTCATTTTATTTTTACCTATACAGCTGCTGACGTTAGGAAGCAATGTGTCAGCTATTTGCTCTAACCTGGCATTGACTGCGAGCCGTGGCCTACCTAATGCGCCGCTCAGAGAAGTAGTGTGGCAGCGGGAAGAGCGCTAGTCATTGGAGCGCCTGTCTTGTAGAAAAAAAAGTACAATAGATGATAACACCTTTTTTTTAATTCCACAAGTGAATATACAGCCGAAGTTCGCAAGTGGAGGAAAAAAGAAACGCTGGAAATGTTCGAAGGGTGACATCGTGTTAAGGGTGCCATTCGAGCGATGGCATATACAAAATGTTTGAAAAATAAATACCGCATTTTCGCAGCAAAAAAGCAGCGCTTACACGAGACAAAGAAGTGTGGGGATGCGACGCGTTTGCCGCCGCCTCTGATTTAAAGAGAAACTGCATAGGTTTTAGAAATACACGAGCTTGAGAGGGTAGAATGTGTGAAACTTGCAGGTAAAGCATGCGAAGTCTTTTTGGTTTAACGCTTGAAATAGTGAAGTAGTCCCTGATTCAAATCCGGACGACCTTTAAGGTTCTCCGCAGCGCACAACGCCAAGTTGGGGGGGGGGGGGGCGCATGATGACGTCATCGAAGGTATCGGTATACATTTCCAACGCGCAAACGCCTGCTTTGAAGGAAAAAAAGGAACGCCATCGAAGGCAAACCCTGCCGAGAGTTGATTGGCAGCATCTAACGAGTCAGGGCAGGGTGTGGCTGACGACAGTGGTAATTTAAAGCAGACCTTCCGTGACGTCACGCTGAACTTACGTGCACACCTCCAGTGCATTGAGCAGAAGCGCAAAATTCAATCGTCCATTACGTAACTACTTCAAATGCTAGTGCAAAAACACTTGGAATGCTTCACGTGAAGCCTATTTAGATTCGAATCCTTGAATATCGCGAAATTCTCAAAAAAGTGCTGCAGTTGCTCTTTAAGCGCTGTTTTTCGCCACAAGATCTGGCATTAACCAGCAACACTTTTTACCTTGTTAATTCACGTTCTTGCCCATTTTCCACGCGTCGTAAAATGGCTTTTCCGCATTTCACTTGCAACGACAGAAAAAAACTGTAAAAGAATGCTCACAGGGTATTGATCCGTCCATCTTTCGTCTGCCCGCTTGAAATGTCGCCTCCGGCCACTCCGAGGCGCTTCAAATCCCAGTTGAAAGAAGTCCATTCACAAACTTGCTCCGTGCCGAAAAGAAAATGTCTCTACGATTACACTTTCTCATTAGTGCTTTTGAACGTTACAAAACTTAGAAGCCTCTACTAACACGGGTGTGGGGCATGCTCGGACGTTTCCTCGTTGTGGGTGACGGCCAGGTCACGTTAACCGCGAGTTTCCCCAGCCCTATACGTAGACGCTCACACCAGGAGCTAGCCACATACAGTTCCGCTGTTAAACTTGTAAAGGGTTTCGGCTTACCATTCACACTTAGCTGCGCAAAAAGAAACGAGGACCAAAGCGAACAAGAAGACACAACACAAGCGCAGACTATCAACTGAATTTTTATTCACGAAAGGGAAGCTTTTAAAAGCGTTAGAAAATACAAAATCGAAACACAACAATCACTACCACGCGTGCAAAGGAAACCTATGACATATCATTCCTGCTTGAAATACGAACACAACAACAGGATAACAAATGCAATCACATCAAGCCAACCCCCCGTACTGTCTGCTCGTACTCAATAAACTGCGCAGAAAAGGAACCTCCTTTTCCTGCAGGCTGACCGACTGTGATGCGCACAGAGCTGCGTAGACGGCCGGCGTTGTTGGAAACGTCGACAGGTGTGCTTGGCGAGTGCTCGAAAAATTTGCCAGGAACACGAGCAGTTGCAACAGACGTGAGCTCTGCTGCACATGTGGAACAGTCATTGCGAAGTGCAGTGCGTAGGCCAAGCAGGACCCAAGGGTAGGCGCTCAATCCAGTGTGAAGGGAGAACCAGCGCTATAAGCGAAGCCTTCAGTTGCCGAGGAAAGCCGTCGACCTTAGAAAATCTGGTGGTAAAAGATCGTCTTGATGTTATGGACGGGTAGGTTGGCGAATAATGCGAAGTCGAAATGACGACCACGGTCAGAAGTAATGGCGGAACGAGCACCATATCACCAGTTATCACCACGTGACGGCCGCCTACAACATGAAAAGCGTCGCGCATGGACGAAGCGTCAGTAAGCCGGTTTCAGCGGTCACGGGTGGCGCTGCGCTAGCTTGTCTGACGTCACGCCTGGAAAGGAGGAAATGTCTTATCGCCGAGGAAAATGCTTTTATATGTCAAGGATTTATCACCGCAGTCGTGGCGTAGTGGTGTGCCCCGAAACAATAGACCATGTGTTTCTTCACTGTTGGGAGGGTGTGTTTTTTTGGGACGTTTTGCAACGAACACTTAAAAGAGAACTGCCGCTTCATCCCCACGGTATCAGATATTTGGCAATTGAAAACCTGGACGGGTTCCCGTTTGATCAGGTAATGCTCTGGGGCCTCCATAGTATATGGCGCTCCAGAATGGCGGGGTATTACTGCGACTCTGACGCTAGACCAGCCCGCATGTATTTTCGGGAAAACGCACGTAGATTTGTGGAAGTGATGAAACTGCAAGCATGTGTACCCGATTGGCTACCCAGGATGGAAAATTTGACTCTGTTGAGAGAATTTTAAACTTGACATGGCCAGCCAGGAAGATCTGGCAGGTTGCTGGTTTTCAAAGTTTGGTGTCTGCTTTTTTGTGTTGTTTTCTTGAAGGCAATAAAGAAAAAAAAAAAAAAGCAGTCGTGGCGTAGTGGCTAAGACGCCCGTCTCGGCTGCGGGAGGTGGGGTGTTCGACTCCCACCGCCGGTTAAAAACTGAGTACAAGTGCCTGTGGACTGTGCACTTGGGAAGCTCCGCTGCATGGCGGTGCACGCAGCGGGCTCGGTTGCAAACCTGAGCCTGTGTATAAGTGTCACAAGCCTTAATTAAACAAAAAATCGTGGAGCTTTCTTTCTCTCTTTTTTTTTCAACGCGCTCTGTGGTTATAGAAACAAGTGATTTTTTTTTTTTTGCAGCTTACCCCAAAGATTCCCGCCCATGATTTTTATGGTTTCAGTTCCATATGATTTTGCCCATGGCGTGGGAAGGTGTAGCCCCCATTTCTGAAACTAATATACCGCCAGCGCCAAGAGACGTTTTAGTACACCGCAGCTGAAGGTCCTGTAACAACATTCAATTTTGCTATCAGTGTGACTGACAGGCGCAACACATTTTTTTTCGCGCCTTTTGCCTGACATGTATCTTCCTGGCACTGTCGGTCAGCAGAATTGATACATGGCGGACATTTCTGCCCCATGTCTTTTTGCCGCCTCTCCCTTTTGTCCCCTTTATTTGTAAATGTCCTAAGCGTTATTTATTATTTTTCTTTTTTTCCTTCCCCATTCATTGCCGAATGGATGACGGCGAAAAAAAAGAGCTTCACGGCATGACCAGGGTGCTTGTTTCCCATTTGCGGAACATGCTGAGTGTTTCGCATGTAATTTCACATGTCTGATTTTGGCAAAGCATATATGTTGGTAGCGATAGTCAAAAATTACTCAGTGAGCACTGGATGACTTCGCCGAGTGTGTCATGTCAGTATAACGTAACCGTGACATCAGATGTCGAAATTAAAGCTTGGCTTATGACTTTTTAGAAAGTTTTGAAATAACTGAACAGTTATTATGTATGTTATCGCGGAGGTCTCCGTCTTAGCCGGGCCGTTTTCTCGGCAATACATGTAGTGAAGCTCAGGGCAGGCGAACACTACATGTTGTTTTTCCTGCATTGCTATGGCAAATAGGCAATTAAGCGAAATGTCTGCCATTATGAAGAAAGGATTGCGAAGCATGAAGTTGACATTTCTTGAAGCAATTGCAGGCAGAGGAAGCAGGGAGTCTTGTCCCTTCACCGCCCCTCTTTCCAAGGGTCTATGCGGTAAAGCCGCAGTGTTTAAAGGCACCAGTTCAGTCCTGCGGCAGCATTTTGTGCTCGCTCAGTACACATTTGTTTCACTCTGTGCTTCTGAAACTTAAGTTCATTTTATTTTTACCTATACAGCTGCTGACGTTAGGAAGCAATGTGTCAGCTATTTGCTCTAACCTGGCATTGACTGCGAGCCGTGGCCTACCTAATGCGCCGCTCAGAGAAGTAGTGTGGCAGCGGGAAGAGCGCTAGTCATTGGAGCGCCTGTCTTGTAGAAAAAAAAGTACAATAGATGATAACACCTTTTTTTTAATTCCACAAGTGAATATACAGCCGAAGTTCGCAAGTGGAGGAAAAAAGAAACGCTGGAAATGTTCGAAGGGTGACATCGTGTTAAGGGTGCCATTCGAGCGATGGCATATACAAAATGTTTGAAAAATAAATACCGCATTTTCGCAGCAAAAAATCAGCGCTTACACGAGACAAAGAAGTGTGGGGATGCGACGCGTTTGCCGCCGCCTCTGATTTAAAGAGAAACTGCATAGGTTTTAGAAATACACGAGCTTGAGAGGGTAGAATGTGTGAAACTTGCAGGTAAAGCATGCGAAGTCTTTTTGGTTTAACGCTTGAAATAGTGAAGTAGTCCCTGATTCAAATCCGGACGACCTTTAAGGTTCTCCGCAGCGCACAACGCCAAGTTGGGGGGGGGGGCGCATGATGACGTCATCGAAGGTATCGGTATACATTTCCAACGCGCAAACGCCTGCTTTGAAGGAAAAAAAGGAACGCCATCGAAGGCAAACCCTGCCGAGAGTTGATTGGCAGCATCTAACGAGTCAGGGCAGGGTGTGGCTGACGACAGTGGTAATTTAAGGCAGACCTTCCGTGACGTCACGCTGAACTTACGTGCACACCTCCAGTGCATTGAGCAGAAGCGCAAAATTCAATCGTCCATTACGTAACTACTTCAAATGCTAGTGCAAAAACACTTGGAATGCTTCACGTGAAGCCTATTTAGATTCGAATCCTTGAATATCGCGAAATTCTCAAAAAAGTGCTGCAGTTGCTCTTTAAGCGCTGTTTTTCGCCACAAGATCTGGCATTAACCAGCAACACTTTTTACCTTGTTAATTCACGTTCTTGCCCATTTTCCACGCGTCGTAAAATGGCTTTTCCGCATTTCACTTGCAACGACAGAAAAAAACTGTAAAAGAATGCTCACAGGGTATTGATCCGTCCATCTTTCGTCTGCCCGCTTGAAATGTCGCCTCCGGCCACTCCGAGGCGCTTCAAATCCCAGTTGAAAGAAGTCCATTCACAAACTTGCTCCGTGCCGAAAAGAAAATGTCTCTACGATTACACTTTCTCATTAGTGCTTTTGAACGTTACAAAACTTAGAAGCCTCTACTAACACGGGTGTGGGGCATGCTCGGACGTTTCCTCGTTGTGGGTGACGGCCAGGTCACGTTAACCGCGAGTTTCCCCAGCCCTATACGTAGACGCTCACACCAGGAGCTAGCCACATACAGTTCCGCTGTTAAACTTGTAAAGGGTTTCGGCTTACCATTCACACTTAGCTGCGCAAAAAGAAACGAGGACCAAAGCGAACAAGAAGACACAACACAAGCGCAGACTATCAACTGAATTTTTATTCACGAAAGGGAAGCTTTTAAAAGCGTTAGAAAATACAAAATCGAAACACAACAATCACTACCACGCGTGCAAAGGAAACCTATGACATATCATTCCTGCTTGAAATACGAACACAACAACAGGATAACAAATGCAATCACATCAAGCCAACCCCCCGTACTGTCTGCTCGTACTCAATAAACTGCGCAGAAAAGGAACCTCCTTTTCCTGCAGGCTGACCGACTGTGATGCGCACAGAGCTGCGTAGACGGCCGGCGTTGTTGGAAACGTCGACAGGTGTGCTTGGCGAGTGCTCGAAAAATTTGCCAGGAACACGAGCAGTTGCAACAGACGTGAGCTCTGCTGCACATGTGGAACAGTCATTGCGAAGTGCAGTGCGTAGGCCAAGCAGGACCCAAGGGTAGGCGCTCAATCCAGTGTGAAGGGAGAACCAGCGCTATAAGCGAAGCCTTCAGTTGCCGAGGAAAGCCGTCGACCTTAGAAAATCTGGTGGTAAAAGATCGTCTTGATGTTATGGACGGGTAGGTTGGCGAATAATGCGAAGTCGAAATGACGACCACGGTCAGAAGTAATGGCGGAACGAGCACCATATCACCAGTTATCACCACGTGACGGCCGCCTACAACATGAAAAGCGTCGCGCATGGACGAAGCGTCAGTAAGCCGGTTTCAGCGGTCACGGGTGGCGCTGCGCTAGCTTGTCTGACGTCACGCCTGGAAAGGAGGAAATGTCTTATCGCCGAGGAAAATGCTTTTATATGTCAAGGATTTATCACCGCAGTCGTGGCGTAGTGGTGTGCCCCGAAACAATAGACCATGTGTTTCTTCACTGTTGGGAGGGTGTGTTTTTTTGGGACGTTTTGCAACGAACACTTAAAAGAGAACTGCCGCTTCATCCCCACGGTATCAGATATTTGGCAATTGAAAACCTGGACGGGTTCCCGTTTGATCAGGTAATGCTCTGGGGCCTCCATAGTATATGGCGCTCCAGAATGGCGGGGTATTACTGCGACTCTGACGCTAGACCAGCCCGCATGTATTTTCGGGAAAACGCACGTAGATTTGTGGAAGTGATGAAACTGCAAGCATGTGTACCCGATTGGCTACCCAGGATGGAAAATTTGACTCTGTTGAGAGAATTTTAAACTTGACATGGCCAGCCAGGAAGATCTGGCAGGTTGCTGGTTTTCAAAGTTTGGTGTCTGCTTTTTTGTGTTGTTTTCTTGAAGGCAATAAAGAAAAAAAAAAAAAAGCAGTCGTGGCGTAGTGGCTAAGACGCCCGTCTCGGCTGCGGGAGGTGGGGTGTTCGACTCCCACCGCCGGTTAAAAACTGAGTACAAGTGCCTGTGGACTGTGCACTTGGGAAGCTCCGCTGCATGGCGGTGCACGCAGCGGGCTCGGTTGCAAACCTGAGCCTGTGTATAAGTGTCACAAGCCTTAATTAAACAAAAAATCGTGGAGCTTTCTTTCTCTCTTTTTTTTTCAACGCGCTCTGTGGTTATAGAAACAAGTGATTTTTTTTTTTTGCAGCTTACCCCAAAGATTCCCGCCCATGATTTTTATGGTTTCAGTTCCATATGATTTTGCCCATGGCGTGGGAAGGTGTAGCCCCCATTTCTGAAACTAATATACCGCCAGCGCCAAGAGACGTTTTAGTACACCGCAGCTGAAGGTCCTGTAACAACATTCAATTTTGCTATCAGTGTGACTGACAGGCGCAACACATTTTTTTTCGCGCCTTTTGCCTGACATGTATCTTCCTGGCACTGTCGGTCAGCAGAATTGATACATGGCGGACATTTCTGCCCCATGTCTTTTTGCCGCCTCTCCCTTTTGTCCCCTTTATTTGTAAATGTCCTAAGCGTTATTTATTATTTTTCTTTTTTTCCTTCCCCATTCATTGCCGAATGGATGACGGCGAAAAAAAAGAGCTTCACGGCATGACCAGGGTGCTTGTTTCCCATTTGCGGAACATGCTGAGTGTTTCGCATGTAATTTCACATGTCTGATTTTGGCAAAGCATATATGTTGGTAGCGATAGTCAAAAATTACTCAGTGAGCACTGGATGACTTCGCCGAGTGTGTCATGTCAGTATAACGTAACCGTGACATCAGATGTCGAAATTAAAGCTTGGCTTATGACTTTTTAGAAAGTTTTGAAATAACTGAACAGTTATTATGTATGTTATCGCGGAGGTCTCCGTCTTAGCCGGGCCGTTTTCTCGGCAATACATGTAGTGAAGCTCAGGGCAGGCGAACACTACATGTTGTTTTTCCTGCATTGCTATGGCAAATAGGCAATTAAGCGAAATGTCTGCCATTATGAAGAAAGGATTGCGAAGCATGAAGTTGACATTTCTTGAAGCAATTGCAGGCAGAGGAAGCAGGGAGTCTTGTCCCTTCACCGCCCCTCTTTCCAAGGGTCTATGCGGTAAAGCCGCAGTGTTTAAAGGCACCAGTTCAGTCCTGCGGCAGCATTTTGTGCTCGCTCAGTACACATTTGTTTCACTCTGTGCTTCTGAAACTTAAGTTCATTTTATTTTTACCTATACAGCTGCTGACGTTAGGAAGCAATGTGTCAGCTATTTGCTCTAACCTGGCATTGACTGCGAGCCGTGGCCTACCTAATGCGCCGCTCAGAGAAGTAGTGTGGCAGCGGGAAGAGCGCTAGTCATTGGAGCGCCTGTCTTGTAGAAAAAAAAGTACAATAGATGATAACACCTTTTTTTTAATTCCACAAGTGAATATACAGCCGAAGTTCGCAAGTGGAGGAAAAAAGAAACGCTGGAAATGTTCGAAGGGTGACATCGTGTTAAGGGTGCCATTCGAGCGATGGCATATACAAAATGTTTGAAAAATAAATACCGCATTTTCGCAGCAAAAAAGCAGCGCTTACACGAGACAAAGAAGTGTGGGGATGCGACGCGTTTGCCGCCGCCTCTGATTTAAAGAGAAACTGCATAGGTTTTAGAAATACACGAGCTTGAGAGGGTAGAATGTGTGAAACTTGCAGGTAAAGCATGCGAAGTCTTTTTGGTTTAACGCTTGAAATAGTGAAGTAGTCCCTGATTCAAATCCGGACGACCTTTAAGGTTCTCCGCAGCGCACAACGCCAAGTTGGGGGGGGGGGGGGCGCATGATGACGTCATCGAAGGTATCGGTATACATTTCCAACGCGCAAACGCCTGCTTTGAAGGAAAAAAAGGAACGCCATCGAAGGCAAACCCTGCCGAGAGTTGATTGGCAGCATCTAACGAGTCAGGGCAGGGTGTGGCTGACGACAGTGGTAATTTAAGGCAGACCTTCCGTGACGTCACGCTGAACTTACGTGCACACCTCCAGTGCATTGAGCAGAAGCGCAAAATTCAATCGTCCATTACGTAACTACTTCAAATGCTAGTGCAAAAACACTTGGAATGCTTCACGTGAAGCCTATTTAGATTCGAATCCTTGAATATCGCGAAATTCTCAAAAAAGTGCTGCAGTTGCTCTTTAAGCGCTGTTTTTCGCCACAAGATCTGGCATTAACCAGCAACACTTTTTACCTTGTTAATTCACGTTCTTGCCCATTTTCCACGCGTCGTAAAATGGCTTTTCCGCATTTCACTTGCAACGACAGAAAAAAACTGTAAAAGAATGCTCACAGGGTATTGATCCGTCCATCTTTCGTCTGCCCGCTTGAAATGTCGCCTCCGGCCACTCCGAGGCGCTTCAAATCCCAGTTGAAAGAAGTCCATTCACAAACTTGCTCCGTGCCGAAAAGAAAATGTCTCTACGATTACACTTTCTCATTAGTGCTTTTGAACGTTACAAAACTTAGAAGCCTCTACTAACACGGGTGTGGGGCATGCTCGGACGTTTCCTCGTTGTGGGTGACGGCCAGGTCACGTTAACCGCGAGTTTCCCCAGCCCTATACGTAGACGCTCACACCAGGAGCTAGCCACATACAGTTCCGCTGTTAAACTTGTAAAGGGTTTCGGCTTACCATTCACACTTAGCTGCGCAAAAAGAAACGAGGACCAAAGCGAACAAGAAGACACAACACAAGCGCAGACTATCAACTGAATTTTTATTCACGAAAGGGAAGCTTTTAAAAGCGTTAGAAAATACAAAATCGAAACACAACAATCACTACCACGCGTGCAAAGGAAACCTATGACATATCATTCCTGCTTGAAATACGAACACAACAACAGGATAACAAATGCAATCACATCAAGCCAACCCCCCGTACTGTCTGCTCGTACTCAATAAACTGCGCAGAAAAGGAACCTCCTTTTCCTGCAGGCTGACCGACTGTGATGCGCACAGAGCTGCGTAGACGGCCGGCGTTGTTGGAAACGTCGACAGGTGTGCTTGGCGAGTGCTCGAAAAATTTGCCAGGAACACGAGCAGTTGCAACAGACGTGAGCTCTGCTGCACATGTGGAACAGTCATTGCGAAGTGCAGTGCGTAGGCCAAGCAGGACCCAAGGGTAGGCGCTCAATCCAGTGTGAAGGGAGAACCAGCGCTATAAGCGAAGGCTTCAGTTGCCGAGGAAAGCCGTCGACCTTAGAAAATCTGGTGGTAAAAGATCGTCTTGATGTTATGGACGGGTAGGTTGGCGAATAATGCGAAGTCAAAATGACGACCACGGTCAGAAGTAATGGCGGAACGAGCACCATATCACCAGTTATCACCACGTGACGGCCGCCTACAACATGAAAAGCGTCGCGCATGGACGAAGCGTCAGTAAGCCGGTTTCAGCGGTCACGGGTGGCGCTGCGCTAGCTTGTCTGACGTCACGCCTGGAAAGGAGGAAATGTCTTATCGCCGAGGAAAATGCTTTTATATGTCAAGGATTTATCACCGCAGTCGTGGCGTAGTGGTGTGCCCCGAAACAATAGACCATGTGTTTCTTCACTGTTGGGAGGGTGTGTTTTTTTGGGACGTTTTGCAACGAACACTTAAAAGAGAACTGCCGCTTCATCCCCACGGTATCAGATATTTGGCAATTGAAAACCTGGACGGGTTCCCGTTTGATCAGGTAATGCTCTGGGGCCTCCATAGTATATGGCGCTCCAGAATGGCGGGGTATTACTGCGACTCTGACGCTAGACCAGCCCGCATGTATTTTCGGGAAAACGCACGTAGATTTGTGGAAGTGATGAAACTGCAAGCATGTGTACCCGATTGGCTACCCAGGATGGAAAATTTGACTCTGTTGAGAGAATTTTAAACTTGACATGGCCAGCCAGGAAGATCTGGCAGGTTGCTGGTTTTCAAAGTTTGGTGTCTGCTTTTTTGTGTTGTTTTCTTGAAGGCAATAAAGAAAAAAAAAAAGCAGTCGTGGCGTAGTGGCTAAGACGCCCGTCTCGGCTGCGGGAGGTGGGGTGTTCGACTCCCACCGCCGGTTAAAAACTGAGTACAAGTGCCTGTGGACTGTGCACTTGGGAAGCTCCGCTGCATGGCGGTGCACGCAGCGGGCTCGGTTGCAAACCTGAGCCTGTGTATAAGTGTCACAAGCCTTAATTAAACAAAAAATCGTGGAGCTTTCTTTCTCTCTTTTTTTTTCAACGCGCTCTGTGGTTATAGAAACAAGTGATTTTTTTTTTTTTGCAGCTTACCCCAAAGATTCCCGCCCATGATTTTTATGGTTTCAGTTCCATATGATTTTGCCCATGGCGTGGGAAGGTGTAGCCCCCATTTCTGAAACTAATATACCGCCAGCGCCAAGAGACGTTTTAGTACACCGCAGCTGAAGGTCCTGTAACAACATTCAATTTTGCTATCAGTGTGACTGACAGGCGCAACACATTTTTTTTCGCGCCTTTTGCCTGACATGTATCTTCCTGGCACTGTCGGTCAGCAGAATTGATACATGGCGGACATTTCTGCCCCATGTCTTTTTGCCGCCTCTCCCTTTTGTCCCCTTTATTTGTAAATGTCCTAAGCGTTATTTATTATTTTTCTTTTTTTCCTTCCCCATTCATTGCCGAATGGATGACGGCGAAAAAAAAGAGCTTCACGGCATGACCAGGGTGCTTGTTTCCCATTTGCGGAACATGCTGAGTGTTTCGCATGTAATTTCACATGTCTGATTTTGGCAAAGCATATATGTTGGTAGCGATAGTCAAAAATTACTCAGTGAGCACTGGATGACTTCGCCGAGTGTGTCATGTCAGTATAACGTAACCGTGACATCAGATGTCGAAATTAAAGCTTGGCTTATGACTTTTTAGAAAGTTTTGAAATAACTGAACAGTTATTATGTATGTTATCGCGGAGGTCTCCGTCTTAGCCGGGCCGTTTTCTCGGCAATACATGTAGTGAAGCTCAGGGCAGGCGAACACTACATGTTGTTTTTCCTGCATTGCTATGGCAAATAGGCAATTAAGCGAAATGTCTGCCATTATGAAGAAAGGATTGCGAAGCATGAAGTTGACATTTCTTGAAGCAATTGCAGGCAGAGGAAGCAGGGAGTCTTGTCCCTTCACCGCCCCTCTTTCCAAGGGTCTATGCGGTAAAGCCGCAGTGTTTAAAGGCACCAGTTCAGTCCTGCGGCAGCATTTTGTGCTCGCTCAGTACACATTTGTTTCACTCTGTGCTTCTGAAACTTAAGTTCATTTTATTTTTACCTATACAGCTGCTGACGTTAGGAAGCAATGTGTCAGCTATTTGCTCTAACCTGGCATTGACTGCGAGCCGTGGCCTACCTAATGCGCCGCTCAGAGAAGTAGTGTGGCAGCGGGAAGAGCGCTAGTCATTGGAGCGCCTGTCTTGTAGAAAAAAAAGTACAATAGATGATAACACCTTTTTTTTAATTCCACAAGTGAATATACAGCCGAAGTTCGCAAGTGGAGGAAAAAAGAAACGCTGGAAATGTTCGAAGGGTGACATCGTGTTAAGGGTGCCATTCGAGCGATGGCATATACAAAATGTTTGAAAAATAAATACCGCATTTTCGCAGCAAAAAAGCAGCGCTTACACGAGACAAAGAAGTGTGGGGATGCGACGCGTTTGCCGCCGCCTCTGATTTAAAGAGAAACTGCATAGGTTTTAGAAATACACGAGCTTGAGAGGGTAGAATGTGTGAAACTTGCAGGTAAAGCATGCGAAGTCTTTTTGGTTTAACGCTTGAAATAGTGAAGTAGTCCCTGATTCAAATCCGGACGACCTTTAAGGTTCTCCGCAGCGCACAACGCCAAGTTGGGGGGGGGGGGGCGCATGATGACGTCATCGAAGGTATCGGTATACATTTCCAACGCGCAAACGCCTGCTTTGAAGGAAAAAAAGGAACGCCATCGAAGGCAAACCCTGCCGAGAGTTGATTGGCAGCATCTAACGAGTCAGGGCAGGGTGTGGCTGACGACAGTGGTAATTTAAGGCAGACCTTCCGTGACGTCACGCTGAACTTACGTGCACACCTCCAGTGCATTGAGCAGAAGCGCAAAATTCAATCGTCCATTACGTAACTACTTCAAATGCTAGTGCAAAAACACTTGGAATGCTTCACGTGAAGCCTATTTAGATTCGAATCCTTGAATATCGCGAAATTCTCAAAAAAGTGCTGCAGTTGCTCTTTAAGCGCTGTTTTTCGCCACAAGATCTGGCATTAACCAGCAACACTTTTTACCTTGTTAATTCACGTTCTTGCCCATTTTCCACGCGTCGTAAAATGGCTTTTCCGCATTTCACTTGCAACGACAGAAAAAAACTGTAAAAGAATGCTCACAGGGTATTGATCCGTCCATCTTTCGTCTGCCCGCTTGAAATGTCGCCTCCGGCCACTCCGAGGCGCTTCAAATCCCAGTTGAAAGAAGTCCATTCACAAACTTGCTCCGTGCCGAAAAGAAAATGTCTCTACGATTACACTTTCTCATTAGTGCTTTTGAACGTTACAAAACTTAGAAGCCTCTACTAACACGGGTGTGGGGCATGCTCGGACGTTTCCTCGTTGTGGGTGACGGCCAGGTCACGTTAACCGCGAGTTTCCCCAGCCCTATACGTAGACGCTCACACCAGGAGCTAGCCACATACAGTTCCGCTGTTAAACTTGTAAAGGGTTTCGGCTTACCATTCACACTTAGCTGCGCAAAAAGAAACGAGGACCAAAGCGAACAAGAAGACACAACACAAGCGCAGACTATCAACTGAATTTTTATTCACGAAAGGGAAGCTTTTAAAAGCGTTAGAAAATACAAAATCGAAACACAACAATCACTACCACGCGTGCAAAGGAAACCTATGACATATCATTCCTGCTTGAAATACGAACACAACAACAGGATAACAAATGCAATCACATCAAGCCAACCCCCCGTACTGTCTGCTCGTACTCAATAAACTGCGCAGAAAAGGAACCTCCTTTTCCTGCAGGCTGACCGACTGTGATGCGCACAGAGCTGCGTAGACGGCCGGCGTTGTTGGAAACGTCGACAGGTGTGCTTGGCGAGTGCTCGAAAAATTTGCCAGGAACACGAGCAGTTGCAACAGACGTGAGCTCTGCTGCACATGTGGAACAGTCATTGCGAAGTGCAGTGCGTAGGCCAAGCAGGACCCAAGGGTAGGCGCTCAATCCAGTGTGAAGGGAGAACCAGCGCTATAAGCGAAGCCTTCAGTTGCCGAGGAAAGCCGTCGACCTTAGAAAATCTGGTGGTAAAAGATCGTCTTGATGTTATGGACGGGTAGGTTGGCGAATAATGCGAAGTCGAAATGACGACCACGGTCAGAAGTAATGGCGGAACGAGCACCATATCACCAGTTATCACCACGTGACGGCCGCCTACAACATGAAAAGCGTCGCGCATGGACGAAGCGTCAGTAAGCCGGTTTCAGCGGTCACGGGTGGCGCTGCGCTAGCTTGTCTGACGTCACGCCTGGAAAGGAGGAAATGTCTTATCGCCGAGGAAAATGCTTTTATATGTCAAGGATTTATCACCGCAGTCGTGGCGTAGTGGTGTGCCCCGAAACAATAGACCATGTGTTTCTTCACTGTTGGGAGGGTGTGTTTTTTTGGGACGTTTTGCAACGAACACTTAAAAGAGAACTGCCGCTTCATCCCCACGGTATCAGATATTTGGCAATTGAAAACCTGGACGGGTTCCCGTTTGATCAGGTAATGCTCTGGGGCCTCCATAGTATATGGCGCTCCAGAATGGCGGGGTATTACTGCGACTCTGACGCTAGACCAGCCCGCATGTATTTTCGGGAAAACGCACGTAGATTTGTGGAAGTGATGAAACTGCAAGCATGTGTACCCGATTGGCTACCCAGGATGGAAAATTTGACTCTGTTGAGAGAATTTTAAACTTGACATGGCCAGCCAGGAAGATCTGGCAGGTTGCTGGTTTTCAAAGTTTGGTGTCTGCTTTTTTGTGTTGTTTTCTTGAAGGCAATAAAGAAAAAAAAAAAAAAAGCAGTCGTGGCGTAGTGGCTAAGACGCCCGTCTCGGCTGCGGGAGGTGGGGTGTTCGACTCCCACCGCCGGTTAAAAACTGAGTACAAGTGCCTGTGGACTGTGCACTTGGGAAGCTCCGCTGCATGGCGGTGCACGCAGCGGGCTCGGTTGCAAACCTGAGCCTGTGTATAAGTGTCACAAGCCTTAATTAAACAAAAAATCGTGGAGCTTTCTTTCTCTCTTTTTTTTTTCAACGCGCTCTGTGGTTATAGAAACAAGTGATTTTTTTTTTTTTGCAGCTTACCCCAAAGATTCCCGCCCATGATTTTTATGGTTTCAGTTCCATATGATTTTGCCCATGGCGTGGGAAGGTGTAGCCCCCATTTCTGAAACTAATATACCGCCAGCGCCAAGAGACGTTTTAGTACACCGCAGCTGAAGGTCCTGTAACAACATTCAATTTTGCTATCAGTGTGACTGACAGGCGCAACACATTTTTTTTCGCGCCTTTTGCCTGACATGTATCTTCCTGGCACTGTCGGTCAGCAGAATTGATACATGGCGGACATTTCTGCCCCATGTCTTTTTGCCGCCTCTCCCTTTTGTCCCCTTTATTTGTAAATGTCCTAAGCGTTATTTATTATTTTTCTTTTTTTCCTTCCCCATTCATTGCCGAATGGATGACGGCGAAAAAAAAGAGCTTCACGGCATGACCAGGGTGCTTGTTTCCCATTTGCGGAACATGCTGAGTGTTTCGCATGTAATTTCACATGTCTGATTTTGGCAAAGCATATATGTTGGTAGCGATAGTCAAAAATTACTCAGTGAGCACTGGATGACTTCGCCGAGTGTGTCATGTCAGTATAACGTAACCGTGACATCAGATGTCGAAATTAAAGCTTGGCTTATGACTTTTTAGAAAGTTTTGAAATAACTGAACAGTTATTATGTATGTTATCGCGGAGGTCTCCGTCTTAGCCGGGCCGTTTTCTCGGCAATACATGTAGTGAAGCTCAGGGCAGGCGAACACTACATGTTGTTTTTCCTGCATTGCTATGGCAAATAGGCAATTAAGCGAAATGTCTGCCATTATGAAGAAAGGATTGCGAAGCATGAAGTTGACATTTCTTGAAGCAATTGCAGGCAGAGGAAGCAGGGAGTCTTGTCCCTTCACCGCCCCTCTTTCCAAGGGTCTATGCGGTAAAGCCGCAGTGTTTAAAGGCACCAGTTCAGTCCTGCGGCAGCATTTTGTGCTCGCTCAGTACACATTTGTTTCACTCTGTGCTTCTGAAACTTAAGTTCATTTTATTTTTACCTATACAGCTGCTGACGTTAGGAAGCAATGTGTCAGCTATTTGCTCTAACCTGGCATTGACTGCGAGCCGTGGCCTACCTAATGCGCCGCTCAGAGAAGTAGTGTGGCAGCGGGAAGAGCGCTAGTCATTGGAGCGCCTGTCTTGTAGAAAAAAAAGTACAATAGATGATAACACCTTTTTTTTAATTCCACAAGTGAATATACAGCCGAAGTTCGCAAGTGGAGGAAAAAAGAAACGCTGGAAATGTTCGAAGGGTGACATCGTGTTAAGGGTGCCATTCGAGCGATGGCATATACAAAATGTTTGAAAAATAAATACCGCATTTTCGCAGCAAAAAAGCAGCGCTTACACGAGACAAAGAAGTGTGGGGATGCGACGCGTTTGCCGCCGCCTCTGATTTAAAGAGAAACTGCATAGGTTTTAGAAATACACGAGCTTGAGAGGGTAGAATGTGTGAAACTTGCAGGTAAAGCATGCGAAGTCTTTTTGGTTTAACGCTTGAAATAGTGAAGTAGTCCCTGATTCAAATCCGGACGACCTTTAAGGTTCTCCGCAGCGCACAACGCCAAGTTGGGGGGGGGGGGGCGCATGATGACGTCATCGAAGGTATCGGTATACATTTCCAACGCGCAAACGCCTGCTTTGAAGGAAAAAAAGGAACGCCATCGAAGGCAAACCCTGCCGAGAGTTGATTGGCAGCATCTAACGAGTCAGGGCAGGGTGTGGCTGACGACAGTGGTAATTTAAGGCAGACCTTCCGTGACGTCACGCTGAACTTACGTGCACACCTCCAGTGCATTGAGCAGAAGCGCAAAATTCAATCGTCCATTACGTAACTACTTCAAATGCTAGTGCAAAAACACTTGGAATGCTTCACGTGAAGCCTATTTAGATTCGAATCCTTGAATATCGCGAAATTCTCAAAAAAGTGCTGCAGTTGCTCTTTAAGCGCTGTTTTTCGCCACAAGATCTGGCATTAACCAGCAACACTTTTTACCTTGTTAATTCACGTTCTTGCCCATTTTCCACGCGTCGTAAAATGGCTTTTCCGCATTTCACTTGCAACGACAGAAAAAAACTGTAAAAGAATGCTCACAGGGTATTGATCCGTCCATCTTTCGTCTGCCCGCTTGAAATGTCGCCTCCGGCCACTCCGAGGCGCTTCAAATCCCAGTTGAAAGAAGTCCATTCACAAACTTGCTCCGTGCCGAAAAGAAAATGTCTCTACGATTACACTTTCTCATTAGTGCTTTTGAACGTTACAAAACTTAGAAGCCTCTACTAACACGGGTGTGGGGCATGCTCGGACGTTTCCTCGTTGTGGGTGACGGCCAGGTCACGTTAACCGCGAGTTTCCCCAGCCCTATACGTAGACGCTCACACCAGGAGCTAGCCACATACAGTTCCGCTGTTAAACTTGTAAAGGGTTTCGGCTTACCATTCACACTTAGCTGCGCAAAAAGAAACGAGGACCAAAGCGAACAAGAAGACACAACACAAGCGCAGACTATCAACTGAATTTTTATTCACGAAAGGGAAGCTTTTAAAAGCGTTAGAAAATACAAAATCGAAACACAACAATCACTACCACGCGTGCAAAGGAAACCTATGACATATCATTCCTGCTTGAAATACGAACACAACAACAGGATAACAAATGCAATCACATCAAGCCAACCCCCCGTACTGTCTGCTCGTACTCAATAAACTGCGCAGAAAAGGAACCTCCTTTTCCTGCAGGCTGACCGACTGTGATGCGCACAGAGCTGCGTAGACGGCCGGCGTTGTTGGAAACGTCGACAGGTGTGCTTGGCGAGTGCTCGAAAAATTTGCCAGGAACACGAGCAGTTGCAACAGACGTGAGCTCTGCTGCACATGTGGAACAGTCATTGCGAAGTGCAGTGCGTAGGCCAAGCAGGACCCAAGGGTAGGCGCTCAATCCAGTGTGAAGGGAGAACCAGCGCTATAAGCGAAGCCTTCAGTTGCCGAGGAAAGCCGTCGACCTTAGAAAATCTGGTGGTAAAAGATCGTCTTGATGTTATGGACGGTTAGGTTGGCGAATAATGCGAAGTCGAAATGACGACCACGGTCAGAAGTAATGGCGGAACGAGCACCATATCACCAGTTATCACCACGTGACGGCCGCCTACAACATGAAAAGCGTCGCGCATGGACGAAGCGTCAGTAAGCCGGTTTCAGCGGTCACGGGTGGCGCTGCGCTAGCTTGTCTGACGTCACGCCTGGAAAGGAGGAAATGTCTTATCGCCGAGGAAAATGCTTTTATATGTCAAGGATTTATCACCGCAGTCGTGGCGTAGTGGTGTGCCCCGAAACAATAGACCATGTGTTTCTTCACTGTTGGGAGGGTGTGTTTTTTTGGGACGTTTTGCAACGAACACTTAAAAGAGAACTGCCGCTTCATCCCCACGGTATCAGATATTTGGCAATTGAAAACCTGGACGGGTTCCCGTTTGATCAGGTAATGCTCTGGGGCCTCCATAGTATATGGCGCTCCAGAATGGCGGGGTATTACTGCGACTCTGACGCTAGACCAGCCCGCATGTATTTTCGGGAAAACGCACGTAGATTTGTGGAAGTGATGAAACTGCAAGCATGTGTACCCGATTGGCTACCCAGGATGGAAAATTTGACTCTGTTGAGAGAATTTTAAAACTTGACATGGCCAGCCAGGAAGATCTGGCAGGTTGCTGGTTTTCAAAGTTTGGTGTCTGCTTTTTTGTGTTGTTTTCTTGAAGGCAATAAAGAAAAAAAAAAAAAAAGCAGTCGTGGCGTAGTGGCTAAGACGCCCGTCTCGGCTGCGGGAGGTGGGGTGTTCGACTCCCACCGCCGGTTAAAAAACTGAGTACAAGTGCCTGTGGACTGTGCACTTGGGAAGCTCCGCTGCATGGCGGTGCACGCAGCGGGCTCGGTTGCAAACCTGAGCCTGTGTATAAGTGTCACAAGCCTTAATTAAACAAAAAATCGTGAGCTTTCTTTCTCTCTTTTTTTTTTCAACGCGCTCTGTGGTTATAGAAACAAGTGATTTTTTTTTTTTTTGCAGCTTACCCCAAAGATTTCCCGCCCATGATTTTATGGTTTCAGTTCCATATGATTTTGCCCATGGCGTGGGAAGGTGTAGCCCCCATTTCTGAAACTAATATACCGCCAGCGCCAAGAGACGTTTTAGTACACCGCAGCTGAAGGTCCTGTAACAACATTCAATTTTGCTATCAGTGTGACTGACAGGCGCAACGACATTTTTTTTCGCGCCTTTTGCCTGACATGTATCTTCCTGGCACTGTCGGTCAGCAGAATTGATACATGGCGGACATTTCTGCCCCATGTCTTTTTGCCGCCTCTCCCTTTTGTCCCCTTTATTTGTAAATGTCCTAAGCGTTATTTATTATTTTTCTTTTTTTCCTTCCCCATTCATTGCCGAATGGATGACGGCGAAAAAAAAGAGCTTCACGGCATGACCAGGGTGCTTGTTTCCCATTTGCGGAACATGCTGAGTGTTTCGCATGTAATTTCACATGTCTGATTTTGGCAAGCATATATGTTGGTAGCGATAGTCAAAAATTACTCAGTGAGCACTGGATGACTTCGCCGAGTGTGTCATGTCAGTATAACGTAACCGTGACATCAGATGTCGAAATTAAAGCTTGGCTTATGACTTTTTAGAAAGTTTTGAAATAACTGAACAGTTATTATGTATGTTATCGCGGAGGTCTCCGTCTTAGCCGGGCCGTTTTCTCGGCAATACATGTAGTGAAGCTCAGGGCAGGCGAACACTACATGTTGTTTTTCCTGCATTGCTATGGCAAATAGGCAATTAAGCGAAATGTCTGCCATTATGAAGAAAGGATGCGAAGCATGAAGTTGACATTTCTTGAAGCAATTGCAGGCAGAGGAAGCAGGGAGTCTTGTCCCTTCACCGCCCCTCTTTCCAAGGGTCTATGCGGTAAAGCCGCAGTGTTTAAAGGCACCAGTTCAGTCCTGCGGCAGCATTTTGTGCTCGCTCAGTACACATTTGTTTCACTCTGTGCTTCTGAAACTTAAGTTCATTTTATTTTTACCTATACAGCTGCTGACGTTAGGAAGCAATGTGTCAGCTATTTGCTCTAACCTGGCATTGACTGCGAGCCGTGGCCTACCTAATGCGCCGCTCAGAGAAGTAGTGTGGCAGCGGGAAGAGCGCTAGTCATTGGAGCGCCTGTCTTGTAGAAAAAAAAGTACAATAGATGATAACACCTTTTTTTTAATTCCACAAGTGAATATACAGCCGAAGTTCGCAAGTGGAGGAAAAAAGAAACGCTGGAAATGTTCGAAGGGTGACATCGTGTTAAGGGTGCCATTCGAGCGATGGCATATACAAAATGTTTGAAAAATAAATACCGCATTTTCGCAGCAAAAAAGCAGCGCTTACACGAGACAAAGAAGTGTGGGGATGCGACGCGTTTGCCGCCGCCTCTGATTTAAAGAGAAACTGCATAGGTTTTAGAAATACACGAGCTTGAGAGGGTAGAATGTGTGAAACTTGCAGGTAAAGCATGCGAAGTCTTTTTGGTTTTAACGCTTGAAATAGTGAAGTAGTCCCTGATTCAAATCCGGACGACCTTTAAGGTTCTCCGCAGCGCACAACGCCAAGTTGGGGGGGGGGGGGGGGCGCATGATGACGTCCATCGAAGGTATCGGTATACATTTCCAACGCGCAAACGCCTGCTTTGAAGGAAAAAAAAGGAACGCCATCGAAGGCAAACCCTGCCGAGAGTTGATTGGCAGCATCTAACGAGTCAGGGCAGGGTGTGGCTGACGACAGTGGTAATTTAAGGCAGACCTTCCGTGACGTCACGCTGAACTTACGTGCACACCTCCAGTGCATTGAGCAGAAGCGCAAAATTCAATCGTCCATTACGTAACTACTTCAAATGCTAGTGCAAAAACACTTGAATGCTTCACGTGAAGCCTATTTAGATTCGAATCCTTGAATATCGCGAAATTCTCAAAAAAGTGCTGCAGTTGCTCTTTAAGCGCTGTTTTCTCGCCACAAGATCTGGCATTAACCAGCAACACTTTTTACCTTGTTAATTCACGTTCTTGCCCATTTTCCACGCGTCGTAAAATGGCTTTTCCGCATTTCACTTGCAACGACAGAAAAAAACTGTAAAAGAATGCTCACAGGGTATTGATCCGTCCATCGTTCGTCTGCCCGCTTGAAATGTCGCCTCCGGCCACTCCGAGGCGCTTCAAATCCCAGTTGAAAGAAGTCCATTCACAAACTTGCTCCGTGCCGAAAAGAAAATGTCTCTACGATTACACTTTCCTCATTAGTGCTTTTGAACGTTACAAACTTAGAAGCCTCTACTAACACGGGTGTGGGGCATGCTCGGACGTTTCCTCGTTGTGGGTGACGGCCAGGTCACGTTAACCGCGAGTTTCCCCAGCCCTATACGTAGACGCTCACACCAGGAGCTAGCCACATACAGTTCCGCTGTTAAACTTGTAAAGGGTTTCGGCTTACCATTCACACTTAGCTGCGCAAAAAGAAACGAGGACCCAAAGCGAACAAGAAGACACAACACAAGCGCAGGACTATCAACTGAATTTTTATTCACGAAAGGGAAGCTTTTAAAAGCGTTAGAAAATACAAAATCGAAACACAACAATCACTACCACGCGTGCAAAGGAAACCTATGACATATCATTCCTGCTTGAAATACGAACACAACAACAGGATAACAAATGCAATCACATCAAGCCAACCCCCCGTACTGTCTGCTCGTACTCAATAAACTGCGCAGAAAAGGAACCTCCTTTTCCTGCAGGCTGACCGACTGTGATGCGCACAGAGCTGCGTAGACGGCCGGCGTTGTTGGGAAACGTCGACAGGTGTGCTTGGCGAGTGCTCGAAAAATTTGCCAGGAACACGAGCAGTGCAACAGACGTGAGCTCTGCTGCACATGTGGAACAGTCATTGCGAAGTGCAGTGCGTAGGCCAAGCAGGACCCAAGGGTAGGCGCTCAATCCAGTGTGAAGGGAGAACCAGCGCTATAAGCGAAGCCTTCAGTTGCCGAGGAAAGCCGTCGACCTTAGAAAATCTGGTGGTAAAAGATCGTCTTGATGTTATGGACGGGTAGGTTGGCGAATAATGCGAAGTCGGAAATGACGACCACGGTCAGAAGTAATGGCGGAACGAGCACCACTATCACCAGTTATCACCACGTGACGGCCGCCTACAACATGAAAAGCGTCGCGCATGGACGAAGCGTCAGTAAGCCGGTTTCAGCGGTCACGGGTGGCGCTGCGCTAGCTTGTCTGACGTCACGCCTGGAAAGGAGGAAATGTCTTATCGCCGAGGAAAATGCTTTTATATGTCAAGGATTTATCACCGCAGTCGTGGCGTAGTGGTGTGCCCCGAAACAATAGACCATGTGTTTCTTCACTGTTGGGGAGGGTGTGTTTTTTTGGGACGTTTTGCAACGAACACTTAAAAGAGAACTGCCGCTTCATCCCCACGGTATCAGATATTTGGCAATTGAAAACCTGGACGGGTTCCCGTTTGATCAGGTAATGCTCTGGGGCCTCCATAGTATATGGCGCTCCAGAATGGCGGGGTATTACTGCGACTCTGACGCTAGACCAGCCGCATGTATTTTCGGGAAAACGCACGTAGATTTGTGGAAGTGATGAAACTGCAAGCATGTGTACCCGATTGGCTACCCAGGATGGAAAATTTGACTCTGTTGAGAGAATTTTAAACTTGACATGGCCAGCCAGGAAGATCTGGCAGGTTGCTGGTTTTCAAAGTTTGGTGTCTGCTTTTTTGTTGTTTTCTTGAAGGCAATAAAGAAAAAAAAAAAAAGCAGTCGTGGCGTAGTGGCTAAGGACGCCCGTCTCGGCTGCGGGAGGTGGGGTGTTTCGACTCCCACCGCCGGTTAAAAACTGAGTACAAGTGCCTGTGGACTGTGCACTTGGGAAGCTCCGCTGCATGGCGGTGCACGCAGCGGGCTCGGTTGCAAACCTGAGCCTGTGTATAAGTGTCACAAGCCTTAATTAAACAAAAAATCGTGAGCTTTCTTTCCTCTCTTTTTTTTTTCAACGCGCTCTGTGGTTATAGAAACAAGTGATTTTTTTTTTTTTGCAGCTTACCCCAAAGATTCCCGCCCATGATTTTTATGGTTTCAGTTCCATATGATTTTGCCCATGGCGTGGGAAGGTGTTAGCCCCCATTTCTGAACTAATATACCGCCAGCGCCAAGAGACGTTTTAGTACACCGCAGCTGAAGGTCCTGTAACAACATTCAATTTTGCTATCAGTGTGACTGACAGGCGCAACACATTTTTTTTCGCGCCTTTTGCCTGACATGTATCTTCCTGGCACTGTCGGTCAGCAGAATTGATACATGGCGGACTTTCTGCCCCATGTCTTTTTGCCGCCTCTCCCTTTGTCCCCTTTATTTGTAAATGTCCTAAGCGTTATTTATTATTTTTCTTTTTTTCCTTCCCCATTCATTGCCGAATGGATGACGGCGAAAAAAAGAGCTTCACAGGCATGACCAGGGTGCTTGTTTCCATTTGCGGAACATGCTGAGTGTTTCGCATGTAATTTCACATGTCTGATTTTGGCAAAGCATATATGTTGGTAGCGATAGTCAAAAATTACTCAGTGAGCACTGGATGACTTCGCCGAGTGTGTCATGTCAGTATAACGTAACCGTGACATCAGATGTCGAAATTAAAGCTTGGCTTATGACTTTTTTAGAAAGTGTTTGAAATAACTGAACAGTTATTATGTATGTTATCGCGGAGGTCTCCGTCTTAGCCGGGCCGTTTTCTCGGCAATACATGTAGTGAAGCTCAGGGCAGGCGAACACTACATGTTGTTTTTCCTGCATTGCTATGGCAAATAGGCAATTAAGCGAAATGTCTGCCATTATGAAGAAAG
Source organism: Amblyomma mixtum (assembly GCF_055824585.1). Classification (NCBI taxonomy): domain Eukaryota; kingdom Metazoa; phylum Arthropoda; class Arachnida; order Ixodida; family Ixodidae; genus Amblyomma; species Amblyomma mixtum. The sequence continues at coordinate 134,058,763 of NC_143019.1, read as the reverse complement.
GATTGCGAAGCATGAAGTTGACATTTCTTGAAGCAATTGCAGGCAGAGGAAGCAGGGAGTCTTGTCCCTTCACCGCCCCTCTTTCCAAGGGTCTATGCGGTAAAGCCGCAGTGTTAAAGGCACCAGTTCAGTCCTGCGGCAGCATTTTGTGCTCGCTCAGTACAACATTTGTTTCACTCTGTGCTTCTGAAACTTAAGTTCATTTTATTTTTACCTATACAGCTGCTGACGTTAGGAAGCAATGTGTCAGCTATTTGCTCTAACCTGGCATTGACTGCGAGCCGTGGCCTACCTAATGCGCCGCTCAGAGAAGTAGTGTGGCAGCGGGAAGAGCGCTAGTCATTGGAGCGCCTGTCTTGTAGAAAAAAAAGTACAATAGATGATAACACCTTTTTTTAATTCCACAAGTGAATATACAGCCGAAGTTCGCAAGTGGAGGAAAAAAGAAACGCTGGGAAATGTTCGAAGGGTG